>NC_060122.1:139737370-140987370 GCF_021461395.2 Schistocerca americana
GAGTTATAATGAGTTGGATGTTGTTGTTATCGTCAGCAGTACTGTGAATGCCGAATGAGATTCGGCCTGTTAGAGTAACCCGCGTATCCGCTCCTCACATTGAGTCCCTCAGCTCTGGCGTAATCGCCAGCTACCACCAAATGTATCACATTGTCCTCAGGCAGTTCACAAATTTCTCATACGTCTGCGTTATAATGGCAACGGCCTTGCCGCAGTGGATGCACCGCTTGCCGTCAGATCGCCGAAATAAAGTGCTGTTGGGCGTGGCCGGTACTTGGATGGGCGACCATTCGGGCCGCCATGCACTGTTGCCATTTTTCATGGTGCACTCAGCCTCGTGATGCCAACTGAGGAACTACTCGACCTAATAGTAGCGGCTCCGGCAGGAGAAAACCAACATAACGACCGGGAGAGCGGTGTGCTGACCACACGCACCTTCTATCCGCATCTTCCGCTGAGGATAACACGGCTGTCAGATGGTCCCGATGGGCCACTTGTGGCCTGAAGAGGGAGTGCTTTTGCTTTGCTGCGTAATAAGGCAGTGGGAACTGGTAATTCTCTCTACGATAGTCGTGCAAATACTCTTCCCAACAATATACAGTCTTCCTCCTATTTTCCTAACTTCCGTGTACTTTCGGAGTGCCAAGTTTTTAGATCGAGCACCGCGCTGCATGGGTGGCCTACCCTCCGCTACTACTGTCGCACCGCACAGCTCCGCGCCTAGCAAAAGGTTCCTTGCAACGCGCTGGAACTCGCGTCGCGCCAATGAACCACACAATGCTGTTCTCGTCTAGCAGAATACTGTAGTGGCCAACGACTTCCAACAAATCGGAAAAACAAATTCAATTCTTTCCGAAACGTTTTCTCGCTTTCACCCCCCATAAAAAATATAAATGGGAAAAGTTTGTCGTTTACTACTTTTCAGATATTGATATGGTAGAAGTTCCGTGAGCGGCGTAAGATTTTAATGTAGTACTTCACTATTACTGACTCTATTGGCCAAAAAGTTTGCAGACATATACTACAGCAGGCAACTATAAAATTATGCATTTGAACTTCTCCATTTTAAGAGCACAAAATTTTCACTGAATTAAAAAAAAAAGTATCAGGAGGTAGTTGCGGTATCACTGTTTCGTGTACACTTGAAATAAAAACCACTTTCATTTTTTACGTTTTAATATAACGTCGTGTGACTAGGGTCTCCCGTCGGGTAGACCGTTCGCCGGGTGCAAGTCTTTCGATTTGACGCCACTTCGGCGACTTGCGTGTCGATGGGGATGAAATGATGATGATCAGGACAACACAACACCCAGTCCCCGAGCGGAGAAAATCTCCGACCCAGCCGGGAATCGAACCCGGGCCCTTAGGATTGACATTCTATTGCGATGACCACGTTTTTTTTTAATTTTTTTTCCTTGATATCATTTTTGTTCTATATTGTTCGCGGCGGACGTCTGATAACACCCGTTCGGGTTGTTCTTTGATCCGTTCACTCAGTTTTTTTATTACACAGGGTAGCTAACCCCTGAGCTACCTGAGCTACCGTGCCGGCTAGCACTCGGCTACCTGGGGGCGGACATGAAATGCACGGTCCGGACCGAAGAAAAATATTTCATGCAGCGTCCGGCCGCGCGCATGGGGCAGCGGAAGACAAGCGTATTCTGCAGCACGCTGCGCTAAGGTTCCGCACCTAGGAAAACTGCCGGTGATAACTCGCGCCAATCGAAATAAAGATGCACTAAATAACCAGCTAAGATCACTTCTAATGCTAGTACTGACTACCACGGAGCGCTGAGAACACTACCGAACGCTCATTGGCTGTCGGAGAATGCGTGACGTAGTTGCGCAGAACGAGCCTAAACTCGCCTGCCATCGTTCGTGACTGCAACTACAGCGCTTTTGCCATACTACGTGGAGTGAGTTTTCGGCCAGAGTGAGGAAGTGGGGCGGGGCTGACCTGCGAAGTCCGGCACGTTGGGGTCGTGGTGGGCGGCGAGCAGGCGGCGCACGCGCGCCACGTCGCCCTTGATGGCGGCCACATGCAGCGGCGTCTCGCCCCGCTCGTTGCAGCCGCGCTCGCGGCTGCCGGGGGTGGCGCCGCCCGCGCCGCCGCCGCTCACGCCGCCCCCGCCGCTGCTTCCGCCACCGCCGCCTCCGCTGCCACCGGCGGCCGGGGACGACGAAGGGCTGTCGGCGCCTTCTCCTGCAGGTACAAACGTCACTTCTATCAACAGCACGTAGTCCCGAAATTCAATTAAAATTAATTCGCTGCTTTCCCCATGTTCGGGAGTCACAGCCACACTCTTGTAGAATTGTTTAAATCAGGGGTGTCCTGCCTTTTGGCTTACCTGGGCGACATTGGAAAAAAACGACAATTTTTGGGCCCCACATAATATAATTAACACTTAGAAAATAACTGCTAAGACAAAATAGAACGAGATGGGCTGATGATAGAATAGCATCGTGTGATGGAGTCTCAAACGGAAAATATTCAGTTTATCGTAACGTTACATAAAGGAAATTTCATGACGTGCTCACTGCTTGGGGCGGTCTGAGACTTGCTTTGGGCCGCATGCGGACCGCGGGCCCCGGGTTTGGCACCTCTGGTCTAAATAACACTTTCGCAATTTGACTGTTTTCTTATTTCTTTTTGGATATTTTCATTTTCGACTCAGCAGCCACTTACATGTGATTCTGCAATTAATTTAGAAGGGTACGCGGAAAAAAGGGGGAATGTCATATTTTAAACATGCTCAGGTTTCTCAGTTTGAAAGTCGCAACCTCTAATATTGTCTACAATAATACACGAACATAATCTTTTGTAAAGTCAGCCATAAGTAGAATTAATATTTATACTTTAGAAAATGGAAAATCAAGTAACTGCACATCTGCAACGAATAGAAAGATAAATGTCACTTTTAATAACACGTAACAAATAACGTTATTACACTCTCAGTTAATAGTAAGGAAGCGTATCAACAAAGGCTCTTCCCTCTAGTCCACAAAATGATCTATGCATTTACAGCTCACTAAATTTTGGTTCGGAGCCTTTTGGTGTAAACCTGAAATACAAATTTAAAACCACAATGTTCCCAGCATGCTTCCAAACGTAGAGCGACTTCATGATCACTAACTCTTGCACCTAAGTTCATGAAATATCTGTGGAACAACAAACTCACTAACTGGTGTTTCTGGGAGGTGTAAGCCGGCCGGTGTGGCCGTGCGGTTCTACGTGCTTCAGTCTGGAACCGCGTGATAGCTACGGTCGCAGGTTCGAATCCTGTCTCGAGCATGAATGTGTGTGATGTCCTTATGTTAGTTAGGTTTAAGTAGTTCTAAGTTCTAGGGGACTGATGACCACAGATGTTAAGTCCCATAGTGCTCAGAGCCATTTGAACCATTTGGGAAGTGTAGAATTAACCTTCGAGCATTTACAAGGAGTCTTTCCCAATGGACATTGTAACCGTCTCTGCGTTCAACGAATCGTGGATGCTCAATGGAGAAGACAAGTTCCATTATAGGCCATGTTTTAAAAGGGCAAACATTAATGTACAAGAGATGGCTCATTTCTGGTACTCTTAACAGGACCCGTCCAATCTTTTGGCGTTCCAGCTGCAAATTTCCGATTATTAATATTATTGCCATGCTTCTCGCGTACGGTTGCCCACGAATTGCAAACACCACTCTTAAAAAATCTAGGCGATTTTCATGATGTAGTACAAAACGGAGAAATCTGAAAACAGTCTAGTTTTTGTTCTGTCCACATGCAGAACCACAGAAGACTGTCAAGTACCCCTTCGCCAAGTTTACAAAATATAAAATGATGTAGTACACTTCATCTGTTGCTTTATGCGCAACTGCCTCTGGATATGTATAAAATACCGAATATCCGCTACATAAAAACATGTATACTGGCGGAGAACAGTGAAAGTTGCCTGCGGCAATACACGTCGGTAGGGATAAATTAGGAATGGATATATTCTTTTGGAAACCCATCGCTACTGCATTCCTATCAAATCTTTCTTGGAAGCGAGCCTCACAAGTCGTTAACGTGTATGAAACCGTTTAGGTTTTTAAGATGCAGTTTTTTTCTGAATGCCTTAGTAAAAGAACTGAGCTTCAATTTCCTTACGCTCTGCACAGTCTTTGTTGAGTGATTCTGTTTTTGGCATTCTAATTTTAATCTTAGCTGCATAAATGTCGCATGTACTCCAGTTATCCATGCGAGGATATCCAGAACTAATGTTAAATTAGTTAGAGTATTTTCCTGAAGGCTTCATATGACACTGGACTACTGGGATTTTTATCCACACATAGCATGCATTTTCTTAACCGATAAGCATCTGACAAGTACATTTTCTGTGAATCATAGAGACTACAATGGTTCTGTCTTCCTTTAATGGATTTTTTGTGATCCTCAATAGAACGCAGTACTAATTCTCAATGCTTTTTTGTTGACTCGTACGTTTTCCGCGTCTGTCAATCTTGGGTCCACCAGCCTTTAGGTCTTTTTGTAAGATCTCTACACGTTTCTTAGAAATACCGAAGATAGACGGGAATGCTTTGTAACATACATTTCTTTCATCCATATGCCCCTCCACTGGGAATCTGACCTTTTACCTTTAACTCTGATCATGGAATTGTGCTTCAAATTCGGTTTTCCTAGACCTCCTTCGAGCAACTGGTATAATGTGTATTAAACTAGATAACTAAGTACTCTGTTCGCTTCTAGTACTGAGCGTTAAAGTAATGAAAAAGCCTATTTTCTGTTGTCCTCAGAAATGTTTGTGGAACACTGTAACCTATTGCATTGACAGTTTTCCCCTTTTTCATGAAATTGTACCTTAATTTTCTTTGTTACCTCAATCACTCGATCCAAACTAGGTCTCTTCTCGGTTGATGCCAGATTTGGGTTACCATTCTCTTCTTCAGAAATGGTAATTATATGCAAAATAAGCAACAAACCACAGTGATGAACAACTAACACACGGTAAGATGAACCAAGTGACTATCAACTCAGCATCGTGTCAAACTGTGCTGCCACATGCCAAGCTGACATTCCCCTTTCTTTCACTGTTCTGTGGAAACATTCCCCTTTCATCAGTAGTACACGGATTCTGCGACTTGTTATACTTCAGTGGCCTTCTCTGTATTTGATTATTTGGTTGAACATTGTCTTAAATTGTTCTCCTGAGCATAAGCTATGTACAGTACTAGTAGTGTTACTTCATTTTTCGTGTCACAATGGCATTAGCCATTTTTCCCATTATCACAATATTACAAGTCACGACAAGAAAAATCGCACTGAATATACCGGCTAAGGCTAACATATCATTATGATACGAGGGCATCCTGAAAAGTAAAGCCTCCGAAAGTGTTGTGTGAAAACTGTTCAAGTTTTTTAAATAAAACAAATATTATTAACATTCTACATCTTTACTTTCCATGACTACATATTTGCAGCGCTCTGCCGCTAGAGGGGTCCGAATTATTGAGTGTAACGGAAAGGTGTGTAACGTAATTACGTGGGTGCATGGGGAACAGAAAGCTGTAAACGAGTTTCTAACCGCAGAAGAGTTCGTCCACACACAGAGAACCCTCTCCTTCACATGACAATGGCTGATGAAGATCTGAAGAACAAAGACGTAGTTTTCGTATTAAAAATTTGGAGCCAATACTTTTCAGTACGCCCTCGTACCATGGTAATTAGTCACACTGCATGTCGTAGCACACGCCACAGAACATCATATTCGGCATTTCTCCATAGACCGATCATCGTGTAAGGCCACTTACATGAGGTGTGTTCAAAATGGGAAATTTGTAATTTCGTATGTTGTCTTAGTTGTAGGTGTAATTCACACTACTGGCCATTAAAATTGCTACACCAAGAAGAAATGCAGATGATAAACGGGTATTCATTGGACCAATATATTATACTAGAACTGACATGTGATTACATTTTCACGCGATTTGGGTGCATAGATCCTGAGAAATCAGTACCTAGAACAACCACCTCTGGCCGTAATAACTTCCTTATTACGCCTGGGCATTGAGTCAAACAGAGCTTGGATAGCGTGTACAGGTACAGCTGCCTATGCAGCTTCAACATGATACCACAGTTAATCAAGAGTAGTGACTGGCGTATTGTGACGAACCAGTCCCTCGGCCACCATTGACCAGACGTTTTCAATTGGTGAGAGATCTGGAGAATGTGTTGGCCAGGACAGCAGTCGAACATTTTCTATATCCAGAAAGGCCCTCACAGGACCTGCAACATGCGGTCGTGCATTATCCTACTGAAATGTAACGTCGACTGTTCAAAGTGCCGTCAATGCGAACAAGAGGTGACCGAGACGTAACCAATGGCACCCTATACCGTCACGCCGGGTGATACGCCAGTATGGCGATGACGAATACACGCTTCCAATGTGGGTTCACTGCGATGTCGCCTGACGCGGATGCGACCATCATGATGCTTTAAACAGAACCTGGATTCATCCGAAGAAATGACGTTTTGCCATTCGTGCACCCAGGTTCGTCGTTGAGTACACTATCGCAGGCGCTCCTGTCTGTGATGCAGCGTCAAGGGTAACCGCAGCCATGGTCTAGGAGCTGATAGTCCATGCTGCTGCAAACGTCACCGAACTGTTCGTGGTTGTTGTCTTGCAAACGTCCCCATCTGTTGAATCATGGATCGAGACGTGGCTGCACGATCCGTTACAGCCATGCGGATAAGATGCCTGTCATCTCGACTGCTAGTTATACGAAGCCTATGGGATACAGCACGGCGTTCCGTTTTATCCTCCTGAACCCCCCGATTCCATATTCTACTAACAGTCATTGGATGTCGACCTGGATGTCGACCAACGCGAGCAGCAATGTCGCGATACGATAAACCGCAATCGCGATAGGCTACAATCCGACCTTTATCAAAGTCGGAAACGTGATGGTACGCATTTCTCCCCCTTGCACGAGGCATCACAACAAAGTTTCTCCAGGCAACGCCGGTCAACTGCTGTTTGTGTATGAGAAATCGGTTGGAAACTTTCCTCGTGTCAGCACGTTGTAGGTGTCGCCACCGGCGCCAACCTTGTGTGAATGCTCTGAAAAGCTAACCATTTGCATATCAAAGCATCTTCTTTCTGTTGGTTAAATTTCGCGTCTGTAGCATGTCATCTTCGTGGTGTAGCAATTTTAATGGCCAGTAATGTACGTTGGCACACGACAGCCCGACACATTTACATGTTCAAATCTGCGACTCAGTGGTTCCTTAACACAAGTAACTTGGAACGTTGCTCTGTGAAGGCCAGAGATCAACACGAAGATAAAATTTCGCATAGAGAATGCTGTCATAAAATTCAAGGAAATTCTCACGAGTACAGACTTACAACTAAAACTCAGAATTCGATATTTAAGATGCTACATCTGGTCTGTACTTTATACGCTTCTGAAGGATGGGCACTAAATATGGCAACAGTAAAGAAGACCGAGGCCTTTGAAATGTGGATTTACCGCGCAGCATGCTGAAAATACCGTGAACAGCAAGAATAACTAACACCGATTGCGACGAATACACAGACACCGAGGAATATTAACAATATTTGAGAGAAGAAAAACCATATAGCTAGGATATACCTTACGCATGAAATACATACTTGATAACAGAAGGGAAAATCGAGAGTAAAAGAAGATAATGGCGAAGAATAATATCTTGGTCAGATAGCGTAGTGCACTGGACAAGACTGCCAAGGGTGGAGTTATTACTACATACTGCGGTTCATAGATTAAAGATGCATCGTGTGGTCGCCAACATCGATTAATGGATAAGCATAAAAACAAGAATATTGGCTCGATTCATGCAAGTTTTTGCGTTGTACTGGTAAACGTATCTGAAACTTATCTCTACTGCATTAGCTATGTAGAATAGTTAATCTACTACCAAACAGCGTTTCATGTGTTACAGTTTTACCGGTGATTACATATCTCTTATAAAAATGGATCAAAGAATTTGTATTGTGTTTCGTTAATAGAATGGAGTGACGTGAAATGTTAAATATTCTGTTGGTGAGTCTGCTATCAGTAAAACAAGTATTAACGAGTGGTACTATCATTTAGAAGACGCTGAAGATGATGAGTGCCCTAGACACCCCAGAATTCGTCAATCGGTGGGAGCGTGGAAAAAGTGAAAGAAATTAAATATGACAGTCAAATAAGAGAAGTCGCTGATGATGTAGACGTATCAAGTGGCTCACGACATGAAATGTTTTCGAATGTTTGGGCATGAAATCTGCGATAGCAAAAATTTGTTCCAAAATTGTTGAATTTCGAACCGAAACAACGGCGTGCGCAACTTGCTCAAGGGTAGCTATATTACGTCAACAACGTCGCAGAACTACTGAAACATGGCATAAGAGGTGACGAAACACGAGTTTTCGAAAATGCCAACGGAAATGAGGCTCAGTTGTTCAGCAGAAACATTCTGATTCACGAGACGGTAAAAACTTCGACAGGTGCGGTCAAAAATGAAGGTTTGCTTTCTATGTTCTTTATTTTTAACGCCATAGAGCACCATGAATTCTCGCCACAAAGTAGAACGATAAATCAGCAATACTACTAGCAAGTCCAACATCGTTTGCGTAAAGAAATCCGAAAAAAGAAAACTCTGATTTGTGGATAAACAAACTTTTGCACCACGACAATGCACCTGTTCATTCTTCTTTGTTTGTTTGCGAATTTATGGTCAAAAACAAAACTGTAGTGATGTACCAGCCTTTGTATTTGTCAGACATGGCCCCTTGTGACATTTTTTTCTATCGCTGATAAAAGATAAGCTAAAAGGGTCGTTGCTTTGTGAGCACAGATGAAATTAAAAACACATCAGCGAGAAAGCTAAAAGCTATCCCAAGAATCTAGTTCCAGAAGTGTTTCCGTGATTGGAAACAGTGCACGCATAAATGGATAAAAGAATCTAATCGGGGCTATTTTGAAGGGTATAACATTGATATTGACGAATAAATAAAATTCTTTTATAAAAAATCTGAACATATCTCTTACGTACTTACCATTCTAGAGCCGGACTGTTCGAGTAGTGACCCATTGAGGAGGTACGGGCCTTTCTGCCACATCAGTAAGATTTGGTAGGAGGGCGGGAATCCTAATTGAGAATACATGGTAGTTGATTTCCATTTCTGGGGTTTGTTTTACAACCAAGGGAAACCAGCTTGATGAAAACCTGGGAGGGGGGGTTAGAGGAGAATTATTTTTAATTCCGAAACAATATGTCCCAGAGAAAATATCGAATGTCTAGTATATGTCAAATTGTACTTTTTGCCGTATATACAGAGTAAAGTCGATGACTATCTCATGTGCAATATACCTGTGATAGTTTACACGACATATATGGTACGTCAAATCTGTATAAATATTGAACGTTGTAAGAACAAGAAACGAGAGCACATTCTGTTTATTTAACAAAACTATTAGCAAAATGTTACCAGTATTACTCCCAAATTCAACACCAGTCCAACTGGCAAACCTGGCATATCTAAATATACATCGCACTTCGCACTGTGTACTGTATAGCTGTGCCTGGTTTGCAAGACGGGCTGATGATGAATTTGAAAGTAATAGAGGTAATATTTTGCTGATAGTTAGACCATTATTAAATATACAGAGTGATATCCTCATTTACTGTGTAAGTCTTTCAACTGGACGCCACTTTGAAGACCTTCCTGCCCCCAACCTATCCCAGAAATGTTACTGGCGAAAAGGAACCAACATTTTTAACTTGGAATTCGTTCCTGGCAAAACTTCACATAGTCGAAGGATAAGATATTCTGTGATACGACCGGGATCAATTCAGCGACCTTTCCAGGCACGCCCTTTACCACAAGACCAACATACTCGACCCTGTTCTTGCAATGTTGAATATTTATATGCTGATCACCCAGAACATCATGACCCCCGATCTACTGTCGATATAAACCTGTCAAGGCGAGAGCAGCGTCACCTGAGTGCTGTGGTGCCTTCAAAACGTGACGAAACCAAGGTGAAATCACGCCCAGACGTCATGGGGTTGGGCGACAACCCCTCATTACAGACATCGGACATCGTAGGCTGGGCAGACTGGTGAAACAGGACAGGCGGCGAAGTGTGGGGGCCCTAGCATCAGATTTTAACGCCAAACAGTGCATCGAACACTACTAGCAGTGGGCCTCCGCAGCCGATGAATCATGCATGTTCCAATGTTAACACCACGATATTGGCAACTATGACTGAAATTGGCGAGCGACCGTCGGCACTGGACGTTGTCGCAATTGCAAAGCGTTTCATTGTCTGATGAATCCCGGAACCCTCTTCATCATGCTGATGGAAGAGCGCGAATCCGTTGTCTTCCAGGGGAACAGCTCCTTCACACCTGTACTGGGGGACGGAAAGAAGCTGGCGGCAGCTCCATTATGTTCTGGAGAACATTCACTTGGGGATCCATAGGTCCAGTGGAGCTCGTGCAATGCATCATGATGGTCAAGGAGTATCGTACACTGATTTCACACTACGTACACCCCTTCATGACGATCACGATTCCCGATGGCAGTGGCATTTTTCAGCAAGATAATGGGCCATGTCAAAAGGCCAGGAGTGTGATGGAGTGGTTCGAGAAACACAGTGGAGAGTTCCAATTGATGTACTGGCCCTCCAAGTCGCCAGATCTGATACCGATCGAACACATTTGGCATTTGATTGAATGTAGCGTTAGAGATGTCGCCCCCCCTCCCCGGACTTTACGGGAATTAGGTGACTTGTGTGTGCATATGTTGTGCCAACTGCCTCCAGCGACCTACAAAGGCCTCATTGCTTCCAAGCCGCGACGCGTCGCCGCCGTTATCCGTGCCAAAAGTGAACATACCGGCTATTAGGTACATGGTCATCATGTTCTTGCTGATTAGTGTACTAGGTTTGACATACCGTATAAGTAGCGCTGATGTGATATGCTATGATATGATAAGGCCAAGAGCTGAATATCATATTTCTTGACATGTTCTATGGCAAGCAACGTGACTAATTACCTTAAGATAATGGTGGAACGTTAGCCAAGGTAGACCACTCCCAACTAATACGCTGTAACTGGTCTGCGCTCACTGACGTCACCGGGGAGTCAGCAGTGTCGCTGACTAGTTTTCCGTTGCGTTAAGTAGAGACAATAGTATCTGGGTTATTTCTGTACTGACCATAAACAATTATACTTTTCGGATCTGGTTTATTTTAAAATGACTGGTGCTTTATCAGACAAACAGAAAGCGCTAAACAGAAACAATGTTAAAATAGAACGGAACTTCACAAATTAAAAGAACGATGCATAGACTGCTTTACCATCCCACGTTGTTGTGTATCTCTTCCTATTTACGTAATTACCCGATGGACAAAAACACCATTTTCACCTCTTAACGTTTCCTGTCACATTTGCTACCACAGGTATTACATTTCACCATACTAACGCAAGTTCTTTTATCTGTCGGTGGTAAAAGTAACGCAGTCCTGAGTTGGTTTCCGCTTCCGACAATATTCCTAATACCCTCCGATTTAGCCCCCTTGTTTAGACATCTGGTTTGAATGAAAGTCTTGGTTCCCACCTATAAGAAAATGAGTAGTTTTGTCGAACTGACAATGTATGCGTATTTCTATCACCTTTTTGCATTTGGATATACTTCCTGAGCGGAAAGTTGCGAAAATATGCTGGAATTGGAACAACACAGTCAGCCACTCAGATGATGGATATCTGAGACTCGTTTAGAAATGACAATAATCCAATCTTGACCCGCAATATCTTTTGCAGCTGACTGACAATTTACTGTTTGCCCCTCTCAGTGAACTGACAATCTTCCTGCATTTAAAGGCAAGGCTAAGCACTGTGTGCCATATCTTCAGTGAGACATGGTTCAAATGGCTCTGAGCACTATGGGACGTAACATCTGAGGTCATCAGTCCCTTAGAACTTAGAACTACTTAAACCTAACTAACCTAAGTACATCATACACATCCATGCCCGAGGCAGGATCCGAACCTGCGACCGTAGCGGTCGCTCGGTTCCAGACTGAAGCGCCTAGAACCGCTCGGCCACACTGGCCAGCAGTGAGACATGCTGAACTGTTGAAGTCAATATGTAGTACTTAGTTCTCTTCGCTGCTATTTTTGCTATCATAGCCGATCAAATTGGCGCCTAAATTGATGCATAACTAACTGGAAAGAAAATGTTGGTAATCCGTGTTGGGGGTTCTGCTAAGGTTTACTTAGGTACTTACATCAAAAGCAGTTCCTCCGAAAGCACATATTTACTCGCTCAGCCGTTCAACGTCTCTTTTAAAAGATGCAACAACTTTAATTAGAAATGGAGCAGATCTGTTTACAGCCTTAGACGAGGTGTCTGTTCTTTCCTTCGGTAAAATAAACATTGACAGTCAAATAAGATACAGCTGCTGATGTGATACTTCCAAGTGCTCGCTGCCCACAGCTTATTTGCAACAGGGAAGCAATCAGTACATTACGACGTCAACATCACGATAACTAATGAGCTCTGAGAAAGAATGAGAAGAAGCTGAACTACGAACTGCAGCTGTCGTTTCGACATAGGTGCAGAATGTTTTAAAGTATGTCTAGCGTCTTGAGTATCCACATATAAAATGTGTTTATCAATCCCTACACATCGTGATACGATGATACGGGTTTTCTATATTACATTCATTACTGAAATTGCTAAGAATACACTTACTAGACAATGGACTGGTTTTGCCACAAGTCACGATAGTGAAAAGGAAGTCAATGCATGATGAGAGGAATCGCCATAAGGATGAACCTTGAATTAATTTTCGTATTTTAGAGATGTATCTGAATATTATTTGGATTGTGCGCCAAGCTGTCACAGTAGCTATACTGTTACTTTTACGTTGTCCCGCGCAAATTGCGAAACACATGCTGAAGAAAACTTGTAGTTATTATTGTCACTCAACTAAACCAACCTCAACGTACTCCAGAGACAGGAAGACTATCCTGAGAAGTGCATAAAACCTCAATTTAAAAACCGGGAGAAAACTCTGAGAATGTTTATGGAAGCTTGTCTGGCTATGATTTTAACAAGAAGAGCACGCCTTCTAGCATTTTAGGAACGTAATCTGATGCGGGCTGAATCGACAGCTTTTACGTAATTGTTAAGCACGGTTATTACAGTTTAAGGCTGTCAATTTTTTATGTTTTGCGATTGCAATTTTGGGCGTACATCATGTTTTGAGGCATCAAGGGATCACAAATTTAGCATTGGAGGGCAGCGTGGAGGGTAAAAATCGTCGAGGGAGACCAAGAGATGAATACACTAAGCAGATTCAGAAGGATGTAGGTTGCAGTAGGTACTGGGAGATGGAGGTTGCACTGGATAGAGTAGCATGGAGAGCTAAAAATGGCTCTGAGCACTATGGGACTCAACTGCTGAGGTCATTAGTCCCCTAGAACTTAGAACTAGTTAAACCTAACTAACCTAAGGACATCACAAACATCCATGCCTGAGGCAGGATTCGAACCTGCGACCGTAGCGGTCTTGCGGTTCCAGACTGCAGCGCCTTTAACCGCACGGCCACTTCGGCCGGCCATGGAGAGCTGCATCAAACCAGTCCCAGGACTGAAGACCACAACAACAACAACAACAACAACAACAACATCATCTGCGTTGTTATATTTGCTTGAAAATCAGGAATGCTCGAAACTACAATTGCAACAAATAAAACTTTTAGACAAAAAGTTTTAAAAATATATGGCAGTTACATGTTTAACCGATATAAAGTAGTTTTTCGCACAGATCACATATCCAAGTGAAGGTTCCTTTCTGTGATGATCTGAAGGTACAAGTAAATCGTAAGGACGTACTTATGGATTCTGAGTAAAAAACTATTAATTACACGCACAAAATTGACATGTTTAATATTCACAGAGCGTGCATAACTACAAAATGAGAGAAACTTACGAAATTATTTTTTTCTGCTTCTTTAATGTAATGACTAAAGTAATTCATCCCCTTATCTCCAACACGCTGATAACGTCACCGTTTAGCGTCGTAAAACAGACTAATCACTATCTTGTGCGTCGTTAGGATTTGTTATATCATTCTGAGCTTTATCTCCCAGCATTTGCTTTCTACGAAAGGATACTGTTCAGTTTCTGTGTCTTATCTAGAAGCAGAGCTAACACTTAATTTTTCTAATCTCGATTTAATCAGAATGGTTCAAATGGCTCTGAGCACTATGGGACTTAACTTCTGAGGTCATTAGTCCCCTAGAACTTAGAACTACTAAAACCTAACTAACCTAAGGACAGCACACACATCCATGCCCGAGGCAGGATTCGAACCTGAGGTCGTAGGGGTCGCGCGGTTCCAGACTGAATCGATTTAATGCTCTGAGAGGAAATGTTATAAGTATTCCTTGCTTTACGAATATTTACTTTACTTTTTCGTTTACACCGAGGTACTCATGCGGTAAACAGCAATGTTTTTCAGGAAACAATAATAAGTAACAATTTTTGTAGAAAATGTTGCAACGATCTACTTAACTATTACGTTTGCTATTATTTATTTCACCGGCATTTCAATACTGTTTAAAAATAGTAATCGAAACACAAATCACAATACTACCTGCACACGAAACGAATACTATTTGATACATGAAATGCATTCGGAGTTGCGAATATGGATAACCATCAGCTGTATAATGGATTGACGACAGTGAAAATTTATGCGGGACAGGGTCTGGAACCGGGACTTTCCGCTTGTCGCGAGTGGCTGCCTTGCTATTCACGGCCAGACACAAACTTCCACATATCGTCAGCGCATGTCCGTAGGAACACTGCATCGTAATCGGAATAACACAGGCACTGCGCTGTCGTATAATACTATTTAAAGAACGCCGGCCTGTGTGGCCGTGCGGTTAAAGGCGCTTCAGTCTGGAACCGCGTGACCGCTACGGTCGCAGGTTCGAATCCTGCCTCGGGCATGGATGTGTGTGATGTCCTTAGGTTAGTTAGGTTTAAGTAGTTCTAAGTTCTAGGGGACTGCTGACCACAGAAGTTAAGTCCCATAGTGCTCAGAGCCTATTTAAAGAACGCAGCTAGCAACGATGATGGGTTTGCCACCGTATGAACCCAGAGACACAACAACAGGCAGCCCAAGAGAAATATGGGCCCCGCAACAAACTTGTGACGTCACACTAGACGGCTTGTCCGCCACACTTCGCGAACGCTCAGCTCCGTACAGATCCCACGGGAAATCAATATGTAATTGAAAAGGTACCCACTGAAGGACTTAACTTTGAGGTGAGCTATCGATAGCTTGCACTTATTTAAACGGGCAGTCAAGAATTACTAAAGTAATCTGAAATGGTCGCTCCCCGCTGGAGACGGTTGCTGGCACTCGTAAGACCTGCAGTGTCAGTGCTGAGAAAAATGAGCCACGGTCTGTCTGTCGCACAAGTCCCGAGGTAGAGCTGGCTGAGTCCCGCACGGGAAAACTGAATACAACTCATAAGGACGTTACCTAATGACACTGTACTCGGTACCACTTTCCGCCGTGTAAATTGTAATGTTGTGATTAGATACTAACGCAGAAAAATTTGTGACGATTGCAGGATCACTTGAAACTGGCTACGGGGTCATAACCGCTGTAGTGTTCAAAAGGAAATAAAAATAAAAGCGCAGTCAAGCGTTGAAAGTGTCATAATTTAGGCAACAAAATAAGCTGTCCAACCTCCTTGGAGTTCAGTATTAAGAAGTTCCTGGTAACTGTAGGTGACGTACTTTACTTGGATGAAAAGAAACATTTGATATCAATTCCGGCTTTTGTTCGTCACTCCGTAGTTTTTGTGTCTTCTCGTGACCCTCATGTTCTAACAAATGAGCTGGAGGCAGTGCAATCCGGATTTCCAAACTCGGGATCAATTGATCAACTATGTCACATGTTATGTGTGGAAGGACGATATTAGCAGAATTAATATTGTGACTTTATCAGTAGTGAATATGTATCTAATTTCATGATTATATACAATGACGGAAAAAATTGCAACACCAAAAAAATAATGAAGTACATGAAAGTTAGGGGAGAGGGGGAAGGCTGTATATTTTTGAGAAGAGTACGCAGGAAGCGGAAAGCAGTCAAATACATTTCTTCTTACATGTTACTCATTTGTCTTCCTATTTCCGTTCAGATTAACTCCTTTTGCATTTAGTTTTTGTCAACTTGGCGTGAGCCTTGTTCCACAAAATACACAGTTCGTATACCAACTCCATAAGCCGCTCGTCGTCTGAGAAGCGGTCAGCCGACATTTCTGGTAAATATTTCATTAATTATGTCGGAAGAATTAGCTTCTCTAATACTACTGCGCGCAAAACAAATACTGTAGCTGTTGCTGCTGTTGAGTGCACCTTCCCCCTCTCCTCCAACCAAGCAAATCGCTGAGAGTGGGAGACCCCTCCCTAACAAGGGAACCTCCCCATCGCACCCCCCTCAGATTTAGTTATAAGTTGGCACAGTGGATAGGCCTTGAAAAACTGAACACAGATCGATCGAGAAAACAGGAAGAAGTTGTGTGGAACTATGAAAAATAAGCAAAATATACAAACTGGGTCGTCCATGTGCAATATAGGCAATATTAAGGGCAATGTGAGACGAGGAGAGCCGTGGTCCCGTGGTTAGCGTGAACAGCTGCGGAACTAGAGGTCTTTGGTTCAAATCTTCCCTCGACCGAAAATTTTAACTTTTTATTTTCAGTTTATGCGACAAACCCTTATGTTTTCATCACTTTTTTTGGAGTGATTATTACATCCACAAGAAAACCTAAATCGGGCAACGTAGAAGAATCTTTTTACCCATTCGCCAAGTGTACTAGTTAGGCGGGTCGACAACATATTCCTGTCATGTGACGCACATGCTGTCACCAGTGTCGTATAGAATATATCAGACGTGTTTTCCTGTGGAGGAATCGGTTGACCTATGACCTTGCGATCAAATGTTTTCGATTCCCATTGGAGAGACACGTCCTTTCGTCAACTAATCGCACGGTTTTGCGGTGCTGTCGCAAAACACAGACACTAAACTTATTACAGTGAACAGAGACGTCAATGAACGAACGGACAGATCATAACTTTGCGAAAATTAAGAAAGCAAAATTTTCAGCCGAGGGCAGATTCGAACTAAAGACCTCTCGTTCCGCAGCTGTTCACGCTAACCACGGGACCACGGCGCTCCTCGGCTCACATCGCCCTTAATATTGCCTATTTTAGGCATGGACGACCCAGTTTGTATATTTTGCTTATTTTTTCATAGTTCCACACAACTTCTTCCTGTTTTCTCGATTGATCTGTGTTCAGTTTTTCAAGGCCTATCCACTGTGCCAACTTATAACTAAATGTGAGGGGGGTGCGATGGGGATGTTCCCTTGTAAGCACGCAGGTGTTTCCCGCAGGTACAGCCTGCAGCGGCACTGCGTTGCCCGCACCCGAAGAAAGCAGTCTGGTATGTTTGCATCGTGCTAATGGGGAGCGCGGTCTCGCACTCGATTTACGCTGCTGGAAACCTCCGCAGCTAGGAGAACGTACTTAACTCGATTTCTGTCTTTTACACATTGTTGACATCCATGCAAACTACACACGAAACTGAATGTCAAACTTCTGTGCATCCTTTTCCTATGGTATATGACAAAAGCATAATAAGCGAGTACAGGACTGCAGTGAAGAACGCACAACACAGCAGGAACTGTTCATCAGTGTCACGCCACGTTAGAACGGTGGCACAACTTGCGGCGGTGGTGCGTGTCCGCACTCAGCAGTTGGGATTGATAACTCTCACCGCAGGACTGAACCGGTCCGGCGAGTTACACACTGCCCGGGAGAAGCTCACACTGAGTCACGGCTGCTCAACGGGATGGCTTCAGTGAAATGTTCTGAAGGATACGAGGAAGCGGGTGCGCAAGTAAATGGTGCAAATTGAGGATTCTTATAACAGACTAACAAAAAAAAATCGCAACACCTAAAAGGAATTGTGCGACATAAACGGAAGTTGGTAAGCGAGTTTCTACGCCTGAAAGCTGATATGTACTCAGATTTCGCGTCAGTAACAGTGGCGCTAGTAGCACCACAAGAGGATGCAAATCAGGTATGTTTAAAACACACACGGTAACGGTCGTCAGTGTTAGTTAACTCTGAGATTGGACACGGTGAGTTGATGTTAGTCAATGATGCCTTTAAGACGACGAAGACGTCATTATCAACACCTCATTGAGTTTGAACGAGTTCGTTTAACAGGCCTACGAGAAGCTGGATATTCCTTCTGAGAGACTGCCGAAAGAATTTGGAGGAATGTAGCCACTGTACATGATTCCTGGCAGCGCTGATCACGAGCATATACGGCCGCAAGAAGACTGGGGTCCGGACAGCCACGTGGCACTACCGAGAGGTTTTTCGGTGTATGGTTCTGGCGCATCGTACAGCATTTGCAGCAGCAGTTTGAGAAGTAGTAGGCACTACAGTGACACAACGAACTGTTACAGATCGGTTACTTCAAGGACAGTTCCGAACCAGACGCTCTGTAATGTGCATTTCACAGACCACAAACCACCGCCATTTGGGACTTCGGTGGTGTCAAGCGAGAGCTAATTGGAGGGCAGAGTTAGGTCCGTTGCGTTTTCTGATGAAAGCTGGTCCTGCTTCGATCCCAGATATGGCCGTACGATGGCTAGGAGATCAGTTGGCCTCTCCAACCTGTCTGTATGCTAGACACACTGGATTTATGGTCTGAGATGCGATTTCGCATAACCAGGAGTACTCTCGTGGTTATCACCAAGACTGTAAATACAAATTTTTCAGTTTGGTGTGTTTCCGAACTGGATAACGCTCGCGCACACACCGCTGTTGTAATCCTACATGTTCTACAGAATGTCGACATGTTGCCTTTGCCCGCTCAATCACTATTCCCAATCGAGTAGATACGGGACATCATTGGACGACATCATCAGAGTCATCAGCAAATAGTATTAACTGTCCCTTTGTTGACTGACCAGGTGCAACAGCCATGGAACTCCATCTCACAAACTGATATCCGGCACGTGTACAACACCATGCGCCCACTTTTGCATGCTTGCATTCAACATTCTGGCGGTTACACTCGCTGTTAATGTACGGGCATTTCACATTTGCAATGGCTTATTTCGCGCTCACATCAGCTTGTTAATGACTTAAAAATGTTACCTAGACAAATGTTTTACCGAAATTTCATTAATCTACTTTCATTATTTTTTCCGTCAGTGTATATAATCATAAAATTAGATACATATTCACTACTGATAAAGTCACAATATTAATTCTGCTAATATCGTCCTTCCACACATAACATGTGACATAGTTGATAAATTGATCCCGAGTTTGGAAATCCGGATTGCACTGCCTCCAGGTCATTTGTTAGGACATGAGGGTCACGAGAAGACACAAAAACTACGGAGTGACGAACAAAAGCCGGAGTTGATATCAAATGTTTCTTTTCATCCAAGTACGTCACCTACAGTTAGCAGGAACTTCTTATTACTGAACTCCAAGGAGGTTGGACAGCTTATTTTGTTGCCTAACTTATGACACTTTCAACACCTGACTGCCAAAAATAACAGGTTTTAAGATCGATCACTAAGCTACGCTGCTGCATGTTTTGCCGAATTTCTTTCTGTTATGTGAAACAATTCATTTTCTGTAATATGTAACGCTAACTTTACCTAATTTGAAAACTATTTGTAGCTGCTATGGTGATCTTTAGCACATTAATTTATTCCCTTATAGTAATAAATCAGAAAGCAAATATATTTTAAGGTACTTATTAAAATTACATAAGAGTAAAAACTTACAGTATTTCGAGGGTAATAAGTGTAATGTGAAGTATATATGTCCGTCTGGAGCCTAGTGTTGCACAGAGAAATTATCGCACATAATCATGATATCAAGTGCATTAAAAGGGTAACCAAACAACACTGTTTCGAAATGCTTTTGAACATAACCCACTGAACATGTTGAATACCAGCTTTATAACTCTGTTTATAAAACTATCCTAAAGTCATTAAAAATTAATACAAATGTTACAAAAAATGATTCGTTCTAGTCACTTTTCGGTGATCTTCATCGACTTCTGCTGTAGACTACGTCTTCAGCTGATTATAAAAACTTGATACTGTCTGCCTGTAACATACTTCTGTACTTTCTCAATACTATCCATCTTCTTCTTCTTTATGGGAATATTTCCATCATATCCTTCTGTTTCAGGAAGTCCAATGTTCTTGTTGGGGAAAATATGTCACAGTTTCTGCTAATATAAAGGTATGGATTAGAGTCCTTCGATAGATGACTTAGCAACTATCTACCTTTTGCTTTCTGAACTGCACTCGTAGTACAGAAACTAATGGGGTACAAAAGATACTTTGTCTTGTTTTCTAGTGTCTCTTTCCATCGTTTCAGCTCAGATGACGACGTTTTTGTATAAAGGGATCCATTATGTTATAAAATCTACTATTTTTGTTTTTTTGCATAAACCTTAAAGCCACAAAGGCGGCTGGATTGGGTGATAAGTGACATATACTGACTTGGGATAAGTACTCAGTCGTACATTCGTAACTTCCTTTTCACGAGGTCAGATGGTTGATGAGTGTGTCCATCAGTGGGGAAATAGTGGTACATTTTGTCAAATCTGCCCGCATGCACGGCTGGACAACTGGAGTTTTCTTTTGGGGACAATGCACTCAATGTACACGTACAGAAAGGCGCACTGTTGTTTAGGACCTTTCTTACGTTGGCCATCACGACAACAATACAACGTACCTCCATCTGTTTTGATGTTGTGTACCTCAAAATTAAAAACCCAAAGAATTATAAAAAATAATAAATCTTCCTTTTCTTTAGTTTTCTTGTTTTTCTTGTCGTTATTTGAAACTCTGAGCTGCCCTTCTTAATATTACACGTGAAATAGTGAATCAAAGTTTTCAGCCAAAATCACCGATTGGTTCAGCATGATTTCAGGCCTGCCATAAATATATTTCTAAAACGTGACAGTCTATAGTTGTCCCGTTTTATATACAACTGCGGATTTAAATGTGCTCTTTACAACGAGGAAGGCAATGACAGTCTCGCACTTTAATTCCAGGTCGATGCATCTATGTCTCAAGAAACCCATACCAACTAAATCTGCATCTTCAGTTTTTGAGGACTTATCTCCTTTTAATAATAAGCGATTGAATTCAACGAAAAGCGCAGCGGCTCCATCATCAACGACAAGTGCTGTTTAGGACAAGATTATCAATAGGCTCAAAACTATTCTACGAACATTACTGATTACGTACACGTCACATGAGCCTACGGCATATTCCTCAAAAATTCAAACTGCGAAGCTTATCTGTAGGTCTGGCAATCAGGCTTCATTTTCACCACAACCAAAATAAATTAGCGAAACACTGAGAAAGAAGCCAAACAAGCTTGTTTAAAAGATATTCGAAATATCTTTACAGGCTTTCTGTTGAAGAAGACGAAGGTTTTATCGCTTTTGTCGAGAATTTGAATACAGCATATTGTTTGCCAAACACAAAGGCAATTTGAAAGCGTCTGCTTGACGTCACACATACATGGAAGTCAAAAAATAATGAAAGTTTTGTAATTATCTGGTAGCAGTAAAGTTATTTATAAATAAACCAATTGTTTTCACGATCGTAGGCTTTCACAAAACCATTTATAATGGACAAAATCAGAAAGTTATGTAGCTGTGAAAGCACTTTTCATAACTGAGGATTCTGAGCTTCACTGAGTTTTACTACAGTGTTCTCACACCAACGTTCATTTGGCGGAAAACATTAAGGAGATTACTGAGAAGTTTTAGATGTGGTTTTGGCTGTAACCACTGATAACGCGGAGAATATAAAAAATGCGATAATAAATGCACTTGAGTGGACACATTTTAACTGTTTTGCTCAATCTCATTGTAATAAGTGCTTTGAAATAAGTTAAGCTGCTGACAGAAAAAGAAAAGCACTGTGGTTGCTTATTGCAAGCGCTATACGTCAGGTACGGAAGCATTTACTGAACCATAGAAGAATCTTGGTCTGAGACCAAAAAAGATCATTAAAGATATTCCGCCGAGATGGAACTCCATTTATTACATGCTTCAAAGTTATAAAAATCACAGAGATGCTTTGAAAACAACTGTAGCGCTAATAAACAAAGATATTCCAGTGGAATGGACATCAAGCAAAGAAATGAGTGAAGTTTTAAAACCATTCGAAGAAAAACTGTTCAGAAGTGCAGAACAGTACGTGACAGTTACGTCCTGTTTTACACAAATGGTCTCTCGGAAGTTTGCAAGAAAATAGAAAATGAATATTTCTCACCGATGGTGCAGTATACTACATAAAAGAGATGATGCCACAAATGAAAGACGTTGAGTATCGCAAAATACTTGCTTCCTTGTAACGGCGAGCGATTTCGGAGCTCTTATTCACCCGTCGCGAATGTAATCATTGCTGAAATAATCCATAATCTTTTCTCTGTTGCTTCCTCGTACTGCTTTTAACGAACTACAATTCCAACACACAGCACAAAGAAAATATGTTGCAGCGTGCGTGACCAGCATCCGTATCCAATTCCCTAACCCTGTTTCTCTCGAGTACAGTTTAAATCGCAGCAGTAGTTTACCATTTGTCTATGGGCAAAGAAGACCCTTCAGTGCTAGCTGAAACTATAATCACTTTTACACGGTAGACCGATTCTAGTAGACTCTCAAGAACAGGGGCATCCTATACTGAACGTAAGTTGGTGTATACTTCATATATGGACCGACCCCCCCCCCCCTCCCCCCCCTGCGGGTCCGGGGGTTAGAATAGGCCCGAGGTATTCCTGCCTGTCGTAAGAGGCGACTAAAAGGAGTCCATTCCCCTCAAGGGGATAGTTAGCGCCTGCGTCCGGAGACGGACGCTTCCACGACCTATATTTGTGGTCTTTTTGGTTTTTCACTTCTCGTTTCTTCCTTCCTTTGGTTGGTTCCTTTCTTTGTTCTTCTCCATCTCACTGTCTTCCTTACTCTTTCCCTTGCCTTCTTCTCCTTGCCTTCCCTGGTCTCCGCCTCGGCGTTTGAGACAGTCTGTCCTCTCTCTCTCTTCCTTTTCCTCTTCTTCCTTCCTCCCTGTGCGCGCCTGAAGGCCGACCCACGCGTTCGCACGCGTAGCCGGTGACGGGGTAACGCGTAATTCCCCGCCCTGGGTAGACAAGTAAGGCACGCACGTATCCCCTGGTAAAGGCCAGGCCCAGGGAGGGGTGATTGCCTGAGCTGCTACCTTCTGACCATGCCGATTGGTCCCTCCGTCTGTTTCTCGGGAGGTGTGACCTGAGGTGTAAACATTCACCTAAGACGGGAGTGCCCTCTGAGAGGGTCCCCATAAGGAAGGAGCGCGCCATCGGAGACGCTGGCAATCATGCGGGATTCCTCCGCAATGGATTTCTCTTCTTCTCTCTCGACTTCTGCCCACAAACGGAAACATGACCAGCCACCAGTGACAAAAGTACTACCGCCTGCCCCACAGTTCCTCGTCGTTTCTCGATCTGAGGACGGAAAAGATTTTTCCTCTGTCAACCCTTTCGTTATCCAGAAGGGCGTAGATGCCATAGCCGGTACTGTTAAGTCTTGTACAAGGTTGCGTAATGGTACCTTGTTACTAGAAACTGAGAGCGCCTTTCAGGCACAGAAACTGCTTCGAGCCACACTCCTGTACACGTTCCCTGTCCGGGTGGATGCTCACCGAACTTTGAATTCGTCTCGTGGTGTGGTCTATACTAGATCCCTCGACGGATTGACTGACGAGGAGATTCAGTCTTTCCTCGCTGAGCAGGGCGTGACGGCTGTCCATAGGGACATTAAAAAGGTCAACAATGACCTTGTACCGACCCGGACACTTTTCTTGACCTTTGATAGTGTTAAGCTGCCATCGCGCATCAAAGCGGGCTACGAGGTTATTTCTGTTCGCCCCTATGTCCCGACACCTACGCGCTGCTACCAGTGTCACCGTTTTAATCACACTCGCCAGTCTTGTTCCAATGCGGCTAAATGTGTCACTTGTGGCAGGGGTGCCCGTGAGGGTGACTGTCCACCTCCGTCTCCTCGTTGTGTGAACTGTCAGGGTGACCATGCAGCGTCCTCCCGCGACTGTCCCATCTATAAGGAAGAACGCTGTATCCAAGAAATTCGTGTCAAAGAGAAAGTGTCCACCTCGGCTGCTCGCAAGCTATTAGCTAGTAGGAAGCCCACGCTGCTCCCAGCGGGGAAATACAGCACTGTCCTCGCCTCTCCTCGGACTACCAGGGAGGTGGCAACCCAGACATGCGATCTGACCTTCAGCACCACGGTCGTCCGTTCGGCCAGTGCTAAGATCGCGCGGTCGACGTCTCCTCTTCCTCCCATCACCCCACAGACACAAGCCCCTTCATCGGCTTCTGCTAGGACGAAGACCCAGAAGTCAGATGCACGGGCCTTCAAGAAGGAACCGTCCCGTGCAGACTTCCTACGTACCTCGACCTCCCAGCCATCGACCAGTACTTCCACCAAACGACCTTCCAAGAAGGCTCATAGGAAGCACAGTTCTCCTTGTCCGCCACGGCGCATTTCTTCTCCTGCGCCACCCAGCGGTTGCCGCCCCAGGCCGTCATCCGTTTCGCCTGGCCGCACCGCTGGTAGCCGAACATCTGGCCATTCACCGGCGGAGGAAGCTCCCCCTCCCGGCCATCTTACCAAGATGGCCGATGAACCTATAGAACCGATGGACGATGACTGTCCGCCTACTGATAGCGGCGGCAGTGCTCGCTCGAAGCCAGGCCCTCAGCGGCCTTCGAGGTGACCCCTTCTTTCATCTTCCTTTTCTTCTTACGATGGCATTTATTCATTGGAATATTCGCAGCATTCGCTCCAACCGAGAGGACTTGAAGTTGCTGCTCCGCTTGCGCCGTCCGCTCGTCGTAGCCCTCCAGGAAACGAAGCTACGCCCATGCGATCAAATTGCCTTGGCACACTACACCTCTGTGCGTTTTGACCTACCCCCTGTGGTAGGTATTCCGGCTCATGGAGGGGTCATGTTGCTGGTCCGGGATGATATTTACTACGACCCCATCCCGTTGCACACCGGCCTGCAGGCAGTTGCCATCCGAATTACTCTCCCCACTTTTACATTTTCCATTTGTACCGTTTACACTCCATCGTCGTCTGCCGTTACCAGGGCAGACATGATGCAAATTATTGCTCAGCTACCTGCACCATTTTTGTTAACTGGAGACTTCAATGCCCACCATCCCCTTTGGGGCTCTCCAGCATCCTGCCTGAGGGGCTCCCTGTTAGCAGACCTTTTCAACCAGCTCAATCTTGTCTGCCTCAATACTGGCGCCCCTACTTTTCTTTCGGACACATCTCACACCTATTCCCATTTAGACCTCTCTATATGTACTACCCAACTTGCACGCCGGTTTAAGTGGTATGCACTTTCTGATACATATTCGAGCGACCACTTTCCGTGTGTTATCCATCTCCTGCAGCATACCCCCTCTCCGTGCTCATCTAGTTGGACCATCTCCAAAGCAGACTGGGGGCTCTTCTCTTCCAGGGCGACCTTTCAGGATCAAACCTTCACAAGCTGCGATCGTCAGGTCGCACACCTCACGGAAGTCATTCTCACTGCTGCTGAATATTCCATCCCTCACCCTACTTCTTCTCCACGTCGCGTACCGGTCCCCTGGTGGACCGCAGCATGTAGAGACGCTTTACGTGCTCGTCGACGTGCTTTACGCACCTTTAAACGCCACCCTACAGTGGCGAATTGTATCAATTATAAACGATTACGTGCACAGTGTCGTCGTATTATTAAAGAAAGCAAGAAAGCCAGCTGGGCTGCTTTCACAAGCACCTTCAACAGTTTTACTTCTTCTTCTGTTATCTGGGGTAGCCTGCGCCGGCTATCTGGCACTAAGGTCCACTCACCAGTTTCTGGCTTGACGGTCGCGAATGACGTCCTTGTGGCCCCTGAGGATGTCTCCAATGCCTTCGGCCGCTTTTTCGCAGAGGTTTCGAGCTCCGCTCATTACCACCCTGCCTTCCTCCCCCGCAAACAGGAAGAGGAGGCTAGGCCACCTAACTTCCGCTCCTCGAATCGTGAAAGTTATAATGCCCCATTCACCATGCGGGAACTCGAAAACGCACTTGCCCGGTCACGGTCCGACGCTCCAGGGCCTGATTCTATTCATATTCAGATGCTGAAGAACATTTCTCCTGCGGGTAAAGGTTTTCTTCTTCGTACTTACAATCGCATCTGGATTGAGGGACGTGTTCCCGCATGCTGGCGCGAGTCTATTGTTGTCCCGATTCCTAAGCCGGGGAAGGACAAGCACTTGCCTTCCAGTTATCGACCCATCTCGCTTACCAGCTGTGTCTGTAAAGTGATGGAGCGAATGGCTAACTCTCGTTTGGTTTGGCTGCTCGAGTCTCGACGCCTACTTACCAATGTACAATGTGGATTTCGTAGGCGCCGCTCTGCTGTTGACCATCTGGTTACCTTGTCGACCTTCATTATGAATAACTTCTTGCGGAAGCGCCCGACCGCGGCTGTGTTCTTTGATTTGGAGAAGGCTTACGACACCTGTTGGAGGGCGGGCATTCTCCGCACCATGCATACATGGGGCCTTCGCGGTCGCCTCCCTCTTTTTATTCGTTCCTTTTTAATGGATCGACAATTCAGGGTACGTGTGGGTTCTGTCCTGTCAGACACCTTTCGCCAGGAGAATGGGGTGCCACAGGGCTCAGTTTTGAGCGTCGCTCTCTTCGCCATAGCGATCAATCCAATAATGGATTGCCTCCCAGCTGATGTATCAGGCTCCCTTTTCGTGGACGATTTTACCATCTATTGCAGCGCGCAGCGTACATGTTTCCTGGGGCGCTGTCTTCAGCGTTCTCTTGACCGTCTTTACTCCTGGAGTGTCGCCAATGGCTTCCGTTCTTCTGCCGAGAAGACGGTCTGTATTAACTTCTGGCGCTACAAAGAGTTTCTCCCACCGTCCTTACGACTCGGTCCCGTTGCTCTCCCATTCGTGGAGACAACCAAATTTTTAGGTCTTACATTTGACAGGAAACTTAGCTGGTCTCCACATGCGTCATATTTGGCTGCCCGTTGTACCCGTTCTCTAAATGTCCTCCGTGTTCTCAGTGGTATGTCGTGGGGAGCGGATCGAACCGTCCTACTTCGTCTATATCGGTCGATCGTCCGCTCCAAGCTGGATTATGGGAGCTTCGTATACTCCTCTGCACGGCCATCCATCTAACGCCGCCTCAACTCCATACAACATCGGGGTTTACGACTTGCGATCGGAGCGTTTTATACTAGTCCCGTCGAGAGTCTTCATGCTAACGCTGGTGAATTGCCACTCACCTACCGGCGCGATATACTGCTTTGTCGGTATGCCTGTCGGCTACTGTCAATGCCCGACCACCCGTCTTATCGTTCCTTTTTTGACGACTCTCTCGACCGTCAATGCGGGTTGTATGTCTTTGCCCTGCTACCCCCTCGAGTTTGCTTTCGTCGCCTCCTTCAACACCTTAATTTTTCACTCCCTGCAACCTTTCGAGTGGGCGAGAGCCACACGCCACCTTAGCTCCAGGCTCAGGTTCGCGTTCACCTTGACCTCAGCTCGCTCCCAAAGGAGGTTACCCCCGGTTCGGTCTACCACTCCCGTTTTGTCGAACTTCGTTCGAAGTTCATTAATATGACCTTCATTTATACAGATGGCTCTAAGACCAATGACGGGGTCGGGTGTTCTTTTATTGTCGGGGCACAAAGTTTCAAATACCGGTTCCATGGCCATTGTTCGGTCTTCACAGCTGAGCTCTTTGCCCTCTACCAGACTGTTCTTTACCTCTGCCGCCACCGACATTCTGCTTATGTCATCTGCTCCGATTCCCTGAGCGCCATCCAGAGCCTCAGTGATCCGTATCCGGTTCACCCTTTCGTGCACCGGATCCAACGCTCTCTTCAGCAGCTGGTGGACGTCGGTTCTCCGGTTAGCTTTATGTGGGTTCCTGGCCATGTCGGTATCCCTGGGAACGAAGCTGCAGATGCCGCGGCCAAGGCTGCGGTCCTCCAGCCTCGGACAGGTTCTTGTTGTGTCCCTTCGTCAGATTGTAGCAGGGTCATTTGTCGGCGCATTTTATCGCTGTGGCATGCCGATTGGGCTGCATTTACGGACAACAAGCTTCGGGCCTTGAAACCTCTTCCCGCGGCTTGGACGTCCTCCTCCCGCCCTTCTCGACGGGAGGAGGTCGTTTTGGCCCGGTTACGAATTGGACACTGCCGGTTCAGCCATCGCCATCTGCTGACGGCTGCGCCGGCGCCGTTCTGCCCATGTGGGCAATTGCTGACGGTCCGCCACATTTTAACGTCCTGTCCGGATTTTAACACACTGCGTCTTGATCTTGGCCTGGCATGTACTCTAGATGCCATTTTAGCGGATGACCCACGAGCAGCTGCTCGCGTTCTTCGTTTTATCAACTTGACAAACCTCTCTAAGGACATTTGATTATGCTGTTTTTTTTTTAATCCTATGCCTGTCAGTCTGTCTTTTATCGTGTTTTCCCTTTTAGTTGCTGTTTTGAACTTGTGCCTCGCGGTGCATTCCTAACGTAGTCTGGGCGCTAATGACCATTGAAGTTGTGCGCCCTAAAACCACAAAAAAAAAAAAAAAAAAAAAAATGGACCCAAATACACCAGTCACAAAAAAGAAATACCACATTCTGCGATAAAAGAGGGGAAAAATATCTGAACAAAAAACATTGAGTGGATAATTATGAAACGTTTGAGATGCAATAAATTTTTACTACTTCCAGCCAAATAAAGTTTTAGGACACGACATTTTCTCAAACGGCCCGAATCAGTTATTTTAGAATATTGCTCTCTTTTCGACGGGCACAGAACTCGGGTTCTCATTCTGCGTTAAGCAGTTCTCATTGTCGTAGTCCCAAGTGCTATCACTATTAAGGACATTGCTTGTATTATGGGCTGAGCTTATTGAGTTCTGCACAACCAGATTTTAACACATTGCGGACGGATCCCAAGTACACTCGTCTTTCGTTCGCCATCCGTTACGGACGGATCTCGAAATAACTCGTGTTTTCTACATGCTGTCTGTAGAGGCCGACTGGTGTAATACATTTTAAATACCTCGTCTATTTAGGTACTTACACCAATAGTCAATGTATAAAATTTGATTATCTTCATGTATTTTCTGCTTATTTTGGTTTTATTTTGATATTTAAAATAGTTACTATTTTCGTCTTGAAGTTCCTTCTGCTTTTAGAGATGGTCCTATTCAGAAAACGGAAGGAAATGAACGATTCTGAAATACTTTCGGAGGTTTCTAATGATGACTGTTCAGATGTTTCTGATGAAAATGAGGACCCGGATGACTGTGTGATTTAATGTTTTTATTGTTCAGAGGACGATTCCACAAACACTAACATCTCTAGACCTGTAAAGAAGCGCAATGTGGCAGTGTTTTCAAGAGATTTCGACAATAACGATGGAAGTGATTCTTCACCATTTCGAAGGGAGGAAGGAATACTGGGTTTAATGTCGCGTCGACATCGAGGTCATTATCGACGAAGCACAAGCTCGGATTGTAACAAGGATGGGGACGCTAATGGGCCGTGTCCTTGGAAAGGAATTATCCCGGCATTTGCCTAGAGCGATTTAGGGAAATCACGGAAAACCTGAATCTGAATGGCCGGACGTGGGTTTGAACGGTCATACTTCCGAATGCGAATCCAGTGTGCTAAACACTGCGCCATCTAGCTCGGTTTAACCCTTTCGAGACGGAGCTCCGGTCTCACTCGGGAACTGGCTACGCACCAGTGAGTGTCGCGCACCGTCTCGCATGTATTAAGTAAGATAAATCACGTCGCGAATAAGAATAGACCTTAAGCTGCAAAGACAGCGGTGACCGCGTGGAGGGAAATGGGGGAGGAGGAGGTGGACATAGAGAGGAGGGAGAAGGAGATGGAGAGAGGGAGAGAAGAAAATGGACGGAAAGGACAGAGGGGGGGAAGGCACAGGGAAAGGGGGGAGAGCAGATGGACAGAGAGGTTGAGGAGGGGGGGGTGGACGGAAGAGGAGATGAACAGAGGAAGGAAAGAGTAGGAAATGGACACAGAAACGAAGAGTAGGAAATTGAGAGAGAAAGGGAAGAGTGGGAAATGGACAGAGGCAGGGGGGAGGAGGAGATGGACAGAGAAAGGAAGGAAAATTAGATGGACCATCAGAGGGAGAGGGAGCAGATGGACAGAGAGAGGAGCAGGAGGATATGTACAGACAGGGGAGACGAGAAGACGGGCAGAAAGAGATGAACTAATAGAAATAATATACCTTGGTACCATTTTTACGTACCTTTTTAATACTTTGCTGTGATTGGTTCGAGACAGGAGGAGGGGAGGGGATTGGGGCGTAATTTGACACTGATAAGAATGATGCTGTCACTGATAAAACTGTTCCCACGTGTAGGCAACCCACACTAACGCTTCCACTTTTCAAGTTCGTATACGAGCAAATTTGGTCCAGAGTCGCCACTGAATTCTTACATCACAATAATTCCAATGTCTGTGTTCGATCAAGCAAGCATATCATGGATCTTTTCGCTGACTTTAAAGACATCGAGAGAAAATGATGATGCATGTCCTCTGAAACCATACTGCCCAAATCTGCCAGGAAGTTTGATCATTTTGACATAGGGAATGATGCGCTGAAGTAAATGTCATCTGGTTTTTACCAGGAAGATCACACGGTAACAAATTATCCCAAATCGCCTTGGATGGACCAAGATTCTCAGATCTCAAGTGCGTGTTGCATCGATGGCAACAGGCAAAATAAATTTTATCTGATTGGGGTAACTTTTGTTTGTGGCATATTCACAGTAGTTGTCAAAAAACTGTTTATTTCTGAGTAAAAATCTCCTTGTTTTGCCTGTCTATACTTAACTTCAGTAACTGCAACCGAAATCGGAAAATAGGTATCTCGAGAGTTTTGACAAAAAAATGAAAATAACTCGTTGTTTCATTTTTGATGTCCTCGTTAATGTTTAAATAGCATTTTGCATTGCACTTACAAATGAGAACGTTGGGCTTGGTTTTCTGAGATACTTCCGTGCCAGAGTACGAGACTTAACCTCCTACTTTTCCTCTTTGATAGCGAGTACTATAATGTTTAAGTTTTTTCGTTTGGTACTCCTAACTTCCTTTCAGACTGAGATTTGTCTATCGATCTTACAGGCATCTCACTATTATACCGCCGGCCGGAGAGGCCAAGCGGTTCTAGGCGCGTCAGTCTGGGACCGCGCAATCGCTACGGTCGCAGGTTCGAATTCTGCCTCGGGCATGGATGTGTGTGATGTCCTTAGGTTAGTTAGGTTTAAGTAGCTCTAAGTTCTAGGGGACTGATGACCCCAGCTGATAAGTTCCATAGTGCTCAGAGCCATTTTTCACTATGATACAGACTTACTGTTGTTGTTATGAAAACACTGCACTAATCACAAAATAATCTTCAATCAGTTATCACAAAACTATGAACATAACTGACTATTCTGGATTCGGAGCAACAATACCAACTGACAAGATGCAACATTAAAACACAAAATACCCCTGCAGCTTACCGCAGAAAGAAACCAAGCAGAGTCCTGTGACTTGTTTCTGATCTAAACACAAAATTAAACAATGCCATTGTTTGTCTGCTCTCAGCGTTAAAACGAGCATTTACTCTAATAAAAAAAAATCTGCCACCAGTAACTCATTTTTTCTTGTTTTGACGCTTGACTGATTTCTGAAATAAACGACTCAATCAACAGCAAAAATCTACACGGGTTTAAGTATACCATAGATGATACATAAACGCTCTAGTAAGCATGGGCCCAAAAATGAGCCGATTGCGAGATAACAGCGAATGCGTTGTTACGAGTCATCATTGACTTCAGTATGACATTCTGTCGTAGTTAGTTCAGATGTTTCTGACACGTAAACTTTTCAATAAAGGTTCAATCTAACTGTGCTCAAGCCACACCCATTACCTACCTTTAACAAGGAATACAATTTGATTTCATGCATCGCAATCGATGGTTTTCGAAAGACTGCAACATTATTATCTAAATCAATAGACAGAATACTACTTTAGAACGTTATGTGTTACAATTTACCGTAGACATGCACCTGTTTACAGTGCGTTCCACGTATCGGCCTCTTATTTGGATAAATAATACTCTTGTCTCTACAGTGAGTTACGGATTCTTTCAGACAACTACGGATCGTCTCGTATATGTTGCCAAGAATTTACAACTTGCTGCTCCAGTTCTTCAGTGGGAGTGCTGTACTCTTCACGTCTGAGATGACCACACAAAGAAAGTTAGTCCGATGACCTTGAAGGCCCTAACAACTGCGGACCCTCGTCTAGCGGGCTGCGACGATTCCTTGCACACCATTCTGATATTGAAGTTAGGTTGATTCCCTAATCCAATCCTGGTATTCAAAAATCTATTGTGATATTAACGTTGCTCCAGAATTAAAAAAAAAAAAAAAAACACTTTTCGTAAAATCATTTATTATCACAGATACAACACTAAAACATAACACTAGCTATTCCATTTATAAAAATATTTATAGAAAATCTATTTTCCGAGCTATAGTATACGCAAAATCCTTGGAAATGTCACTAATTTTGATATGGCTGTCGTGTTCAGTACTTGCCAAAGATAAATTGGTTAGACTAGTTTGCGACAACATGGACCTGAGGTAATATTTTACAATTCTTAATTTAGAAACAGATCTTCCATTGCGCGCTATTGTGATTGGTTATGTTAGGTTCTGGTCCCGTCGATAAATTTGGAGATACTGAAATGCCGGCGCCGCTGACCCGCTTCATACGTCGTTTACTACATCAGCCGCACACAGCTGGAAGTTATATCCAATAAATAATACAGGTACTTCCGGCATCAGAATTAGGAGGGGCGCTCAATAAGTAATGCAATACATTTTTTTTCTGAAAGCAGATTGGTTGTTTTATTCACGGATTTCAATACACCATTATACTCCTCACTCTTTTGGCTATAAAACCCCATTTTTCAACACAATCTCCGTTCAATGCGACGGACTTACGCCACGTTACAGGGCGGGCCTATATGACTGCACGGTGACACTCTATTGGTCGACTTCAGGGCCAAAGTCTTGCTGTATCAATAACATCCACCTCATACACGTACTGCAGCCCGCGGGGTGCATCCTTCATTGAGACAGATGGAAAGTGCGAGATAACGGGTAGATCAGGAAAACAGTCCAATGAAGTTTGGTGAGGTTATCTCGTATGTGCAACTGGTATAAGGTTTTTTTTGTCATGGAGAAGGAGAAGTTTGTTCGCATTTTTGTGGCGACGAACACGCTGAAGTCGTTTCTTCAATTTCCTGAGGGTAGCACAATACAAAATGGTTCAAATGGCTGTGAGCACTGTGGGACTCAACTGCTGAGGTCATTAGTCCCCTAGAACTTAGAACTAGTTAAACCTAACTAACCTAAGGACATCACAAACATCCATGCCCGAGGCAGGATTCGAACCTGCGGTCTTGCGGTTCCAGACTGCAGCGCCTTTAACCGCACGGCCACTTCGGCCGGCGGTAGCACAATACACTTCAGAGTGTTGCACCGTGAGGGAGGACGTCAAACAGAATAAACCCTTCAGAGTCCCAGTCCCCTTGTGCAGCGAGGTATTTGATTCTGATTCGTAGATCACCTCGAATCAGTGTCCGCATGTTCTAACATTGCAAGAATCACAACTGTGTGGGCCCGGCCGGTACGCGGGGGATCGGACAAGTTTGTGCGACGCTGTTCCGACGATTACAGGCCCATCGCCCAACGACTCACCGTGCTTTTGTTACTACCAGGTCTCCGTAGACATTTTGCAAGCCCCTACGAATATCTGCGACGCTCTGGTCTTCCGCCAAAAGAAACTCAATGAAACCTCTCTGCTTCGAACGCACCTCCGTTGCAGATGCCTTTTTAAGTTTGCATATAGCACCGCCACCTATCGAATCTTCATGAAACTATAGGAGCTGAAGCGAGAATATTCCCAGATGGCGCACAATAATTTCGCATTTTTTCAACCAAAATTGGCCGAGGAAAAAAGATGGGTTGCATTAGTTGTTGAAACGCCCCTCATAATTAGAGGTATACAAAATGGAATAGGTAGTACATTACGTTTGAGTACAAATAAATAATTTGCTGAATGGTGGTTCGTGCAGGCAGCCTTCGCTGCCTCGTTGGAGCCGGCGCTCGGGTGCGGTGCGCCCTATGTATCTTGGAGCGTATTGACGCCTTAAATGCTTTCTTAGATCAGTAGCAAAATGTGCCTGTGCCTCAGGGCTCTGGGTGAAGTATGAGCCCAGTTAGATGGGGACATAATCTAATAGTTTGCATTTCAAATCCAATATTTCGTACTGACGTCAGCGGCGGCTCATACACTCGGTCGCAGTTATCACACACGTGGTTCCTTATCGGACCCATGTTTACTGTTACGTTTATGCTTCTGCTATCACCCGTGTCAGTTTTCGCTCTTAATTAGGCCTACGATACACGCTGTATACTGATTGCAAACGGTCACACAAAAGACGTTCACGCCTGTAAGATTTATACACCCGGTCCGGCCTTCCGTCTTTTCAATCACAAACACGCTTGTTGCTTTGCAGGACTCTGGTATCCTTACCAATCTCGGAGCTATCGAATATTTCCGTGAGAAAGGGTATTATGTGGTATTATTTGGTGCAATACTGTGGGGCGAATACCGCCCGGATGAACGACCTTCTTATGCTTCAATAAAATTCTTCAGGGTATCAGACCGCATCGTCATAATTTTAAATTGCGCCAACGTTTCGGCCAGCGTTGCAGCTAGCCTTCATCAGGGCCTTACGTTAACTGCTAAATGAACACACTTGGATTCCTTAAATAGCTGCACGAGAAAACCGTGTCGTTACTTGATTGGCTGTACTAGGAGGAGGAGGAGGGGTGGCACGCCGCAGCCGGCTTCTGGACAGCATGGAAACAGTGTGACGTCACAGCCATCACCTGTTCGCTATTCGTCCGTCTCCTCCAATGGGGTGGATTAATATAAAGACCAATAGAAAACAGCTATTTCAGCCAATAACAGATAATAAAGGAAACACCAATTAAGCATACCTTTCACCCCTCCTCCTCCTCCTAGTACAGCCAATCAAGTAACGACACGGTTTTCTCGTGCAGCTATTTAAGGAATCCAAGTGTGTTCATTTAGCAGTTAACGTAAGGCCCTGATGAAGGCTAGCTGCAACGCTGGCCGAAACGTCGGCGCAATTTAAAATTATGACGATGCGGTCTGATACCCTGAAGAATTTTATTGAAGAAGACAACGGCCGCGGAAGCCTACGCTTACATTTGACCACCTTATGCTTTACGTCTCGTCATCGCGTAACTATCTTCTCGCCACGTAGGGTGGACGTGCTTGCAGGTGATGTACAATCCACTTGGAAATCTTCTGAGATGTAACTCGTCTATGCAGTGTGCATCGGGGAGGAGCTTATACAGTAGTGGAGCTTTCAAAGTGTAGGAGTGTAAGCACTGGCAGAAACAGCGGATTTCCAATTCTCAGCGCCGGCCGGTGTGGCCGAGCGGTTCTAGGCGCTTCAGTCTGGAACTGCGCGACCGCTACGGTTGCAGGTTCGAATCCTGCCTCGGGCATGGATGTGTGTGATGTCCTTAAGTAGTTCTAAGTTCTAGGGTACTGATGACCTCAGAAGTTAAGTCCCATAGTGCTCAGAGCCATTTGAACCAATCCTCAGCGACAGGAGTTTGTTCCGTCTGCTCCCCAACTTTCATTACGGTTATTGGACGTTAAATAGCACACTATAATCCAGCATACAGTCTGGGAATCATCCTTCTATTGATAACACAGATATGGAAGTTAGCCTTCCTTCCCCCCAAGAAAGTATGTATCAGGTTGGGTTCTTTGGTCACGTCGTTCATTCAGCATTCCCCTTGCAAGTGCTCACTATTATATCGCACATTAGTCCAGACTATTATGAGCACGCTGTAACACACTGAGGTAACAGAAGTTATGACATACCTTCCAATATCGTGTCGCATCTCCTACGCCCAGCGTAGCGCAGCAACTCGACGCGGCACGGACTCAAACAAGTCGCTGAAAGTCCCCTACAGAAATATTGAGCCATGCTGCCTCTTGCAAAAGTGTTGTGGTGCAGGATTTTTTGCACGAACTGACCTCTCGATTACGACCCATAAATGTTCGAGGGTGTGCACGACGGGCGATCTGGGTGGCCAAATCATTCGCTATCGAACTGTTCAGAATGTTCTTCGAACCAACCGCGAACAACTGTGGCCCGGTGACATGACATTGTTGTTTGGGAACATGAAGTCCACGAATGGCTTCAAATGGTCCCCAAGTAGCCGAACATAACCATTTTCAATCAATAATCGGTTCAGTTGAACAAGATACAAGATAACTCAGCACGTTCCATGCAAACACAGGCCACACCATTATGGAGCCACTACCAGCTTCCATGTTGCCTTGTTGACATGTTGGGTCCATGGTTTCGTGGAATCTGCGCTACACTCGAACACTACCATTGGCTCTTACCAACGGAAATCGGGACGCGTCTGATCTGGCCTCGGTTTTCCAGTCGTCTAAGAGCCCAGGAGAGGCGCTGCAGGCGACGTCGTGCTGTTAGCGAGGGCCGTCTGCTGCCATAGCTCATTAATGCCAAATTTCGCCGTATTGTCCTAACGGACACGTTTGTCGTGTTCCACATTGATTTCTACGGTTATTTCAAGCAGTAACGCTTTACTGTTAGCACTGACAACTCTGCGCAAACGCCGCTGCTCTCGATCGTTAAATGACGGCCGCCGGCTACTGCGTTGTCCGTGTTGAGAGCTAATACTTGTTCTTCGCACAGTCTTGACACTGTTGATCTCGGGATATTGAATTCCCTGACGACTTCCGAAACGTAATGTCCCACACGTCTTGCTCTAATTACTATTCCGCATTCAAAGTCTATTAATTCCCGTCGTGCAGCCATAATCACATCGGAAACCTTTTCACTTTAGCGACTGCTCATCCAATGTACTGCAGTTTCATATCGCGTGTACAACACACTACCACCATCTGTATATATGCATATCGCTATTCCATGGCTTTTGACACTTCACTGTATTTCCCACTGTTACAAGGTTCATTCCTCAATAGTAAACCTCGACGACAGTAATCACTAATGCGTATTGCTCAATGTGGTGGGGATATTGGGCATAAATAGACGATATCCGTATTTTCAATCGCACACAATCTCGTCTGTCACAATGTGCTGAGAATAGAACCGATTAATATTTGTGTCTGGCAATTATTATCGCCTTGAGAACAACCTGAAAGATACGACTCGGTTTGCTCGAAACACACGCACTGTTTCTAATTTAATGACATTCATATCGTACTGAATGTCTTAATACATGTCGGTTGCCAAACAGACTTTCGCGGAGCAGTGTTTGTACTTTGGATGCCCTATGGTAGTTATCTTTTTATTCGCTTTATAGATTTGAATGAAGGCTTCGCCCCTTTTAAATATGTTACCAGTTGTCTTTCGTAAGTTAACTTGGTGACAGGGCAGGCTTTGCCGCTACGGAATGCAGTGGAAATTGCGCCACGCACCGCCACAAGCGGCAAGGTCACCGTAGAGTCTTGGCGCATGCGCAGTACACAGGCGCTCTCAGCCAGCGATTTGCGGGCGTGCTTGTCCGACTACTTGGCTGACTGCAGCGGACGCCACGCCTATAGGCAGAACTGTTTATGACGCGTTCCCAGGGCTACAACTCCTGCCATAGGTAGCGACTGGCGTCATTCGATCTGCTGCTAATCGTACACTTTACTATATTATTTGTTTATTTTTATTCCAGTTTCATTTGTGTCATGACACATCACCACCACTCATTATCATCCACTTCTGGATACAGGTCTGTTCCACACCTCTCCACACAGTACAATCTTGAACAGTTCACACACAAGTTTGTCTTCCTAGGTTCTTTATGTCATCAGTTCACCTTCCATTAGGCCATACTCTAGGTCAGTGGTACCCATTCTTTCTTAGTCAAACAAGTTCAGACGTGTGCACTATACTTACTGTTGCTGCACTCCCCACACTTCTTACTTCTCAACTGGCAGAAACTGGACGACTTCAGGCTGTTAATGCTTTGTGTCTAACAATTCTAATAACAATAAAACTGCGTAGCCCTAATGTAGTTACAGCTATGTCGTGCTGTCTATTAATTAATCAGCTTCGAAGCGAATAATGAAGCAATTTCTGGGCTGCTTTGGGTACTATCTACAACATGGAGAAGACCTTTTCTTGAGATATTTAGCATTTCTTACGTATATGCCTCACTTTTATCATCAGCAATGTACGGGACAAAGCACAATATATGTTTGTAGTGGATGGACTATGTGAGGAACTTGTAACCTCCACAGCATTAATGTTACTAACTGAGAAACAGTAATTATTGATAACTTATATAATCAATATTAGTCTTATAAAATTGTGGTAATGTGAATGATATTTGAAAGTAATTTAATTTCGTGACTGAAACAGAATCGAATTGTTTTCAGTTTTTACCCCTCAAGAATTTCATGTTACACCTCTGGGGATAATTGCCGACAGATCGGGAACCACTGCTCTAGGCCCTTCCTTATCAAGAGAAATCAAATATAGAATCTTCTCTTTTGTACCTTACACCCCCCCCCCCCCGTATTTAATCTCGTTATAAGTCCATCTCCGTTTCAGCTTCGTAACAATTCCTATCAGTAAACTTCTGTCTTTTCTTTGCGATTTTTTTACTATAGCCAACATGCTCCTTTTCATTATTCGCTAGACAAGCCTGAGTGTTTCAACTATTTGAGCATTTGACGTCCATGTTTCACTTTCGTAAGTTCGCACTGTCAGTGTATACTGGTTGTAGACCTATTTAAGGCGCATTGGGAATTACCTTCTGAACATAGCATTCAGTTTCCCATATGAACTCAGACTACTTTTTAGACACTGTTTATCTCTTTAATTGTCCATCTGACTACTATTTTCAGTTGTCCTAAGGACATACATGCGTCAACTGTTCACTTAACTTCATCACTCGTCCTTACTATTTTCGTGTCAACACTCTGCATTGTAATTTCGTCTTACTGTAATTAACCTTCATGTGTGCTCTCATAACTACCTGTACAGTTCCTCCCTCCTTTGCTGAAGTTCTTCTGTATCCGATGCAAACATGAAAAAAATGCCATCTTCAAATGGTAGGTGGCTTAGTTAAGATACGCTTTGCGTACTTCTTCAGAATAGTTCTGGCGAAACTGAGTTCTCTCACCTACTTCTTTTCTTTCTAACGTTTTCACTCTCATGCTGTAATCTAATGGGAACTGCAGCCATGTTGTATATAGTCTTAAAAATGGATGTAGGCAGGTTGTACACTATGTTGACAACACATTTTAGGCCGGCCGAAGTGGCCGTGCGGTTAAAGGCGCTGCAGTCTGGAACCGCAAGACCGCTACGGTCGCAGGTTCGAATCCTGCCTCGGGCATGGATGTTTGTGATGTCCTTAGGTCAGTTAGGTTTAAGTAGTTCTAAGTTCTAGGGGACTAATGACCTCAGCAGTTGAGTCCCATAGTGCTCAGAGCCATTTGAACCAACACATTTTATTGTGGTAAAGTCAAACGCTTTCCCTATCAACTACACTTTATGTGGCAGCTGATAATCGTTGTTTGTTTCTGTAGTTTTGTAAACAGTCTGCAGATGGTCCACTGTGCTATACCCACTTGAAAAAGTCAGTTCGTTCTTTTCCCTGGTTGCATCCTACAATAAACCATAACAAACCAAAACTTCTTTGAAGACGAAGAAAGGAAACTAAAATACAGAATTATAATTTATTTCAGTTTACTACGTTGTAATAGCGACCACTCACTTGGAATCGTTCGGGAAAAGAATATAAAACCTTGTTCACGATGACTGAATCAGGTAAACTATCCTGGACCCTGTTTATGTGAGAAGTTTAACGTGATCAATTCATTTTAGCCCCTTTTACTTTTAATATAATCAGTCATACGACCCTGAAGTGTCTTCTTACTATTCGTTTAATTAGCCTCATAACTTATTGACTGGACTTCACGTATTCCTACAGTGCCGGCTGGTGTGGCTGAGCGGCCGTAGGCGATTCATTCTGGAACCGCGCGACCGCTACGGTCGCAGGTTCGAATCCTGCCTCAGGCATGGATGTGTGTGATGTCCTTAGGTTACTTCGGTTTAAGTAGTTCTAAGTTCTAGGGGACTGATGACCTCAGATGTTAAGTCCCACAGTGCTCAGAGCCAAGATGTTCTCGCAACGAAGATCGCTCTTATGTTTTATGATCAGTTAATGGATACAGTGATAAATGAGTTCATACGACAAAATTTCATTCAAATGTCTAAACGTTATCTGATGTCACTGTAGCGTCCCTGGGTTGACAAGTATAGGCCTAAGGATATTCTGACCGTGTTTGACCAAGACGACTCACTTTTACACTAATATATTTTTTGTGCTTGATCTGAGTTCCCCCAAAACATTATTTCATATGATACAGAGTTTAAGAACAAAATGTTCTTGAACGATATCGATCTTACGTAATTTGTATATTTATTTGTTAAAAACTGTATCTTTGTAATTGTTGATGGGTAAACACTGCGTCTAAGCTGAAGGCCACGTAACGAAATAAAAAAGAAAATAAGTGAAACAAAGAATGTCGGTGTGTCCTTTGTGCCGATTGTGATCAAACATTCTGACTGTATAGCAGCAGTCAGCTTCTGGAGGATGTCATGGGAATGTCTCTTCCAGGCTGTCATAAAGCCACCTTGACATAAATCTTGGCTTCCCACGTTCCGCAGTAGAGGACTTAAAACTTTCGTTACCTGAGAGGGCCCTCTTGAAAAGGCGAGTGATCACGGGACAATGAAACTTTGTTGAAAGCTTTGTAACGGTATGCGAAAGAGGAATGACGAATAAAAGTTGAAGAAACACGTTTTAATTTCCACATGAGAGTGTAACACTCGTTAATTGTGAACCATGCCAACGTTCCAGGTGACATACGTTGCTCAATAAGACGACCATCTGCATCCACGACAGCCTGGAAATTTTTAGGGATACCATTTCACAACTGTTCGTAGCACTTTTCGAACGGCAAACCACTGAATGTTCAGCTGTCGTGCCACAGGTCGTGCAAGCACTGCTGGAAGATCGCACATTGCGTCCAGCATTCCTCGGCCATAGCAACAGTACCTTCGCCAATTTGTGGCGCAGTTGGCCGTCGGCCAATCCCAGGATCAATTCCCTAAATTTCCGAATCGCGTTCTTCAACCCAGGTGCGGAAAGAGGGCCTCTCCATGTTCCTTTATTGCGTCGATACTCGCGAAGAGCAGCAGGACTATTGCTATTGTTTTGATAAAAACAGTTTTGTGATTAAAGGTCCTGCCCAGACCCATGTAGTCTGTCTGTAACGGTAATGCATACTGATGCTTGTGTTTCAACCCTATGTCTTATTACTACCAGTGACCAATGGCAAGTAATGACAGCAACACTCCTAACAACGCAAGGAGCACAGTCTTCCCGTCTAGACTGCCTCGAGACGTGAAGTTTAATTCAAAATGGTTCAAATGGCTCTGAGCACTATGGGACTTAACATCTATGGTCATCAGTCCCCTAGAACTTAAAACTACTTAAACCTAACTAACCTAAGGACATCACACAACACCCAGTCATCACGAGGCAGAGAAAATCCCTGACCCCGCCGGGAATCGAACCCGGGAACCCGGGCGTGGGAACCGAGAACGCTACCGCACGACCACGAGCTGCGGACGAAGTTTAATTATAACCACTTTTTAGCATTCCTCTCGAGTCAGTAGGTTGCAATATCCCTGTTAACGATGTGGTAGAGGTCAAACTGGAGTCTAGAGGAAGAGGCATTGCGTACACATAAGTAGGGAAATTCAGTCGGAAAATTCCACGTTGATACCATATGGAAAATTCCACGTTGATACCAGATAGTAAACTTCTGCTTTTATAAAGGAAGGAAGACGATGAGGTCATTATAGACGGAACAGTGTGTCTAAGGCGTTCAGCCTTCGAGTAAGATAATGACGAGGAAAGAAATTACACATATATCTTATGCAAGCTGCGACATGGCTGCGGATTAAAACACTGAATCAGGAAGTGTAGCATAAATGTCTTTTATTTCTGCCAATAATCACAAAACTTCTGGTCCTTAGGTTACCGGTTCCGGTCAGCAATGACCATCTTCAGATCTGCACCAAAACATGTAAAACGAAGTGTGACTAGTGGACACATTACGTCTTAAAACAATAAAATATGCCATAACGAAAAATTATTACTTTCATTGGTGTGGAAACGTGCGCTTAAAATACGACGTTGCATACCTACATCACCCCCCGTTCCCAGAACTCCTGAAGATAGGCGCTGACTGTGGATGTTGTATCACAGACACAGTCCCTTTGACTGTTCAGAGATGTAGCTAAACCAGCCCAAAGATGTAAACAACCATGCATGAGCAGCACCTATTAGACGGAGGGGGTCCGATAGGCTGATCAGTTCGTTATTCCACAAGGAAGGAGGTACACGGCTCCTGTTGTTTGTAGTTCAACCACGCCTAGGCGGTCAATACCGCGGTTCGATCGCGTCCGCATTGTTACTTTGCGCCAGGAAGGGCTTCCAACAAGGAAAGTGTCCAGGCGTCTGCGTGAACCAAAGCGATGTTGTTCGGACATGGATGTGATACAGAGACAGGAACTTAACGATGACATGCCTCGCTCAGGCCGCCCAAGGGCTTCTACTGCAGTGGATGACCGCTACCTACGGATTATGGCTCGGAGGAACCCTGACAGCAACGCCACCATGTAGAATAATGCTTTTCGAGCAGTCACAGGACGTCGTGTTACGACTCAAACTGTGCGCAATAGGCTGCATGATGCGCAACTTCAGCCCCGACGTCCATGGCGAGGTCCATCTTTGTAACCACGACACCATGCAGCGCGGTACAGATGGGCCCAACAACGTGCTGAATGGACCGCTCAGGATTGGCATGAGTGTCGTATATGCCTTCAACCAGACAATCGTCGGAGAAGTGTTTGGATGCGGTCAGGCTTAACGCCTTAGACACACTGTGCAGCGAGCGCAGCAAGGTAGAGGTTCACTAATGTTGGGGGTGGCATTATGTGGGGCCGACGTACGCCGCTGGTGGTCATGGAAGGCGCCGTAACGGCACAACGACACGTGAATGTCATCCTCCGACCGACAGTGCAACCATATCGGCTGCATATTGGCGAGGCATTCGCGCCCCCATCGTGCACATCTTATGAATGACTTCCTTCAGGATAACGTCATCGTTCGACTAGAGTGGCCAGCATGTTCTCTAGACGTGAACACTGTCGAACATGCCTGGGATAGATTGAAAAGAGCTGTTTATGGACGACGTGACCCACCAACTACTCTGAGGGATCTACGCCGTATCGCCGTTGTGGAATGGAACAATATGGACCAACAGTGCCTTGATGAACTTGTGGCTAGTATGCCACGACGAATACAGGCATCCATCAATGCAAGAGGAAGTGCTACTGGGTATTAGAGGTACCGGTGTGTTCAGCAATCTGGATGACCACCTCTGAAGGTCTCGCTGTATGGTGGTACAACACGCAATGTGTGGTTTTCATGAGCAATAAAAAGGGCGGAAATGATTTTTATATTGATCTCTATTCCAATTTTCTGCGCAGGTTTTGGAACTCTTGGAACCGAGGTGATGGAAAACTTTTTTTGATGTGTGAATTTTATAACATGTCCTAATATAATAAAGCCGTACTGGCATCGTCACAAAATCAACTTAGCATTATTGCACATATTTAAAATATGGTGTAAACTAAGCCACAGTGAAGGCGGAATCATACTGCCGATTGCGCTACTGTTCATAACAAACGGTACAATAGGCACACCATGTGTTTGTGCCGTTAAGTTCCTTACATGTTGCTAGTGTAAGTCAATACATTTTCGTCAATTTTTTTTCTTTTTGAACAGTATGCAATAAATGAAGACTACATTCGTGTTTTTATTTTTTTACACTGTAACAAGTTGTACATATGGCGAATCCACTTTACCTACTAGATTGTATACTACTATTGCATACTATACAATTCTATAACTGACAAATATGTGAAGACTTACAGTAGCGACACCTAAGGAGCTTACGGCACTAACAATCATTGATCATCCAGAACATTATGACCACCTACCAGTAGCCGGTAGGTCCATCTTTGACACGGATAACAGCGGCGACCTGTCGTGGCTGTGTAATATGGCGCATTATCTTGTTGAAAAGCACCATCGTCATGAATGGGTGTACGTGGTCGCAATCAGTATACTCATTGGCCGTTATTGTACCGTTCGCTAGCACCACTGGACCAATGGGTGCCCACGTGACTGTTACCCAAAGTAGCCACTTGTCTCCGTCACGCAGTGAAGGTGTCAAAGATCTGTTCCCCTGGAAGACAACGGATTCGCGCCCTCCCATCGGCATTATGAAGAAGGTATCAGGATTCATCAGACTATGCAACGCTCCTGCCACAGCACCAACATTCAGTGCCGATGGTGACGTGTCCATTTCAGTAGTAGTTGCCGCTGTCTTGGTGTTAACATTGGCCCATGCATGGGTCGTCTGCCGCACGGCCCATCGTTCGGAGTGTTCGGTGCACTGTGTGTTCAGACACACTTGTACTTTGCCCAGTGTTGTGTTGGCAGAAGAGCCAACACCGTGTTATTAGAGGAGGCCGAAATGCACGCGTTTTAGCTCACGCAGGCTGGCGTGAGGACGGAAGGATTATACTGACGTGAGGTCTGGAACATGACAAGGAATTAGAATTCAGAAAGCGGACGTAATTAGTTTGATACTTAACTTTAATCCATTAATGATGAACGTCGCTCTTGACGGTACACGAGTCACAATATTATCTGTTCAGAATACAGTCTTGAAGTAACTGAATATAGCAAATGACGTAGCTGAAGGCTATGCTAACCTGTCGTCTCTGCAAATGAGAGCGTATGTAGTCAGTGAACCATCGCTAGCAAAGACGGCTGTACAACTGGGGGCGAGTGCTAGGGAGTCTCTCTAGACTAGACCTGCCGTGTGGCGGCGCTCGGTCTGCAATCACTGATAGTGGCGACACGCGGGTCCGACGTATACTAACGGACCGCGGCCGATTTAAAGGCTACCACCTAGCAAGTGTGGTGTCTGGTGGTGACACCACACCCAGCATTAAAGTCTAATGTTAGTTCCGCCAGAGTTCGCCGCCTGTCCTATTTTACCAGTCTAACCAGCCTACGACGTCTGACATCTATAATGAGGGGTGGCTGGGCTCCACGACATCTGGACATGGTTTCACATTGGTTTCACTCACCACAGCATTCCTCAAACACCCGACAAGTCGTGCAGTTTCCGAAATGCTCGTGCCGAGCCTCCAGGCCATCACAGTTTGCCCTCCGTCAAACTCAAGACAGATCGCACGTCTTCCCCATTCTACAAACGGACAAGACACTCACTGCACCGTTCATGTGTCTGACTAGCAGTTATTCCTCGACAGGTGACGCTGCTCTCGCCTGGACGGGTTTATATCGGTAGTAGGTCGGTGGTTGTAATGTTCTGGCTGCTCGATATATGTTGTGGCTACTGCACTGCAGAAGCGCTATTGACAGCATGATTCCGTCGGCACTGTGACCTTGTTTACACCTTATTTTAATAATGTGCCACGATGATAAGCTGATATTGTGTACATTTTGTGACGATGCCAATATGGCTTTACTATGCCACGTCATGTTTTAAACGCAAGTTTCTACATTCATGATGTAATAATTTTTCGTTAGAACATATTTTATTACGATATAATCTGTCCACAAGTTGTATTTCCCTTCCCATGTTTTGTTGCAGATCTAAAGACGCTCACTGCTGACCGAAACCGGTAGTCTAAGGACCAAGAGTATTGCGAACACTGGCAGAAATAAAAGAAATTTATGTACTTTTTAGGAATCCATTCGGCAACCGCGTTAATCGATTTATGAAAAACCACGTAAAACCTAAGTCTGGATTGTAAGAGGGAGGGGGAGAATCCAGTTCCTCACGCGTTTGGATGTGTGGATGCAGTGTTTTATCAGTAGGCTCGCTTTGTGTTCCCTGTAAGTGGAATACTAATGATTAAAGCTAAACAGTAAAATCCAAATTTATATTCCTGTGTTGTATCAAGGTGAAAAGGCAGACTAGAATTTCAGATAACCGCAACAATTAGTTAGCACAGCAGTTAAAAAGTACGATTATTTTACGAGGAGGGCGTTCCATCTTAGGTGACTGCCGAGAGAAAGTGTGCCACAAGTATGGAAAGTACTTTAAGCTGGCAAAAACTCAGTGTTTTATTAAGGTGAAAAGGCAGACGCGAATTTCAGATAACCGCAACAATTAGCTAGCAGACTCATGACGTCCTGGCTGATGGGACGTTAACGCTAACCTTCGTTCGTTCCTTCCTTCAAGTGAGGCGTGTGCTACTTCACTTTCAACATCCATAAACAAACGCTGTGTTCACGGCTTGAATAATGTACCATGTTTCACACGATACCTGTTATTTTCCTGTTGTGGTGTTCTTTAATAGCTATCCATGCGGAAGTGTGCCTCGAGCTCATAACAAACTTGACCAGCAGCGTTACGGATACACTGTTCTAGATCGTTTGACGTCGCTAGAGCTGTAATCGTAAGGAGCTTGTACGCAGCGACCGGTACGCAGGTGATTGCGGCCACACAAAAAGAATGGGATACCGTCACGCGATCGCCCCGCCCCCTCCCGCCCCTCCCCACCACACACACACACACACACACACACACACACAGTGTCCACAGCAACTGTCGCCCGTCAGCAAGTCCTGTAGCGGCTGCCGCCCGAACGGGCAAATTGGAAGTATGTACTTTTGCAAATCCACTATCCTTCAGCTTAGACTCTTCTGAAATAACTTTTATTGCACTGTAATATTTATATCTACTGCCGGCGATACTGAAAGGCTGAAGTTTGTTTACGTTTCTTATCGTCACAATGGTATAACATAGTCATTCAAAAGGATAGCAATATTCACCAAGTGAAAGAAAGCACGATATGCAGCCGGGTAACACGGGAAGTTGCTTGACGAATAGGTGCACACGTGTTGGCGTACACCACAGCGATGTCCTCCGAACATTCAACCGCTATCGTGAGATACAAAATGTTGAAGATTTGCCTCTGACTGTTCGCCTGCGGTAAACAACACCTGCTCAAGACCGCTACCTACAAATTATAGCCCGAAAATACACGAAGGAGAATGTAACAGACCTACTCGCTGCCTTTTTGCTGGCAACTGGGAGGCCTGTGTCGATCCAAATAGAACGTAGCATCTCCATGGGATCAATTTGTCCTCTGTGCGTCCTTACAAACGAAAGTACACTCCTACAAGTAGTGTAGTGGGCTAAGAAGGCGAGAAAGCGATCAACGGCGTCGGAATGCTGGATTTGACTAACGCCTGCTGGTCGTCATGGAAGACTGTATTATTAGTAAAGTATCCACACATGTATCAAGTATGTAGTTCGAAGAGTTCAACAACTAGACGGGACAGTTACGCTATTGGCCGGTATCGAGTACAGACTGCCGACGCCTCTAAGAGCTATCGATGGTAATTTGAGAATTGTGCAGCATCAGGACAGCATCCAACAACCTTGTGTACAGCTCTCCAATCGTAATTTCGGTGATGGGTTCGTCTTTCTGGATGATAATTTATGAACACACGTTCCTCCAAGCGGCAGTATTCTGCCCAGTGGAATGACCTGAGGCATCTTAAGTAATAGAACTCAATATATTGTCCTCGACGGCGACTGTTCATCACAGAAAATGGTCGTCAGGAGTGCCCCTGGGGAGTACGATATCCCTGCTGCCATTTTCTACATACACACATCAAAAAAAGTTTTGCATCATCCCAGTTCCCAGAACTCCTGAAGACAGACGTTGACTGTCGATACTGTATCACAGACACAGTCCCTTTGACAGTTCAGAGATATCATTAACCCGTCCAAAGATGTAAACAACCATGCTTGAGCAGCGCCTATTAAACGGCAGGGCCGGCCGCGGTGGTCTAGCGGTTCTGGCGCTGCAGTCCGGAACCGCGGGACTGCTACGGTCGCAGGTTCGAATCCTGCCTCGGGCATGGGTGTGTGTGATGTCCTTAGGTTAGTTAGGTTTAAGTAGTTCTAAGTTCTAGGGGACTTATGACCTAAGATGTTGAGTCCCATAGTGCTCAGAGCCATTTGATTTGAAACGGCAGGGGTCCCCACAGCCGATCAGTTCCAGTCATTCCACCAGGAAGGAGGTACACGGCTCGTGTTGTCCGCAGTTCAACAATGCCTAGGCGGTCAATACCGCGGTTAGATTGCGTCCGCATTGTTACTCTGTGCCAGGAAAGGCTTTAAACAAGGGAAGTGTCCAGGCGTCTGAGTGAACCAAAGCGATGTTGTTCGGACATGGATGTGATACAGAGAGACAGGAACTTAACGATGACATGCCTCGCTCAGGCCGCCCAAGGGCTTCTACTGCAGTGGATGACCGCTACCTACGGATTATGGCTCGGAGGAACCCTGACAGCAACGCTACCGTATTGAGTAATGCTATTCGTGCAGCCACAGGACGTCGTGTTACGACTCAAACTGTGTGCTGCATGATGCGCAACTTCACTCCCGACGTCCATGGTTCAAATGGCTCTGAGCACTATGGGACTTAACTGCTGAGGTCATCAGTCCCCTAGAACTTAGAACTACTTAAACCTAACTACCCCAAGGACATCACACATATCCATGCCCGAGGCAGGATTCGAACTTGTCACCGTATCGGTCGCGCGGTTCCAGACTGTAGCGCCTAGAACCTCTCGGCCACCCTGGCAGGCCACGACGTCCACGGCGAGGTCCATCTTTGCAACCACGACACCATAAATGATATGGCGGTCCGGGTGGACAGCAATCTGCGGTTGTTTGCTGATGATGCTGTGGTGCACGGTAAGGTGAGTGACTGTAGGATAATACAAGATGACTTAGACAAATCGCAGCTAGCTTTAAATACGTAAAAATCTAAGTTAATGCAAATGATTACCAAAAAAGCCCATAACGTACGGTTACAGCATTAGTAGAATCCTACTTGACACAGTCACGTCGTTTAAATGTCTGGGTGTAACGCCGCAAAACAACATGAAATGTAACGAGCACGTGAGGATTGCGGTAGGGAAGGCGAATGGTTGTCTTCAGTTTGTTGGGAGAATTTTAGGAACGTGTGGATCATTTGTAAAGGAGACCGCACATGGGACATTGGCACGACCTATTCTTGAGTACCGCTCGAGTGTTTGGGATCTGGTCCATGTCCGATTAATGGTATATATCGAAGCAGTTCAGAGGCGTGCTGCTGGATTTGTTACTAGTAAGATCTAACAACACGCAAGTGTTACAGAGTAGATTCGGGAACTCAAACGGGAATCCCTGGAAGGAAGGATACGTTGTTTTCGAGGAACACTATTGAGAAAATTTAGAGAAGCGGCACCTGAAGCTGACTGCCGAACGATTCTACTGCCACCAACATACACTTCGCGTAAAGACCACAAAAATAAGATACGAAAAATTTGGTGCATACGGGGACATATAGACAGTCGTTTCTCTCTCGCTCTGTTTGCGAGTAGAACAGGAAAGGAAACGATTAGTTGTGGTACAGGGTATCATCCGCCAAGCAGCGTACTGTGGTTTGCGAAGTATGTATGTTTGTATGTAGATCTAGATCTCTTGATATGAGCCCGGCTCAGTATGATTGGGACCAACTGAAACTTGACACGTATCGTCGCATTCTGTATTACCCACAGGAAGGCTGCCATAGAAGCGTTGACAGCCAAGAGCAGCGAAGTTTTGACCACCTTGTCGACAACACGCCTTGGAAACCCAAGAAGCGGTGATGCAGAGCATTATTGATTTTTACCCAGCATCAGTGATTGATCACAAAGATGTGTACTTTGGAACAAACCATTCTATTTTCGTTAGTGTTTCGTTTGTGTTTCATAGGAAAGTTATTCCTTTAGTTTCATATGAGTCTGTCATTCGCTTTTTCGTTGGATTCTAAACCTAGACACGTTGGCAGATTGAAGAGGGTACAAAACTCTTTCGAGTAGTTTACGTTAGAACGATAAACTACCAAGGTTTCCAGAATATTAGAATTATCTCGTTATCCTTGTTTGAGAGTCAACCACCACATACACCAAAGCACAAGCTCGCGTCACCATCGGAAGCGTTATTAGACCATTGTCAATCACGTTATGTATTAATAGTCTAGAAGACACTGTTGACTGTAATCCCAGATAAGCGATTACCTACGAGGACTATCTGATAAAAATTGCCGCAGTATTCAGTGTGAGAAAATATCACTCTCTTACAAAGATTATCTACTTATGCACTTCACGAAGCGTGAAAATGTAGTAGCCTTTTGACTAAATGATTATACTAGTCACTCATGTCACAAATATCTGGAATAACGAAGTGTAGATATATGAGAGGGAGCGACCACATGGGCTTAGCTGCAGATAAATCAAAAGGCAGGTTTCGATTTACTGTCGGAAATCGTGAAACTACAAATAAAATTAATAACAAAAACTGTATACGGTCCATACTGAAATATAATCGTTAGGGAGCCTTATTAGATCGGTTTAACACAGGAGATAAAGTGTATGCACAGAGAGTCGGCGCGAATGTTCTCAAGCTTGCTTTGAGTATAGGGAGAGTAAAACAGAAATGTTCATAAATATCGGAAAACATGTTTAGAAAATTCCAAGAAACGCTTTCAGGGTCCAAGCTAAGCAACCTTTCAGCCTCCTATGTACAGGGTAGGAAAGACCGGATTATTAACAAACCGGACAGCGGCGAACAAGCAAATCGTTTTTCTCATCCCCAATCGTGAATGATGTACGACAAAACACAATAAAAAATTCCCCTTTTCGCTCTCCTGGAGCAATACAGAACGCACATCCACTGCACTAGGGATAGGAATAACCGACCGATTAAAACCGCTACCGGTATATCAGTTCTGAATAACCAGTATTTTTCGGTATTCGATCTCGGTTATAACAGTTTGTTTTTTTATTTTTTACTAATAACCGAAAAACCCGAAATACCAATTAGCCATAGCAGCAGTGCTAATTTTTTTTTGTTTTTAAATAAACCTTTTTTAAATAAAAGTAGTAATTTTTATTCGTAAAATATGAATTGGTTTGAAGTTTTGTGTTATTAAAGAAAATGGAAAAAGTGATCAGTGCTATTTTAATAACAATGCCGACAGAAACGAGCAACACACACGTAGCATAAGAATTGGTACGCCACTGCTGGGACAATAACGTCCCTGTTGCTGTGTGTACGTGCAGTGTGAAAGATGTGCCCCACCTTTGTCTGCTCGGTAGTTTCTCGCTGTCGTCACCAGACATCCGTTGTATTGCAGAATACCTAATCTGGAAATTTTTTTTTACGAAGTGACGTAGTAATACAAGTACAATGCTTCATTTGCTTTAAAAGATTAAAGATATGTCAGCCATTTCTATGAAATAATAAGAAGGGAATTATCGTAACAGTAATGGTTCAAATGGATCTGAACACTATGGGACTTAACATCTAAGGTCATCAGTCCCCTAGAACTTAGAACTACTTAAACCTAACTAAGGACATCACATACATATGTGCCCGAGGCAGGATTCGAACCTGCGACCGTAGCGGTCGCGCGGTTCCAGACTGAAGCGCCCAGGACCGCTCTGCCACACCGGCCGGCATAAGAGTAATGAATTAAAAACTTAATGACAATTATTCATTCATAGTATACAATGAAAACAGAAAGTGGCTGATCTGGTGCCTGTGTCTATATAATATGCCTTAATCTGTTTGTAGCTCTTGAAAACGGACAAATTAACACGAAAAATAGAGTTCTTCAAACTTAGTTCCCATCCTTTAGCAGTGACTATCCGTGATGACCAAATAATGGCATGATCCCCGATTACAACATGATTTATGAGCAGAGTTTCAAAAACCACTTACCACTTTTCGAGAAAAGTAGCGAATGGTGGACGAAGTGTTTATTTATTTGCCTATTTAATATTTTGATTGTGTGTGTCTCCAAACTAAGTGAGTCAAATATTTTCAGCCTTCTGTTCGATTTCTACGTCTATTACAGGAAATAATAAGAATAAAAAGCCGTCATCTTTAGACCTATTTGTAGTTGGCCCAGTAGACTCCTCAGTACTAGCAGTTAGCAGTTGCATAAACTTCTACGGACTTGTATTTGTAGTTCCATTCAGCAAATATGATTTAACAACAGTACAGTAAGAATAACATACTTGTTAATATGAAGTTCATATGCAATTTTTAGATAATATTTTGAACGTTAGGATTTTTCTCTTTTCATATTCTTATACAGACATTCATTAGTCCAGATGGGTGATACTGAAAAGAGGTGGAATTTTCTGCATTATCTTGGTTGCATTGATGCAAAACATGTAGACATAATTCCTCCAGCTGGCAGCGATTCATTTTATTTTAATTATAAACTTACAGTATCATCCTACTTACCATAGCTGATGCGTTTATAGATTTATTCTCTTCGGTTTCGGCATAAAGGCCAGAGTATCGTATGAAAGAATTCTTCAGAATGCAACATTTTTTTTTTAAGAGACTACAAAGCAAGTCATTGAACATTTCAAGAGAGACGAAAATCGTGAACAGCTCTCGAAAATTAGCAAATGTTATTCTTCAGAGAGTGATATGCTAAAACCATTCAGACTGACTTGAACTACATAGGAAAAAATCTACAACTACCGATTATGAATTGTTCGATGCATTATTGAGAATGATTTTGGAATTTTGACAGTACGCTTTAAGAATTTTCCCACTGCTGCAAATTAGGATGTAAACCGTATTCATAAGGTACGGCAGCAAGGTTGCTTCACATAATGTCCACTGGAGTCACGTGCTTCTCTCGACTGAGAGGACATGGAACAAGGTATAATCCATGATGGCACAAAATCGGAGAATTTCAGTATGTTACCATTACAAATGCCTATCGCTGGAAATATTCCACTTGATCCATCTCCGGGTTCCCGGGTTCGATTCCCGGCGGGGTCAGGGATTTTCTCTGCCTCGTGATGGCTGGGTGTTGTGTGCTGTCCTTAGGTTAGTTAGGTTTAAGTAGTTCTAAGTTCTAGGGGACTGATGACCTTAGCTGTTAAGTCCCATAGTGCTCAGAGCCATTGATCTATCTCGCTCACCTCTGTCTATTCTAAATTATTTGCAGAGATTCTGGGTGTCTCCTGCTCATTCAGATAACTTACAATATGAAAAGAAGACAACACTGGTTTTTATATTTGATCTGTTGCAGCTCCTGATTTATACTACTCCCCATTTTTTTCTTTTCCCTTCGGTAGTTTGTTCTTAGAGAATTTATCTTTTTGATTACTACATCTTTGCTGCAGAACTTTACATTTAGCAAGAACGTACGTAGTGCTCCTCTTTGCTTTGTCGTGGTACTCTTTCGATTACACATTCCATTGACATTCGTAAGTGCGTATAGTTTTCTAGCAATCCTGATCGATATTTTTCAGATTGCTCGATATGATCGATTCGGGAACCGTCTCACATCACGTCTTGTACAAGAGTTCATAATCTTGGTACACACGTTGAAGCATGCAGCTGCGCGGGATTAGCCGAGCGGTCTAGGGCGCTGCAGTCATGGACTGTGCGGCTGGTCCCCGCGGAGGTTCGAGTCCTCCCTCGGGCATGGGTGTGTGTGTTTGTCGGCAGCGGGGTGTGTGTTTGTCCTTAGGATAATGTAGGTTAAGTAGTGTGTAAGCTTAGGGACTGATGACCTTAGCAGTTAAGATTTCACACACATTTGAACATTTGAAGCATGCAGACGGTAAGACTGATCGAACCAGCTTGCATAATTGAAATTCCATCAAGCAGCTTGTACAGTCCTGATGCTTGAGCAAATTTGCCCCACATAGGCTCAAGCACACTTGCGCGAAAAGGTTGATCATGCATCCTTGTCAGACATAGTTACCTGTGGAGCCTTTACAAGGGGCACATCGCCGGCCGCCAGCCTGTCGTCACTATACTGGACAATGAGACCGTGGCCAGTGCTTCATAGTTTAGATATCGTATTCGCCGCTGTCATACTTGCAATGTCCGGCTTAAGGCCATTATAAAGGGGTACTACAAAAGGTTTTGCTTCAAAAAATGTCAGAGTTTAAAATCTTCCGAGACGTGTAAATGTCATCCTCAGAAGTGAGCCGTTTTGCTGTATCGCTAGATAATGACCTTAAGCCCGAAGTTGCAGTTGTGAAATACATAATCTCCACAGTCCACGGTGAACTTGATATTCTTTAAAAAATTATACATGATAGTGAACACCAACCACGGCAATTTAAATACGAGGGCGTGCTGAAAGGTAATGACTCCGGATTTATAATTCTTTTCTCAGTTCCGGTTGAGGTATTACATGTCTTGCATATTACCACCACTGTAGGCTGTGAAAATATGTCTTATTCAAAACATTTTTTAGTGGCCAATTTCGGTTGAAAAAATGTGGAATTTGTTGTAGGACATCGTGGAACACGCCCCTTTCGATACCTCTAGTTTCATTAAGGTCAGATTGGTGGCGCCGCTATACGAAACCTTCAAAACGACGTCTGGAACGGTGGTGTATTCCAAGCAGAGAACTGTCACTGAGTTTCTTTTGATGGGGTTCCGGAGCATCGCAGATATTCATAGGCGATTGCAGAATCTCTGCGGAGACCTGGCATTGAACACAAACACGGGTGAGTCGTTGGGCGAGGCGTCTTGTTACCAACGCAACACGGTACCGCAACGCTATCCGATCACCCGCGTGTCGCACGGCCGACACAGCTGTGATTCCTGCAATGTTTAGAACGTGCGGACACTCATTCAAGCAGATCAGCGGATCATTATTTTTGTGTTGGCAGAAGAGCCAACACCGTGTTACTAGTGGACGCCGAAGTGCACGCGTTTTAGCTCACGCAGGCTGGCGTGAGGAGGGAAGAACTATACTGACGTGAGGTCTGGAACACGACAAGGAATTAGAATTCAGAAAGCGGACGTAATTAGTTTGATACTTAACTTTAATCCATTAATGATGAACGTCGCTCTTGACGGCACATGATTCACAATATTATCAATGCAGAATACATTCTTGAAGAATATGGCGCCTTGCTAGGTCGTAGCAATTGACGTAGTTGAAGGCTATGCTAAACTCTCTGCAAATGAGAGCGTATGTAGACAGTGAACCATCGCTAGCAAAGTCGGCGGTACAACTGGGGGCGAGTGCTAGGGAGTCTCTCTAGGCTAGACCTGCCGTGTGGCGGCGCTCGGTCTGCAATCACTGATAGTGGCGACACGCGGGTCCGACGTATACTAACGGACCGCGGCCGATTTAAAGGCTACCACCTAGCAAGTGTGGTGTCTGGCGGTGACACCACACCCAGCATTAAAGTCTAATGTTAGTTCCGCCAGAGTTCGCCGCCGGTCCTATTTTACCAGTCTAACCAGCCTACGACGTCTGACATCTATAATGAGGGGTGGCTGGGCTCCACGACGTCTGGACGTGGTTTCACTCACCACAGCATTCTCCAACCCCCCTACAAGTCGTGCAGTTTCCGAAATGCTCGTGCCGAGCCTCCAGGCCATCACAGTTTGCCCTCCGTCAAACTCAGGACAGATCGCACGCCTTCCCCATTCTACAAACGGACAACACACTCACTGCACCGTTCATGTGTCTGACTAGCAGTTATTCCTCGACAGGTGACGCTGCTCTCGCCTGGACGGGTTTATATCGGTAGTAGGTCGGTGGTTGTAATGTTCTGGCTGCTCGATATATGTTGTGGCTACTGCACTGCAGAAGCGCTATTGACAGCATGATTCCGCCGGCACTGTGACCTTGTTTACACCTTATTTTAATAATGTGCCACGATGATAAGCTGATATTGTGTACATTTTGTGACGATGCCAATATGGCTTTACTATGCCACGTCATGTTTTAAACGCAAGTTTCTACATTCATGAATGTCTGGCGGTGACACCACAATTATCAAACACTTCGTGGCTCACATGGACGTCTTTGTTGGTAGTGCTGACACACTCGTCCGCCAATTGGGTTATTCAAAAGTGTGTGCCCGCTGGCTTCCTCACCGCCTAACACAAGACCATAAATAGCACCAAAGGACCATCTGTGAGTAACTGCTTGCGCGTTACGAGGCTGAGCATGACGATTGTTGGTGGATATCATCACGGGCGATGAAACATGGGTTCATCACTTCGAACCGGAAAGAAAACGGCAATCAATGGAGCGGCGTCACACCACCTGTCCTCCAAAGAAAAAGGTGTTATTCTGTTTGATATTCTCCCTCGTGGTGCACCGACAAACTCTGAAGTGCACAGGCCTACCGTCAAATTGAAGTAACTAATTCAGTATGTTCGTCTCACAAAAATGCAAACGAACTTCTCCTTCAAACGCAAGGTCTCACAAAAGCCCGGTATCCGAGAGGAGCTCACAGAACGTCATTGCACTGTTCTTCCTCATCCACCGTACAGCCCGGATCTCGCACCTTCCGTTTGGCCCAAAACAGAATGCATTCCGTGGGAAGCAGTATGTCGATGATGAGGCGGTTACTGATACAACCAGAGCTTGGCTCCGATGTCGACAAGTAGAATAGTACCAAGGCCCTTCCAGCAAGGTGACGTAAGGCCGTCGCATTGAAGGGAGATTATCTTGAAAAATGGGGTTGTAGCCAAAAGAGTTGGGAATGATAAGGTGTATTGGAACCCTGAACAAAACCAATTTGCTTTCAGAGAAAAAGTGTTGTTACGAACCTCATGTGTAGGTACACGAGAAACATGCTGTAGTCGAGTTTCTAGCCGCAGAAAACTTCCTCGAATTTAAATCCTTGCAAGAGTGAAACCTGCGAACAGTAATGATTGTACCTACATCAGTAATGTGCAACACAGGGTTGTTCGTGCTCGTAACGACGGAAATGGTGATGCTAACCTCAACGTGTGTGACAGAGCTCGGAGTGGACGATTGCGTACGGAAACTCGTCGGAGGCGGGTTGACGAACCCATCGGAGAAAATCGTCAGACAACACAGACACAGCTCTCATGTACGTGTGGCATATGACGATGGCCATCATTGCAGAACTGCAGTACAGAAAACTGTGTGCACAGTGGGTACCTCTAATGCTCACTCCTGACATGAAACAGAGGAGATTGGACATCTGTCAACAATTTCTTCTGTGTTTCGAGCTTCAGGGTGATGGGTTCCTTAACAATAGTCAGACAAGATGAAAGCTGGGTTCACCATTTTGACCCCGAAAACGACAGCATACATGGTGTTCCGCCACAAAAGATCACCAACGCCAAAACATTTAAGGACCATGCTACCCATCAACAGGTAAACTCATGCTCACAGTGTTCTAGGATTTTCAAGGTATGGTGCATCTGGAATAAATGCCTAAAGGCACCACCAAAAACTCTGCTAGGATACCGCGGGAACTGACAGAAAACTGACAGTACGAATTCGAAGACTTCGTCCACACATGGAGCAACTTCTCCTTCAGGATGGCAAAGCCAGATCGACACGAGCGCGGCGACATCTGAAACAGTCCGACGCCTTTGGTTCACTGCCGTCATCATCCGCCACACAATCCTGACGCGGTCCCATCCGGTTTTCATGATTCCAAAACATGAAGAAAGCTTTCGAGGATTTCACTTTCACAGTGATGAAGCTGTTCACGCAGAGGTTCACGCAGAAGTTGTGACTCCGTAACGAAGTCAAAGATTCTGCAGTGACGGTATCAACAAACTGGACTCTCGGTGGGAGAAATGTGTTCGTCGCCACGGGGACCATATTGAGGAATAATTACGTAGGCGGGAAGAATAAAGCTGTATAATGTTAATAACATTAGTTTTGTTTAAAAAGCTTTACAAGTTTTCACGTAAAAAATCGAAGGCATTACTTTTCAGCACGCTCTCTTAGTTGTTATTATTGTGGTCCTGAGTATTACGGCTGGCTTGGTGCATGGTTCAAATGGCTCTGAGCACTATGGGACTTAACTTCTGAGGTCATCAGTCCCCTAGAACTTAGAACTACTTTAACCTAAGGATATAACACACACATCCATACCCGAGGCAGGATTCGAACCTGCGACCGTAGTGGTCGCGCGGTTTCAGACTGTAGCGCCTATAACGGCTCAGCCACCCCGGCCGGCAGTTTGGTGCATGTCTCCTCGCTTGTCTATCCTGTGCGAGTAGCTGCATCTCAGAATGACTGCTGCAGCTTACGATGGAATGCCGATAAGTTCCTGGCTTTTCCCAGTTAAAACTGATGTCGATTCATTACGACGCTTTGATATTAAACGTTGTTCATTAAATTACATGTGATAGTAATTCCGTAGCAGTAACATTGGTTTTTATTTTTCTGTGCAGGTTTGAAGAGAACATGGCGCAAGACGACAGGGAATTCACTGTGAAAGAGAACCGTACTTTGATTGAGCACCTTAAAAAAAAGGCCAAAAAGGGAACATGGCCAAACAAGTTTATGCTGATATGTCTGGTACATTGGGAGGCAACTGCCCTTCCTACGGTACTACCAAAAATTTGATATCTGCATTTAGGGCATTTCAGCACTCAAGATGTAGAGCGTCCTGGAAAGCCAACTCAAGTCACAGTTCCGGAACCCGTGGATGCTGTTCATTCCTTGATCGGAGTATAGCTGCTAAAAACATTATTCATAAGTTTCTCGACATGAATAGGCTCTCAGCCAAATGGGTTCCCAAATGACTCAATGCAGGTCAAAAGTGTGAACGAGTGGTTGCTTCACAGTCTATTCTGGTCCAGTTCTGCCGGGATCCTGGGGGCTTTTGGATCGTCTCGTCACAGCGGATGAAACATGGACATAAACTTCTGGTCTAGAGATCAAAGAACAATCCAAAGAATGGAGACACAGTGATTCTCCACATCCAAATCATCACAAAACAGAAAGATCAGCAGACAAGTTGCTCACATCCGACTTTGCGGATAAAGATCGAATCCTGCTTATCAGCTACTTACAAAATGCTAAAGCCATTGCGGCATAGTACTATGCTGAACTTCTTGACAAAATGAAGGGACAACTGGTCTTCAAAAGTCGGGGACAGCTGAAAAACAAATCTTGTTTCTGCAAGACCATGCCCCTTCTCACAAGGCGGCCATCACGCAGCGAAAATTTCACTTGGAAATTCTCAAGCGTCCACTGTAGTCACCTGATTTGGCCCCCTCAGATAATTATTTGTACCCAAACCTCAAGAAATATGACTCTTTTTGAACAGTAATGATGCCAGAAAGGCTACTCGAAGGAGTGATTTGCAGCAAAATCGAAGTCTTTTTTTTGTGTGGGTTAAAGAAGTTGGCCCAAAGAAGTCATATATGTGCAGGGCTCAAGGGGAAACATGTTGCGTAAATTTTTTCAAACCCATAACAGCATTTTTTTCAATAATGCCAAGGATTTTTCAGCATCCTCTCGCGTATCAACTAGATTCTGTTAAATGTATTCAAGCGCTGGTCTCCCTCTACAATTTTAACCTTCCCCCCTCACTTCCCTTTATGACCAAATTGACGAATCCTTCGTATATCATAATGTATTCTGTCAACTGATCCCTCCTTTTAGTCAGATTGTGGCATAAATATGTTTTCCCAAATTCGATTCAGTCCCTCCTCATTAGGTATTCGATCTGCTCAGCTAACTTCAGTACTCTTCTGTCGCCCCACACTTCAAAAGATTGTCCGCTTCAGTAAGTGTTTGTCGTAGAGGTTTTACTTCCGCACAGGGCTACAGTCCGATTAAGCACCTTCACAGAAGACTTCCTAACACTTAATCACGATGTTATTGGCGAACTTCAATGTTTTCATTCTTTTCCCTGAACTTTAATTCCGTTATCAAATTCCTTCCTTGTTTCCTTAACTGTCTGCTTAAGTACAGATTAAATAATACTGGAGAGAGGCTATAGGAAGTATCCAGTCTTACTACCTTCTCAATTAATGGTTCACTCTAATGTCCTTCGACTCACAACTGCAGTCTGGTTTCTGTAAAAGTTGTAGGTAGCCTTTCCTTCTCTGTATTTTATTCTTGTTACCTTCAAAATTTCAAAGAGTGTATTCGAGTCAACACTGTCGAAAGTTTTCTCCAATCTACAAATGTTAAAAACGTATATTTGCATTTCTTTAGTCTATCTTCTCACATGAGTCATAGGGTCAGTATTGCCTCGCGTGTTCGTACGTTTCTTCTGAATCCAAACTGATCTTCCCCGAGGTTAGTTTCTAGCAGTTTTTCAGTCTTCTGTGAATAATTCGATTACAGTTACGATTAGACCAGTGGTTACACGTGGATGTGATACATGGACACAAACAAGCACCGAAGAACAAAACTCAGAATATTTGAAAGAAGAACACTATGGAAAATTTATGGACGGCTACGAAATAATGTGGGTACCTTGGGAGCAAGGATCAATTATGAATTAGATCGTCTCATACGAAAAGCTGTTATTGTAAGGCTAATTAAAAGTAAAAGAATAGCCTGACTGGGGCACGTCCTAACGATGGAGGACAGAAGAACTACAAAGAAGGTCTCTCAATGGAAACCAATATGAAGAAGATTAAAAGGAAGACCACGCAAGCGATGGCTAAACGACATGGAAGAAATAGTCAGAGCCCTAGGAATGAAGAAGGATGGAGAAGTAAAGTAAACGAGAGGGCAAATTAGGGCAAATTGGAACGAAATTGTTAAGAAGGCAAAGACCCAAGCATGGTTGTGAAGCCACAAGAAAATGATTTTGCAACAACAACTTACTAAACTGTTTTATTTGCGACATTCACACCTGTCCGCACCTGTATAGTCAATCATGCTTCTACAGGCTTGCATTTCTCGTCGAGCCATTTCTGCTTTGCCATTTTGTACTTCCTGTGAAGTCTCTATCACGTATACAACCTTCTTTCACAGAAATTTAAGGATTCGAGCGACATCGAAGGTGGTACTGAGTCAGCAAGCTAGCACAATGTCATACCCAACTTAAGTTGGACGGGGATTCATTTTCCGACTAATAGTTGTAGGCTATGGAGATATTACCATAAGTTCTTATAGCTCTTCAGACTCAGTGACGAAATGGTCGAATTTCAGAGACACAGTACCTCTGCGGATCACCTGACTTCATCACTGGTGTGATCTGCACGCATAGTTTGCCACAAAATATTTAATGAGCACGAATGAAAAGCTGTATGAGCTGTTAAATAATACTTCCAAACCATTGGTGCAAAATAGCTTAAAAATTCAGAGCTCGTTGTGGCACACAAATGGAACTTGGAGATTTGTTTTAAGAGGTTTTACTGTTGTTGTCTGTAGCGTGGTGCACGTAACTCTGGTTTCACTTTGACCATGGAAGTGGACGTTTCTTGCATTTTGATCGCAGGTCAGATACGAAAGCTGTGCGCATCACAACAAGACTGCTTTTTTTGACCAAACAAAGCTCTCCCAGACGGCGCGAAAGATAGATAGTGCATTGTGGTGGACATGTGTCTTTGTTTCATCGTTACGAACTTGATACAGTTTATTGCTCGCTACGATTTTACTGTGGATAGGGCTGATCACTGAATATGGCGGGACGCTCAATAAGAATGACTTCCTTCATAACACAGTTGTTAGCGAATAATTTCCACTTATCTTTGTCTATTGTAACGTAACAGTAGTTATACACGGTGTTTCAAAAATTCTTTTACAAACGTTGGGGACATGTTCCTTACTCCAAAACATGAAAAACATATCTAGTAACCATGGGATCTAAAAATGCATACGATAAGAGATATGAGTTCATCTTCGATACTATGAAACACATCTCTTCTGCTGCACGCTCTTGGCTATACGTATTTTGGGAGGCGGTACTATGGACCACAACAAGAAAAAAATATCCAGTAGACATGGGCTCTAAAGGCCACACCAAATGAGGTATGAGGACTACTTCAGTAGAAGAGATGTGTATCACAGTACCGAATATGAACAAGTGTTCATAGCTCTTTGGGTATGCACTTTATAGCTTATGTTTAGTCGAAACGTTTTTCTTTTTTGGCCCATACTGCCTCCTCCTAAAATATGGAAAGCTAAGAGCTTGCAGTAAAAAGAAATATGTTTCGTAGTATCGAAGATGAACAAGTGTTCTTAGCTCTTAAGGGATGCATTTAGAGCCTATAGTCACTAGATATATTTTTCTTGTTTTGGCGTACGAAACCTGTCCCTAAAGTTTACAAGAGTATTTCTGAAACACCCTGTATGTATCTGACCCTTCCTTGTGTTTTTCTAACAACGGGGTTCGACGCGTCAGGAGCAGCTTTCCCCGCACATTGCTAAACAGTTGAGAACAATATACAAAGACATGTTGCAACTTTCATTGACAACAAGCGACAAAACTCCCGAGAACCTCCACATTAATATTACCACTGAAACAGCAGATGGAACGTATGTTTGTTGTTCATTCTTCATTCACGGTACTGCTCAAATCATTTTGAATATGGGACGTTACAGATTGAAGAAAAATAACGGGACACAGCTACGCAGCTTGGGATAATTTGAACAGTTACATATATATTTCCTGAAAGAACTTGACGTGAAGCCAATACTAGAAGATTTTTGGAAGAAAAGGCAGTTTTCAAATTGTGTGGGGCGCATTGATCACAAGAATATTAGGATAGAAAATCCAAGCCATTCGAATATTATGTTTACAAGTTGTAAGTACTTTTTTAAAAAAAAACGCACAGAAAATAAATTTCTAGTCATTCGCGTCGGGGCATACTGGTAAGAGAGCAACAATGGTGTTTTTTCCCCATTATTTCACAGTGGCTTAGTCTCGTTCAGAGAGCTTGTAGTTATTCCTAAGTTATGAAACTCATTCAGATAAGCACACGACTACACTAGACCAGTCCCATTTCAATGGCTGCAATCCCCATCAGCTAGCCGAATTGGTCGCATACGGTGGACGAAGACTATTGTCTTTATTTTGTTTGGACATGATGCCGTATTGAGCCAACAAGTTGTTCAACAGGCTTGTACACTAAGGTGTAAAAAGCCGTGTGATGGCGATATGCACATATACAGGCAGCGGTAGCATCGCGTACACAAGGTGTACAAGGGCAGTGCTTTGGCGGAGCTGTCATTTGTACTCAAAGTGAGTCATGTGAAACTGTTTCAGACGTGATAATGGCCTGACGACGGAATTAACGTAATTTGAACCCGGAATGGCAGTTGGAGTTAGACGCATGGGACATTCCAGTTCGGAAACTATTTGGGAATTCAAATATTCTGCGATCAACAGTGTCAAGAGTGTACCGAGAATACCAAATTTCAGGCATTACCTCTCACCGTGGACAATGCGGTGGCTAACGACCAATGTAGCGGCATGTGCACGGATTTGTCAGTGCTGAAAGATAAGCAACACTGCACGAAATCATACCAGAAATCAATGTGGGGCATGCGACGAACGTTTCTGTTGGAGCAGTGCGGTGAAATTTGGCGTTAATGGGCAATGGCAGCAACGACCGACGCGAGTAATTTGCTAACAGCACGCCGTTGTCTGCGGCGCCTCTCCTACGCTCTGACAGTATCGGTTGGACCCTAGACGACTGGAAAACTGTGGCCTGGTCAGATGAGTTCCGATTTTAGTTGGTAAGAGCGAATGGTAGGGTTCGAGTCCGGAGCAGATTCCACGAAACCATGGACCCAAGTTATCATCAAGGCACTGTGGAAGCTGGTGGTTGCTCCATTATGGTATGGGCTGAGCTTAAATGATATGGACTGGGTTCTCTGGTTCAACTGAACCGATCATCGGCTGGAAAAGGTTGTGTCCCTATACTTGGATGCCATTTGCAGCCATTCATGGACTTCAGGTTCCCAACCAAGGATGGAATTTTTGTGGATGACAATTTTCCATATCATCGGGCCACAGTTGTTCGTGACTGGTTTGAAGAACCATTCTGAACAAATCGAACGAATGGTTTGGCCACCCAGACTGCCTGACGTGAATCCCATCGAACATCTATAGGGCATAATCGAGACATTAGTTCGTGCACAAAGTGCTGCGCCGGCAACACTTTCTCAATTAAGGACTGCTTTAGAGGCAACTTGGCTCAGTATTTCTGATGAGATTTCCAACGACTTGTTGAGTCCGTGCCATGTCGAGTTGCTGCAGAACGCCGGGCAAAAGGAGGCCCGACACGATATTAGGAGGTATCCTATGACTCTTGTCACCTCAGTGTAATGTGGTCCAAATAACCAATCCACGTTCATTTACAGTGCGCTTCCTCGGTGGTAGGAAAATTTGGCGTTCTCAACTGACATAATTTCATTGTGGTTCTGTCGGTTGGGAAATTAGCATCAAAGCACAAAATAAAAATTATGTTAGATAAATGGCAAATATTAGGGCAAGGTTTGATACCTACAAGGAAGGATAGCGGTAACCAACCCGAACCTCTTTTTACAGCACAATGCTACCAGGAACAGAGCTTTTTGGAGGTGGTAGATCCTCTCTTCCACCGATCTGTCAACCTATTTACCCGGAATTTTTACAAAACTAAATATACTCACACGTTTGCTGTTCTCTCTCTGAAACAGAAATGAGAGTGCAGCTTCGCACTTGCGCAGTGCTCGGACTACATATACCGTAAATAGTGACTGCTTCAGACACCAGTTCAGCATTGATGCGTTACTCTACCTCTCAGTACATAGAGTGATACTGAGTGAATAATCAGGAAGAGCGAAGTTCGCATTATGCAGTCAAACTGATGGCTTTTGGTGAAAAATATACTTAAAAAAACTGAAAACAAGGCCATTGGAGACTGAGCAAATATCGGCAGTACAAGGATGGGGAACGAAATCGGCCGTGTTCTTCTCAAAGCAACTTTCCCACCGAACGAGGATTTAAACTCCGGTCCTCCACTGTACTTCCTCACTCCAATGCGTGCTTGGGAAGCGGCGAGCTGCCAAGAGAACTGTGCAAAGAAATATAACAACTATTTTCCTACGACATTCTCGTCGTCTCTCTCTTTTTTTCAAATTTTTCTCTCCCAGTAATACAGTCGCACTGACCGAGTTTTGCATGGACGTGAAGTCTGGGCGGAACCTTCCATTCTGAATGTTCTGTGATTTGTGCGTTACATTTGTCTATCTTTCGTTGTAATCCTGATTCCGTAACTGCTTCCTCTGCTCATTAGGCACTGATTATCATGTCAGCAGAGCATACCCAGTATTAAATACTACCGTACACCGTAAAGGAAGGTGATGCGATGTAAACTGCACTGAACTTTTACACTGAAGTAGTGGCATTCGAATTCCCCTCCGTTCATCCAGATCCGTTGTTTATCTGAATTACACCAGGCGAACGGTTTCTTTGGTAAGGACACAGTCAATTATCTATTGCAACTTTGTCCACTTCCATCGACTTCTACACGTCATCACTTTAGGTTCTGCAGTGCAGTTTCAGTAACATTTGATGCCCATTTACTATGTTCATAAATATGTTATTCTTCCTTTACCAAACGTTGGGATGTTTTTTTTTATCCCTGAAGGTGAAATAAACGTAACAGCTGGCACAGACTAGTGCAGGCAAGCATAGTTCCCACGCTACATTCGTGAATGGAACGGGAAGAATCCCTAGTACATGCTCGCCCCCCCCCCCCCCCCTCCCTCCTCTTACACATACACGCACACTAGAATACATAATTGTAGATGTAGACCTTTCCGGTCCTCGCTGACGTGCCCTTCGTTTCTCGTTTTATGTGAGGGGGACGTGAGTGCCAGTGAGGTGGCTTCAGGCCGTGCCTATGGCGGTACTTTCCTGTCTGAGTGTCTGGCAATCCCAGTTCCAGCTGGGAACTTGTGTAGAGCCAGAGGAGAGGAAAGCACAGCACAAGCCCGACGGGCGGCTGCCGCGGGCGCAGCGTTGCCGGATCTCCCCGTGATCCGTCTTATCGAGCGGCGCCACGGGGCAGACAGCACGTGCCCGACCTCACACCGCCTCATATTCCGACCATACTATTCGACCGCACTACGCCCTCGACCTATAATATTTAACTAAACAAACAACACAGAAAGAACTTGAAGCTTTAAAATAGTATATCTACAAATTCGTATTCACTGTTTGAAAATCCTTCGCTGAACGACTATAGTTAATAACCCCTCCTGTCATTTCTACGTGGCGCTAAGTGACCTGATTTCAACGTCTGGGCATCGATAATGTGAGTATATAATCCTTCGCTCCAGCAGCAATAAATCTCACACGTGCACGTCACTTACTTCGATAGCTATTTTTTCGTACCTCAGGAGGGCTAGATGCAAAGACAGGGTGATTCGTCGTGAAAAAATTGGCCATTTGTTGAACACACCTTGCACCGTTGGCATAAAAGAACTAAAAGCCAAGTACTAGCATTAACATTTTTTTTATTTGATTTTATAACGCCTTGCAAACAACTGGTTACGCAACATACCATTAACAACGAAGTAGACTCAAGTGATGTTCACAATACAGACTCTGACGTTACGGAGAACTATCGGGTTTGAATCTAATGCATGTGATAAGATGTCTGGTAATTCGTTCAGTCGAAGGATCTTTTGCCAGCTGCTCGAAAATTCGTTAAACTCTATTCCGCAAAACGTATGATGTTATTCCTCTAAAATTATTTTCCACCGTATGATGCCTAACGTCTGTTAAATATCAGTTAATTTCATTATTCCATTTTGGAATTTCTATTGACTGCTTTACACTCTTCGCATTAACGAAGAACAGGTTTGGATATGTCTCTCCAAAATCTTCTTCTATAGCGATACCCTTCGCTACAAACATGGCGGTGTTATTGGAAAGTAAAAATTGGCGACTTGCGTTTAATTTGGCTCGAAGTATTGTGCAAAAATCATCATCTTGGGATTTGTGTTTAAATACCTCTGTACAAATTTCGATATCGTTTAGAGATACATTGGCGCACAAAAGAATTCAAATGTCAACTGTCTGCTCCTAAAAGAAAACGTTTAACTACTAAACGTACGCAGTAAAATAAATAAATACTTCTACGTTATGAACACACCTTTATTTCATTTTTAATGTCACTTATATTTACTTACAGTAAACATACACAAATTTTCGTAATGAAAACTAAAACATGTTCTCCCAAAAGCTCGACATAAGTTTTCAAACAAACAAATGCTGGCAAACGACTCGGTATTGAATGTTCGTGTCTGCCGGTTACGTCTGTATCAATATTATTCCATTCTTTCAGAATAATGTCTTTCAGCCTGGTTTTACTTCCGAAGTGTTGTTTCCTGGTCCTGTTTTCAAGTTCTTGCCAGATGTTCTCGACTGGGTTAGAGTCGGGTGATTGTTGTGGTGTTTTGAGTGTATGTGGTGTGTTGCAGATGATGTGTAACCTACAAACTTCAGAGGTATACTTAGGATCGTTGTCTTGCTGGAAATAAGAATTATTTCTAGTTATTCCGCCCTTTACGGCATTGGATGGCACGCCACATAGTGGCCCGATTTCTGTGTACAACTTCCGCAGTTTTTTTACGTATTACATGATTTCTTGTTTTGCTCATGCATAGGTAAGATGATAGATCTCTCATCTACGGTAGCCTCTTTTACTTTCCGCCCCATGTGGCTTGTGGGCACTCGTAGCTGAACTTGCTTGTGTGCTGTACGACAGCAGACACGAATTAGGATCTATGAAGGTACGAACGTCAACATTTCCGATGTACACTGTGTTTACTGCTGAATCATACAGCATATATGAATACTTGCGTGGCACGGTAACGTAACGTTGTTAAAGGTAGCCACACGTCGAATAATACACACGTACTTTTATCATTCGTGGTCTGTGTATGTGTTTGAAACACACGATCTCGCAACTATTGAATAATAAATAATTCCGCTTTTTATGTCTGCCAGGCACTTAAACGTGATTTGCAGAGTATCCAAGCAGATGTAGATGTACGCCCATTAATTCAACGTTAAAACTGCAGATCCTTATATTTGAGTACTTCTCTATGCCTCTGTATGTGTTTCAACTGCGGCGTTACTTAGTAATTCCCGAGTCTGAAATCTTTTAATTTCTTGCTGCAGTAGATACCTTGTACCTTAATTGGTAATTACAGGGCAGTTCGAAGGAAATTATGACAGCGTATTTTCAGACAAAGTGCCTGCTTGTGTGAGGCGAAGAAAAATTCTCACAAAGAGCTCTTTAGCTGGGTTAACTATAGGAAGAGCTTTGTTAGGGAGGCCACGCACGGCTAGTAGGCTAGCAGTAGTCAGCGCCTCCGGATGTCACTGGTGACACAGCCCGGGCTCCGGGACATAGCAGTACCGCCAACTTCAGTTCTCTGTTGCGCTAAGCAGTTATCGTGATGTTCTTTCTGCGTTACTTTTCGTATCGATAACAATCATACTTTTTAGCTACGGTGCATTTTAAAACAAATACTGGTGTAATCAGCAAGTTCACAACGCTACATCGTTCCATGCTAGGCAATGCACGGTACCGATATTTCCAAAAAGCCGCACGCGAAAATATGTTTTTTTCTGGTGGTCATATCTCGGGCTCTGTTGAACACAGAGATAAGGGTATCTGTTTTGGATAACCCCTAGCCTAGCGACCATTTGTATACCTATCGGAAGAAACGGCGTACTGTAGCTATCCCACAGTACAGGGTCAAATTTAAACATTACACACTTCCTCTAGCCCACACAAACTCAGCAAATACGTTGGTTCTTTTGCATTAAGTGAAGCCTACGGTGAGCCTTAGGCAGCTTATAAAAGCACCATTTGTTCATGGTCGGTTCCTGAGGAAACCCTGAAAGACCATAATATTTGGGTCCCGATCCCAAAGGTACCAACTGAGTGCAAATCGTCGTAAGCTTAACCACGTGTTCTTGAGCTGATGCTCTCGGGCACTCTTGAAACTTTTTTCGATATCATTACCTGTTACCGAGATCCAGAGGTACAAAGTCACCGTACTTAGTCACGTAGAATCAGTTAGTTTTAACTGTCGTAGTGAACACATGGCAAGGATTCTATGGTCACCGCAAGGGTTCCAGGGTCACCAAACCCTGTTTTTTTGTCAGCATATTTCATCAATAAAATCTTATGGCGCGCTGTCTCTCTATAGTGGGCAGTTCGCGCGTACATAAATATACCCAAAGTGGTACTGCAGTGACAAAAATATGCTAAAATGGTTTTAACACGCTTGAAAAGAACTTAAAATGACTGCAAAAATTATGTAAATCTGAAAAGAGTGCAAATTCAGTAAAATATTTCTAACAACATTTCAAATACAAATCATTCAGCCGGGCATTTACGATGAATTGCGATCGAATAACAAAGTATCCAGAAAAAAAATGTAAAGCAAACTATTTTGTGTTAAGCTTATATTATTCGCAAATATTTGTTAAATGTGTCAACGTATGTAAACGTGTCGAAGAATATAAATAACCTGTCAAAACGCTACTCATCTACAGAATTCGTTTTATATATAAGCAGCACATCACGCCGCGGCAGGGAAAAGAAGGTAACCAGCGGAAAAATGCTTCTGTCGAAACACAAAGTAGGCGACTTAGGTACTTACATTAAAAGCGGTTTCTCCCAAAGCACACATTTAGCTGAGTAGACAAAAGTATCATACACCCAGCCCTTTTCGAGGCTCCAACGAAGAACGAAGCGACTTGAGTATAGTAAAAAATAAAACAATGTTAATTAGAACTGGAGCACATCTGTTTCAAATGTTCGATGACGTTTCTGTTCTTAACTTAGATGAAAAGAATATTCATAGACGGTTAAGTTACATCTGCTGATGAAATACTTCGCTGATGATGACCGTAAACTTATTTGGCACGGGGTTGCCAGCCAATGTTTTACGGCGTCGACGTTACGATGACTAGTGATCTCTTAGGAAGGATAACAAGAAGAACTAGATGGAGCTGGACTATGCTATGTACCTTTTGTTACGACATGAGAGCAAACAATTTAGATGTAAGGAAGTAGCTTGGGCAACCTACAAATGGAAAGTGTTTTTCAACCCCTGTAGATCGTGAAGGGGCAGTATGGATTGTCTGTACTGTGTTTATTACTGAAATTGCTAAGAAACCATTTAGTAGACAAATGACTCGTTTTACAACAGGTACTGATTGAGACAAAGAAGACAATACAAGATCTGAGGAATCACATAAGGATGATCCTTCAATTCCGTTTCGTATTTCGGTGATGTATCTGAATATTACTGGAAGTAGGTCCCAAAGTGTAAGAATAGTTACTTTTGCGGCGCATTGCGCAAGTTGTGGAATGCTTGCTAAAGAAAACTGAATTATTTTTACTGATTTACTAAAGAACATGTGTTAAATTCCAGGTATCTCAAAGACGGCAAACCTTCCCTGAGAAGCGTATACGATCACTGTTTAGAAACCTGAGAAAATTTTGTGACGATTTTTGGAAGTTTGTTTGTCTACGATTGTTGCAAGAAGAGCAACTGCTTTAGCATTCCAGGAAGGTAATGTGATGTGCGAATGCAATTTCGATTAAATATCATTTTCGTTTGTGATATTTGCTTAAAAAGGACGAATGTTCGCAATTGCAAAATGTTTGGAAACTATAAACGGTAACCGTCATTCAACTTCCTGGCAGATTAGAATGTATGACGGACTGGGATTGAACCCTGGGACCTTTGCCTTTGATTTACCGACCAAGGTATCCATGCACGACTCACCACCCGCTCTCACAGGTTTACATGAAAAAGTTAGGTAAAAGGAATGGAAAGGAAATGGAAGGGGAAAGAGATAAGACGGAAATAATAACTTCCAGCAGCACAGAGCACTGCTACAGTCCAACAGTGAGAGTTGAAACTTTGTGTCTGCTTTTCTGGACATGTCCAACAGAGCAGATGCCACTCTATAACTCATAGCCTTACTTCTAACAGTACCTCACCTCCTACCTTCCTAGAGCACTTGGCCGCGTAAACCATTGTCCCATGTTATGTTTAAAAATTCAAGGGCTCAGCTGGGATTTGAACCCGGGATCTCCTGCACCCAGAGCAGGAATCATACCCCAAGAAGAGTCCCTGTCGGGCGCACAGTTTTAATATGCCAGGAAGTTTCATATCAGCGCACACTCCGCCGCAGGGTTAACTTCATTCTGGTAACTAACATGCCTAACAAATACGAAGTGATGGTCACTATCTGTGACGTCCTACAAGTAAAGGTAAATAATAACAAGGTACAAAGTGTACTAGGAAAGTTCTGCAATACGACGCAACAATAAGTCACCGGGGCTGATTGCTGCCGTGTTCAGACAAGGGAACCTCCCCATCGCACTCCCCTCAGATTTAGTTATAAGTTGGCACAGTGGATAGGCCTTGAAAAACTGAACACAGATCAATCGAGAAAACAGGAAGAAGTTATGTGGAACTATGAAAAAAAAAGCAAAATATACAAAGTAAGTAGTCCATGCGAACGATATGCAACATTCAGGACAGTGTGCGTTCAGGAACGCCGTGGTCCCGTGGTTAGCGTGATTAGCTGCGGAACGAGAGGTCCTTGGTTCAATTCTTCCCTCGAGTGAAAAGTTTAATTTTTTATTTTCAGACAATTATCAAAGTTCAGGCACTCACACATAATCATCTTCGCTCTCCAAAATTCCAGGACATGTTCAGATTTGCTTGGACGTATGCAGGATTTCACGGTCTACACTCGAAAAAACTTGAAAACGTTAAAAACAGATGTTTTGACAGAGCACAGGGAAAACTGCGTGAGTGTGAAACTGTTGCATTCATTTGTTGCAGTTTATGTGACAAAGTCTTATGTTTTCATCACTTTTTTTTGGGAGTGATTATCACATCCACAAGAAAACCTAAATCGGGCAAGGTAGAAGAACCTTTTTACCCATTCGCCAAGTGTACAAGTTAGGTGGGTCGACAACATATTCCTGTCATGTGACGCAAATGCCGTCACCAGTGTCGTATAGAATATATCAGACGTGTTTTCCTGTGGAGGAACCGGTTGACCTATGACCTTGCGATCAAATGTTTTCGGTTCCCATTGGAGAGGCACGTCCTTTCGTCTACTAATCGCACGGTTTTGCGGTGCGGTCACAAAACACAGACACTAAACTTATTACTTTGAACAGAGACGTCAATGAACGAACGGACAGATCATAACTTTGCTAAAATAAAAAAAGTAAACTTCTCACTCGAGGGAAGACTTGAACCAAGGACCTCTCGTTCCGCAGTTGCTCACGCTAACCACGGGACCACGGCGCTTCTGAGCTCACAGTATCCTTGATGTTGCCTATCTTGCGCATGGACTACTCAGTTTTTATATTTTGCTTATTTTTTTCATCGTTCCACACAACTTCTTCCTGTTTTCTCGATTGATCTGTGTTCAGTTTTTCAAGGCCTATCCACTGTGCCAACTTATAGCTAAATCTGAGGGGGGTGCGATGGGGAGGTTCCCTTGTGAGAATGCTTCATATCTGCATTGTAGCCGCTGTGCCAAGTCTGTGGGCGCAGTCGTTCACAAGCAGGGTTAGTTCAAAGTGTGACCGTGGTCACGAAGTGAGATTCGCACAGTTTTGCAGTACAACTTCGTGCTTGGTTTAAACAAAGACCAGTGCTTTGAAGAAATGACTCTAGCAGTCGGTAATGTGGGTCCACATAGTACAACTATATTCAGGTAGCACAGGAAATTCCAAAGAGAAAATTTCACTCTGGAGGACGTTGAGAGAACGGGAAGGTCACGAGCATCAGTAACGTAGGAAAACATTGGTGCTGTTAGGAAAATGCTGGACGAAGACAGGCGACTGATCTATAACCAGATAGAGGATACCTGTAGTGCTAAATGCGCCAGCAATTCGTTCTATTCTGCATGATCATTTGCAAGTAAGGAAACTTGTCGTCTCTGGATACCGCATAGACTGACGGAAGAGCAGATTACACGACGTGTGACTTTGTGCTGGGAGATGTTAAAGAAGTTTTCTAAGGGACAATCTCAGTATGTGAATAACATCGTGATAGGTGACGAGGCTTGGCTGTACTACTATGAGGTGCCGACTAAGACTCAAAACAAAGTTTGGGTCTCTGAAGATGACGACACACTCGTATCTGTCAGGAAATCCCGATCACTAAAGACGAAAATGATAGCTTTTTTCCCCCCCTCCAAATCGAGCGGAATTGTGGAGCGTGTTGTTTTGGACACACAGAAGACAGTCACAGCTAAGTGGTACAATGAGCAGTGCCTGCCCAAAATCATCCAATCTTTGAAGAACCGGTGACCCAAGTCAAGAATGGGCACTTAGTTCCTCCATCACGACAACGCTCCAGCTCACCGCGCCAAAGCATGCACCGAACATTTGCGGAGTACAGGACTGAAACTTCTTGAGCACCCTCCTTACGGTCCAGACCTTGCTCCTTGTGACTTTGCACTGTTCCCGCACTTGAAAATGAAGCTGAAAGGAGTGCAGTTTTAAAGTGATGAGGATCTCCTGAGGGCTTGGGACAACGAATCCTTACTCCCTGCTGAAACTGGGGCGAACTGGTTTAGGAAAGTGTTAAAAAATGATTCAAATGGTTCTGAGCACTATGGGACTTAACTGCTGTGATCATCAGTCCCCTAGACTGTCGCAAGTCTAACGAACTGTAGTGAAAAATGAAGTACTTCGTGACAGGAAAGTGAGCAGAGCGATTGGCGCAGTCTACTCCTCGAACAATCGTTGGGCATACATTTTTTTGACCTATGACTAACAACAGTTCCTTGTCTAATTCAAGAGTGTTAACACAAAAATACTGGACATCACTCATGTATTCCGATTGTAACAGGTTAATGTCACTTTATGCGCTTCTCGCTGCATCAAAACTACCCTAAAGTTACGGAAACAACTACAACATTTCTAGCTCACAATCCTGTGGGGGAAGGGGTTGGAGAATAAGGCAAAACAATACGTTATGAGAGGTATAAAGCAATTCGAAGGAAGGATGACCCACTATTTAGACAAAGATATTACAAACCGATGGTTTCTGAAAGCATAATAAGGAATGGATACCAAACATACTGTTGAGAAACACGTTTCTTACTGTGAAATGTTATTAGTTATTCTTATCATATCAAGGCGACCGAGTATTATGAAAGTGGCCGCGATTTATTTTCTCTTTTCATGTTATGTTATTTTTTGCATATCACAGGTCAATAGCAGTCAGTATGGGTGCGTGAACCAGGCGCCTGCTGAGGAGGTCCATACGCATCACCGTTCGCTGAACGGTCGTTGTGGAGACACTGTTGGTAGCCCCTTGGTATATCTGGGCGGTCACTTGCTCGTGAATTCGCCCCTACACATCTCCGCAGCCATCGTTCACGCCTGTCATTTACGGACCATCCTGCACTACGATTGCCCCGGGGCAGGTTTGAATAGCGCCATTTTGCCGTGCAAGGTATACTTTAACCTTCAGGCAGGCGTAACTGAAGTTGTCAGTCCGCAGCTCGTGGTCGTGCGGTAGCGTTTTCGCTTCCCGCCCCCGGGTTCGATTCCCGGCGGGGTCAGGGATTTTCTCTGCCTCGTGATGACTGGGTGTTGTGTGATGTCCTTAGGTTAGTTAGGTTTAAGTAGTTCTAAGTTCTAGGGGACTGATGACCACAGATGTTAAGTCCCATAGTGCTCAGAGCCATTTTTGAACTGAAGTTGTCATACGAGCAGGTGCGCGTTGTAAAATTTACAACATGGGCATTTTTAAATAAAAGCAAGCCTGCCGCAACACCTCAAGGTTAAGGCAAAAGAACCGATACTGTCGTCCTTTTTACGACAGTGAAGCCATTGGAGGGTTAACCACGCAGTACGCGAACGAACTTTGCCATTTCAGAAATGCTTCTACCCTTGCCTCGAAAGACAATGATCATGCCCTTTCGGATGTCAGATAAATCGCCCTGTTTGCTGATTAACGTCGATGCATTGTTTACTGCCCCCCCCCCCCCACCCCTCCCGCGCTTTATATACCCTCCGCTGCTAGTGCCGCCACCTGCCGTCTATGAATGATTATTGGCACGTTGATGACGAAGATCACATGAATGTGACTGGACCGTGTATTTGAGTTATGTTTTAATAAAGGCATGTTTATGTGTATGGTACAGTGTGATACGTTTTTGAGTGGGTCTTGAGCAGAGGAAGTGGATCACAAAAAAAGGATGCTATTTAAGAAAGGCCTACTGCTGTTCATATCTTTGTAACGAACAAAAGTTACAAGAAAAGCAATCATCCTGGTTAATATCCCCTGCAAGCCAAACAACATTTGCTAGACGATTTTTTTTTCTTTTTACCTTGTGGACGAAAAGTTATTTGGGGTGATCACGATAAATGAGATACACTGTATAATAATAACTTGTAAACACCATAGAACAAAATTTCACTGTATTTTTTAATGACTAGTATGTACAGTGGCTTACGTAATTAAAATAGCTCCTGTGTTTACACACATGTACGGAGTTTGTGTAAGAAATTCCACATGATAATTGTGTATACATTGTCTGGACTCTTTAAAACGAAATGCGTATTTCATATTACTTACGTAAATTAAATCTGTAGTAAAGGGCACATAGAAGTAACAATAATGGAGGTTACTGTGATTGAAAGAGCATAAAAATTAAGTTAAAAACTGGATAAACGCGATACAAGTACATTATGTAAAATTCTATTATTGTCTCCGGTTCCTGTTTGTTGTTGCACATTGTTAACTCTATTGTGTTAATCTTTCCAGGAAATGAGAACAAGTGACAAATCTTTTATTTGCTGTGTTAAACCACACACACCGTGAGAAGATGGCGTTATAACATTGTAAGCAGGAGAATATTACTTTTCAAAACCTAAATATTGACTGGATGCTTCAACAGGAACAAAAGTTACCGTCAAAGTATTCAATATCCATTATCGGTAAAATGATGTTAACGTACGCCAATTAAAAATTAACAGCTTTTACATACTAATGGGAAAAAGAAATGCCTGGGAAAAATATTTGTACAATTTATTTTCTAACGTCAGTATTAACTTCAGTACATATCACTTTAGCATTTTCAAGATATTCCTTCACCTGACGGGAGAACTAGCAACATCTGTGTTGAATACCCAGTTTGCGAGGAAAGTTGCGCAATTCGATCTTTTCCAGTTCTATGCTTCGTTAGCGAAGGTCGCTGCATAAATGACTGCACATTAAAAGAATAAAAACTGCGCGGCAGCAGTGTCGAACGAAACGTGTACAAAGCGTAATTTTTCATTGTTCAAACCATAATCGTTTTGTTCACACAAAGCAGGCGGGCGGCAATTCCTCTTCGCTTCATTCACGTGCACAGCCGACATTTCAGAATTAATGTGTGTGCACGGGTGTTACTGCCTGACAGCTACCGGAAGTACCTATGCCGCAATGCCATTCTTCCTCATATCTGATGAACTTCACTTGGAGCTCCATGGTTCCCACATACTGAAACCTAGTTTCATATTTCGTGCAACCCGTTACCTGATCTTTCACTGAAGTTACAGCCAGTCGTTATCAGGAGAAAGAAAACTGGCGTTCTACGGACCGGAGCGTGGAATGTCAGATCCCTTAATCGGGCAGGTAGGTTAGAAAATTTAAAAAAGGAAAAGGATAGGTTAAAGTTAGATATCGTGGGAATTATTGAAGTTCGGTGGCAGGAGGAACAAGACTTTTGGTCAGGTGAATACAGGGTTATAAATACAAAATCAAATAGGGGTAATGCAGGAGTAGGTTTAATAATGAATAAAAAAATAGGAGTGCGGGTAAGCTACTACAAACAGTATAGTGAACGCATTATTGTGGCCACGATAAACATGAAGCCCAGGCGTACTACAGTAGTACAAGTTTATATGCCAACTAGCTCTGCAAATGAAGATATTGACAAAATGTACGATGAGATAAGGGAGACGAAAATTTAATAGTCATGGGTGACTGGAATTCGACAGTAGGAAAAGGAAGAGAAGGATACATAGTAGGTGAATATGGATTGGGGCTAAGAAATGAAAGAGGCAACAGCCTGGTAGAATTTTGCACACAGCATAACTTAATCATAGCTAACATTTGGTTCAAGAATCATGAAAGAAGGTTGTATACATGGCAGAACCCTGGAGTTACTAGAAGGTTTCAGATAGATTATATAATGGTAAGACAGAGATTAAGGAACCGGATTTTAAAATGTAAGACATTTCCAGGGGCAGATGTGGACTCTGACAACAATCTATTGGTTATGAACTGTAGATTAAAACTGAAGAAACTGCAACAAGGTGGGAATTTACGAAGATGGGACCTGGATAAACTGACTAAACCAGAGGTTGTACAGAGTTTTACGGAGAGAATAACGGAACAATTGACAGGAATGGGGAAAAGAAATACAGTAGAAGAAGAATGGGTAGCTATGAGGAATGAAATAGTGAAGGCAGCAGAGGATCAAGTACGTAAAAAGACGAGGGCTAGTAGAAATCCTTGAGTAGCAGAAGAAATATTGAATTTAATTGATGAAAGGAGAAAATATAAAAATGCAGTAAATGAAGCAGGCAAAAAGGAATCCAAATGTCTCAAAAATGAGATCGACAGGAAGTGCAAAATGGCTAAGCAGGGATGGCTAGAGGACAAATGTAAGGATGTAGAGGCTTATCTCACTAGGGGTAAGATAGATACAGCCTACAGGAAAACTAAAGAGACCTTTGGAGAAAAGAGAACGACTTGTATGAATATCAAGAGCTCAGATGGAAACCCAGTTCTAAGCAAAGAAGGGAAAGCAGAAAGGTGGAAGGAGTATATAGAGGGTCTATACAAGGGCGATGTACTTGAGGACAATATTATGGAAATGGAAGAGGATGTAGATAAGATGAAATGGGAGATATGATACTGCGTGAAGAGTTTGACAGAGCACTGAAAGACCTAAGTCGAAACAAGACCCGAGAGTAGACAACATTCCATTAGTATTACTGACAGCCTTGGGAGAGCCAGTCCTGACAAAACTCTACCATCTGGTGAGTAAGATGTATGAGACGGCGAAATTCCCTCGGACTTCAAGAAGAATATAATAATTCCAATCCCAAAGAAAGCAGGTGTTGACAGATGTGAAAATTACCCAACTATGAGTTTAATAAGTCACAGCTGCAAAATACTAACGCGAATTCCTTACAGACGAATGGAAAAACTGGTAGAAGCCGACCTCGGGGAAGATCAGTTTGGATTCCGTAGAAATGTTGGAACACGTGAGGCAATACTGACCCTACGACTTATCTTAGAAGCAAGATAAAGGAAAGGCAAAGCTACGTTTCTAGCATTTGTAGACTTAGAGAAAGTTTTGGCAATGTTGACTGGAATACTCTCTTCCAAATTCTGAAGGTGGCAGGGGTAAAATACAGGGAGCGAAAGACTATTTACAACTTGTACAGAAACCAGATAGCAGCTATGAGAGTCGAGGGACATGAAAGGGAAGCAGTGGTTGGGAAGGGAGTGAGACAGGTCTGTCGCCTCTCCCCGATGTTATTCAATCTGAATATTGAGCAAGCAGTAAAGGAAACAAAAGAAAAATTCGGAGTAGGTATTAAAATTCATGGAGAAGAAGTAAAAACTTTGAGGTTCGCCGCTGACACTGTAATTCTGTCAGAGACAGCAAAGGACTTGGAAGATCAGTTGAATGGAATGGATTGTGTCTTGAAAGGAGTATATAAGATGAACATCAACAAAAGCAAAACGAGGATAATGGAATGTAGTCGAATTAAGTCGGGTGATGCTGAGGGAATTAGATTAGGAAATGAGACACTTAAAGTAGTAAAGGAGTTTTGCTATTTGGGGAGCAAAATAACTGATGATGGTCGAAGTAGAGAGGATATAAAATGTAGACTGGCAATGGCAAGGAAAGCGTTTCTGAATAAGAGAAAATTGTTAACATCGAGTATACATTTAAGTGTCAGGAAGTGTAGCGATGTATGGAAGTGAAACATGGACGATAAATAGTTTAGACAAGAAAAGAATAGAAATTTTCGAAATGCGGTGCTACAGAAGAATGCTGTAGATGGATAGATCACATAACTAACGAGGAGATACTGAATAGAATTGGGGAGAAGAGGAGCTTGTGGCACAACTTGACTAGAAGAAGGGGTCGGTTGGTAGGACATGTTCTGAGGCATCAAGGGATCACCAATTTAGTACTGGAGGGCAGCGTGCAGGGTAAAAACCGTGGAGGGAGACCAAGAGATGAATACACTAAGCAGATTCAGAAGGACGTAGGCTGCAGTATTTACTGGGAGATGAAGAAGCTTGCACAGCATAGAGTAGTATGGAGAGCTGTATCAAACCAGTCTCAGGACTGAAGACCACCACAACAACAACAACAACAACAACAACCACCGCCAGTTGTATAAAAGAGATTAATTTACCACAGGTAATGATGCGATCCGTAATTGTTTCAGCAGCTAAAAGTTTTTTTGAAATCATTAGACCGCTCATGTGACGTGTCTAAATCAACTTCAAAATCAAAAACCAGTTAGTACGTTGCTTGTAGAAATATTGGGAACTAAATTATATTTATGGCGGAGATAACTACTACCAAATTCATATTAAAGCGTATGCACCTCACCGAACATAATCCCATCAATGCATTAAACAATCTGAAAATACTATGTCTAGTGATCAGAAATTAGCACCAAAAACATCGAAATTAAGCGTATATTGACAATAGTCGTACTGGTGCAGAAATTCTACTGCTAGAAGTAGGTATAAGGGGCGTTCAATAAGTAATGCCACACTTTAGTTTCTGAAAGAAGATTGATTTTATTCAGGATTCCAATGCGCTATGTTATTCCCCACTCCTCTGGCTACAAAAGCCTATTTTTACATATAATCTCCATTCAATGCGACAGCCTTAACGCCATCCAACTGGAAGGGCCTGTAAGCTCACATGGTACCACTCTACTGGTCGACGACAGAGTCATGCTGCATCAATAACATCCACTTACTAACTTCCGTGGAGTGCATCCTTCATGGGGCCAAACAGATGGAATTCGGAAGCTGCGAGATACGGGACGTAGGGTGGATGAGGAAGAATAGTCCAGTGAACTTTTGTGAGCTCCTTTCAGGTGTGCAGACTTGTGAGGCCTTGCATTTTCATGGAGATGGAAAAGTCCATTTGCATTTTTGTGACGACGAACATGCTGAAGCCGTCTCTTCAATTTCCTGAGGGCAGAATAATGCACTTCAGAGTTGATTGTTGCATCATGAGGGAGGACATCAAACAGAATAACTCCTTCAGAGTCTCAGAAGACCATCGCCATGACTTTACCTGCTGATGGGTGCTGCTCTAAACTTTTTCTTTGGAGGACAGATAGTATGACACCACTCCATCGATAGGCCTTTTGTTTCCAGTTCAAAGTAACGAGCCCATAATTCATGACTTGTAACGATGTCCGATAAAACATTGTCACGATCAGACTTGTAACACGCAATCAATTTCGTAAAGATGGTCCTTCGTTTCCCTTTACGGTTTTCTATTAGGCGGCGAGGAACTCTGTGGTCACACACATTTGAGTACCCCGTCTGGTGCACGAGTGTGTCAGCACTACCAACAGAGAAGTCCAATTGAGCAGCGAGGTGTTTGATTGTGACCCGCTGATCACCTCGAATGAGTGTGTCCGCACGTTCCCACATTGCAGGTGTCACACTTGTGTGCGACCGCCCGGTACACGGGAGATCAAACAGGTTTGCGCCACTTATTGCGATGACGACAAAACGCCTCGCCCAACAACGCACTGTGCTTTTGTTCACTGCTAGGTCTTTATAGACATTCCGCAAGCGCAATGATCTGGTTTTCCGTCGAAAGAAACTAGATGACAACTCTAAAGAAACTCAATCACAACTCTCTACTTACAATGCACCTCCATTACAGACGCCATTTTGATGACTACGTATAGCGCCGCCATATGAGCTGAAGTGGGAAAACTTCACAATGTCCTCCCATCTAATTTCACATTTTTTCAACCAGTATTGGCCGAGAACAAAATGTATTCCATTACTTACTGAAAGCCCCTCGTACTTCTCGCCAGTATCCTTCAGCTTTGAATAGATGACGATTCCACTACCGTGTAGCATTTAATTCTACGTATTATTGTGCACGTTCTCTGACGACTTATTCAGAGTGAGACCAACCAACCCAAAACAACGGAATTATTTTTTGAAAGCTATATAGTTTCAAATTGTTTACAAAATAACATCATCCCATTCAAAATACTCTCCATTACAACATTTGTCCCACCACTGCTTCCACTATACGAAAAAATTTTTGTAATCGTCTTTAGAAATGGCTGACAGCTCCTTCATCATAACAAAAATTTTTGTAGTCGTCTTTAGAAACGGCTGACAGCTCCTCCATCGTTTATTTCTTGCTTTCTTAAATGTTGTCAAATTTGTGTCCTTCCATGCCCTTTTTCACGTGTGGAAACTAGAAAAAGTTGTATGGAGCCAGGTCAGGCAATGAGGTGTGTGGTGCAGCGGAACCATACCATTTTTAGTCAAAAATTGTCCAACAAAGGTGGCTGTGTGTGCACGAGTGCGATTTCGTGAACACAAATTGCCTGAACTGAGCTCCAAGATATCGCACTAATCTCTGGCAGTTGGTCAACTGTCTGTCGACAGTCTGTGGTGGCGAGCTCTCGAATTTTCTGCAATAATTTCGTCAATTCGGTCAGTTGCTGGACGTCCAGAACGAGGTTTGTCATTAGTCGACATATCGCCATTTTTAAATCGAGCAAACCACTCGTACACTTGAGTTTTTCCCATAACGTCCTCTTGATAAGCTGTTATCAACATTAAAACAGTTTCAGCAGCATTTTCACCGAGTAGAAAACAAAATTTCACGACTGCACGTTGTTCACTCAAACTTGCCATCCTAAAAAACGAAACAAGAGCAAAACACCACTATGAAAAACAATCACGGCAGATGAACAGAGCTAGCCAGGTCGACAACACAGGCGGCGCTGAACTGGCAATGGGTTGCGCAATACACGCCGAAATGCTTATTACATAAAGCTCCGCCCCGTCCACGGCAATGTTATTTGGGTTTTTTTTTTTTTTTTACCCACAGAGTATCAACATTCGGACAAAAGCACATGTTAACGAAAAGGCAGACAAGGTGGCCACGAAACAATGAAATATTAATACTTGATTTTATAAACCTCTGGAAGGAAGACGTAGAGTAAATATGATCACTCGATTGGAAAAATTCAACTGTCATGGCAGGAGAATGAAGAAACTGTCTGATGGATATTGCTGGCAGCAATGGTACTTAGTTCATACACCGTCCTGAAGGATTTCTATGATGACTGACTTCTAAAGTACAGTCAAGGCTGTCACAAGAAAAACCGTGTCACCACAGGAATGAGACACACACAGAACTGCTCTATCGGGGCGAACAAACACGTACATCAGAATCAGAATCAGTTTTGCGGCGCGTAGAGGAAAACGGATGCAAAATGTCTCTTATTTACAAGGTAGACTTTATCTGTGCGTATTAATGACAATATTTCAAATATTTGAACAATTTTAACGTATCAATTACAAAGCTTATTTCTAGTACATCAATAGCACGGAACACACACACACACACACACACACACACACACACACACACACACACACACACACACACACACAGAGAGAGAGAGAGAGAGAGAGAGAGAGAGAGAGAGAGAGAGAGAGAGAGAGAGAGAGAGAGAGAGAGAGAGAGAGAGGGTTTTTTTCTCTACGAGCCGACCGTTGTGACCGAGCGGTTCTAGGCGCTTCAGTCTGGAACCGCGCGACCGCTACGGTCGGTGGTTCGAATGATGCCTCGGGCATGGATGTGTGTGATGTCCTTAGGTTGTTGTTGTTGTTGTTGTTGTGGTCTTCATTCCAGAGACTGGTTTGATGGAGCTCTCCATGCTACTCTACCCTGTGCAAGGTTCTTCATCTCCCAGTACCAACTGCAATCTACATCCTTCTGAATCTGTTTAGTGTATTCATTTCTTGGTCTCCCTCTACGATTTTTACCTTCCACGCTGCCCTCCAATACTAAATTGGTGATCCCTTGATGCCTCAGAATATGCCCTACCAACCGATCCCTTCTTGTAGTCAAGTTGTGCAACAAACTCCTTTTCTCCCCAATTCTATTCTATATCTACCCAGCATTCTTCTGTAGCACCACATTTCGAAAGCTTCTATTCTCTTCTTGTCCAAACTATTTATCGTCCACGTTTCACTTCCATACAGGGCTACATTCCATACAAACACTTTCAGAAACGACTTCCTGACTTAAATCTATACTCGATGTTAACAAATTTCTCTTCTTCAGAAACGCTTTCCTTGCTATTGCCAATCTACACTTTATATCCTCTCTACTTCGACCATCATCAGTTATTTTGCTGCCAAAATAGCAAAACTCCTTCACTACTTTAAGTGGCTCATTTCCTAATCTAATCCCTTCAGCATCACCCGATTTAATTCGACTACATTCCATTATCCTAGTTTTGGTTTTTGTTGATGTTCATCTTATATCTTCCTTTCAAGACACTGTCCTTTCCGTTCAGCTGCTCTTCCAGGTCCTTTGCTGTCTCTGACGGAATTACAATGTCATCGGCGAACCTCAAAGTTTTTATTTCTTCTCCATGGATTTTAATTCCAGTCCCCAGGTTAGTTAGGTTGAAGTAGTTCTAACTTCTAGGGGACTGATGACCTCAGATGTTAAGTCCAATAGTGCTCAGAGCCATTTGAACCATTTGAATTTTCTCTACGATCATTTCAGTCATTATGTCAATTATTATTGTGATGGTTGTAAATACACAGTCTTATAAATTAAAACTCAAACTTACTGAAAAAGTGTGCTGAAAAATCGTAATGTTCGGAACTGAGACACTATGGCTTGTATGAGATTGGTGCATATTAGTTCGTTGCCAGGCAGCTCACATTCTGTGACTGCGGCAACGATTGTTTCAATGTGTAAAATATCCGGTCCGACAGTGGTTCGATGTCCACTAAACTGTACGTGCCCCAGTTTAAAGGGAGGAGGAAGGCAATGGCATATAGCTTCCATTGGAACCATGCCTACAAAAAGTATGTGGTGTTCAAAACAAACTTCGGGATGATGATAGCTTCACTTACTACTGTTTCTCTGTGACACCATTAATTTTGGACCTGTCTAAAAATCAGACTCAGGCTAACTGGAACGCTGGACCAGTGGCCGACAGACTAATGCGGCGTGTGGATTCTTTCGGTATTTCGTTCACATCTTTGTTTCGAAGTCAGTGCGTTAAATGTACTCAAAGAGGTAGGTACCAGAACAATAACATCGAGTAATAATAGTCTTCATCATTTACACTGGATGCAAATGCAAACCAGCAGTCTTATTGTACTCTGGGAGATGGAAAAGCCACGCCGCTACGCAGTCACTAGAGACACGGCGGTTATCTTATCCATGATGGGCACGAGGCAGTAACGCAAACGCAGTTTTAAAGTTACAGAAGTGGGTGTCTTCCCGATAACCACTTGCACAAATGCAAGAACTCTTGGTCCAACAACTGATAAGAGAAAAAAAACAGGTCAGGTGCTGTGAACCAGTTACTGATATACGGGTCGGGCCGCGTCATGGCGCTACAATGAAAGCACCAAGTTGCCTCCCTCCCTTTCCCCGCTCCCCCCCCCCTCTCCCCCTCTCTCTCAATGTAACACAGGCTGTTCCACAGCTGTCGAGCGATGTCTTGAGCGGTCATCTTTCATAATCGTGGTACCCGCTTGCTTCCAGCACACCCGCATTCCGTCGCGGTGATGTCATTTTTCCGAGTTTTTATCTTCGCGCCTACTCAAACCGCAATAATCAACGTATACAGGCTGGTTGACTGTTTCACGTGAGTGAAACACATCTGTTTGGAGCGAAATGCCTGGAAGAGGCAAGTGAAAACGTGTGGGAAGGGAAAATGTATTGAAAGATTTAGTGAAAGCGTTCCGAATGTGAAATAAACTTGATGATCGTAAGCACAAAGACGCGACAAATATGGCAGTCGGATGCTATTATAGACCACCTGCTTCAGGAGCTGCTGTGGTAGGGCGCATCAGAGGAAAATTGAAGAAAATCCTGAGTAACGTTCCTGTAATAGGGGGAGACCTCAAGTGCCAGCTATAGAATAGGAGAGTCATGCAAGTGAAACTGGTGCCAAGGACAAGCAGATACAGTACCGAGTCGAACGGGAACGTTTCAGACCTCAATCTAACTAATCACCACAAGAACTTTTCCAGTCAGTTAACGCAGAGAGGGGCATCACTAACTACGAGTACAGCTATTACAGGGAATGTTAAGAAAGGTACAAAAAAATGCTGCGTATCTGAGTAGTCTGCATCAAATGTTCAGCTCTGAAGATAAAGATGTGGAGCACAAGGCAACAAATTCAAATGCACTTACAAAACACCTTAGAGTAGTACATCCGGGCAAGTTTGAGGATTGGAAAGGCCAACCGCGCTTCAGTAGTCGTGCTAGAAAATTACTACGAAATCAAAGAGGGATTCATCACATACTTAAGCGAAATCAAAACCCAGTTCACAAACGAATTCCGAACGAAAACAAAACTAATGTCAGGAGAGCAATGCGAGAACCCTTCAGTGAATTAGAAAAACGAATTTTGCCAATCGATCTGACTCAATATTATAAGAAGTTCTGGCCGTACATGAAACCAGTTAGCGGCATCTGACAGAATTACAATGTCATCGGCGAACCTCAAAGTTTTTATTTCTTCTCCATGGATTTTAATACCTACTCCGAACTTTTCTTTTGTTTCCTTTACTGCTTGCTCAATATACAACAATATTAGTGTATTGCACTCATATGAAAGTTCAAGATGTCACCGGTGAGAGGGGAGGGGGAAGTGTCCTTGAAGGGTGGGAGGTCGGGGAATGTCGATCAGGGTTGCTGTGTTCCGTCTGGAATATCGAAGATTCGATGAATGTCTTCTATTACAGTAATAAAGAACTGGAAGACAAATGATAACCTAATTAAGGGACTAAAGTCAAAGTTAAAGTCGTGTGGCATGAATGGCTGAGAGACCCCGAATGACAGGTTCAGCCGCCTAATTGGAAAGGCTTCCTCAATCCTTCGCACCTGCAAGCACCTTTCCTTCGTGAAATATGAGCGCTATTAAGTGTAGGTGACTGTAGTGGTGTGTATATGTAAGTGTAGTGTTGTGTAGTGTCATGATCTCGTTGGAGATAATGAGGGAAGCGACAGGGTGAAACCCAGTGCGGGATCATAGCCTACTCCTCTGGAAAAGCGCCAAGGCGGCAGCCGAGTTTAACGGACGTGTCACCATCGACAGTGTCACATGACGTCACTTCACTAGACACTGTGGGTAGGTTTGGAATTTAACCTAGGGCATTGGCGCAGAGTCCGGTGATCAGAAACTCTCCTCCTGTTGCCGGCCAAATACTGGTAATGAAAATTTGATCGACCACCAGGATTCGAACCGGCTTACCTCCGAGTCGAGCGCCACCGTACAGGAATGTGTTAGCGACCTCGGCTACGGAGGATATAACTTTCACTTATGATTCACTATTGACAGAAAGTGAATCAGTGTTTCCCACTACTTGGCTTGCCATTTTGCTGAAAACGTAAAATACTCTAAAATGGCCCTGAGCGCTATGGGTTCAAAAATGGTTCAAATGGCTCTGAGCACTATACGACTTAACTGCTGAGAGCACTATGGGACTTAACATCTTTGGTCATCAGTTTCCTAGAACTTAGAACTACTTAAACCTAACCAACCTAAGGACATCACACACATCCATGCCCGAGGCAGGATTCGAACCTGCGACCATAGCGGTCACGCGGTTCCAGACTGAAGCGCCTAGAACCGCACGCGTAAAATACTCTGCAAGGCATTATTACACTAATTACAATTGTAAATTAAAAGAATTAAAAAACTGAGGAGTTCGTAAAAAAATATTGTTGTGTCCGCATATTTACTTTCGTTAATTCAGTTCTCCATTTGAAATATGTTGCATAGGAACTGAAATTAAATTGTATCACATCTCATGATTTGTAAGGTCTGAGACATCCAAGTTAATTAAAAGCTGTATTTTAGACAAAGAGGTTCAGGCTATTTCAGTAAAGTGGAATTTACGAGGGCTGTTCGGAAAGTAAGGTCCGATCGGTCGTGAAATGAAAACCGCAGTGGAAAACAAAAATTTTTTATTCGCTACAGTTAGCCACACCTTCCAGCTACTTCTCTAAATAGTCGCAGCTCCGACTTAGACATTTGTCGTGGCGTTGTACAAGCTTTCCAGTACCCTCGTCAACGAAAGAATCCACCTGTGTTTTCCACCAGTTCTCAACGCTGATCTGCCTTTCGTAGTTTGTGCCAAAATGTTGTCTTCGTAGCCAGCGGTTCAAGTGAGCAGAGATAAACAACGGAGGGAGCCAATTAAGGGCTGTATTGCGGGTGATCAAACACTTCCCATCCAAAACGCTGCAAGAGGGTCTTCACTGCCCCTGCAGTATGCGGCTGAAAATTGTCTTGAAGAAAGAAATGCATAACATTCATGTTACGCGGGCTGAATAGTTTCAGGCAAAATTTCTCACCAGATCCACATACTTGGCGGGAGACACTGTTGTTTTAGGTATTTCTACGTGACCACTTTGCGCTCTGAACTGAAAAGTGCGACGTGAAGCGATCGACAGGCGCACAAAAGACACTGCCCAACACATATGTGCAAAATTCCATCGGATTTTCACAGTGGTTTCCATTTCGCGCGTAATCGGACCTTACTTTCCGAATATGCTTCTTAATACGTCCCTCACCTTCTGGTGCCAAGTCATACAGCCAATCAATTTCAGTGTGGTATAGTTTTAATTTTGTTATTGCTACCAATTACACAGGGTGATTCAAAAGTCATGTCCCAAAGTACAAGGTCTCTATTGGAGATTCAATAGTCTTAGTTGTATTCACGGATGATCATTTGAAGTAAAGAAGTCTAGTAAACATGGGATCTAAAATGCAACCTTAGGAAATATTAGCACTTTTCATCTTTGACAATGTGAAGATTTTTGCTATCCATAATTTGGAAGGAGTATCACGGACCAAACAATAAAAAATTGTCTAGCGAACATGGGCTCTAAAATGCATATCTAAGAACTATGAGCGCTTGTTCAGTAGAAGAGATGTTTCACAATAGCAAAGATGAACAAATGCTCATAGCTCTTAAGGCATGCACTTTAGAGACTAAGTTTAGTCGAATTTTTTTTCCTTGTTTTGGTCCATACTATAGCTTCTCAAAATAAGGAAAGCAAAGAGCCTGCATTAGAAGAAATGATCGTTCCTGTCCTATCCCTGAATAAGACTTTTTCCTTTGAGCCAAGACTGCTGAATCACCAATGTGCCATGAATTACCCTGTATACATCTTTAACAAGTAGAAATAATGTTCAGCGCGAATGTAAAAGGAAACTACATATCTATATTTGAGAGTGGCATATCTCTAAAGCCAAATCAGTCTACGACGTTTTGTAGTTATCTGACTTGAACGTGGTGGCTAAGTGCAATATGACGAGAATCTGTGAAGTTTTGGAATTAAACTTTCCTGTTTATGGTGTGAGAAAACGTGCACCTCAACAGGAAGAACTTTTGGATCCACTAGCAACAGGTAAATCAGAAGGGGAAATATACACCAGACGAAACTCTTTAACTGCCACATAAACTTCCATTATGAAATAAATACTCTTAGAACGCCAGGATCGAAACGTTAGCAACAAGTAGCCCACAGAATATCAGTATTAAAGTATCCTGACTGGTCATTTGACTACAAGGTTACCATCGAAAAGTGTAGCACCAAGATAAGTCTAGTAATGGAATTCAACACAGCGTGCATTTGTGTATGTTTCAAACAGTTTCAGCCCCTCATATCACACGCTGATGCTATCGTTTCCAGTAGCTGGTATGTAAATATGACAATCCAAATCGCATTCATGCATGAGGTCGCAGTGTATATAAAGTACTTCTTTAATATTCACCAGAGAGCGATGTAATGTGACTTCCAGGCACTGCAGTTCGAAGTGGCTCCGGACAAAAACTCCCAAAGAAGGGGACATCAAGTTCTTTACTTCTATGACGGTGGCATTTGAAGCTGCTGGCCAAAAATTTCAACCACTCTGGTTATTTTAATGCAACCAGTGTCATCTTTCATTTCGTTTAGTCACGAAATCATTTCAGTAACCTGACACTTTTTACATACGCTAGCTGTTACATAGCATTTTGGATTACTCCCATGTACTTCCCTTCAGCTGATTATCGACAACTGGATGTGCTGGACAGTTGCACATATTCTCGATGTCACTTGTGTGATCAGTCACACATTTGTCTCGTCGCTGCCCAATGCTCCATAAATAGGAATAAACGCAACAAGGATATCGTCACGCACAACACTTCACTCTGTTCAGAAACGCATACATGCACATACAACATACAGTATATTCACTTACACAACATTTTAATTTTTGGCCGGGTCAACGTCCTCAACGAATGACGATGTCCCAGGAACAAATTAATATTGTCCCAATCGGCCGGTTCCTACCAAGGTTTTCGGGAGGTTTCCGTTGGTTGTAAGGCGAATGCCAGACCTAGCAAGCCCCTCTAATTTATTCCCAGTTGGGATCCTCCATCTGCCTCACTATCAGCCTGTCTGATAATTAGCTTAATAGAGCCACTACTCTTTAATAGGCCGTATCTCAGCCCTCTACGCTCCTTCGAGTGAAAAATATGGCAATATAAATATTTTCCTCACTATCCTGTTAAACCACTGTAAACTGCATGAGAGAGGGTATTCCCATTTGGGGTTTTTCCTGTTTTATTAGCTTACGGAGCGAGGGAAGAATTACTGCTGAAATGTCTTTGTATTTAGTCATATGTAGTGATGTACGGTCCCTACAGGGAGACACTGCTTTGTCCTACTCATTCCCTTCACGGAGGTGTGATGAACACGGGAGAAGTACTGCTTGGCTTTGCGGTCTCACTGAGAACTCGAGTGCCAGATTTTTTTTACGCTTCTCACGAACAGCATTGAGAGACGGCACTCGAGCCACGTGCCAACACGCGTGCCCCTGCTTGGACGTCACAGTCACGTGATGCAATACGTACCGTAACGTCAGGGACATCGTCGACAGTTCTCCAGTCATTGGTTGCGCTACGGTACCTTCATCTACATCGATACTCTGCACATTACACTTAACTGCCTGGCAGAGATTTCATCGAACCACCTTCGCAATAATTCTTTATTAATCCAATCTCGAACAGCGTGCGGAAAAAAACGGACACCTATATCTTTCCGTGAGAGTTCTGATTCCCCTTATTTTATTATGATGATCGTTTCTCCCTATGTAGGTCGGCGTCAACAAAATGTTTTCGCTTACGGAGGACAATGTTCGTGACCGAAATTTCGTGAGAAAATCACGCCGCAATGAAAAACGCCTTTGTTTTAGTGATGTCCACCCCAAATCATGTATCGTGTCAGTGACACTCTCTCCCCTATTTCTCGATAATACAAAAAGTGCTCCCCATCACAGAATTTTCTCGATGAACTCCGTTAATCCTATCTGGTAAGGATAACACAACAAGTAGCAGTGCTCCAAAAGAGGACGGACAGGCGTTGTTAGGCAGTCTCTTTAGTAGATATGTTGTATCTTCTAAGTGTTCTAATAAAACCCTGTATTTGGTTCGCCCCCACAACATTTTGTGTATGTTCTTTCCAATAAAAAATATTCATAATTGAAATTCCTAGGTATTTAGTTGAATTTACAGCCTTTAGATTTGACTGATGTATCGTGTAACCGAAATTTAAGGGATTTCTTTTAGCACTCAAGTGAACGACCTCACACTTTTCATTATTTAGGGTCACAACTGCCAATTTCCGCACAATATAGATATCTTTTCTAAATCGTTTTGCAATTTGTTTTGATCTTCTGATGACTTTACTGGATGATAAACGACAGCATCATCTGCAAACAACCTAAGATGCCGCTCAGATTGTCTCTTAAATCGTTTATATACGTAAGGAACAGCGAAGGGCCTATAACACTACCTTGGGGAACGCCAGAAATCACTTCTGTTTTACTCGATGACCTTCCTTCAATTACTGCCGACTGTGACCTCTCTAACAGGAAATCACGAATCCAGTCACATAACTGAGACAATATTCCGTAAGCACGCAATTTGAATGCAAGCCGCTTGTGTTCACTACTCCGAGGATGGTTACTTTTAAGTTACTCATGTTGGCAGCTGTTCTTGATTCTGATTCTGGAACATTTACTTCGTCTTCTTTGGTGGAGGAATTTCGGAAGGCTGTGTTTAGCAACTCTGCTTTAGCAGCACTGATATCGATAATATTTCCCTTGTTATATCGCGCTGAGAAGACACTGTCTGTGTCTTTGACGCTAGCATACTTTACATATGATCAGAATCTCTTTGTTATTTTCTGCCAGGTTTCGAGACGAGTTTCGTTGCGGAAACTTGGATGAGATAGGGTCGACTTCTACAGTTTATGCGCTTGGGTGCCCTGATTGTTCCGCTGGAAATTAAAATTGCCTGTTTGGGATTGGTTACTCTCTTTTCGCTAACCTGGATGCGTCTCTATCATCGTATTTCGCGCTTTCTCGACATAAGAAGAGAGTATTTACCTCAATCCACTTTTCACCTGTTTGTATCAATAAAAATCTTCTGGCACCATTTGAGAAAATTTAATCACACTATATCTACACAAACATGAAAGTCCTGTAGCTTGCATCATATCACGGTTGAAGCAGGTAATATTTGCTGGAGCATTTGCATCTTACAAGGGGAGGCCGCCAATTGTGAAATTCAGATTCGATTCATACTGCGCATAATAAAAGTTCGTGGCCAGAGGTGTAATGTGGCAAAGCACCAAGATGCACTTCTCAGCCGTTGTCGAGAAAATCGACAGTTAAAAGAAACCGTTGCGGTGAAATACTTTCTACGATTTATAATTTTCCACATCGTGGTGGCGCAGCGGTAAGCGCTCGGGTTTGTAATCCGAAGGTCGCCGGATCGAATCTCGCACCATGCAATTATTTTTTTTAGTATTTGTTTTTTGTAATTCAAATGTATATATATATTTCCCGGGAATCAGTTGCAACAGTTATGCATATAAGAAGTTGTTGAAAGTCGTTTGTCGTGGAAAAACTGGCGACTTCGAACATCATTATTTTTTCCGCAAACAAAGTTGTATTTCACAAATGTTATTAATTGTCTTCATAATGTTAACCACGTATAGTTAACGGAAGACGTAGAAACGATATTCCGAAACGAATACGTATAGCGTAAGTCAAACGTTCGAATTAGAATAGAGACCCCACGAACACAAATTCGCTGTGGCAGGTATGAAATACAAACTCCGTTACTCGCTCGTTACACTTGAAGGACAGATGTTGAATGGGCCGAAACGAGCCGCCGCATAACAGCGTAGTTGCCTGCTAACTTCGAAAGAAGGTAGGTGCGGTCCCTAGAGCAACTTATAACATCGTCGAAAATCAGTGGGGACAGGAGAGCTTTGGTACACCCTGTTAAAAAAAACGGAAAAATGGAGGCGGTACAATTGGAGAGCGATCCGCCTTCACCAGCATGCATAAGCAATTCATTAATAGTTTATATATAATTGAATTACAAAAAACTAATAATAAAAAAAATTGCATGGGGCGAGATTCGATCCGGCGACCTTCGGATTACGAACCCGAGCGCTTACCGCTGCGCCACGACGCTGTAGAAATCTATTAATCGTAGAGAGTATTTCACCGCAACCGTTTCTTTTAACTGTCGATTTTCTCGACAACGGCTGAGAAGAGCTTCTTGGTGCTTTGCCACATTACACCTCTGGCCATGAGCTTTTATTATGCGCAGTATGAATCCAATCTGAATTTCACAATTGGCGGCCTCCCCTTGTTAGCTAGGACGGAAAAAAAGACGAACGGGGGCCTCTACCTAAAATGACACAATGTAATCGGTACCGAAACTTCGAAATTCATAGATACAACTGCACAATCATCAAGCAATGTTAAGCGAAACACCTGGGTATGAATTTTTGGACCAAAATAATTCTACTGGGAGAAATACTGAAATATCTTTGTTAAAGGCTATCTTGTAAACACCACGAGCTGTATTTAAATGTTTACTAGCCATACAGGTATTCGAGTGTACAACCCACTGTTAGTGGCATGTTATACAGAAGACAACAAACAATTTTATCCACATCGATATCTACGACATAGCAGATGTATACATAACAGCAGAAACATAAGTTTACTTACATGTTATGTAGACATGGTGTTACAGATACAAGTGCAAATACTTTCATATGTGGTACCTTAATAAGTACACACATCATCAGTGAGTTGATTGTTTTTTCCGCTGTGTCGAAGAGTCTTCCTACAAACATGTCACAACCTTTACGACCTGATGTTTTTTGCATGGTCATAACTGCACTACTACGCCTGTCAGTACAGACTAATCATTTGGGTGCACACGTCCATACAACACCTGACCTCCTGCTTAGAGTAAAATAATCATTAATGGCTTGTTCTTGCCACACATACTTGGAGGTACAAGCAATCTAAAAACATACGACTTGTAATAGGCACAATTTTAGTGTGCAAATGGCGCAAAGTTTGGTATAATGTTGTTCAGTACATAGCTCTCACAAGGAGACGGCACGACCGTGGGGTCGGGGATTTGTCCGAAATTTTGTGTGGTGAAAGAGAACCTCTTAACACCTCACGTGGTTAAAATATTAGGACGCACTACTCGGAAAATCCCGGGAAAAATCGATCCAAAGTTTCTTAGGTACCTTATGAGTATTAAATGTTAGTCCATTGCCGAGCCGCCGTCTGGCCTAGATGTTTGGACCTCGGAATCTTATGCCAGAGGTCTCGGGTTCGATTCCTTCACCGGCACTTTTTTTTCATCTGTTTCATTTTCTTTTGTTATTCCACCAATTATTCAGAAAGTTTCCCAAACCTACATTATATTTAACAAATTAGTTGCATTATTGAATAAAAATTATTTTCTTTTTGTCCAACAACACAACTCATGGCGGAGGGTTTTCCATTTTTAATTGTAAATTATATGAGGGGAAACATTGGGCTTTTAATCAGAATAACAAAGTCGATTGGGAAACATTTAGTTTTTATAGATATAATAATTATAAACAAGAACCACAGTGGTAATTATCGTAAAAACAAACAAAGCAATAATTTTTGCAACATCTTGCGCAACATATAAAGGCGGATTTTTTTTTTCAGTCACAGGGCGTTTGCAATTAAACTGTACAAAAACATGCCCCATTAACATTTACGAAAATGTTTTGAGTTTCTGATAATTTTGAGGCAAACCAGGCATATTGAATCATGTCTCGGAATATTGGTGACGATAATTGACGGTGAATTATAGAACGAATTTTTATACAATCTTCCCGGGAATTAATTTCACGATTCTTCTGTAACAATGCACTGAAATTTTGTAAGCAACAGAAGAAAAAAAAGTGCCGGAGGAGGAATCGAACACGAGACCTCTGGCGTAAGGATCCGAGCGCTAACCATGTAGCCCAGACGGCGGGTCAGCACTGGACTAACATTTTATACTCATAAGGCACCTAATAAACTTTGGATTGATTTTTCCCGGGATTTTCCGAGTAGTGCGTCTTAATATTTTAACCACTTGAGGTGTTAGGGGTCCTCTTTCACCACACAAAATTTCGGACAAATCCCCGACCCCATGGTCGTGCCGTCTCCTTGTCAGTCACCAACAGAAATATCTGCACTTATACCCGTTACACTCTATATATCAATGATGTTTGTGTTAATTATAAACTATTCGTGATGTTCAAATCGATGTTCATCTAGAAAGTATACAGCCACATACCTATTTAAATTCTAATTTAAATATCCACTTGGTTCCATGCTTTCTAGATGAATACAGATTTGAACATCACAAAGAATGTATAATTAACAAGCAAGTCACTGTTACAGAAATACAGAATCTGTAAGTAAACTCACGTTTCTATTGTTACATACACAATTGTTATGATGTAAATATCGATATGCATTGAACTTTTTATTGTCCTCTGTATAAGATGCCACTGGCATGGTTTTACATTCGAATACCGCTTTGGCTGGCAATCATTTTAAATCCATTTCATGCTGTCTATAAGATGTCCTTTGACAAATATTTACAAACTGAGGAGGACTAAGCATTAAAGTTTTTTTGAAATATTTTTGTTTGTATTTCCTCAAAAAGCACGTAAACGAATGCAAATGTGGATTCGATACTAGTGCCCGCAATCACGATCTTACGTGAGCCGTTACACAATATCTTGGAAAATTCTAATATTACAATTGTGAAGGATTTGAAATACGTATAATTTCTCTTCGATGCAGATCAAGTGGATGAAAACACGATAAAGTAGGCGTTTGTTACACTGTAAACTTAACTTTCACCTCAAGAAAATATTAAGAATGAATTATTTGTTTCTAAGCCATTGTAGAACTCTGAAACTTCACTACGAGAGTCGCAAATCGTTCCTCTGCGTAATTCTTCAGCTGGTAGTTGTTTCTGCAGCACTGCAGGACACAGGGAGGATCTCCGATCAGCAAAATATATCTACTGTAGCACTTCTCCGACGATGAAAATGGCCCAATGTACATGCGTCCAATGTACATGCTCGGCGAAAACGAACGCAATACGATAGACGCTTGACTGCTTGCAGGAAGCCTATGTCCTTGCTTTTGGGAGCGAGTAGCGCTTTAGTACCTGTGACTGCATAACTAATCAGCTGTACTACGTTATTTTAAGACAGACTGTCGCAGTTAAATGAGGGATCAGTTGAAATCAAAGGGCTATAGTAAGGACCAGTTAGACCTGCCGCTGATTCTTTAAAGAATCGATCTCCCATGTATAAAACAGCTTCAGATGTTCGAAATTTATTTCTAAGCTTTGTTGAAAGTCGCTAAGTAGTCTCATTCTCAAGTACTGGATGAATATAGTCCGGATTATACACAGGCCTTGAGCTGCGCTGCCTCAAGACATATACACAATTTCTAAGCTTAATACTCCCGTATGTGCTATTCTTGTAACGCAAGACTACACACTATGTGATCAAAAGCATCCGGACACCCCAAAAACATACGTTTTTCATATTAGGTGCATTGTGCTGCCACCTACTGCCAGGTACTCCATATCAGCGACCTCAGTAGTCATTAAGACGTCGTGAGAGAGCAGAATGGGGCGCTCCACGGAACTCACGGACTTCGAACGTGGTCAGGTGATTGGGTGTCACTTGTGTCGTACGCCTGTACGCGAGATTTCCACACTCCTAAATGTCCCTAGGTCCACTGTTTTCGATGTGATAGTGAAGTGGAAACCTGAAGGGACACGTACAGCACAAAAGTGTACAGCCCAACCTCGTCTGTTGACTGACAAGAGACCGCCGCCAGTTGAAGAGGGTCGTAATGTGTAATAGACAGACAGCTATCCAGACCATCACTTACGTATTCCAAACTGCATCAGGATCCACTGCACGTACCATGACAGTTAGGCGGGAGGTGAGGAAACTTGGATTTCATGGTCGAGCGGCTGCTCCATAAGCCACACATCACGCCGGTAAATGCCAAACGACGCCTCGCTTCGTGTAAGTGGAAAAACGTTGTGTGGAGTGACGAATCACGGTACACAATGTGGCGATTCGATGGTCGGGTGTGGATATGGCGAATTCCCGGTGAACGTAATCTGTCAGCGTGTGTAGTGCCAACAGTTAAATTCGGAGGCGGTGGTGGTGTATTGTGGTCGTGTTTTTCATGGTCGGGGCCTGCAACCCTTGCTGTTTTGCGTGGCACTAACACAGACAGGCCTACATTGATGTTTTAAGCACCTTCTTGGTTCCCACTGTTGAAGAGCAATTTGGGAATGGCGATTGCATCTTTCAACACGATCGAGCACCTGTTCATAATGCACGGCCTGCAGCGGAGTAGTTACACGACAATAACATTCCTGTAATGGTCTGGCCTGCACAGAGTCCTGACCTGCATCTTATAGAACAACTTTAGGATTTTTTGGAACGCCGACTTCGTGCCAGGCCTCACCGACCGACATCAATACCTCTCCTCAGTGCAGCATTCCGTGAAGAATGGGCTGCCATTCCCCAAGAAACCTTCCAGCACCTGATTGAACCTATGCCTGCGGGAGTGGAAGCTGTCCTCAACGCTAAGGTTGGGCCAACACCGTATTGAATTCCAGGATAACTGAAGGAGGGCGCCACGAACATGTAAGTCTTTTCAGCCAGATGTCCGGATACTTTGATCACATAGTGTACCTCTCCATGAGCAGATTATACTTCTTCATGAGTAGATTATAACAGCAGTTTAAATTTTTAAATGCGGTCATTAATTACATGAAATGATGAAAATCTAATTTTTGTTACCGTGGAAGCCGTTATGACAGGTAATCTGCATAGAATTAAAAAATGGGGCATTTGTTTCACTGCGTAGGAACTGAGGAGGGAGAAAATTCAGGTGTATATTACAATTAATATTACACATATTGAAGGATTTCGATGGTTTACCATGATTATTCCTTTACATTTCCAACAGACAGGGGAAGACAACGGGAAACCACCCACATGTTCCATTTCGACTTGAAATGTACAATGATTACACCAGGCTGAACAATTAAAGTATGTGGAAAGGCAACACCAGCGATCTAAAACCGGTATTGTAAGATTAGCAGAGATTCACTGGAAATGCAGCGGGCACTTCGTAAAAGCTAATGGCAATAGATTATATTTTCCTGGCACATCATACATTCCACGAACGGCGTTGCTTTGTTAGTACGCAAGTGACGGAACGCCGCAGTGACTGAAAACATGCCTGTCAGCGACGGAGTAATACTAGCGAAATTTAGCACTAGACCTAGAAAGTTAAATGCGTACAGGCATATGCATCAACTTCAGCAGCTGATGACGAAGATTTAGAAGCATTTTATGAGTCTCTTTCCAACTTCCTTGCGCCAATACCCAAAAAGAAAGTTACCATCGTGCAAGGGGATTTTAATGCTACGGTAGGGAAATGAGACTCTTAAAAAACGAAGTACTTGGCTGTCAGGGTTTGGGCAAAAGAAATGATCGCGGAGATCGACTGATTCAGATGTCATGAAAATAAGTTTGTTATTACCAGCACCTGTTTCTAACACCATCCACGAAGACTTTGCACCTGTACCTCACCAGGTAGAACTTACAATTAATGAGGTTAAGGGGCTCCGGAAAGGCTCAAAAATCATGAAAAGTTCAATTTTTACTTTTTTGCGTTTTCTGAATCTGCAGACTATTACCTTTTAATAGATATATAATTTATTCAATTCCGAAGACTACAACTATTTTAAAAAAATTTTAAAATGTGTTCTACGTGGGCGTGACCCACTGTGGCTCTGTTCAACTGCTGTCAAATGGTGTTATTATTAACGTCCGTGTTCATCAGGTACATTTTAGTGATGTGAGATAAAGTATGTGTTGTGGCTAACCTGTGATGGTTCAATATATATCGCTTGTGTGATTGTCGATTGTTTCATGTTTATTTACTCTGTCGTTATCTCGAAAATATTCGTAATTAATTCTGTTTCTTGAGTCTCTGTTTTGTTGAAGTATAATAATGAGTAAAAGTAAAGTTATTAGAAATCCTCTGAAGGCTTTTAAGAAAAGGAGAAATGTTGGAAAGCCAAAGGTATGTGTTATTACTGTAAACAATAAAGACGATAACCAAGTGAGTGAACCTAACCTCTCAAGTACACCTGCCCATAGCAGTCAAAGTGGGAAAGAAAATACTTCACAGAAGAAGCTTGGTTCAATGAGTGAAAACTATGAATGTTTTATGGGCGAATCGGATGTGAATGAAATATTTGATACGTCGGTTCTCAAAGGAATTTTTTCAAACTGTGTAAGATGTATTCACTGTAGTGAAGTTGGTCTGGAACTCTCCATAATAAAGCACGTAGGACTTGCTAGTGAAATACAACTGAAATGTGATAAGTGTTCATACATGACCACCTTTTGGAACAGTGTTGCAGTAACTGCAACTGAAGAAAATGGTAGCTAAATCTACGAACACAACAACGAGCGATGCTTGCTTTAGACAAGGAACGCCTTCGGGCTGCAGACAGGGCTGTAAAGAGTCTAGAAATACAAGCAAGAGTAAACAGGAGGAGGAACAAGAGGAAGCTGGAGGAGGAGTTTGCAGAGGATGAAGATAATCCATCCTATGGACCTGGAATGCACTAAAAAGTTAATCCAATCTTTGTCGCTCGATTCCCAAAACTTTTATTTTCTCATACTAATTACATGTTTTCTAAGGATCTTCCAAACATATTTGTTTCAAACTTTCAGTAAATGTTACACAGTACCTTCTTCGTAATTTAACACAGCCTTTTTCCAAAAAACTGTATATTTTTGAATATATAAATTAAAAATTGCAAAAAAATATTGTGAATTTTCATTACAATTGAAAAAAAATCATCTTTAATAACTGAACTAAAATTTTGTAAAATCCCTGTGTTAAGTTGTAGCCCATATTCCAATAAATAATCTGTAAAAAGTTCAACTTTCTACCTCAAATACTTTGTGAGGAAAGATGTAATTTATAAGCGTTATTTTAACAGTGCAAGTATAGGGCGTTCCGGAGCCCCTTAAGTATTCTTTGATTGGTTACGACGGACACTGTTCGCTAAAAACATTTAAGACTCTTTCTCATGCCGACTGTAGTTTTGACCATCAGTATCTATGTTTAGAACTATGAATGGAACTGTAGAAAGGTAAAGGGATACCTCCAAAACAAGAAGACAAGAGCAAAAGGCTGAAATTGAAATTTTTAGTAGTCGAGTGAAACACAGTACTTTCGACCGATCAGTCAGATAATACAGCTGCGGAGAACTGTAATTTCTTGAAACATGCATTAGTTAAAATTGATGAAGACGTAGTTAAGGATAGCAAAAAAAGTGAATAATGAAAATAAATGGCCTACTAATGAAACTATCAATCATAAAGGACAGAAAAGTATGGAAGATGAGAGGAGTACTGGAAACTGTGCAGTACCCCAAGTTATGGGCGTCAATGCAAAGAAGCTGCCAAAGAGAGACGAATAATTTTATGAATGAAACGTAAGAGAACTGAGAAATTAGGGCATTTCAATGAGATTTGCTGCATACTCAAAAAAATAGAGAATCAAACAAGATATTTCAAACCAAGAACACGGTTACAGAAGATGGCACATGTCTAACCAATATAGAACTAGCTGCTGATCAGAAGAAAACATACTGCAACGAGTTGTACAGGGATAAACATGGAAAACTTGGTCATGCAAACATTCTAGTAAAGAAGGAACCTAACATCTTAAATAAATAGTCCGATACGCTATAGCTAAGTTCAAAAATAAAAAAGCACCTGGACATGATCTTACTACTGCTGAAGTGACGAAAGCATCTGGAGATATGGGTTTGCAAATCACGCATGAAATACGTAACAGCACATGGAATAACGAACATGGATAGACGGCTGGGTCCTGATGATGTCCTTTTCATTAAGAATTGAAACGTACAGTGTTGTGAGAACTACAGAACCACTTCATTATTTCATATGCCAGCAAGATTCTTCTAAATGTCATCCATGAACGTCTGAGGACCTACTCGGATAAAGAAATACCATCATAGCAAGCTGGGTTTATGGGTAATAAAGGAATACGTCAATGTCAGACAGCTAATTGAAAAGCGTACATAATTCAATACCCCATTAGTTCTTTGTTTCTTGGACTATAGCAAGGCTTTCGACTGTGTTTGATGGAAAGAACTGTGGAGCGCACTAACAGAGATGGGCGTTCCTGAGCAGTCTCTTCCCCTCATCAGATATATCTACTCTGATAGCCAGGCAATAATCAGACCAGACTAAACCATTTCAAGCCCTCTTTAACCATGTATGTAAAGGAATTAGACAGGGGGTGCATTCTGTCACCGGTTCCATTTAACATCTATGGAGAATATGTTATGGCTTGACAGATGAGACCGAATTAGAACCCGAAGAATCAGTAATTTAAGACTTGCTGATGACACAACACTGCACGCAGAATCACAAGTGGAAATGAAGGAACTACTGGATAAAGTTAATAGAGAAAATGAGAATTCTGGACAGTCAGTTAACAAGAAAAAGACCACAATCATTAAACTGACAGTATTTCAGTAGCTGGTAGTGACTCACCTCTATCAGAATACGAAGTTGATCACTTTTCCTACCTGGGCTAAGTGGTTCAGAAAGAGGAAATACGAAATACAAATTATTGTTCTGGATAGAGATGCTGCACCGAAGCTGACAGTGATTTGGAAAGACTGCGCCCCAACTCGACATACTAAATTGAAAGTGCTCAAATCCCTGGTGTTTCCAGTTTTCTTTTAAGTTGCTGCAACGTGGACAATAACTGAAGGGAGCAGCGAAAGAATTGGTGCGTTTGAAATGTGGACATATATAGGAGGTTGCTGGCAACATTATGGATGGACAAACGGACCAACAAATCAATCCTTCAATAACTCAGGGTGATGAATAATTTGTTCAGTATTTGTTTCAGAGAATCCTGCAATTGTTCTGTCACATAGTTCGGCGACAAGAGGGTAACTTGGAAATGATGATCATCCTAGCCAAAATCGACGGGCAAAGATTGCAGGGAACTCCATCGAGGCAACGGATGGACCAGTTGAAAGGGAAGACACACCGAACATGGGGTCTGCTACACCGAGATACAGAAGACTGAGAAAGATGGAGACAGACTATTAACATGATGGTGTGATGGGTCACTAACTTTCAAGTATGAAAGACGAAGTGTTGATGATGATGCCATGAATAGCAATTATAAAAGCTGCCAGTACCATAATTGATACTTTTTGGACCCAAAAATTATGTTTTTTTTCGAGTGTATCTTGATGATGGTAAAAGATTTTCGAAAACGGGAAAACAGTGTTTCTAGATAAAAGTCTAAAGAATGTACAGTTAAAGTTTGAGCCGTTTGCTATGGATAGTTACTTAGATAATTGCGGCCGACGGTGGAAAAATGGTTAAAAACCAGTTTTCGTTGTTTTCTGCGTACGTGCGGTGACTCTGAACCTCTAGAGGCCATCCCCCACAATTAGTACTTTAGGTACCGGTACCCAAAAACGATGGTTTTATCGGGGTTTGCTCAAGAACCGCCTAAGAACAAATGGTACTTTTACAGGGAGCGGCAGAAATACCTGACGGTTTTCATTCGTGCACAGTATGGCAGTCGTGCGGAGCGCGGTGTCCTCGACGTTATTCGAGGCAGTTTCAGTTGCCATGGAGCAGTGGTCCAGTGAGCATCGTGCGTTTGTCGCTGGACTTATTTTAAAAGTGTTCATTCTGCTACGATTTGCTCAGTTTGCTTGGGCTGGGGGAAGTGCGAAAGGTTTCAGTTTCGATCCAGTGCTATATTATAGCTACAGCATGCCAGATGACATAAAAGTTTCTGAGTATGGTACCGCGTCATAATATAAAGGAAAACTATACTGGAGAAATCAACAATTCGGCCACGGTTACAATGGCCTCCTTCGGGGTATTCACAACCAGTAGACCTAGGAGGGGGCCACTGCAGAAGTGGTCGAAATGTCAGTTTCTTCAGTAAATGCTTTTTGTTTTTTTTACATTACGGTGCGGTACCACATTCAGAAAACTTTTATGTCAACAGGCTCTGGCCGCGGAATTCGAGACAATTATGTTAGCATGCCCGCTCTTCCGATAGGTATACAAATGGTTGCTAGCCCAAGTGTTATCCAGAGCACCTGTCCCCTTTTCTCTGTGATCGACAGAATCCGAGGTATGACCCACTGAGAAATTGTATTTTCGCATGTGGCTTCTTGGAACATATTGGTACCGTGTATTATTGTACACTGAGTGATAACGTAGCACCAGTTAGTAACCTCTTAAAACCATTCAAAAATGAATGTAAAATTCTTATTTAAGTAAATAAATACATAATTTTTAAAATTTAAGGCTCAACAAAATTTTGGAATACTATGGTACAATGTAGTCGACAATACTTATTGGTCTAAGCAATTCATGCATTATCCATTTAGAACCCACACATTAAAAAAAAAACTGGACGGTGTTCACTCCGGGTATGCTTTGTGAATGTTTCCCAGTAACGCAAACATACCGCTGCAGCAGTGACAAACCGCTAGCAGTGCACCATCAACAACTGCTTCACTCAGTCTGTGTTCATCACTGCAGTAACATGCCCCACATAGACACATACAACACTTTGGTAGAGTCAGGATAGCGGCTTAACTTTCAGCATGTCATACACAACAAGATGTTGCTGCTCGGTTACATGTTACCCAAAGTGGTGTGTCTAAGGTGCGGAGAAACTACAGAGGAACGGGAAATATGAACGATAGACCTTGCAGTGGTCGTCCTCGTATAACACCACCAATACAGGATAGTTTCCTGCAACAGTCGGCTCGTAGGCACCCAACATCAACTTCCAGAAAACTTGGCAATGACTTCTCCCAGGCAACAGAGATTTGTATCTCAGACCAAACACCTGCGTAGAAGATTGCGTCGGAGTGGTCTTCCTTCCAGAAGACCAATGACAAGTTTTGAACTGACCAACGGAACCAACGCAATCGAAGGAACTGGGCTCTTGCACACCAACATTGGATCATTGCAGACTGGAGAAATGTCATGTTTGCTAACAAGACTAGAATTGGTTTGCGACCAGACACTAGACATGTTAGGGTTTGGAGAAGTGCTAGATGACACAAGGGACGCCGATACGTCCAGGAAGTTCATCCGTTTGCAGGATGTAACGTTCTGGGCGGCAATAATCATGGATGGTGGACCCCTCTAATTCCGATCTACCGCAATCTGACTGCTCCCTGACGCCTCCAAGAAAACCTACAAACGATTAAGGGCGTACAGATGTGAAGTCGGTGACAACTACATCCTAGCCTACAACAACTCATGACCGCATCGTACTCTGACAGTATCTCGGTATCTTCAAAGATGCAACAGTAACCGAATGTACTGGCCAGCATAGTCCCCAAACATGAATGCAACTGAGCATGCATGGGACCTGTTGAAGGTGGTCACTGCACAGCATCCGAATCCACAAACAATCTTCAGGATTTCCCTGCAGATACCACTGAGGAATGGGATCGCATACCGTAAGATAAACTAGATGCTATCATCCAGAGCATGCCTCGCAGTGTGGAAGAACTCATCCGTGTGCGGAGAGGACAGTACTCACCACTAAAGACTGATAATCATCATGATGAGATTAAGACCGTCACTATTTTTGTTTTCAATATGTACACTTAGGAGAGAGCCTGCTTTGTTTTATAATGATTTTTTGTAACAAAAATAGTTCTTGTTTTCAGAAGGAATTATGTTTATTTTGTTGATAAGGTATTGAACAAACCACAATGGGTCTACTATATGCCATACCTTTGTTGAGGTGTTACTTCTTTTTCAAAATTACTTTTTATTCGCCTCTCCTTGAAATGAGGTACGTTATTTGTTTCCCCAACATGTTGGCAACCCTTGCCATTGTTCATGAATAACCGAAGGCGGTGAAAAAGTATGTAGACAAAATCACTCAAACCCAGAAACTGAGTGCAAACATTCATGTAACTGTCGTAAAAGTCAGAGAATTGTGTCAGTCTCTTGTCTCATATCAAGTGAAACCATTCAAATCTGGAGAGTGTGTAGACAGTTTCATACAACTGATATGATCACAGAGACTGAAAAAATGACTGAACGAAAAAAACAATTGACTGGCCAAAGAGTCGTAAAAACCTTGGTTAAACAAGTCGGTTGTCCCATAACTGCTGTTAACAGGTTGATAACGAGACACCAACGCCACGTTTGTACATTCGTGTGTCGTGACACTGTTCCGAAGTATAGTAAAACCTTATTGGGAAACTGTATTCGTGACCACGATTGTATTCTTTAGTGGTCACGTACCGAAAGTTGCTACGAGGCAGCTGGTTTTCCGGTGCCATGAAAACATGTCAGTATTTTTCTGTCAGTATGCAAAGGTACAACTTGAAAAGAAAGAAAACAACTGGCTGTGATATAATCTTTTTTTAAAGGGTGAGGTGGAGGCAGGACACAGTTGTAAAACTGGATTTTTAATGAAGAGCAGCAGAGTCCAAATAGAGAGCTGTTTATTTACAAGAGACTTGTGAATTTCACATTGCATGGTGAATGCCTGCTGACAAAATGTCATTGTCAGATGATACAATGAAACAACGGTGTCATTCAATGTTTAACTGTTGTGCCGTCTGAATTTATCGAATCATACGAACAGTTTATATTCATGATGACAATACATTAAGCCTTGTAAGAACATAAAAAATTATTTATGATTTTGCAGTAGTTCCTTTTGTAGAGTGGAGGTAAATACATTATGTTATAAAAACTGTGTGGTTAGTGAATACTGTACAACTCAAATTCAAAATCCAACAACACCAAATGGCGAATACACAACGGAAGAGCCATCTTCATCATCCACAACTGAATTGCTAGAAGGCGACTTCACATGAACATGCAGTTTGCAGCAGCCTACGTTTTCATTTAGTGGAGTTGGTTGTACCACCACACCACTTGGCGAAAGTTCACACCATCGTCTCTCTCTTTCTTTCGAATTTAATTAGTACCTTACTGCCACTCCGTCGAGTAGCACAATAGTAAGCGCACACTTCATACTTACTCCATCAAACCTATACAGAACAATGAAGCAACAAGTAGCAGCAACCAGATACATGAATGCTCTAATGATGAAAATGTGGATGGTACAGTTTTCTATAAGATGCCAAATCAAACAACTTTCAGCCATCTAGTTTCCAAACTTATTTTATTTGGATACCAGTTTTGGAGATTTACTACACCATCTTCAGGCCCCTGACCGACATATTGGAAGATTCCACCTCGGTTCAGGTCAAAACAGTCGCTAGCCTTCGGATACTGGTATTAGCAGATTTCTGCTTGCTATAGTAATCACTTCAACCATTGATGAGGTTGAAGTGATTGCTACAGCAAGCACAAATCTACTAATACCAGGAGGAAAACCTTGTATAAGTACCTCCTTTGCCCAAAATCCAGAACTCCAAATACTCGTTTCTAATATGCTCACATTGATGATTCCCGCATATCCTACAGAATATAAGAAGCAAAACGGATTATTGCTTAGATGTTGTAATTGTGACGAAGAGTTATGAACATTCTCTGAAAATCTTACTGATATGTATAACTACGCATTACCGAGCTTTAGCGATTTGTAATCATTACATCCATTTTGAATTACTTTCCATAATCTTTTGTGACAAGAATTAAAGATTGGTTAATTCTGGATATTGATAAAAAGGATTACCTCCTCAAAACTTCTTTTAGAGGAAATAATGCCTGATGAAATAATGCATTGTATTATGTGTTATTGTCATTCCTGATGCAATATTTTTACAATAACAGCATTTCAACTGAAGATGACGAAAAGTACAAGAGTAAGGTCATTTTTGTATCTTTGAGGAAAGTTTAGGACAGCTCTCGTTCTAAAACCCTGTACTAATAAAAATTTCCTTTTGTTCTTTCAAATTGATTATTCTCTCTAAAATTATTTGCCATACAAATATTTAGTCTGAGAGATCGAAAAACTAGGTTTATATGAGATTTCATTTATTTATACTGACACAAAGTGATATAGTAATTGTGGTAGATTATTTGAGGAAGATGTGCTGTATAGTGACAGAACACTGGGAGAAGTTTTTTGGTGAACAGATGAAGTGTGCCAAATAATTTAAATATTAGGGGCTAATAGTAAGAAGCTAGGACAGAGGAGATGAGTAAATTAAACCAATGTTAGGGTTTGTTAATTTGTTGGAAGTGGTTTTGGTCAGGTCACCTGTAAAGGCAATCACATACAAAATGGTAGTGCTACCATTTTTACGGTACTGCTCTGATGTTCGGAGTCCTTATCAAAGATGAATAACAGCATATACAAAACAAATTCAGAGGTTGACACATACGACTGTAGTAGATCGACAGAGTCCAAAGCTAACACAGTTGGTTGAGAAACCTGAACAGCTATCTTGGAATGGAATGCAAAGTTGTTCTAGCACAATCCTGTTGTATAAAACTGGAGTAAGCATTAAAGGAAGACTGTGTGACAATTTTGCTGCTACCAATGTAGATATTGCTTAGGAAATATTTGAAAATGATACGAGAGATTAGGTGGTACAGAGCCATACAGATTAATTGTTCCATTACTCAATATGCGAGAGGAACAGGACAGAAAATAAATATTTGTATGAAGTACACAATGCCACACACTGTACAGTGGCTTGTGTAGTACATGTATATTAAGATGTAGAACATTTTTGGAAGAAGACACACTATATGATAAGACTAAACTAAAAAAACTTCCTGTTGGTCAACTTCTTCTATTCCACTGAAGAGTATTTTCAACAGAAAAGTCTACTTTTTTAGGTTTTTTTTAAATTAATGTTTGTGTGTATGTGTCTGTTTGTGTGTCTATCGACCTGCCAGCACTTTCGTATGGTAAGTCACATCATCTTTGTTTTTAAATATATTTTTCCCGCGTGGAATGTTTCCCTCTATTATATTGATTACTTCAATAAAATCTACATCACTACATCATCTTTTTTCCAAATCCCAGGGACCATGCTCCACAAGCTCAATATAATTAAATGTTGACAATTAGTCCATAAATCCAGTATGTGCATGGAAGAACACCAAATGCTACAGGTGTTGTTGATGTGAGCAGGAAAAATATGAAACAACTTGAAGAAGGTACAGTACCAGAAATTTAGCTCAACAAACACTATGAGAGCTTCAAAGTGGTTTGGGAATAATAATAATAATAATAATAATAATAATAATAATAATGTGCTGACCATACACATTTCAGCTGAAAATAAACCACCAAAATAACTGTGAAAAAAATTATAGCCAAATGTGTGTTGATTTCAACAGGTTAATGATTGCAGTGGACAAGAGCAACACATTATTCACTCCAAGACAATACACCCACAACTCTATGAAATTTTAGAAAACATATCATCCATACTTTAGCAATGTGCTTCCTGAATCTTCATGTGCATTATAAGGTTCACACTGTGAACAACACATGAATGCCCAAATTTCATCACAGTTCCACTTGTGAGATAAGACAAATTACACCATGAAAGAAAAACTTCTGGAAATGATCAATCAAACGTAAGTAATTCTTTGTTACTTGGAGAAAACATATTCTCCAAGTGCTGCAGAAGCTTCACTCTAAAAAAAAAGGTTCAAATGGCTCTTAGCACTATGGGACTTAACATTGTGGAACTTGACTGACGGGAGTACTCTCTATGCCAGCAGTCTGTAAATACATCATCTGCCATCAAGATTTCATCCCTATGATTCAAACTGACCTGCAGTCCCTCCTGAAAACCTCATGCTCCTCACAAGGACTCACACCCCAATCCATAGAACTTCTTAACCCACCCAAACTACACACCCTCACCTTTTACCTTCTTCCTAAGATCCACAAACCCAATCATACTGGCCATCCTACACTTTGCTGGCTTCAAAGCGCCCACAGAACGTATACATATCAACACCTGCAACCCATAGTACAAAGATTTCCCTCTTATATTAAAGATACCAACCATTTCCTGGATTGTCTAAAATCCGTGCCTGTCCCACTTCCGCCACACACCTTGCTTGTCTCTATTGATGCAACCTCCCTCTATACCAACATCCCCCACATACATGATCTGTCTGCTAATGAACATTTCCTCAGTCAACACTCACCTGATTCCAAGCCTTTCACATCCTCCTTGCTCAACTTAATCCACTTTGTACTTATTAACAATTACTTTATCTTTGAGGGGCAGACATACAAACAGATCAGGGGTATGTCCATGGGAACCAGGCTGACTCCTTCCTACGCCAGTATTTTCATGAGTTGCTTGGAGGGGCTTTCCTGGGATCCACAAGCCTTCAGTCCCACATTTGGTTTAGATACATTGATGACATCTTTGCCGTATGGACTCATGGTGAGGCTGACCTGTTAAAATTCCTGGAATCTCTAAATACCTTCTCCAAATTAAATTTCACATGATCCTATTTCGAATCCCATGCCACTTTCCTTGATGCTGTTCTCAACCGCACCGAAGGCCAGTTGCACACTTCCATTCACATCAAACCTAATAACAAAAAACAGTACTTACATTTTCACAGTTGCCATCCTTTCCACGTCAAACGTTCCCTCCCATACAGCCTTGGCACTTGAGGCAAACATATTAGTTTGGATGCTGACTCTTTATAGCAATACACCACCACTCTCAATTCAGCCTTCAGTGGACATAATTGTCCCAACAGCCTAGTACAAAAGCAGATTTCCCGGGCCATCACATCCAATCCTGGTACTGCTGATCCCTCCAAAAGACAACTTCAGAATGCACCACTTGTCACCCAGTATTATCCTCGTCTTGAATGTATCAATCAGCTACTCCTAAAATCATGCCCTGAAATGAGATCCATTGTGTCTGAGATTTTGCCCACCACACCGAGAATAGCTTTTCGTCGCCCTCCCAATCTCTGCAACATCCTTGTCAGACACTATGCTCCTTCTGCACCCATTTCCCTAGCATATGGCTCCTACCACTGTGACTGCACCCACTGCAAAATGGTGCACTCTCCTTCTACCACCTATTCCAGGTCTGTAACTGGCAAAACATATACTCTCAAAGGAAGAGACAACTGTGAAAATGACACGTCATATACCAGCTGTTATGTAAACACTGTTCGGCCTTTTACATCAGCATGACTACCACCCAATTATCAGTGAGGATGAATAAGCATAGGCAGAGGGTGCATACACGCAAAACACAATAGCCCGTTGCAGAGCATGCTGTACAACATGACAGTCATGACCTCGGTGCCTGTTTCACCACATGCAGCATCTGAATTCTTCCCTCAGATCTCTACAGGTGGGAACTAGCACTACAACATGTCCTCGGTTCTCATCATGTACCTGGTCTTCATTTTTAATTTATGAGAATTCCTTTTGTCTCAATAGTTGTTCACAATAACTACTTCTTTCTTCACTCCATTTTAGTTTCCTACATATTTCATTTTCTGATTTGTCTATTTTTTGCCATCTCCCCTTCCACCTCTGTTACGTACAATGCACTTAGCTTTTCACTCTTATTAACACATGCACGATGTTTTAGTAGTAATCTCTGTCTTGGATATTACTCTGTCTCCCACGTTTTGGCTTTCTGGTTTTCAAATTTTGTCTGGTGCAGTCCCCATCAATCAGTCTTTCTTTCTCATCCTGTCCAGTAAGTCTCCCCTTCACCGAGGTTCTGGGTGACTTTTCTGAACTGCACCCCTTTTCCTAAGCCTTTCCATTCCGTTTCCTTCACCCCTCTTCTTTCGCCTTCAACTCTTCTGCCAGAAGATGGAGCCACTGGCTCTGGGAGCTTGTAAAATTTAAATCCTTTTGTGTTTGTGTTTTCCTGCCACAGTTTGGTGAGTAGAGTTTTTATCTATCCATTTATATTATCTACAAAGTAAAAGGAATCACCTTACCTGTCAAGCAATAGTATACTAATAATAACCAACAGATGTTCTTTGACTCCACATAGAAGTGTTCTCATACTTGAAATGATCATGTCACTTGCTTACATATACACCATGCCAAATGGTACTCTCTCTGGACCAGTTATTGGGGCCTTTTCCTGTTCCATTCATGTATGGAGCTTAGGAAGAATGATTTTAAAAACACCTACATATGCACCGTAATTAGTCAAATCTTGTCTTCGCAATCCCTACAGGAACAATACACAGCCCGTTGTAGCATATTCCTAAATTCACCACTTAAGCTGGATCTTGAAACTTACTAAGTAGACTTTTGTGGCATAGTTTGCATCTAATTTCAAGCTTTTGCCAGATCGCTTTCTTCAACATCTCCTTGATACTATCTCGTGGGTCAAATCACTCGTGCTGCCCTTCTCTGTAACACATTCAATATCCTTTGTTTGTCCTATTTGGCTGGGGGACTGATGACCTTAGCTGTTTAGTCCCCCTTAAACATCCCAACAACCACCACCACCATCCTATTTGGCAGTGTCCCATACACTTCATCAAAATTCTAGCATTGGTCACACAAGTGTTTTGTACAGTAGCTCCTTTGTAGCATCCCTAGTATTCTACCAATGAAGCAAAGTCTGCCACCTTCTTTAACTATACGTGAGCCTACGTGATGGTGCTGTGTCATATGCCTACAAACTGTTACACTCAGGTATTTGTACGAGCTGACCAATTCTAATGTGACACATTGATATTATAGTCATAGGATTCTACATTTTTATGAAAAGCACAGATTACTATTCATCGTAAAGATGACACATTGATTTGCAGACAGGCACAATGTAAAGACTTTTGCCATTGAACTTTTGGTCAATGCTTTCTTCAGAAAAGAAAATACACACATATACACAAAAGCAAGCACATATCGTGCATACATGATTGCTATCTCAAGCCGCAATGGTCAGACTGAAAGCCATACTGGCTGGAGATGGCAGCCATGTGTGCATGAGGTGTGCTTGCCTGTGTGAATCTGTTTATGTTTTCTTTTCTGAAGAAAGTTTTTCTGATGGCTCAATAGGTAAAAGTTTTTTTGCTGTGACTGTCTGCAACTCAATGTGTCACCTACCCTTTTCATAACATTGTAGTGTACCAACCAGTTCTTTCCACTGGTTGGTTCTACATTTTTTACATTTTGCGAAGAGAAAATGTTACATTGCTGAACATTTAAAGAAAGTTGCAATCTTTGCACTATTTTAAGACTTAACAAAATCTGATTGAATTTAGTGCCCATCGAACAAAGGAAATCACCAAAGGCATGGTTGATTGTCAATGGAACTTTGTACATGTACAAACAATCAGCAGGTTTGTAAATGATTTAGAACTGAATTTCTCTGTGGCTGGTAGAACGGCCATCAGAGTGTATTAATGTTGTTCATGTTTAGCATTGTTAATGGACTTGTTAGAGTATATAAGAGGTGTGGACAGTTTCAGATGTTGAATGATCACTGTGAAGGACATGTACATGCCGCATAATCTTGACAGATAGTGTTGCCGATACTAGACATATTTTGAAAGGGGCCTCATTGCGGGTTGCCCTTGGGCCAGTTGATCGAAACATGCATTACACATATTTGTTGGGCATTCAAATGTGACAGTAGCCTGAGGTTGGTCTGCACGGGAATGTGAAGACAGCCATACTCATCGTCAAGTAGCCAGTAGAACACATCTGACCAGCACAAGGGAAGATATTAGTATTGCGCACTAAACATGCAGTAAAACTTCATTTTCGCACCTACCATTTGAAAACAAGTAATGGGCTCTATGCAACATTCTGTGCCCTTCTGCACCCTTGGTAGGGGGGATCAGCAGCAGTGGGATAGGGAAATTCCTGACCCCATTCATAGGCTGCTATCAATATGCCAACATGAACAGCTGTGTTTGGAGTGGAGCCGTAACCAGGAAAGATAGACTACTGATGAATGGTGTCGAACTGCGTTCAGTATTGAATCACAGTTCTGCACTATCCCGGACGACCATCGTCAGTGAGTATGGTGGTGACCTGCGGAGAAGCCCTGTTATTCCAATGTTCTGGAGAGGCCAGCAGCATTACTCCTGGCATCATGGTGTGGGGAGCCATCAGGCCTGACTTCCGGTCACAGTTGGTGGTGGCTGAGGGAACTCAGACAGCACAATGGTCTCTCACGGATACCCTGTGGTCTCATGTGTTACATCTCATGTGACAATACTGTGCTACTGCTTTTCAACAGGACAATATTTGTCCACACATGGCACTTGTCTCTATGAACTGCCTCTGTGATGTGGAATCAGATCTGCCTCAACTCCATTCCACAGAGAGTGTCCAAGATATCAAGGCCAGTTACAACAGTTGTGGGCCAGCTTACCTCAAGAGAGGATACATCAATTTTATGACACCCCTCTCAACTGAATCAGTGCATGAATCCAGACCAGAGAGAATGCAATGTCGTACTGATAAGTAGGCTCATATGCCAAGTTCTTTGTAAATTTGACTTAATTTTGTAATCACTGACATCTCATCATGTATACTCTCAAGCTGTGAAGTTTCATTTCAGTACCTCCTCTGTTTTCAGGTGCTTCACTTTTCTTTTTGTCAGGCAGTGTATTGTGCAGCTTTTTATCAGACAGTGCATTGTAGATAACCACATCATCTGCAAAAAGCCTGAGGTTAATATTAATAATGTCTGTCAGGTCATTAACGACGCAGGAACTTTAACTAAATACCATCTTTAATTTGAGTGTGAATCTAACAATGGAAAGTTCATGATGGAATGTAACAATATTATGAAAAGGAAAGCTGCTATTCACCATATAGCAGAGATGCTGAGCCACAGATAGGCACAACAAAAAGACTCTAACAATTAAAGTTTTCCGTCGTTAAGGCCTTCATCAACAACAGACAAAAAATAAACACACACACACACACACACACACACACACACACACACACACACACACACACGACCGCAGTCTCAGGCAATTGAAACCACACTGCAAGCAGCACCACCAGTGCATTATGTGAACGGCAACTGGGTGAGGTGAAGGAGGAGGTTGGGGCGGGGAGGGGTAGGGATAGTATGGTGGGGGTGCCAGACAGTGAAGTGCTGCAGTTTAGAAAGAGGGCAGGGGAGAGGTGGGGAGGGAGGGGGGGGGGAGAAGTAGTGGAAAAGGAGAGAAATAACAGACTGATGGCTGTGTAGTGCTGGAATGGGAACAGGGAAGAGGCTGGATGGGTGAGGACAGTAACTAACGAAGGCTGAGGCCAGGACGGTTAGGGAACACAGGGTGTATTGCAAGGAAAGTTCCCACCTGCGCAGCTCAAAAAACCTGGTATTGGTAGGAAGGATCCATATGGCACAGGCTGTGAAGCAGCCACTGAAATGAAGGATATCATTTTTGGCAGCATGTTCAGCGACAGTGTGGCCCACTTGTTTCTTGGCAACAATTTGTCAGCGGCCATTCATGCGGACAGACAGCTTGTTGGTTGTCGTGCCTACACAGAAAGCAGCACAGTGGTTGTAGCTTAGCTTGTAGATTACAAGAAGGTAGCCCTGCCTTTGATGGGATAAGTAATGTTAGTGACCAGACTGGAGTAGGTGGAGGTGGGAGGATGTATGGGACAGGTCTTGCATCTAAGTCTATTACAGGGGTATGAGCCATGAGGTACGGGGTTGGAAGCAGGGGTTCTGTAAGGATGGGCAGGTGTACTGTGTAGGTTCGGTGGACAGCAGAATACCCCCGTGGGAGGGGTGGGAAGGATAGTGGGATATTTCTCATTTCGGGGCACGACAAGAGGTAAACATAACCCTGGCGGAGAATGTAATTCAGTTGCTCCAGTCCTGGGTGGTACTGAGTTATGAGGGGAATGCTCCTCTGTGGCTGGACAGTGGAGTTTGGGAGGTGGTGAGAGGCTGGAAGGATAAGGCACGGGAGATTTGTTTTTGTACAGGGTTGGGAGGATAATTACGGTCAGTGAAGGCTTCAGTGAGACCCTCAGCATATTTCAAGAGGGACTGCTCATCGCTGCAGATGAAACAACCACGGGTGGCTAGGCTGTATGGAAGGGACTTGTTGATATGGAATGGGTGGCAGCTGTCAAAGTGGAGATACTGCTGGTGGTTAGTAGCTTTGATATGGACAGAGGTACTGATGTAGCCATCTTTGAGGTGAGGTCAACATCTAGGAAGGTGGTTTGATGGGTTGAGTAGGACAAGGTGAAGCAAATGGGGGAGACGTTGTTGAGGTCTGGAGGAATGTGGGTAGGGTGTCCTCGCCTTTGATCCAAATAGCAAAGATGTCATTAATGAATCTGGACCAGGTGAGAGGTTTACGATTCTGGGTTTTTAGGAAGTGCTGGAGCCTTTGTCTGCAGGTAGGATTATAAGGTCATGATCAGTTTTTAGATGGTGGACAGTGGTTCTTTCTGCAGATGTAAGGTTAGTTTGTATGTTGAGGGAATTGGGGAACGGTGGTATTTCTCTCCTTTTTCACTACTCCCCCCCCCCCCCCACCTCTCCCCTGCCCTCTGTCTAATTTACAGCAGTTGACTATCTGCCACCCTCACCATACTATTCCTCCCCCTCCTTACCCCCACAGAGTCGTTGCTGACAAAGGCCTTAACGGCTGAAAGCTTTGAGAGTGAATCTATGTGATTTACATCTTTCTGATTGAAACATCACAGTTTTATGTTGCCTTTTGCTACTGTTTTGTAATACAAATGCCTAATTGTTAAAAAAATGACTATTAGTTGAAAGATATGCCTAATTGTTGAAATAAATGCCTTTGTTGTCTCTGTAAAAGGAGATAACACACGGAATGGGTTTTAATTACTGCTTGTGTTTACTTGGCTTCATATCAGATTATACTTCCTTCAAAAGCAACATTCAGTGCCGGAGCTAAAATACTGTTTTGCTATTGTCCTAAATTTCTTGTTCTTTCAAGTTTCATTGCGACACTTGTGCGAATTAGTTAGTAGCATGCCAAATTTCAGTGTTCCTTTATACAATAAATTGCAAAGTTACATTACTTGAGCAGTGAGTGAACTATGAAAAGGAATATTTTCCTATCAATCCAACCAAACACAAAAATGCACTTTCCAAGATTACCGGGAAGATGACATCGTTGTTTTCAACAGCTATAGCAGCATCGATTTGAAAATTGCAGTTCTCATTCAGCTTACGTAAAGCTTTTATTGATGCTGGAATCCTTCTGTGGAGACTATGGAATCCTATATTAAGACAGTTTTTGGATAAGTATACGGACAAATCTGTGCCCAATGAGTCAAGTTTGTGAAAATGTTACTGAAGTGAATGTCACGATGAGAATGGGCGGGGCGGGGGTATATTATCTGGTTTCCAATCAATGAGTCAACTGGTTCTATGGTTATTTTTATTGCCAATGTCATTGTTTGATCATTATAATCTTCAGAAGGTGCATCAATAAAAGCATTCCTGCTTACAACAGTGTCTGGAAAGAATTAACAATACAACTCTTGTACAGTTATTTATCAGTTCAATACAGCAATGCAGCCTGTAGAAATTCAATAGAACAATATATTATTTTTCATCACAGACGTTGTACCATACATTAATGATCGGGATAACTTTAGAAGTGCTATTTCCAAACAGTCTTCACATGGCATGCGTAGCACACAGTTTTCACAGGATGTCAGAAGAGATACAGAACTTGTTTCTGCATGCTGACAATCTGATTTTCAATATTACAAAGATCTTTGTGAAAGCCCCATAAAGAACTGATTTAAAGACACTGTGCCAGATATAAGTATACCCCTTCAATCTATCATAACAAGAGGGGAAAGACTGGTTTCAACACCAGTTTGGTACACTTTAACTGTCTCTACTATAACTACGGTGGTCATTGTTCTGGAGGATGAATATCATCAATTATAGCATCAAAGAAACATCTCAAATCTTTGGAAGAAGAAATGACTTAACTTTAATTGAAGTCTAGATCAGTTTCTTGCCACATGTGATCTCCCAGCTTCAAGAAGCAGGGCAGCCTTTGCCAAAGTCAAAGAAATTGGTGAATGATGTGAAGATTGGAGAGCATGCCAGGAAAATGGGGTTCATTAGTCAGGGGAAAGCGTAAAATGTAGTTTCCAAAAAATCTTGATCTTGACAAACTTAGAAACATTTCAAAAATTCTACCAGGTGCCATTTATTCCAGTAGAAATGGACCCTACAGTACCTTAAGTTTTATATTTGCTCCAGTTACCTCCACAGATTTTCGAAGGCCATTCTCCCAGACAGAGGAAATTCCAGAAATTTTTTAAAAAGCATATGATTATCAATCACAAATAATAAGCCAATTGGGCACTGTAATGCATAGGCTTTCAAGCAGCATTTTCATTTTTTTGTCAAGTGCAATTAAAATTTTGTGTAAAACTTTAAAGTTAGCCTAAAAATATAATACAACACAATGTTGACATCAATATGCTTGATTGTGTGATTATCTGAATTGTGCAATCTTGTAAATAAATATGGAAGTTTTTCCTACACTGCCTATTTGAGCTGTTTATAATGCCTTTTTGCCAACCTATTTTAACTTATAATCCATAAATTTCCGGTCCCTTGTCACTAACATACATAATGAACAGCATGGTCCCAGCACATTTTCCTGGGTAACAATGGTAGTTACTTCTAAATCTATCGATGACTCCCAATTCCATAAAACATCCTACATCCTTCCCATCAGAAAATCATTCACCCACACAAATTTCACTTCATACCCATTTCATAGTATGTTCAATAAGAAGTATATGTGTGCCTTTTTGGAAGTTGGAAAACAGTGTGTGAACCTGACTGTCTTGATCCATTGTTTTCAGGATGTCATATGAGAAAAGTGCTATTTGTGTTGCGCATTTACTGCTTTTCCAGAATCCGTGCTGGTTGGTATAGAGATCATCATTCTATTTAAGATGCCTTATTACATTTGAGCTTAGAATATGTTATAAGATTCTACAACAAATGAAAGTCAAGGATTTTCAATGGTAGTTCTGTGAATCACTTCCACTGCCCTTCTTGTAGCTAGGTGTGACCAGTACTTTCTTACAACCACTTGGCACAGTATATTATGATTAAAAGAGGGACTAACACACAAATTCTGTGTTCCATTGTGCCTTGTAGCTTTGTTAAATTTTAAAGATTTCAGCTATTTCTTTATGTTACTGACACTCATATGCAGTTTGTGCACATGAAAGTAAATAGGTGTCTTGTGTATTAAGTACTTCAACTAGTTTCTGAAAACAATATTTTGTCATTTAGTTTTAAATTTTGTGGACCTGTTACGCGGTGTATGTCTCATGGATTTCATTTGAAAATCTTCTCCAAAGTTGAAACTGGCTTGTAGTTATACACTAAATATTAAGTTTTGCAAACAGAATACGAAGAACAGAGTCATGCTTCAATATATAATTAATACAAAAATTATAACAGATCTGTTCTCAACAAGGCACATAATATCTACAGCCAGATAAAAGCCATCTGAAGACTTTTTCATGTAATATGGTCTACAGCTATACATATCCAATTTGCTCCAACATGTTTTAGTGTCATCTACTCACCTTCCATTCATTCGGTTGCACATCTTGCCACTTTCATTTAATTATCACTGCAGTCATAATTAAGTACTCTGCTTCCTCTGTTCTCTGATCCACTTGTGTATGTTTCTGGATCTCCTAGTATCATTTGTTTATTTTGGACATTGCAAATGATAAACACTGCTCACTTGTGTGTCACATATTCAATGCACTTACTGATAAATTGTTGAGGGACATTTTGCCATTCATCATCAACAATGGGAACCTCCAGCTCTGTAAAACCTGAGAGAAGTAATGATTTAACTGCCATATGTCTCTGGAGCAGCTCAAATGAACTCTTTCATACACCTCACAAAAGACAAAATACCAGTTTGGATGAGAATGTGTGCATACTGTGAGGGTACAGAACTCATGTGAATCTAATCCAGGAGTTTTCTCATAAACATTAGAGGTGTGAAATCTTCTGTATCTCTGTCACCTACATATCAGCACACTTGTTAAAACTCATTTTACTGTTAACTGTTATAATAATAAAACTTGTTATTTATTTGTAAATGATATTCTCTGTGTGTTTAAATATTAGTTTGGTATTTTGTTTGAGGTACTCCTTGCGTGCCATGGGACAGGAGTAAGACTGCAGAAATCTCTCAGTCACAGCAGCTACTGCACGGAGCCTTCAATGCTGTATGGAGTGCCAAGGAGGACCTCAGAGTACTCTTATAACCACATAAAACCATAGATGAGCAAGTTAACAACATAAATTAAGAACAAAGAAATTTTTGTATAAAGTTGTTTGTTAGGTTAGCACAAGTATGACAACTGCTCAAACCAGATATATGTACTTATGTATTCCATTAAACATTCAATGATATTTGGAAACAGAAGAATAATTTTATTTATTAGAAGTCAAAAGATATGAAAATACTAATATTCATTAGGATTAAAGGAGAATTATAGAACTGACAATGTTGAAGAGTGAAGCTGCAGCAATCAGAGAAATGAATTACAAAAGAAGTCCAATTTTTGGGGGGAAAAGGGAAGGAAGACTAGGGTTTAATGTCCCATTGGCGTCTAGGGCATTAGAGGCAGAGCACAAGCTCGTATTGTTTCAAGGATGGGGAAAGGAAATTTGCCGTGCTCTTTCAAAGGAAGCATCTCTATGTTCCAGAAAACCTAAATCAGGATGGCCAGATGCAGATTTAAATCTTAGTCCCCCCACCCCCTCCTGAATGTGGGCCCAGTGTGCTAACCACTGTGCCTCTCCTCTTGTTCCAATTTTGATGTATATTACATCATTGTGGTTTTCAAAAATCCAAAAACTAGAAGAGACTTATTGAAAAGCAAATACCTATCACTTCAATTTTGACTCTGATCTTGGAAAAATTTCACCTATCAATTAATTTGCTGATGCTTCACCTATCAATTAATTTGCTGATGCTTATTCCCTTTAATATCTATTTCATTGCCAAGATATTGGGTTGTCTCATTCACAAACTTTACACTCCACATTCTCCCCAACCGTTAGGCTTAAGAGTAAATCAGAAAACAAAATATGGTTTCATTTATTGTGCCCTCACATTAGTGTTCCACACCCACTGTTGCTGCACATTAGAATGTTGTGCTGTTAATGTCCGTACACTAGACAGACAGACAGGTAGAGAGAGGGAGATTGGAGGAGGGTGGGAAGAGGGAAGGGGGAAGTTGGGGAGGGTAGGAAGAGGGAAGGGGGGAGTTGGGGAATAGGGAAGGGAGGGTGGCAAGAGGGAGGGAGGGAGGGAGGGAGGGAGGAGGAGAGAGAGAGGGAGCTTAACTGAGTTTAATGTTTTTCATGTGAATGTTTACCACTTAATGTCTTAACTATGTAGTGACTGGTTGTCTTTGTTCCTTCCACTGTTTTATTCCACCTAGAACTTTCCAATATCCTATGAGTCAGCCTTTCAACATGTACTGTAAACAATAATAGACTTACCGGAAGAAGATATTCACTCTGCAGTGGAACGTGTGTTGATATAAAACTTCCTGCAGCAAGAAAATCTCATTCTGCAAACATTCTTCAGGCTGTGTCTAAGCCATGTCTCCACAATATCCTTTCTTTCAGGAGTGAGGAGAGCTGCTGTGAAGTTTGGAAGGTAGGATATGAGGTATTGGTGGAAGTAAAGATGAGGATGGGTCGTGAGTCATGTGGTGATAAGTTCCTATGGGGCTCAACTACTGAGGTCATCGGTCCCTAGGCTTACACACTACTCAATGTAACTTAAACTAACTTACACTAAGAACATCACAACCAATGCCTGAGGGAGGACTCGAACCTCCGACGGGGTGAGCCGCGTGAACCGTGGCAAGGCGCCCTGGACTGCGCGCCATGAGTCATGCCTGGATGCTTGGGTGTATCAGTTGGTAGTGCACTTGGCCAAAAAAGGCAAATGTCTTGCATTTGAGTCTCAGTCGGCAGAAAGTTATAATCTACCAGGAAATTTAATAGAACTATTTTTCCACAATGTCACCTTATCCACACAATATTCCTGTCTATAAAATTATGACATTACTAGAAACATGAATATCATCAGAGGGCTCAAGATGACAAGGCAAAATAAATGCAATACAACTTTCAGAATCATGGTTAAGATTTTTACTTAAAAAACTGACTAGTGTTTCACTGATGATTCAAAAAATGTAAATATTAAATTTTCACCTAGTATTAATCAAACCAGTACTCACTGTCAAGTTAACTTGTTTGATCTAGATCAAAAGGCATTTTGTCAACAATTGTTTTCCAACAAAAATAAATTTTCAAGATGTTTGTTTCTCTGATAGAAAAGTTAATAAATTGCATATCATACATCTAAACCAGATCAAAAATGTAGCATTCTAGTCAAATCTAGCAACCAGTATCTAAATCACTGATGGAAACTTCTTATAAATCATGTTAAACTCAATAAGTAATGGCTTTCACATGATTAAACACAAGATACCACATACTGCAAACATCTGGGATACTCTAATTCCATAAACATACATGTATTCTGTGATTCACCATTAAATTCTGTTCTTGATGAAGTTTTCAAGCTCAAAACAGATGTGACAAGATGAAAAGAGGCAGAAATTCATTGTACAGAAGTTGCCCTTCATCATTATCATTGTGTACATACTAATCTTTAAATACTAAATATGTGTTGGGGATAAAATAATCTCAGATTTTTTTGCACCGCCTTAAATTCCAATTACAGAAGACTAAAAATTACAGAATAATGTGTCCTTTTTTTTGTAGATTAGAAATGTTACATTACTGTTTAGAGTGTAGAAAGTAGTAAATAAAGGGATACAATGATCTTGGAGTCTGTATGAAAGATTCCTCTTAGTGAAAACACAAGCAACAAAAATTTGCACCTTTTGCTTCTAATTATTTCTGAAACTATCTGTTTGTATAACATTAATTAAAAGTATCTCTTCTAGAACAGATGTGTCAGAACAGTGATCAGTGTCAAGAGAGGATAAGGAAAGACAACGGTAGATCTGGGCAAAATGCTTCAAAGAACAATACAAACTATATGTACAAGTACTCTATTTATTGCCAGTCTATTTATTTCTTTTGGGATATTGGGTTTTTTATCTGATATTAGTCCTGTACACACATTCAACCACAAACACAACACAGGTCATTATCAGATGTGAAGTCCAACCACACCACCTCACTGGATGGTATAGAGCAGTTGAGCTTGCATCTGTTTTAAATAATTAAAGAATGTGGATTTAAATTTGATAACAGTAATGGAAGTACCTGGAAGAAGCAATACATAAAGTAAGGGAAAGGCAGCCACTCGCCTATAACAGATCAATGCATGGAGCTCAGAAACATGTAACAGAAAACAGCATCCACACTAGTTTTCGAGCAATAGCTTTTTTTCTAGCTCAAGTGCACAGGCATTCACACATACAATCACACATACGCCTACACACAAACTCCTGTGCCACAGCAAGTGTCTCCCAGACAAAGAGCTAGTGCTCAAAAGTTAGTGTGAATGCTGTTTTCTGTTCCATGTTTCAGCACTCTACACATAAATCTGCTGTGAGTGGCTGCCGTTCCCTTGTTTTATGGATATGGCTAGCAAGCTCTCGTAACAAAGAATAACTGTTATCTGTCTTTATCTAAGCTAGTCAGCTTTGAATTATTCTTGAGCATCTGTCACTATAATGCAATTAGGGCAGATCGCTAACTGAAGTGGCATTATTTGCTTTCATTACATGTATGCCAAACACCACAATTTCGCCACTAGTTATGTCACCGAATTCCTTATATTCCAATCTATCAAAATGTAGTTGCTCTTTCTGAAATCTCTAATTGATGGCCAGCATAAAGTGTGTAGTAAAAAGAATAAAATTTTTTGTTGTTGATGGATGGGTTTTACAGAGACAGGATATTACAGTATCCTTACAAAAATGAAAATAAGTTCTAACAAACCGGACACCTTCTGTATGCTTGCATGATGTTGAATGGATTGGAAATGATAGCTTCTCGTTTACCTAAACTTGTGTCATTACTGCATAACTTCTGGACCAGCCCCATAATATAGGCTTTTACTCTGCAGCAGCCAAATGCACAACATGTTTTCATGTAAACTGGAATGTTTAAAAACAACAGTTTCAATTGTTATGCATGAGATCATTCATTGACCAATGAATTCTCTCTACAATTCTCTGATGCTTCCCTCTTCTTTAAAGCATATTGTTTTCACTCCTTATCTGTTTCCCTCATTTTGCATGGCAGTATGTGGTGCCACTATTGTGCTTTCATATCAATAACATAACTGTTATTCTTTAAGTACATAATTACCTCTACATATATTCTACCAAAGATAAAATGGGTGACTGTAAAAGGGAGAAGATAGGGATTTTTTTTCTTTAGTAAGATGATGTTTAGGCCTATTATAGCAGATTCCAGTTCCTCAAATATTTCTTCCTTGTTTCCACTGAATTCGCTAATAATGTTTTGCACTGTTTATATTATATAGTAGTTACTCAAGCTGGAAAATACAACATAAATAAATTGTCACATATCATGACAAACTTTGTGGGCGAGGTTATAGCCGTTACATTTTAGTCTGCAAACCAAACATATCGCTCAAAAATGAACAAACACTTGCTATCAACATAAACTAGCGTGAAGTTGACGAAAATAACTCGGGCATGAAACTGATTTCCAGTAATGAATTAGCTCAGTAATTACCAGCAAATAATGTTGGGAAGAAGTTACAAAGCAAAGAAAGCTAGCAGTAACTAACCACGAAAATCTTTCTTGTATATAGTTAGTTCGATATAACCCCGCAATTTTATTTTGCAAAGTGCGCAGATGCGTTTCAGATAATGCCTTTCTGTGAACCGCTTCAAATACAACTAAATAATAGAATATTCATATTTATGGTTTAATGAAGCCGTAAACGCAGCTTTTTCCTCTTTATTGGGATTTAGTTTTCTTTTAAGACTCCTGGCCTGCCCCCTTCTCCCCGTTGATCATAACGGCATATATGACGGATTATTACTAGTATCCAACACCACAAGGCTGCCAGTACGCGAGCGGTTCTTGATCTTGTGAAAATCCGTCCCCGAGCGACAAGTAGCGCGGAACGAGAACAGTGACAACACAACGTACGGCTTACTATCTGAATAATGTCCAAGAGCATCATGGTTTGACAGTACATAACATTCTAACTTAAACAATCTGCTTATGTTTTAATGCATTCTAACTTAAACAATATGCTTAAGTTTTATTGCTAGTTTATTCCAATTTGCCTTTCTCTGTTAACTTCCTGGACAACTGCAAACGACGCGCAAGATATTGTCAGCACTGTACATAAGCGCCATTTACATGCGCCGCTAAACAGTGTCAACTGACGCATGTCACCAGTCAACTGTTCAATTTTCAATATAAATTAGGAGCAATTAAGGTCAGACTTCTCTTGTGGTGCATCTCTTAATCGATGTTTTGTGGAGATATAAGAAGAGAACAATGTGTGGTTAGTGAACCCAACTTCTGTTTTAAAGCTATATTTTACAGACGTACCTCCTTGACCATCAGATGTCATTTGCATTAATAAAGCCATCTGTTGCCTCTCAGACATGGGCACCGCCAGCCTCGGCGAACCCTGAGACACTTTGGAACGAGATGTGCTTGACGGCATCTCACGTACATAACTTCTGGTCGGAGACCTGCGAATGATTATCGTAACACTGATGTAAAGATCCTAATCATCTAACGGTAATTATTCGAAACGGGAACACTGGAATAAATAAATCGAGCTTATACCACGCCTGTATTGTGTTACAGAATTGGATTCTGTCGAATTTTGCTGATTAGGTACGTGACATACAATAAGTGAGGTTATAGAAAGTCTTATATGCTGAGTACTTCATTATAACTTATATTGTCATGTGTTATATGTAATAAGAACTGTTGTTGCATTCTATGCTGATTAACTATCTTAATACAGTAAATACAGTTTGTTTACTTATAACGGTATGAAAGCAATCTACAAGAAAACGTATTGTATACATAGCAAATACGGATGCTTTCTCCCGACTTAAACTGATTTCACAAATTGAATAAGGCAATACAAATAAAATGAAACAGACCTTCATTCACTTTCCCGTTATTCAGTGCAAATACACACGTTATTTTGATTTCTCGCGCGATTATTTCATCAAATATTTTACGACGAACAACGGAGCGACGCGATTTGCCTGCCCTCTACCACATCTCAGTGTACTAAAAGTGTTCCTGTTCCACGTATATCTTCATGTGTCGTGTAAAACAGGTTGCATAAACGGAGTTCATCGCTTCCGTACAGGAAAGTGTAGACTTGTGGACCAAAAGCGTAGAAGGAGATGATAAATTGTAATAAATAGTTTATCTGGCTCCAATTCTATGTTATATTTGTTTTTGGGTGCAACTAAAAATGTTGTCTTCTCTATCAAATGTCCTGGCACCTACATCAGAAAAATCGGTGCTCTTGTACAATAGCTGCCGGCACATGCAGAATTTTGTGATTCTCACAAAGTGGTCGAAGACAAAACTACAAAATGCAACGACTATGAAGTATTTTATCCGTGTTTCGTTTGTACATTGAGTACGCAAATGAATACGAATGTGTACTTAATATTTATTCGCAATCTTAGCCGTCATTACAACGTCTTGACGTTTCCTTATTTTAACAGCAGTTCCACAACTCACTTTAAAATGAGATATATTATTCATTTTTCTGACACTTGCTCAGTCAATTATTTGCCAGATGATCAATACATCCATCTCACTAGTTAGACAGTTCAGAAACGTTGTGCTCCCGATGCATGAAACCGGCTCCCTGACGGTGTGGCAGCCGCCTTTGTGTCGGTTCCTTCATGCGCTTTTACTGCCATTGACGCACGTGGACCGGTGCGCCAAATGTCACCTCGCTCATCAAGAACTGCTGCCTCTACAAGCAACATGTACTGACCCCCGACAGGAAACGCCAGGAGGAACTGTGCTGTAAAATAATCACGATGTGGTGAAACGGTCTGTGTCAGTACAGACCCACCTGCAGCCTCTCCCATCTGGAACAGAAGTGCATTGATGTTCGATTCAAATTTTTAAATTTTTTTTTGAAACATGTATATGTCTATATTTTACCAAAATAACAATGAATGCACATATTATTGTTACTACTACAGTGTAAATGCAAATCAACCAAAACTGCATAAGTGTACATAAAAAAAGTGGGGAGGGAGGGGGGGGAGGATATAAATGTTAACAGTGAGGAACTGAAAATATCAACAAGACACAGATGAAATTCTCGTAAATAAAATGACAGACCTAAGCTAGAAAGGGGAGAAAATATTAAATTTAATCTGATCATTACGTTACCCATATCCTGGAGTTTCCTTTAATAGCTTCGGTTTCCTTAGAATCATTTATCCATCGGTTTGGCATCTCTAACTTTGGGAGTGACACTTGACGAAATTCTCTTCCCTGCTATATGAGTTGGGATCTCTTTTGATACTGTGTCTTGGATAGCCCTGTTGCCTGTCTTAGGTGAAATGAAAACCCAGTTTCAGACAACCAGCCATTACATCTTCTACTCATAATCAAGGATGTTCCAGCATCAATTTCTTTCTCAGCCGTCCTACAGTAATTTCGGCTTTTGAGACAATTAACAGTTCTGCTGGTATCCTATAACACTCAAAATTACTTTTCTAATCTTCACATTATCTTATAATCTTTTGTTTGCTTTTCTTTTACTAAGAAGTAGTTCTTTGCTTATATGAAATTCTCTCTTTTTTGTTCAGCAAAATATATCCTAGCATTCCTCTCAAAAATTTAATTTTTGTTGCTTGAGTTAGGGTTTTGTCTTTATTTATGCTGTACCTTTGCTTCCAATCATAAAAACAGCAACTCTGTTGAAAACTATTAGGTATGTGTATAATTTTTCTGTCTCCTATGATTGCTTTCCCACACATATCTAAATGTAAACCTAAATGTTGTAGGAAAGTTCTTGCAGACTGTAAATACTTTTGGATTAAAGGAGACCACTCACCAAAAGTCAGAAGCATGAGTTGTTGATGTGCACACACAAAAGAAAGAAACCCTTCATTGCAGTGCAGTTAGTGTCATTTGGGGTGGGTAGAGGGAGGGGGAGGTGGGAAGGCAGGGAGAGGGACTGGGGGTGGGTGGCTACTGGTTCAGATGAAAGCACTCGGTTTGCCACTTAGGAATACAGGAGGGTGCCATGGCAGGTATATGTGCTAGGCATGTGAAGCATGACTGCAGGGGCCAGTGAAGAGCAGCACACAAATGAAGGTGATGTAGGGCGCCCCCTACTGTATTTCTCATATTCGCGGTACACTCGTGAAATGGTCGCACAGGAAAATCCCCACTTCATCGTTACCTCCGAGATCCTGTGTCCCATCGCTCATGCGCCGACTATAACACCACGTTCAAACTCACTTAAATCTTGATAACCTGCAATTGTAGCAGCAGTAACCGATCTAATACCCATGAACTGGGAAGGTGTGACTAGACGGAGGAGGGGGGAGCTGTTGGTCGAAGGATGCAGGAACAGTTGGTTACAGGAGTGGAGGATGTGTTGCAAGGATAACTCTCATCTGTGTAGTTCAGGGAAATGGAGGTGGAGGGTAGGATCCAGATGGCCCAAGTTGTGAAGCAGCCACTGAAATGTAAATTTTTTTCTTGGCAACAGCCTGGCAGTGGCCATTCATCCTGGTGGGCAGCTAGTTGGTAATCATACTAACATAAAAAGCTGTACAATGTTTGCAGCAGAGTTGGTATATGACATGACAGCTTTCACAGGAGGTCCATGCTCTGATTCATTAGGATAAGCCTATGAGAGGACTGCAGGTAGGAGGTGCTTGGGGGGGGGGGGGGTAGGGATGGAATGGGCTGGTCTTGCACCTTGATCTGTCACACAGGGTCATATCCTTGAGGCAAGCGGCTGGGTGTGAGAGTGGCATAGGGATGGACTAGGATGTTTTGTAGGTTCCATGAGCAACGGAAAACCACTTTAGGAGGGGTGGGAAGGCTCTTGGGTAGGACAACCCTCATTCTATACCAAATTTTCAGCTGAGTTGGCTCCTCTCCTAACTGTACTATATTGTAGACCCCTCGAACAAAAAACTGTGCCCAGTTCTTGGAAAAAAGCACAGGCCACACCCATTACAAGAAGGGTAGCAGAAGTGATCCACAAACCTACCATCCAATATCCTTCACATTGTTATAGAATCTTTTAGAACATATTCTGAGCTCAGACATAATGAGGTGTCTGAATCAGAATGTCCTTCTCCATGCTAACCAGCATGGATTCTGAAAACATCCATCATGTGAAACACAATCTGCATTTTTCTCACGACATACTGAAAGCTTTGGATAAAGTCAGTCAGGTAGATGCAGTATTTCTTGATTTCCGAAAAGCCTTTGACTCAGTACCACACCTACACTTATTGTCAAAAGCATGATTATAAGGGGTCTTTAGTGAAATTTGTGACTGGACTGAGGACTTTTTGGTAAGCAGGGGACAGCACGTTATCTTGGATGGACAGTCATCATCAGATGTAAAAGTAACTTCAGGTGGGCCCCAGAGAAGTGTGTTGAGACCCTTGCTGTTCATGTTGTATGTTAATGACTTTGCAGACAATATTAAAAGTAACCTCAGACTTTTTGCAGATGATGCAGTTATCTATAATAAAGTACTGACTGAAAGGAGCATAAATATTCGATTAGATCTTGATAAGATTTCAAAGTGAAGCAGCGATTGATAACTTGCTTTAAATGTTCAAAAACGTTAAACTGTGCACTTCACAAAATGAAAAAAAAAAAAATTAAAAAGAAACATAATATTCTATGACTAAAATATCAATGGGTCACTGATGGAATCGGCCACCTCATACAAATATGTGGGTGTAACACTTTGTAGTGATACAAAGTGGAATGATCACATAGGCTCAGTCGTGGGTGAAGCAGGTGGTAGACTTTGGTTTATTGGTAATCACTCATGAAACAGCCGTAGAATATTGCTCAAGTGTGTGGGACCCATACCAAATAGAATTAACAAGGAATATCGAACATATACAGCATGAATGGTCACAGGTTTGTTTGATCCCTGGGCGAGTGTTTCAGAGGTACTGGAGAAATGGACCTGGCAGAGTCTCGAAGATAGACGTAAACTATCATGAGAAAGTCTGCTAGCAAAGTTTCAAGAACCAGCTTTAAATAATGTCTCTAGGAATATATTACAGCCCGCTATGTAGCACTCACATAGAGATCCTGAGGGCAGGATTAGAATAATTACTGCACACACAGAGACATTCAAACAATCATTCTTCCCACACTCCATACGTGAATGGATGAGGAAGAAATCCTAATAACTGGTATAATGGGACATACCGTCTGCCATGCGATTCATGATGGCTGGCAAGTTACAGATGTAGATGCAGATATGGAGTAACACGTGGGCGGTACTGCCTGTGTGTGAAGGCCCTTGTAACATCTTCAACTTACTGGACAAGCGAATCCTCATCATTACAAATACATCATCCATGGATGGCTAGACTGTATGGCAGGACTTTTTGCTGTGGAAAGGATAGCACCTTTCAAAATGCAGGTACTGTTGGTGATTAGTAGGTTTAATATGGACAGAGGTGTGGATTAATGTCCAGGAAGGTGGTGCGTTGAGTAGAGGAGGACCAGGTGAGGTGGCTGGGAGAAAAGATGTTAACGTTGTGAAGGAATGTGGATAGGTTACCTTGGTCATCAGTCCAGCTCATGGCGATACCACCAACAAGCCTTAACCACACTAGGGGTTGGGAGTTTTGGTAGGCTAGGAAGGTTTCCCCTAGGTGGCCATAAACAGGTTCACATGGGAATATGCCATGTGGGCGTACATGGCTGTGCTGCAGATTTGTTTGTCTAACTTCCCTTCAAAGGAAAAGTAGTTGTGGGTCAGAATACAGTTGGTAAGGTACATTAGGAAAGAGGTGGTGAGTCTGGAATCTGAGGACATTAGGGAATGTAGAGTTCAATACCAGCAAGGCCATGGGCATAAGGGATGTTCATGTATAGGAACCTGGCATCTACAATAATGAGTAGAGATCCAGGAGGTAAATAAGTGGGAATGGTAGAAAGTTGGTAAAGGAATTGGTTAGTATGGCTCTGAGCACTATGGGACTTAACATCTATGGTCATCAGTCCCCTAGAACTTAGAACTGCTTAAACCTAACTAACCTAAGGACAGCACACGACACCCAGCCATCACGAGGCAGAGAAAATCCCTGACCCCGCCGGGAATCGAACCCGGGCGTGGGAAGCTAGAACGCTACCGCACGACCACGAGATGCGGGCAATTGGTTAGTATCGTTGAAGTGGGAGGTTAGGTTTCGGGCAATCGGCTGGAGGTCTTGGTCAACAAGACTGGAAATTCTTTCAGTGGGCCATCCAGGATTGCTCGGTTTGTGGATTTCGGAGAGCATGTACAAAGTGGGTGTGCGGGGTGTTGTTTTGGTGAGGAGGGAAATCGATCGGAAGAGAGGATCTGGGAAGGGCCTATGGATTTCAGTAGGGATTGGAGGTTATGTTGGACTTCTGGGATGGGATCACTCTGGCAGGTGGAGGACAGTTGGCAGAGGCCTTCTGTCAAACAGTCACTGTGACTCAACATGACACTGGAGGAGCCTTTGTCTGCAGGGAAGATGATTAGGTCAGGATCCGTTTTCAGATTGTGTATGGCTGTCCTTTCTTCCACTGAAAGTTAGTGTTCTCCAACCATCAGTTTCCCATTCCTCCGGCCTTTCACCCCTTCCAATTTACATCCCCACATCACCTTCAGTATGCGCCATTCTCCACTGGCCCCTACAATCGTGCTTACATGCCTAGCCGATGTATCTACCATCCCTCCCTCCTGCATACCTAGCTGGCTTACCAACTGCCTTACCTCAAGCCACTAGCCACCCAGCCCCAGTCACTCTCCCTACCTCCTGCCTCCCTCTCCCTCCACACATTCGGCCCAACACTATGCCCACAACAACCAGTCCCCCTGCCGAAATACAGTATTGGCACCATGTATGGGCATAGGTGTGTGTGTGTGTGTGTGTGTGTGTGTGTTTTACTTTTGCTTGACAATGGGTAACTTCAAAAGCTAGCATTTTTCTTTCTTTTGTGTGTGCCCTTCAACAACTCAACTCAATGCTTCTGCTTTTTGGAGTGTGGTCTCTTTTAATCCAAAAGTATTAAAAATAAACATAATACAGAATGGAGGATGAATCTTCAACTAGCTTTTTGTGAGGGTTAAGGAAACAAAATCAGAGTAGATCTCGAGACCTTTCCATACATACTGTTAGTACCTATAAGTACAGACAGGTAAATTTCACAGTTTCAGCAAGTAACACAGAAGCACTGATTTTTACAAAATGTCATGTTCCCATACAGAAAATGTAAATCTGTGGATATCAGTATTCATAACTGATAATTACTGAATGTTGAAATTGCATTTTGCTTTTCTTCTCAAGACTAAGGTCCAAGTATAATTTTAAAATTATTGTTCATGTGCTGTTTAACAAACTGTGAGGTGACATCAAACATAGGACTGAACTGCGCAAAAAAATGTACCACAACTGGAAACAAGTATCACCAAAATTGGAAAAAATAACAGTGAAATTGGCAAAAAAAGAAAAAAAGTGAGAAACCATTTAATTTGGGAAGAAAATGCTGAATTCTGAAAAAAACATTAAATCTGAGTCAAAAACCTGCAACCATCTCCACTAAATGTATTTAGGGTGAAAGACAGACTAGCTCCCAAATGATGGTACTGACTACACACTTGAAGCACCTGCTGGACAAGTTGATCCCAGACTCTCAGATTCAGAAGCCATCATATCTGTGCTCAGACAAGTTGATCCCAGACTCTCAGATTTAGAAGCCATCATATCTGTACTCAGACTATGTGAGCACAGCTCATACATATTGTCAGTCTCTTTAAGGGCTTGGGAGGTTAGTATACCATGGGCAGGGTTGCCGAAGGCTATACTGATGTTTACAAGTTCCTGATAACTGATATTCCAGCGTGGGTGAAAGATGCAGTATGCTGGGAGAAATCACACACTGACTTCTGGACACAGGGCACACAGAGTTATATCTGTGCTCACACCTAGGTACCAGTAATTTGGATGCCAGATATCATGACAGTCATTTTTCCCTTGCTCTCTTTGCATGCAGAACAAGAAAGGAAATGGCTACTAGTGGTACGTTGTACCCTCCACCATGTCCAATATGGTGGCTTGCCGAGTCTGTATGAAGATGAAGTAGCAGAATTTGCCACACACATGCACGTTCTTAACAGATTTTTCCAGAAGCGACCAAACAGAATATGGGCATGGGAAACACAAAGCAGGAATAAAAAAGAAACTAAGTACACCAACAATAAAGAAAACCAGAAACTCCTTACTGCAGCATCTCATTTCTTGTTCACCATAGCCCAAGCTGCTCCCCTCCCTCTCCCACACACACACACACACACACACACACACACATATACACACACACACACACAGAGAGAGAGAGAGAGGGAGGGAGGGAGAGATAGAGGGAGGGAGGGAGGGAGGGAGGGGGAGAGAGAGAGAGAGTTACAGTTACTATTGTTTCCTATCATTGAGGCTTAAATTGAAATCATGACGTGTGAGGTATAGGAAGAACATGGCCTGGAGTAAGGGAGGAATGAACTGGGGCAAAAGAGAGTTAGGAGGGATCCTGCTGGGATGGAACAAGTGAATGGATGGAATGGTTGGTTTATGTCTAATAGGGAGTTACTGGAGATTTTACTTCAGAACACAGAACTCTAGTCTGCACCTTAGACAATGAAGCAATGAAACTTACTATTAGATTAAAACTGCATACTGGACTGGGATCAGAACTAGAACCTTTGCCTGGCACAGGCAATTGCTCGACAGAGAGAACAAGGCATGACTCCAGAAATACTGCATTTGAACTTTGAAATAGTTACACTGAAAAAATCATAACACTATTCCTTCTTCCAAACATCATACATATATCAAACTGATAAGACACTGAGGTAATTGCTAAAGAGGAAATCAACTGAAATCGGGCAACAGAGGATCGACAACTGGGCATGATGAGATATGATTCTATACAGTAAATATGATTCTATACAGTTTATGCAAAGGAAAATGCTTCTCTTCTAGCAATAGTTTCTGTAGTTTGCTTGTGCAAGAACAGTTCCAAGTGGTTTGAAAAAGATGCAGGTCACCCCATGTCAAGAACGGTTGATAAACAGGTGCAGAAAATTACATGCCTATATCACTGGTATCAATCTGGTGTAAAATTGTGGAGCATATTTTATCCTTGTATGTTATTACCTTTTTAGAGACTAAAAACCTCAACAGGAATCAGCATAGATTCCACAAAGATCTTGTGAAACTCAGTTTACTCTATTCTTCCATGAACTCTGCAAAGCCCCTAGTGAACAAAATACAAGTTTATGGAATACCAGACCATTTTTGTGACTGAGTCATAACTTCCTTGGAGACAGAACTCTGCATGCTGTTCTTAATAATGCATGTTACATAGACTGTAATCAAGTTATTACCTGAATAAAGGAGAAGGAACTTTCAATACAAGACACAGAACAGATTCCATTAACAAAGATAACAAGACAAAAAAGTACGCAAAGAAATAAAAGGTTGTGTGTCAGTTGGAAGTAACAAAATAGCATGTTATCCACCTGCACATAGACATCACAAGATAACCAGCTGAGCAATCCAAACTAGCTGTATGGCAAATATATCAGTAACCTGTGGAGTACCAAGAAGGTGTTACAGTGCTGTTATTGTATAAAATCTGGCAGGTAACATAGGAAGCTCTTTGAGGCTGTTTGCAGGTTATGCTGTTGAATATAGAAAAACTGCAGTGCCAGAAAACTGTAGTGAAACACATACTGCATGTAAATAGACAGAAAGACCCATTACTGTTTTTGTGCATTAGAAACAGTAAAAACTGTATAATATCTAAGGGCATCAGTACAGAGTGATATAAAAAAGAGTACCACGTTTCACCACAGGTTTGTTTAGCAAGTGTATGTTACAGAGATGCTCATCAAACTCTAGTGGCAGGAGTTACAAAAGAGGCAATGTGCATCATAAAGAAGTTTACTATTTAAGTTCTGAGAACGGATGATACAAGTAGAGTCAAGCAGCATATTACTTCCTCCCACTAACATGGTGGGTGAAAAATCAGTGAAAGTAAAAGCTTATTAACAGTTAGTCTTTGCACACACTATCTGAGAATGGAAGAGAAAAGGAGTGAAATGATGGTGGTGCTGTAAGTACATTGGTGCGACAATTACAGCAACAAACTGTTATTTCCCCATCCTGTGTCTCATTCATGATATAATCGTACAAACTGTCAACAGATGTCTGAACGATCATGTTCTGCATGGAAGATGGCATTCTGGTCAACAGACAACAACGCAAATGACGACGACAGGGCACCTATCAAACAGGATGCGTTTGCCAGGTAGTCCCACATCCACAATTACTGTGTACACAGTCACAAGTGGTGCAGTATGACACAGAGAAGACACCTACCAGACTCTCTGTGTGATGGACAGCTATACGAGAAATGGAAGCAGGACATTTGCAAACTGATGTGGCCCTTTGGCTTATGTGACTCGTTCTGTTGTTCCTCAGATGAGGCGACAGTTATTGGGACTAAAACTGTATCCTGAAGACCAGGGCAGGGCTGAGCATGTGTGACATCAGAAAGAGAGGACCTTTATTTAGCTGTAAGGGCACGACGGTACTGCCTTAGTACTGCATAGCAGCTGGCTTCTGAGTTTGCAGCATCCACTGGACATGTTGTATCGAGGCAAACAGAGCACAGAAGGCTTCGGCAGAGTGCCCTTTACCATCAGAGACCTGTTGTATGTGTGCCTCTGACGTGTCTTCCAAGAAAGGTACATCTAGAGTGGAGTCGTCAACATGCTACCTGGATGGTTGAAGAGTGGGCCAATGTTCTTTTCACAGATGAGTCCCGATTTGGTCTGGAGAGTGATCTCGATGGATTCACATCTGGAGGGAATGGTGAACATGATTTCAAGACCCAAACATTGTGGAAAGCGACCGATATCACGGAGGATCACTAATGATGGGGGCAGGGATTATGTTGATCACTCAAATACCTCTTCATGAAATTTTACGGGTGAATTGGCAAGGTTTAACTGCTGTCAGATATCATGATGAGATCTTGGAACCTCATGTGTGGTTGTCATGAGGTGTTGTGGGCCCATACTTTGTGTTGATGGACCATAATGCTCAACCTCATAGAGCACATCTGGGAAGCACAAGGGAGACACGTTGCACCACTTCGCCATCAACAAACCACTCTCCAAGACTTGTGAGCAGCTGTGCAGAAAGAATGGGCGTTATTGCCTCAACACGAGATTGATGATATCATTCACCGCATGACCCATCACTGTCAGGCCTGTATTGCAGCCAGAGGTGGTCACACCCTATACTGCACATTTTAACCAGTTGTCGGTATGTGTGTGCAAATCAGTTAAGCTGGAAAAAATGTGGAACATTTTTATCTAACATTATGCTTGTTGCAGTTGTTTACATTCTGTATTCTTTACATTATTTCTACTTTACTATCACTTGTTTATACTGTTTTGTGGCAAAATAAACACAACCTTGTAAAAATTCTGTTTTTTGCTTTAATTTGGACACCAATCTAACTTTTGGAACTGTTGTGCAAATATTAAAAACTAACAACACGGGTTTTTTTTTTTTTTTTCATTGATTTAGAAGTGTAGCCTATGGAAGGACACCAGAAGAAAGGAAATAGAGAGTACAGTGTAGTAAAGTGATGTGATAAATTGCGGGCACATTTAACATGGCAAACACAATGAAACCAGCCACAGGTATTGCAAAATTTATCTGGGACAACTGTGATGCATGTAAAGTGTAGTTTATACTTTTATAGGTGCAATATGTGTTATTAAAGATGACTGATGACCATAGATGTTAAGTCCCATTGTGCTCAGAGCCATTTTGTTATTAAAGATAAAAATACTACGTGAACTAGAAGTAACTGATAAATGTTCTTCCCCAGAAACTAGTAGATATATTTTACAAATGATTCGGACAGGTAACCACTCACAAAGATGTGAATTGTGGGTCTTGAAGAGGTGCACACACACAGAGCAGATAATCACTTCTATATTTTGAATTTTTGTCCTCCTTCCATGGCAAAGAAAAAGCTTGGTCTTGCATAAAGTTGTCCATCCAGTTAATCACTAATGACATGGCCTCAAAAGGAAAGACAAATACCAGGATAAAATACTGAATTGTGTCTTCTGAAACTAGTCAAGAAAACGAAAAATTAACTAAAATTTTTCATCAGAGAAAATACGACTGGGTTTAATTCTATGAACTGGAAAGGACCTTCCAATATTTTGTATGTCTTTGACTTTTCAGAGTGTTCAGTCTCATCTTATCACTGTTGCTTTCTTAGCATCACCCATTCTTCAATATATTGCTCCAGTATAACACCAATGCTTGAAATCAAGACAATTGTCATGGTGCACAGCAGTCAACGTTGTTGGGTCCTCTATCAGTGTCAATGAGTCAAGGGAACACCACCGAGAGCCATCAGTATGCAACAAACTTGTAGTTGATAACCTTTCCATTGAGATAAAAGGATTCGATCACCCCAGACATCAGTGGAGGATCATCGTCTGGATTCAAACTGGACAGGGCACATGTGGTTACCTACTGCCCAAGTGAGGATGGGCTGGTTCTGCAAATTGTGGATGTGGGCACACTGGAGGCAAACATCTAGTTGAGAACTTTTCCATGCAGATACATGGATTCAATCTCCCCACAATCAGTGGATGACTATGAACTGGATTCGAACTGGATGTGGCAGATTTGGTTATCTACTGCACAAGTGAGGATGGACTGGTTTTGCAAATTGTGACTGTGGTGCATCCTTGAAGTCAGTCCACCACACTGTTGGTTTTTGAACATACAAAAAATATAAAGGACATTCACCACACATTGGATAAATGGATTACAGAACTAGATATGGAGATTGTATGAGCTTGCAATTATGCACATTTGCTCACAAATATTTCATACATGTATTAGTTTTTATCATACAATTAATCAGTAACAGGGTTTGATGAGATACCTGTTTGATTTTCTATGCATTATACAAAGTTATTTGCTGCCCCGCTAACAGCAGTTTATGTAGATAACTGTAGTAACACAGTATTGAGAAATGGTGAAGGTCATTTCCTCTATCAAGGATGACGATTTTCCAACAGATGTATGTAAATTTAGGACTGTATCAATGATGTTAGTCTGTTGTAGAATGATTCAACACATTTTATTCTCATGTACCACACTTTTGGAAGTTGCAAATGTCAATTTGGATCCTGCAAACATCAATGATGTAAACTTCGATTGTTAGTTTCATCCACAAGATCTGTAAGGCAGTAGATAAATGCACCCAAGTTCGCACCATGTTTTTCAACTTCTAAAAGGTTTTCAGTATGATTGTGCAGTAGTGTGTGTGTGTGTGTGTGTTTTTAGAGAGAGGGATAGGGAGGGGGAGGCAGGGGGAAGGAGGGAGGGAGGGTGGGGGTGGGGGGAAGAAGTAGGTAGGTAGATAGATAGATAGAGAGAGAGAGAGAGAGAGAGAGAGAGAGAGAGATCGTTTAGGGCACTCAATGGTAAGCTTATATAAGTTACAAAAGCATAATGTACAAAATGGCATACAACTGCAGTCTTTCCCATTCTCACTCAATAATACCGATTTATTGGTACTGTCACTCAAACTGAAAATGTAGTCATTGTTCTGAAACCTTAAAAACTGAATAGAATGGTGGAGGAAAGGCTAAAATAAGATACCACCAACCCACATAATATGATAAGAACTCCTCCCTAATATTTTGGTATTAGCTTGGACAACTCACAGCATTGTAAAATGTGTACCACGTTCACGACACTTTCTGTTAAAATAGACTGCAATTCTTCAGGTGAACTAGCATCTGTTTATTTGTCTGAATCTAAAACACACTCAGCTAAAACTGACACACTGTTGTGGCACTGGTGCACTTTGTGCTTGTGTGTCGTGAGAATATCAGTATGTACATCTGACATCTGTGATACACTTTTTTTTTAGCTTGGCCTTAATTTGTAAATTCAGTTTTTTTGTTATCTTCTTGACCACACATTCTTGTACATATTTATGAGAATAAATATTTATGAAAATAAAAAGTTAATTCCATATGCTTAAACGTTACATACCTTCATTAATGTGGATTGTCTACCTAACCACATAACTGGTTATCCCAATTAAGAACTTTTGTGTTTTTCTCAAACTAATATCTCTGACAAATGGCTAAATACATGCTGAGATAATGGACAATGTTAACAGGCTATTCCACATCACTGGCAAGATCAACAAACTTCGCAATCATGTGCAGGATCTGGAACTTGCTCTTCCATTGAATTTGAACATGAACCCTATGCACACTGCCTTGAAGATGGTACTAATGCTGCAACACTCATCACCACAGTGCAGAGAACATTTCTGCAGAGGCAGAAGGTGAAGATAAATCAAACTTAAAAACTCTGTCAGCTCAAGCAAATTCTTCCATGTTGTGACAATATCTAATAGCAAACTCTATTACAGAACTGTGAACACAGGCTTTGTGGCTAGTGAATTTGGTGCAGTGAATTTTTCCACAAGGACTGAGGGTGTGATTGTATCAGACTAAGGAACTTTAACAGTTTAAGTCTGATATTTGAATCCTTACCACTTAACTTCATGGTACGCATATGTAGCACTAGGCAGTATCAATGTGCAACTCATTTCTGCTCTCCTCACACATCAGCAGAAAGCCTTGAAATGTGCCATGCACAAGATTACTCTGTGGTAGAAATATCTTTTACCCACAATGACAGTGATGCAGGAGGACCTCTAATTATTTTACTTTTATTAATGACACCATATTAACAGTGATACCATATAAGCTGCTACAACAATTTTATGTTGCCTGCTGATAATTATTTCAATTAAAACTATCAGCAACTAAAGATATGTTTATTAATAGTTCTTAGTGATATGTAAATATTACTTTCTTCCCAAAATTTATGAGTTGTGGGCACCACAATGTGCACAAAGTATACTTTTGTATGAACTTGTTCCTAGAATTATATCTAAAAACAAGGATAATGTGACTTACCGAACGAAAGCGCTGGCAGGTCGATAGACACACAAACAAACACAAACACACACACAAAATTCAAGCTTTCGCAACAAACTGTTGCCTCATCAGGAAAGGAGAGGGAAAGGCAAAAGGATGTGGGTTTTAAGGGAGAGGGTAAGGAGTCATTCCAATCCCGGGAGCGGAAAGACTTACCTTAGGGGGAAAAAAGGACGGGTATACACTCGCACACACACACCTATCCATCCACACATATACAGACACAAGCAGACATATTTAAAGACCCTTTTTAAGAAAAAAAAATACAATTAGAGTTGCCGCCAAAAAACGTTAAAGGACGGAAAAATTCGGGAAAATTTCGAAAAAACTGCATGTAATATATTAAAAGGAGTGGTTTTGTGGTGGCAGATTATGAAAATGAGGCTAACAATTGTCTGACGGAGAAATAATGACGTTAAAACCTGTGGGAAACGGATAAAAATTATCAGTGATGTGGGGAAAAACGGAAATTGAAATAAAGCGAAAGTTATTAGAACTAGCCGAAATGGTTGTTTAAAAGGTGAAAGGAACTGTTTGTGAACTAGAAATGTTGGATTTTATAGCGGCGGTAGTGTTGAAAGCGGCAAAAAAATTTTTTTGGTTATGGTTTGGAAGTGGGTTACGTATTATTGAGTATATATAGGCAGGATAAAATTGTATAGCAGATTACGGTAAAAAGGAGAAGGTGAATACAAAGTGAAACTACTGGCAAAAACAGAAAGAGAAAATAAGATGGCAGAAAAGATTTTGAAATGCAACAGTGACAATAACAAACGTAATTGTTGGGTTCAAATTACTGATATCAATATAATAGAGAGAAACATTCCATGTGGGAAAAATATATCTAAAAACAAAGATGATGTGACTTACCGAACGAAAGCGCTGGCAGGTCAATAGACACACAAACACACACACAAAATTCAAGCTTTCGCAACAAACTGTTGCCTCATCAGGAAAGAGGGAAGGAGAGGGAAAGACAAAAGGATGTGGATTTTAAGGGAGAGGGTAAGGAGTCATTCCAATCCCGGGAGCGGAAAGACTTACCTTAGGGGGAAAAAAAGACGGGTATACACTCGCACACACACACACATATCCATCCACACATATACAGACACAAGCAGACAAATTTAAAGGTCTTTAAATATGTCTGCTTGTGTCTGTATATGTGTGGATGGATATGTGTGTGTGTGTGTGTGCGCGAGTGTATGCCCGTCCTTTTTTCCCCCTAAGGTAAGTCTTTCCGCTCCCGGGATTGGAATGACTCCTTACCCTCTCCCTTAAAACCCACATCCTTTTGTCTTTCCCTCTCCTTCCCTCTTTCCTGATAAGGCAACAGTTTGTTGCGAAAGCTTGAATTTTGTGTGTGTGTTAGTGTTTGTGTTTGTTTGTGTGTCTATCGACCTGTCAGCGCTTTCGTTCAGTAAGTCACATCATCTTTGTTTTTAGATATGTTCCTAGAATTAAGTTGATGAACAAACTAATAATTCTGAAAATTAAACTTTAGGTGCATTTCTCTCATACAGGACATATTCTGTCTTTGTGTGGGGTCAAATATATACAAGAATGAGAAATACAGAAATTATGTGGTCATGATGCTATTGTGGCCACTGTCATTGGCTGAGGAGATTTTTACACAGAACATCTGTGATTCAGTGTTGCAATAATAGCCTATAAGGAGAGCAAAAATAATAATGTTGTTGTTGTTGTTGTGGTCTTCAGTCCTGAGACTGGTTTGATGCAGCTCTCCATGCTACTCTATCCTGTGGAAGCTTCTTCATCTCCCAGTACCTCCTGCAACCTACATCCTTCTGAATCTGCTTGGTGTATTCATCTCTTTGTCTCCCTCTACGATTTTTACCCCCCACGCTGTCCTCCAATGCTAAATTGGTGATCCCTTGATGCCTCAGAACATGTCCTACCAATCGATCCCTTCTTCTAGTCAAGTTGTGCCACAAGCTCCTCTTCTCCCCAATTCTATTCAATACCTCCTAATTAGTTATGTGACCTACCCATCTAATCTTCAGCATTCTTCTATAGCACCACAATTCGAAAGCTTCTATTCTCTTCTTGTCCAAACTATTTATCATCCATGTTTCACTTCCATACATGGCTACACTCCACACAAATACTTTCAGAAATGACTTCCTGACACTAAAATCTATACTCAATGTTAACAAATTTCTCTTCTTCAGAAACGCTTTCCTTGCTATTGCCAGTCTACATTTTATATCCTCTCTACTTCAACTATCATCAGTTATTTTGCTCCCCAAATAGCAAAACTCCTTTACGATTTTAAGTGTCTCATTTCCTAATCTAATTCCCTCAGCATCACCCAACATAATTCGACTACATTCCATTAACCTCGTTTTGTTTTTGTTGATGTTCATCTTATATCCTCCTTTCAAGACACTGTCCATTCCGTTCAACTGCTCTTCCAAGTCCTTTGCTGTCTCTGACAGAATTACAATGTCATCAGCGAACCTCAAGGTTTTTATTTCTTCTCCATGGATTTTAACACCTACTCCAAATTTTTCTTTTGTTTCCTACACTGATTGCTCAATATACAGATTGAATAACATCGGGGAGAGGCTACAACCCTGTCTCACTCCCTTCCCAACCACTGCTTTCCTTTCATGCCCCTCAACTCTTGTAACTGCCATTTGGTTTCTGTACAAATTGTAAATAGCCTTTCGCTTTCTGTATTTTACCCCTGCCACAATGCTAGAAACGTAGGTTTGCCTTTCCTTAATCTAGCTTCCAAGATAAGTCGTAGGGGCAGTATTGCCTCATGTGTTCCAATATTTCTACAGAATCCAAACTGATCTTCCCCGAGGTCGGCTTCTACTAGTTTTTCCATTCGTCTGTAAAGAATTCGCATTAGTATTTTGCAGCCGTGACTTATTAAATTGATAGTTCGGTATTTTTCACATCTGTCAACACCTGCTTTCTTTGTGATTGGAATTATTATATTCTTCTTGAAGTCTGAGGGTATTTCGCCTGTCTCATACATCTTGCTCACCAGATGGTAGAGTTTTGTCAGGACTGGCTCCCTCAAGGATGCCAGTAGTTCTAATAGAACTTGTCTACTCCTGGGGCCTTGTTTTGACTCAGATCTTTCAGTGCTCTGTCAAACTCTTCACGCAGTATCATATCTTCCATTTCATCTTCATCTAAATCCTCTTCCATTCCCATAATATTGTCCTCAAGTACATCGCCCTTGTGTAGACCCTCTATAAATTCCTTCCACCTTTCTGTTTCCCTTCTTTGCTTAGAACTGGGTTTCCATCTGAGCTCTTGATATTCATACAAGTGGGTATCTTTCCTCCAAAGGTCTCTTTAATTTTCATGTAGGCAGTATCTATCTTACCCCTAGGGAGACAAGCCTCTACATCCTTACATTTGTCCTCTAGCCATCCCTGCTTAGCCATTTTGCACTTCCTGTCAATCTCATTTTTGAGACGTTTGTATTCCTTTTTGCCTGCTTGATTTACTGCATTTTTATATTTTCTCCTTTCATCAATCAATTTCAATATTTCTTCTGTTACCCAAGGATTTCTACTAGCCCTCGTCTTTTTACCTACTTGATCCTCTGCTGCCTTCACTACTTCATCCCTCAAAGCTAGCCATTCTTCTTCTACTGTATTTCTTTCCCCCATTCCTGTCAATTATTCCCTTATGCTCTCCCTGAAACTCTGTACAACCTCTGGTTTAGTCAGTTTATCCAGGTCCCATCTCCTTAAATTCCCACCTTTTTGCAGTTTCTTCAGTTTTAATCTACAGTTCATAACCAATAGATTGTGGTCAGAGTCCACATCTGCCCCTGGAAATGTCTTACAATTTAAAACCTGGTTCCTAAATCTCTGTCTTACCATTATATAATCTATCTGAAACCTTTTTGTATCTCCAGGCTTCTTCCATGTATAAAACCTTCTTTTATGATTCTTGAACCAAGTGTAACCTATGCTTAAGTTGTGCTCTGTGCAAAATTCTATGAGGCGGCTTCCTCTTTCATTTCTTACCCCCAATCCATATTCACCTACTATGTTTCCTTCTCTCCCTTTTCCTACTACCGAATTCCAATCACCCATGACTATTAAATTTTCATCTCCCTTCACTATCTGAATAATTTCTTTTATTTCATCATACATGTCTTCAATTTCTTCGTCATCTGCAGAGCTAGTTAACATATAAACTTGTACTACTGTGGTAGGTGTGGGCTTCGTGTCTATCTTGGCCACAATAATGCGTTCACTATACTGTTTGTAGTAGCTTACCTGCATTCCTATTTTTTTTATTCATTATTAAAACTACTCCTGCATTACCCCTATTTGACTTTGTATTTATAACCCTGTATTCGTCTGACCAAAAGTCTTGTTCCTCCTGCCACCGAACTTCACTAGTTCCCACTATATCTAACTTCAACCTATCCATTTCCCTTTTTAAATTTTCTAACCTACCTGCCCGATTAAGGGATCTGACATTCCACACTCCGATCTGTAGAATGCCAGTTTTCTTTCTCCTGAAAACGACGCCCTCTTGAGTAGTCCCCACCCGGAGATCCGAATGGGGGACTATTTTACCTCCGGAATATTTTACCCAAGAGGACGCCATCATCATTAACCATACAGTAAAGCTGCATGTCCTCGGGAAAAATTACGGCTGTAGTTTCCCCTTGCTTTCAACCGTTCACAGTACCAGCAGAGCAAGGCTGTTTTGGTTAGTGTTACAAGGCCAGATCAGTCAATCATCCAGACTGTTGCCCCTGCAACTACTGAAAAGGCTGCTGCCCCTCTTCAGGAACCACACGTTTGTCTGGCCTCTCAACAGATACCCCTCCGTTGTGGTTGCACCTATGGTACGGATATCTGTATCGCTGAGGCACGCAAGCCTCCCCACCAACGGCAAGGCCCATGGTTCAAGGGGGGAATATATTATTGAAGCATTAAATATGAGTTTTGTTTACCTGATATGTGTCCTTTGTCAGAAGAGTATAAATTTGTCTGCTTAAGGTGCCTACAAAAGGCATGAGAGATTTATTTATATAAAAGCAGTTTCTTGGAGATGGACTCTCTAGAAGAAATATGAACTCCACACTGTACTGTCATTTCAGAAAAGGCAGTTCTTACATCAGGCAAAGTTATGAATGGAAAAAGAAATGTGATGTGCTGTTTTCTAAATAGAAGAATTAATGATGGGCAGAGACACTGGCTTTGTGCATGGTGAGCAGTCAGTCCTTCCATTAATGGAAGGATTGAGGGATAACTTTTTTGAAATTTACTTTTTTACTTCATTTTATGATGAAACAGTGGCTGGGCCTGGGCTGGTGTGGTACCGGATGTTACTTGATGTGCACCTACTCCCACACTCAGTTTACATGTGTAGCTTTCCTAGCTTCCCCACAATGAGCACCATAACAGGGCATGCTATTCCAAATGCATTGATGACTGAGAGACACACAAAGTGCCCCATGACCAGCCAGTGGAAGGAGTGTGGAGTGGACTGACAAGAGCTCCCTGGTACCACTGCAACAGCCTCTTGCCTGCCAACTCTCCTCCTGACTGGATGCATTCCCAGTTCCTTCTCCTTCTGGGCAGTATATCCCTCAGTCTGGCTGTGGCAGCCCTCTGTCGTCAAAGAGTGAAACATGTCTGTGCCCCTTTGAGAATAAGTTTGGAGCCAATAAAACTCCACTTTTGAAAATGCAAACTGTTGCTTCTGAATTTTTGCCAAAATTATCTTGATAGCCCAGTTGCTCTTTTCCTGCTACCATCCAACCATGGCCACATCACATACAATATTGGTATCAGTTCAGTGGTATATGACCTATTGCAAAACCTAGCAGTAGTTACTGTTGTCCACATCTGGTTGAGCTGCCTTATGAATGAAGGTTGAATATAACTGTGAAAACTCTACTCAGTTTACCATGACAGTAATAAAGGGACACACTAACAACTGATAATATATTGAGTGTGAAGCACTAGACAGGGATATCTAGGGGGCACAAATACCAGCACAGGGTGCATTTTGACACGCTGATTCTTCATAGAATAATTTTACAACAAGCTGCAAGCGGCTGGAACTGAGAACTATGTCAATCCCTATTAACATGGGATTTTCTCATCAACATGCGCAGGAGTGCCTGTTTATGCCCACGGTTAACAAAGTGAATGCATATTACTATTGCACGACATATTTCTTTACCGACAGACAAGACGCAGCGTACGGCCACCCATACTGCTGGTACTTTTTTGAATCCTTCTTTGTTATATCCTACCACCGTGCCATCAGTTCTGCTCTGTTCTTCATTCGGCTGAGGAGATGCTTGTTCAGGTTAATCTGGACTAAGTCACTCCAACAGTACTGATTCTATCCTGCTTCTCCAGCAAAGTAATACTGAGGCATCATTTCTCCCGTGTTACAGTATCCAGTAGTCATTCGCTGGAAGTTTATTGCACGGAATGAACAGCACCCCTCTGGTTATTCACACCAGTAAGCAATGCCGATACTTTTATGTGAAATAAAATGGTGTATCAATAATCAATCGGTAAGTATTCGAACAATCATGGAACACAATGGATACTGATAACCCCTTCATCTTTTCCCACACCAAGTCATCTAGTTTTGCACTGTTTTCATCACAGCTCAAGCAGTTAAAGAAAGAGAGGTGCAACATGAATGTTGGTACTCCATTCACATGTTTCACAAATCAGATAAACACTTCAACACCTGTGCAACGGGCTAGTCAATATGACTGGTACTACCCACATTAAGCAGCTACGAGATTGTCAACTGGTATTCTGTCTTCCCAGGGGAGTGCACCCAGCATGGTGTTATGGGCGATCACAAAGACCCAAAGCCGGTCATAGTATTTCCTTCTGATTCGGTTCATACTACGCTTCACCTACCCTCTGTTGTCTTGCTATTAAACAGAGACCCACATGTTCACGTGTACACTGGATGTTACGTTGCTTTAAATAAGATGTAGTTACCCCACCCATACACAACACAAATACATATCACATGCATACACTCAGGGACACAATTCAGAGGTTTCCAATGGGAATATCACATTCTCCTGTTTTAGCTTCTGGTCTTCCTAACCAGTTGGCAACCCATCAGTAATGGTCAGTGATTTCGATACCCCCTCTCCCAGCGTTTCCTAATTCACTTCGCTTATGATGCGACAATTTTAATTTCTGACTGTGAGTGGATTAATGCACAAACCACCTACTTGGGAAATACAGCACTCCTGTACCATCAGTTAGCCAACATCCACTGTAAAAACCCACCACTGATTCTATCCAACGAAGAGCCAGTGCCCAGCTGATACCCTTTGCCTGCCGTCACACTGTCAACTCTGCTTCTTTCTTCATCACCAACCTGATGCTGCCATTGTTCTGATGGCAAAACATCAGCAGAACAAACCAAAATAAAAAGTCGCTTTCTCTTTATTATTGTCTTATTTACAAGGCAAAACTTACTTTTGCAAGAAACCTACTTAAACTGTTAGTAAAACAAACCAAAACGAAGAGCCACTTTCTGTCTTCTTTTGTCTTGTTTACATGGCCATCCTACATTTGTATGAAATTTACTTAAACTGAAAATTATTATAACCTTTGTTCTTTTTGCTATTTGTTTAAAAGGTCCTTTCAAATCAGTTATACTCTCCTCTAGATTAAGCCCCTCTAGTGAATGTTGGCCAACCCTACAAGGGAGCCCTTCACTTCTGCTGTCTATAATACTTGCTAAATTAAAATTAACGCCCGTCACTGGGCTCCTATGTAAGGGGGAAGAATTGTGTGTGGTGAGCAATCAGACTGAGGGATTAATGGATGGACTGAGAGATAAATTTACAAAATTTTATTTTATACTTGACCTTATGATGAAACAGTGGCTAAGCCCATGCTGATGCACCCAGATTATCCAATGTACACCTAGCATCGCTCAGTATTCCCACAGAGGGTACTGCTGACAGGTAAAGGCATTAATGACTGAGAGATGCACGAAGTGCCCCTGGAACAGCTAATAAAGGGGCCTGAAATGGCCACGTGGGGACAGGGAGTGGGCTGGTGAGAGTGCCCCAGTACCACTGGGACAGCTTCTTGCCTGCCATCTCTCCTACTGATGGGACAGCTCCTCCTCCTTTGGACAATATGCCCCTCATTCTAGCTATGGGTGGCTTTGAATCTGCAAATCATTTGGGTCTGAATTTCTGCCAAAATTAGGCTTACAGCCCAGATGTCCACATCCTGCTATCATCCAACCACGACCATACAACATACAGATTATTTCCAGGGTAAAAAAAATGATATACATAACCAGCAGGAAAATTTTCAAGAAACATGTTCACAATTTGAATGAACTTTTTTCAGGCTAAGATGTAAATTTTGGCAAAGAATCACAGTGTATGGCAGAATCTAAGTATTTAAAAAACAGAAAACTTTAAAAATATTTCTTACTTTGGTATCTGGTTGGAGCTGTGCTGTTCGTGGCTGCTGTAGCTGGCAAGAGACAGTAACAGTAACCGCAGCCGTCTGCCGGAAACGCCCCGCCCAACGGCGTCCATGCAGAATCACACCTTCAACTTTAACAGCCAGTTGTGATCCACTCTGCACTGCAATTGGTTCACCAGGTACCCGTGGTTGTGGGGAAATGGCCAGCTGGAATGCATAGTTAATAACCATGTTTACAGTGGTCTTCTTCTCTACACTGACAAGGTAACTCCCCATCACATTCCCTCAGGTTTAGTCGTAAGATGGCTGAGTGGATTGCACATCAAAAACTGAACATAGATCAAGCATGAAAACAGGAAGAAGGTGTACTGAACTGTGTAAAAAGAAACAAAATCAAAACAGTGAACGATACAAGCTGAAGATATGCTCCAAAGGACACGTTTGATTAACCATGGTGTCGTGGCTCTGTGGTCATGGTGTAGGATTGCAATGTGAGAGATCTGTGTTCAAACCTACTTCGTGGCCCTCTCTCTTCTTTTTTTTTGATTCCCCCCCTACACACACACACACACACACACACACACACACACACACACACACACACACACAAAATTATGAACACATTATCAGTTCATTAATGAGTCTGTTCACTGTATTCAAATTTTTGTCTATGGTGTGGCGTAACGTCCCTTTGCAATTGTAAGGTGTAAGGAAGGGACCTCCAGACGTACATACCTCCTATTTGTTCCACACAAGTACCACATGTTATGACTCCTATGTTCCGTTTTGGAAGTTTTGACTTTTGAATTCCATTGCTGTAACTTATTTCACAATTGTTTATTTGTTGTTTTTGCTTCTGTGAGAGATCTATATGGCATCTCGCCTGTTCCCACTATTCATCACATTTATTTGCAACAATAATATATTCTTACCACATGACTCATATTCTCTAACCAATGTACAGTATGACTGCAGTAGGAGAACAGACACATCAATGACTGGATGGAAAGTTCATAATTTCATGAAGCGGCACGAGGGAGATTTGAACATGGATCTCCCCCTTTGTAGTCCAAGACCACGACCACACAACCTTGATGGCACGATTCTTGCAAATCGCTCAACGTTGCACATCTTGAGCTTGGACTATTCACTGTTTGCATTTTGCTTCTTTTTTCACAGTTTAGTACATCTTCTTCCTGTTTCCATGCCTGACCTGTGCTCAGTTTTTAATGGGCTAGCCACTGGGGCATTTTACCACTAAAACTCTGTGTGCGTGTGTGTTTGTGTAGGGGGTGGGGGTTGATGGGGAGTTTCCCTTGTCAGAATTATTAAAGAAATGTACACACACACACACACACACACACACACACACACACACAATGTGATTTCTCTGGGTACCTGTGTAAGCACGAGGCTTGACTGCCACTTGTGCAACATACAGCTGTCATTATGTAAGGACCAAGACAGGCGGTCCTAGTTTCCACTTAATGTTTAATGATAGCTGTACTATATATGGTACACTATATTATATGTTGTACTATCCTTGGGTTGCTTACACACTAATAAACCTAAGCATTAACTAATTGTTAACTTTTTGAGTTTTATGACAAGTTAGTTCAGTTCCAATTGCCTTTCAATAGTACCAGCGACTAGCATTGTCACATGCCAGTAACTTACTGTTCTATTAGCTTCACTTAGCACAATGACATTATAGTTGTAAATAGTTAGTATACTAATAGATAATCAGACTCTGTCTATAAATGAAACTACCAGTTTTAGTAACTGACAAGTTGAGTGCTTGAATACATGTCAGCCTGAAAACTCAAAAAGTTGTCCTGTACACAACTCATCATCTGAAACTTGAAAAAGTGAGAATAGCTTAATCCATCAATGAACTGTTGTACTACTTGGATGTCTCATTTCTATTTTATACTAGCAAGTACTCTGCAAGTGCTGCAAATGCCCACTAAAGAAAGAAAATGAGTGTATTTAAATTCTATTTATTGAAATACTTTTGAACAAACAATACTTTTTTTGTTTTCCATCTGGTGCAGACATGAATAAATTGGAAGGTTTTCCAACATGTGAGCAGGCCACATACAGCTGTCCATGGGACAGGTTGAAATCATTGGGGTGCATGGCAACAGTACATCTTCCCTTGTAAATTTACCGTTTAAAATTGCTGCTTCAACGACATTCATTATCTTTTTTATTAACAGCATGGTATCATTGCAAGGGAAGAATAATAGCCACACCAAACCTCAGTGTTAAAATTTATGACTACATGCCTGGCAAATTAAGTGAATTCAAGAATTCAGTTGGATAACTGACAAATTCATCTCAGTTCCCTACAGTATTTATGGACTGGTATATTGATGCTTTGCCTGGTATTTTGTTTTGAATGAAATTGATGTCACTGACATCGTTGTGTCTGGCTAATAATATAGCTTGTGCATGGAGTCAGTGATGATTTTTGAAGTTCTGTGCAATATTTGGGAAAACTTTTTAAATTGATTAATATGTGGTAGCTGTGATTTCACAGAAGTTTGTTGACGTGGGATATATAGTGTGGATCCATAGAGTGCTATTTTCCCATGCCCAGTATCCAACAAATGTTTTGTGAAATGTTCAGCAGATGCATCATATTGTACTTGTACATGTGTATTGATCTTCAAAGTCAATTTTGGGTAGCTGTTGCCATAAAACTGATGATTTGAGAAATGCATTAAGTCCATCAGCAGCTGCTGAATATGGTATAACTGGTAAGTCTAGTTGGCAACCACCACACAATAAAATAAGTGTGCCACTGAAGAACTGTTGATTTCCTTTCAAGCCTCTAAACATACAATGAAGTGCTTCCAATGCTGTTTCGTCCTCTGTAGTATAATTGTACCATAGACTACAGCCACACAACCATGTTTCTCATGCAGTGATTGGCCCCATGTTCATGGAACACATGCAGCAGTGTTGATGCTGACTACACAAGTGCTTTCCTCATGCAGTGTGAAACCAAGAGAAATTCCATCACAAGTGTGTTGCTGTTAGTTGCAGCAACATTTACTGTGTGCAGTTAGTATCAATTACAAGTGGAATTTCATTAAATAAGAATGTGGTGCTTTCATTATGTGGTTATGATAGTTGTTCATAAGTGTTGGCAATGATGACATAAGAAAAAGTACCGGACATGCCCAATATCAAGTGAGAGCTCCACAAAGGGGAAGTTTGTGCTCCTACACAGCAAGCTGAAGGCAAATCCACACAAGTTTTTCTAGTCATTAATTAAAACTTCCGGGCTGAATTGCCGTGGTCCATATATAAAACCACTTCTCCTTCCTGACATTTCGTTGGCGGCTGCGGGCAACATCTTCTGAGGTGAGTCGGCGACTGGCTGCTAGGCACTGGTGGTCCCACTTATATAGAGCACTTAGATGGCGCCACCACTCGTCATGTGCTTTCGAATTTAAAACTATCTCTGACTAGTGCCATCTCTCTCGATTACAGGTAATCGATTGTCACTTTGTTGGTACAAAGTCGAACGCCATATCTTGTCTAGTTTTAATCCTCCTCCTTTTCTATTAAAATTATTTCCGTGCTTGTAGATCTCTATAGCTTCTCTATACATGCGAGTATAATAATGTGAGGTCCTAGCTATCACGTTTGCCTCACTAAATTTTATTTCGTGATCACCGTCTTTGAAAATGTGTTCCGCTACAGCTGATTTCTCACTCTGTCCCAATCTACAGTTCCTTTTGTGTTCCGTTAGGCGGGTATTAACACTCCTTTTAGTTGTTCCAATATAAACCATGCCACAGCTACACGGAATTTTATACACACCTGGGGTAGCTAAAGGGTGTCGTGCATCTTTCACCGATCTTAAACTTTCACTAATTTTCTTGGTAGGTCGAAAGATTGTCTCCACTTGAAACTTGGCCAAAACTTTACCAATACAGTCTGTGATGTTGTGAATAAATGGAAGAAAAACTTTTCCAGCTGACGGTTGTTGTTGTCGTGTATTTTCGGACACTTTTCTTCTAGGGTGGAGTGCTCGATCTATTTCCTTGTCAGTGTACCCATTTCTCTTGAAGGCTGTTCGCAAATGGCTTAATTCATCTTGCAAGTAAATTGGCTCACAGATGTTATTAGCTCTGTCCACTAAAGTTTTTATGACCCCTCTCTTCTGCCTAGGATGATGATTCGAAGTCTTATGTAGGTAATGATCGGTGTGTGTGTGTTTCCTATATACCTTGTGCCCTAAAGTCCCATCTGCCCGTTTAATAACCAATACATCCAAACAATTTAGTTGTCCATTACTCTCTTTCTCCATGGTGAATTGTATCCTTGGATTGAAACAGTTTATGTGCACCAAAAACTCACTTAGTTCTGTGTCTGTGTATGTGCGGATGGATATGTGTGTGTGTGTGTGTGTGTGTGTGTGTGTGTGTGTGTGTGTGTGTGCGCGCGCGAGTGTATACCCCTTCTTTCCCCCTAAGGTAAGTCTTTCCGCTCCCGGGATTGGAATGACTCCTTACCCTCTCCCTTAAAACCCACATCCTTTCGTCTTTCCCTCTCCTTCCCTCTTTCCTGATGAGGCAACAGTTTGTTGCGAAAGCTTGAATTTCATGTGTATGTTTGTGTTTGTTTGTGTGTCTATCGACCAGCCAGCACTTTCGTTCGGTTAAGTCACATCATCTGTGTTTTTAGATATATTTTTTCCACGTGGAATGTTTCCCTCTATTTTTATATATAAATGCATGGTTGACGACATGTGGAAGTTTTGGTCTCAGTGAGTAGTGCATGGATAACAAAATTGTAAGGCAACAACTCATGATAAGCAGGAAATCTGGGTTCCAGTCCTGCTCTGGCACAAATTTTCATTGTTTTCATTCCATTTACAGCTGCTGGTTGTTCATATTCACAAATGTGAATACCTTTAATTGAGTTAGGAAATTTTTACTCATGTAGTATTTGTATTTTGCACAATGTATTCTGGATTGGATGGGAAACATGTTGTCAATATGTTTGGGAATAATGTGCATATTTGCTGTGGTTGAGCAATGTTTGATGTATCAGTGAATGCAGTGTTACAACACACACTGTTTTCAAGAAGATTTAATTCTTGAGAAGGTACATGATAATTGGCACATACTTGGCCATTTTCTGTCCTTAATTCTTGAAAGTATATAGGCACTTCAGACGAAAGTAGCATTTTAGCACACTTATTTCATTCCCACACAAAGAGAAAAATGTAGTTAATGCATGGGGCAGTGGTGACAGGTACACATATGTGCAGATGGATATGTGTGTGTGCGCGAGTGTATACCTGTCCTTTTTTCCCCCCTAAGGTAAGTCTTTCCACTCCCGGGATTGGAATGACTCCTTACCCTCTCCCTTAAAACCCACATCCTTTCGTCTTTCCCTCTCCTTCCCTCTTTCCTGATGAGGCAACAGTTTGTTGCGAAAGCTTGAATTTTGTGTGTATGTTTGTGTTTGTTTATATATATATATGTCTGCTTGTGACTGTATATGTGTGGATGGATATGTGTGTGTGTGCGCGAGTGTATACCCATCCTTTTTTCCCCCTAAGGTAAGTCTTTCCGCTCCCGGGATTGGAATGACTCCTTACCCTCTCCCTTAAAACCCACTTCCTTTCGTCTTTCCCTCTCCTTCCCTCTTTCCTGACGAAGCAACCGTTTGTTGCGAAAGCTAGAATTTTGTGTGTATGTTTGTGTTTGTTTGTGTGTCTATCGAGCTGCCAGCAATTTCGTTTGGTAAGTCACATAATCAGAAATGACAGTAAAGAATATTTTTATATATTTTGAGAGGCCAATGTCAGAATACACAAACTGCTGAACAGGGCTCAACAAGAAGTTCGCAAACTTACACCACTTACAGCCCAAACTACCGGTTTCCGAGCCAAAAATATCCTTTCAGATTGAGACAAGTTACCCCAAAATATAATACTGTTGTGACTCAGCAATCATTCAAAGCGCCGCCGCGCAATTACGCGCGTCCTCTACGTGCGGCGCTGTCTGCCAGCCATGCAGCAGCTGCGCCATCTAAGCGGCCAGCCGAGCAGCGGCCGCTAGCCTGGGACTCAGTGCTCATTCGAATTCTAACGTGTACACATGTCTTGCTTGTCAAGTTACTCTGTGACTTATATGTGTTGTGTCGTTCTGAAATATACGTGTTAAACTTGACGTTATAACAATTGGCGATGAGGTAGTGGATTTTTCCTTTTCACCATTGACCCACAGGTTTCCATGGCTACTGTCGAGGAACTATTGCAAAATCTCCTTGAACAGCAAACACTTCTAACAGCGGCGATTCGCAATTTCGTCGCGGCGTCAAATGCAGGGCATTTCTCGTCGTTGGCTATACCTCCTTTTCCTCCTTACGACGAGATGGTGGAAGACTGGTCTGATTATGAAAAACATCTTCGACAGCACTTCTTGGCATTTCATGTCACGGACGAACAACCATGTAAGTCTCTGTTCCTTTCCTGGATTTCACCTCAAATGTATCGGTTGTTGTCGCAATTGGCTTCTTTGAAGGATCCTGCGTCTTTGTCCTTTGCTGAAATGTGCTCACTTCTGTCTGTCTATTTTCAAAAGCAAACACATGTGGTAGCCTCTCGTGTTGCCTTTTATCATTGTCAAAAACAGCGCTTGGGCTGCTGAACTTCACGGCCTCAGTCGAAAGTGTCAATTTGTTACTGACGTTCACAAAGAATCCTATGCCAATTCCATGGTACGGGATGCTATTATCTGGTCGGTGCCCGACAAAGAAGTTCAGCAACGTGCCCTTCAATAGGCAAATCTGACTCTAGATGAAGTTCTCTCTATTGCGCAGTCTTTTGAAATTTCTCTCGCCGCTGGGGCGCAAATAGAGGCAAGGGGTGATGTTGGGGAAATACAACCTCTGTGCGCTGTTGACGACGCATGCGGCGCGTCCCCACCAGCCGACGTGGCCGCAATGCGCTCCCACACGCAGCCTCGGCCTAACCGTAAACAACCCGCTAAGAAACTGCAGCAAAACCCCCGGCAACTTCCTTCATGTCCGCGGTGTTTTACGAAACATTCACGCGACGATTGTCCCCAACGTTGGGCTGTGTGTCACAATTGCAAAAAGAAAGGTCATGTGTCTTCCGTTTGCAAATCTGACTGTATACATGATGTTCATGAACATGACGCTGATTCTGATTCTGTGTTGTCTGTCAATTGCACTTCTTCCCTTTCAGGGAAGTTATTCCTCACTGTCCAAATCCTTGGTCGAGATGTTCGCATGCAGGTGGATACCGGTTCTGCTGCCATTATAATTAATTCACAGACGTGTCTTCAGTTGGGTTTTCCACTCCTGTCACCTGTCACTCGGCAATTACGGACGTACAATAAACAGAAGATTTCTCTCTTGGGACAGTTTAATGCTGAGGTATCTTACAAATCCATCGTTCGCACTGTTCTCATATTTGTGGCCGACCAGAGTAACGCAGAGAATCTTTTTGGTTTTGATGCCTTTCGTGTTTTTGGGTTCTCCATAGATGACTCTGTCAATATCGCCTCCAATGCTATTCCTTATGCCCAATTGGATTCCTTGTCGACGACATTTTCGTCCCTTTTTTCTCATGGGTTAGGCCGTGCAAACGACTTTGAAGCCCATATCATGCTCAAACCCACTGCTCGGCCTAAGTTTTTTCGGACTCGGCCCGTTCCTGTGGCCCTTCGTGATTGGGTAAAACAGGAGCTGGATCGTCTCACTATTTCAGGGGTCTTGCTTCCTGTCACTTCCAGTGAGTGGTCCTCTCCTGTCATTGTCGTTGCTGAGCCAAATGGTGATATTCATCTCTGTGGCGATTTCAAAGCCACTGTAAACGCTCAATGGCTCATCGACACTTACCCTATGCCCCGTCCTGAAGAACTGTTCACTAAACTTGCTGGAGCCAGTATTTTTCTAAAATTAACCTGTCAGAAGCTTATCATCAACTTCCTCTCGACACTGCTTCCCGGCAGTTTCTGGTCCTTAACACGCCTTTCGGCCTCTATCAATACCAACGATTGCCATTCTGGGTTGCTAGCACCCCTTCTCTCTTTCAGCAATTCTTGGAACAATTATTGCTCCCTGTCCCTGGGTGTATCAATTACATGGACGACATTGTTGTCACTGGCTCCACCACTGAAGAACATCTTCAAAATCTCCGCACACTTTTTCATGTCTTACAGACTGCCGGTCTTAAGTGTAATCTTCAGAAATCACAATTTTTTCAGGCATCTATCACGTACTTGGGGTTTCAACTCTCTCGGGAGGGTATTCGTCCGCTTCAGCAAACTGTCGCTGCAATCGATGCCCTTCCTCACCCTACATCTATTAAGGAACTGCAGGCCTTCTTGGGGAAAATAGCATACTATCACAAGTTTTTACGGTCTGCGGCTTCGGTGGCTCAGCCGTTGCATCGCCTGTTGCATAAAAATGTGCCTTTTCACTGGCCCGCGTCATGCGATGCGGCTTTCCAGAAACTGAAGACTATGCTGAAACAGGCCCCGTGCCTGGCTACTTATCGACCTGGCCAATATCTTGTTCTTGCCACAGACGCCTCTCAATACGTGGTCGGTGCAGTCCTTGCGCACCGTTTTTCTGACGGTTCGGAACAACCCATTGCTTATGCCTCCAAAACGCTCACGGATGCCCAACAAAAGTATTCTCAAATTGAAAAAGAAGCTTCGGCCATTATTTATGCTCTTCATAAGCTGGGTGTTTTTCTCTATGGCTCAAAATTTCATCTTGTTACGGATCACAAACCACTTGTTTCCTTGTTTCATCCATCAACGTCACTTCCCGACAAGGCTGCACACCGCTTCCAGCGTTGAGCTCTTTACTTGTCTCGTTTCAATTATGAGATTCATTTCCGGCTGACGGCTCAACATGCAAATGCTGATGCTCTGTCTCGCCTTCCCATGGTTCCTGATCTGGCATTTGATAGGGACGAACTTTGTGTTTCCACCTGGATGTTGCCGAGCAGCGGGTTGTGGACAGGTTCCCCATCACTGGGGACAGGTTGGGGGCTGCTACGGGTTCTGACCCTACCCTCTCCTGGGTTTTACGCTGTATTCAGAAAGGTTGGCCAGATCGCCCATCCGCTAAGACTTTTGATCCATTCCGGAACTACTACGCTTTGCGCTACCGCCTCACGGCTAGGGATGGTGTTATCCTCCTTTCCACCGACAATGCTTCGCTGCATGTTGTGGTACCTGTGTCTTTGTGTGCTTCGGTCCTGCCCCTCCTTCACCAAGGGCACTGTGGTGTGTCTCGCACAAAATCTCTGGCGCACCATCATGTGTACTGGCCTGGCATCGACTCTGAAATTGAACACATGGTCGTTGCCTGTGGCCCTTGTGCGTCACAGGCCGCTGCTCCAAAGTCATCTTTGTCACCGTGGCTCCACCAGTGCTCTCGCCCGCATTTTTTCTTTGGAAGTCCTCCCCTCTACTCTTGTTACTGATAATGGTCCGCAATTTGCCTCTACCGAATTTGCGGATTTTTTGTGCTCGTCACGGCGTTATGCATGTCACGGCCCCACCGTTCCATCCGTTCCATCCACAATCAAACGGTGAGGCTGAACGACTGGTCCGCACGTTTAAGGCTCAGATTCGGAAACTTCTGACTTCTTCTGCTGCTGATGATGCGCTTCACCAGTTTCTGGCGTCTTACCGTTTCACCCCCATGGGCGACCACAGCCCGGCTGAGCTCTTACATGGCCGACAGCCCCGCACGCTACTTCATCTTCTGCGGCCTTCCACCTCACGGCTGCAGGTGCCTTCACTTGGATGGTTCACCGCCAACGACCTCGTCTGGGTACGGGGATATGGCAGGCGGCCAAAATGGAGTCCGTGCCGCATCTTACGACACTGTGGCCGACGCCTGTACGAAATCCAGACGGACACGGGTGTTGCAGTGCATCATTCGGACCAGCTTCGGCCTCGTGTGCCGGCAACGCCTGTTCCGAATGCCGCTACACCACCTTCGGCTCTACCTGATGCTCAGGACCTTGGCATCTCTCAATACTCACAACGCAGCCCTCTCACTGTCATCGCAATGCCAGCACAAGAACAGACGCCACCAGGAGACGTGCCCATGCAGGAACCATCCTCTGTCAGAACCAATCTACTCACCTCCTCCTCCAACGGATGCCAACATATCGCCCATGTCTCCTGTTATATCAACTGGACTTGCCGCAACGGGCAGATTGGACCATGGGGCCCCAGCAGATTCGACCCCCACGTCTCCTCTCATCTCGACCCGTTATCATCGGGGACACTTCCGTCCGTACGGGAAGCCTCCTCCTCGAGACTTCACGGCGAGTCAAACAACGCCTATGGACATTAGCCATCTCCAGGACACCTCCATCAGGACCAGTGCAACAATTTCAAATGGGGGAAAAGTGTTGTGACTCACCGATCATTCGAAGCGCCGCTGCGCAATTACACGCATCCTCTACGTGCGGCACTGTCTGCCAGCCATGCAGCAGCTGTGCCACCTAAGCGGCCAGCCGAGCAGCGGCCGCTAGACTGGGACTCAGTGCTCATTCGGAGGCTAACGTGTACACGTCTTGCTTGTCAACTTATTCTGTGACTTATATGTGTTGTGTCGTTCTGAATATATATGTGTTAAACTTGACGTTATAACAAATACCATATGACTAAGCGAATGAAAATAAGCAAATTAGACTAATTTTCATGTCGAACAATCACTCACTTCAGATGCTGTTTGAATAGTGAACATGGCAGCATTAAGTATTTGAACAAGATCCTGAATGTGGGCTTTCCATGACAGTTTACTATCTTTCTGAACACCCAGAGATTTGAACTGTTTAGTTTCACTATCTGTATGCCCATTCTATGAAATAAAAATGTCCAATTTTGTTGAATTGTGTGTCAGAAACTTTAAATCTGAGTATTAATGTGATTTAGTGTTAATTTATTTTCTACAAGTCATGGACTTCTGCCAAGAACTGCACTATTTGAAACAGTGCCAATGTTGCACACAACTGTCATCAGCAAACAGAAATATTTTAGAATTACCTGTTATACAAGAAGGCACATCATTTATATAAATAAGGAACATGGGTGGCCCCAACACTGGTCCGTGAGGCACCACCCATATGACTGTGCCCTACACAGATCCCACATCACAGCCATTCTCGACACTATGAACAATGACATTTTGCTGTCTGTTGCTAAAGTAAGAGGTGAACCAATTGTGAGCTACTCCAAGTATTCCGTGATGGTCCAGCTTCTGGAGCAATACTTTGTGATCAACACAATCAAACGCCTTAGTTAAATCAAAAAATATGCCGAGTGTTCAGAACCTTTTGTTTAATCCATCCAGTACCTCACAGTGAAAAGATAGAATAGTTGTTAAACCACTTCTGAAGCCAAACTGTACATTTGATAGCAAATTATGTGATATAAAATGCTTGATTATCCTTACAGACACAGCCTTTTCAACAACTTTTCTCCCTTTTCATAAAGCAGCTTTAATACTGTGTACTTTAATCATTTGGGAAACTGACCTTTCTTAAAGGAAAAATTACAAATATGGCTAAGTACAGGGCTTACATGTGCAACACAGTACTTTAATATTCTGCTAGGCATGCCATCATATCTATGAGAGTCCTTAGTATTCAGAGATTTAATTATTGACTCAATCTTTCCTTTGTCTGTATCACAGAGGAGTATTTCAGTCATCAATCTTGGAAAGGCATTTGCCAAGAGAGTTTAATGATTCCCTCTGGAAACTAAATTTTTATTTAATTCACCAGCAATACTCAGAAAATGATTGTAAATACTGTACATATATATCTGATTCATCACTAACAGAAATATTTTTACTACGAACTGACTTTATATCATCGACCTTGTGCTGCTGACCAGACACTTCTTCATAACTGACCATATGCTTTTAATTTTATCCTGTGAATTAGCTAGTCTATCTGCATACCACATACTCTTTGCCTAATAACATTTTAAGCACCTTACAGTACTGTTTGTAATGGGCTACTATAGCTCAATTGTGACTACTTCTAACATTTTGATATAATTCCCGCTTTGTACTACATGATATCTTTATCCCACCAGTCAACCATCCGGGCTGCCTTTTCCTGCTAGTACCCCATTTAGAACATTCTAATTGAAAGCAACTCTCAAAGAGCATGAGAAATGGGTTAAGGAAAGAATTGTATTTGTCATCTATGTTATCGGCACTATAACATCCTGCCACTCTTGTTCCTTGACGAGGTTTAAAAAACTCTGTATTGTTGTTGGATTAACTTTCCTACAAAGTTTGTTATTATATGTGACATTTGTTTGAGTACAAAAACCTTTTAGTGTTAAAATTTGTGCATCATGGTCTGAAAGAGCATTCACCCATTTACTAACAATGCCCATCTAGTATTGAAGAATGAATAAAAGTATTGTCTATAGCTGTGCTACTGTTCCCCTGCATCCTAGTTGAAAAAACACAGTCTGCATTAGGTCATATGAATGTAGGAGATCAACATCCTTTTTCTTGAACCATCACATACAAAATCAATATAGAAGTCACCACATATAACTAATTTCTCGTGCTTCCTATAAAGTAAATCAAGAAACCTCTCTAGCCTGAGCATAAATGCTCTGAAGTCAGAGTTAGGGGACCTACAAATATCAACAATTAGAAGTTTAGTTTCGCTAAATTCAACTGCCCCAGCACAACATTCAAATATCTGTTCAGTGCTGTGCCGTGATATGTCTATGGACTCAAATGGAATACTGCTTTTTACATACACGACCGATCCCCCACCCCGCAAGAAAATCCTTTTTTTAAAAAAAAAGGGGGGGGGGGGCAGCTAATCTGTATCCTGGTGGTAAAGGAAGCCACTGAATTGTCAAATTTTTTAAGTGGTGCTCCGATATACCAATAATTTCAGAGTCAACACCTATAAGCAGTTCATGCACACGTGATTGCTACATCTGCTCTGAACACCTGGAAGTTAAACATGTAACGGTATTTTCTTTGTGCCTGCCTGCAACTCTACATTTCATCTTTATGGCAAGTAGTGATGTAAGTTCTTAGGTTTTCATAGCTAGAATAAATTTACATAACAATTGCTGGGCTGTAGACTTAGTCATATTGTAAAATGATGCACCAATGTTTCAGCCACTACTACAAGTACTTCTCATCAGGATATATCAAACTTCGGTACATCATTTTACAGCATGATATGGTCTACAACTCTGAAGAATTTCATGCCTGCAGAGTTTACAGCTGCCTCAGGAGTTGCAGTCTCACTCAAACTGTATATCAACAGCACAGAGCAATTAGCTAAACACACAACATAGAATTGTACAGACTGCCAACTGAGCTTTTGTATGTCATATTACTGCCAAACATATATGGCGGTTAGGGATAACCATATTCCTTATTAACCCATACATTGTCATAGAAAACATTATATTGACTTTAAAGTAACAATCATAGATACCAGAAATTAAAGGGAGGAATTTATAAAACACTAACATATCCACATAGATGTAGTACAATTTTTACTTATATACTAATGACCATAAATATGCGTAGTGTTAAACAGTGTCAACATTTTGTAATAGTAATTAGGTTAAAAAATCAGTCTGAAATGCTACAAGAAATATACTTAATAATTCAAGTGACAAATTAATCCACATACCTTCACACTAGTAGACTGCAACACTTGGAAGAAAAACCGTGGAATATAAAGTGGTGTCTGAGACAGCACTTCTACCTGACGCAAAAGAATCTCCACATGCTGCAAATAAAAAGACACATATAACTACGTGTAAGTAGTGAAGACTGGATCTGAAATACATCTTACAGTGCAAGTTGAACAGTTCTTGGTCTGACATGAAAACAGCACACGTACTGAGTGACTTTTTGATTAACTGATTGATTAATTAATAATGCAATTAATCCATTGTGCTCTATTGGCCCCACCAAGGACGAAAACCTTCTGGGATGTGTAAGAGCCAAGATACAACTTAATCTGTAATTTGTATTGATAATGAACTGTCACCATACTGCTTAGCATCGTTTTTTTTCTTCTTCCACTGATATGTAGCCTAGTACATTAGCAAGAAAGTTACTATTTGGGGGAAAAACAAAGCTGCTGCTACCTCAGCTACATAAAATAGCTGCAGTTTATCTTCTGTTGGTACCTTAATACTTATGTCGGTAATGATCAAGGAAAAGAAGGAGGTACCCACAGTGCAGCAGAATGCGTGCCATGTGCATTTATGTTTTGTATTTGTTAATGCTGAAGAAAAGCTCGTCACTGTTTTCAATCTTGCTCCTATGCCTACAGACTGCTAAAAGCCTTGACTACACATTGAGCGGTACCTCCTTTTAGATGGTAGCTTCTTGAAGAACTTGGTACCTGAGTATATAACTCTGCTCTTTAACCTTAGACATGGAGGCAAGGTCTACTTGAATATTATCTTTCTGCCTTCTGTTTTGATTGTGACACTTTACATCAGGTTGTAGTCTTTGTCTTTTCTTATGTCCTGGAGTCCCTTAAACATATTTCTTGATCCATCTACCATCTGTTCACCAGGTGGCATGTCTTATTTATTCCCGTTTCAGTCATTACTACCACTGTTCACCTAGTGACAAGTCTAACCCACTTCCATTTCAGTCATACTTACATTATTCTCTCTAATTTCTTCATTGGTCCATTTATCTTTTTTTTTTTTTTTTCCTTTCTATCAGTAATTCATCCCTCTTCATTGCTCATTGAGCAGTAACAAATTTTTGAATGGTTTTAACATCGAAAGTCCATGTCTTACTGCCATAAGTAAAAATGGGTTATACACAATACCATTTCAGTCACAGGAATCTTAATTTGACAGTGGAATTTTGATTTTTAAAACTATACCGAGTTTAATAAAAACACTGTCTCATTTCTACTCTTTTCAACTGCATTTAATACAGATCAAATTTATTGCTAATTTTTATTATTTTCTTCTTGATATGCTGATCATACATTATTTTTATCTTATTGAAATTTATTTCATGCCTTCTCTCAAACTTCCTCTATTACATTCTTCCACTCACAACTGAGCTTTATCTGTGCTAAAAGCAAAGATACAATGTCTTCAGCAAGATGAAAGTTTTTCTGATATGTTTCATTTACATACATTACTTCTCCATTTCCCCAGTTGAAGGCCTAGCAAACACCCAGTAGGACTGCTGAGAAAAGTTTTGTAAGCACGCCTACTCCTTCTATTACTTTTAATTTTCCCAATATCCTAATGAAGTGTAATGGATACTGCAGCATTAAGGTGTATATCATTCAGTCTTGCTTCTAAAGGCTTGTTGCTGTTATTGTTGAAACTGAGACAAAACTTTTCATAATCTAAGTAACCTCAACAATGTGGTATTCATATCCATTGCTTTACTTTATAACTTCATTTATGACTTGCAATGGTCTGTTGCACCTGTATCCATTTCTAACGCCAGCTATTAGCTTTGACTGATTAAACTAAAAGTTTTGAAAAGGAGGGTTTGGTGCTCAATGTGTTGCCTCCTTCAGAAGAAGATATTTTGGCCAAAAGCTTAAATATATAGCGTCTTTTCACTGTGTCTCTCTGCGGCTCAGCATTTCCTCTATATCTCCTTTTCATAATATTATTGTTATTCCATCCTGGACTTTCCACTGTTTAAACAAAATACTTTTTCTATATATTGGTAATAATTTTGCTGAATATCCTGTACATTATGGAGAGAAGGGTAATAGATCAGTACTTTCTTATGTATTGTTTATTGTGTTACAGTGCAATTACAGGATTGTTCCAGTTTTGGGGAATTGTTTTCCTCTACTTTCTGTTGTATTACTTTTCACCCAGTTTTAACAATTTCTATTGAAATGCCATCATCTATAGGCATCATTCCTTTCCTAATAGCTCAAATGGCTCTACGCACCTTAACTGGAATGACTTCCAGAAAGTCATGTCTTTCATGTACCTGTATCCAGGATTCTCTTCTTGAACTATACAAACATTTAAGTAAATTTTTGAATGCTTCTATACTTTTTTCTTCATTACTGGTTACTCTGCCATCAGCCACTGAAACTGGTGAAATGTGAGGACTATCCAGTTAATGTTACTATAATTATAATAATTATTATTGAATCTACTACTGTTTTCAATTATGTCTCTTAACAAAATTTCATTGTAAATGCTGACATACACTCAGAGATATATGTCGATAGTTCTGTTTAATACGGCTTATTTTACCATATTCCAATTGCTGTTAGTTTGAAACTCAAGCTTTGTCTTGAATAACTGCCTTTCTCTATTTCAGATTCTCTTTTCGACTGATTTCTTCATTCTTGGAACATCTTTTACGGTCCATGTACATGCCTTTGTTAATGTGTTATGTGCCACATGGGTCATACTCCTGTGAAAGACTCATGTGCAAGGCTTGTTCGACACACCCACCCAGCACATCCTACTCCATTCCCAACTGAGGCTTATCTTATCCTATCAGAGACAGCATCACATGTGAAAACAGTCATGTCGCATACCAGTTATGCTGCAATTTCTGCAGAGTAATCCTCCTAGATTCAATCTCTGCTAGCTGTATGCTCCACGTCCACCTCTACCCCTGCCCCAGGACTTTGATTTCACTTACTCTACATGCACAACCTCTTTGCCACTGTCTTCTCTTCCTCTGTTCTGCCTCCCCTCTGAATCCATTCCTTCACATCACTGTGATCGTGCACTGCATCAACTCTCAGGTTCATGTGCTTGTTTTGCATTCCTACCCCATGCACCTGCTGCCTGTCCACCACCACCATCTCTCCCACTCCCCACCCTCTTTCTCCCCTCACCACTCTACCCAACACAACTCCCCACATCAGTTGAGATACAGTTCTAGCACAGTGTATTTTGCTGATACAATGCAAGGAATTTCTCAGGCTTGTTTACGTGCATCAGGACTTATCATTACCATGTAAAATGTGCTAATTATATGCTGAGAAGTCTACAGTGGCTTGATCCAACAGTGACTGAAGCAAATATCTAAGCACTACATCAATAGTTTACCAAAAATGTAAGTAACATGTAGTTAGTGTGAAGTGGATACGCAAAACAAATCCAAACTTGCCTGGTGGCTGATTACTTTAGGCCCTTCTGCTTGTGGTAACTGCTGGGCTAAAGCACTCGCCTGCTGACAACGCTTTACCAGTTGCTGTGTTTCCAGGTTACTCTGCTGGTATATGCTGTCACTGAAAGCAGTTGAAAATGCATGATGAAAATATTGCTAGATATAAAAAAACAGATATTTCTGTTAACTGTAACACCGTATTTGGAAACATATTTTTTATGTAAGAGATCCAATGACAGGCAGCATGCTGTTCATCTCCATAACAGTCTATTCAGCCATGTCATTCACAAAAGCTTAAATGTGATACGTCTGACACAAGAGGAGCCAGTGCAACAGCAGAAAGAATAGTGTGCTTCCATGACTTTGGAATTTTACATAAATTTAATGTGACAGTGCAAAGAATTTGTTAACACTGCATCATCTTGCAAAATTCATAAAGTCCTTGGGTTACAGATTCTCCCAAAGTTGTTGCAGCATATCAGATTTAACTATTTTGTCTGTGACATAAATTCTTGTTCATGATGGTGTAAGAAAACTGTATCCTTGATAAATCCACACGAATAAAAATCAAAGGCTGTCACGTTCAGGGAATGAGTTGACTATGTGATAGGACCAGCTTAATCTGTCCAGTGACCTTGTAATCTATCCTTGGGGTAGTCCCAGACTTCATTAAAGAAGTACAGTAGTGCATCATTTTGTTGTACATGTGTAAACTGTGCATATTGCTGGAATAACATTATGTAACAGTTGATAAAGCACTTATAACCTTAAAACAAAATGGCTGCAGCCAAAGTTTGCTGTGCTCATCCTATACCATTCACTTTTAAAGTCACCAGACAAGGAAGTAGTCAACAAACTACGGATGCTGGGGTTCACTGAATCCATATCTTCAAACCCGAGGGCAATGCCCTAGTTTTTATTCAAAAGCCAAATCTAATTCTTCACTTGAGTCAGTATTTTAAGTCCACAATGCATCACTGATTCTCACCATCTCCACTACTAGCTGAACTACCTGGGGATGAGACTTTCACTGATGGATATTTGCACACACTTCCTAACTAAGCTTTGCAAAACATAATTATGATATATAATTGAGCCTATATGGTTACAAGCATCTACCTTAAAGATGTTGTGAGAAAAAGGTGTACCCTCTGAATGGACAGCAGAACGCAATAAAACATTTAAAGCATTACAAAGTAAACTGAGGTTATTGTCTTGCCTGTCTCACTTTTCTGTAGTGAGTAATACTCACCTATAGTGATTAACAATGTTCACTGAGACAATGCTTAGCTCGGAAACCCTCATTGCACCAATGTGAATTCAGTCATTGCTAGATGAATGTCCAAATATACTTGCTATTTAGTGCCATCTAGAATGTCACTGTAGCTTACACAATCCACAGTGTGTATTCAGCCAGCAAATAGTAGCTGTACAAGAGAGAGAGAGAGAGAGAGAGAGAGAGAGACAGAGAGTGAGTGTGTGTGTGTGTGTGTGTGTGTGTGTGTGTGTGTGTGTGTCATATCGTGTGTTCCTCTTGTAGGCATTTTAACATTTTTATTCCTGAAACTATCATTATACCATACCCTCCAATGCTTTACTTAGTATTTAAATTAAGTATCACCAATTTAGAGATATCATAGAAGGCCAAACCACACAGACAAAGGGGAGGGGGAGGAGGATTTTTGTGAGATATTTCTAACAGTGATACAAATAAGTGACTGAAGTTTCACAAATATATCACAACTATAGGTCTCTCTTGATTCTCATAGTTTCTTCTTTGCGGAGTATCTAATCATTTTATTATGTTTCTGATCAATTAAACAGAAAAGTACAAATAAAAACACATGGGAAAGCAAGTGGCACATTGGAGCTTTGGTTCATGAGAAGTGCTTGGGTTTCAGGAACATTAGCATGCAGTCTTTGAAAGGCAGATATCTTGGCTCTAGTCTCACTTTGTCTCACAGCCTCAACTGGCCACAAAGATTAAACACTGTTTACCTGCAATTAACAGGAAGAATTATCACTTTTCTGTATATCTAGCACGTTATTAATTGTAGTAAAGTTTGTATTACAGCTGTAACACTCATTTGCTGCTTGATTCTAAATGACATACCATTTTTCATGAACCATTTGTAAATAAGAAACAAGCTACTGTTTTAATAATGTTATTATTTATTTTTGCAACTAGTTTTAGTCTAAGATATCAACTTATCACAGAATTTGTGTACGCAATGTAACATTTGTACCATACTTATACTTGAAACTTCCTGGCAGATTAAAACTGTGAGCCCGACCTAGACTAGTATTTGATCTGCCAGGAAGTTTCATATCAGCGCACACTCCGCTGCAGAGTGAAAATCTCATTCTGCATACTTATACTTCATTAACATTAATAAAACCAACTAATTCCAGGGACAGATTGCTGGGCGTAAATGAAGGAAAGAAGGCACATACTTATCAATCCATAAATCAAAGAAAATGCAATGTCTCCAGAATGAGATTTTCACTCTGCAGTGGAGTGTGCGCTGATATGAAACTTCCTGGCAGATTAAAACTGTGTGCCCGACCGAGACTCGAACTCGGGACCTTTGCCTTTCGCGGGCAAGTGCTCTACCATCTGAGCTACTGAAGCACGACTCACGCCCGGTACTCACAGCTTTACTTCTGCCAGTATCTCGTCTCCTACCTTCCAAACTTTACAGAAGCTCTTCTGCGAACCTTGCAGAACCAGCACTCCTGAAAGAAAGGATACTGCGGAGACATAGCTTAGCCACAGCCTGGAAGGTAGGAGACGAGATACTGGCAGAAGTAAAGCTGTGAGTACCGGGCATGAGTCGTGCTTCGGTAGCTGAGATGGTAGAGCACTTGCCCGCGAAAGGCAAAGGTCCCGAGTTCAAGTCTCGGTCGGGCACACAGTTTTAATCTGCCAGGAAGTTTCATATCAGCGCACACTCCGCTGCAGAGTGAAAATCTCATTCTGGAAACATCCCCCAGGCTGTGGCTAAGCCATGTCTCCGCAGTATCCTTTCTTTCAGGAGTGCTAGTTCTGCAAGGTTCGCAGAAGAGCTTCTGTAAAGTTTGGAAGGTAGGAGACGAGATACTGGCAGAAGTAAAGCTGTGAGTACCGGGCGTGAGTCGTGCTTCGGTAGCTCAGATGGTAGAGCACTTGCCCGCGAAAGGCAAAGGTCCCGAGTTCAAGTCTCGGTCGGGCACACAGTTTTAATCTGCCAGGAAGTTTCAAAATGCAATGTGCCAAAAGATTATTTATACAGTAAAAAAGTACTAATTGCAAAGAAAAAATTAGAGAACATAAAAATTCTAGTCTACTGCTCAAATAAGAGCATATTCATTTTTAAGAGAGCCATCCAGAAAGTAAAGAATGTTTTACCATTATCAAGATATTCTTTAATAATAATGCAGAAGCTCAATATACATTGTTTATCACTTACTTTGCCTATTTTTCCACACAGCCACCTTTTATATTAAGGTACTTGTCTTACCTTGGCACAAGTTTGTGTACACCCTCTTCATATCATGTGGCTGACTGGCTACTTAACCAGGTCACAACAGCATCCTTCAGGTCTTCATCATTTGTAAAGTATTTTCTAGGAAAATGATCCTTTATGTTTGGAAACAGGAAAAAGTTTGACAGACCCAGGTCTAGACTGTAGGGAGAATGCTTGAAGGCGTCCCACCAGAATTTCTAACGCAGCCAGGCTTGTGCCTGCTGGGCAGTATCTAGAAGTGCATTGTCATGCAACAGAACAATTCCATGTGAGAGCATGCCTCTTTGGCAGTTCTGTACAGTCAGATAAAGATGTTTGAGGCTATCACAGAATGTATCACTATTGACTGTTGTGTTATGGGGCACGATATCGATGAGTACGCCCCAGAATACGTAATACAGAGGCCATCAGTTTTTGAGTTGATGCAGTGTTTTTGATCTTTCATGGCCTCTGTGGCAACTTAGCATGACACGCCAATCCATAGACCATCACTTCATTGGGGGGGGGGGGGGGGGGGGGGGGGGGGAGGTTGCAGTATTATGAGTAATCGACATGTTTAATTTCCTGTAACCATCTGGTTGATGAATGTGTTGCTCACCTTTTCTTAATGCTCCAGCAATGCTAGTGCAGCACCCACTCAAGCAGTTTTCTGGTCATCCGTGAGCACACATGGCACCCACCATGCACAAATTATGTGGTACCCTAAGTGCTGAGTGACAATTTTATGCACAATTCAACAATACACTTCTTGATATTGCTCATGTACATCGCTAATTGAGAATCATGAATTCTCTTGAATGATCCAATGCATCTTTTGTTTCAGTGCATCAGTGATGATGGAGGGTTGCCAAGATCCCTTTTCATCATAAACATCTGTTCTGCCATTGTTAGACATCGTGCACCCCTTTTGGATGCTGGCTGCATGCATAAAACCTTTCCCATAAATAGTAACAAGTCTGCAGTGAACGTCACAGGGTCTAACATATTCCATCTGCAGAAAATAATCAACACCTTGCACCTCACAGTCACTGGGATTCTGGGATTCACAGTCGGCACAGCCATGATCACAGCTACTTTTGCACTCACTACATGACAGCGTCCATCTTGCAGCTGCGTGCGGCAACTGTCCGAATCACACTGAACACTGGATACCAATTACAGGCTGCCACAAGACAGTATGTGCAAACTTAGACATGAAGTAACATTGCAAGAACAGTCACATTGTAAGTACTGACCTGAAGTCAAGCACAGGGTCTTCTTGATAGGTTGCTTGTGACACTCTTTCCAAAGTGTGTGCCATCAACACACACATCTGCTGCAAGCTGTAATTCATTAAGGAGAAATAGGAGCATTGCTAAAGAGAACACAAAGAAGATAGTTATTAGTTACACCTTTTAACCAAAAGATTTCCTGAATGGTGAACTTCTTACAATACAATCATACAAAGTGTATAACAAAGATAAGCACCTAAAATAGTGATAAAAACAGAGTGTCAAAAAATCATAAACAAGGGAAGTTATAGATATGATATCCACTAAGTGAACATTTTAGGATTAATTGAATTCAATATCACTTCACCAATTGACAATCATGCTGCCACCCTTCACCCTAACTATATCTCAGGGCATCCCTCAAAACAGTAAGTTACATCTAAAACTTCGTATTCACATTTATTGGCATCAATTCACAATGAAACTGTCACATTTCAACCTAACTGTGACTAGGGCTACGCTGTAGGTCAGTCTGTCAGCACAACCCACAGTCCAAAAACTAATACAGACACACAAGAAATATTGTCAGTAGTCCATTCTCTTTCTGTTTGTGCACATACAAAGCCACACGCCACATCATCATTATGTTATGTGACACAATTAACATCTGGTATTAGTAAGTTCAGCTGGGCTATTTATTTTTCCCTTTTTCATATGCTAATTCTCATGCAGCCAAATCCATTGAGAAGTCTTCCAGAAGGATACATTTGAATATTTGCAAGAGATGCAGGATCAGCATCAAAAGCAGACTGGTAGAGCTTCCAGTACATTTCACCACATAAGCGAAAGTCTTTCACACACTTACGCAGCTGCCATGAAAAAAATAGAGAAATCCAGAATTAGCAGCTGCATTGACGCACTGGTAAATAAATTTACAAATAAGTTTTACTTCAATTGAAAACCACAAGGTGAGGAGGGATTAACATTATAGACAAGGTGTGAAACATTAAATATCACTCCAATTAAATTCATTACAATAAGTGCTCTCTCATGTGTTTTCGGTGTGACTGATTGATGGAGTACTTCTGGATGTTCAGCTGAGCTGTTTCCATTTTACGCACAATATTTTGATGAACGACACAGTAGTCTTCTTAAGTGCTGTGAGTTGTGCTGTTATGTGCTCTTGCTGCATGGGCTCCAACCAGATGATGACTAGTTCCGTTGCTGAAATATTGAGAATAAAATGGAAACAACAACTCAGCTGAACTTCCAGAAGTACTCCATCAATCAGTCACACCGAAAAAATGAGTCCTGATTCAACAATGGGATTCTTTTCGAAGGGAAAAAAGAAAAAAAAAAAGGGGAAGAGAGGAAGGAAAAGAGAGAGAGAGAGAGAGAGAGAGAGAGAGAGAGAGAGAGAGAGAGAGAGAGAGAGAATGATCATAATCACTGCAAGATGCATTGTGAGTTATTTGATTAAATTTTTCCTCTTAAACAGGCCGCAAGGAGCCACACTATTGTTTTGGCTATTTTATACAGATATCCAACTACTAAACAAGAGCATTAGTCATGGAAGAAATCAGTTACTTTATTTACATAAGTTTAGAAAACATTGAAACAGGTGGTTGCACAAATAGAAATGGCAAGTGTGGCAGACAAATTATTATACCCATTTAAGGGAACATGTTAATACTGAGTTTACAAAAGAGAATGCAAAAATTAACGCTAATTCCTCTATCTCTAACATCTGCCAGTTCTTTACGCCAGACACCAGTCAGCAAAACAGAAACAGAATAACCTGTGCAGTTATTCAAATTCTGGGTTATTTGTCCCATAAGTATGGCATTTTAATAATATTGTTTTCAAAGTCTGTTTATTAAATTTCTAAATATTTGTGTTGCTCTGTTCAAATTTATATGCTATTTCCTAATGCAATAATATAGAAGAATGCTGGTATATTACTTTTATGTTAAACTGGTGAGGTGTAGAAGATGTGGATGTTATGGTATTATGGAAAAGTCACGCTATTTGCATCAGGGGAGGCTTTTTGGATGAGACAAGAAGGAAAGACATTACTTATCGCAAAGTCACCCAATGCCCCAGACCAGAGACCTATCAAATGATGTGACAAGGCAACACTTTCTTTCTCATCCCATCCAATAGTTTTCCCCTAACTGGGGGTTTTTGAGTGATGTGCCACTTGGTGAGTAGCTTTTTCAATTAATTTTTAACTATTCAATTATATAAGTATCTTCTTCAATACCTGGGCACTGGAAGGAGAAACAATAACAAAAGAGAACTATCAACTCCATCACCAGCTGTACGAACAAGTTTAGCTCTAATGACTGCAACTATACAAAGTAAAGAGACTGGTAGTTGCATCACAACTGCACTTCACCCTCATTCATCTCTTCTGATTCAAAAAAAGTGTAGAGCCAAGTTTTTGCACAGCTCCTTACTCTCCAGATGTGGCTCCTTCAGTCTTCTTCTTGTTTTCAAATTTAAATGCACTATTTAAAGAATAGCGTAAGAGGACACACACACACACACACACACACACACAGTCTGATTGGGAGGGGGGGCATGGGAGGGGGGGGAGAAGGGATGGGAGGTCATTGTATGCAATCTGTAAAGCTGGCCAAATTTACTTTCATTAAACTGAAAACTTTGTTGAAGACACTAACCAAGAGTCTCCCACAATTACACTGTGTATTAACTGAGAAGATTGTTTCAAATGATATCACCTTATTTTGAAGTACACATGTATCCGAGTGGGCCTATACTGCTTCATATAATGTAAGGAATCTGGAAGTGCTACAGAACACATCCCTGCGGCAAGTGTTACAAGCCTTATACTTCATTAGATTTACTGAGTTGCTCATGACACTGGCACCCACCTTTCCTACAGCAACACAATATATTGGCAATCCATTTTTATCTTTCCTGTCATATGTTTCGAAACCAGCAAATCAGGAACATCAGGACCTGAGACAGGAACAAAGCTTGGAAACATGGGCAGCTCTTGAGGTTGCTAAGGGACTGAGAACCACTCATATCCACATCATTACCATTTCAGCCCATCACATCCAAGTCGTCATTCTCTCACTAACATCTGGCACTTATCATTGCCTTCATGCCATACCTATCAATGTTTGGATTGTTAATGCCATACCCTGGTATGTTATATTGAAGTAAATGCCAACTGGCAACAGTCATTTGAGGTTTGTGAGTATTTGCAACCAAGCGATGTGGGAAGTGGGAGAGTGATTTTTTGTTCGCAAGGAAGGTAGAATTCCAAGGCAGAACTCTCACCATTGCTGTCCTCCTTAATGAGACAGTATATGTACATATGTAAGTAGTGTTGTTGCTCAGTTGAATGGCTGCTTCATGTCATTTTGTCATACTTTAATAGTAATGCCTGTAATTTACTGACATGTAATCTTTCATTCATTATGAGCTATTCGTCATTCATAATAACTGAAATCCCCAATATTCTAGGTATAGAAATGAGAATTAAATTTTTTGGGGATGAAGTCATTTTTAAGACTTTACTTTAGTTTTTATGTGTGTGTTTAACATTCATTTATGAAACAGTCATTCAGTCTTTTAATGCTGGAGGTGGACGAATGGGTAGGACTTGCTCCATGAAAATTCCTATTGCATCCATAGTTTGGGGATAGCTTCTTTTATTAGTATTCAAAACTTGAAGGATCCCTGGTTCAAACCCAGCCACTGCTTAAATTCTGAATAAAAAGCATCAGCAAAAGGCAGCTGAAGACTCCTGGCATAAGAAGTCATCATTCTTCTGCCCATGACCTTTTATAAAAGAGCAGAGGAGTGGACAGAGGTTCAGGGTACCCTCTTGCCTTTGGAGTGGGAAGCAGCCCCTACAGGCTGGAAGAATCAGCAATGATCAACAGCATGAGGATATAGAGGGCAATGTAAATCACTGTATTAAAGACACTTATGGTACATCCACAGGACATGTCACCTGTAACTGAAAAAGTGTCTCAATGATCTCCCCATTAGCAAGGATTACCCCCATTCGGTTCTGCCAAGGGGGGTGTGACTATGAGAAAGAGCTTGAATAACCAACAAAGGGATAACATTCTAATAGTCGAAGCGGGGAATGTCAGAGGTCTGAATGTAGTAGGAGAGCAAGAAAAATCTGTAAAGGGAAATGCAAAGACTCAACCCATATTAAGTGGGGAGGGGGTCAGTGAAGTGAAATGAAAAAAAAATTAGGATATCAGGTCAGACGAATATACAGTAATATTAACAACAGCAGAAAATGGTACAATGGGAGTAAGATTCATCATGAATATGAAACAAAGACAGAGAGTGAGCTATTGTGAATTGCTCAGCAATAGGGTTGTTCTTATAAAATCCAACAGAGAACCAACACCAACAAGATGAAAATCAATCATGGGAGGCTGGAACCCAGTTGTAGGGAAAGGAATAGAAGAAATGGTTATAGGAGAATATGGGCTTGGCATTAGGAATAAGAGAGGAGAAAGACTAATTGAGTACCACAACAAATTTCAGATGGTAATAGCGAATACTCTTGTTCCAAGAATCACGAGAGGGGGAGGTATACTTGGAAAAGACCCAGAGGCACGGGAAGCTTCCAGCTGTCTTATATCATAATCAGGCAGAGATTCCAAAACCAGATACTGGATTGTAAGGCATACCCAGGAGCAGGTATAGACTCAGATCATAATATAGTACTGATAAACAGTGGACTGGAGTTTAAGAGAATCACCCAGAACAGTAAGTGTGGAAGGAAGGGTGATGCTGAAGTACTAAGGAATGATGACATGTGTTTGAATTTAGCTAAGAATATGGATAATGCTGTAAGGTTTACCAAAGCAGGCAGTTCAGATGAAGAGGAGTGCATATCCCCAAAAAGGGCAATCACAGATGTTGGGACAGACAAACATAGGTACAAGGAAAGTAATTGTGAAGAGAGCTTGGGTAATAGAAGAAATACTTCAATTGTTCAATGAAAGTAGAAAGTACAAAGTACAAAACTGTTCTGGGGAAGACAGGAATGCAGCAGTACAAATGCATCAGGAATGAAATAAATAGGAAGTGCAGGGCAGCTGAGGTGAAGTCGCTGCAAGAAAAATGAAAAGAAATAAAAAAAGAAATAGGTGTTAGAAGAACAGATTCAGAACATAGAAAAGTCAAAACAACTTTCAGTGAAAATAAAATCAAGGGTGGTGACATTAAGGGTTCAATGGGAATTCCACTGTTAAACTCAGAGGAGACAGTGGATAGGAGGAAAGAGTACTCTGAAGGTCTGTATGAAGGGGGAGGACTTGTCTGATAGAAGAAGAAATTAAGAGTTAATATGGAAGACGTATGAAATCCAGTAAAAACCATAATTTAGAAGAGCTCTGGAAAATTCGAGATCAAATACAGCAGAAGCGATGGGTGGCATTCCATCAGAATTTCTAAAAAAATTGGGGGAAGTGGCTACTATATGTAGAAAAGAAAGAAAAATAATAGTGACTTGCTTAACAACAGAGTGAAATACAGTAGACTGCTACTCACCACAAAGAGGAGGTGTCGATTGGCAGACAGGGCACACAGAAAGAAGATTGCTACATATTACCAGCCACACCATAGGGCAGTGACCTTTGTATGTGTATATGTGTGTGTGTGTGTGTGTGTGTGTGTGTGTGTTTTGTTTGCTTATTTGTATTTTGTGTACATCTGACAAAGGTTTGTATGCTTATCTGTATTTTGTGTACATCCGACAAAGGAGTTAGTCCCATACTTATTACATCTAGCAGTACAATAACCCATGATAAACAAAGCAAGGAGGACATAAAAAGCAGGTTAGCACAGGAAAAGAGAACATTCCTTGCCAAGAGAAGTCTACTGGTACCAAACAAAGGTCTTCCTTTGAGGAACAAATATCTGAGAATGTATGTTTGGAGCACAGCATTGTATGATAGTGAATCATAGACAATGGAAAAACTGGAACAGAAGTGAATCAAAGTGTTTGAGATATGGTGCTACTGAAGAATGTTGAAAATTAGGTGGACTGATACAATATGGAATGAGGAGGTTCTCCACAGAATCAGTGAAGAAACAAACATGGAAAACACTGATATAAAGAAGGGACTAGATGGTAGGCCATGTTAAGACACTGGAGAATAACCTCCAGGGTACTAGAAGCAGCTGTAGAGGGTAAAAACTGCACAGGAAGACATAGACTGGAATACATCCCGCAAATAACTGTAGATGTAGGGTGCAAATGCAACTCTGAGATGAAGAGGTTGCCACAGGAGAGAAATTCATGGCAAACCACATCAAACTAGTCAGAAGGCTTGATTCAAAAAAATTAATTACATTTGCTACTTGCAAAAGTATTGACATTTTGTATCTGTATTTCACCAAATGTAATGTCAATTTGTCAAATATCAATGTGTGTCACGTATCCATTTTTTAGATTTGTTTCTAAAATAAAAATATATCAAACTGCAGCTGCAATTGTTTCAGTAAATGTTGAAAGACTTTCTAGCTGAAAGCACATGTTGCTCAACAACTGACATTCTCTCTCTCTCAGAACTTCCTCATACTGAGTGACAACACTGCAATAGCTCTAATATGGTTATACAATTTTTGTACATCAAAAAATTGAAAGAAAAACATAGCAATTTAAAATTAATCATCCTTTTTTAATTTCAATGCCAACCTATCACAACATTTTTCATTACTCTAGTTCATTTTATAACTCACTTTACACTAGTCGTAAAAACCAGGTATTGCAGTTACAAATATTTTCTCATATTCATAAACTAAATAAATTCTCACTAGAGGCAACTGACCCAATTGCATCTCTCTCTCTCTCTCTCTCTCTCTCTCTCTCTCTCTCTCTCTCTCTCTCTCTCTCTCTGTACCCTCCCCCCCCCTCCCCCCTCCTACCCCACTTCCTTACCCCCTGCAGGTGCTCCTGAGTTGAAGGACGTCTGAAGCACCGGCAGTTTAGTTTGGAGGGGATTACAGTTTTAGCAGTTTCATGTATGGGATGTACAGGGTGTCCAAAAAGTCCCTTTACAGCTTCAAAATTTTATTACAATGGCAGTTTTTGAAATATTTTAACAAAATTTCTTGTATTGTAATCACTGTTTACTAAAGTTTTTATATGTACTAAAATTTTGTGTTTCAGATAATCTGTTGATGGAAGGTACTGAAACTCTATAAAATGGCAACTCCTCAAGAGAAGGCACAATGTGTGACCTGGTTTATTGAGACAAAATCAGATTGGATGTTCAGACTCGACGAAACTTCAGAACGAAGTATGGAAGAGATCCACCATCGCACTCTTCAATTCGTGCGTGGCACAAAAAATTTATGGAGACAGAGACAGTGTTGGACAAAGGGAGAAGAGGGCGATCAAGAATATCCAAGGAAAACAGCAATCATGTTTTAAATGTCTTCACTCATTCACCTACAAAGTCCATCCGCACTGCTGCCAGACTGTTGCACCTACCACGTTCAACTGTGCATAAGGTCCTCCACAATAACTTACGGTTGTATGCTTACAAAGTGCAACTGCTACAGACAATCGAGTCAAATGACAAGCCCAAAATGGACAGAGTTTGCATTCAACATGCTTGAACGCCTTTCAGTGATAAGGCAACTTTTCATGATTCTGGAACATTAAACATACACAATGTGAGAATCTGGGGATCTGAATACCCCTATGTGACTAGGGGCTTCACTGAGATAGTGCAAAAGTGAATGTGTGGTGTGGAATCATGTGCAACTGAATAATTGGTCCATTTTTCTTCAAAGAGTCAACAATTACTGCAGATGGTTACCTCAACCTTCTGACCGAATATGTAACACCACAAGTGATTGACTGACAACCATCTATCATTTTCCAGCAAGATGGTGCACTACCACATTGGGAACTGCATGTTCATCGGTTCCTCAATGAAACGTTTCCAGGCAGATGGATTGGAAGGGATGGGCCAATTCCTTGGCCACCGTTTTTGCCAGATATCACTCCCTTGGACTTTTATTATGGGGGTATGTAAAAGATATCATTTATCACACACAGATATGGGACATTGCTGACTTGAAGCAAAGGATTCGTAATGCCATTGCCACCATTGATGACGCTATGCTACAGTGAACATGGCAAGAAATCGAGTACCATCTTGATGTGCTTCATGCAACTAAAGACGCCCATATAGAGGTCTACTAAACACTGTCAAAAAAACTTTTATAAACACTGATTACAATAAAGGACATATTGTTAAAATACTTCAAAACTGCCATTGTAATAAAATTTTGAAGTTGTAAAGGGACTTTATGGACACCCTGTATATTTCCCTGTCAAAAGTCAGATAATTACTGGACAACTTTGTATTTCAACAAGTAATAACCATTCTATTTATAATCTTGTCATTTAATAACAGAAGGCCTCTATTTATGTAGTTTCATTAAATCTTTGTGAACATCAGTAAATACTGCAAGATCTTTGTTTCTTCATAAGTACAAAGGGTGATTCTGTCTTCAGGGAAGAGTTCACTGTCACTATTTGTCTGGCACTTTAGGTTGGTTGAGACTTAAGTTTAATGGTACAGGTGGTAGTAGTAGTACTTCCATTAGCAGAATGGTGACCACTGATACTTAACTCTCCGTAGCTGAAATTTGCTTGATGATATGGTGACCAGTGTCTGAAGGCAGCTCATGTTAGATGTCGGTAAGATATAGTGGATAACATCAAATTTGCCATGACTGTTCATAGACAACATGGTTGTATATAGAGGGATGTTGAAACACCAGGAAATTGTTACAAAATGTGGGAAGACCAGCAGAGGAGCGATACTTGGAGCAGGGACTGCAAGCCGACACTTGAGGTAAACAAATGTTAAGTATTTGTAAGTAGGTACAACGCTCTATTACTACTTAATGATACTGCTAACAATCAACTCCAGAAAAATTCACCCAAAAAAGAGAGAGAGAGAGAATAAGTTTAAGTATGAGGAACAACGCACAAAACAAGTTACAGAAATAGCAAGTACCAGAATCAGTTTCTCTGGAAGAATCTTAAGTAAATGTAATTCAGGTCATACATTTCTATGTCAAATAAATATACGTAATGCACATTCAGAAAAATAGAAGGATTAAATGAAACCATTCACCATAAACTGAAACATTGAGCAACGGTCCAGTACACAAATTGCATTGAAATTATTGCTAAGCTTTCAGACAATGTGCCTTGAAGTTAACAGCTGAAATAAGAATGTCCATCACACGCACACAAACACGCACGCACACGGCTACACTGTCCCACACATTGTCAATGCATCCCAAGGGGAGAGAGTTTACATTGGAGGAGTGAGTGTTGAAACAAGGAGGAAGGAGGGGTTGAAGGGAAATAAGGTAGTGACTGGGAGGAAATGAGATGTGAATGTGCCACTGATCAATATATCTGACAAAATCCTTCACACCAGTCAGGCTGCAGTTTCACGACAATATGTCCAGCTGGGATAATTTAGTTTAGAGTGTGTGTGTGTGTGTGTGTGTGTGTGTGTGTGTGTGTGTGTGCGTGTGTGTGTGTGTGTGTGTGTGTGCGCGCGCGTGTGTGTGCGTGTGCAGAGGGGAATGGCACGGACATGCTGTGTGCAAGTGGGAGCGGCAGGTAGTACAGAAATTTCCAATAGCATTCTAGAGGTGTGACATTATGACACCTAACTGGGTGCACAAAGTTTGAATTCACAGTGTCACCTGGGCTGTGATATGGCCAAACCGCTGCAGTGGGTCGCGGCTACTCTCAGCTACAGAAGACGCTACAGCGGGTGGTGGTGCAGTACACAGGCTGTGGCAGGCGTGTGCTAGTTGTGCGAGGCACTGCAGGAACTCTCCACGCAGCCGCGTGTAGTCAGTTGCAAACTGCAGTGAGTGCGCAGGCGTGCTTGCAGCCTGTTTTACACACAAAATACAAACTCTTAACTTAAGTCTTTGCATGTCTCTTTTCAAATTTGAAACACAAATTAACTGAAGGTAAGGTAGTCAGGTGGTTTCAGCCTTATCTTAATAGCAGGAAGCAGAAGGTATTTATACATTTTCACATAATAAGAAACAAGATAGCAAGCAATAAAATACTGTCAATTGGAAAGTTTCTCAAAGATCCATATTATTTCTGTTTCTTTTTTTGACTTACATTAATGACTTGCCTCCAATTGTAAAATACAACTCCACAATGTATTTTATTTTATTTATTTATTTATTTTTTATGATACAAGCAAGCTGTTGATTGTTTGAAACAGGAACTGAATATATTATGCTCTGGAGAGAAATAACTTTTGGTTTACAGCTAGTATGTTGACACTTAAGGGCAATAAAACATGTGGCATACAATTTCTTACACACAATTCTTTGCACTGATATTTACTATGCAGACATTTATGGCCTCCAACAAAAGCTAAATGCTGCCACCTATAAAATTAGAAACTGTCCACACTTAGCACCAATGACATGCGTAAACTCATTTACTTCACATTATTTCATTCCTTGATTGCGTATGGGATAATATTTTGGAGCTACACAGTTCATGAACTTACCATATTTTCAGTCCACAAGCCGAAAGCTTTGTTTGGCAGTCTTTTTGTTATGCCTGTCCATGACACAGCATCTCCACTATATGGTGAGTAGCAACTATCCTTTTCATAACATTGTCATGTAATTTAAGTGTTCGGTGTGATGGTGAAAGGAATACTTTTCTTCTCTACAAAATATGAGATCAAGAACCGATACAAGTATTTTCTAGTTTCCTTAATCCATGTGCACAGAACATTGCGAGCAGAGGGTAGGACGGTTATAGGGCCACATGGCAATTTTCACACGAAATGAATAAATCTAAGGACAACAAAACATCTCTCTTGTTTCTCTTATTTAAATGTTCAGTTTATTTAAACTGAGTTTGCCCTTTTTGTAAATTATAAGCAACAGTCACAATATGGAGAGAAGTGGTTAACAGCAGAAATAAAAAAAAAGATGAAAAACAGAACAGTGAGAACACAACTGAAGCAAAATCTGTCAAGTTTTGTAATAAGACTTTTTATCAGTTCTAGGTTTGTATGATAATTGATTAATATTCACACTAATAGCAACATTCAGAACAATGCCAATATTTAAGAAATGACGTTTTTTTCCATCGTCACTAAATTCACAAATATTGGTATAATGTAAAACTGTTTGTTGCTGTCAGTTACAAATTTTGTGGATATTACTCACTTTGAGAGCTGCAGTAGCTTTACAGCAGTGAGTGACAGCTGTCTCGATCCTCTGCACAGTCCCAGGCAACTGCCCACCCTGCAGAGCGGTCTCACCACGGCACAGTGCCTCCAAAGATACAAGCCAGAAGTGCAGTTGCTCTGATGCCACATTTTCCTGGAGGCGACCGAAGATGTTGGCTGCTACAGCATGGTGACCATATCTGTGTAACATTAGACTGCCTGTTATAAATGAATGTTAAAACTTTAAATATAAATACTGCTTTGCCATGGTAATCAAAGTTAAATATGTCTGTCTTCCCTTGGAGTAAAACCAGAAAATAACAATATAAAATTGCCACATGCACATACAGGGTGAGCCCAAACTCTACTAACAATCTTTGAAAGAATGATTTGGTATATCTGCCCGGAGTTTTAGTGCATGTAAAGCTCCATCCTTGTAGGCTCCCTTTACAATAATTCATCTAGTTTGTAACATCAGTTACCTTTATGACTTTCTATAAATTTGTTCTTATTACTGAAGCCACAGTAACAGTGATGCAACATTGGCACATAAAAAAATGTAATACCACCTTAAGTTTTTTTCCATCATAACTGGTAAAAGAGGTTTGTTTTATCAGTAGCTCTTGGAATTACATAAAATTACTTTCTTCAAATATTTATGAGCTTGGGACACCACTTGCATAAAATATAAAAATAAGAAAAAAAAACATTGTGCACAATGTACATGTTCTTGTTAAATTAGACATCTACATAACTACATGCCAGTGTGCATGAATTAGTTCATATTTAAGTGTTTTCTCTTTTTACTATACCAATATATAAAATAACCATTGCAAAGATGATCTCTGGATGAATAAATTTATACTATATTAGCTACTCATTCAGTCATACATTTGTTCATTCAAATTTCATGTTCCATTACCCTGTCAAGTAGGATGACTTTCAGCGATGTGGAATGAATCAAGGTAAATGTTATCAAAAGACAAGCGAATCATAAGAAAACTTAATTTTATGTATATGTATTAACAATTAACTGTAGCTGTATCATTTAACACTATTCATGCTTATGCAAGCTAAATTTAATCAATTGGAAAGAAGGCATTTACTATTAAAAAGTCACACGTTCCTCAGTTAAATTAAGTATGTGATGTTTTAGCTTGATATTTACTGGATTACATTAGTATTTTGCAAAGAAAATAGTTATCTGTAAACATATCGTCATGTTTGCAATACATTAGAGCTTCTCATACAAATTTACAAGACCCATTAGTTGGCAACATGCGCTAGCAAGCTGCATCTGGAATTCAGCGAGCATGCTGGGCCCAGACTGAATCCATGTGGGGCATTAATGACAAGGGCTAGTTTGACAACCAGCCTGGATGTGGATTTTATGTGGTTTCCCACATCTGACTCAGATGAATATCAAGCTGGTATCAAAGCCCCTCCTCAGTTATAAGATTCACAAACATTTCAAATAACATTCTCATACTTTCACATGGGTAACACTACACATGAACAGATGAGGCACACAATTTCCCAGGTTGGTGACAGAATCTGAATCCACTCCCTCCAGGACTAACACTGCCAAATCCAGATTAACACACCAATCCTATGAAGATATGGAATAAGGCAAGAGGGGGGGATACAGCTTTATGATGAGCACGGCTACTTGCCATGTTGGCAATTTTTTAAATTTTCCTTCTACTTGGTTGGAATATCCACTTCCTTGCATTATGTTACATGTGAGCTTGTTGAATATGTTTGCACCAGAGAACATGAGTGTTGACAAGGAGGCAAACTCTACATGAAAACTGGTGAGTTTAGTCTCGTCCGAAGGCCTGAGTGAACTGCTCTTTTTTTTTATCTTCCCCAAATCTGTCCCTCTTTCCTTCTAAGGAAAGAAGTAATAGTTCCAAAGGCTAGGATAATTCTGTATGTGTGTTTTGCATACTACCAGTTTCACCTCATCAGTCTGTCTCATAATTTTATGATGCTAATGTCTGTTGTTTGTTCATGCAGTGCCTGCATCTATATTTTTGTCATTTATCAGTCAGTGGAATATTTGCTGTCGCCGAGGAAGTAGAAAAATTTAGTGGCCAACAATTTCAATATAACACCATTTCTGGAAGCTCAATTTAATTAGGATCACAATTTTTGTATGTTTCTCATTTAATGCTGTTCCAAGATGCTTTTGCCTTATCGTTTGAACTTTTAATTTTTTGAGTGTAGTGCACGTATGCCACTTTTTTGATAGCAAATCAGAGGATTTTACAATGCTGGTGGCTATGGAGTTTCAACTCTTGACAATGGCTTGTCCTTTGATTAAGAAATGCTTTCTCTTTGTAGCACAAGATACATTAATCCCTTGTTTATTTCAGAGGATAATAATGTTCAAACCTGTCCAGTAATATATTCCCCACACTCTTCCCTTAGTTTCACTCTATACACCAAGGTCAAGCCACCATTTATGATTCTGTGAAACAATACTTTGATCCGTTACACAGTACTTTCCTCCTATGATCTTTAGCTAATTAGTCAGTATATTTTATTGTTAACATTTGATCATTATAGTCATATAAAACATTGACTACTGGTTTTATGTCTACATCAGTGAAGGTCGTTGGGTCTAAAAACAAACTGTCAGGTTGTTGCACTGTGCTTTTCAATCTTTTAAGGGAATTTTACTGTGGCAAATAATAAATAAATCAACATCAACAACTCTACATGTCTCCAGAAACACTAATCTTATTAAAATTGTCCCTAGATGCTTTTTGAATTCTCAGGTATATTCTACTGGTGACCTCTGAACTATCTGTACCACAACCTTGTGTGTTTCCTGAACCACTACAAGTACTGTGGCACTTCATTCAAAGAGCTGTTCAACACAATTACCATTAAACTGAAGGGCTTGGGATTTTACTCAATTTTTGCATATGTAGCCAGTTCCCCTTTCTTCTTATTGGTTCAAGAGAAGTATGATCCATCAAGATGAATTCATGCAGCTTCCGTGATTTCCACAAGATTCCCTAACTGTCACAACAAATCAGTTAAAATTCAATCCATCCTTTCATTTTCCTGTATGTATATGAGAAGTCCATCCTTTTTATTAACTAGACTTTAGATGTTCTGATGGAAGACACTACATGTACTTTCTTTAACATCCATGGCTTTGTACTAGCTGCTATATTTTTTTTCACTAATAGCTGTTTCAACTGTAACTATATTTATTCTTCAACTCTTGTCTTTTGGATGAATATATCATAAAAAGACCCAGGGAATAAACAACAAATCACTAGTATGTGATGCATACTGCTTTCACTGGATTGGATGCCTCTGGAAATGTGGGAGCCACCTCTTACCTAAAGTATTTGGATACAAAACATGCCGTGTATGTTACAACCAAGTGAGGAGCTGTGCATCAGTCACAATCATATGTAAACATCCTTCTCCCCTGAATAAATTTTCAAGCTCTAATTAATGTGTTACACATAGGGTTAATTGTAAGGTTATCATACCACTCAAAGTATGACACAATCTTCACATTAGTATAAGGAATAGTCTCAGCAGTGTGCTTGATACTCTCCACTGTATAATTAAAACTATCTCCAACCATTATCCAATGATCTGCTTTACCCAATATCATTTCCCATAGAATCTAAACCAATCACTTAGTCCTCCACTTGTCTTAATAATTCACATTATTTGGTAGTCACTTCCCACAGACTTCACTTGCATCTTAAATCCCGTACTGTTAGACTGTTCCTGAACTTCTTGCATTGGCTGTATGCTTTTTTTTTTCACAGCCTCCAATGCACAGAAGCAACTGGAGATAGGTAGACTGAAGCTATAAGACTTGCAGCTCTCCTGGATCCTTTCACTTATTTTGAAGGCTTGATTGTAATTCCATCTTCTACTACTATTACTATTACTGCTAAGATTCGTTATGCATCTGAAGCTTGTTGGTGGTTCCTGTATATGCTGCTCCCTTCCACTCTTACTATGGCTCCTGCTGTCATTTTGTTTTGTTTTGTCTTGCTTGTTTATTAATTTATTTTACTGTCTCACCTGCATTTTCCTTTTTCTTCAGGTCTAGTCATCTACACACACACACACACACACACACACACACATTCTCTCTCTCTCTCTCTCTCTCTCTCTCTCTCTCTCTCTCTCTCTCTCTCTCTCTCTCTTTGACTCTTACTGACTACCCAGATGAAAAGTGTGTGCCCTTAGTTAGTGATCACCATCCCATACAATTTACACATGAAATATAAGGACAAATCCGAAAGACATTAATGTCAAGGACAACACAAATTGAACACAGGGGAAGTGGGAACAAAAGCTTTGCAGGCATCACTAACCTGGCGGCAGATCGAGCTATCCTGTAATTTGCCCAAAGATCAGCTTTCTCTGAAACTGCCTCAACTGCTTTTCGTATCTCGAGTGGCCACTCATATGTTAACATTGTCTGGAATATTAGTGTGCAAAGCATTACCTGTGAACAATATAGTAACCTGGTTACAGTGGAAAAGTTATAATGTTGTCCTTCCATAGTAGATAGACATAAAAAGCTATGATAAAAAGAGGCAAAATGAAATATCATAAAAGTTAACTAAGAGTGACATAACAGCATGATATTTTTTAAACATACTACACAAATAATCGCTGTTCCTAGGACCAAAAGGGATACCTAAGTAACATCTAAAAACAGCTGAATAAACACCAAGGAAGCTACCTGTAACAAGAAACACACCTAACACACACCACAGAGAGAAACACCTTTATCTCATATTATAATATTTTAATACATATTTTTTATTCTAAAAGCTCGGCATCTTATACTAAACTTTACATTGTTAGTAGTACAGCTGTCATTCCATCAGCATCTCTATCATAGTTTATTTCAATAAGGAAACTTTGTCTTGCAGGTATTTCTTCAATTTGTGATATCTGTTTAATTTTTTATTTAAGTGTGGGCACAGAATAATTTACAGTATTGTAGACACCAAACTAGAAGGGAAGCAACATAAATTAATCAGTACACAAAGTTTTACATTTAGAAATAAGTCTCAATATGGTGACTTAAAAGCAAGAGTGCGTGTTCATTTAACATTCTCACCCTCACTGTTAGCTCATGAAATTACTCTGTTGGCCAATGCAGCCACAGTAAATAAATTATTTACCTGATTAGATTAGATTTACTTTCATCCCAAATGATTCGTAGTGAGGTGGTCCTCCAGGATGTGGAACATGTCAGAAGAACAACAATACATGACAAATATTTACAATTAAAACAAATAAGCTAATGTACCATCCCACAGGTCTCAAGTGGAATGATTGTCATTTTTTAATGAACACTATATGAAAGAGTCATCTTACAAATACTAATGCACTGAATTTAAAATAAAAAAGTTTTTTATTTATTTATAAGGTAATAAACATGTAATACAACTACTATAATACTTATTTACAATGAACACATTACTGCACTGAAATGGTGCAGAAGTTAGATTGTACTTACACACACACACACCCACACATTTTCAATGAACACATTACTGCACTGAAATTGTGCAGAAGTTACATTGTACTTATATACAAATCAGTTGGTTTTACTAAGAAAGTCATCAATGGAGTAGAAGGAGTTGGCCACCAATAAATCCTTTAGGCTTCTCTTAAACTGAATTTCATTGGTTGTTAAGCTTTTTATGGCTGCTGGCAAGTTATTGAAAATGTGTGTTCCTGAATAACGCACACCTTTTTGTACAAGACTAAGTGACTTTAAATCCTTGTGAAGATTATTCTTATTTCTAGTATTGATTCCATGAACTGAGCTGTTGGTTTGAAAAAGTGATATATTTTTAATGACAGATTTCATTAAGGAATAAATATACTGGGAAGCAGTAGTTAGTATCCCTAGTTCCCCAAACAGGCTTCTGCAGAATGTTCTTGAGTTCACACCACATATAACTCTTACTGCACGTTTTTATGCCCGGAAAACTTTAGCTTGGCTTGGTGAATTACCCCAAAAAATAATTCCATATGACATTATGGAATGAAAGTAAGCATAGTACGCGAGCTTTTTCATTTTTATATCCCCTATGTCTGACAAAATTCGCATTGCAAACAGAGATTTGTTAAGACGCTTCAGCAGTTCTGTGGTGTGCTCCTCCCAGTTGAATTTATTATCAAGCTGTAATCCCAAGAATTTAACACTGTCCACTTCTTCTGAGAAGAGAGAGAGAGAGAGAGAGAGAGAGAGAGAGAGAGAGAGAGAGAGAGAGAGAATGTTGCACATCTTGCAGAGTTATCTTCAAATATACTGGAATGCTTACATTCACTTATCAGGAAATTTATATCACAATGGTACATGTTGGTAATATAAAACTCTGACAGGCACTGACACACACACAGGGGAGGGTTAGAGAGGGGGGGGGGGGAGGGGGGGAGTCATAAAGACTTTGCCTCCTTACCTTGCGTTTACTTTCTGGCCTAAAACTTTCAATAACAAATTGGAAATTCCTGTACCTTCAAAACATAATTACAAACATCCCTTATTAATCCCAAGTGATAATGTTAGCTGTATTTAAGCATCTCTTCTACAGGGAGGAAAGGAAGAAGATTTAATTTCTCACTGACAAAGAAGTGATTATAGATGTTGGTGTTCCATGGAACACATTTCTTTGATACAGAAATGTGGTCATTTAAATGTGATGCTAGCAGTAGAAGTAATATCTTTGCTGCTGTTTTCAGTGTGTCAAAAACTGCCTGTAAAAAACTGTACATATCAAGTTAATCACAGTTTAAAACTGTTGAAGTCTTCACAGGCACTTCTTGACAAGTTGCTTGTTCTCACATATCTCAAGTTTTTGGTTGATGATCCTTTAGTAGTTTTTCTGACATATTGCTACCACAAGTAGCTAGCGCTGACAAAGACTCAACATCCTTTGCTGGTGGTGGAGTATGGTCCACAACCAGTAACCAAGGGTGAATCTTTATCAATGCTAGCCACTCTTGCTGATGAAACATCAGAAAAACCACAGAATGATTTTGTGATTTGTTCTTCTCATATGGATAGTATTTCTCCTGTCTTGTTTTCATTGTATCTTCTCACATAATTACATTACATTAATACTTGTTCATAGATCACAAATAACACACACACACACACACACACACACACACACACACACACACACACACACACACAGTTGGCAGGGTAGCTGCATGAAGCTCACAGTGAGCCTGGAGGCAAAGGGAGGAGGGGTGCATTAACTGTGGGGAAAAATGAGGACAAGGACAGAGAAAAAACAATGAAAGATGATGATGATGACGATGAGTAAGTAGACAATCCTCGGGATTTGTTAGGAGTAAAGTATTGTGTTTGAAATATAACTTGCCCTGTAGTTGCACAGCTGAACAAGTAATAGGGGTGAGAGAGGTGAGTTTCGAATGAATATTTTCAGGCAGTGCAACATGTCCCTTTGGAGCAGACGCATCATTTCACCTGGTGTTCAGGGTGGGAATAAGCCTATTGTGCACAGACCAGCTTATTACAAGAATTTTCCAACAGCACACTGAACTGCAGTTGGCACAAAAAAGAATGGTAATCATACCCAACAAACAAGAATCAGCTGAGGAAACTGTGAATATTGTCTCTCAGAAAAGTATTAAGTGGACTCTCACGAAATTTTGAGAGAACACAGTACACACAATTCTGTACAGTAAATGGCATAACACCATTGATAAATATTGACTTTGAACATAAGTCTGTTGCTAAGGCAGAATATTCAAAATTTCAGGGTGCATGCATTCATGAGAAATTGAATTGGATGAAACACAATGATGATCTGGTAAAACAGTTAGATTCAGCTTCTTATGCTACTAGGGTTATTGCAAATTTTGGTGATAAACATATCAGTAAATTAGCCTACTATGCCTACTTTCATTCACTGCTTTCATATGGCATCATATTTTGGGGTACTCCATCATTAAGAGAAAAAGTACTCATTGCACAAAAGTGTGTAATCAGAATTCTAGCTGGAGCCCACCCAAGATCACCTTGCAGACATTTATTTAAGGAACTCAGGATATTCACAGTACCTTTGCAATATATGTATTCACTTATGAAATTTATTATTAATAACTCATCCCAATTCAAAAATAATAGTGAAGTGCACAGCTACAACACTAGAAGAAAGGGCGATCTTCACTATTCTGGGTTAAATCTGACTTTGGCATAGAAAGGGATGAAAGACGCAGCCACAAAAATCATTGGTCATTTGCCAAATAGCTTTAAAAGTCTGGCAGATAGCCAACCAACATTTAAAAACAAATTAAAAGAATTTCTGAATGACAACTCCTCCTACTTAATTATACTGTGTAAAGAAAACTTGTGTTACACTAACAAAGTCCACATAATTACAAAATGTTGTATTCATGATCTATGGAGCAAGTATTAATGTAATATAATGATGTGAGAAGATACAATGAAATCAAGATAGTAGCAATAATATGCATATGAGGAAAACAAATCACAAATCTATTTTGGATAGACATTACATCTCAGCAGTTAAGAGGCCAGACAGTATTGTAACTAAGAACAGAGAGAAAACTGTACAAGTACTCCAAGACATCTTCATTTTATATATTTGGATTCTTCTGTCACTTCTTGATAGAACAGTTTCACACATAAGGTTGAAAAACAATCAAGCTGTGTTCTACTAATATTTATAATGACATTATACATTATGAGACCAAGACACTGCTGTAGTCAATTATATCGTATTGCAAAGGCCTGTTTCGGCTTGATTGCCATCTTCTGGTTATCTATGCAAAATTTCAGATTTTGAAGTAGACAGTTTAATGTATTATGGAATAGAATTACACTTTGCGACATACATATGGTGATCTTGATATTCGTATAATATCGCTGTCATATTTGCTGTCACTATTGGATAAGTTTGCTCCTTTGGTTTTAGTAGAGTTATAGTAGTGTTAAACTTTAGCTGGAGCAGTTATTTCTGAAGCTTTTGAATTATGATAGCTTATTTTATAACGACTTTACTTGACAGCTATACTGATAGTTGAGTCAGCAATGTTATACAGTTACAGGCTGTTTGTTTCCATAGTATCCGGTAGGCCATATCTTACCAGCTGTATTATATTGCTTATATGATTCGTGTTTATTTGGTTCTATGCTCATATGTAATTTAATCCAACTGTTTTTTGTTAACTGGTTATGCCAGATAGTGATGTAGTGAGTGAGGTTTATGACAATTTCCCAATTTTATTTTATTCTCAAATGTATGTGCTTCAGTGGTTATTTTGAATTTCATGGTTGACATGATCTGTCAGATGTTTGTAGATTTTTTTTCTATTCATCTCATGTTTGGGCAGACAATTTCAATAAAATTTTCTATAGAATGTGTGTGTTTCAAATCAGTCTCTTCATTTAGAATTTCTTGAGGGTAATTTTGTGTTTGTGAATATGCTTCGATCTCTTCAAGATTATACCCACACACACAAAATTACCCTCAAGAAATGAACAGATCACTCTGAAGTGTTCAATCAATGCCTGCTTGAATATGTTTCGATCTCTTCAAGAATATATTCACACACACAAAATTACCCTCAAGAAATGAACAGATCGTTCTGAAGCATTCAATCAATGCCTGCTTGCAGTCAATGTCTGTAATTCCTTTGTGTTGGTAAACAATGTTTTTCAAAACATACCTGCTGCTGCTTTGATTTGTTTTGAAGTGCAGGATGAGGGTATAGAACAGTTAGCACAAATTATTACAGATTGGTGGGAGGCAATGAATGCGAGAATCCCAGTTCACGGGTTCGCTTGTAATGATTCTAGTCTACAGCTTTTGGAAAGTTTTGATTGTTGATTAAGCAGATTGCACTCATTAAATGTAAAGGGTTCATCATTTTCATGAGAAACACAAAAAGCTTTGTACCATGCTAATGGAGTTCTTCTTTGTATTACTCAATTATGTTATAATAATTACAAAATTCGGTATTTTCTGACTCAAAAGTTTCAGACTGAAACCTGTGGAGCAAGATTTGGATTGTACAGACAACTATCTGGAGCAAATTATCACATCTCATAACTCACATTTTACAATCCGAAAGATATAATAATAATGACTCATGTTAAAATTTTACTTGATTTATGATCTTCACATTATGGAAGCATTTCTCTCAACTACCACAGTTTGGTTGATGATTTTGGAATTGTGTTGATTTTTCTAGTAGACCCAGAATTTGAAGCTTCATTTGTCCAAGTAATGAACAAAAATGATAAACTAAAAACAATCCTGTTTTTGTTTATATTTGAGGGAATGTCACACAAAAGACTTTACGAAAAAGGTTTTGTGAAACATGTGCAGCTGCAGTACTTAAGTCAAGTGAAGCCTTCATTTAGATATTCTTAATAAGAGTTACTTTACTCTTTCATCCTCAACAATCATGCTACCTGACTTGGAGTATTGTTTGTGTATTGATATTAGAGTCCTATGAATCACACTTTTTAAAAATTTGTAACTGAAAGCAGGTTCTACAGTTCATTTTGAAAAGTATTGTTTTGTCAGATATCAATTTAAACTTCTTTCTTCATATGTGTTTGTGTGGTGATGCTTTAACTGACATATATGAAGATATGACCAATACAGTTTCTAATAATTATACAAAACAAAAGAATGATAACGTACAGTCAAGAAAAGTAGCAAATAAAGCGCGAGGAAGCTTGATGTATTCCAAAGAAAATAAAAATTCAGTTACACAGTTGGGTTTTATTTGTGCTGAAACTCTGTATCCAAGTAATTTCATGGTTTGCTTTTGTGTATCTGATTCTGATTTGAAAGTGTGGTACAAGAAAAGCATAAAGTTTATACTAATTTCAAACCACACTATACGAAATTTTTCCTATCACAACGCTTTCAATGCAGTTACTTAAAGGACAGTTGAATTCATATTACTCCTTTTCCTTTATTCCCTAATTTGTGAGCCTATGTTTTTAGTAACTGCAATTGCATTTACAGACACCAGGAAACCTGTCAAAATAACTCATCAAAGGTATGCTGCTTTTTTTCATCATCAAAATACAAATGTTACTGCTTTCTCCAGTAAATACTAAATAAGGTTTCATTGAAATTATAATGAATAAAACAACTCGGTAATGAAGTTAAAATCCACTTGATGCTTATTTAATTTAATACATAACAGCAAGTTATTGTCATCTTTTGCATTTATTGGTGTGGAAAACTTATTTTTTAACATGCAAGTACATACTGATCATGCCATCCTATACAGCTGCACAATATTTTGTTTTTATGTGTAATAAGTTTTCTGTCTTAAAATTCCACTTTTGGACATATAAATTGGAAGAGTAATAGTTATTTATTCATGCACAGTTCTGTTAATCATAGAATTGCAATAATTAATGTGCTTCCCACTCCTCCTACCATATAATTGACTTCTGCACCATGTTCTGTTTTCGTGTATTACAATGTATGACAATTATTAAAACTGCATTCACAGTTATTTAAATCAGAATAATACAAGTGATTTGTTTTTGTGTCCATTCTGGAAAACTGGCTGCATATTTGACAACTGCCTGACGTTGCCACATAGAAGACTCCGACTTGAGTGAAATTGGTTGTTATAGCACTGATGTCGTTGATAACATTCCACAAAACAAACAAACAAAGATCTTGCCCTTCATTTATGCCCCTTCTGCAGCAAAAGTCATAATTAAAATAAACTGGTGTATTATCCCATATTTAGAAAAGCCATACAACAAATGAGCCAAAACTCTCAAATCTTGCAACATTAAAACTTCATTTTATCTAAGAGGTATCACAGTTCAAATCCTAGTCAGTAACATGGATAATAAAGATTTATTAAGTAACAGTGGTGTTTACAAACAATCACCTGCACCGACTGTAACAAATTGTACAAGGGTTATTGCAAAAGTCGTGGCAAAAATTTTTTGTCTCAAAAATGGTAACAAATTAAAAATTTCTGAAATATGCAAATGGGAGGTTAGTTCATATGTATACATTACATACAGAGAGACAGATGAACACACATGCTGCCATAAAGATATGGCACAAGAAAAAAGATGAAACAAATTTTGTCATTTCAAATGTGTTTTCTACATCTACATCTACATGATTACTCTGCAATTCACATTTAAGTGCTTGGCAGAGGGTTCATCATACCACAATAATACTATCTCTCTACCATTCCACTCCCGAACAGTGCGCGGGAAAAACAAACACCTAAACCTTTCTGTTCGAGCTCTGATTTCTATTATTTTATTTTGATCATCATTCCTACCTATGTTGGTTGGGCTCAACAAAATATTTTCGCATTCGGAAGAGAAAGTTGGTGACTGAAATTGCGTAAATAGATCTCGCCGCGAATAAAAACGTCTTTGCTTTAATGACTTCCATTCCCAACTCGCGTATCATATCTGCCAAACTCTCTCCCCTATTACATTATAATACAAAATGAGCTGCCCTTTTTTGCACCCTTTTGATGTCCTCCGTCAATCCCACCTGGTAAGGATCCCACACCGCGCAGCAATATTCTAACAGAGGACGAACGAGTGTAGTGTAAGCTGTCTCTTTAGTGGACTTGTTGCATCTTCTATGTGTCCTGCCAATGAAATGCAACCTTTGGCTCACCTTCCCCACAATATTATCTATGTGGTCTTTCCAACTGAAGTTGTTCGTAATTTTAACACCCAGGTACTTAGTTGAATTGACAGCCTTGAGAATTGTACTATTTATTGAGTAATCGAATTCCAACGGTTTTCTTTTGGAACTCATGTGGATCACCTCACACTTTTCATTATTTAGCGTCAACTGCCACCTGCCACACCATACAGCAATCTTTTCTAAATTGCTTTGCAACTGATACTGGTCTTCGGATGACCTTACTAGACGGTAAATTACAGCATCATCTGCGAACAACCTAAGAGAACTGCTCAGATTGTCACCCAGGTCATTTATATAGATCAGGAACAGCAGAAGTCCCAGGACGCTTCCCTGGGGAACACCTGATATCACTTCAGTTTTACTCGATGATTTGCCGTCTATTACTATGAACTACGATCTTCCTGACAGAAAATCATGAATCCAGTCGCACAACTGAAACGATACCCCATAGGCCCGCAGATTGATTAGAAGTCGCTTGTGAGGAATGGTGTCTAAAGCTTTCCGGAAATCTAGAAATACGGAATCAACTTGAGATCCCCTGTCGATAGCGGCCATTACTTCGTGCGAATAAAGAGCTAGCTGCGTTGCACAAGAACGATGTTTTCTGAAACCATGCTGATTATGTATCAATAGATTGTTCCCTTCGAGGTGATTCATAATGTTTGAATACAGTATATGCTCCAAAACCCTACTGCAAACCGACGTCAATGATATAGGTCTGTAGTTTGATGGATTACTCCTACTACCCTTCTTAAACACTGATGCGACCTGCACAATTTTCCAATCTGTAGGTACAGATCTATCGGTGAGCGAGCAGTTGTATATGATTGCTAAGTAGGGAGCTATTGTATCAGCATAATCTGAAAGGAACCTAATCGGTATACAATCTGGACCTGAAGACTAGCCCGTATCAAGAGATTTGAGTTGCTTCGCAACCCCTAAGGTATCTACTTCTAAGAAACTCATGCTAGCAGCTGTTCGTGTTTCAAATTCTGGAATATTCCATTCGTCTTCCCTGGTGAAGGAATTTTGGAAAACTGCATTCAATAACTCCACTTTAGTGGCACAGTCATCGGTAACAGTACCATCGGCACTGCGCAGTGAAGGTGTTGACTGCACCTTGCCGCTAGTGTACTTTACATACGACCAGAATTTCTTCGGATTTTCTACCAAATTTTGAGACAATGCTTCATTGTGGAACCTATTAAAGGCGTCTCACATTGAAGTCCTTGCCAAATTTCGCGCATCTGTAAATTTTAGCCAATCTTCGGGATTTCGCGTTCTTCTGAACTTCGCATGCTTTTTCCGTTGCCTCTGCAACAGTGTTTGGACCTGTTTTGTGTACCATGGGAGATCAGTTCCATATCTTACCAATTTATGAGGTATGAATCTCTCAATTGCTGTTGCTACTATATCTTTGAATTTGAGCCACGTCTCGTCTACATTTGCATAGTCAGTTCGGAAGGAATGGAGATTGTCTCTTAGGAAGGCTTCTAGTGACGCTTAATCCGCTTTTTTAAATAAAATTATTTTGCGTTTGTTTCTGGTGGATTTGGAAGAAACGGTATTGAGCCTAGCTACAACGACCTTGTGATCACTAATCCCTGCATCAGTCATGATAATCTCTATTAGCTCTGGATTGTTTGTGGCTAAAAGGTCAAGTGTGTTTTCGCAACCATTTACAATTCGCGTGGGTTCATGGACTAACTGCTCGAAATAATTTTCGGAGAAATCATTTATGACAATCTCGGAAGATGTTTTCTGCCTACCACGTTTTGAACAAGTATTTTTGCCAACATATCGAGGGAAGGTTGAAGTCCCCACCAACTATAACCATATGAGTGGGGTATTTATTTGTTACGAGACTCAAATTTTCTCTGAACTGTTCAGCAACTATATCATCGGAGTTTGGGGGTCAGTAGAAGGAGCCAATTATTAACTTAGTTCGGCTGTTAAGTATAACCTCCACCCATACCAATTCGCACGGACTATCTACTTCGACTTCACTACAAGATAAACCACTACTGACAGACACAAATACTCCACCACCAATTCTGCCTAATCTATCTTTCCTGAACACCGTCTGAGACTTCGTAAAAATTTCTGCAGAACTTATTTCAGGCTTTAGCCAGCTTTCTGTACCTATAACGATTTCAGCTTCTGTGCTTTCTATTAGCGCTTGAATCTCAGGGACTTTCCCAGCACAACTACAACAATTTACAACTACAATTCTGACCGTTCCTTGATCCAAGCACGTCCTGTATTTGCCATGCACCCTTTGAGATTGCAGCCCACCCTGTACTTTCCCGAGGCCTTCTAACCTAAAAAAACTGCCCAGTCCATGCCACAACAACAATGCACAATGGTAATTACACACCATGCACATTCCATGGTATCAGGAGTCTCCCCAAAGAATCTACAGCAACGTGACGCGACGCTGGATGGCTATCCTTTCCAGGAGAACAAAACGTGAAGAGAGACCAGAGTGTGAACAGCCATTCAGGATGAATGTTGCTCGACTTGAATAGTGCTCTTATGTAAAGATTGCAGTTCAACGTGGAAGAAATGCGTGACTGTTCTGCAAGGAGCTTGTGAAAGGAGTAGGAACTGTTGCTCTACCATGACCCTCATATATTAATCAAACTAGCAGGGTTGCAGCAGCTTGAATGAATGAGCAAGAACACAGCTGGAGGTTATGTATGTCAAATTCCACATTTTCTGAGTATGTACTGAAGGAAGGTTACAGATACAGTGCCCACACTGAAGTACTACATATAGCCAAAAAATAAAAAAAAAACTTAGTCCGTCACAAGCATTTGGAGTAAATATGCATATACCTCAAAACCTCCACCTGGTTCTCAAAGGCCAGTTACATCTAAACACATCCCTACTTTTAAGCTTAAAATCTTCCAGTTACTCAGTTACATATTCTCAGACCCCAGTCCCAATGATGACATTCCTATCCACAAATCTGGATCACAACAGAACTGTGTTATACATTACTTTGTTTTCCTCACAATCTTTAGTATGGTATGGGAGGATTATGTACCACACTTAATAAAATCCATATTGTAAATTGTAATTCAGTGTGTAATTTAAAATGCTTGAGGCATAACAAGAGTGATGAGCACACTATTTGAAATTTCATACCTAATGCCATGACCAAAGATTCTGTGTGTGCTGAAAGTATCTTTGTTTATAATGTTTGCTTTTCTACACACTGGTGTCACAGCCTAACACATACAGTCACGAAACTCAGTGCTGTGAAAGTTGTCTCTGTCAGACAGTTGAAGACACAATAATGACCCTAACGGCAAGAAAGCCATTCAGTACTTATCAACATACACGTCATAAAATTAATGTCTCTTTGTTTTACTACTTAATTTACTAAATCTTTATTGTATTTTTGCACCTCAAATGTTTGTAGAATCTCAAGAGATCTGAGTGAATGTAATAAATGACACAAACTACAATTTCTTCATGAGGAAATGCTCTCAAAATTGCATATGGTTGCAATTTATCCCACTGAAGATGAGAGAATTTGTAAGAAGCATGTCTTTCTGTTGCTGAGTGTTCTTAAAGTTGGCTGAGTGTTCTTAAAGTTGGCACTTTCTTTGACATGTAACAATTTTGCACGAAGTCTGAAGATTTGCACTACACTTGACTTGCTAATTGATGAATATTTGTTTGATATAATTACTTCTTTGGAAGACAACGAATATGTAAAAATTCTGAAATTTGTGACTCTGATGCAGCAACAATTGCGGAATTGGTTTCCTTTGAGAGAGGACAAAATTTTCTCTTCTGTCATTTTATTACCACACCTGTATGATATTATTCTCTTCAGTGAGGGTTGTGGTGGCTTATCTTGTACTGCATTCAATAGCAGTTTCGTATTTTATGCATCCATAACCTGATTTGTTTTGAAGTGTAATGCACAAAACTTCATGTTATTGGGTAGATATATGTTCTCTTCCAGCAATTCATCATGTCTTCTGCTATTTATTATCTAGTTCTTGTTATTAAAAAGAAATGTTATCCTTCAGTAAATGTCTGTATGTCACAAGAAAACTGTAGCTAAACATTCCTGTATTTGCTGTTTCATATCTCCTGTGGTCCTTAGGAAACTTGTGTAATGATAAATTTGTGTCTTCTTTTTGTTACTGTTACAATTTATTGCACTACATACACTCCCTCTCGTACAAACCATGTTACAAATCAACGAAAATGAGACTATTCACTTTCATTGGATATTACAGTTAACCATGTAGCTTAATGACCACTTGGTGCACTGCTGTCATAGCATATTACAAAAATGGACAGAAGAGTCATGACTGTACTAGACTGTGCTAGTGTCACTTGTGGGCACTAGTAAATTATTTACCAACAATGGGCCAAAAAGTCAAAAACTGGTTCAAAATCAACAAATATAAGGGATCAATATAATAGAGGGAAACATTCCATGTGGGAAAAATATATCTAAAAACAAAGATGATGTGACTTACCAAACGAAAGCGCTGGCAGGTCGATAGACACACAAACAAACACAAACATACACACAAAATTCAAGCTTTCGCAACAAACTGCTGCCTCATCAGGAAAGAGGGAAGGAGAGGGAAAGATGAAAGGATGTGGGTTTTAAGGGAGAGGGTAAGGAGTTATTCCAATCCCGGGAGCGGAAAGACATACCTTAGGGGGAAAAAAGGACGGGTATACACTCGCACACACACACACACACACACACACACACACACATATCCATCCACACATATACAGACACATATTTTAAATATGTCTGCTTGTGTCTGTATATGTGTGGATGGATACGTGTGTGTGTGCGCGCGAGTGTATACCCGTCCTTTTTTCCCCCTAAGGTATGTCTTTCCGCTCCCGGGATTGGAATGACTCCTTACCCTCTCCCTTAAAACCCACATCCTTTCGTCTTTCCCTCTCCTTCCCTCTTTCCTGATGAGGCAACAGTTTGTTGCGAAAGCTTGAATTTTGTGTGTATGTTTGCGTTTGTTTGTGTGTCTACCGACCTGCCAGCACTTTCGTTTGGTAAGTCACATCATCTTTGTTTTTAAATATAAGGGATCAGAAATACAAAAATAATGTCATGTGAAAGTAATGCCTACAAAATTTAAAAACCTACATAATCAAACCAAATGCTTTGGATAAGGAAACCAAATTAGCAAGTGCAAGAAAATAGAAGTGGCTTTTCAATTAACAGAAAACCCGTATAATAAGAAATCTGTTTCCCTAAATGTAAGCCTCTGGCACTACAACACTGTCTTTAGACCAGAATGTCTTTATGCTGTAGAATGCCTTTCGTTAAATACAGCCAAACAATTGGGTGAAGTAGAAAAGAAAGAAAGGAAAAGAATCAGGAAAATCTTGGAACAAACATATGACAATGGGAAATGGAAATTAAGAAGTAATAATGAAACTGTGGAAAGTTCGGGATGGAATATCAACAGTACTCTAAAAAAGATATATTGCTGCTCACAGTAAAGATTACAAGTTGAGCTGCAGACAGGCACGATGAAAAAACTGTTACACATTTGAGCTTTCTGCCAAAGATGTCTTCAGAAAGAAAAACACACACACATTCACCCAAGCAAGCATACCTCAAGCACACATTTTCGAATGGCATCAGCAATCTGGAACTTTGAAGGAGGAGGGATGGCAGTGCATGGGGTGGTGGCCATAGGGGGAGGGCAGGGGATCAGTGCTACCTGGCGGAGCATGCAGGGGCTAGACGGTAGCATGGTGGCAGGATGAAGGTACCAGCTACATTGTTGGGATGCTTTGTGCTTTGATGGAAAGAGGGAGAGGGAATGGGGGGTTGGGGTGGGAGGAGGGAGTGGAAAATGCCAATGGTTGCATTGGCAGAGAGTGGTGCACAAGGACAGTGAGGAGACTTGAATTGAAAAGAGGTGATTGGACAGAGGGGGCAGTAACTATTGGGTGGAGGGTGTGGGGACCATAGATTGAGGTTGGGATGGTTTCAAGAGCGGAGAATGTGTTGTAAGGATAACTCCTATCTGCACAGTTCAGAAAAGCTGGTGGTGGATGGGAGGGGTCCTGATGGCCCAGGTTGTGAAGCAACACAAAGCAAGTTATGCTCAGCTGCATATTGTGCCACAGAATGGTTTATTTTGCTCTAGGCCATAGCTTGGCAGTGATCATTCATCCTTGTGGACAGTTGGTTGGTAGTCATACTAATATAAAAAGTGGCATGATGACTGTAGCAGAGCTAGTATATAACATGGCTGCTTTCACAAGTGGTCTGGCATCTGATAGAGCAGGATAAGCCTGTGACAGGGTTGGAACAGGAAGTGCTAGATGGGTGGATCAGGCAAGACTTGCCCCTAGGTCTTTCACAGGGATAAGATGCCTGTGGGAAAGGGTTGGGATTAGGCATGGCATGGGGATGGACTAGGATGTTGTAGAGATTGGGTGGGCAATGGAACGCAATGTTAGGAGGGGCAGGAAGAATCTTTGGTAGGATATCCCTCATTTCAGGACACAATGATAGATCATCAAAGCCCTGACAAAGGATGTAATCCAGTTGTTCCAATCAGAAATGATACTGGGTGACAAAGGGGGCAATCCTTTGCTGATTCTTGGTGGTGGTTGGATGATTGGGTGAAACTGGGGATATGGCATGAGAAATCTGTGTGCAGACTAGCCCTGGGGAATAGTGCCTGTCTGTGAAGGCCATTGTGTGTCACAAAGGCCTCACAGACTGGCACTATTCTCCAGAGCTAGTCCATACACAGATTTCCCTTCAGTTTACTGGGCGAGGAAATTCTCGTCAGTGCAGAAACGTTGTCCCCAGGAGACAAGTCTGCATGGGAAGGATTTTTTGGTTTGGAAGTCATGGCAGCTGTGGTCAAGAGCACAGTGGACCACCCTGAACACAACATCCTAGATTTCAGTGTCTGCTTCACAGCACAGGTCATCTTGGTCCTCCCTTCCACCACAGGCTTTTCAGAAGTGTGCAGATGCGAGTTATCCTTATAACACATTATCCATTCCCAAAATCATCCCAGCCTCAACCTATAGTCTTTTCCCCTTCTCTGCTCTCCTCCATTTCTGTCCCCCCCCCCCCTTCCCCACTTCCTACTACAGCCTCCAAACGCTACACCAGGCAGCCTTGTCCAGCTACCATCAAGTCCCTGTGCACTCTGCCAGGCAGCACTGACTTTTGCCCCACATCCCTCCCCTTCCCCACCCCATTCCAGATTGCTGCTTCTGTTCAATGTGAAACAGGTGCATTCTAGCCAGAGTGGATGGAGATAGTGATCAAATGTGCACAAGGTGTGCATGCTTATGTGAACATGTGTGTATTTTCCTAACTGAAGAAGGCTTTGGCTGAAAGCTCAAATGTGTAACAGCCTTTTCGTCATGTCTGTCTGCAGCTCAACGTGTCATCTTTATGGTGAAAAGCAATATATCCTTTTCATACTGTTGAACTAATAAATATGAAAAGTACAGATTCCTAATCACCATATAGTGGAGATGTTGAGTCATGGACAGGCACATCAAAAAGACTACTGAACAAGTAAGCTTTAAGTCACAAGGCATTCTTCTGAAATAAACAACATATACATTCATGTAAACCCAGTTTACACATACATGACTGCTGTCTCTTATTTCTGGGGCAGCCAGAGACAGCAGTCATGTGTGTGGGAACTGTGTTTGCGTGAATGTGTGTGCATGCATGTTGTCTATTTAAGAAGGAGGTCTTCTGGCCGAAAGCTTATGTATTTAGTAGTCTTTTTGTTGTGCCTATCAGCAACTCAACATCTCTGCTATATGGGTTAGTAGCAATCTATCCTTTTCCTATAACGTAATTATTCCAACATGGACTTTCCATTGTTTGAACTAATAATTAAGCTTGTGAAAGAATAGAACCAATATTAGGCACAATGAGGAAAAGAAGAGTTGTATTCTATGGACACCTAAAAAGGATAGATAAAAAATGATTAACAAAAACAGTTTTTAACTTTTTTAACAAAGAGGTAGAGGGGCTGGCCAGTACTTACCTCAGCTCAGTACAGCCGATAGATACACATAAAACACATAAAACAGAACCGAAAATTTACGTTCCTAGCTTTCGGAACAAATGTTCCTTCATCGGGGAGGGGAAGGAAAGGGAAGAAGGGAAAGGAGATTCAGTTACTCACAACCCAGGTTATGAAGCAACAGGGAAAGGAAAATACGGAGGGTAGCAAGGATGGAGGCATGGTTGTCAGAGGGAAGTGTGCAGATGAAGGAACATTTGTTCCGAAAGCTAGGAACGTAAATTTTCGGTTCCGTTTTATGTGTTTTATGTGTATCTATCGGCTGTACTGAGCTGAGGTAAGTACTGGCCAGCCCCTCTATCTCTTTGTTAGTATTTTTAACTTTTTTGACAGAAATGCAAAAACATCAATGGTGTGAATCAAAGAAGTTAAAGCAGACTTGAGGGAAATGGGAATAATGGTGAAAGAAATAGGAGAAAAGTTCAGGGCCAAAGTAAAATGTTTCAAGGGCTTTCAGGATGGGGAAAAAAGATTGACAGGCACATGGGGGGACACAAATCAGAAAGAAAAAAAAAAAACACTGGAATGAAAGGAGAAAAGAAAGAAGACGTAAGTTATATCATACGGTTCTCATTGGGTCAAACCAATAGTAAAAGTAATAGAGATAATAAGAATAGTAACAGTAATAACAATAAAAATAATAAGCAGAAACAGTTTCCAGACACTGGTCAAATCTGTTTCATACACAAGCCTCTCCATTTTCCTCTACCCTCCCTCTACTGCTCTGCCACTATCCTCTTCCAGTCCTATCCCTTTTCTCCAAATACTCTCTTCCATTACTTTTATCCAACTATCCTTTGGTACTCCTCATGGGGTTTCACCTTGGAGCCTCAATCCATGCACATTCCTTGGTATCGTATAACATGTCTGTACCACTTACACTTCACGAGTCCGTCCTCTCGTATAAGGAAACTTCCTTTGCCTTCTCCTTGAGCTCTTCAATTTTTATTTTGTTCATTAATATTACTCCCACTTGTGTTTCTACAAAATTTAGGTTCATGTGCCTGTATCTTACTTAGGTCCCTCATTTACAAGAACATTAAGGCCTTATGTTCAGCCTGACCTGAAAAATCAACCACAAGTTTAGATAAAAAGACCTGTATCTTCTACAAGCTACTATACCTTTTCACGAGAACCTTGACATGACTGCAACAGCTGCAACAAATCTGGCAGGATGGGAACAAGTGCTCCTGCTTGGAAGCCCCCAATAGCACCAAGTGCTTCACACAGCAGCACACGGTGGAGATCTGCAATTCAAAACAATGGCAACTGAAACGTGCTGTTGTGGCACAAAATGTAGTATTGGCTACCACTATCTCGATCTCATGGATCCCTACCCTTTCTCAGTTTATTAATTCTCACTTTGTAAAAGAACAAACGTATTACAGAATCAAATAATTGCTGTGCAGAACCTTATGAGCTGGTACACTATTCTGGTAGGAGTTATGACTTCATAAATTATGAAGTTTCTTGAATGTTTCTTTTATTATTTTCAAAGTTTTGCTGAAGAGATGGAATGGCATAATTTACCAAGCACACAGAGGCAAAGCAGTAAGTTCATCACCCAGCAGTTCTATCATTTCAAATGTTCTTTTAAAAGATGAAGTCATTCAGTAATTAAACAAGCAGTTGTACAATAAAAATGGTTCATTAAGTCAACATTGCTTTTTCTCTGTTTTTCCATGTAATCCCAACTAATTTCTATACACTTTTGCCATCTTCTTATGAGTCTCTCAGTAAAAATTTTGTACCTCAATCTCAAAGCAAGTTTTGTACTTTTTTCTTTGCAGTTTTGTTGACAATGAACTTGATGTCACGCAAAGCTTCTTTCACTGGATGAAACAGATAAAAGTGTAAAGGGGTAAGTCATGGCTGAAATAAGGATAGCGTAGGATCTCCCAAACTATCTTGTCAATTGTTTCCAGTGACAGTTGTGCTTTACAAAGTCAACTGTTATGCAGAAAATAGCACAGTCATTGTTGTAATGCAGAAACAGAGCAACTTATCTGATTCCCAAATGGGCATGGCCATTGGCTTTCAGGCTAAGTGAAGAAGCATTAGTGAAATGACTAAGTTTGTAAACTGTTCTTGTGCCATTGTGGTTAAAGTATACTGTGCATGGCAAAATAGCGCTATCCAAAACCGTTAAAGAGGCAGTCGAGATGCTCCACGGGTCACAGACGACAGGAGTGAATGATGGCTGCAAAGATGAACCAAAGGGCTACCAACAGTCTCCCTCCAATGGCCATTCAGCAAATGTTGTTGTGTATGGGCCTCCACAGCACGCTCCTGGTTCATGCACAAATGCTGACTGCTTTCACGGGCAATGAAGGCTGCAATTTGCATGCCAATACTGCAACTGGACATTGCTGAATGGCGACAAGTGGCCTTTCCAGAGTAATCGTGTTTTATCTCCACCAGACAGATGGCCGTTGGTGTGTATGGCATGAACTGCCTGAAAGAAAACACCCTTCAACAATCATCTACCAGCAGAACAACGCAATGTATCACAAAGATCACAGTGTACGAGGGTGGTTCAAAGAGCACCAGGATGAGTTTACCTTATTCCCCAGGCCACCAAACTCTCCAAATTTAAAACCAATTAAGAATCTATGAGACTGCCTCGATTGGGCTGTATGTGCCAATGATCCTCCACCGAGAAACGTGGCACAGCCTGCCACGACACTGCCTCCAGCATGGCTCCGCATCTGTACCTTCCAGAACCTCACTGACACTCTTTGTGCATGTTTGCAGTGGTCCATGCTGCAAAAGGTGGTCACTTTAATGTGACTGGACTGCGTAATTGTTATTAACCCTTCCAGCCAGCAGTTTCCAAGTGTGTATCTAGCCTCCTGGTGGTAGTTTACATTGTTGTTGTTGTTGTGGTCTTCAGTCCTGAGACTGGTTTGATGCAGCTCTCCATGTTACTCTATCCTGTGCAAGCTTTTTCATCTCCCAGTACTTACTGCAACCTACATCCTTCTGAATCTGCTTAATGTATTCATCTCTTGGTCTCCCTCTACGATTTTTACCCTCCACGCTGCCCTCCAATGCTAAATTTGTGATCCCTTGATGCCTCAAAACATGTCCTACCAACCGGTCCCTTCTTTTAGTCAAGTTGTGCCACAAACTCCTCTTCTCCCCAATTCTATTCAATACCATTATTATTCTAGTCAATACCATTACCAGATAGTAAAGGAAAAGATCATTTTATTTAAATTGCTTTAATGCAGGAACTATTTGCACATAATTAATGAAATTTTAGCATAGGAATAGAACATATTACATTAAAGACAAATGATCACTTAAAACAAACTTTCAGTGTAGTATACTTTGAAGCTGTCTTCAAAACAAAGTTCTACACTGCAGTTTCTTTCTATGCGCTTCTGTACAAGACACAGTCTGGAATTTATATGTGCATCTTCTTTTCACTTTTCAGTGGCGTGATAAACAATCAGTACACTGTGCACTGAAATATTTAGTAGTCTTCTAAATATTTTCATTTTTTCTGTTATACATTTATTTATGTCCACTAAGAGGACAGTTCATAGTTTCTGATTTCTTCCAACTAACCACTTCCCAGCAAAGATCTTAATGGTACATTTGCACAGATATTCCCACTTTTAGCTGATAAAGTAGTTTTGCCCATTACCAACAGATGGGAGATCAATATAGTTTTATTTGCAAGAATTCATCTAGTAAGTATGTGGCCAGGTTGCAGCCATGCAAACACTCTCCACCAGGTAATACATACTCGGATTCTCACCAATGAAGAGTTAATAGATATTTATCTCCCACTGTGTCTGTCAATTGGGCGTAATGAACATGAATTTCTTTTAATTCTGAGAGATTATTTTTCCATGTTCACACTCAAAAAAAACCATGTCCTCAGAAAGGAAATAATGTGCAAATGCCACAAACAATCTGTCAAGTCTACAATTTGTATTTACATCCAACCGGAAATCATAAAATATCTTTATGGTAGTGTTGCCACTTAAACTCTAATGCTGATAGTTGTCTGAACAATATGGTGCTTGTGAAAAAGAGAATTCCTTCCACAACTTCTAATAGTTGCATACTATTGTATTTTTCAGCGACAGATTATACAATAAGCAGCCACTTGCACATCTATTTCAGAAACACTACAACTGATTAGATCACAGAAATTCCAAAATCTTTCAGGTGGACTATTCAACAACACATATTTAGAGAGTAGCAGGAAAGGAGAAAGAATTACATCAGCAACTACAGATTATCTGGCAGAAATTCTACTGAACTTAATTCTACACTGCAGTCCAAGCTGTTCCATAACCAATTCCTAATCTCAAATTCATATTTGAAGTGTTACTTACCTTGAGCAACAAGTTGTGCACCTAGTAACTGAACAAAACGTGGAACCAAATCTGAACAGTGCCGGCAAAGAGAGACAGCGCAACGAAGACACGTGGACAGTTGCCTGCTGCAGTCTTCAGTGGGAGCGACAACTAGGAACAACAGCTCGACAGTGTCCACAGTACGATACACATCATGGGCAACATCTTCTCGTGAGCTGAAACATTAAAAATCTGTTAATGCCGTACTTCCTTTTTGGTCAGTGGTGTGATTGTGCGCTGTATGGCAACACTTATTTCAAAATACTCACACATAACACTAATTATTTTCCATGACTTTAAGACACTGAGTTAAGAAATGTGACATATTAACTGGTGCTGTTTACCACAGACATTTAAAAAAGTAAACACATTATCCGTGTTAGCTCAGGTAATTGTCATTCATTAACATAGTCAAAACAAAATGGAAGGAGACTTGAAGGAGTGCAAACAGAGTTTTTGTGATGCTGTGGAGTTTAAAGGCAACAAAAACTCCCAAACAAATAAATCTGGAACTGAATAAAAACCCCCATGTACATCACTGAAGAGATGGAAAATTGGCATTTAAAATGATCTAGGCATGTGAAACGATTAAGGGATGAGCAATGCTGAAAGAAATACTGTGGTGGCAAACTTCATACAGGAGAAAAAGATTAAGACCCTGTGCAGAATGGAGGAGGATATGCAATGAAGAAGTTTGGAAGATTTATACACGGTTCGAGAGGCTTGGATACAAGGCTGGGTGAAATGACCTAAAGAGCCGTAGACTACTCACAAAAATAAAATACTAAAAACATAGTCATGCTATAAATCAGAACTGTCTTTGCTTTCATTTGACAGTATCTGAGCATAAGTTTTCATTTTCTACATTAATACTTGGCGGTACAAAAAATAGCCAAAAATGAAATTTAATGTTGGTGCCAAATTACATGGGAGCCATTTATTCTACAGCATGCTCGATACCCTTAATAACGATGAAGAAAACTAGTTATTGTCAGTATCATTGGATGAAATGTACCTTCTTGGATTTCAGAACAAGAATAAACTAACACAATACAAGTAAATCGGCTCTGTGTAATAGCTAGTATTATACCACTTGCAAAGGCATTCACCATAGTAATGAGTAGTTGAGTATGAACAAGGCTACCATAATTTATGGACTATAAGACTCACTTTTTTCTTCAACAAACTGCCTCCAAAATTCATGTGCATTTTATACTTGAAATTAATGTAAAAAGTACAGTGTTTAATTTAAAATTCCCGCCAGTCTTAAAAATGGCCATATATTCGATGCCGCAGGAAACCTATCTCTATCTGGTAACATTTGATTCAATTGGCAACTGCAGTGCACTGATACAACGAACATGAGTTGTGGTGATTCACAAGCTTGCTAACACTGTCTCCCTCGCATCCTGCCATCACAAATCTAGAATACTGCCTAGCCTATGATGTGTCATTGAAGTATATGGTGGCAGTGAACATGAACTGAAAGTGATTTGTGTTATCGGTAACAGTACAATATTTTTGTTAGAAGCTAGTTCCGTGATGGAAAATAAATACAAGGTATTCATATGATGTGGTCCATAAATTTAAACTAATACATATGCGTAAGATCATGGGGAAAAAAAACATCAGTGTTTAGGCCCTCCATCAACAGGAAAAAAAAAAAACATTTGCAATTGGCGGAATAGTAAAGAAGAACTGGAAAAAATGAGAAAGACTAGATGTCCAAATAGAGGACTGAATGCAAAACGGTCAAAACTAGAAGATAACATACTGAAATGGATTCAAGGACATCGTCAAAATGGCATGGAAATTAATACAAAAATTATTCAAATACATGCCTGTAAGCTAGTGCTACAGTAGAACTTAACAGACTTTAAAGGTGGAGTTGATTGGTGCTACAGGTTTATGAAATGTCATGGGCTTAACATGCGAACCAAACCCAAAGTATCTCAGAAAATGCCACAAGAGAATGAAGAGAAAATATTATCTTTCCATCACTTTATTATTCAACACTGAAAGAAAACCATTGTGGAACTAAACCAAATAGCTAATGTGGACAGAACTCCTGTGACATTTGATGTGTCGAGTGACGGAACTGTTGCCATGGAAGGTGCTAAAACTGTAACTATAAAAACAAGTGGACGTGAAAAAGTGTACAACACCTTTATCCTTCCATGTTGTGTTGACAGAATTAAACTTAATCCAATGATCATTTTCAAGCACAAAACAATGCAAAAACCTTCTGAAATACCACCAGGTATTGTTTTTCATATGCATGACAACATTTGGATGGATGAGGCTGGTATGATTTATGGATTAACAGAGTGTGGCATGAAGAGTTCTCTTCTTGTGCTAGATCAGTTTAGTAGCCATTTGAAAATTTTTGTGAAAGGGAAATTGAGACAGGGAAATACAGAACTTGCTGTTATTCTGGGAGGACTTACTTCACAATTGCAACCTCTTGATGTCTTGATACCTAAACTACTTAAAGTGTACATGAGAGACGAATGGGAAAAAAGGATGATGGATGAAACCCAACATGAATTCACGCCAGAGGAATGTTTAAACTGACCTACAATCAAACACGTGTGTCAGTGGATAAAACAGTAGTGGTCTCGAGTGAGAGAAGACATTATTGTTAAATTTTTCAAGAAGTGCAGCATAAGTAACACTCTTGATGGCAATGTAGACGATACTATATATGAAGAGGACAACAATGTTGACAAAGAGGAAGAAGAAGAAGAAGAAGAAAAGGAAGAAGAAGGAAGTTGACAATTTTCAGGAACTTCAAAGGTCAGTTTGGTTTTGTAAGCCAAGATATTTTTTTATTTATTTTTTTTATTTTTAGTCTGGCTTTGCAGTTAATAACAAAAATAGTAAAAATGTCACTTTTAAAAAAGTTGCTTAAAAGTTAAGGTGCCTCTTATAGTCCGTAGCTTCTTGCAGCCCGTAAAATATGGTAATAAATGCCTCAAAACAGCAAACCTAACCTGATGTGTAAACAGCTCAGTGCATCTGTCAAGGAACTCCAACACAGTTTTATGTGGATAAGCATGGTTCGAAACAATATTTGGTGATTCCTTTGCTTCTTTTACCTTTATTTTTCAACTTATTTAATATGCTGCACTGTACAACACATAAAAGCAACAGACTGACGAGATTACAATTGTCATTAATATATTCTGAATCCTGAAAATGGCAGAGCATATACATTTTGTGCCACTTATTATCCCAGCCAAAGGCTTTCAACTTCAATGAAAGTCTACAATGTATGAGGTAAGCAACAAATATCTCATTTTCCACTACATCCTTCCAAGCAGGCAAATGAAAAAAAAGAACTGTATCTTAAGAAAACATTTTCAGCAAGTGATTTATTACAGGGCCATTAAAAATCTTGAGGTACTGCATGAACAATGTGGCTGGAAATACAGTATGATTTTTTGATTTGCTCTTGTGAGCAAAATATCCTATATAGAAAATTTAATTTGCCAGAGAAGACTATTACATTTACATTGGTGAAGTCATATGTGGATTCTATTTTTTTATTTGCTCTTGTGAGCAAAATATCCTATATACAAAACTTAATTTGCCAGAGAAGACTATTACATTTACATTGGCGAAGTCATATGCAGATTCTAGTATGGTACCTCATGTCACTGTAACAAAAGAGTAGATTTTCAAGGAAGCAATTATGGTGCAAACGAACCAGTAACACACGACATCAGTCATCACCTGCACAGCCTTGGCAGCTACTGTTGGATTTGCTGAATAGCTGCTACGCTCGCAAAGTGACATCAGAGGTGAATCTGAAAAATCAATGATTCTGACTCAGTGACCTTTCATTTGATCAAAAACATTCAAATAAACAACTTGGTCTTGCAGTAACTAAAGAACATGTGAACTCCTAATATGGATTACAACTAATGAAACAATTAAAATGTTTTATACAGTCAACTATTTTTGTGACAACTTTATATGAATTTGAAGTTAGCGCAACTAGTTAGGTTCATATCACAAATGTTTAACATGTCTTACAGATACAGCTGTTAAATGAATGCTGAAAGCAAATGCTTTTGTTTTGTTAAATGTTGATACGCTGATCAACAGCATAATTAGCAAAGTAGGAATAGCAACTCAGTTCAGAAGGGACGATGGATTAAGGCATCTGTGGTCTTGCTCAAAGTACAACTCTGGCACCAGCACTGCTAATTCTATCCTTCAAATTTCCAACAGCGTCCAACCACAGTGGTTATCGCACAGTGTCTGCCCTAGTCCTTTGTGGTATTTGCATTGCTTGTGTGTATTCCGCATAGTTCCCAGGTGAGGGGATCTCATCTGTGTGCTTCATCTGTTGGTGGCTATTAAGTGCTGCCAGCTACATATTGCATCTTCTCTAAGGTCTGGTGTGCTTCAACCAGAGTCTTGGATACAATTCAGAATCTCAATTTCAACTATCATTTGGAGAATTACGTTACTCTCCTTAACAGGTCAGGCAAGAACTATACACAGGAACAATTATTCAAGTGACAAAGTATGGGTGTTGCGCTCATGTGAGTGTTGCAGGTTAGATGCACTCTTCCCTAAGACCAATTACTAATTACAGACCAAAGCGCAAGAAGTAAGTAGATCAGCAGGATTATGTACAGAATGGAAACTGTCATCCTTTTAGGGCCCAAAGAGAAAGAGTTAATATGGTTTAAGTTAAGGTGCAGAAACATTTATGGTAACATCCTGGAAGTAGTCTTACTTATTAAGAACAATAATGTTCACACAATACAAGGAACTAAAAGCTGGCTGAAACCAGAAGTGAAATTATAAGTTCCCATTGGAATGTGTATCACATGGATAGACTGGATGCTAATGGTGGTGGCTTATATATTGTCTTAAAGAATTGAAGTACATCTAGTGAGGTTATCAGAGATTCTGAATGTGAAATAAATTTATGAAGGTAAGTGTCAATGGTGAGTAAAACATAGTAACTGGATTCCTTTACAAATCATTTGCCTCAGCATTAATTTCCTAATCATGGTGTGGAAGTTGCAGATATAGACTGAAAAATTTTTATAATTAGAACACATGTCAGATTTACCTTCAGCAGCACATATTGACAGAGCAATGTTGATTTTTCAGTATCCTTGAGAAACTTATGGTGAAACTTCAGTAGCTTTCATAATTCTCACTACATAATTATTAAGAGGATGACTGAATACAATCTTTGCCAGACTGGATCAAGCCTTGTTGCTTTCTGAAATCTCCACTGAGCTGCCACACTCTAGAGCTTGATGCAGCAGAGAAATGTGTGGCCATAAAACTTTGATGTTTCCTTAAAGATTGACTCATGTGCACATCTGGATATTTAGTAGGTCTAGTCTGAGCCAAGTTGCCATAGCCTGATAACAAAGATGATGATATTGAGTGGTTGCAACCAACTTCTACCACTGTTACTGTTGTGACAGTGCCACGACATTTAACAGTGCTGCCACGACAGTACGCGCAAACGGCGATAGAGGCGCTCCGCAACTCGGCTGAGCGCGGGAGCGCCACCTAGCTACGAACGGCGCCGGCCGCATGTCACGGCACGGCAGTCGAATGAGAGATACTGAGTTGTTATCATGTAACCAGCTATTGTTTCTAAGTGAGTGTGTTTGAATATCCACGCAATTATTGGTGATTAAAGATTATAACACTTTTTGGCGACGAGGTCGGATATTTTCACTGCATTGTGGATTTGTGTGTTCGTGATGGGGCAGACGTGGAACAGCTTATGCAAGCGCTCATTGAACAACAAACACAGCTGACGGTTGCTATTCAGGCACAACAAACACAGCTGACGGTTGCTATTCAGGCACAATAAACACAGCTGACGGCTGCTATTCAGGCGTTGTCGATGTCGCTTACTCATCGTCTGTCTTCCTCTTCTCCGCCTTCATTCCCTCCTTATGACGAGGCTGCTGAAGACTGGGAGGATTATGAGAAGCGTTTGCGGCAACACTTCCTGGCTTTCGGCGTTGTCGACGCTCCTATGTGTAAGTCGTTATTTCTATCTTGGATTTCCCCTCGGATCTATCAGCTGCTATCTCAGTTAGCCCCTCTGCGGGAACCTGCCTCCCTGTCCTTCCAAGAAATGTGTGACTCATTGTCTAACTATTACCGCAAAAACACCCACGTCATTGCCGCCCGCGTGGCGTTCTACCGATGTCGTAAACAGCCCCATCAATCTTACCGGGCTTGGGCGGCGGAACTACATGGTCTGAGTAGGAAATGTCAGTTTGTCATGGACACTCATCATGAGTCTTATGCCGATTCAATGGTTAGGGATGCTATTCTACGACTTGTTCCTGATAAAGAAGTTCGGCAACGTGCCCTACAACTGCCAAACCCGTCGTTGTCGGAAGTTCTAAGCATCGCTCAATTCTTTGAAGTGTCTCACGCTGCTGGCGCACAAATAGACGTGTGGTGTGATGTAGGCGCTGTACAATCAACTTTCGACACGGACAATTTGCCTGTTTCACAGGAGAACAAAGATGTGGCGGCGGTTCACTCGCGTAAACAACGTCACGTTGGGACTCAAAGCTCGCAGCGAAAACAGAAGCAGGTTTGTTCCGCACTTCCTTCTTGTCCACGTTGTTTCGTACTGCATGACAGGGCCGCGTGTCCAAAACGTTGGGCCATGTGTAATTCATGTAGGAAAAAAGGCCACATTGCTTCTGTGTGTCAGTCCCCTACAGTTCCTGTCGACGAGGACGACGCATCGGACATGGATCTCTGTGCTTTCTCAAACAAATAAGTTGTTTGTTACTGTTCGTGTTCTGGATAAAGACATTCGCATGCAAGTGGACACTGGCTCTGCAGTAACTCTCATTAATTCTCGCACATATTTGGAGTTGGGCTCCCCTCCCTTGTCTCCAGTTATGCCAAATCTGAGAACTTATAATAAACAGAAAATTCCTATCATTGGCCAGTTTGATGCTCCCACTGCCTACAAGTCTGTTGTTGGGCCCCTCACGTTTTATGTGGTGGATCATGCGGGCACTGAAAACCTGTTCAGTTATGATGCTTTCCAGTTGTTCGGGTTCTCCATTGATGATGATGTGCACCTCATATCTGAGGGTATTCCGTATCAACAGCTGGATGGATTGTGTTCTGAATTTTCGTCCGTGTTCTCTGCTGGTCTGGGTCGTGCCAAGGATTTTGAAGCCCACATTACTCTTAACCTACAGCTCACCCTAAGTTTTTCCGGGCACGCCCCATTCCGGTGGCGTTGCGTGCACCTGTCAAGGCTGAGATAGACAGGTTAACAGCTTCAGGGATTCTCCTTCCTGTTACCTCCAGTGAATGGGCATCGCCAATCGTGGTGGTTTCTAAACCAAACGGGAGTCTGCAATTGTGTGGTGATTTTAAAGCTACCGTCAACACTCAGCGCCTCATTGACACTTATCCTCTTCCCCGTCCTGAAGAGTTATTTACCAAGCTCGCTGGGGGCCAGTTCTTTTCCAAACTTGACTTATCGGAGGCATACCATCAGTTGCCGTTGGATGCTTCTTCCAAGGAATTTCTCATCATCAACACTCCTTGTGCGTTGTATCAGTACCAGCGGTTACCATTTGGCATCGCTAGCGCGCCGGCCATTTTTCAGCAGGTTTTGGAACAGCTCACGGCTTCCGTTCCTGGCTGCATAAACTATCTGGATGACATTGTTGTCACAGGGGCCTCCACTGAGGAGCACCTTCGCAATTTGCGTTCACTGTTTCGGGTTTTGCATTCAGCTGGGTTGAAGTGCAATCTAGACAAGTCACAGTTCTTCCAACCCTCCATTGTGTATCTTGGTTTCCACTTGTCCCGTGAGGGTATACGTCCTCTATGTCAGCACGTTGCGGCCATTAACGCTCTACCCCGGCCGTCTATGGTCAAAGAACTTCAGGCGTTTCTAGGCAAGATTGCTTATTATCACAAATTCATTCCATCCGTGGCGGCGGTAGCTCATCCTCTGCATCAGCTGTTACGCAAAAACACCCCTTTCTGTTGGTCCGACGAGTGTGAGCAGTCTTTTGTCCGCCTGAAGGCTCATTTGCAGTCGGCGCCTTGTCTTGCCACATTCCGTCCGGGTCAGCACTTGGTTCTGGTGACTGGCGCGTCACAGTATGGCCTAGGGGCTGTTCTCACTCATGAGGATGGGTCGGAACGACCCATCACCTATGCTTCCAAAACCATAAACGATGGGCAACGGCGTTACTCTCAAATCGAAAAGGAGGCGCTCGCTATCATTTATGCTCTAAAAAAGTTCAGCATTTTTTTGTATGGTTCTAAGTTTCACCTCATCACCAACCACAAGCCACTGGTCTCTCTGTTCAGCCCATCGGCGTCACTTCCGGATAAGGCAGCTCACCGCCTGCAACGTTGGGCCTTATACTTGTCTCGTTTTCACTATGAGATTCACTATCGCCCCACGGCCCAGCACGGCAACGCTGACGCATTGTTGCGATTGCCGATGGGCCCCGACCCGGTTTTCGATCGTGATGAACTAATCTGTTTCCACATTGATGAGGAAGAACGTCGTGCGGTCGAGGGTTTTCCACTGACAGGTTTGCAGGTCACGTCGGCTGCTGCACGGGACCCGATCCTGTGTCAAGTGATCGGTTTTGTTCAACGGGGTTGGCCGGACAGGACCAAGGGCCAGGCATCGGATCCCCTTCGCAACTACCATGCCTTGCGCCTTCGTCTGTCTGTTCGTGATGGTGTTGTTCTTCTGGCCACGGATGGCGCATCTCCACGGGTCGTGGTGCCAGCCTCTCTTCACAAAGATGTTCTCAAACTGTTGCATGAAGGCCATTGGGGGATTTCTCGGACTAAGTCCCTGGCCCGCAGGCACGTTTATTGGCCCGGTTTTGATTCGGACATCGCCCACATGGTTGCTGTGTGTGGTCAGTGTGCTCAACAACTGGCTGCACCTCGTACAATGCCCTCTCTGTGGCCTGATCCGGCGCAGCCATGGGAACGGGTGCACGCTGACTTTGCCGGCCCCTTCCTTGGTACTTATTGGTTACTGTTGACTGACACCTTCTCGAAGTTTCTGTTTGTTGTTCAATGTCCATCGCCGACCACTGCGGTGACGACGCTGGCTTTGTCCAAAATCTTTGCGCTAGAAGGTCTTCCATCCACGATCATCATGGACAATGTCCCTCAGTTCTCTTTGCAGGCCTTCCGTGATTTTTGTACTGGACAAGGGATTCATCATGTTACAGCACCGCCCTTCCATCCGCAATCGAATGGGGAGGTCGAGCGCCTTGTCCGCACTTTCAAAAGCCAGATGAATAAATTCCTTAGTGATTTTTCCACAGATGACGCTCTGCTGCAATTTCTGAGTTCTTATCGCTTCACGCCTCTGGGTGATTGCAGCCCTGCTGAACTCTTGCATGGCCGCCAACCGCACACTCTACTGCACCTGCTTCACCCTGTCAGGCCTTGTGCTGTGTCCCCTAGTGCGGGAAAATGCTCGGTGGGTGCCGACGTGTGGGCATGAGGGTATGGATCTCGCCCTAAATGGATTCCAGGGGTGGTCAAGGCTCTTTGCGGCCGCCGGCTTTGTGAAATACGTACGGACGACTGCATGGTTGTTCGCCATTACGACCAGATGCGCCCACGAGTGGTGGCCATGCCGGTGCCACCGCCCCTTCCTTCGCCTCCACCAGCCCGAGAAGCCAGTCCTGTCGCTGCTGCCGATCTACCGTACATGTTGATGCAGCCGACGTCACTACCGCTTCCGAGTACGCCGGAACCGGCCCCAGTCGCGACGCCGCCTTATCCGGGACCCATCTCGCTGGAGCACACCCCCAGGTCCACGACACCTATGGATGATGCTCCAGAGTTTTCACCCATCATCTCGTCCAGGAGGCGCGTTCCACGCACAAGCTTCCGTCCTGGACATTTTCTACCATACTCTCGTGTCTCTCCGCGGGATCTTCTCGGGGCCTCACAAGAGGCCATGGATGTCTCCGCACTGTCCATGTCTCCGAGGAAGCAAGTGTTTTTTTTTTTTTTTTTTTCAAGGGGGGAAAAGTGTTGTGACAGTGCCACGACATTTAACAGTGCCGCCACGACAGTAAGCGCAAATGGCGATAGAGGCGCTCCGCAACTCGACGATAGAGGTGCCACCTAGCTACGAACGGCGCCGGCCGCATGTCACGGCACGGCAGTCGAATAAGAGATACTGAGTTGTTATCATGTAACCAGCTATTGTTTCTAAGTGAGTGTGTTTGAATATCCACGCAATTATTGCTGATTAAAGGTTATAACAGTTACAACTTTGTGCCCATTACTTTTATATGCTTTTGTTCCAACTGTCTTTACATTATATGTCTTCAGCATATTTTGATGAACCTCATTATATTACACCCAGTACTGTTTATTTCTGCACGCTCCATATATTGTTCTATAACTTTGCTGTCTTGTTGCAAATGTCAACAAGTTGTTATTTTTATCAAATTCTAAAGGCTTTTGCTTACGGGTTGATGTAACTTTTACCTTGACTGATGTTTTTGCTTTTGGAATTTGTTGCATTAATTAGCAATTGGGATTGTAAGCTGCTCAAACACGTACACTACCAACAGGCAGCACACGGTACCTATATCAATATGCACATTTTGTACAGCATTCAGAATGTTAACTTATGATGAGAAAATTGTGATGATTTGATGTGAAAACTATTGTATGCTGTCTTGTTCACACAGCTTTCTGGATAATGCTGTAATACACTGACTCTGCATGATAATTTTTGTATTGCCTGAAACAGTACAATTTTTGTTTTGTGTGTTTTATCAATAGTTGTGAAATTGGCTTTGTATACTGTTTGAAAAGTTATGATAACCTTTGTGATCCAGATATATTGAAAAGTTTCATGCATTGCACTGATGGCATGTGCTCATCAATTTAATTACCTTAAATTTCATAACATCCATACTAATTGAAAACTGTAATGTGAGAAAGACTTGAAATATTATGAATCATCCAAAATAAGTAGAAAATTGGTAGAGATTTACATACTGAAGTTAGTGATTTAGACGTACTTAAGAACTGAACAATCACAAACCACTAACTTAAATAATAATTAGTCAGAGTATGGGAACATAAGTCCAAAGATCAACCAAGGGTAAAACTCAATCCAATACAACATGATAATGGTAAACACAAAGGAAAAATAATTTTGTATGTTGAAGCACTGTTGCTTTACCATACAATCTTCAGAAATACGCTGAGCTGCAAAAGTCATGGGATACCTCCTAATACCGTGTCGGACCTCCTACTGTCTGACGTAGTGCACCAACTCGATGTGGCATGGACTCAACAAGTCACAGGACATCACCTGCAGAAACATTGAGCCATGATGCCTGTATAGCTGTCCATAATTATGAAAGTGTTGACAGTGCAGGATTTTGTGCACAAACTGACCTCTCGATTATGTCTCATAAATGTTCAATGGGATTCATGTAAGGCAATCTGGGAACCCAAATCATTTGGTCAAATTGTCCAGAATGTTCCACAAACCAATCACGAACAACAATGACTTGGTGACAAGGTGCACTGTCACTCATAAAAGTTCCATCATTGTTTGGGAACATGAAGTCCATGAATGACTGCAAACGGTGTCCAAGTAGCCAAACATAAACCATTTCCAGTTAATGAACAGTTCAGCTGGACCTGAGGACATACTCCAGTCCATGTAAATACAGCTTACACCATTATGGAGCTACCACCAGCTTGCAAAGTGCCTTGTTGACAAATGAGGTCCCTCACTTTGTGTGGTCTATGCCACACTCAAACCTTACCATCAGCTATTATCAACTGAAATCCAAACTCATATGATCACACCATGATTTTCCTGTCATCAAGGGCCCAGCAGGTACGGTCACAAGCCCTGGAGAGGTGTTGCACATGATGTCGTGCTGTTAGCAAAGGTATCTGCTTTGGTCATCGGCTGCTACACTCCATAAATGCCAAATTTCGCCACACTGTCCTAATGGATATGTTTATCGTTTGTCTCACATTGATTTATGTGGTTATTTCATGCAGTGTTCCATGTCGATGAGCACTGATAATTCTACACAAATGCCGCTGCTCTCGGTCATTAACTGAAAGCCACTGGCCTCTGCGTTGTCTATGGTGAGAGGCAATGCATGAAATTTGGTATTCTTGGCACACTCTTGACAGAATATTGCGTCCAGCCCCAAATACCATCCCACATTCAGAGTCCATTAATTCCCATCATGCGGCCATAATCATTTCGGAAACCATTTCACATGAGTCACCGGATGTACAAATGACAGCTCCACCAATGCACTGCCCTTTCATACCTTGTGTATGTGATACCAGTGCCACCTGTACATGTGCATATCGCTATCCCATGACTTTTGTCACCTCAGTGTATAGGGACAGCACAGCAACTCTGACTGATTGTAAGCTTTTAACAATCTATTGAGACAACGCAGTAATTAAGTGTAATATATTTAAATGTTTTCATAAGTTTCTCAGTGTAATTGCAGCATCCAGAACAATTCACATACAGACATGCCCTAACTGACAGAACCAATAAAAATCAGAAAAAAGTGTTCCAAGTTAGCAAACATATTGCAGATTACTACCCTTGAGTGAAAGATGACCTGACAATTTGATTACTTTGGGGCTGTAGGCCTACTACAAAAAACATTCCCAATTGCTGGAGACAAAATTGTATGGTATTATTAGGTGGCTGAAACTGATCAGTTTTTAACATAGGAACAGCACAGTTTATGGAGTTTTTCATGAAGTAATAACCTGATCCCAACTGTGCTTGGCAAGTGGCAGCGGACTGAGCAAGCACCAGCAGAATGTCAAGGATGCGAGACAGCAGTAGCTCGTAAGGTGTCGTATCTGCCACCTCCAGCAGAGCTTCCACGGCACCTGCGGGCCACAAGTGTGCGCCAACCTGAGCCAGAGCACGAAGATCGCGCACTACCTGTGCCTTCACTGCCCAGCGTGGATCCTCGCGCAGGTACTCCAGAAGCAGAGTCACCTGTGAATGAGTGTTGGTGTAAGATAAGCTAACATGAAAAGGAGACTACAGTCACACACACAAAATATTACTTTAGTTACAGAATATAACAATAGTTATTATGTAACATTAAAACAACACATAATTGCCACTGATATTAATTACTGCCCCACTATCAATGCTTTCAAAGTAAGTAAAACAATACATAATTGCCACTGATATCAATCACAGATCCCATTCCCAATACTTTCAAAGTAAATGAAAAACTCCTGGGTTGATGAAGGAGCCAGTTTTGCATAGCATCCTTTACCGTCTTACCACATATGAACATTTTTACTTTTGGTGATTGGTTCAAGAAGCTGAAAACGTAGAAGACACTTTGACAGAAGTTGGAGCAGATGGAGATATCCACAGTAATAGTTACTTTGTGGAATAAAGTAAAAATATAGTACCAATATTTACACAGTGTCCTCAATAGGATGGAAGTGTTGTCGATATCTGTGAGGTAAAAGATGGCGGCATGCCCTTACCCCTTCTTTTCCATGCAATTACATGTATATCATATGTCTATCATACCAGCAGCAGTGTTACATCTGAATTATTCCTAGTTCGTTGCACTGAGTGCTGTCACTAAGTAATTACCACAAACTGGTCAAAGCTTCACGAAGACTATTCCAGGACACTTCATTACTTTGAACCTTCTGACTGCTGTTTGTGCTTCCTCCTTTCGTTAACATTTACCCCATCTACTCAAAATACTGCACCAGTCCACCATTCATGACAGCGAGATGTCACATTCCACACGGCCTCAACATTAAAAGTTGATAACCCAACCTAAGTGAACCAAGAGTTGCTTTTGAGAAGAGTTCAAGTGTTGGAAACACATACTGGGCTCAAAGTATGTATTTAAAATATTCAAAAGAGAAGGCTGTTAATTGGAAAAAGTATTATGATTAAAATCACATTGTGGTGCCCTACTGAAAGGACCCAGAACAAATTCTGCTGGAAGTAAATTAAATTGTGTATAACAGCAATATCCAGAAAATGGATTATTGAAGAAATTTATGATTTTAACCAAAGATTTACTGGAAATTATTGCTGCTATCGTTGACAACCAAGTCAACAACAGAATAATGGAAAATCCAGGATCGATATATTGTCAACAACAGAATATTACGAAGAAGTGCCAGGAAAACTAGCACTACAAATTAAGACATATGAGAAGAAATAATTGGTCAACAAATATTAGTCAAATTAATTGACAACAAATACAAGAATTTATAAAGTATACAACTTGGAAGACTGGTGGCCAAAACTGCAAAGGGCTATGACTGTGTCATCAACTCCAAAGCTATACCACAACACTGGGTAGCAGCAATGTCAGCTGCACACCTACCAACAACACAGCTCAATGAGTACAGCAAATCGGTTTTCAGTCAGCATTGTGATACAGCAAGCTATGCAACCACATTTTTGGTGAACTTTGTTAAATACGAGTTTTTTTTTTTATATGATGGTTGTGTGTGCCGTGAGGTAGTTAAAAATGTATGTGGGTTAAAACCATTTGTTTAGCAACACGCACACTGACTGCTGCTAGTGAGAGGAGATTTCTTTTGAACTGGGTATTTTGTAAATGTATGCCAGCAAGAAGCAGTAAAATGGAAGAGTTGTAGAAAGCTATTGCTGACCTAAAAGAGAGGCAGATGCTCAAAGAGATGAACTGAGGGCTAGACTGGATACTACGAACGTGAATGTAGATGTGAAAAGAGTTAGATTCATTGGACTAAAAGAGAAGCTAGATATTACCAATGTAATTTTCAGGTCTATGGAGTGGAATTTAAAGAATTACAAGTAACTATCCAGAAAATTGATCAACATATTATTGATTCTTGGAAAGAGCAGCAGAATTAATAATCAAATATCCAAAGTAGAGTTGACTATTGTAACTGTAACAAGGGAGTTACATTTTGACGTATCTGTACAGTCTGATTTAATTGTAAATCAATTAACGACAGGTTTCATTGAATTAAATACTGAATCAAAACAAACTTCAGAAATGAGTGTCAGTTTGAATATTTTAGAAAAAAGTGCAGACCTAGTTATTTAGGAATATACTGTACTTACTCTCCATTCACTGCTTACGTTCTTGGTGTTTTTCTTGTGGACCTCTCCCTATGTACTGTTCCTATGTACACCTTCAGTGTTAACAAGTTTTTGTGACAGGGATTCAGACTCCGGTCCTGTCAGTGTGAGCAGTCTTTTAATGTTAAGAGCCCTGCTGTTGTACAACAAATCAGGAAAGATACCTCGCACATCATTTAGTTCTTGAATGACATTTTCACTCTGCATCAGTGTGTGCACTGATATGGAACTTCCTCACTGATCAGAACTGTATGGACTGAGACTCAAACTCGGGACCTTTGCCTTTCATGGGGAAGTGCTCTACCAACTGATCTACTCATGCATGACTCATGACCCATCCTCACAGCTTTACTTCCGCCAGTATCTCATCTCCTACCTTCCAAATTTCACAGAAGCTCTCCTCAGAAACTTGCAAGACTAGCACTCCTTATCAGTGCACACTCCAGCAATTTCATTCTGGAAACACCCCTAAGCTGTGGCTAAGCTATGACTCTGCAATACCCTTTCTTTCAGGAGTGCTAGTCTTGCAAGTTTCGCAGAGAGCTTCTATGAAGTTTGAAAGGAAGGAGATGAGGTACTGGTGGAAGTGAATCTGTGAGGACAGGTCGTGAGTCGTGCTTGGGTAGCTCAGCTGGTAGAGCACTTACCCACCAAAGGCAAAGGACTCAAGTTTGAGTCTCGGACCAGCACACAGTTTTAATCTGCCAGGAAGTTTCATTTAGTTCTTCATAAAAATGATAGCTGTTTCTGAGTAATAATTATATAATGGATAAAGCTAGTATTGGGACTTCAAGATTAAGATTAGAAACTTCAAGCTAGAAAAGGTAATGAAAGAAACCAAAAGTGCAAAAATTACAGGACGGACCAACTCTCATTTAGTATAACCTTGCTTTTACTTTCCTGGAATTAACGGTTTCCTGCCATTTGTGACACTTTTTATCACTCCTGTCAAATTTCCTCTTTCCACAATGTTAATTCGCACCTGATTTTGTGTTAACATACCTATAATTTTCCCGCTATTTACGCTTTATGAAACACTGTTCATGGAGGAAAAAACTGATGTAATTGGCATAAAATGATCCAGGCATGACGTTGGCCTTGAAGCAATGCTTATGAATGTTAAGCAGTTTCCTAAAACAAGAACGCGCTACTCAAAAGAAACCGATTCACCAGTGCAATCGATATTTCTCTTCACTTAAATATTAGAGGTAGACATTTTGATGTCCAGTCCAATATTTCTGATTCTCCTTCAATGCACAATAACTCACCCCATCCATATTAACTGAATATTTTAAGAACAAGATGTAACCTGACAATCCAAGCACATTTCAAAACTGGTTATCCATTTACATGGGAGTGAAAATCGGTTGTGGAAATGGTAAACTGGCAGCTTGCAATGGATTTCCAGAATAAATTTTGACACTTCTACATCAGCAACCAAAAACAGTACTGTGAAATTGGTTTATAAAATACAATGTTGGGAGCCTCATGTAAACATAGTGACTACGTTTATGGGAATAATGTATCATCACAACAGTTTTCAGTCTCTACAGCACATGAGCAACTTTGTGACTGTTGCGCTTGTATTGACAGCTCAAAAGCACATTTCACATTTTTTCTTGCCTGGCCACTTGTACTGTTAGTGAACATCTTTGCGTTGCTCAAATGTTTCTTGTTTAAATAATGAAACACTAAACCAGTTAAGTACTTTTTCATGCTTAGCAAAACATGTCTTGAAAAAATTATTAGTTCAATCTGAGCACTATGGGACTTAACATCTGTGGTCATCAGTCCGCTAGAACTTAGAACTACTTAAACCTAACTAACCTAAGGACATCACACACATCCATGCCCGAGGCAGGATTCGAACCTGCGACCGTAGCAGTCACGTGGTTCCAGACTGCGCGCCTAGAACCGCTAGACCACCGCGGCCGGCTGAAAAAATTATTCTCGTTGTCAAGTGCAAATATTTAGATAAGTATTTCTTGTGATGTTTCGCACATGGAGGGGGCACAGTACCTTATAACCTCAAAAAGACCACATTGCAAGAGATGCAGAAAAGCATATATGCAGACATCACACAAAATACTTATGTAAATTTGACAATAGGAGTATATTCACAGAAAGAGTCTAACTAAGCATGAAAAAATATGTAACTGATGCAGTGTTTTGTTATTTAAATAATGAATGACACAATTTCAGGCTTTCCAAAAACATGGATGATGGTGAACGAAACTAAGTCATACGTTTCTACTTCCCAGACAGTTAACCAGTTCCTGTTTTGTCAGTAGGTAAATATAGTACAAAATTCAGGTAAACAGACACACACACACACACACACACACACACACACACACACACACACACAACAAGGTAAAAATTTGTTCCCCACATTTTACGCCATTCTTCTGCAGTCCCTTGAAAAGTTTAAAAGCAGGGTTTCACTGTATATTTCAATATTGTCTTAGATCATTTTAAAAAGTTGCAAAAGTGCTTTTCATAACAGATTAATGAATTTTAAGTTAAATAAAAGCAGGAAAACAAAGAAAAAGGTGGAAGGAAAAAGCCTGAATGTAAATTTGGTGGTATGGTCACAATCAGTAATGGAGAGAGCTCAATGGAAAATAATGACATGGCCTTATTTACCACGGCAACATGGCTCAAACAGTTACAAGTGGAAATGACAAAATGGTGAGAAGGCCCTTCTTTTCCTGTACCCTTCATATATGAATGACTACGTAAAAGCAATTACAGGTTTGTTCTTGAACCTGTACCTTTATTTTCTAAACCAGCACAGTAAATTTAAATATAATTTTTTTACTTAATGTGCTTTGTGATGTACTTTCTTAGCCATATCATCCATATTTGCTTCTATTCAACTGCATGCAATCCTCATTGCGTCTTCTACATGCAGAATCTCTGACTATCACATGAGACAGTACTGTCATTACAGTGCGATGAAAATTGCTTTGCACCTGATTGCAAAGAAAGGGATGACCTGCATTGCTACATATCACAGGGCACTGACTGTAACAACACAGTGCATGTCAGGCAGATGGCAACCATGCAGAGTTTGTACACTAGACTGTAAGATATGACTGGTCCAGTCAGATATCAGGCAACATGTGCACTAACTGTCAAGTATAATCTAATTTTAATCAGGCTACAGTAGCAATAAACATCTACATGTGCTAAACCATTTACATGATAGTAAATACCCAGGGAAAATGTGAAATAAAACCTCGACCTCACAAGTCTTTGTTTCTACACCTTGAAGTGCAAATGCCAGTTAGACACAAAAAAAGTTCGCTAGTGGACACAAAGTACTGATCACTGCATGTAAGCACCACGTAGAACACTTCATGTTGACTGTGGTCGGGTTTCACATTTCTGCCATCATCAGCGATCTAACAGTTGTGACACTATAGTTGCCTGGTGAAGTAGTGTTCATTTTACTATGTACACAAATGACTTTGATTAATAACATTATTTACAATTATTTTTCAGTGCTCTACTGAACATGAGACACCATCGCAGAAGTTTGATAACTGATCTAAATGTCAGTTTTCTCCACTCACTGCATTGTTACAAGTAAGTATCACATTTGAAGATGACTGTCACTGTAATGAGCATTTATAAATCCATGTTACTTCCATGTCAAAATTTATACTGTAGCAGCTGATCGGTTCCAGTCACACACGACCATGAGTTATGTGTACTGGAAAACAAATAAGAACACATTACCCCTCTCATATCCTCCAACACCGCAGTGACTATAATACTTAACCCTCTGCTCATGAGGTAAGTGGCCAACTTTACTTAGTTCACAGCCGAATTCATCAATGTCAATTACATTAAGCAGATATTAAAATATTACTATCTCTGTAGGTATTTTTGTTCTGAATTCACCACTGTCAATTAAATTAAGCACATCTTAAAATATTATGATCTCTGTAAGTAAGTATTTTTGTTGTTACTGAGCAGGAAAATTACACTCTTAAGAAGCTCTTAATGTTAGTTGATGCTTTTGGATTTGGTTGTTAGTTGCTAGATGCATAATACGAGGGTCATCCACAAAGTAAGTTCTGTTTCTACTTCTATTGGCGGCAGCACTACAATTGCAGTTCTGAGGTTGTGCGGCAGTTACTCTAACTCAAGGAGAAGACATGTACGATATTTTCAGATTGCTGCTGCCGATGTGTGCTTTGTAGTGCTTCTTTATAATGGAAATGCCGCTATGTGTGAAATCAGATCTGTGATTCATTTTCTAAATGCAAAGAAAATTAAACCAAAGGAAATTCATCGGCATATCTGCAAGGTTTACGGACAAAATGTTATGAGTGATTCAATGGTTAGAAGATGGGTCAGACTGTTCAATGAAGGACATGATCAAGTGCACGATGAAGAATGAAGTGGATGCCCGTTTGTGGTTATTGATGAATTGGTTCACACAACTGAAGAGAAGATTAAACACAACTGTAAGTTTACATTTAGTGCCCTTGCTATGGAAGTTCCGCAAATCTCACAATCACTAATTCATGAAATTGTTACTGAAAAACTGAAATTTTGAAAACTTTGCTCATATTGTGTACCCAAAATTCTTACTGAACAACACAGAAAACAACAGATGGTCAGTGCACTTCAGTTTTTGACACGGTACAATGAAGAAGGTGATGGTTTTCTTTCTCGGATAGTCACGGGGGATGAAAGCTGGGTATCGTATGACACCCCTGAAACAAAAAGGCAATCAATGTAATGGAGGCACACTTCATCCCTAAGAAAGGTTAAGCCTAAGCAAATCTTGACACCTCAAAAAGTCATGTGCACCGTTTCTTGGGACAGAAAAGGCATTTTGCCGATTGATTTCTTTCCATGAGGCCAAACAATCAACGCACATGGTTACTGAAAGACCATTAAGAAATTGCACCGCGCAGTACAGGACAAGTGCCATGTATTACTGTCAAAAGGTGTTTTTTTTTCCCACAATAATGCCCAACCTCACACGGTGTATGTGACCAAACAACTCTTATGGGAATTTCACTGGGACACAATTGATCATCCTCCATACAGCCCAGACCTTGCACATAACGACTTTCATCTCTTCTTACACCTAAAATCTGTCCTTTATGGTCAACACTTCAATGATGATCATGAGCTGAAAGAACGCATTACCATATGGTTGACTGCATAGGCGCAACCTCCTATGAAGAAAGCATACAAAAACTTGTGCCACACTGTGACAAGTACCTACAAAATTTCGGAAGCTATGTAGAAAAGTAGTTTAACAGTTGTAGATTTTTGTACAATAAATATTTTTTCTGTATCTGTACACGTTTGTTTTATATAACCAAATGGAACTTACTTTGTGGACATACCAAATGGCTTCAAATGGCTCTGAGGACTATGGGACTTAACATCTGAGGTCATCAGTACCCTAAAACTTAGAGCTACTTAAACCTAACTAACCTAAGGACATCACACACATCCATGCCCGAAGCAGGATTTGAACCTGCAACTGTAGCAGTTGGGCGGTTCCAGACTGAAGTGCCTAGAACTGCTCGGCCACACTGGCCGGCTGTGGACATAAACCGTATTATAAAATACAGCTAAGAACTAAGGACTGCATGAATGGTTTATGTGGAGCCCCATTTGCTTTCCATCATGTACATTAAAAGCATGGACACTTTCTTCAACAAAGCCACAGTTAGTTTCCTACTATGTCCCTATCCAAATCAAGTTCTGTTTTTGGTTATCTTAATATCAATGGAAAAAGAAAGATAAGAAACCTGTTCATAACAGCTGCACCTTCTAGTTTCTTGTGCTACCAAATAATCTGACTCACCTGACTGGGTATGTCAACCAGAGTTGCTGCTGCAAGTTGAGTAAGTGTCTTCAACGTTACTGACACAAACTCCTGTGCCGGGTAACTAGGGAGTAGCTCAGTACACAGCTGTCGAACCTAGAACATAGAAATTATGCACAATTTTGCTTGACTGGGATGAGAAGTGATTGCTGTTACAAAAATATATATATACACACACACACACACACACACACACACACAGCGCTTTTGTTTGGTAAGTCACATCATCTTTGTTTTTAGATATATTTTTCCCATGTGGAATGTTTCCATATATATATATAATTTTTTTGTTATGGTTTGGAAGTGGGTTACGTATTATTGAGTATATATAGGCGGGATAAAATTGTGTAGTAGATTCGGTAATGAGGAGAAGGTGAATACAAAGTAAAACTACTTGCAAAAACAGAAAGAGAAAATAAGATGACAGGAAAGATTTCAAAATGCAACAGTGACAATAACAAACGTAATTGTTGGGTTCAAATTAATGATACGAATATAAAAGAGGGAAACATTCCACGTGGAAAAAATATATCTAAAAACAAGTATGATGTGACTTACCAAACGAAAGTGCTGGCAGGTTGATAGACACACAAACAAACACAAACATACACACAAAATTCAAGCTCTCGCAAGCAACCATTGCTTCGTCAGGAAAGAGGGAAGGAGAGGGAAAGACGAAAGGATGTGGGTTTTAAGGGAGAGGGTAAGGAGTCATTCCAATCCCGGGAGCGGAAAGACTTACCTTGGGGGAAAAAAGGACAGGTATACACTCGCTCACACACACATATCCATCCGCACATACACAGACACAAGCACACATCTTTCTTCTAAGATAAGTCGTAAGGTCAGTATTGCCTCACGTGTTTCAATATTTCTACGGAATCCAAACTGATCTTCCCCGAGGTCGGCTTCTATCAGTTTTTCCATTCATCTGTAAAGAATTTGCATTAGTATTTTGCAGCTGTGACTTATTAAACTGATAGTTCGGTAATTTTCACATCTGTCAACACCTGCTTTCTTTGGGATTGGAATTATTATATTCTTCTTGAAGTCTGAGGGTATTTCACCTGTCTCATACATCTTGCTCACCAGATGGTAGAGTATGGGCAGGACTGGCTCTCCCAAGGCCGTCAGTAGTTCTAATGGAATGTTGTCTACTCCCGGGGCCTTGTTTCGACTCAGATCTTTCAGTGCTCTGTCAAACTCTTCATGCAGTATCATATCTCCCATTTCATCTTCATCTACATCCTCTTCCATTTCCATAATATTGTCCTCAAGTACATCGCCCTTGTATAGACCCTCTATATACTCCTTCTACCTTTCGTTTTCCCTTCTTTGGTTAGAACTGGGTTTCCATCTGAGCTCTTGATATTCATACAAGTGGTTCTCTCTTCTCCAAAGGTCTCTTTAATTTTCCTGTAGGCAGTATCTATGTTACCACTAGTGAGATAAGCCTCTACATCCTTACATTTGTCCGTTTGTCCTCTAGCCATCCCTGCTTATCCATTTTGCACTTTCTGTCGATCTCATTTTTGAGACGTTTGTATTCCTTTTTGCCTGCTTCATTTACTGCGTTCTTTATATTTTCTCCTTTCAGCAATTAAATTCAATATTTCTTCTGTTACCCAAGGATTTCTACTAGCCCTCATCTTTTTACCTACTTGATCCTCTGCTGCCTTCACTACTTCATCCCTCAGAGCCACCCATTCTTCTGCTACTGTATTTCTTTCCCCCATTCCTGTCAATTGTTCCCTTATGCTCTCCCTGAAACTCTGTACAACCTCTGGTTTAGTCAGTTTATCCAGGTCCCATCTCCTTAAATTCCCACCTTTTTGCAGTTTCTTAAGTTTTAATCTACAGTTCATAAACAATAGATTGTGGTCAGAGTCCACATTTGTCCCTGGAAATGTCTTACAATTTAAAACCTGGTTCCTAAATCTCTGTCTTACCATTATATAATCTATCTGATACCTTCTAGTATCTCCAGGATTCTTCCACATATACAACCTTCTTTCGTGATTCTTGAACCAAGTGTTAGCTATGATTAAGTTATGCTCAGTACAAAATTCTACCACACGGCATCCTCTTTTATTTCTTACCCCCAATCCATATTCACCTACTACGTTTCCTTGACAGATGTGAAAATTACCGAACTATCAGTTTAAAAAGTCACAGCTGAAAAATACTAACGCGAATTCTTTACAGATGAATGGAAAAACTGGTAGAAGCCGACCTCGGGGATAATCAGTTTGGAAGACCGTAGAAACTTTTCCCGAGGGCATGCAGCTGCATCTCCAAAATGTTGGAAGAATAGGACCTCACCCTAGATTGCTGCCATACTTACCAAGGATGGTCACGTGTTATGGCGCAGAATCACAATTCATTGCCGAATACAATGTAATGTCATTTATCAGCAGTCCACACCTCCCAATCACAGCACGATTCAAAATGCAGCTGTATTTGTTGTGGTGATAATGGCAGTCTACCCATAGGGCAGTAATTAGCTAATTTGGTGTCTGTTACTTGTTCTCAGATGACAGGCTAAGCGCACAATATGGCGATCTTCCCTTGTAGCACTCAGATGTCACGGTTGACAATCAGTATGCTGCCCTCACATTTCCACGAAGTCAAAAATCAGATCACTGTCACACCTGAATACCCTACAACTCTGGATACTGGCAATTCGACCAACTGGCCGAACTGAGACCGATTATGGAGCACCTTTCAAACTCTGTGACATGATGATAACACTGTCTCATATGAATATGCAGCATCTCCCTGTTCCTCACAGTGATCACTCAACATCCAATACTGTTCATGCTCGTTGTATACCCTACCCGATCTGGTAACAGCACTACACTCGAACAACACTAATGCACTCTGGTGGCCATTCTAGCTATCGCAAAGAATTGCAATTCTAATGATTTACATATCTGCTGATGGTGTATACATGTATGAAGTTACATTGACATCAGACCATGTCTTCTGGGGGCTTCACTTTTTTTTGTCAGGCGGAAAGATTCTTTCTTACCTAGTGGCAACAGACAAATTCATGAACACAGTGTGGCAAAAACCTACAGCAGGGGCTCTTTCTTTCATCCACTGCTGAAACAAAGGCTAGTACTCTTGATGTTGGACTGACAACAGGTAGACATAGGTTTATAAGGTGCTGCTTACACATTAACAAGTCTGCTTAGGGGAGGCTGCTTGATCTGATTAATAGGAGGGTAGTGAGTAGGACTGACCTAACGAATGTTTTAACTGGGTACGAGAGGTAGGGCCTTCGTACTATGAATGAGGCTAACAAGTATCCTTTCTTACAAGAGTTCTCTGTTTGGAGCTTGTTCAGTGACTAGAGAAAAAGTAGAATGCAGTGCATGTCAATATTCCATCAAACATTATGGGACCCCTGGGAAATGTCAATAAACTAGAAGTAGTCTTGACTGAAAACTCTAATATTGTGAAAGTGACAACTTTGGTAGTAACTAACAAATAAACTAATTAGGCAACAAGGTTGACTGCTAGAATATCAAACCTACATAAGATAGGGCTAATACAGGATATAAAGAAGGGCAGAGAGAATCATCAAAGAGGCATTAAGCAATTATTCCTTCTAGAATCCATTCACAATTGGAAAAGCAAGAAATCCAAGAGTGTGATACCATGCCAAGTTCCCTCCATCATGAACCTCACAGTGGTTTGCAGAGTGTGCTGCTAGATGGAAATATTTTAATAGGTGTCTTAAACATGTAATGGTATTACTTGCAGTCTGTCAGAGTGTCATTTTCCAGCTTATAATTTGGATTCTCTAAGAATATATTTCAATTATTTTTGTAGAACTTTCTTGCTAATGTAATGTGTTCTCTAATTTACATCTAAATCTATACTCCACAGGTCACCTCATGGTGTGTGACAGAGGATACTTTGGCTGTGACTTACCCATCTTGCTATTCCAGTCACAAATTGTGCATGGGAAGAAGTAATTCTGACAGACCTCCATGCAAGCTTGAATCTCTCCAATTTTACCTTAATGATCTTTTCACAAGATATACATCAAAGGAACGTAAGTTGACAGAATTTAAACAGAAAACCACATGACGATGCACAATATCTTTCTTGTTGCATCTGTCTGTGTAATTGAATAAGCATCTCCATGACTCTTCTGCACTTACTAAATGAATGTGCGAAGAAATGCATTGCTCTTTTTTGGACCTTCTCTACTTTCTCTTATTCGGTAAATGTCTCAGACAGATAAACAATCCTCAAATAATGGCTAAATGAGAGCTTTTTAAGGTTCCTCTTTCAAGGTGAAATATACTTCCAGAGGATTCTTTCAATGAATCTCAGTCTGGGATGTGGTCACTCTAATTTAAACTTTTCCACATGCAGACACTCAAAACAGTGTACTTCCTTGCTGAACTCCTCTCTTGGTATCATCATGGTTTGAGACCAAGAGTGGAGTTCAGCAAGGAAGTACACTGTCCCCCCTACTATTCATCACTGTTATGGATACTATAATGAAGAATGTCAAGGAGAAGTCAGGTGGACTGAAAGCATTTGCCTTTGCTGATGACATCATGATATGAGGTGAAACTGAAGAGGCAGTACAGATCAAATCCGATGAATGGAAATCTCAGTTCCAGAAATATAACCTCAACATCAGCAAAACCAAGACAGTGGTGATTGCAGTCAACAGAGATGGAGAACCAGCAAGTGTCACCAACAGAGTGCAAAAAGGATCTGAATTCTACCAACAAGTAAGATCACTTTTAATGGGATGACTTGATTCCAAAACTGGCCAGACTGATGATGTTTAAAAGCTATTTCATACCAATATTGACCTATGGTATTGAAACATGTACCCTCACAAAAAGAGAATCATCAAGGCAGCAAGCATCAGAGATGAAATTTCTTAGATTCACCATCCAAAAGACCAAGAGGGACAAGTTAAGGAATGAGGTGGTGAGGAAAGAAGCTGGAATCAAGACATCCCTATTAGATCAAATTGTAACATCTAGGCATCAATGGTACAGGCATGTGATGAGAATGGAGCCAACTACAACAGCCAAAATAAATTTGGAAAGACAGGTGAATGGTAAAAGACCTCAAGGAAGACCTCAAACCCGATGGATGGACTTGATTAAGGCTGATCTAGTGACCAGAGGATGGACAGCAAATGATGGTCTCCGTGAACAGGTGTATTTGGACTAAGTGGAAGAGGTTCATTACCAGTACTCAGGAAACTGGAACTGTTAAATAATGATGATGATGATGATGATGATGCAGACACTCAGAAATTTAATGGATGTGACTGCTTACAGTGATTGTTTGACAATTATGTAATGGTACAACAATAGAGACTACCAGTAACCTATGTGCAAAAATTTGTATTTGTTTATGTTGAGGGTAAACTGCCAACCCCAACAACAAGCGTGGATCCTGTGGTTACCTTCCTGCATTATGTTACAATTTTCTAGCGTTGCAACTTCTCCATATACAAAAGCAGCACCATGATCAACCTCATGCGGGTTTCAATTTTATACACACTATCGTTTATACAGGGTGTAGCAGCTAAGTCATAACACCCCTTGTATCTCTCCCCCCCCCCCCCCTCCCAGTAATAGATACAAAGATGCCATTTGGACAGTGAATTGCAGGGACAGGGGCTACTTGAATACATCATATTTCATGTTTGTGCTATTTTTTATTAAAGACATATGAGGCCATCTTTGGTTTTTTTTTTAAATGGAACCCTATGTTAAATTTTAGCTTAACATGATGGGCTTAAAAAGATGGTTTCAAATATGTGTATATCATAATATTTAGGTGAATAATTTTTGAGACAAAGGTATGCTCCCATATTGTATTTGTCCTTCAAAGCGACACTGTACAATGCGACCTTTCCTATTGACCACTAAGGAACTTATCAGGGAAGGTGTTGTTTTCCTGTTTCTCGATAACGCCGCAAGGTGACGCATGAGGTAGCTGGAGAGAAGGGTATAACTGTGCTGCTGGGGTAATGAGACATCGCATTTCTGTCACAATTTCTTGGAGCAGACATGTACACCAAAGAAGAAAAGTTGGATATGCTTCTAGTGTATGGTGAAAGCAGAAGAAATGCTGTTAGAGCAATAAAGCATTATGGAGAGCTGTATCCTGATCGTGAGCATCCTACGCACCACCTTCTTGCACGTATTTGCAAGAAACTACTTGAATCAGGATCATGGAACGCCATACAGTGGACAAGGCAGAAAGCTGCAACTGGCGAGGTACATGAAGAGGGCGTTCTAGCGTTGGCGCATAACGACCCTACTGTTTCATCACAACATATTGCCTCGGAATGTGGTATAAGTCAGAGAAGTGTTCTACGCATCTAGCGTTGGCACATAGCGACCCTACTGTTTCATCACAACATATTGCCTCGGGATGTGGTGTAAGTCAGAGGAGTGTTCTACGCATATTGCACCGGCATATGTTTCACCTGTTTTACCTCTCATTACATCAAGCATTCTCCGGTGTGGATTTTGAACGGCGCAAGGAATTTTGCCGGTTTGCTCTGCAGCGCCTATAAGATGATCCAACATTTTTTCAACGGGTACTTTCTACTGGTGAAGCGACTTTCACCAACCATGGTAATGTGAATTTGCATAATATGCATTACTGGTCAATAGAGAACCCTCATTGGCTTCGACAGGTATAGCATCAGCAACCATGGAGTGTTAACGTGTGATGTGGCATTGTCGGAAATGTCATTGTGAGGCTGTATGGTCTTTCTGGGTGTACTAAATGGCAATAACTATGCACATTTCCTGCGAAACGTTCTGCCCATTTTGTTGGAAGAGGTACCACTAACTACACATCAGTGCATAGGGTTCCAACTTCACAGCGGTCCTGCTCACTCTTCCCGTGTGGCTACAGAGCTGTTACATGAATAGTTCCTGGATTGTTGGATAGGACGACATGCTGAAGTGAAGTGGCCAGCCCGGTCTCCTGATTTGACCCCTCTAAATTTTTTTCTGTGGGGAGCAATCAAACAAAACTGTATGCTCAAATACCAATTACGCCAGACGATATGAAGCAACGTATCATCGAAGCGTGCGTTGATATCTCACGTGACACCCTCGCAGCAATCATTCGAACGGCGACTACAAATGTGCATTGCAGCAGAGGGGAAGCATTTTGAGCACATGCTTCAGTGAAGTTTTGTATCATGTACAGTATGTATTTTGCATCTTTGTGTGTATTTGCTTCATATTGTGATCAATAGTAAATATTTTCAAACAAAAAACAAATATGTACGAAATAATTCTGACCTTTAAGGGCCTCCTCATTTACATTTGTATCTCTGTTACCTAAAATGTATTAACATCTTGTAGTACTTTAAACCTTTAACTGCTCTGGGCATGTTAATGCACGTGTCTTTGTACCTGTCCCTTGTAGACACATTCAGAGTACCAGGTAGAAGGACTAGTGGCGTGTGTAAACACGTTCAGAGCACACAGGGACAGGTACAAAGGCACACACGTTAACACATCCAGAGCAGTTAAAGGGTTAATACTGTATGTTGTCTACTATTTTGGTATCACAGTTGTCAAATAACTGAATAACATTTGCGCGACACCATCAGTTAATTTTTGTACAAAATATCACAGTATGTATTACTATTGTCGGGTAAATGGGTGTGTTTGTGTAAGGACGGACTCGCGACATTTACCATGTACTCTACACAACAGGAAAGGTTGCATCGGACAACGTCGCTTCGAAGGACGAACATGATACAGGAACATATCTGTGTCTCAAAAACTATTCACCTAAATATTATGATATGCACATAACTGAAACTGTCTTTTTAAGCCCATCGTGTTACGCTAAAATTTAACATAGGGTTCCATTAAAAAAAGATTGCCTCATATCTCTGTAATAAAAAATAGCACAAACACGAAATGTGATGTATTCCTTGCAATTCACTATCCAAATGGCATCTTTGTATCTATTACGGTTGGGGAGATACAAGGAGTGTTATGACTTATCTGACTCACCCTGTATATATTGTGAACAGAAATGCTCCTATAACACTCCTGTGAGGTATGTCAAAATCACTTTTAAATCTGAAGATTTCTCTCCATGAAGGATGTTGTGCTGTGTTCCATTTGCTAGGAACTCCTCAACCCAGCCAAAAAACTGGTCTGATATTCCATATGTTTGTGTAATCTGGGCCTGATGAACCTTCAGGTCTATTTGACGGACAGAGTGAGCTAGATTTCACACAATGATTGTTTCTCATCAAGCAACAGTATGGAACTTTATCACACGTATTTCTTAAGTCAAGGAATACAGCATCAATCTGACACAAATATCTACTGTCTCCTGGCTCTACTGGCCTTACAGAGTGAGCTGAGTTTCATACAATCACTGTTTGCTGAATCCATGTTGATTAGAACAAATATTTTTTGCCGAACTAGGTCATAATATAAGAGAATGAAACAGGTTCCTATATTTTAAAAGATTGATTTCAGCAACATACCCTACAGCTGTATACAACTCTTTGGTGCAAAAATAGCAATCACCTGCACATCTTTTCAATCACTTTGAACATTTCATTTTACTAGTGATTTCTGGTAGACTGTTGCTAACAGAGGAGCAAGATGTTTTGCACATTCTATGTAGATCAGTATAAGCATCCCATCGGGTTCAATCATATTTCTTCTGTTGAGTGCATTTATTTAATGTTCTATTCTGAATGTCACATACTTCAATATCTCTTATTTTATTGTTCGTGTGAGAATTGAATGTTGGACCTGTAGCACAATCCTCAGTGAAACAATTTTGGAAAAAGGAACTTAAAGAGTTTTGGCCTTCTCTTTCTCATACCCTAGTTCCATACCATTATGGTTACTGAGCATCTGTATAAATGGCTTTGGTCCACTTACTCATTGGCTTCAACTTCTTAGGGTTTTATATTACGTTGGTAGACAGAATATTCTCATTGAATTTTCACTTTGTTCAGTTTTTGTTTGTCCATAAGGCTTTGGTTACATTAAAATCTACAACGAATCTCAACTTGTTTATGGAGCAATTTTCTAACATGGCTGCCAGATCATGGTGGTCTTTCAAACCTCTCACAATTTTGCTTGGCACATACATGACTAATATACAGTGCCTAATGCTCTTCAACTTTTCCATTCCTATTTACACATGCAGTCAGTGACATACAATGGCATTATGGTCAGTGATTCCCTGTTCCGTATCAAGCAAATCAAAAAGTTTGGGCCTCTTTTTAACCAGGAGATCTAAGATGTTATCCTCACAAATTGGTTCTCTGATTACTTGCTCAAGATTATTTTCTCATACAGCATTTAGAACAATTGCACATGATTCCTTGTCCCTATTAGCTGGCTTAATCACTTGAATCTCCAAGTCTAGAGCTGAAAAGTAGAAATCTTCCCTAATATTACAACATGACCAGGAAATTTACAGGTAACCACCTCGAATTGTTCCATCAGCACTGCTCATTCATGCGGAACACAATATCCGGCAAATCATTGATGAAGGGCAACAGGCAGATTCCACATCCCTATATTTCCAAGAAGTGTTTGACACAATGTGCCATTGCAAACTGTTAACGAAGGTCTGAATGTGCAAAATGGGTTCTCAGATATGAAAGTAGATTGAATATTTCTTTAGTAATAGAACCCAGTACACTCTACTGCACAGTGAGTGCTCACTGGTCATGAAGATTCCATCATAATTGCTCCAGAGAAGTGTGATAGGACCGTTCTTGTCTCTGTATATAAAAGGCAATGTCCCGACTCACTGACTCATCATCATCCAGTCCAAACCACTAAGCATAGAAACATAAAATTTTCAGAGGATGTTGATCTTACACTGTAGGCATCATTTGCGAAGGTACTTCTCAAAATTTCACACCTAAAAGAGTGAAACAGGGGATGAAAGGTGTTTCGAAAACATACCTCTGTTAAGCATTTGCGAAGGTACTTCTCAAAATTTCACACCTAAAAGAGTGAAACAGGGGATGAAAGGTGTTTCGAAAACATACCTCTGTTAAGCAATTTTGAAGATAGACCTACATCACACACACATGACTGCAGTCTCTGGCAGCTGAAGCCACACTCTGTGTGTGTGTGTGTGTGTGTGTGTGTGTGTGTGTGTGTGTGTGTGTGTGTGTGTGTCCTCTATTTTTGACTAAGGCATTGTTGGTCAAAAGCTTATTTTGTGGCAGTCTTTTTGTTGAGCCTATCTGTAACCCAGCATATCTGCTTTATGGTGAGTAGTACCTATCCTTTTCATAATACTGTTAGATCTATGAAAATTGTTATCTGACTTCTTAGTTAAAAATAAAAAAATGAGTGAGTCAGTGTTTTGGGGGATTAAATAGGGGATGAAAGTATTTATGGAAATATTATGCAAGCATCTGAAGATAAATCTATGAAAATTTGTATTTAACCTCTCTGTTACGGAAAACAATAAAAAAAATGCATTTCACTTGTTTTTGGATACTCAACCCCTAGGGATGTGAAATAGGGGTGGGGTGGTGGTGGTGAAATGTTTTATGAAAGCATTTCATTGTGAAAGCATTTTTAAAGCTATATTTGTGACAACTGATAATTGGGTTCTCTGTTAGGAATAAAAAAAGTGTTTCGCTGTGTCTGGAAACTCAACCCCTAAGGGGGTGGAATAGGGCCAGACTGATTCACTGACTTATCATCGCCCAGCCCAAACTGCTAAGGACAGAAGCTCGAAATTTGGACAGGATGTTGATCTTCTACTGTAAGTGTCATTTAAGAAGAGATCATTCGAAATTACACTCCTAACAGGGTGAAATTGGAGAGGAAAGGCTTCTTGACCATTATTAAGGCAATTTTGAAGCTGGAATTTAAAAAAAATGATATTTGGTTTCTCAATCAGAAATATAAAAATAAGTGTTTCAGCACTTTTGGAGATTCAACCAGTAAGTGGGTAAAATAGGAGATGAAAATTTTTAAGAAAATATTTCTTTATATTAGAAAAATTTTAAAGGTAAATCCACACAAATAGATATTTCACTTCTCGGTTAGATATAAAGAAATATGTGTTAGGGGATGAGGTTCCTATGGAAATATTAGCGCAAGAACACTAAAGACATGAATAACAAAAGCCTTGAACTTCAGCTACCAGAACTGCTTTTTGGTCAGAAGTACATTCGGCAAAGACCCTGTTTCTATGACCTTATTTACCATAAAAAGTTTACAAAGTGGTGCAATTTGTGAACAGTAGAAAAATTCAATTACAGAAAAAAAGAAAAGTCTGTGCAGACCATACAGTCTTTGTGAGTGAAGCATCAGGCACTAAGCTACTGCTCTATATATGTAAATGATCTAATTGGATATACATAAAAAAAAGTCTACGCACCAAGTGGCGACAGGAGAACATGAAAACACAAACACACACACAAAGGTTTAATTTGTGCAAGCTTTCGAAGCCAATGGTTCCTTCTTCTGGCAGAAGAGTTGAAGGGGAAGGACAAGGAGTGAAGGAAAATAACTGGAGAGGTTTAGGAAAAGGAGTACAGTTTGGGAAAGTCATGGGAGACTTACTGGACGGGATGAGGAGGAAAGACATTGCTGGCGGCTGCCAGGGTTCAATGTCAGGTTTGCTGCTGGAAAGGTTTTGAGATTGGGTTGCACAGAGATACTTCCAGTTGACATTACTTGTGAAGGAAAGCAGGTCTTTCACCAAAGCAGCCTGATTAAATGCACGTTTAGGGCCGAAAGTAGGATCCTTGGATAATACATATAATACAGGACGATAGAGTGCTTTAGACGAGACGTTGAGAACACTGTACTGTCTTGACTGGTACTTGTGATTATGAGTTATTATTAGCCTGGAGACAATGGTGATGAGTGTGGGATGTTAAGGAGACTGGTCAAGCTCGGTTTGTAGGAAGACAGTCTTTCCTTCCCATCCCATCCAGTAAGTCTCCCCTGATGAGGGATTCTAAGTGACTTTTTCAAACTGTACCCCTTTTCCTAAACCTCTCCAGTCCTTTTCCTTCAACCCACTTACTGATCCTTCAGCTCTTCTGCTGTAAGAAGCAGCCACTGGCTCCAAAAACTTGCATAAGTTAAACCTGTGTGTGTGTTCTCCTGCCATCACTTGGTGAGTAGATTTTTTTTATATATCCAGTTACATTATACTGTCAAAAATTATTTTCATTGTTATATATAAATGATCTGCAAATAGGGTGAGGAGCAATCTGCAACTGTTTGCTCATGCCATTGTAGCAATTGTTTTCACTGAGTGACTTTAGGACGATACAGGATGGCTTGACAGAATTTCTAATTGGTGTGATGAATGGCGGCTTGCACTAAATGTACGAAAATGTAGTGGGAAGATGTCTTATCCGATATTTAGAAAATGTAGGTTAATGCAGATGAATAGGAAAAATAATTGTGTAATGTTTGAATACAGCAGTTGTGTGCGCTGTCTGAAACAGTCACACCGATTAAATATCTAGGCGTAATGTTGCAAAATGATATGAAATGGAATGAGCACCAAAGGTCTGTGATAGGGAAGGCAAATAGTCAATTTCTGTACGTTGAGAGAATTATTGGAAACTGTAACTCATTTATAAAGCATATGTTGATAGAATACTGTGTCCCACTACTGAGTACTGCTCAAGTGCTCGGTATCCCCACCAGGTCACATTAAAGGAAGAAATCAAAGCATGCTGCTAAATTCATTAGCAGGAGATTTGATCAACATTACAGTATTATAGAAATGCTCTTTGAACTCAAATGGGAATCCCTGGAAAGAGGACAATGTTCTGTTCACAAAACGCTATAGAGAAATGTCAGAGAATCAGCATCTGTGGCCCACTATAAAATTATTCTACTGCCAACAAAGTACATTTCACCTAAGAACTGCAGACACAAGATAAGAGAAGATGGGGCTCATAAGGAAACATGTAGACATTTATTTTCCCTGCATTCCATTTGTGAGTAGAACAGAAAAGAGAATGACTAGCAGTGGTACAAAGAAACCTCTGCCACGCACTATACGGTGACTTGGGGAGTATGTATGCAAATGGAATGCACTACTTCTGAGGCAGTAGATCTGTAAAAGTATCCAAGAACCATGTTTTATCTGTCTTTAAAACTTATCCCTGCTCAAATCACTTCACATCTGGAATCTGTCATAACATCAATAAATATTATTATATTATTCAAGGCTAAAAATGTGACTCCACCAGCAGCATTTAGCCTTTCTTAGTAATATTCAATCCAATCAGAATTTAAAATTTCACTGCTATTAACATCTGATTCCAACTAATTTTCTGTCCCTAGTAAAACGTGAGCATTACTAGTGGTTATAAATTAGATTAGTTCTGGGTGCTCTCTATGGACAACATTCCTGCAGTTAATTAGTAATGTAAATGTCAATTCTGTCAACAGGCCCTGTGGGGCCAAATGGTAACAACTGACCACTGTGTCATTCTTTGCCAATGGCGTCACTGGATGTGGTATGGAGGAGCATGGGCTGAACACATCGCTCTCCCAGCCGTTGTCAGTTTTCATGACCTGGAGCCACCACTACTCAATCAAGTAGCTGCCCAAATGGCCTCAAGAGGATGAGTACAGCCCATTCCAGTCCTCCCACAAAGGAGAAATCCCTGACAGTATCAGGAATTGAACCCAGGTCATCCGTGTGGCAGTCCTGACCACTCAGCCATGGAAGCAGGCTGCAATTAATTAACACTACATTACAATTTTCTTTCCACATTTCACCATGATGACTGCTTTTCTCTCTAATTAATGACACCAATTTTCTTCCTTCTCCAAATGCAGAGTTTACTGGGACCTGAGAAGCGATTGCTCTATTCTTCATAAAATAACAATGTCTCTAATAAAACAAGAATTCATATTCTATGAAAGACGCAAACACAGTTGAATTTTATGAAACTTTAGCAGGTAAAATTTTTACAGAAGTTAACAGCTGTTTTGCCACAAAAAGAGAAATCTATTTCAGTGTTTTCAGGGCTTAAATGGAGTATTTTAGCAAATAAAGTCTATTATTATGTAACCCATACTCCGTAATATGAAGCCAAAATCTTAAAAAATGATTCAAAGAGAACCTGACATAAATAAGTGAACAATTTTAAAGAATACTCTTGTTTCTTGTACTACATCACACTCCTGATAACTCGACAATGAAATGAGTAATTGAATTTTGTTTTGCAAAAGAGACACCTTATGAGAGCACCTCTATAGGATAAGTCAGAGACTTCATGTATCTTATTACAAGCCCAGTATGATTATTTATTCAATGTAACAATAGATTTAATGCCTTTTGGAACAATAGTGATTGCAGCAAAAGCCCAAATCACTACAATCTCACAGTTTACCTCTACCACTAGCACAAACTAACATACACTCCACTGAAGGATCTTTATCATGAAGTGAATGAGTTGGAAGAAATCGGGAACTACAAACTGCAAACAAAAATATAACGAAACTGGAAACCAGCAGCAATGGGAACAAAACTCAAAAAATTGGAGAAACTAAAAACAGAAGGAAAGCTTTAAAAAACCACTATAGAAAGGGGTTGGTTGTCCCCAAAAAGAGCTTCAAATGACTGATGTCATCTCACTGGCACTAATAAACTCGAGAACGTGATCAGCTGAGCACGTGTCATCTTTTAAAATGGACGATATTTCAGGCGATAGCTGTAGACGGGCGCGTAATGGAGTAAAATAGGGGCACTCAAGTAAAAGGTGTCTTACCGTCCACAGCTGAGAGCAGTGGGGACAGAGTGGGGGAGGATCGCCGCTTAAAAGATGTCGATGGCTAAAAAGACAGTGCCCTATCTGGAGTCTAGTTAAAATTACCTCCTCCCGACGACGCGTTCAGGAGGAAGAGGTCCAACCACGTCCTGCAATTTATTATGGGGAAGTGTCGACCAATGTGCATGCCATAAAAGAACAACACGACGACATAAAACACTCCGTAGATCAGCGAAGGGAATCATGCAAATAGCTGGCCGAAGAAGAGAGACTGCAGCCTTGGCCGCTATATCAGCCGCCTCATTTCCACAGATACCAACGTGTCCTGGGATCCAGAGTAACACCACCGAGAAGCCGCCCCCCCCCCCCCCCCCCCCACATGGAGCAAGTGTAGGCAGTCCTGAATCCGGTGGACCAGAGGGTGGACAGGGTAGAGAGCTTGGAGACTGAGGAGAGAGCTGAGAGAATCTGAACAGATCTACTGTATCCGCTGATGGTGACGGATGTATTGGACAGCCTGGAGAACAGCATAAAGCTCCGCAGTATAAACCGAACACTGGTCGGGAAGCCGAAATCGATTTGGGCTGTCGCCAACAATATAGGCACTCCCTACACCAAACGATGTTTTTGAGCCATCAGTGTAAATAAATGTGGCTTCCTTCACTTGTGCACATAGAGCAGCAAATGCCCGACGATAAACAAGTGAAGGGGTACCATCCTTGGGAAACAGACAAAGATCACGGAGCAGGCAGGTCCAAGGACAGAGTCAAGGCAGTGCTGTACCCCAAGTTGTCAAGAAAGTTTTAGGAAAGCAGAAGGAAAGAGAATGGAGCAGTTGACGGAAGCGGACTCCTGGTGGTAGTAGGGAGGAAGGGCGGCCTGCATACCCTAAAACCAAGGAGGCGTCGAAAAAATGTCATGGGCCAGATTAGCAGGCATGGAAGACAAATGGCTAGCATAACGACTTAGAAGGACAGCTCGCCGATTGGACAGTGGAGGTTCAGCAGTCTCAGCATAATGGCTTTCCACAGGGCTGGTGTAAAAAGCTCCAGACACTAAACGCAATCCACAGTGGTGGATAGAGTTGAGATGCTGAAGAATAGATGGCCAAGCAGAGGAGTAAACTATGCTTCCATAGTCCAATTTCGAGCACACTAAGGCGCGATAGAGGCGGAGAAGGACCACTCGGTCCGCTCCCCAGGAGGTACCATTCAGTACACGGATGGTGTTGAGGGATCGCAGACAGCGAGCCGAAAGATAGGAAACGTGAGAGGACCAGCACAGTTTTCTATCAAACATAAGACCAAAGAATTTAGCAACGTCTGAAAATGGAAGGTTGACAGGTCCTAGATGTAAGGAAGGTGGAAGAAACTCCGTACGACGCCAAAAATTAACACAAACGGTCTTACTGGGAGAAAAGCGGAAGCTGGTTTCGATGCTCCAAGAGTGGAGGTGATCGAGACAGCCTTGAGGACGTCGTTCAAGAAGGCTGGTCCATTGAGAGCTGTAGTAGATCGCAAAATCGTCCACAAAGAGGGAGCGCGAGACATCAGGAAGGAGACAATCCATAATTGGATTTATGGCAATGGCAAACAGTACAACACTTAGCACAAAGCCCTGGGGTACCCAGTTTTCTTGGGAGAAAGTACGGGAGAGAGTTGTGTTCACCCGCACTCTAAATGTGCGCTCTGCCATAAATTCGCGAAGAAAAAGGGGCAACCGACCGCGAAAGCCCCAAGAGAACAGTGTGCAGAGGATGCCTGTCCTCCAACAGGTATCATATGCTCTCTCCAGATAAAAAATATTGCTACTGTTTGGCGTTTCCAGAGAAAATTGTTCATGATATAAGTAGAGAGAGCAACAAGATGGTCAACTGCAGAACGATGCTTTCGGAAACCACATTGGGCAGGTGTGAAAAGGCTGTGGGACTCCAGCCATCAAGCTAAACGGCAATTCACCATACGCTCCAAAACCTTACATACACTACTCGTGAGAGAAATGGGGCGATAGCTAGAGGGGAGATGTTTGTCCTTTCCAGGTTTCAGAACAGGAACAATGATAGCTTCCCGCCATAGTCTGGGAAAAGTACCGTCGGTCCAAATTCGATTATAAAGGCGAAGGAGGTAACGCAGACAACGGTATGATAAATGCAGCAACATTTGGATGTGGATACCATCTGGTCCTGGGGCAGAGGAGCGAGAAGAAGAGAGTGCATGTTGGAGTTCCTGCATGGAGAAAACAGTATTGTAGCTTTCGCGATTTTGAGAGGAGAAAGCAAGAGGCCACACTTCCGCTGCACGTTTCTTCAGGAGAAACGCTGGTGGGTAATTTGAAGAGCTAGAAATCTCAGCAAAGTGTTGAGCCAATGAGTTAGAAATTGCGACGGGGTCCACAAATGTATATGCGCGACAGTGAGCCCAGAGACCGGGGAGAAACTAGGCGCGCCTGATAACCGTCGAATCCGACTCCAAATTTCCGAGGAGGGAGTGAAGGTGTTAAATGAGCTAGTAAAGAAGTCCCAGCTTGCCTTCTTGCTATCGTGGATGACGCGACGGCACCGCGCACAGAACTGCTTATAGCGGATACAGTTGGCCAAAGTAGAATGGTGAATGAAAACGCGAAGAGCACGTAACCGTTCACGTATTGCGTCACGGCATGCCTCATTCCACCAAGGAAGTGGGGGGCGCCGGGTGCAATTCGGAGGTGCGAGGTATTGAACGTTCTGCAGCTGTAAGAATAACGTCTGTAATGTGAGTGACCTCATCGTCGATGCTAGGAAAGTGACGGTCATCGAATGTCGCTAGAGAGGAAAAAAGTGTCCAATCGGCTTGGGCAAACTTCCAGCATCTCGGGCGCATATATGGCAGTTGTGGCTGCAATCGAAGGACACATGGAAAGTGGTCACTCGAGTGTGTATCAGCAAGGGCGAACCATTCGAAGCACCGAGCTAGCGGAACAGTACTGACCGAAAGGTCCAAATGAGAGAAATTTGTCGTGAAGGCAGACAAAAATGTAGGGTCCCCAGTGTTGAGGCAAAGAAGATCCGCTCGGTGGAAGACGTCTATCAATAGTGAGCCACGCGGACAAGGATGGGAGATCCCCAAAGCGGGTGGTGGGCATTGAAGTCCCCAACCAGCAAATAGGGGGGTCGAAGCTGACCAAGAAGATGAAGGAGATCAGCTTGTGCCATTGATGTGGACGATGGAATGTATATAGTACAAAGAGAGAAGGTGTATCCAGAATGGGAAAGACGGACAGTGACAGCTTGGAAAGAAGTGTTTACGGGGATTGAGTGATAATGGAGAGTATTATGGAGAAGAAGTCCTCCATGTGCTGGACTGCCTTCAACAGAGGGAAGATCAAATCGGACTGACTGAAAATGGGGGAAAACAAAGCGGTCGTGGGGACGCAGCTTTGTTTCCTGAAGACAGAAGATGACCAGCGAGTAGGATCGTAAGAGGATCGTCAATTCATCCCGATTGGCTTGAATGCCACGGATATTCCAATAGATAATGGACATAGGGTGGACTGAAAATGGAAGAATGTGACCAAGGTTGCCGTCAACTCAACGACTGCTCAGCGCTTGCGACCGACAGCGTGGAACGGCACTCAGCCGAAGGCAGAATATCCTGATCCATAGGTTGTTCAGCAGCAGCTCCTGCCACCAGCGATCTGCCCGTTGATAGGCCGCCAGCAGTGCGGCTCGGCGACACAGAAGACGGCCGAGGGCGGCTACCGCCAGGTGGTGCTGTAGATGAGACACGCCGTGGCGGAGAAGGAGAGGAGCTGGGTTTCTTATTAGCCTTCTTGGAAACATGATGTTTAGATGAAGGAGGAACCGATGGTTGTGAAGTTGGGGTGCGTAAAAAATGTTCATGAGTATGCTCTTTTTTGGAAGTCCGGGTGTCGGACTATTGGGATCGAGATTTAGCAGAACCCGATGAAGGGTGAGCCATAGAGTGAGCAGGCGAAAGTGGGGAGGTTGAACGGGCGATCTTTGCACTAGCCGATCTGATGACCATGTCACTAAAGGCGAGATCACAAGTCTGTGTGGCCGCCTCCTTTGTTGGCTGAGGAGAGGCAAGGACAGTGCTGTATTTTCCTGTCTGAGGCACAGTGGGCTTTCGACTGGCGAATAATTTTCGAGCAGCAAAGGTCGACACCTTTTCCTTCACTCTGATTTCCTGAATGAGCTTTTCGTCTTTAAAAATGGGGCACTCTCGAGAGGAAGCAGCTTGGTCACCCATACAGTTGATGGAACGAGGGGATGGAGGTGGACAAGCACCCTCATGGGCATCCTTGCCACACGTAACACATTTGGCCAGGTTGGAACAGGACTGGCTCGTATGATTGAACCGTTGACACCAATAGCAACGTGTAGGGTTTGGGACGTAGGGGCGAACGGAAATTATCTCATAGCCTGCTTTTATTTTTGATGGGAATTGAACTCTGTCAAATGTCAAGAAGACAGTATGGGTTGGAACGATGTTCGTGTCAACCCTTTTCATGACTATATGAACAGCCATTACGCCCTGGTCAGGCAGGTAGTGTTGAATTTCCTCGCCAGATAATCCATCGAGGGAGCGTGTATAAACGACTCCATGTGAGGAATTTAAAGTGCGGTGCGCTTCCACTCGGACAGGGAAGGTGTGGAGCATCGAAGTACACAGCAATTTTTGTGCCTGCAGGGCACTGACTGTTACTAACAACAAGGTGCCATTCCGTAATCTGGAACAAGACTTTACAGGACCTACAATTGCGTCGACACCTTTCCGAATAATGAAAGGGTTGACCGTGGAGAAGTCATGACCTTCGTCAGACCGAGAAACAACAAAACAACAAGGAACTGAGGCAACAATGGAAGAACTGTCAGTGGCTGAGACTCATTGAACTTACGCTTGTGAGCAGACATAGTAGATGATGAGGAAACCATTGCGGAAGTATCCCCCATGATTACCAGCGTCTCCGATGGCGCGCTCCTCCCTTGTGGGGGCCCTCTCTGAGGGCACTTCCGCCTTAGGTGATTGTTCACACTTCCCGAGAAACGGATGGAGGGACCAATCGGCACATGCGGAAGGTATCAGCTCAGGTAATCACCCCTCCCTGGGCCTGGCCGTTACCAGGGGGTACGTACGTGTCCTACCCGTCTACCCGGTGCAGGGAATTACGCGTTACCCCGTCCCGGCTATGCATGAAAATGTGTGGGTCGGCCTTCAGACACGCACAGGGAGGAAAAAAGAGAAAGGGAAAAACAAAGAAAGGGAAAGGAAAGAAGAGAGGTCTCAAAGGCCGCAGCGGAGAAAAGGGTAAAGAGAAGAGGTAAGGAAAAGAGAAGGATGAAGACGTGCAAGCAGAGAAAGCGAAGAATGTGTTACATTTTCGAGCGTCCGTCTCCGGACGTAGGCACAAAACATACTCCCAGAGGGGGAGGAAGGGAAGGAAAGAGCCAGAGGTGAGGGCCAGGGGGGGGGGGGGGCAAAGATGGGGGATAGGGAAGGATGCGGAAAAGGGAAGGTATGCAGCCCGGGAAGGAAGGAGGGCCACATTAGCTCGGGGTCCCGTGCTCGCTACGCACATATCCACAAGAGAGTTGTGGACCCATGGGAGGACAAACTGTCCTTGTGGAAGGCAAAAAAGTTAAGTGGTACATGAAAATATTTAGAAGCTTAATAAATCTTTCAGTACATGATGAACTTATCATTTATCAAGAGCAAAAGAATATACATATACAAATTTCAGACTGTGGGAAAAAGATTGTGGTGCAGACCTTTGGTTTGAAGATATCTTCAAAGTATCCTACACTGAACAATCATTTTAAATAATCGTATATGACTGAGACATAATAAAGATCTGATGTTAACAATTCACAGAAATTCCATAAATTTTCAACGAATAGTTCTTGCACTAGAGCTGTATTCCTCTACCAGCCAGCACTGTAAAATATCCTAGTAGGCTAGGAGATTTTGCAGGAACTGCCAGCTTTAAGGATTAAATTATAGACTAGTGGACTATTTTAACAAAAGGTTTTATTTACAGAAAATAAATAGCAATTATCTACAAGTACATTACTTACAAGAGCGGCCGAGTGAGTGTCGTGGTGCATGTGTTGTAAAATGGGGATCAACTGCAGCTTCATGTTGGCTGGTGTAGCTAAGCCCCGGATCATGTCAGAGATCTTGTTGCACATGCTCAGTGCAAATGTTCTGCAAAAAAGAATTAAATTCTCATACATAAGCAAGTAAACAGTCAAAGATATTAACTTACAAACTGTAGAAATAAAAAACATACAACATGTAAATCTTATACGACATTCAATTCCACTATCAGTTATCTTAATTTATCTCAGTTTTGCCAATTTATTTGCAAAGTGATATCTGGGTTATCTTGTCTATACTTATTTTTAGTTCTGCAAATCAAAAATAAACATTACTTGTGTCAAATTCTTTTTGACTTCCATTACAACTGTTATTCAATGTTTGGAGCTGTGTTGGATCTATTTCAATTCATTTTCCAGTTCTGGGAGAAATGCACTGACTATATACTGTATGACAATTATATAAATGATATCCCTTTATTGAATTTTTCAGCCCGGGATCAAAAAATGGCATCATAATCAGAACTGACTTCTTTATAAGTTATCATTAGTGATCTGAATACATAGCATATATACTCAACAAAGTACGAGGGTCACTCCAAAAGAAATGCACACTATTTTTGTAAAAATACAGTTCTCATTCTGCATGTGTGAAAGTTTTACAGTGGTTACATACATCCTTCCCGCTTATTTTCAAACTTGGTTCAACCTGTTCCCGTGAGTAGCGCCATCACAGCACGTCTTCAAAATGGCTGCTACACTTGACATTCGTCAGAAGCAACGTGCTGTCACAGAATTCCTGTGCTGTGGAAACGAGACAGTGGGAAACATCCACAAGAGGTTGAAAAAGGTGTATGGAGATGCTGCTGTCAATCGCAGTACAGTTAGTCGGGGGCAAGCAGGTTACGTGATGAAAGTGGGCACGGCAATATTGAGGATTGTCCTCGCAGTGGACAAACTCCAGACAGTGTGCAGAGTGTTAACGAATTGGTGACTGCTGACAGACGCATCACAGTGAACGAATTGTCACGCTATGTTGCGATAGGGGAGGAAGGAAGTGTTTGCAGAATACTGAAAGTGTTGGTGTTAAAAAAGGTTTGTGCCAGGTGGGTTCCCAGGATGTTGACAGTGGCTCACAAAGAAACAAGAAAAACGGTATGCAGCAAACTTTTGGAGCAGTATGAGAATGGTGGAGATGAATTTCTTGGAAGAATTGTGACAGGTGATGAAACATGGCTCCATCATTTTTCACCAGAGATGAAGAGGCAATCAATGGAGTGGCATCATGAAAATTTACCCGAGAAAAAAAATTCAAAACCACACCTTCTGCTGGAAAAGTTATGGCTACAGTGTTTTTCGATTCCGAAGGACTCTTGCTTGTGGACATCATGCCAAGTGGAACCACCATAAATTCTGATGCATATGTGATGACACTGAAGAAACTTCAAGCTCGACTGAGTCATGTTCGACCACATCGGCAAAAGCAGGATGTCTTGCCGTTGCACGACAATGCAGGGCCACATGTCAGTCAAAAAAGCATGGAAGTGATCACAAAACACGGATGGACAACACTGGCTCGATGTGACTATCATCTCTTTGGGAACCTGAAAGACTCTCTTCGTGGAACAAGGTTTGAAGATGATGACTCCCTTATGCACGCTGCCAAACATTGGCTCCAACAGGTTGGTCCAGAATTTTATTGTAAGGGTATACAGGCGCTAGTTCCAAGATGGCATAAGGCAGTTGAGAGGGATGGAAATTATGTGGAGAAATTAAAATATTGTTCATAAAGGATGTATCTACACACTGTAAAACTTTCAAACATGTACAATAAAAGATAGATTTAAAAAAAAAAATAGTGTGCATTTCTTTTGGAGTGACCCTCGTACAACTGAATTAGCCAGCAGAGAAACTGCCTTAGAAGCTGAAAGTGATAATGATTTTCTTTTTGCTGTCACAGAAAATTCTTTTTGTTTTTTCATTGATTTTCTGCTGTATACATTTAGTGCATGAGGTAAAAGAAGTTCAGGTTGGAACAACATATCTACTCAATACAAGATATCACATGACAACAGAACTTTGCACACCTTTTTAATGTAAATAAACAAAATAACGAAACAATAGAAAATCCAGGATGGAATGTAACAATATTACAAAAAGGAAAGTTGCTACTCACCATACAGCAGAGATGCCGAGTTGCCTGCTCATAGTGAAATGTAAGTACAAGGAAGATGATGTGGTTTATATACCTTCCCACAGCAACAGTATCAAAGAATTGACACGAAAAAACTATTAGGAAGTTTGAAGTACACTCTAAAACAAAATAAATGATGCACTACAAAGGAGTAACCCAAATGGGATGGAAATCGATACAAGTAATGAACATGTACAGACAAACAAAATGATTACAATTTCAGAAAAATTGGATGATTTATTCAAGAGAAAGAGCTTCACAAATTGAGCATGTCAATAACGCATTGGTCCAGTAGTTATTCACCTTAGCACTGACTGACAGATTTGTTGCATGTTCTCCTGAAGGATATCGTGCCCCAAATTCTGTACAATTGGCGTGTTAGATTGTCAAAATCCCGGGACAGTTGGAGGTCCCTGCCCTTTATGCTCCAAATGTTCTCAATTGAGGAGAAATCTGGTGACCTTGCTGGCCCAGGTATGGTCTGGCAAGCATGAAGACAAGCAGTAGAAACTCTCACTGTGTGTGGGCAGGCATTATCTTGCTGAAATGTAAGCCCAGGAGAGCTTGCCATGTGGGACAACAAAAGGAGTCATAGCATATTGTGCTGTAAGGGTGCCAAGGATGACAAGTAAAGGGATCCAGCTATGAAAAAAAATGTCACCACAGACCATCAGTCCTGGGTGTCGGGCCACACAATGGGTGATATTCACTTTGGTATCTTATCGCTGTCTGGGTCATCTCCAGACACATCTTTGGCCTGGAATTTCATTCACTGGAGTAGAATTCTCTTTAGTGATGAGTCCTGCTTCAAATTGATCCATGATGAACAGCAAAGATGTGTCTGGAGTCACCCTGGACAGCAGTGGGAGCCCAACCTGACTGTTGTCCGCTGTAAGGCCTGACAACCAGGAGTGATGGTCTAGGCTGTCATTTGTTGCACAGCAGATTTCCTGAAGTTGTCATATGCAACACTCTTACAGTGCAGCAGTACATCAATGATATTCTATGCCCTGTCTTGTTGCCCTTTATGGAAAGCCATCCTGGGCTTACATTTCAGCAAGTAAAGCCCACTTGCACATGACAAGAATTTCTGCTGCTTGTCTTCATACTTTCTACACCCTACCTTGGCCAGCAAGGTTGCTGGATCTTCCCCCTTCCCCCCTCTGTCTCCAACAGAGAATGTTTGGAGCACTACAGGCAGGACTCTCCATCCAACTCAGGACTGACAATCCAGCATGCCAATGGAATAGAATTTGGCACAACATCCCTCAATAGGACATACAATAAGTCTACCAATCAATGCCAAGTTGAATAACAGCTTGCATAAAGGCCAGAGGTGGACCAGTAGGTTACTGACATGCTCAATATGTAAAGCTCTTTCTCTTGAATAAATCAAACAATTTTTTTGAAACTGTAATCATTTGTTTGTATGTGCATACACATCGCATCTACAGAATTTCATCCCATTCGAATAATTCTTACATGGTGTGCCTTCTTTTTATAAATGTATTTGTTGATTACCACGACACAACTGGTGGTGAGGACTGAGAAGATTTGCACCAAAGAGAGGGACAAAGATAGCAATATGACCAATTTCCACTTTGGAATATTTTAAAGTATTTAAATAAAAAGCTTGTACATTGTGTTTATATCAAAAGTCACATTAGATATTTGTACAGAAATGTAATGGTTACAGAGTTAAAAGTTCAGTTTATAAGGCGGGCTGAAACCAGGAAGTCACCACGGTTGCACTAGCCAGAAGGGATTACTTACATAAACCATCAGAAATCTCTATAAGAAAATGATTCCACCCTGCAGCTTGTGAGTGCACATTTAGCACATGACAACACCCAACAATTACATGCAGTCGATTATAACAGTAAACCTGCCAATAATTATTGCTCCATATCAACATAAACTACTTACTACTCATGACAGTACACAACCAACACAAAACAATTTAATTATAAAAGCACAGCATGTCTTGCACAAAAAATTGATTGATATGAGGCTTTTGTTCTTTCAAATCTATATTAGTCTGCTACAGTATTTCAGTGTCATCATTCAAAATGAATAAAAGTAAGTTTTCTCCTTTATTACTAACCATTTTTACATAAAAGGTGGTTTTATGAGAGCTTAACAAATATATACAGCACACTTGCTTTCTGTATCCCGACTTACTTTGACTGTGCAGCAAACTGCATGGCAGCATAAATAGCTGCCTCCACTTCCACAGTGTCATGAGAATCAAGGCTGCGGCGTATACTGTGGTGAACTTGTTGTCGTTCTGGGATGATGCCTGCCACACTGCCAAGCGTTCGCAACGTCAGTGCTCGTGCAACCTGTAAGTAGGTGAACACAGACAGTTTCAATAACTTACCCAGAGATTAAACTTGAAATCTGCTGGATCAGTAGGATGACAACTTCACTGGCTGGCCATTTTTACCACTTTGATGTAAGATAAAATTTATACTTTTCTGTTTTCCAGAGCTTCAGTTTACTGCTACCTCTTTAATGGCACAAGCAGTATGTTTGGGAGGCAGGCTAGATGCCAATAGATCACATTGGAACAAGTGAGAGATGATGTTATTGAAGTATCGTCACAACCCTAATGTCAGCTGAGAGAGAGAGAGAGAGAGAGAGAGAGAGAGAGAGAGAGAGAGAGAGAGCGTGAGCGTGCGCGCGCACGTGTCTGCTTGTTTCACAGGTGAGGTGTATGCTTTACAACAAATGTTTACACAAATAAACAGTGATACAAGCTGTGACAAGGTTTTAAAAAGAAACAAATGAAATTGTCACTACCTTTTATAAATCCAATCCTACATCACAAAAAAGAAAACAGAAAACAATGAAATGAGACAGCAGTCCATTGCATTCCAAATTACTTGTTTATTTTTTCCCCATATGACATATTAAGCAATTCACATCCACTACAGCTAGCATACAGTACTTACTGGGTCATTTGAGTGTATGACACTGTAGATTCGCCGAACAAATTCATCAACATTTAGTATCTTGTCAAGATGCTTCTCACTCTGCTGGCATACTTGCAGCACCCACACACGGAGAAAGTTGTTCCTGAAAAAAGTTACATGACAAATGAATTACAACATTGACCTTTGATACTACAGTATACTGTAGTATAGTATAGGACGTAGGTCGAAGGGGTTCAGCTAGAACTTACACCTGACAGCTGTAGATGACGTCATGGTCTACGACAGAAATTTTAAGACAGGAATAGATTTCACAATGAAGACTCAAACTCAACCACATGTTGAACATTCATTCATTTTCTACAATTCCACTTTCAAAATACATACTTTTCCACTGTTTCTTGTCTATTGATATTGTCAGCCATGTTCTACTCATATAACAAGTTTAAAAATAATGACAGGATCAGGTAGTGACTGAGGGAGAAGCTGAGAACAGTCTTAGTAGAGACTGGGTTTGTGACAGATGGTGACGTGGGCAGTCAGTCCTAGGTCTTTTCTCTGTCACTTGTCACTTCTTTCAGCTGTGGCAATATTTGATACCAATAAAAATGCCAAGTTGCACCATGGCTTGCTGTCATAATACAAATATCTTTGTTGGCATTAATTGCTTGAGTTGTTAAGGGCTAATATATGCAGCATAAGATACCAAGAAACTGAAGAAGAATCAGCAAGCTCTACTTCTTTTCTCTTCTTTTTTGTGCCTTTCTCATGCATCTGCAAAAGGTCAGCACGGTCAATTTAAGGAATGGCCATATTCCCTTCCTGTCACCATGCTGTATCCCCCCCTGCATCGGGGCAGAAAGTACGTACCCCAACTGTCTGTGTGTAGCATTATTTATGTGGAAGTATGCGAAAGTTTTCTAAACGTTTGTGAACCATGTAACTGAGGCAAAATGTGGGTACCTGTGTAGTCTTCACCTAGGTTAGTTGGTTGGTTTAAAGGTGGGAGAAGGGACCAAACTACAAGGTCATCAGTCACTATATCCTAATAAAACAATGCCACAAGTGTGAGAATAAAATGGACGAAACATGTAACACAAAACAGAAAGAAAGGAAAAGCCGCAAAAATGAAGGGAAGGCAATGAACACTAAAAGGAACAAAACAGGACAAGAAAACAACAGAGAGACGTTATAAACAGAAGAGAGTAAAACATGAAAGCAGATTACAGTCGCTAGCCAATCACGAGTATAAAAAGGGAAAGCCATCCACTCTGCAAAACATTAAAACCTCCAGCCTAAAAGTACTAGAGTGGAGGACACAGAGGGACAAAAGACACGCGCTAAAATCTACATAGAAGAATAAAAGCCACTCTCACAGATAAAATGTAAAACTAAAGCTGCTGTGGAGGCATTGTCACCCAACACCGAGGGCAGGGTGCTAGGAAAGTTAAAAGTCTGCCGCAGAGCGGCTAAAAGTGGATAGTCCAGCAAGAGGTGGACGACTGTCATTTGGAAGTCACAGCAACACTGAGGTGGGTCCTTGCAATGGAGTAGGTAACCATGCTTTAGGCACGTATGGCCAAAGAGGAGCTGGCAGAGGACAACTGATTCCCTGAGAGAGGCCTGCATGAAAGACTTCCACACATTCACAGTCTCCTTAATGGCACGCAGTTCGTTGTGCATGCTGTTATGCCATTCTGTCTCCCAAAGCCGGAAAACCCTGCGGTGTAAGAAAGAATGCAGGTCAGCTTCGTAGATGCCTATCTCCAGAAGCGGTTTCTGCATCACCTGTTTGGCCAGCCTGTCGGCAAGTTCGTTGCCTGGGATTCCGATGTGTCCTGGGGTCCACACAAACACCACGGAACGGTGGGACTGTTCCAGGGCATAGATGGACTCCTGAATGGACGCTAAAAGAGGATGGCGAGGGTAGCACTGGTTGTAGCTCGTAGGCTGCTCAATGAGTCAGTACACAGGAGAAATGCTCTCCAGGGCATGAGCAGATGTACTCAAGAGCACGAGCTCTGTGGCACTGAGTACTGCTCAATATGTCCTCCATGAACATATGCAAAGCCTACGTGACCATCAGCCATTGACTGATTGGTGTAAACCACTTCAGAGCCCTGGAACATGTCAAAAATCGAGAGGAAGTGACAGTGGAGAGCGGCGGGGTTAACGGAGTCCTTAGGGCCATGCAAAAGGCCCAGATGAAGCTGCGGCCGAGGCATACACCATGGCGTACGTGAACAGACTGCAAGTAGAGGTGGTAAAGAGAAGGACTCCAGTTCGGAGAGAAGGGACCACATGCGAACTGCAATTGTTAGCTCCGATCTGGGCCACCGGTGCGGGAGATGGACTGCCACGGGCCAGAAAAGGAGATGGTAATTCGGATGCTCAGGAGAACTATGAATGTGTGCTGCGTAACTGGCGAGCAGTTACACACGTCTGATCTGCGGTGGAGGGACACCAGGGCGCTGGTCACCAGACTTGTCCTAAAAGCTCCTGTCGAAAATCGAACCCCACAGTGGTGCACCGGGTCGAGGTAACGCAAATATGAGGGTGCCACTGTACCATAAACCAGACTGACATAGTCAAGGCAGGATTGAACAAGGGCTCTGTAGAGCAGTACCAGTGTAGAGTGATCTGCACCCCAGTTGGTGCTGCTCAGGCAGTGCAGGACATTGAGCTGCTGCCAGCACTTCTGCTTAAGCTGATGAAGGTGATTTAGCCAAGTCAATCGGGCATCAAAAACCAGTACTAAGAATCGATATGTCTCCACTACAGTGAGTGGATCGCCATTAAGGTAAAGTTCTAGTTATGGATGAACAGAGCGATGCCAACAGAAATAAATGGCACTCGACATTGTGGCTGAAAACTGGAAGACGTGGGCTAGAGCCCATGACTGTTCCTTATGAATGGCTCCCTGTAGACGCCACTCAGAAACACCAGTACTGGAGGAGAAGTACGAAATGCAGAAGTCATCCGCATAGAGAGAAGGTGAGACCGATGGCCCTACAGTTGCTGCTAGACTGTTAATAGCCACTAAAAATAGAGAGACACTCAATACGGAGCCCTGCAGAATGCCATTCTCCTGAATATGGGGGGAACTATGAGAGGTACAGACTTGGACACAGAAAGTACGGAGCGACAGGAAGTTTTTGATAAAAAACGGGAGTGGGCCCCGGAGACCCCACTCATACAATGTGGCAAGGATATGATGTCACCAAGTCATGTCGTACGCTTTACAGAAGTCAAAAAAACAGCAACCAGATGTTGGCGTCTGGAAAAGGCTGTTTGGATGGCAGACTCGACGGACACAAGATTATCAGCGGTAGAGCGACCCTGGCAGAAGCCGCCCTGACATGGAGCCAGTAGGCCATGTGACTCCAGGATCCAACCCACCTGCTGAGACACAATATGTTCCAGCAGCTTACAAAGAAAGTTGGTGAGGCTGATGGGCCGGTAGCTATCCACGTCAAGCAGGTTTTGACTGGGTTGGAGCACCGGTATGATGGTGCTCTCCTGCCATTGTGATGGAAAGACGCCATTGCTCCAGTTCCAGTTGAAGATGATGAGAAGATGTCGCTTGTAGTCGGACGAGAGATGTTTAATCATCTGACTGTGGATCCGATCCAGACCAGGAGCTGTGTCGGAGCAATGTGTTTAAGGGGGCTGAGGAGCTCCCACTCTGTAAATGGGGTGTTATAGTGTTCAATGTGGCATGTAATGAACAAGAGGACTTTCCTTTCCATCCGCCGTTTGATGGTGTGAAAGACTGGGGGTTAGTTCTCAGACAGAGAGGCTCGAGTGTAGTGCTCAGCAAAGTGCTCGGCCAATGCCATTTGCATCGGTAGATAACATGCCATTGATGTTAATGCCAGGGACATCTGTTTGGGTCTGGTACCCAGAAAGACGTCTGATCTTCATGCAGACTTTGGTAGGCGACGTATGGCACCCAATGATCGACACATAGCTCTCCCAACACGCCTGTTTCTGTCATTTTATAAGCTGGTGTACACGGGCATGGAGCTGCTAAAGGCTGTAAGGAAGGGTGCCATTTATGTTGCTGTAGAGCTCACCGACACTCCTTAATTGCCTCAGCGACTTCCGGCATCCACCAAGGGAGTGTCTTTCGCCGAGGGCACCCTAAAGAACATGGGATCGCTTTTTCCACCCTGGCAATGATCACTGTAGTGACCTGTTCAATGACAACATTGATGGCACCATGTAGGAGAGACTCGGCGGTGACAGCAGAGGTGAAGGCTTCCCAGTATATCTTGTTTAAAGCCCATCTGGGTAGCTGTCTGTGGACATAAGGCTGGGGAGTTACAGGAAGATGGGGAAGTGGTCACTACCACATAGATCGTCATGTGCTCTCCAGTGGATAGATGGGAAAAGGCCAGGACTGCAAACCGGAAGAGCAATGGCTGAATATGTGCAATGTGCCACTATGAAATATGTGGGGGCACCTGTACTTAAGAGGCAGAGGTCGAGTTGTGACAGCAAATTTTTGACCTCCCTACCTTGGCCAGAAAGTATGGCGCCACACCACAAGGCGTTATGTGCATTAAAGTAGGGAAGGTTTAGGGGTTGATCAATCAGTACAGCCAATACGTTCAGGGGTATTGCACCACCTGGAGGAAGATACATTGCAGACAGTTATTTCCTGTGTTGTCCTTATCCTAACAGCCACAGCTTCAAGAGGCGTTTGAAGGAGCTCAGGTTCACTACATACTGAGTCAGGATATAGATACAAACTCCACCTGGGACTCCAAACCAACCAACCAAACTCCACCTGACACTCTATTACAGTCGCTATGTTTCCAGTAATATCCCTTATAGCCGCGGAGGGCAGGGGTCCGCATTGGCGGGAAACAGGTTTCCTGGAGGACAATACAGAAAGCGGGTATAAAGCTTAATAGTTACCATAGCTTAGCCAGGTGGCGGAAAAAACTGCCGCAATTCCACTGGAGGATTATGTGATAGTGAGACTGGGAAGGCATGAAACACTCAATGAGGAAGTTTACACCTCAGGGTCACCTGCTGCCACCAGATGAGTACCTGTGCGATCGACATCCATAGTGTCTGAGAGCACAGTGAGATCTAGGTCCTCAGCGGATGCCAGGATCTCCACCTCATTTTAAGACACAGAGCTTGTAGTTAGTGGTGGTGTGGGTGCCACCGCAGTGCCTTGGTTCTTAGGGGTCTTTCTTTCTGGAGAATCCTGCAGTCTGGCGAGCAAGGCAAATGGTGCTCTCTGCAGTTGACACAGATGGTAGGCGGGGCACAGAGAGTATTGGGATGTGAAGGACACCCATAATGCCGACAGGTGACACTGGAAGTACAGTGGGAAGACATATGCCTGAACTTCCAGCACTTAAAGCACTGCATCTGTGGAGGGATATATGACTATACGTCACAGCAGTAGACCATCACCTTGACCTTCTCGGGTAATGTGTCACTCTCGAAGGCCAAGATGAAGGCACTGGTGGCAACCTGATTGTCCCTCGGGCACCAGTGGAAACGCTGGACGAAATGGACACCTCGCCACTCTAGATTGGTGTGCATCTCATCGTCAGACTGCAAAAGAAGGTCCCTGTGAAATATGATACCCTGGATCATATTTAAGCTCTTGTGGGGCGTGATGGATACAGAAACATCCCCCAGCTAGTCACAGGCAAGTAGTGACTGCAACTGGGTAGAAGATGCTGTTTTGATCAAGACCGACCCTGACCTCATTTTGGACAAGCCCTCCACCTCCCGAAACATGTCCTCTAAATGCTCCACAAAAAACTGAGGTTTCATTGACAAGAAAGAGTTCCCATCAACTCTCATACACATGAGGTACTGGGGTGAATAAGCTTCGCAGCCATCCTTAGTGTGGCCACGGAGGGGGTGGTGGTGGTGTGTGTGTGTGTGTGGGGGGGGGGGGGACAATTTGGGGTCGTATTTCTAAGAAATGAAGTTAGACCTTGACTGCTTAGAGACTGTCGATGTTTGACCACCAGCAAGAGTTGACATACGCTTCATGGAGTGTCATCTGCACTGATGCTACCCACTCCGACCAGGGGCCCTCCCCACAGGTGCCACCCAAATGCTGCACAGGCCACCTGGCAGAATGGCCTTTACTGGGAGTCCCAATACCCCAGGGTGATGGGCATGAACTCCTTGGCATATGCATGGAGTTAAAGGCGCAGGTATCAGCAGAGCAATCCCCGTGTGGTCATGGGGCTACAACCAACAGGGTACAAGGCGGCCCCACCACAATGGACTGGCTACCGTCGACAGCACAGAAAGCGATACTGCACAGAGGATGGAGGGAAACTCACCTAGGAGAGTGACCTTACACAACAGCTGGAGAATGAGCAGAAGTGCAGATCCACATCAACAAAGGATTCGAGAGGTCTCAGTGCATGATGGACACTATGCACCATGTAAGGCGCCCTTCCCCAATTGGCTCGCTCTTCGGGAAAATTTTGAAAAGTGGAGGTCAAACCCGCAGGGGACCATCACATTAAGGCCGAAACGTGTGAGACTCCTTTTAGTCACCTCTTAAGACAGGCAGGAATACCTCGTGCCTATTCTAACCCCCAGACCCACAGTGGGGGCAGGGGGAATTTTATTCTTTGCAATGAGTATGGTTCCTTTATATATTTTTTAAACACAACACACTAATCAGTTATCATATGTTCATAACATATCTTAATAGTACACATGTAACTGATCAAAATATGATGACAGCAACACTTACCCTATGCGAAACAAATCTGCCAGTTTCAGCAAAGACGCATTTATCAGTATTGGAAATGGATATTTCTCAAATAACCTAGGGAACCTGACAATTGCCTCACATTGTTCTCCAACTCTGCCAGATCTTAATCCTGAAATGAATGATCATATATAATTTGTAAACACAGTGTGCAACATTCTCTTACATAATTGTGTGCATTTGATTACTTATATATTATTATTTATGTGGACAGAAAGGTAACAGATATTTTGCCCCACAAATGGCAGACAGCATTTATGCAAGGAAACAATTTCAAAATCTGTTACACACAAAAATACACTTTTTTAAAGGTACACTATATGAAATCGACAACTCTGAAGATTGCTGAAGATAGAAAATAATTATCAGACACTTGTTACAATTTTCTGTTTCATACATGTAGGCTGTAATCTGAAAATTAAAATAATTCGTTCATCTAACATCATTAGTGAAAAAAGTAGTGAGGATTCACTGAAAAGCACATGACTACATTTACTTCCCCATTCTCCTCAAATTGGAGTTAGATCCTTTCTAATGTTCATCAATGAAACATTCAATCCTAACATTCTTCTCTTTGTCATGCACAGTCCAGTGATACCTGTTAAACTCAGTTTGTAGACTGATTCATTAGTGCAGTTAAAGGGAACTAAGCAGCAAGCGCATCATTCCCTTCTTCCTTTAAAAATCAAAGACTAATGGATTCCACGACAAGAAAAAGGTGGAGAGCTAGTTTGATCTTTAGCTGCCCTCTTGCCACAATATGAAGAGAAATCAGGTACAAATGTACTGCACTGACACAGGTAACTACAAGCACCATGTTGAATGGGCTCTCACCAAATGCGGTGCCTTTGTGTTAGAGGACAGTACCCTTTTCTCAGTTGTGTTAAAGCCACTTCTTTTTGTGTAACTGGAGAAATCATAGACACAGCAAGACTTTTTGCTTCATCAGTTGTAACTTGTTATTTTGTACTTCCAGCCACACATTCTTCCACTGATACATAACTTTCCTCCTCAACAACAACATAATACCACTCAACCACATCCACTCAGAGCAGTACATTACTTTCGTAGCACGTGCCCCTTGCTGCCGTGTCAGCTTGTTCCTTTCCCAGGATTACCACCTCGCATGCTACCAAGAAGAATGATAATTACTTTACTTGATGATGTAGTAAGTGAAATGTGTTTTGCATTTTTGGCCCACATTGTCTTCTGAGACACTATATGAATGGTCTATTGAACAGTTAGGGAGTGGGTGAGAAAGTTATTCCACTGATTGCGATTCACCTGCTCCATTCTCTTCAGGTCTGTCCTGTAAGTTGCTTCTTTGTTCTAAACATATGAGCGTGTTTTTTTAAGTAAGGTCCATTTGAACATAAGTGCACAATGAAAGGTTATTTCAAAAAAGTATTTCAACATAGTTGCCAAGTTTGTTGAAACACATATCATCCCTCTCAACGAATTTTAAAATACCCTCATCGTAAAAACTTGTCACCTGCTGCAATAACCAAGAGTTCACTGCCACTTTCACGTCATTGTCATCAATGTAACGGTTGCCACTGAGGTGATGTTTGAGGTGGAGGAACAGATGGTAATCACTCGGTGCAAGATCAGGACTTTGGGGTGAGTGGTCTAAAACTTCCCAGCCAAAACTGCCCAATAAATCGTGGGTCTGACCTGCAGTGTGAGGTTTTGCATTGTCATGGAGAAGGACAATTCCCTTTGTCAGCATGCCACGTCTTTTGTTTTGAATCGCTCTGCACAGCTTTCTCAGGGTTTGGCAGTATGCTTCTGCATTCATAGTGGTTCCTTACTGCATGAAAAAAAATGGCTCTGAGCACTATGGGACTTAACTTCTGAGGTCATCAGTCCCCTAGAACTTAGAACAACTTAAACCTAACTAACCTAAGGACATCACACACATCCATGCCCGAGGCAGGATTCGAACCTGTGACTGTAGTGGTCGCGCGGTTCCAGACGGTAGCGCCTAGAACCGCTCGGCCACTCCAGACGGTCGTTGCATGAAGTCGACCAACAAAACACCATGCTTATCCCAAAACACCGACAGCATAATAAGAACTTCATTGCACACTCAAGTCTTTGGTTTTTGTGGTCCTCTGTCAGGAGTTTTGGGACCCAACGGGAGCACAGTTTCCAAAACTTTAGGTGTTCAGAAACAATGTTGTAAAGCATTGAGCTCGACATGTCAGGAAATTCATTTGAGAGGCCTGTTATTGTGAAGCACCTGTTTTCACGAATCCTCACTTCAACTGAAGCCAAAAAATCGTCTGTAATCAAAGAAGGGTGACCGGAGCAGTCCTCATCATGGACAATGTTATGGCCATCTTTGAATTCTTGTACCCACTTAGGCATTTTGCTTTCACTCATAACACTATCACTGTACACTTCGCAAATCTGTCAATGAATTTCTGCAGCAGAAAGGTTCCTTGCTGACAAAAACCATATCACTGAGCAAACCTCACACACAGTGAGCGGGTTAATAGTCTGAAACATTTTGAAAGCACAGAGCAGAACCGTACAGGTTAGCTACAGAACTTAAACTGAGCACAGTTGTTCCCGAAGCATGCGGGTACACGACGCACTTGCTCATTGCATGCGGTAAGTGTGCCAACTACTAGTGTCTACAACAAAACAGACCTTACTTTAAAAACACACCTCGTAAATGGTTTGTTTTTCTTCTGTGATTTACACACATTTCTATCTGCAACTAAGGCACTTTAAAATGTTCATAGCCTTTAGAGCTCTTGCATTGAGATGGTTCAGTGTAATACTTCACACACCTCCCCCTCAGTGACAGAGATCAAATAGATATTATTTTTACTATTGTTGCCATTTTAGTGGACTTCATTTCATTACTGTTAAGAATTGGGTTCAATCAGTTTGTCACCTGTGTAATTTATATCCACAGAAATTGTTGTCAATGGCTTTCTCTAATGAAACACATGATAAAAACTATGCAGGACTTTTTCCTCTCTCACTGAGTGAAGCACACATATTTGTAGTTATGGAGAATATTTTCCACACCATAATGATACTCACAAAGAAAACAATAAAAAATAGTGAGTTATATTAAGATGCCTCAGTTACATTATTTACTACTGACCCCTATCCGTTTCAATTTCACAAGTGAATAGCTCTGACTACCTAGCAGTGATGGTGCACATATTTAGGAGTAAGTCAAGCAGTGTTTCAATAAAAACATGTTACATCAGATGTGGAAACCAAATAAGTTTCTTATTTAGGATGAGGCCCAACAACTTTACTGATTCCTTAAAACTAAGAGTGGTCTCCTCCAATAACAGTTCAGGTTGAGTAAAAACATTGCATACACACATACCTATTTGGGGAAAAATTGATGCCTGGGATTTTAGCCCATAATTCTAGTCTTCTTAATGTTAATTGCAGTTATTGAGCAGTCATCCCAAGACTACAAGAAAAAGAAAAAGATCAAGAAATTTCCCACAAAAAGAGAGCATTGTACAGGGCTCTTGGCTTTCGACACTATGCTGTTGACGGTTATTGAGTAACATTTAACATTCTCCCCTTACAGAAACCATTCTTCTGGATATGTCAGACAGAGTGCACTGCTAATTCTGAAACTAAAATACCATCCTGAATGGAAGGCTCACACTATAACAGGAAGACAACCCCAGAAGCCCCATTCATACAGTTGCTGCAGAATACTGTATCTTGGTTTAGTGTTGTAGGCCTCTAAAATATAAAAGAATTACCACCTTGAGGCAGATTAGACTGCTGAGTGTAGAGCAGTACTTATGGAAACCACACTGAAGGTGACTGAGGAGTCACCAGATTTCCAGAACCCGTAATAAACAACTTTTGATCATTCACTTCAGTGGCTTCCCTACGCAACAGGTAAGCGCTAAACTGCAAAAACTACGTGGTTTGCTGTCAACCTTCCCAGGTTTCTGAAGGGGAATCATGATTTCTTACCTCTAAGAATTAGGACATTATCTCTCAAACTAAATTATGCGGTTCTTTGACTTAATATTGAAATGTTGTTGTGTTATTTGTCTGGCCCTACTGTTGTATTGGTCTAAATCCTTCATACAAAATGGGCAGTTCTGCATATCAGTGTTACTGGAATGTGGGCTCTTAACTGGCATTAGATGTAATTTGTTTGAAATATTTCTTTATTGTCTGGGCTGCAAATTCTGACCAATTACTATTCTCATCGATCCTGCTCATTGACTCACATGATTATAATGTGAAATGGTTAACAGAATGTAAAAATACTGCAATGACTACTTTTTGTTGCCTCTGACAATACAACAGGCTTTTGCCTCAGCGGTGTGAAAGGCTGCAAGACTATCGGCAGATACATACAGTGAAATGTTTTTAGTGCTACCCCCATGTCCCTGATGGCTAAATAGCAGTCCTTGCTCCACCATGGGGCTAGCTATCTGCTAGGTTTAACTGACAACTTCGGGACAGATGCATCAGGAGCCCTGTGTATGATGGTAGCGACATGTTCTACCACCCAGGGATGCTGAATTGATGTTGGACTACATTGCTGTACACTCTCTAGCGATCTTTGTAGAAGATCTATTCAGGTGGCTTGGTGGCAGGAGCTGATGTGTCTGACAGGTGGATCCAAATGGAAAAATTGTGACTATGCTATAAGCCCATAGCACTTCCTGAAGGACAGTATCAAAAAGTGTGGGGGAGCAAAGTGACAATCTGTGGATGATTCTGGTGCAGAGCTGAAAGTGTCGCTTTCCATGTATAGGCGAGGCAGATACATTTGACAGGAGGAACCTCTGACATACTTGGCCCCTGGGACAAGAGTATATGGAGCCTGAATGTGTGTGATATGCACCATTATCTCCTAGAATTAGAAAAGGTCACGGGCGTTCAGGGTTGAAGTTCCGAAGAGCCTCATTATTGACATGTTCTTGAAGAGGGAGACAGAGAGCACAGTCATCCTTAGTAGTATGTAAATCTGACTGTCTACTGCTTGAGGGTGTGTGGTGAGGGAGGCTAATTGGTACTAAATGGCTTGTATTGTGGACAAATACTGCCACTCCATGCTTGGTCCTCTCATCATCTGTATTTTCACTCCTGTGGATGGTGCAGCCTTCTAACATAAGGTTGTCAGAAGGTGTGCATTGTGTCTCTTGTAAACATATGTACAAGAGGTCAACCTGAGCCTCCAATACTATCCATAAGATCTGAACTGTAACATAGTAGATGATATCACTGATTACTGGACTGAATCATTCAGAGATTAAACATTACCTAAATGAGTGATCATAGGACAATGAAACTTTGTGGAAACATTTCTAAGGACATGCAGAAGAAAAATAATGACCAAACCATTAAAAGAAACACATTTTAATTTCCGCATGGTAAGGTAACATTTGTTAATTGTGCACCATGTTTATGTTCCAGGTTACAAACATCGCTCAATCTGAGGACCATCTGCATCCACAAAAGCCTGGAACCACATAAGAGATTGCTCTACTGTGGGCTGAAACATCTCAGATAGGATGTTGGCTTCCTCCCTCGGTATTCTCATCTTCAACCTCAATGTGTTGTGTGTCCCATTGATAAACCCTATCCTTCAGGTAACCCCCAGCCAGAATCAGATGGGTTCAAATCTGGTGATCTTGGTGGCCAAATTGTCATTTAATTTGAACTTCTGAATCACGTTCTTCAACCCCGGTGCAGAAAGAGGACACTTCCGTATTCCTAAAATGCACCAATATTCATAGAGAGCTTTGTGAGTAAAACTCTGCACACCTTGTCCAGACCAATGTTGACATAATGCCCATTGTTACTTGTGTTTCAACACAATGTTGCCATAATGTGCTGGCATCTAATGGTAAGTCATCGATCTAATACTGCTACCAATGCAAACCCTGCAGCTCAAAGTCTGAACATCATTCCCATCAAATTGGATATCCATATGACGAATAGTTTTCACTCTGCACTGGCTCAATTAGTGAAAGTTTCATTATAACAACACTGAATATACGTAAATGTTTCTTTCAAAAATAAAATTTCTGCCCAGCAAGCTAATTCCTTTGAGAGATCAAGTGCCTGTTTGTGTGTCATAGTGACGTAACATTCTACACAGGTTTTGACTTCATTTATAGAAAAATATGCTGCAGAATGTTCTATCATTGTCAGATGGGTTAGCTTATTGCATGGGCTTGGGCAGGCAGTGTCAGAACCACATTGCTGCGATCTAAAAATGGGAATTTAAAGATGCACCTATAATAATGTTACTGAGGGATACTGGAAGGGTAGGGGCTATCAAATGGCAGTGGGTGTTTATTTTTTATATTTTTGGATGGGGAGGGGGAGGTTTCAGTTGGGTTTGTTTCGTATATAGCACTGATCATTTTTTATTTAGACCTGAGTTTCTCCTGGTGTATACAATTTTCAAACAACTTATGGGTATTCAGCCAGGTAATATTTTCAGAGACCGCCAATATTTCAGCGGGAATACACCCCACCATTTTCAAGGCAAACTGCAACTGACAGGCGATGTACAGGCAAATTTAAAACCTCAGTTCTTAGACTGATGCAGGAAAGATAACATACACTAAACACTTGTGCCACCAAAGATGACCATAGTCAGAGATATCGATAATGGGACTACGAACTAGGAGGTGAGGTGACATTGACTCTATACCTCTGTTTTTTGACGATGGAGGGAGCAGGATTCCAAACAGAGTTTAAACAAAAACTTCCATCCCTGTTTACAAGGTTGCTCGCTAATTTAATCTCAACTGCCTCCTCAATAACACTGTCCCAACAGCTGGACGTGCATGCCAATATCTCGGTGTTGTTATATAGCATGGGGTGACCAGTATCTAAGCAATGTTCGGCAACAGCAGATCTACTGGGTTGCTGTAATCATGTGTGCTGTTTATGCTCAGGACATCGGTCCTCCACGGTCCTGATAGTTTGACCAATATATGCCATGCCACAGCTACAAGGAATGTGATATACACCCACTGTACACAAACCAAGATCATCCTTAACAGAACCCAAAAGCACTTTAATTTTAGATGGAGGTCGGAAAACACATTTCACATCGTATTTCCATGAAATACAACTAATCTTGTTGGAAGTGTTTCCTACGTAAGGCAAAAGGCAGTAGACTTAGGTGTTGACTCAGAATTATCATCAATCACCCGATGCACAGTTTGTCGATAGCGCAACACACGTTCAATTGGTCTATCACTATAACCATTTTAACGAAATGTAACTTCAAGGTGGGACAGCTCAGCTGGCAAATTCTCAGCATTAGAAACGACATGTGCCCTGTGTACCAAGGTATGAAGTATCCCTACACGCTGAGCCGGATAGTGACAACTATTAGCCTGTACATACAAGTCAGTGTGAGTATGTTTCCTGTAAACTGCACGTCCCAATGATCCATCATCCTTCTTCCTAACCAAAACGTCAAGAAAGGGAACCCAGCCATCCTCTTCAACTTCCATTGTAAAACAAATGTTAGGGTGGATCGAGTTCAGATGATCTAGAAAGGCATTCAAATTCTCCCTACCATGAGCCCAAAAAACAAAAGTATCGTCAAAATATCTGAAGAAACAGGCGAGTTTCAAAGGTGCCAACTCCAATGCTCATTCCTCAAATTCTTCCATAAACAAATTTGCGATCACAGGAGACAACGGACTACCCATTGATACTGGTCATTGAATAAAAAGTAAGTGGATGTCAACACATGCCGTGGAGTACCGATATACTGAGCATAAATGGCACACATGATTACAGCAGCCAAGTAGATATGATATTGCTGAACATTGCTTGGATACTGGTCACCCCGTGCTATATGACAACACCGAGATATTGGCATGCATATCCAGCTATTGGGACAGTGTTATTAAGGAGGAAGTTGAGATTAAATTAGCAAGCAACCTTGTAAACCAGGATGGAGGTTTTTGTTTAAACTCTGTTTGGAATCCTGCTCTCTCCCTTGTCAAAAAACAGAGGGATAGAGTCAATGTTACCGCACCTCCTAGTTCACAGTCTCACTATTGATATCTCTGACTTTGGTCATCTTGATGGCACTAGTGTTCAGTGTGTGTTATCTTTCCTGCATCAGTCTAAGAATTGAGGTTTTAAATTTGCCTGTACATCACCTGTCAGTTGCAGTTTGCCTTGAAAATGGCGGGGTGTACTCCCATCGAAATATCGGCGGTCGCTGAAAATATTACCTGGCTGAATACCCGTAAGTTGTTTGGGACTTTTTTATTTAGGTTTTATTCAAAACTGTCTTTTCCAGAAGGTATTGCACTTATTAACAAACATTACGACATCGTGAGTGGAACAGGGATGGTATCACTACAATAAGTAAAACCACAGGAAATGTTTACAAATAACTTTAGTGAGCATACTCATGATATATTATCTACATCCAATGTGGGATACACTGACTCTGTCTCATACATGTGTGTGTCATCTGCTCAATTAAAATATAAAATACATGATTTAAAAGTAATTTATCTCTACTGTCTTAAAACATTTTTTTTACCCTCCTCCCTTCTTCCTCTTTTCCACTTTTTAGTTCAAATGTTAAGTCTAGTAATGAAAATGTATGTGTCAAATAACACACGCTGCCTATAGCAGTTACGGACAAACAGGACCAGTTACGGACAAACAGGACGTGCAGGAGCACCACCTACCAGAGGCAACGTAAGGCTAGTGCCTCTACTCTTCAGCTAGTCGGCACATGTCACTAGCTCTGTACATGACATTCATACATTCTGTAGGATATACTGCCATGTATTATATTTGAATGTCATATATATGCAAGTGGCACATGACACATTGTTGGATCTATTCTCAGATGTGTGATGTTTTAAAAAGTTTTACGACAAGGCCATACAGTAGAGAACTATCACTTTTAAAACATGTCTTTTAAATGGTGATTAAGTGAATGACACACACATGTACTAGACAGAGTCAATGACTCCCACATCAGATATAAATAATATTTGACCCTACATGGGTATCCATCACTAAATTATTTGTAAACATTTTCTGTAATTTTGCTCATTTTAACAATACCATCTCTCTACCTTCTGAAGAAGATGATTTTAAAACTGTCAAAACCATGGTCAAGATTTAGTAAACCTGTATTTTGTAACTGGTTGGCTGTTATGTCCAATGCACTGAAGCTCTTGCATGCAAAATTGCTGAAGCACAGACATGTTTAAAATTTGTTAAGTTGTGTTATTTTATTATGTTTGATGGATTTTCTTTATCATTTGGCTTTATTGCTGTTCACAAATCTCAGTCCTCCCTTCATGACAAAATATGTGGCTGGTAAGTTGAATGTTCTTGTTTTGTTAAAGTCATTTTTGTTGTAAAGTTACAATTTTTAAATTTGGTAATTTGAGTTTCTTTTAATAGTGTGTGCCATCTTGGTTGTTTACCTTTTATGTTAAATTGATGTTAAAGTGATATCAAGTGTGATAGATTTCAAACATTTTGGTTCTCTAGAACAGTATCCACATTTTTAGTTCAGCTATACACATCAAGCGATGTTTCTGAAACCACAGATCATTAGTTACAGCAATTTTTGGCTTGCTATATTCATGTCCCATTTTGGTATGCTTTACTGGTATCTGCATTTTAAGTCGAGCCGTATAGCTCAATTGATGCAGATATTGCCTTTTATCAGTTTTCACAATTTGTTGCCATGTGCATTGGTATAGCCTTTTGGCTTTGTGGACAGCTGTCACCTTCTGGGCTTCTCTATCTGTATCAGCATTTTATGCCATACAGCTCGTCTGACTTTTTTGATACCACCTTTCATTAGTATTCACGATTTATGACTGTAGTATTAGCACCACCTTTTGGCTTTCTGTACTGGTATCAATCTTTTAAGTTGAGCTATACAGATCAAGTCATGTTTTTGATAACAGTTACAGTTGGGTTGCACTTTTTTTCCTATCTAATGTTGTATCCTTTTTCTGTGACTGTTCTATTTTGTAAATGTCACTATTATCATAAGTTTGTGGTTGTTATTGTCGATTTTGGTTTGTCCCTGCTCAAAACTACCAATTTTCCATGACTGTTCCGATAGCTTCAATATTTCTTATTAAGAATTTGTATGAATCTGTGTTTGACATTTATGTTTTTGAGCCATGGGAATGTCTAATGTTATTGGTCACCATTTTGAAATCATCTTGGGGATTGATTTGACATCACTGGTGAAAGCCGACTGGTGGTATTGCATGCTCTGCTGCAATCCTATGCTGTGTTAAAAAGCTTTACCTCTTCTACACATTTTCCTAAACTGCTCACATTCCAATGCAGCATAAGAGCCATTAATCAAGAGGGGGGGTTTTCTTTCACCCTGTCATTCTTTTCTGGTAATATGTAAGACAGTTAGTGGAGAAGTAAGACAAGCTCTCAAATTTTTAACACACATCTCCCGTTCCCCTCAGAGCTGTCTTTATCAGTTAACACTATGCCGTTCAGCGATACAACAGTGGTGTCGTGCACAAAATAGTGGTCAACAGCCAGCAACACCACAGTGGTGTCTTGAGCTTAGTATCGCGCAGTGGCCAGTGAAAGCACTTTAGTATCTTTTGCATTCTGTTGGTGTTTTGGTTAGGTAACAATAAGTCACACATGACAACAAGTTTTTTGTTTTTATAAGTACTTGTGCCCTTTCATCATGGCGGACAAAAGAGACAATAGGATTATTTATGATAAATGTGCGGACGTCTTGTCTGATGTTCCGGAGCCGGCCGCTGTGGCCGAGTGGTTCTAGGCGCTTCAGTCCGGAACCGCGCTGCTGCTACGGATGCAGGTTCGAATCCTGCCTCAGGCATGGATGTATGTGATGTCCTTAGGTTAGTTAGGTTTAAGTAGTTCTAAGTCTAGGGGACTGATGACCTCAGATGTTAAGTACCATAGTGCTTAGATCCATTTGAACCATTTGTGACGTTCCCAATGACTTGGCCGATTGAGAAGAAGACATTGCATATCAAAAAAATGAAAGTGAAGCAGAATTGTAGGAAGATAGTGAAATATGCCCAAGAAGAATTCAGCGAATGCTACAGTTGCCAACTGATTTGGCTGAATCAGAAGAAGAAGACAGTACACAGTTGTCAGACTTTGATTTACCGAGGGCTAATAATAAATTTGAACGATCACAGGCTCCAAACATATTTCCCAAAGATACACAGAGTGTCGAGTATATCGTAGAATTATATATTGAGAATGATCTAACTGAATATATTAGCAATGAAACCAACAAGTACTACAGTCAAAATTGCAATAGAAGGAAACTGGATTAAAGAAATGCCAAATTTGTCGATGTTACGGGATCCGAACTTAGAAAATGGTTTGGGCTTGCTATCCTAATGGGAATTGTAAAAAAAGCGTGGATCAATGATTCTGGTCAACGAATCCATTGATAGACACACTGATATTTTGCAAAACGATGTCCTGCAACTGATTCAGACAAATATTATCAATTTTACATTTTTCTAACAGCAACAACAAACCAGATAATGCCGACCAGCTTGTCAAAGTGCAATTTGTAACTGATTATTTTTCCAAAAATTTTAAAGAAACATTTAATCTAAGTCAAAACATCTCAAATTGAAGGAATGATACCGTGGTGCGGACGTTTAAATTTTAGAGTTTACTATCCGTCGAAAATTACGAAATATGGCATACTCATTTGGATGCTGTGTGATTCGAGTATGGGATACATTTCCTCATTCAAGATATATTCCGGCACAGGACAGCCTTTAGCAAAAACAGTGATGGAACTATTGACACCTTGTGATGGAAAGTGGCATCACCTCTGCATGGATGATTATTATAACAGTGTAGAACTTGCAGAGTAGTTACTTGAACAGAAAATTTGAGTTAGTGGAATGATACAGCAAAATAGAGGATTTCAGGAAAATTAAAGGACACAAAAGACAATGTGTTTGAAGCTTGTCATCAATGGAACGGTGAAAAGCTACCGGTGACAAGCCAAGTAATATGAACTAGGGCTGCAGGCGCCAAGCGAATAAATTTGTACGAGACGTGCGGATGGCAAAGTGTTAATACCAATGCCCTCCCATCAGCAGGTTTCACGTCAGGTTCCTGTGGATTTGAACCGTTTGTGGGTGTGGAATTCATATTTGTTGTTGGGATAAATTCTGTTTTGATAAAGATGAGCTGCTTTGTATATCTAACTTCATGATAAAAGATTGTCTCTGCAGTTTGGTAGTGACCACTGCTGGAATTGGTTTATAAATAGGTAAATAGGTACAGGCTTAATAGCATGGGCACTACTCTATGAACTTTTACATGTACACATGCTTGTACCAATATCTAATACCTGTACCTTCTTGGCAGTACTGACTTTAACTACATTTTATTTTGGAATACAACAAAGAAAGTTGAGAAAACAGGAGTTTGCAGGATCTTATATTCTTGGAGTTAAAGATCAAGGATTTTGTATGTGCCACACTAAAATGATTGAGATGGCCACTGTTCAATAGATGCCCAACAGGTATCTGAGGTCTGCTTTATCACAAAAGTACTCAAAATTCCACTGGATGATGGTTGTAATTCTAGCTACAGGGATTGCACAAAAATATGAAAACACTGTAAGAAGGGCGAGGATAAAGATCAATGTAGATGCTAACCTAACCCACAAATGGACTATTGTACCTGACCACAAATCGCACATGTGCCATGTGCTCAATATGTTGACACTGTCAGTCGTAGTCCGAACAGTGTTCTGTGTAGTGTTATGTCGGAGCTAAGTGAATAATAATGTGGGGGAACTGTTAGTGCTCATATGGTGGGTGTGGTATCGATAGTTCCGATGCCACAGCATACATTGGCACTATGAGCGTGGAAGATCTTCGCCGACCACAGCGGCCTCTAGCTGACACTGTGCAGCTAGACGACCGCTGCTCCGTTTTCGCCCAGTTCATGAAGAGCAGATGGCCGAGAACCATTGCTTTAGTGTAGTTTGTTATTGAGACCTTCTTATCTGGACTTTGGCTTCGTACCTACACACACATTAGTACAAAGTTACATATTCATTTATATATGTTCAGACACCAGTAAAATCCTCTTTTACTTTACATCTACATCTACATGATTACTCTGCAATTCACATTTAAGTGCTTGGCAGAGGGTTCATCGAACCACAATCATACTACCTCTCTACCATTCCACTCCCGAACAGCGCGCAGGAAAAACGAACACCTAAACCTTTCTGTTCAAGCTCTGATTTCTCTTATTTTATTTTGATGATCATTCCTACCTGTGTAGGTTGGGCTCAACAAAATATTTTCGCATACGGAAGAGAAAGTTGATGACTGAAATTTCGTAAATAGATCTCGCCGCGACGAAAAACGCCTTCGCTTTAATGACTTCCATCCCAACTCGCGTATCATATCTGCCACACTCTCTCCCCTGTTACGTGATAATACAAAATGAGCTGCCCTTTTTTGCAGCCTTTCGATGTCCTCCATCAATCCCACCTGATAAGGATCCCACACTGCGCAGCAATATTCTAACAAAGGACGAACGAGTGTAGTGTAAGCTGTCTCTTTAGTGGACTTGTTGCATCTTCTAAGTGTCCTGCCAGTGAAACGCAACCTTTGGCTCGCCTTCCCCACATTATTATCTATGTGGTCTTTCCAACTGAAGTTGTTCGTAATTTTAACACCCAGGTACTTAGTTGAATTGACAGCCTTGAGAATTGTACTATTTATCGAGTAATCGAATTCCAACGGATTTCTTTTGGAACTCATGCGGACCGCCTCACACTTTTCGTTATTTAGCATCAACTGCCACCTGCCACACCATACAGCAATCTTTTCTAAATCACTTTGCAACTGATACTGGTCTTCGGATGACCTTACTAGACGGTAAATTACAGCATCATCTGCAAACAACCTAAGAGAACTGCTCAGATTGTCACCCAGGTCATTTGTATAGATCAGGAATAGCAGAGGTCCCAGGACGCTTCCCTGGGGAACACCTGATATCGCTTCAGTTTTACTCGATTTGCCGTCTATTACTACGAACTCCGACGTTCCTGACAGGAAATCACAAATACAGTCGCACAACTGATATGATACCCCATAGACCCGCAGCTTGATTAGAAGTCGCTTGTGAGGAATGGTATCAAAAGCTTTCCAGAAATCTAGAAACACGGAATCAAATTGAGATCCCCTGTCGATAGCGGCCATTACGTCGTGCGAATAAAGGGCTAGCTGCGTTGCACAAGAATGATGTTTTCTGAAACCATGCTGATTACGTATCAATAGATCGTTCCCTTTGAGGTGATTCACAATGTTTGAATACAGTATATGCTCCCAAACCTTACTGCAAATCGATGTCAATGATATAGGTCTGTAGTTCGATGGATTACTCCTACTACCCTTCTTAAACACTGGTGCGACCTGCGCAATTTTCCAATCTGTAGGTACAGATCTATCGGTGAGCAAGCGGTTGTATATGATTGCTAAGTAGGGAGCTATTGTATCAGTGTAATCTGAAAGGAACCTAATCGGTATACAATCTGGACCTGAAGACTTGCCCGTATCAAGCGATTTGAGTTGCTTCGCAACCCCTAAGGTATCTACTTCTAAGAAACTCATGCTAGCAGCTGTTTGTGTTTGAAATTCTGGAATATTCCATACATCTTCCCTTTACTTGCAGTACCAACGTGCTTTACCTAACCTGCTCTTACTCGCTTCCTTCATTCGGCCCCTTTGTCAGATTTCAGAAGCAGACCCACGCGCCCCCTTCCAGGTGGGATACAAAATTACTGGCGACAAGAAGGGACCCAATTCTTTATTTTTCCTCTCCTCTTATGTGCTTTTTGCTTGGTACTCCTTTAGCTTTGTCAATTTCCCTGTGTGAATCAGTGTATGAGTGCTTCCACATTTTGACATTTTGCTATAAGACTAAGTTTATATCAACAATGGCTTTGTCACAGGAACAGGCTTCGCTGTCCGATCTTGTACGGTTTCAGACTCAGCAAATGACACAGCTGCTTGCTGCTGTAATTGGACTGGTCACACTACAGACTGCAGCTACTATGGTGCCTCCAATGCCTCCGCCTGCACCACCACCTCTGGGGCCGCCATTTCGTGCCTTCAATCCTGATGTTGAACGCTGGCCAGAATACATTGCCTAGCTCGAGGCACACTTTGCAGCATACAACATACCAAGTACAGAGCAGCTTGCCTTTTTCACTGCCAACGTGGGTGTTGTGTTATACCGTGTGCTCGTAAAATTGTTTCCCACCACCCGCACAGAAGCTAAAACTTACGACGAAGTGATTGATGCATTGAACTCCCACTTCCATGACAGTGTAAATGTGGTAGCTGCACGCTACAAATTCTTTCGTCTCTGGCATGGTCCTACTCAGTGAAATAAATCATGGTTGGCTGACATTAATGGGCTAACGTCTGATTATGACTTTAATTGCTCCTGAGGATGCTCATATGTGGATATCATGATGTGAGACGCTATTGTGTAGAGTGTGGTGGACCACCGCATCCATGAGCAAATATTACGCTTTAAAAACCCGTCTTTGCAGGTAGTAGTGGACTTGCTAGACAGACAAGATACATTAGATATGACTACTTCTGCATTTGACGTGACCTCAGGTGTGTGTGTACTGTTAACGAGCTACAGCAGGTGCCCTCCCGCCCTGCCGAGGCACTGCGAGCCACACCGTGCCATTTACACGCACGTAAACAAGTTTCAAGCCAGGCACACACTAAGAAACTGAAATCATGTCCAAACTGCTTTCACGCCCAGCCACGGAACAGTTGCCCATCCTGTCAAGCACAGTGTTACTTTTGTAATAAGAAAGGACATGTACAAGGTGTGTGTAGTAAGAGCAACTCTAATTCACAGCCTATCTCCTGTTCGTGTGACTCGCGTGGGTGTCACCACAATGGAAACCGCCGTGATCATGATTCACATCATCAGCCTATGGACATTAATGCCATTTATTCGCAGCCTTCTGCTTCCTGTGCTTCTACAGCTCGTCGTGTGAATAAACAGGTTTTGCCAAACACTTCCTCTCACATTCAGCACAATGCAAGGAAACTTTTTGTGACTTTGAACATTTGTGGCCATTCTGTTCGCATGCAGCTGGACACTGGTGAGTCTGTTTCTTTACTGAATAGATCAATGTATGACATGCTTGGTTTGCCCCCACATTCACATTCCACAATGACTGCATTTACAGGACAGGAAATCTCAGTGCTTGGCGTATGTAGTTTGCAAGCCACGTATGGTGCAATGACAAAACTGTCTTTTCATGTGCTCCGCTCTAGTGATGCTACGAACATTTTTGGCATGGACACATTTGAACTTTTTGGCCTCACAATTCAGGACAATGTACTTTGCATCAACGCTAGTGACCATGCAGGCAGTGTTGCCACACTATGCGATGATTACTTGTGCCATAGACTTTGCGGCACATGTTGTAGTTAAAGACAATGCCATGCCTATTTTCCGGGGCGCACGCCCAGTACCGCACACACTTCGCAACAACACCGTAGCTGCTGAACTTAAGAATTTGCAAGGCAGTAGTGTCATTGAACCTGTTTCTGCTTTGCAATGGGTTTCACCTATACTGTATGTGTAGAAACCAAATGGTCGTCCCCGTATTTGTGCCGACTTTAAGTCTACGGTAAATCCCCAGACAGTGGTCGCTACGTTTCCCTTACCGCGTCCTGAAGACTTTTTCATAAGCTTCGTGCAGGAAAATTCTTTTCCACAATTGACTCTGCGGGACGCATACTTTCAAATTCTGCTCAACAAACAGTTGCAGTGCTATTTTGTGATCAAGACCCACCTCGGAATGTTCAAGTTTCACCGCCTTCCGTTTCGTTGTGCTTCGGCTCCTGCTATTTTGCAGTCTTACTTGCAGCAGTTGTGTGCCACTGTCCCTGGTTGTTCCAATTATCTGGACGATATTGTCATACCAGGTTGCATCCTGATGAACACTTGCAGAATTTGCGTGCCTTATTTACTGTACTTTTGCAGGCAGGAATCAAGTGTAACAGAAATAAGTGGAATTTTTTTCAAACTGAGATTCAGTATTTAGGACATATGATTAACGGACATAACCGTCACATCTCTGTGTGATTAGAGACTTGCCGGCACCCAGGAACTTGAAAGAACTTCAGTCTGTGTTGGGCGAAATTACATATCATGTTCGGTTTATATCAAATGCAGCACAGACTGCAGCGCCTTTGCGTCGCTTTAGGCATAACAACATTCCTTTTGTTTGGTCTTCGGAATTTGATGCTGCTTTCAACAAGCTCAAATATGCTGTGTTGAGTGATTGCTGTTTGATTCCTTTCGATCGCTCCAAACCAGTTGTTTTGGCTGTCGACGCATCTTCTCACGGCATCGGAGTGGTTCTCTCGCACCGCATTAATTCTGACGATCGCCTGATCACTTTTGCATCTAAGTTGCTCAATTCTGCCCAGCAAAACTATTCTCAAATCGAGAAAGAAGCTTTAGCTATTGTATATGAAGTGACAAAGTTTCATAACTTTTTGTACAGTCGCAAGTTCTATTTGGTCACTGACCATAAGCCTTTGACATCATTGTTTCACCCATCCAAGCCAGTTCCAGCCCATACTGCACAAAAGTTGCAACATTGGTCTTCGTTTTTTTCTAACTAGAATTACGAAATTTTGCTTCAGCCTACGGCCCAGAATGGCAATGCTGATGCTTTGTCTCACCTCCCTACCGGTCCTGACAATGAGTTTGATTCTTCAGACTTGTCATGCATGGTTATTGATTCACAGGATAAGGAATTAGCTAATGGTTTTCCAGTGGATTATTGTCGCATTGCTTCCGCGACAGCCACCGATGCTTCTTTGCAGGTCTTTTGCAGTATATTCGTACTCAATGGCCTCCGTTTGCTATGCAGATTCATGATCCCCTTGTTCGAAGTTACTTTGCGCAATGTCACAACATGTATGTACACCATGGTGTTATTTTGTTACGAACTGACAATGATCAGTCTCGTGTGGTTGTACCTCGTTCGTTGCAGTTGGAAATCCTCTGATACTGCACGCTGGTCATTGAGGTATAGTGCAGATGAAGCAATTAGCGCGTCGTCACTGCACTTGGGTTGGTACTGATAAACATCTTCGCAGAGCATCAATCTGTTCCCCACCAGGGCTCTGTTACGTGGCCGACTCCTACTGTGCCTTGGCAGTGCGTTCATATTGATTTTGTGGGTCCTTTCTGGGACACCCACTGGTTGATAGTTATTGATGGATACAGAAACATCCCTTTTGTTGTGCCTATGTCTTCTACTACATCTGCCAGTACTATTTGGACTTTGACGTCTAGTTTTTGCATTGAGGGCCTTCCTGAAGTTATTGTCTCCGACAATGGCCCCCAATTTATGTCCTCTGAGTTTGAAGTGTTCTGTGCTGCTAACGGCATTCACCATCTGGCCTCAGCCCCATTCCAACCCCAGTCGAATGGCGAGGCTGAATGCTTTGTGTGAATATTTAAGTCGCAGATGAACAAGTTGCATGCCACGCACTCTCGCAAGTGCATGCTATGGACTTTCCTTACTTCCTATCGCTCCCAGTCGCGCGGCACCTGTTCCCCAACAGAATTGCTACAAGGCCGTGCCCATCGGTTGCTCCTGCAGCTATTACACACGCCGCTGTGCACTCCCACTGCTTTGCCTCATTCTGGCTTGGCGCCGCATGCTTTGGTGTTCTACCGTGTTTTCTCTGGCATGCAGCGCTGGGAGCAGGGGCGCATCCTTTGCCAGTTTGGCTGCACCTCGTTTTTAATTTCTGGTTCTTCTGGCACTGTCAAGCAACACCGGAACCAGATCCGTTTGTGCTGTCTTCAGTTCTCTGCCGCAGGTTCCTTTCCAGCACAATTGGATGCCTTACAGCTTCAGCCGCCTCAGCCCATGACTCCCCAATGGCACCTCCGCCACTCGCGCCTCCGCGACGGGCGCTCCTGCCGCCGCCGCCGGCCCAGTCTCCTGCACCGGGCAGGCAACTCTCACTGCCGCCAGGGCTCCACCCCTGGTCACCGCCATTGCTGCCACGTTCCTCTGCGGTGCTGGAGCCCATGGATGCTGAGGCTGCAGTCACGCCGCTGCTGCCGTCACCCATGAGGTATTCAGCCTTACAAATCTTTTACTGCCTATCCAGCAATATAACGTATTTTACACAAACTAGAGTCACATCTGCTTGAAAACTCCTCTTGCTACACAGGAGATGCTCTGAGTGTGTTAGTAATATGATTTGTGTGTGTCTGTTAAGATTCAATCATTACATGGATGTGTGTGGAGGAGGGGGGGGGGGGGCTGGAAAATCTGTGAATGGTCAGCATGTTGCCACATTTCCTGGTGAGATTCACTATAAAGTCAGTAAAACTCACTTGGTCCATTTCACAGTAACAGGTTGGTATTATGGTTTATTGAGCAAAAATAATGGGTCTTTTTAGGTGGGTCATGTTTTGTGGTTGGTTTGCTTTAGCATTTGGAGGGACGATCTTGTGGTAGATGTTCATGTTTGGGTATCATATGGTACTCAGTCATTTGACTTCGTGCAACCATCCTGTGAAGTTATTATTGGAAGAATGTGCTGTGTCACTAGTGAGTTACTAAAAGAGTTACTTTGAGTTATGGTGCTCTATTTGATGAGGGCCCTGGTTCAAGAGATCTAGGATGACCATCGGGAAGATTGTTTTACTTACGTGTTATTTCTGTTATCATGCATCTTCATATTCCTGCATGCGTGTGACGGGAGTGTGTGTGCGTTTCTGAAGTTTGTTGGATAGGTTTTCTCCTTGTAGGGAAGTGTCTACTGAGTGTGTGAAGTATAGGAGGAACTGGGTGTGGGCCTTGAGTGGTAGTGGAGATCAATTAGTCACAGTTTGTGTGGAGGGTTAGCCAACCTACTTGTATTCGTAGGTGGCTTTGGTTGGAATATAATTTTTTTTTGTTTTATATGGCTTTCAATGCTTTATTTAGGGTTCTTTTAATTTGTGTATGAGGAGGGGGACAGGGGGTGGGACAGTTGGTACTATTGGCTTCATTTGAGCTATGTAGGTTATGTGATATCTTTAATACCAAGATTTTTACTTGTGTTTGGGTTCTAGGTACCGACAGTTTCATTTTTATGTAGGTCAAGTGAAATTTTGCAGTACCGAGTTTCAGACTTGTGAGGGTTTCGTTTGAGCTATATAGCGCAAGTGAAATTCCTGTGCGTTCCATATTTGTAACATTATGCTGTAGGTTGAGTATTTGTGTGTTTGATTTTGTGGATACCGGTAATATTTGTTTTGGGATGACGATGTTTTCGTATTGTATACGAACTTGTCCCCACCCTAAGCCCCCTACTTTCTGCAGTTGTCCCATTAGTTTCATTTTATTGCTGGAGTGAAACATTCTCAAATGGTTTTTATTTTTATTCACGTGAGCATGTAGTAGCATTATGGTTGCATATGCCGTCATAAGTCAAAGCAGATGGGTGGAATCTAACAAGTCCACAATGCCCAAATAACTAATTCTGCCAACATGCCTAAAAGGATTATTTCAAGGTTGTACCATGCTTTCACTTTACATCAAGAAGGGTTATCAGCATGGGAGGCTACATGCAAAATAGACAGACGCCACAGCAAGACATTCACATGGTTGACCACACATGAGACATGAAACAATGAAACTCTACCTCTTACTGGTTGATGACCACTACCAACAAATTATGACTCAACCCGTGTGGTACACAACACATCTCCGCACAATCAATTTGGCCTCTAGCTACCCACTAGAAACAACAGTACAAACTGGAGTATGGTAAGCAAAGATGGTGGGCTAGAGAACATCTGGAATGGAAATAGGATCAGTGGCATCAGGTTCTCTTCACAGATGAGTGAAGGATTTGCCTGACATCTGATGATCATCATAGAAGAAATGGAGGTGCCTGGGAATTAATTCACAGGCAAGGTGTTAACCTGGTTCAGCAGTGAGATAGGTCAGTGTTGTTATGCGTCAGTACCATGTGCGGATGCCTTTCATCGCTATCAAGGACTATATGAAGGCTGTATAGAATGAAGACAGGGTATTCAACATCTGATGCAGCTTTACAGTTACTCTTTCCACACAATAAAATGTGGTCACACCTAACCCACTCCATGAACTGTACACTCCATTAACTGTACAGAATGGCTTGTGGTGTCACTGCCATTAAACTTACTGCACATGCATGAAGCCAACTGAAACTCTCAGGTGTATCACTGAAGCAGCCCTCCCTACACACTGAACAACTTCAGAAGGGTCACCATCCGAGAGTGGTGTCCCCTACAGGTTTCAGCAGTAATCTCTCTCTCTCTCTCTCTCTCTCTCTCTCTCTCTCTCACACACACACACACACACACACACACACACACACACACACACACACACACACACACAATGGTTTTACTATTTGTGGAGTCATGAACAGTTTTGACTCCATACTAAGTAATCATCAGACGATCACAACTGATTGAATAAGCAGTTGGCACATTGTAAAGTATTAAAATCCAATGATGATAACTAAGAAGCCAACTGAACGGTTGGCAGTTACTACTATGTAACATACTCAAATCATATGAGAGTTACTTACTATTAAATTAAAGCTGGTCACAATGCTGTTTGGTGACTTGAAGCTGAGAGAAACGAAAAAGATTTTGGCTATTCTTATATTCCCTTGTTCCCCTGAATCTAAGTTCATGTATGTTCACAGATCAGTGTAGATAGGCATAAGTAAGTGATGTAAAACTTTTAATGAACAGTTTATAATTTCAAATATGATTCATAAATGATCCATTATGCTATATCCACTTCTGACTCCAACTTGTTTCTTCAGTGTTGTTATTTCATTGCGTGCATTTTCTGGTGATTTCACTGAATATCTCATACATTTTTCTCTTGCCTTTTCACTTATTTCTGCTTTAGATGAGGATGTTGTCTCGTAAACAGATATTTTTTGTAATCAATCTTTCTGGTTCATTCCATATAATTTTTGTCGTTTTGGTTTCAATCACTTCTGGTGAATTACTAAAGCCTCCCGTTGCATATTGTTTCTGCAAGCCTATAACAGTTTTATATATCTAATATGAATGAATGAATATGGGAGTACTTCTAGAATGTATTTTCGTTAACCAATATGATCCATTTCTTTAACAATATAAACACATAAAGAACTATGTAATTGCTCTCTATTCTGTGCAACCTGATGAAATCTGATTACCCCATGTAAACTTGTTTTTCTCCTCTTCATACTACTACTATTTTCAACTGTTTCTTACATCAGATACATACGTTACAGCATCTTCTCACATCTACCTCCAAAGAGTTTCGTTTTAACGTAAAATATTAAGTTATGTTCCTGGTATCGTTTCCATTGAAATTTCCCATAGTCTGTAGTACCTGTCTTGTTCCATATAACACAACAGCGGGCAAGTGAGGCCCTCGAAGAACAGAGCGTAAAAGTGAAAATATTTGCTGATTTCAATGTCCAATACATGGGTTAAACACTCAAATTCTCCATCGGCAAAAAGTGAATGTAAAAGAAATAGTAAATGCGGAGAGACCAGGAGCAGCATGTACATTCGGGTAGATTGGTGTCATGAAACACCTACACTATAATTATAATAATTTTGACACTTTCATTTTATTCCAATCTGTGTATATACAGATTTATTTTAAAACAGTTTGACAAAGCAGTATAGCGCATAGCTCCCCATGTGTACTGTTACAATCGCGTCTTTAACAGAAACGGAGCTGGTGTTGCACGTTTACTGGAATAACACTGAATTACTTAAATCTTGCGTAAAAATTAACGAAACTTACCTTTGTCAAGTTCTGTAAGAGCTGTATTTGCATCCTGCTCCGGCTCTCCCAATCCATTTTCGTTAAATGAATTAACCCTAACAGGTATCATAGTATGAATTGCACATACACACACGTAAACAAACGGTTGTAAACACAACAGCAGACACCTCCCGGCAACATTGACACAACTGAGCGTGAAGTGGTTCACGTGACCAAAATCAGTCTTACCAACAACTGAAAGATACAAATAGAACCGAAACAAATTTTAAGCAGAAGGGCCATAGTTGCTGTAGGCGGACCGTGTAAACCGATACGGAATCACCACAATTTGTCCAAAAGAATCTATAGCTCCGAGTAGTAACAAAAAATCCTACTAATTCATTAAACACCATAAATGGAAAATTATGTGAAAAACTATATCTCAATATTCAGCAGAATGAGAAGTCAAAAGTTGTCATAATAATGATTTATCTCTGGCACAAAAAGTAAAAGTGAAAGAAATAGGACATTAATCAGACCAGAATTAGAGAGATCAGTATTGAGAAAAGAAAAACACATTTCTCTTCTGACAGATGAAGATTCTCATATCACAGCCTGTGTTCATGCTCGAAAGAGAAGGACGGCAGATGTAGATGTAACTACAATATTGTAACAACGAATTTATATTTTAACGCCTTGTATTGCATTTCAAAAATTTGAAGCCGGGTTTCCGCGGGCGTGAATTACTTTCTACATCTATACAGATACTCCGCAAGCTACCGAATGGTGCGTGGCGGAGGGTACCTGTATCACAACTAGTCATTTCCCTTCCTGTTCCACTAGGAAATAGAGCGAGGGAAAAACGACTATCTATATCCCTCCGTATGAGCCCTAATTTCTCGTATCTTATCATCATGGTCCTTACGCGCAATGTATGTTGGCGACACCAGAATCATTTGGCACTTAGCTTCAAATGCTGATTCTCTAAATTTTCTCAATAGTGTTTTCCGAAAAGAACGTCGCCTTCCCTCTGGAGACTTTCATGTGAGTATCTCCGTGCTTCCTGTTCGAACCTACAGCTACCAAATCTAGCAGGCCGCCGCTGAATTGCTTCATTTCTTCCGTCATTCCGACCTGGTACGCATCCCAGACATTTGAGCAGCACTCAAGGTTAGGTCGCATCAGCATGATATATGGAGGTGAACTACCCATTAACCGAAGTCGACCGTTCGCCTTCCCTACCACAATTCTCATACGCTAGTTCCATTTCATATCGTTTTGCAATCTAGCAACCAGATATTTAAACGACATCACCGTGTCAAGCAGGACACTATTAATAATGTATCTGAACATTACATGTTTGTTCCTCCTTCTCATCCGCATTAAATTACATTTTTCTACATTTAGAGCTAGCTGCCGTTCATCACACCAACGGGAAATTTTGTCTAAGTCGTCTTGTATCTTTTTACAGTCACTCAACTTTGACACCTCACCGTACATCACAGCATGATCAGCAAACAACCGCAGATTTCAGATTGCTACCCACCACATCCGCCAAATCATTCATGTATATAGAGAACAATAGCAGTCCTAGCAATTGGAATGAAAGTAAATGTAATCTAATCTAATCTAAAAACTTCTATGGGGCGCTCCTGTCGACACCCTTGTCTCCGATGAACATTGGCCGTCACACTGATGTGAGTGTGCCAACTGTAAAAAATGTTAGTTCGCCTAAACAGATCATTTGAAAGGATTTAAATATGCCAAATCTCATGTCAAAAAATTGTCAAAGTGTCTGCAGCAAGATCCCCGAGTTACTCTCAGAAATAAACAATAGAAGTGCCAATATTGTTTTAGGTACTGAAAGCTGGTTGAAACCATACATACATAGTAGTGAAATGTTGAGCTCGGATTGGACAATATTTAGGAAGGATAGGACTGATGCTTAGCAGCACCGTCAAAGTTCTCATAACATACCGTCCGTGATATGAAAAGCCAGGGTATAGTTACGAAACGGAGGAACTAACAACGTTAAAATTTATCAATGGCCAAAGCAAACTTCATAACGGATGTTCTTGATCAGTTTTGTGTGGCAAAGTGGTGAGGAGTCAAACAACATTTCAAAACATCGGCATTTGCTACCGAAAATATATACCCACATACAAACACATCTAGCAATATTTTTAAGGGAATAAATAGCGCCTTGAGGATAATTTTATTCTGTTGTCACAACTAAAAAAATGATGATACACTTGTCATATTCCAACAGGCTAGTTGTAGCGAACGACGTTATTTCCCTGTTTCAGACCAAATGATTAAAAAACTCGCAGTTTGCGTGTGTGTTTTCTTGTGAAGTGCCACGCTGTGTATTGTGCACGTTGGTTTTATACCTTACTCGTTTCCTGTCTTTGTTGACAATACGGGGACGCTGGGGGCTGCTGAGATCCTTGACTGGCTGTAGCTCGCTTCCGGTCCGGAAAAACAAAGCTGGTTGAAACCATACATACATAGTAGTGAAATGTTGAATTCGGATTGGACAATATTTAGGAAGGATAGGACTGATGCTTAGCAGCACCGTCAAAGTTCTCATAACATACCGTCCGTGATATGAAAAGCCAGGGTATAGTTACGAAACGGAGGAACTAACAACGTTAAAATTTATCAATGGCCAAAGCAAACTTCATAACGGATGTTCTTGATCAGTTTTGTGTGGCAAAGTGGTGAGGAGTCAAACAACATTTCAAAACATCGGCATTTGCTACCGAAAATATATACCCACATACAAACACATCTAGCAATATTTTTAAGGGAATAAATAGCGCCTTGAGGATAATTTTATTCTGTTGTCACAACTAAAAAAATGATGATACACTTGTCATATTCCAACAGGCTAGTTGTAGCGAACGACGTTATTTCCCTGTTTCAGACCAAATGATTAAAAAACTCGCAGTTTGCGTGTGTGTTTTCTTGTGAAGTGCCACGCTGTGTATTGTGCACGTTGGTTTTATACCTTACTCGTTTCCTGTCTTTGTTGACAATACGGGGACGCTGGGGGCTGCTGAGATCCTTGACTGGCTGTAGCTCGCTTCCGGTCCGGAAAAACAAAGATCGTCTGTTCCGCCTCCAATAGGTCCCGGCTGGTTGAAGGTCGCCGTCAATGATTCCGGGTCTCTGCGCGTTCGAGGTCGCTGCTGGTTCCGCTTTAGATGTAGCCATACAATGATTTCCTCGCCGCGAAAGACGACAAATTGATAATCCTGGTCCACAATACGCAGCTCCAGATAAGCTAGTGTCTGAACTGTTACTAGGAGGTAAACAGCATTGCTACAGGTCTCAGCAGTCATATACTCTGATTATATTGACGGGAAGAATCCGTAAATTGTATGAATCAGTCTGTTGTTGTGTTAAGAGTTTGCTGCAACTTTAGACTCGACACAGACTGTACTGACAGGAAGTATATCCACTGATTGGTCAGATCTGTAGAATTTATTAGGATCCTACTACAAAACCTATCATTTTGGGAAACCCAGTAGCTGTCCTACTGCACCCTTCTGCTCTCTAGTTAAAGCCAATCTTTGCTCTCGTCGTCTTTATTTCAGATTTAATTGTATTGATGTTTGTACATAGCTCAATCCTTTTTCCAGACCACTTTAAAACTTCATTTAAATCGTCAATATCGTATGCACTAGGTTCTATTTCTTAATTTCTTTTCCACCATTAATTTCCAAATGAAGTTTATTGTTAGCCTCTTTGGTATATGGAATACTGTTGGATGTTTCAAGCCCTGTCAGTGCAAAACTCCACTCTCTCTTGCTTAAATCAATCAATGGGAAGTAATTCGCTCTTAATACTGATTTTCGTTGTTTTAAAGTCAGCATAGATGACATTGCATATGAACCTCAATTGACAGGTGTCTGCTTAATGCACCTCTTTTTACATATGCATCTTCGTTAACGTTAGGAGGCATGTGATGTTCTGATGCCCACATACGTAAGTATTAAAATCTTGCTAGCAATGTAAATTGTAGAACACATGTCTTCTGTAAGTGAAGTATCTTCTGGTGTCTGCAGGTCTCCAAATGAGTTTTCTTAACATATGTCACCCAGTGGGTTCCTGGTCCCCAAGCAACACACAAATTCACAATTCCACATTCTCCAGATTCACCAGCCAGTGAAACCATCAGCAAAGGACCTGCGAGGGAAGGGGTTCATTTTGCCTGATGTCTTGTGTATCGGCAGAACCCGGGGTGCTTTAGCCGGTCCTTTGTGCTTCAGGCCACTTTTCGCAGCATGCATCGCTCTCATGAGACAGTTATTTGAACACCCCTGCCCTGGCTTCTTCTTCAATTGTTATCTTCTTCTCCTTCAGTGCATGGTTTTAGAATTCACACTCAAACCCAACATAGTTTTACCACGCATGGTTCTATCAATTACCAATGCTGCAATGCGCTGCCCTTTACCATTATCCTTTCTCACATGTATTGCCTTGGCTTCATCAACTAAAATTCGACATGCAGCTTGACGTCCTGGAATATCTTCATGCTTTGAATATGCAATGTCTTGTTTCAAACATTCCTTGTCAAGCAGTTTAATCCCCTTTTCACCATGAACCAAACGTTTTTGAAGCTTTGTATCATGTCTGCAGAAATTATACCCCAGAATGTGCAGTTCGACTGGAAGTTTGTCGAGAATACAACCACTTCCTATAATTAGTCTCCTACTGTGCATGTTATGCTACTGTGCTGGTTGTGCTTTGTACACTCCATTATATTGCGAATCATCAGTTTCAGTCCAGCTATTTTGTGTTGTAAGATAACCAAGTCATTTAACTAGTGCTCCATTTTCTCGACATCTTATTATGCACCCAATGGTTCTGAGCTCTTCTACATTTCCTCTGTGTAAAAACATCCAGAAATTTCAATGTCATTGCTGTCCATTAACTTGTAAGTTCTGGGATTTGCTCTCTGCACTTCAGAAACCGTGAATACCTCAGTCGATCAGTTTGGGAAATATGACTTGTCAAATGCTGGCTTGTGTTTTTAGATACATACCACATCATCCACATTAAATTTCTGTTTATGTGTATCCAGCATTTTAATATGATGGTGCACGATATCCATGAGTTCATTGTCATGAACATCGATTGCTCTCATTTATATTGTGCTACGTTTCGTTCGATTGTACTGTGCAATTATTTCTGTGAGGATATATTTCCATTTGTATGAGCCACGAAGATTAAAATGCATCCACATTTGACCTTTTACTGTTGTGTTCGGACGTTCTACGATACTCGCCTTCAGGTTGGTGAATGTTAAATAGAGATGTATTCCATACTGCTGCATCATGGTCTGGAAATATCTATAGTAAAACGTCCCACTGTGATCAGTTTGGAGACTGTCCAGGCATCGATTCATCCCTGTCTGCAACAAATGCTCAAACATCTCCATGACTCCTCTCCTGATTTTTGTTTTAACAGATAATGCCCAGGCAAATGTGGGGTATGTATCAATAACCATTAAAACAGATTTGAATCCATTATTCTCAAGTGAATATTTCCTCATGTCTGCAAGATTAGCGTGCCATAAGTCATCCAAATTTTTAATCATAACATTCCTACGAGAGTATGTTTTGCATGTTGGTTTGTGCAGTTCTTGAACTACTGTCTCTACATTATTCGATTATACTGATAGGGTACAGTACAGCCCGACATAGAAAATATGTGCAACAACATACTTCGTTGTTCTTGTGAGAACAGCATTTTTGTATAATAATACCATTTTAGTTAATACACCAAAGCTGGATACCAATGTAGGAAAGAAGGACAAGTTATTTATTTATTCAGATGTGCACTTTCTTAAAATAGATCCCTATATCCAGTTTGGTGATGTTTGTGAATTGAATGAATGGCTGGATGTCTGCTGACCACAGATAGTGAAGGTAGATTCTATAATCATGTTTGAGACAGTCCTCTGGTCACCTCTGGCCGAGCCAAAGAGAGGAAGTATACCGGAGCACTATAGGGCCTGGGATATGGCGGACCAATACTGTGGCAAGGTCCTCCCCCGCTTCAGTGGGAGCGCATGATGACCTGATGAACGGCCATGTTTCAGCACTTTGTCACTGGTTCCTGAGGTGTGAAGACATGCGTTTTGTGTGCTCCATAAAAACAATTTTAAATGAAAATGATATGCATGTGGAATATTTAAGAGCAGATAAAAATAAGCATTTCTCTTTTCAGAAACTTTTGATGGGAGGCTCATGTGAATTGTTCAGGAAAAGATAGGAAGGTAAAATTCATGGGGAACATAGGATTCTTCAGAACCACGTGTTGTAATTATAAGATGAAATACTTGCATGTGTAAATCTAAGTTGCAGCACTATGTGTGCAGAACTTGAATTAAAGACAAGCACTTCTGTGTGGTGAGTACAGTGTGGGTCTCAACCTAACTATGAGACAACAAAAAAACAGAAGTGCTTGCCCAAGCTTTCAGTTGAGGTTCTGTGTGTGAGATAATTAAGATACCAAAATTTCCATTATGAGATACATTTGTGTGGCGTTAGCTTGATATTCTGATACTCTGAGAGAGAATTAAGGTGAGTCAGCCATCTACCCAGCACCACCATGTGGTCTACATTGTACAGGGAGATGCGCATAAATCCTCCAGAGTTTGTGGTAGGGAAATTTATTATGTGGGTCAGTGACGTGTGAATATGCGATGACTATTGATTGATGTGGAAAAGCAGAACAAGTAGATAACCAAACATTTTGTTTTTGTGATGTGTTTTATACTGCCAGTGTGATTTATTTTGTATATTTAATCTGTGGGATTTGCATGGGACAGTAGCGAATTAGTTTCAAATATGGAGGGTCAAACATGATTTTCCTTAGTACAGCCCAATAGTCAGTAAATTCGTTATGTTGCTAATGAATGAGCTTATGAGAGTGTGGGAGAGGATAACTTAGAGAAAGATTCCTTACCAATCCAGAAAGTGCACAGTAGCAACAGACAGAAACATTATGAGACGATAGAATAATAAAATGCTTATGTAATGTCATGCCCATTTGGTGGAGAATCCCTTGTTTAACTATTGTGTTTAAGTGTAATGCAAGAAATTTTGCAACATTAGCATGAAAGAATTTGTTATAATGAAAGGGGAGATATATGAAACAAATGGTGGTCTTGATTATCGAGTTGTAGGTAGCCATTTTGTTGAGGTATTATACCATAAGCTCCATTTTTTGCTAGTATGCCCAAGCTTTGATTAAAATACATGCTACAGAAAGGAAATGTGGTCTTGCCAGGGTTTAGTGAGTTTATCAGAAATGTGCACAAGCTATTGGTCAGATGCATTATCCATTCCATTGCATTAAGAAGTAAAGATGTGAATAAATTACAGCTTAACTGTTAGGTGCTAGGGCTCTAATTTCAAGCATAGTTGCAGTGGCTATGATAAATCATGAAAATATTTCTAATGTATGAATAATAAAAGCACTCGCTTGGCAGGCCACTCATCTAGTAGGCCTGACTATTAGATGCCACAGATGAAGGTAACCTCCCAATACCTCTCTCTCTAAGCCCTGAAATTACTGAGACAACCTCATTCGAATGAGTGGTATTGACTGCAGCAACTGATGTCATGAGCAGTCGTAACTGATCGTTTATCTGACTGGTGTCATTGTAGTATATACAGGGTGAGTCAGGAGGAAAGGTACATGCTTTGACAGGTGATACTACTGGTGCTTCTGAACAAAAACCTTCTAATAAACATGTGCCCTTTTCTTAACCATCTCCGGGTAAACCAATGAAAACAGCTAGGAACAGGAACGGTGCAGGTGATGGTAAATTAAGATACTGTTATGTTATGGTTTGTTTAATTGTGTAAGTTTCCTCACAGAAGATGTTAAAACAGTCCACTGTCAACTTCAATGCATGTTGCTGCTCTTGTAGACAGGTGTTGTGTCGCCGATCGGAGCTCAGTTTTACATTCCTTTACCTGGGCACAAGCATATAAAATACGAGCGAGAAGTTCCTCTCTTATGTCCACTCTGCGCTTGTAAACGTCGCTCTTCAGCCACCCCTACAAACAGTAATCCAATGGGGTAAGATCGGGTGACCTCGGTGGCCAAGCAATGACTCCAAGGCGACCGATCCAACGACCAGGATACGTTGTGTGAGATACTGTGTCACTGGCTGGACAGAATGTGTAGGAGCGGCGTCATGCTGAAAGTACATAAGAGCTCATTTTGCCAGAGGGATATCATCCACGTATTCTGGTAACACATTTTGAAGAAACTCAAGATACCATATCCAAGTAAAACGGTTATCTAAAACAACTTGAGCGATGAGTTGGTCACCAATACTACCGCACCACACGCTGACTGTAAACGTCGTTGAAAATTCGTTTCCACAGTAGGGTGCACATTTTCATTTGCCCATACATGAGAGTTGCGCGTTTTGTTTATTCCGTTGCGGGTAAATGTTGACTCATCAGTGAACAGAATACGTGGAATTAATCGGTCATTGGCAATTATCCATTGAAAGAATTCTTGCCGGGAGGCAGCATGTCCTTCATGTAGATGTTGCACACTCTGCCAATGAAAGGGATACAGACTGTGCTCGTGTACTGTGTGTATCAATCGTGTTTGTGGAACACCAAGTTGGGCAGTAATTGTTATAGAGCGAGTGGTATGGTTGCGTTCCACTTCTTGAAGAATGCTCTCGACTCTATTAAGAGTTTGTTGTATGGGACGTTCAAAGACAACATTTACGCTGAGAAGCGTGCCACGCTCACGCAATCCGTGAAACACACTGCTAAACACCCTGCTATCTGGCACTCTGCGATTCGGAAATCGTTGTTGGTATTCTCTCTCAGCAGCTCTGGAATTCCCATTCGACAAACCATAGACAAACACCATGTCAGCATACTCTGCATGTGTGAAAATCCGTGGCATTGTTACTGCACAAAACTGTATTTGTTGTTCACATAGCAACGCTGTAGTACCGTGCACTACGATAAGCTCTGTCAGAATGAGACTTAAGGTAAACAACTGAACCATGCACAAGTGAACTGCGTACTGACACGGTTAGCAAGGACGACGCTACAAGTTTCCTGTTCCTAGTTGTTTTCACTGGTTTACCCGGAAATGGTTAAGAAAAGGGTATATGTTTATTAGGAGTTTTTGGTTCAGATTCACCACTAGTATCACCCCTCAAAGCATGTACCTTTCCGCCTGACTTACCCTGTATACTGAGGGTGCTGATTACTGACTCTTTTATGCTGAATGTCAATACCTTCACCACTGCTATAACGACTCCCTAATAATAAATGATTTTATAATGTCTCTATATCTCGCACTGTGTTAGTTTCCTGCTCTCCTGTGTACACTGCAAAATTGTATTATTTCACAACACATCTCCAGACCTTTGGCTGAAAATTTTACTGTTTTTGGGATTTGTAGGAGATTAGTTTCAGTAGACCTGGTGTACTTTGAAATTCCCTGTCACCTATCTGTATTTTTCTTTCATTTAAACTTATAGGCTGTGTGCCCAACATGTATTGTTTTTCACCACTGACACCGAATGTTTTCTCTATCCTAGCATCGCTAGAGGTCTGCAAATAGGGCTTTTTGTGCGGTCATACTCGGTCGAGCCCACCGCGCTCGGTCACGGCTTTCCCAAGTACGAACGTTCGAAGCGGGCACGCTGTAGTCGAAACAGGCGCCGTGGCGAGGGGAGGGCAGAGGCAGCCCAGTCTGATGCACTCGCCGTGCTGCGGTCGCGAGTGTTTGATTGGCAGGTCCGTGTGTGTGCAGGCTGATGTCTCCCCGAACATACTATCACCAGCTGATGGAATTACACACACATTACTCTGTTATGCTGTAGACGTATATTCCTGTGTGGGAGTGTCTAACAGCGACATTGTCATGCTGCACAGGAGAAAATAAAGTGCTTTATACAATAACGAAAATTTGGAAACGATTTGGAGTTACACGGGTAAACAATGTAATTACTAACTTTTGTCTGTCTCACAATGAAAAATCAAACTGTTGTCTTTTATAACATCACCTGCTTTATTAATTCAATTGACCACGTAACAAATACGAAATCTAACAAGAACAAAACTGTCTCCAAATTATTCAATTCGTTTCGTATCAAGTTCGCTTCCTCCGTGCGAGATAAAGTTCGTAACTGCAAAGGAATTTCTTCCGCCATTCACGTTTCAGGATGGAACACAAAACATTCTTCTCGCTAAATTTGATAGTTTGGGACAGAGACTACACTCATGCTCAAAAATTAAGGATAATTGCAGAATGTGGTGCCACACAACGCACATGACACATCTGTAAGTCCACGGTATTGGTGATAAGTTGAAAAAACCGTTCCGAAACACATGTGCTACAAAACGCCACTGTTTCCTGCACACATACCCCAACATCAATATGGGATATGATCACCATGCACACTTACACAGGTCGCACAACAGGTTGGCATACTCTGGATCAGGTGGACGAGCAGCTGCTGGGGTATAGCCTCCCATTCTTGCACCATTGCCTGTCGGAGCTCCTGAGTGTCGTAGGGGTTTGAAGATGTGCAGCGATACGTCGACTGAGAGCATCCCAAACGTGCTCGATGTGGTTTAGGTCTGGAGGACAGGCAGGCCACTCCATTAGCCTGATTTGTTCTGTTTCTAGGTACTCCTTCACGAAAGCAGCTTTGTGGGGCCGTGCATTATCATCCATCAAGAGGAAGGTGGGACCCACTACACCCCTGAAAAGGTGGACATACTGGTGTAAAATGACGTCCCGATAAACCTGACCTGTTACAGTTCCTCTGTCAAAGACATGCAGGGGTGTTAGACATGTAGGGGTGTATATGCACCAATCATAATCCCATCCTAAAACATCAAACCACGACCTCCAAACAGGTCTCTTTCCACAACATTAAGGGGTTTGTATGTGGTTCCTGGTTCACGTCAGATATAAACCCACCGAGAATCACTGTTCAGACTATAACTGGACTCGTCTGTGAACATGACCTGGGACCACTCTTCCAATGACCATGTACTCTGTAATTGACACCTGGCTTTACGGGTTCTCCTGTGACCAGGGGTCAGTGGAATGCACCTTGCAGGTCTCCGGGCGAATAAACCATGTCTGTTCAGTCGTCTGTAGACTGTGTGTCTGGAGACAACTGTTCCAGTGGCTGCGGTAAGGTCCCGAGCAAGGCTACCTGCAGTACTCCGTCGCCGTCTGCAGGCACTGATGGTGAGATATCGGTCTTCTTGTGGTGTTGTACACTGTGGACGTCCCATACTGTAGCGCCTGGACACGTTTCCTGTCTGCTGGAATCGTTGCCATAATCTTGGTCTTGAGATCACACTTTGTGGCACTCGGGTGGCCAGTGCTACGACCTGCTGTGTTTGACCAGCCTCCAGTCGCCCTAGTATTCTACCCCTCACAACTCATCAATATGTGTTCTTTGAGCCATTTTCAACACACAGTCACCATTAGCATGTCTGAGAACGTTGCACATTTATTCGCTGCACCGTACTCTGACATGCACCAACTCACCTCTGCATATGTGGACTGCTGCCAGCGCCACTGTGCGACGACCGCAGGTCAGATGCACCACATGGTCATACCCCGAGGTGATGTAAACCCGCAAACCGCCCACCAGAGCGTTGCTTCACAATGTATCAGCATTATCCTTAATTTATGAGCATGAGTGTAGGTTATTCTTCCACCTCTCAAGCGGATCTTCGTCGTCACGACTATCCATTCAGGTTAAATAGAAATCAACTTCGTCGATACATTAAGTGTGATGCAGCGCACCCTCCCAAAACAGAGACTTCAATTTTTTGGCTGCTGAGTGCTGCTGACATTTTCTCAAAGGTCATAAATAGATATTTACTGATGTAGCGAAAACAGAGTGGCGGGATGGTCCTTTCGGAGAATTGCCACACAAGCTGGAAGTCCTGCGTCAATTGTTCAGTGATTCTGGTATCACAGGTCACGTGAACGTTGTCACACACGTAGGCGATGTTCTGGATGGCCACACATCACAGATACCCACCATTATCGTGTTGCTGCGAGTGCAGCAGTGGCAGACTGTATGGCTACAACAGCACACATAAGTGGGCTTGTGAACTAAGTGGAAAGAACATGCTCAAAACCGAATTGAGTGTGTTTCATTTTCATTTTTGTTATGTTTGTTATTCAGCACACCATGTAATTGTAACTGTCTTTCCTAGACATGGATGACTGCTACAATGTACGAATGTGAGTGCAATTGCAAAAGCACAAACTTTGGTGAAGTCAGGTGAACTCTCTTGGTTCAGCGTTGCAGTAGAAGCCTGGAAATGGACGGTGAGTTTAATTTTCGAAGCTGGCTTGAGGCTCTGGTATGGCAGAAACTTATCTCCCTGTGCTTTCCTAATATGCGGCTTCACGACTGGTTTCTTCAGCCACGCACACAAGTCACATGTTAGTTCAAACTTTAGCTGTTGAAACGACGGAAAAGTTTGAGGGAGGGAATTAGGCGTTGTCCCTCCCGTCTTCAGTTTGGAAGAGGTGGCATGTACTTCTGAAAAATTCGTCTTGTCGATTCGAAAGTTCGCCCCCTCCAAGTTTTCTTCAGCCTCTGTGCTCTGAGGCGACGCAGATCGGAATTTTTACTGGGCTAATCAGTCACATTTCAGTGGTCAGGTGAGCACAGCATACCACTTCCGTGCGCAATTACACAGCGATTTTTTGATGGGAGTTAGTTCAGATTGTCTTGTTAGGAAGGGACTTTAATTTCTAATACCATTTGTTAGTAACATTATGGGGTTCTCGCAAGTGATGATTTCACTGTCGTTTAATTAGACTCAGGTGAGGCTGGAGTTATTCTTTATCTGCCCATGATTCAGTTCATGCATCGTGATCTTGACCACGTTTTGATTTTCTGCTGCGAGTCATAAGACGGTTTTAACGGTTCTGCTTTCCTACAAAATGGTGAGTTTCACTTTCTGTTACTGTGTAAATGTTTAAATCTTTGTGTATTAGCACATGAGCGTGCATGTGGTATTCCTTAGACAATCTAAGCCTCGCTGAATAATGATGATTAATATAAAGACAAACAGTTTACTCTTAGAGAACCATGACGGTATATGTGATAAATGTTTACTGATTCACAAGTGTGCTACATTTTGTGAATAATTGTCCATTCTGAATCAACTTAGTTCGTTTAACTTTTTCCCAGTGTGCATACCAGCATGCTATCCCACCTCTGTGGTCATTAACCTCATGTACTCAGTAAGAGAAAGATAGTAGGAAGCATTCAGAAAAGTTCAATCCATAATTGTTCGATCTGAAGTTCAGTGGTTGGATTGCCATTTTACGGTTTCTTTGTGATAAAACATAGGGCAAAATTCAATTCATATTTCTGGAACTCCCTTGGCGTTCAGTGGAAGTGAAACAATAATAAGCACTGTTTTGTTCAATTGGAAGCTTGCAGCTGCAAAAAAGTCCATGTTGTGTCGCAAAAGTGCACCCCAACAAAGAACCAATTACCAATATATAGAAGTTTTCATTGTTAATAAATAGTGGACAGTTTTTATTTTACTAACAGACAGAAGCACATTTTATTGAAGGTGAAAAAAGTACTGTTATCTTCATATTATTTGGTACTTAGAAAGGAAAAAAACGCGAAGGAAATAGTAGACTGGTTCTATATGTCGCCTTGGAAGCATTATTTAATTCATTCATATTTATACAGTTTCGCTAACAAATAAATGTAGTGGTTTTGAAATATTTGGACAATACTTTTCCTGTTGTTCCGCTTCTCAGCGGTTTGCCAAATAAAATTTATCAAAAACACCCTTTATGAAGTTTGCTTTGGCTATTAATCAACTTCGTCATTACTTGTTCCTAAAATCATATTCTGACTTTGTGAATCATAGAGGATATCTCATAGTCTAGTTTTCACCATTTGGTACTGGACTAATGACTGGTCCACACACAACAATCAGTCTGCAGTGATATCTACGTAAATATCTGTGTAGGCTGTTAGTCCCCACAAATATAGTCTGTTCACTCAACACAATTTCAGCCTACTGCTCGACAATCACTTCCAAATGTAGAAAATAAATTTGACAAGTAAACGACTGTGATATTAAAAATTCAAAGCTTATTCAATTTGTACAGGAACTCATAATGGAAGAAATACGATTATGATCTGTGTTCACAACTTGTATTGCAAAATAAAAAAAATGCTAACAAGTTATAAGAAGCAGAAAGAGCAATACAAATGATATGAGACTAGCTACTTAAATGGAGGCAGTTTTTATACATAAATTTACTTCACGAGTTGCAGAGCAAACTCAACAACTGGCGTAATTATTTGCAGATAGTTTTGAACACAGATAATTTACGTGAATAAATAGCGTTACTAAAAGTGGCTCTGCAAGAATATACCTGTGTTTTGTGTATAGCTACTGTCTCAAACTATCAGTTTTCGACAGAATAGTAAATGTCCGTTTTTGACCAAACAGAAAGTAATTCTTATTTGACAGTTGTAGGTCCTTGTATAATGTGGCAAAACATATGTATGAGAACAGCAGTCTCTCCAGTTAAGGGGCTGATGTCAACGTTAAGATTCCTGACAACAGCAAGAAGTTAGGAAGATGTAGAATTTTCTAACGGATTTTCAAAACAAGCAATGGTTGAAATTTTACCCAACACATATGAAGCTATTTTCGTTGTCCTGGCAGAGAAATTTATGAAAGCGAGTAAAGTACATCAAATCTGTAATATATCAATTGTGACAAACTACAAATAACATTTTTACATTCTTAGATATGTTTGGACTTCTATATGTTCTAATAAATTATAGGTATTCCAATGAGCTAATTGTTTAGTTTATTTCTGGGTACTGTGGGATTTTTAATTATCTTTCTGAAGTCTGCCATCAACCAGCTTTGGCGACATGAGTAATCCACTTTATGCAGTAAGTGAGTGATACCATTGCTGACTGTACAAAAATATCTTTGCTGCCATTGGCATAGTTATGGTTGTTAATAGTTTTTTTTTTGTTTCCTCTTTTACCTTATGTGAGTACAATCAATGTTATTTGTTTGATAACTCAGCATTTACTTTATGTGGATGAAGTATAGTAGACAAGTCGCCATAGAGGTGGCCCCAAGAAAATAAAACAAAGAATAACACTGTAAACATATCATCAGGAATAACAGATTTGTTCGCACAAGCACTAGAAAATTGAATCAAGAGAGAACAATACTTATCACTTGACTCAGGCTCACTATCCACAACCATGAACTCGCTGTAAAACGGAATGATGGATGAAAACACAAGGTTGGAATACATTAGTGATACATGGAAATGCTAAGCTCCCCAAGTTCTGCTCAAAGTGACCTCAGCTCCGTCACATGCAGGCTGAATGTATATATCAACAGCATTGGGTGTTGAATAACGCTGTTAGATTTAATATTGTGTTCTAACGTCTTGATGTAGAAGTGATGGAAGAAACAGAAGAAACTTTGCCATAACAAAGTTACACTGTGCTAAAGGAAGCTCTCACAGGGTATTACACACTGTCATCGGAGCTGTGATTTCAAAAAATTTTCACAGGTGAAAATATGGGTGACAAGACATCACATGTACTCACAGTTCTACACACATCAGCAGGCCCTGAACTTCTACTTGAACAATCTTTATATGTATTATGACCTTGTAGACTTCCAGCCACCATCCATACCATCATTGTTGCACAAATGGACTTGCCATTGTATAACTTATGAAAAGGTAGGCCCCATTGCAGGCAGGTTATGTGAAGTTTCCGCTCGTACTGGCATCAACGACTACCACGAGAGAGATTCCAGAATGTGCATACTCGTTGTAGTTGACCCTAGTTCCATAACTGGAGTGGACCTCTTTATGTGACTCTCAAGTTATGTCTGATCTTGTCAACTGCCGATTGGTGCCAGTACCTACAGAAAGGATATTGCCAACTGCGTCATCCTAGTTGAGTCAAATTCAATGCAATGTGCCTATGGCCTCTACGGTAACACCCTGAACATAGCAGAGTGCACACATGTGCATCGCACAAGAAGAACCCTGTGAGTTACAACAATTCGTCTACTGTGGTCAATATAGAGTTTTCTGAAGAGCTAGTTTTTCTTAATCTACTTAATGACTTTCCATAACTCAGCAAACCTATCTGTACCACCACTAAACACTCACACAATTCTCAACGTCACATCCACATGACACAAGATCAACCTGTTGCATTCTGCCTCCAGAGAGGCTACTCACAGCACAAAGAGAGTCTGTCTAACTTCTGAAACCCGTTATTGTGATTGGTCCCCGATAGTCTGTGGGCCTCCCCAACTCACATGGTTCGTAAGAAAAATAATTTCTGTAGACTATGTCCAGAATATAAAGCACTCACTGCCCATACGATTTGGGGCTATTGCCCTGTACGCAACATACGAGATATTAACAGTGCCATCAGCAACGTCAAAATATTCATTGTGACAGACTGTGCCAAGGCGTTTCCCAAATTCCCAAGGCTCCATCTGACATAAAAAAAACAGCAGTAATCACATCATTCGGTTCGTCTGAGTATAATTTTATGCCATTTGGCCACATGAGAGGGTCATGCACGACGTGCTTCAAGAATTAGCATTTGTATTTTGCTGTATGGACAATACTCTGGTATTTTCTGCTTCATTAGAACAGAATTTCACACACCTGTGGCAGTTTCTCCTCCCCCTAGAAGACTTCAGCGTGAAGAAAAGTGTGTATTCGAAATACATGAGGTTACATTCCTGGGAAACTTGGTGTGCACAGCAGGCCTGTCACCATTGCCTGAACGGTACAACAGATGCCCCTTCCCACAACTTACAAGGGGCTTTGCAGGTTGTGAGGCGTTCTGAGCTATTACTGGTGTCACTTGCCTAAACCAGCTGCTGTGCAAAAATCCATTCACAGCATTACTTACTGGCAGAAATACTACAGAACATCGTAAAATACCATGGAGTTCAGGTGCCGAAGCAGTTTTCCATGATCTGAGGAAACATTTATCACAGGCAAGGCTGCTGGGAAATCCAAGATTGAACCCCTGTTGGCACTTATGGTGGATGCGAGCCAAGCAGCAGTGGGAGCAGCATTGCAACAGATGATGGCAAACGGCAGCCACTCGCCCCTTTCTCTAAGAGCCAGTCTCAACAACAGCAAAAATGTTGTGCTACTGATCAGGAGTTGCTTGTTGTATATATAGCTATCGAATTTCCAAACATATATTGAAAGGAAACTCTTTGCAATTCTTACACACCACGAACCGTTAGTAGCCATTTTTCAGAAAGATACAGATCTCAGTTCACCATGTCAGTGCAGGCAGGTAGAGTACATCGCACTGTTGACAACTGACAACATAGCAGGAAAAGACAACCCTTTCACAGATTGCTTATGTTGGAACTGTGCCTGTTTAAACTCCGTTCATTGGTCAGAGTTAGCCTCGAAACAACAAGGGGATCCTCTGTAGCACCGTCTAACAGAGGAGCAGCGAACAACGTTGCAGCTCAGATGTGTGTCTGCCCCGAATATGCTGGTCAGAATTTGGTGCGACATAGCAAAAGGGAAGCAATGACCCTACATACCAGACCAATATCTTCTTGAGGTTTCCGATGCACTGATTAACCTCACACATTCAGGAGTCCAACCCACAGCCAAGTTAGTTTCTGCCAAAGTCGTGTAGCCCAAAGTGCCAAAAGATCGTCGCGCTTGGGAATTTGTATGCCTGATGTGCAAATGTAATAAGATCAGCAGATATGTCTTTGTACCCCTGTTCACTTTCCCACGCTGTCGGCATGATTTTCGCGTATACATGTCGAAACTGTAGTTTCACTAACATACTCTGAGGTGCAACGTTATTTGCTCACGATCATTGTGTTATCAGGTGGCCAGAAGTCATCATAAGACAAATCGTATCTGTCGGTCCCAAGGGCGCTAAGACCCACTCAGTTCTTCAGGTTTGGCGTTCTGCAAGACATTACTACAGATCAAGGCAGGCAATTTGAAAGCTATCTTTTCAACGACCCTCTGCTTCTGTATGGCTGAGGCCAATTTTGCACTATAAGTTACCATCCAAACATCAGTAGAGTAGTGGAAAGGTTTTTCATTGCATGCTCAAATCTGCCCTAGTGTGTACCTCACCACGTAATCCGAAGCACTGCCCCTGGTCTTACACGGATCAAGAACGATGGTGAAAGAGGACATACAATGTTCTTCCGCACAGCTGGTCTATGGTGAACAGCTGAGGTTTATAGGAGAACTAATCACGCCAGCATCTGCACTGTTGGTTGTCCCTGAGCTACGTACACAGTCTGCACAACAACTCAGCATCAGGACAAAGAACATTCACCCTATCAGTCCTGGCAGATATGGAGACTAGAGGGTGTTCGTTCAAAGAGACCTGAAAAAAGTGCTTCATGTAGCTCAGGGATGACGTGTCCACCCGTTTCGCTGTGCTCTGGACCCTACAGGGTAATTGCTAGAGAAAAAGGACTGTAAACGCGAGACAGTCTCGACTGTACAGCTTAGACCATCGTACATCGTTGATGGCGCCCCCTTCACTCAACCCACGAGATCACACTCCACATTTCTGTGGACAGTTGGCACCAGAATTGGACACCAGGGTGACAGCCACAGCACAGAAGCAATCCTTTTCACGACACCTAGCAGACAAATCGAGAGCAAGTTCCCCATGCATTGGAGTTCCCATTTAAAAGAAAGAAGTCTGGGTGATGTGGTGACATCACTCTGCCACAGTAAGTGAGTGAACTCATCACTGACTATACAGAAATATCTTTGCACAGTCAGCATAGTTACAGCTGTTTATTCGCTTTCTGTTTTGTCTTATGTGAGTATATTAAATGTTATTTGTTAGAAATCTGGTCAATTATTTTATATAGATGAAATAAGTTAGACAAGTCCCCATACAGTTACAGAATTTTTCCTCTGACCTTTCAACTCTGAAATATTTTTCAGACATGTTGCTTCCAGGTCTCTGTATTTCTTTATCAGTAAGAGAGCAGAAAATACAAAAATACCACAAACTTTGTTAATAAATGGTGTTCATTTTAACTGAAGACATTGAAATATCTCGAAAACTACACATCAGATCAAAAAGCTATAATTCCAATGATAGCACGACAGAACCGCCACCCCACCCTGGGGGGGGGGGGGGGAGGGGGCAACTTTGAATACTTCAATGGGGACACCCGTTTTTTTATTGCATACTACGATACCTACATACGCTTTGTCTGAAGCATTTTCTTCGCTTTGCCACAGATGACGCTGTAATCACAGGAATAGAAATGGGTACATAATCGTAACTTACGACGTGCTACTCAATGGCCTTTGGATATCCAATTGCACATGGAGCCCCACCTCCATGCTGCAAGGATAGGACAGGCCAGTATTTCATAACTTCTAAATGGAAACCCCTTTTGCAACGCTGTATTCCTCTAACATAACATACACAGGGCAATTCGATGCACCACTGTGGCCATGGCTCAAGGCGTATACTACTCTACTTTTCCAATTAGAGTAAGTGTTCAAACGTAGTACCACAAACTTCAATACACTTGTTGTGCCTTCAGTCCAGAGACTGGTTGGATGCAGCTCTCCATGCTACTCTATCCTGTGTAAGATTCTTCATCTCTGAGTAACTACTGCAACCCACATCCTTCTGAATGTGCTTACTGTACTCGCCTCTTGGTCTCCCTCTACGATTTTTACCTTCCACACTTTCCTCTGGTACTAAATTTGTGACCCCTTGATGCCTCACAACATGTCCTACCAACCGATCCCTTCTTCTAGTCAAATTGTGCCACAAATTTCTCTTCTCCCCAATTCTACTCAGTACCTCCTCATTAGTTTGTGATCTACCCATCTAATCTTCAGCATTCTTCTGTAGCACCACATTTTGATAGCTTCTATTCTCTTCTTGTCCAAACTATTTATCGTTCATGTTTCACTTCCATACATGACTACACTCCATACAAATACTTTCAGAAACGACTTCCTGACACTTAAATCTATACTCGATGTTAACAAATTTCTCTTTCTTCAGAAACACTTTCCTTGCCATTGCCAGTCTACATTTTATATCCTCTCTACTTCGACCTTCATCAGTTGTTTTGCTTCCCAAATAGCAAAACTTCTTTACTACTTTAAGTGTCTCATTTCCTAATCTAATTCCTTAGCATCCCCTGATTTAACTTGACAACATTCCATTGTCCTCGTTTTGCTTTTGTTGATGTTCATCTTATATCCTCCTCTGCAGACACTGTCCATTCCGTTCAACTGCTCTTCCAGGTCCTTTCTGTCACTGACAGAATTACAAAGTCATCAGCAAACCTCAAAGTATTCGTTTCTTCTCCATGGATTTTAATTCTTATCCCAAATCTTTCTTTTGTGTCCCTTACTGCTTGCTCAATATACACATTGAATAACATTGTGGATAGGCTGCAACATTGTCTCACTCCCTTCTCAACCACTGCTTCCCTTTGATGTCCCTCGACTCTTACAACTGCTAAATGGCTTCTGTACAAATTGTAAATAGCCTTTCGCTCCCTGTATCTCCCATTTCATCTTCATCTACGTCCTCTTCAATTTCCATAATATTGCCATCAAGTACATCACCCTTGTACAGACCCTCTATATACTCCTTCCACCTTTCTGCTTTTCCTTCTTTGCTTATGACTGGTTTCCCATCTAAGACATTGATATTCACACAGGTGGTTATTTTTTCTTCAAAGGTCTCCTTAATTTCCCTGTAGGCAGTATCTATTTTACCCTTAATGAAATATGCCTCTACATCGTTGCATTTGCCCTCTAGCAATGCCTGCTTAGCCATTTTGCACTTCCTGTCGATCTCATTTTTTGAGACGTTTGTATTCCTTGTTGCCTGCTTCATTTATTGCATTTTTATAGTGTCTCCTTTTAGCAATTAAATTCATTATCTGTTGTGTTGCCCAAGGATTTGTACTAGCTCTCGCCTATTAGATACTTGATCCTCTGCTGCCTTCAGTATTTCATCTCTCAAAGTTACCCATTCTTCTTCTAGTGTATTTCTTTCCCCTGTTCTTGTCAATCGTTCCCTAATGCTTTCTCTGAAACTCTCTACAACCTCTGGTTCTTCCAATTTATCTGGGTACCATCTCCTTAAATTCCTGCCTTTTTGTAATTTCTTCAGTTTTAATCTACAGTTCATAACCAATAAATTGTGGTCAGAACATACATCTGACCCTGGAAATGTCTTACTATTTAAAACCTGGTTCCTAAATATCTGTCTTGCCATTATATAATCTATCTGAAACCTTCCAGTGTCTCCAAGCCTGTTCCATGTATACAACCTTCTTTCATGATTCATAAACCGAGTGTTAGCTATGACTAGGTTACACTCTGTGCAAAATTCTACCAGTCGGCTTCCTCTTTTATTCCTTACTCACAGTCCATATTTTACCTATTACTTTTCCTTCTCTTCCTTTTCCTACTATCGAATTCCGGTCCCCAGTGACTATTAAAATTTCGGCACGTTAATAATCTGAATAATTTCTTTTATCGCATCATACATTTCTACAATCTCTTTATCATCTGTGAAGCCGGTTGGCATATAAACTTGCACTACTGTGGTAGGCGTGGGATTCGTGTCTATCTTGGCTAAAATAATGTGTTCACTATGCTGTTCATAGAAGCATATGTGCATTCCTATTTTTTATTCATTGTTAAACCAACTCCTACATTAACTCTATTTAATTTGTATTTATAACCCTGTAGTCACCTGACCAGAAGTCTTATTCATCCTGACACCGAACTTCACTAATTTCCAGTATATCAGTACCCATAATGATATATTTTTCAAATGACTGTACACTGGACAGAAGCATATTTGTGCGAATGTCAGGTTTCTGGTACAGTCGACCTTGTCTTCACTGCCTGTTGGCACTTGCGGATACGCCTAATCTTCTAAATACCGCCACAGAAAGAAATCAGGGACGTCAAATCCAGCGATCTAGCAGGCCAGTTAACAGACCACCTCTGCCAATCCACTGACTGGCGTAAGCATGATCTGATACCTCCCATGCTTCATTTGTGTTACACACTGGGGAACCATCATATTGAAAACACATACGTTGTCAAACGTCCAGGGCAACATTCTGCAGTAGTACCAGTAATTCCTGTTTCAAAAATGTTCAACATTTATGTCCGTTCAACGTGCCAATGAGTTTATTCCCCATGATGCCACACCATATGTTAACTGACCAAGTACTTTGCTGGTCAACTTGCCATAACCACTGGCGATTGTCTGAACCCCAGTAATCCATGTTATGCTGGTTAATGTTACCATGGTTTGTGAATGTTGGCACATCGGAAAAAAGTACATTGGCAAATAACGTGGGGGGGGGGGGGGGGCATTTTCATTTGTTGATGTGCCCGTTCACAAAACATACCCAGTTATGAAAATTGTGGCCTTGAAGTTCTTGGTGCAGTGACACATGTTATGGATGATACTTCCTATAATGCAGTATTGTGACAATATTATTTATGGACATATCAGAACACTTTTGTTTCATTTCCTGATGCCGGTCTGTATGCTGCCATCAGACTGAAAACCGTTCACAATCTTGTAAAAGTACGAACGAGAGCGAGATTTCTATAGAAAATGCTTGGCATACAAGGCAACAGTAGCCTCAAATTTTCTCCTACAGTCTCTGTAAATCAGGAACATTTCAATTTTTCTTCTGTGGTTGTAACATTCATCGTCTACTTGCACATCTGTTCTCCAAATGATCTGCTGGTGTGCACACAAAAAACCCTGTACAAGTACTGTAATATTTAGAGCTGTTATCTGTTCTACGCCTGTACGACAATTGAGCTTTGATCACAGTGCACTGCCTGTTATGATACGTCATAGTTTCCTACAGGGCCATAGTGTCATGTCGAGTAGTCCCCTGTTTGATATGCCAGAGGAATACAACATTGCGAATGGGGTTTCAGATTAGAAGTTATGAAATTCTAGCCTGTCCTACCCTCGCAGGTTGGAGGTGTGGTACCATGCTCCACTGAATATTTGAGGGCTATTAAGTAGCTTGTCGTAAATTACGATAGTGTACCCATTTCTGTACCTCTGTTTACAGCGTCATCTGCGAAGAAACAAAGAAAATGCTCCAGACAAAACGTATGTAGATATTGCCCTACAATCGTAAACTGCAATGAAAAATAGGAGTGCCCATTGAAGACTTCAAGCCCCCCCCCCCCCCCCCCTCCATGAGTGCGATGCCAGATCTAGTGTGGTGTCGTTGGATGTCCCTCTCTCAGACAAACAATTTTTTCTCGATTCGATGTGTAGTTTTCGAGATATTTCAATGTCTTGAGTTGAAATGAACACCCTGTGTAGTATACTCGTCCCCAGTGCCACATCGAACAGATTTCACTAGTGGTACTTTTGTGGTAACCAGTCGACACGATTTTTTTATTACCATTTCCTTGTTTTCTGTGTGGGTTAACTGCTCGTATTTTACCTATTAAAGAATTACGTCTATAAGGTCTTCTTATCTCGATTACTGTTTTCCTTGCTCTTCATTGTTCACGAATGTGAGTGACGTCAATATATTTCAATAAATTCAGTAATGAACTCTACAGAGCATTGATCTGCATTTGCCATTTTAGGATTCACTGCCTACACAGGCGACATACACTAGACTGAATAAACAGTTGACTCAGACACATCAGATTTACGGCGATCTCCTTCTCGCTCTCTATGATTTCACGACACACATGTCATTTGTGCCAACTGATTTTAGTAGTTTTGCTCAAAGCCTACAAGCTATGAGCATTCTACGCAAATATGATAGATGCACATTTTTGTGCCGACAGATGAACTGATCTTAGATGAAGTGAGTACGAACTTACGTTCTATCTACATCTACATCATACTTCTTAAGTCAACTAACAGTGTGTGACAAGAAGGTATTCCTGTAGATTCCTCCCTCCCTGTTCAACTCGGAATGGTGTATGGGAATAATGATTGTCGGTAAGCGTCTGTATTAGCTCTAATTTCTCGAATTTTCTCGTCGTGGTCTTTGTCGAGATGTATGTAGGAGGAAAGTTCTCTCTAGAAATTTCAATAGTAAACCTCTCCATGTTGCACAACGCCTCTCCTGTAATGTCGGCCACTGGAGCTTGTTGAGAATCTTTGTAGTGCTCTCGAGACAAATAAACGATCCCGTGACGAATGGACTGTTCTGGATCTTCTCTCTCTCTCTCTCGTATATCAGTCCTACCTGGTAAGAGTACCAGATTGATGAACAATACTCAAGAATCGATGGAACAGGTACCTTGTTAGCCACTTCGTTTGTGGATGAGATACATTTCTTTAAGATTCTTCCTATGAATCTCATTCCGGGGGCTGTTTTTTCCTGCTATTTTTTTTATGTGGTCATTCCACTTAATGTCCCTGTGTATACAGACATTTTACCCCAAAGGCTGCCCTCAGCTATTTGCTGCCAACAGTGCAGTTATACTATAGCAGATTTCTTTTCTTATGCGCAGTATGTTGCATTTATTAATGTTCAGCATCACCTGCCAGGACTTGCACCATTCACCAATCCTACGTTTGTTATTCTGCAAATCGATACTGTCCTCTGGCGTTAATACCTTTTTATAGACAACCACATAATCTGGAAACAGTCTTGAAGAGCTTCCAACTCTTTCTATTGATAAGGTCGCTCGTTAGAAATAGATACACACCTCATGCCTCTTTATCGAGTGTATGTACCACACTGAGAGCATCCCAGAGTGCCCCAGGGAGCTTCTCAGCTTTTGACGAGATCAATGTGTAGTCTTCCTTTTTAATACAAACTTTATTTATAATATACAGTACAATTACAGTATGTGATCAATAATATTCGGACACCCCAAAAAACATACGTTTTACGTATTAGGTGCATTGTGCTGCCACCTACTGCCAGGTACTCCATGTCAGCGACCTCAGTAGTCATTAGACATCGTGAGAGAACAGAATGGGGTGCTCCTCGGAACTCACGGACTTCGAACTTGGTCGGGTGACTGGGTGTCACTTGTGTCATACGTCTGTACAAGTGATTTCCACACGCCTAAACACCCCTAGGTCCACTGTTTCCAATGCGATAGTGAAGTGGAAACATGAAGGAACACGTACAGCACAAAAGTGTACAGGCCGACCTTGTCTGTTGACTGACAGAGACTGCCAACAGTTGAAGAGGGTTGTAAGGTGTAATAGGCAGACATCTATCCAGACCATCACACAGGAATTCCAGACTGCGTCAGGATCCACTGCAAGTACTATGACACTTAGGCGGGAGGTGAGAAAACTTGGATTTCATGGTTGAGTGGCTGCTCATAACCACACATCACGCTGGTAAACGCGAAACGACGCTCGCTTGGCGTAAAAAGTGTAAACATTGGATGATTGAACAGTGGAAAAATGTTGTGTGGAGTGATGAATCACGGTACAAAATGTGGCGACCCAATGGCAGGGTGTAGTAGGTATGCCCAGTCAACGTCATCTGCTAGCGTGTATACTGCCAACAGTAATATTCGGAGGCTGTGGTGTTATGGTGTGGTCGTATTTTTCATGGAGGGTGCTTGTATCCCTTGTTGTTTTGCGTGGCACTATGACATCATAGGCCTAAATTGATGTTTTAAGCACCTTCATTCTTCCCACTGTTGAACTGCAATTTGGGGATGGCGATTGCATCTTTCAATACGATCGAGCACCTGTGCATAATGCATGGCCAGTGGCTGAATGGTTACACGACAATAACGTCCCTGCCGGTCGTGGTGGCCGTGCGGTTCTAGGCGCTCCAGTCCGGAGCCGCGCTTCTGCTACGGCCGCAGTTTCGAATCCTGCCTCGGGCATGGGTGTGTGTGATGTCCTTAGGTTAGTTAGGTTTAAGTAGTTCTAAGTTCTAGGGGACTGATGACCACAGCAGTTGAGTCCCATAGTGCTCAGAGCCATTTGAACCAATAACGTCCCTGTAATGGACTGGCTACCACAAAGTCCTAACCTGAATCCTATAAAACACCGTTGGGATATTTTGGAACGCCGACTTCGTGCCAGGTCTCACCGACCGACATCGATACCGATCCTCAGTGCAGCAGTTCGTGAAGAATGGGTTGCCATTCCCCAAGAAACCTTCCAGCACCTGACTGAATATATGCCTGCGAGAGTGGAAGCTGTCGTCAGGGCTAAGGGTGGGCCAACACGATATTGAATTCCAGCATTACCGATGGATGGCGCCACGAACTTGTAAATCATTTTCAGCTAGGTGTACGGATACTTTTGATCACATAATACACCTTTACCTGTAACTGAAGCACAAACGCTTTCATCAGAGTTTATAATATGTTTATTGCGAGTAGACAAATTAAAGCAGATGGTGAAAAATAACAGGACTTTCCAAAATCCCTACTGGCTACTTCTCCAATACGCCTCCACAGAGAAGATATTGTCGTCGTTCAAGAGCACAGCGCTTATACCGGACGTGCGGGTAGGATCTCTAGTATGTGTGCAGTCCGGCGTAAGGGTAAGAAGCTGACAAGGCTACACACTAAAAATAGCCCCAAGGAGCTACAACACCAAGAAAAATCCTTCTCGGCTTTTGACAAGATCAATGTGTAGTCTTTTCACAGAGAAGATATTGTCGTCGTTCAAGAGCACAGCGCTTATACCGGACGTGCGGGTAGGATCTCTAGTATGTGTGCAGTCCGGCGTAAGGGTAAGAAGCTGACAAGGCCACACACTAAAAATAGCCCCAAGGAGCTACAACACCAAGAAAAATCCTTCTCGGCTTTTGACAAGATCAATGTGTAGTCTTTTCACAGAGAAGGTATCGTCGTCATTCAAGACAAACAGTGTATTAGACAATAGACAATGCTATACTTGATGTTCGATCTGTATTTGTAGGATGTAATCTCACTGCTACACACACACACACACACACACACACACACACACACACACATACACATGTATATATATTGTTAACAGTAACGGCCATATCACTTTTGCTTGGGGCGTTCTGAAAATTACCTTCACATCTGTCGATTTTGTTCCATTAAGAGCGACGTGTTGAGTTCTGTCAGCAAATAAGTCTTGAATCCAATCGCAAATCTGCTCCAATACTCAGTATGCGTGTGTTTTTTCACTAAACGCCAATTTGGGATGATGTCGAAGTGTTCTGAAGTCAATGAACAGGGCATGAGTCTGAGCGCTATTTTCTACAGTGCTATAAATTTTCTGGAGGAACAGAGGGAGTTAAGTTTCACAAGACCTCTGTTTGCGGAATCCATGTTGGTATTTATAGCGCACATTTTCGTTCTCTGAAAACGTCATAATTCTTGATCATAAAACATGTACCAAAATTCTACAATAGGTTGATGGCAATGATAGAGGCCAATAATTATGTGTATCTTTCCTACGACACTTCTTGAAAACGTGAATGACGTCTAACGTTAATACACCGCCATCTACAAGTAATGTCGTTTTGCGTTCCATTGACGTTTATAGCAAGAATCGCTCTTCGGCGAAACTTATGTGAACTACGTCACTTCCCGTGTTTTGCTGTCGCTAGAGGCTTGTTTCAAAGTGCAATCTTCGGCGAAACTTCGTCCGTAGACATGATCTTTGAGACTGTGGTTTGAAAGATGAGTTTAGAATCTTTGCTATGTAGGATCTTTGCCAATGTATTTATTTACACTGTTTACGGCATGGTTGTCGTGCAAATGTCACGGAAGCGATGGATGATGAAGACGAGGAGGTGATATTTGAGGTATAGTTACGGTGCAGTGCCGCGTATCTGTAACGCCGAAGATGTATTTATGCTGTGTTAACGCAGTATGACATTTGTTATGTACTGTCACGTACTCGGGAATTAATTGCATATATTTACAAATTGATACTAATATCTTTACATATAAATTTATATTTACCAACTGTCGAAGAAGTACACTTATTTATTCATCCCTTGACCATTCATCACACCGGTATAAGACGTGTCATCATCAGAGTGTTATGATTAGAGTGGCGTGGTGCCTCGCCTTCGTATGTAATGTGTATTTCATCAGTTTGTTGCAGCGTCATAAAATAAAATAAAACATTTTAGTACGTGTGGTAATGGAAAAGCCGTGGAGGAATATAAGTACTTTTAGTTAGGACAACAACTCGTCTAATAACTCAGGATCTGCTCTCAATCACCCACAGGACGTAAGTTTGTTAGCAGCTTTATTTTTCAAGTTGATGTTCAGCATTGCCGCTATGAGGAGATGGGAATCATGAAAATTGTGGGACCATTCAAATTTACAATTCTGTTCATGAACCACGGGCAATGTATGAGTGGCCAAGTAAGTGGTCCCGACGGTTGGGATACCAGTTACTTTGGAATAAGGCAGGGCATCTCGGACATATTCATACGGCAAAGACTACCAAATCCACCGGTTAGTCCCTCAGCCGTTAGGGGTAAAACCCAATGGGACTCGGGGCAAGTAAGGCTAGCAACCTGCTTCCATGGTACTTTAAATATGATGCTGGCAACAATCAGAGCAAAATGCCTCGGACCTTTGGAGGTGATGGAGTCCTACCTCTAACTGACAAACCAGGGACTCCTAAGATACGACTTGGCAAACAAATAGTAATGAGATGGGGAGCTATTAATATCAATGGGGGCTACTCTGGGAAGAAGGTAGAGCTGGCAGAGGCTGCAAGTAAGATGGGACTGGACGTTTTAGCTGTTAGTGACATTCGGGTAAGGGGTGAGAAAGAAGAGGAAGGGGGAGAATACAGGGTCTACCTGTCAGGAGTCAAAGCAGGAATAGCACAATGGGGTGTAGGGCTTTACATCAGGAAAGAAATGGAACCCAGCGTAGTTGCAATAAGGTATGTAAACGAACGACCGATGTGGATAGATTTGACAGTGTCTAGCAAGAAAATTAGGATTGTGTCAGTATATTCGCATTGTGAAGGGACAGATCAAGATAAGATGGATAGTTTTTATGAGTCACTCAGTGATGTAGTTATTAGAGTAAAGGACAAGGACAGTGTTCTGCTCATGGGTGATTTTAACGCCAGGATTGGAAATCGAACAGAAGGGTTTGAAAAGGTTATGGGTAAATTTGGAGAGGATATGGAGGCCAACAGGAACGGGAAACAACTCTTGGATTTCTGTGCCATTATGGGCTTAGTAATCACAAACTCCTTTTTTAAACATAAGAACATTCACCGGTATACTTGGGAAGGCAGGGGAACCAGATCTGTCATTGACTATATAATAACAGATCAGGAATTCAGGAAGGCTGTGAGGGACACACGTGTATTCAGGGGATTCTTTGATGACACTGATCATTATTTAATCTGCAGTGAAATTGGGATTGTGAGGCCGAAAGTGCAGGAGGTCAGGTCCATATGTAGGAGGATAAGAGTGGAGAAACTTCAGGATAAGGAAATCAGGCACAAGTACATAACAGCGATCTCAGAAAGGTACCAGTTAGTTGAATGTAGTCAATTACAGTCACTGGAAAAGGAATGGACAAAGTACAGGGACACAGTACTAGAAGTGGCTAAAGAATGTCTTGGAACAGTAGTGTGTAAAAGTAGGATGAAGCAAACAGCTTGGTGGAGTGACACAGTCAAGGCAGCCTGTAAAAGGAAAAAGAGGGCGTATCAAAAATGGCTACATACTAGAACTCCGGTAGACAGAGAAAGTTATGTTGAAGAAAGAAACAAAGCCAAACAGATAATTGCAGCATCCAAGAAGAAATCTTGGGATGACTTTGGAAGCAGGTTGGAGACTTTGGGTCAAGCTGCTGGAAAACCATTCTGGAGTGTAACTAGCAGTCTTCGAAAGGGAGGTAAGAAGGAAATGACAAGTATTTTGGACAGGTCAGGAAAACTGTTGGTGAATCCTGTGGATGCCTTGGGCAGATAGAGGGAATATTTTGAAGAGTTGCTCAATGTAGGTGAAAATGCAATCAGTAATGTTTCAGATTTCGAGGTAGAATGGGATAAGAATGATGATGGAAATACGTAGGATCACATTTGAGGAAGTGGAGAAAATGGTCAATAGATTGCAGTGCAATAAAGCAGCTGGGGTGGATGAAATTAAGTCGGAACTCATCAAATACAGTGGAATGTCAGGTCTTAAATGGCTATACAGGATAATTGAAATGGCCTGGGAGTTGGGACAGGTTCCATCAGACTGGAAAAAAGCAGTAATCACACCGGTCTTTAAACATGGAAACAGAAAAGATTGTAACAACTACAGAGAGATCTCTTTAATCAGCGTTGTGGGTAAAATTATCTCAGGTGTTGTTGAAAGGAAAGTGCGAGTATTAGTTGAGGACCAATTGGATGAAAATCAGTGTGGGTTTAGGCCTCTTAGAGGTTGTCAGGACCAGATCTTTAGCTAACGGCAAATAATGGAGAAGTGTTACGAGTGGAACAGGAAATTGTATCTATGCTTTATAGATCTAGAAAAGGCATATGACCGGGTTCCTAGGAGGAAGTTATTGTCTGTTCTACGAGATTATGGAATAGGAGGCAAACCTTTGCAAGCAATTAAAGGTCTTTACATGGATAGTCAGGCAGCAGTTAGAGTTGACGGTAAATTGAGTTCATGGTTCAGAGTAGTTTCAGGGGTAAGACAAGGCTGCAACCTGTCTCCACTGTTGTTCATATTATTTATGGATCATATGTTGAAAACAATAGACTGGCTGGGTGAGATTAAGATATGTGAACACAAAATAAGCAGTCTTGCATATGCGGATTACTTAGTTGTGATGGCAGATTTGATTGAAAGTTTGCAAAGTAATATTTCAGAGCTAGATCAGAAATGTAAGGACTATGGTATGAAGATTAGCATCTCCAAAACGAAAGTAATGTCAGTGGGAAATAAATATAAACCGGTTGTGTGTCAAATAGGAGGAACAAAGTTAGAACAGGTGGACGGTTTCAAGTACTTAGGATGCATATTCTCACAGGATGGCAACATAGTGAAAGAACTGGAAGCGAGGTGTAGCAAAGTTAATGCAGTGAGTGCTCAGCTACGATCTACTCTCTTCTGCAAGAAGGAAGTCAGTACCAAGACTAAGTTATCTGTGCACCGTTCAATCTTTCGACCAACTTTGTTGTATGGGAGCGAAAGCTGGGTGGATTCAGGTTACCTTATCAACAAGGTTGAGGTTACGGATATGAAAGTAGCTAGGATGATTGCAGGTACTAGTAGATGGGAACAATGGCAGGAGGGTGTCCACAATGAGGAAATCAAAGAAAAACTGTGAATGAAGTCTATAGATGTAGCGGTCAGGGCGAACAGGCTTAGATGGTGGGGTCATGTTACACGCATGGAAGAAGCAAGGTTACCCAAGAGACTCATGGTTTCAGCAGTAGAGGGTAGGAGGAGTCGGGGCAGACCAAGGAGAAGGTACCTGGATTCGGTTAAGAATGATTTTGAAGTAATAGGCTTAACATCAGAAGAGACACCAATGTTAGCAGTGAATAGGGGGTCATGGAGGAATTTTATAAGGGGGGCTATGCTCCAGACTGAACGCTGAAAGGCATAATCAGTCTTTGATGATGATGATGATGATGATGATGATGATGATGATGATGATGATGATGATGATGATCTAAAAGCAATCTTATTGTGCCTCACGTTGGTAAAAGCTACGTATGTATCACAGTCATTCCTTCTCCTTTTGTGCTGGACTCGGGAATGGTATGCAGGGAGAACGACTCTCAGCAAACCTCAGTATGAACAATGATTTTTCGGTCATGTTCATTCCTTTAGCTGTAAGTTTCCTACATGAAGTAGGTTACTTGATTCCTACTATAACACGATTTCTCACACTGCACCTAACTTGGGACGTGTGCAGCAGGAGTTGAACTAGCATCTCAGTGCCCTTCTTGCTCTCGCTATTTCATGAACATAGCCTGAAACCCATTGCGTGTTTTGGATCTTCTTTGTCTCCTCCACTAATTTTACCCACTGATTTGAAACTTACTGGTAGATTAAAAGTGTGTGCTGGACATTCCCAGGAAATTGCTTTACTGACTGAGCTATTCAGACATGACTCAAGACTTTCCCTGCTCACGTGAGTCCTTTGTTATCTGTAGTGACTCCCTGAGCAGTTTACGAGCTATCGACCAGTGTTTCCCTCACTCTTATCTGGTGATGGCTATCCAGGAGTCCCTCCATACTCTTGCCCGTTGTGGCCGCTCTGTGGTCTTTGTGTGGCCCCTGGGTCATGTCGGCATCCCGGGAAATGAATGTGTTGACACGCTGGCCAAACAGGCTGTTGGTGCACCAGCCTTGGAGATTGGCCTTTCGTACAGTGACCTCAGGTCAGTTTTGCAGCAGAAGGTACTTCGCACCTTGGGTGAAGAGTGGCGCACCTTTCCTTCACCCAACAAACTTCGGGCCATCAAGGAGCAGCTGCGCATTGGCCACACCTGGATAACACACAGCTGTTTATTGCACCGCGAGGAACCACCTCACTGCGGGTCAACTTTGACAGTGGTCTGCATTTTGTTGGACTGCCCGCTTTTAACTCTGCTCAGACAGACATTTGAGCTGCCTGATACGCTTCCTGGACTTTTATCAGATGGCATTTCGATGGCAGATTTAGTTTTGAGTTTTATTCGTGCAGGGGGTTTTTATCGCTTGATGTAAGTGTTTGTCCTTTTTTTGTGTTGAGTCTGGCCTTTGGCCTACGATTTTAGACCGGGGTTTTTAATTTGTCTCTTAGTGGTTGGCTTTTCCTTTTTTTATTTCTATGGTCAGCCAATTTTAATTCCTTTTTTCTGGTCTCTGTCTGTGTCTTTGTTGTCCTGTGTCGTCTCTTGTCATCTCCATTATTTGTTCTTATTCTTTGTGGATGTTTCAAATTCATGGAAAAAGGGACTGATGGCCCTAGTAGTCTGGTCCCTTCAATCCCACAAACCAACCAACCTGCCCTCATAGCTTTACTTCCATAAGTACCGTTCTCCTATGGGAAATACGGAAGCGTCCGATCCAGCCCGTCTGCTTTGACCCATGACGTCACAAATATGGCGGAAACGACCATAAACCACGATTCCAATATGGCGCATATAAAGTCGGTACGTACACATTATGAGGACGAAAATACATCGAAAAACAAACACACACACTTTCCACAAAAAGCCTAACGACACTAACGAGACAAACGCGGGAAATGGGGTGTTTTTGGGTGGGGGCAAACTAAAAATAAACAAATTTAGACACCCTCCCACACACAAAATGACGAAAAACACAGACATCACAACACTCCCCAAATAGCACTAAACACAATATCATCTGGAATCGGACACTTCCCTTGATCTATATAGCTCAACAGCAGCTTCCGATCCCATAAATTAGAATAAAACACTTCCCTTGGCGTATATAGCTCAAAAACATCTCCCGATACCAATACTAACATACACAGCCACACATTGGGATCGAACACTTCCCTTGACCTGCACAGTGTTAATTTTATCCGTCATATCCATTCCTGAACAAAAACAACAGCCGATCAATTTTACTAAAATTACTGTATGACATACAGCGAACAACACTAAATTAACCTTCACACAAAATCGTTAACTCACTGAAATGAATTCCACTACAAACACAGCCGACACTCTAACAATTCTTGATAATGGGCAAAAGCAAACTGAACCCATTACATCACACAAACGAAAACCCTGAACATACCACCAGATAGCACAAAAAACCACAACACGACGACATCTACAAACACACCACAGTCGCAAACCGCGCCGTCATGATGTCACACACAACACCCTTAAGTCACAGGTCAAAGCAGACGCTTGGGATTGGACGCTTCTGTCGACCCCTCCTATGTTACAAACGTCCTAGAAAGTCATCTTCTGCATAATCAGTGATAGTCCTCCTGGAAGAAAGATTATTGTGGAGTACTGCCTTAGCCACAGCCTTGTAAGAAGTTTAATATAGATTGTTTGTATTCCTTGCATTGTTTCTGTGAACTGAGCTATTGGTGTAAAAGATAGATATGTTATTTTCAACAAATTCCTTAAGGAATGAAACATAGTGCATTTTCATTTTGTTAATCCATGCCAAGTCCATTCTTTTGGAAGAATATGTTGGAGAAAAGCACATTGCTTTTCTTCACAAATTCTGGTCATTTATGACCTGTGTTTCATCTGTTGTAAACTCCGTAGTTTCCCACAGAAGTGTAAGTTTTTGGTTTTTGCACTGAGCTCTTCTTTATGACCTTGTAGAAGGAGTTGCTGTTTTTGTCACTTTCTTTAACTCTGATATTCTCATTTATCATCAGAAAATGAACAAGTTTATACATAGGGTTGAATAATTGTCATGAAATAGGTCAGTCTTATGTTTAGTTTTAAACTGATACTTTGTTCCCACCAGGTCATTTGTTTGTTAATTGTGAGCAATAAAAGTCATATAATGCATCCTTGCAGCAGGCCTGAAATTACTTTCAGATTGACTATCTCTCCCCTGTATTAAAGAAGGTCTATGGAGTCATCAGCCCGGTCACAAACCAGATCAAATATTCAGTAAGCCTATATTTTGTTCACTAGGTAACTATATAGGGTGTCCCAGGACGCCTTGTCAGTACCCGGGTATATGATAGAAAGGATCATTTAAGCAAAAAAGTCTGGGAAAGATGGGCTCTAAAATGTGTTTCTTAAGAGCAGTGAGCACTTGTCCTTCAGAAGAGCTTTGTTTCACAGTACTGGACATGAACAGGCGCTCATAGCTCTTAAGAATACATTTTAGATCCCATGTTTAGGAGACAATTTTGCTTGGAATGATCATCTCTGTTATACCTTGAATATTTGCCATTCTTTCTGGGACACCCTATGTATTGAATGTTTTCCTGAAGTTAAGAAATATGTCATCCACAGAAGTGCCACTATTTGCTGCTTTTTGTATCTTGTGGATGAACAGAACAAATTGGATTTCCTGCATTGATTGTTTGAAAATCCAAGTTGTTTTATACAGACATTTGTAGTCGCCACAATGGTTATAAAGCTTGTTCCATAATTCTACAATGGAGTAACAAAGTTGTTCTGTAGTTACAGTATGTACATATGCCTGATGATCCTCCTTCAAAGTGAGCTTTCCTGTATTGTTTTCCTATCACTTGGAACACTTCATTACTCCAGTGACCTGTGCTAAACTGGTGTCAGAAATGGAGCATTTCCTCAGCCAAGTGATTTAATTCCCCCCCCCCCCCCTCCCTCCCCCCCTCCCCATTCCATGGGCACATGTCAGTAAATGTAATTTCTGCATTTGTGTTGTGATTGGTAGGATGAATAGAAGTAGGCAAACATATGTCGGCGGTCTACACAGCTGTGAAAGATAGAATTCAGTAGTCTAATTAAGTCTTCTATGTTTCATCCTCCAAATGGTTACTGAAAAAATGTGGAAGTACTGAAAGTTGTGATTCCACCCAGCTGCTTTGACCCATAATAGTGGATACCCCAGTTGCAAGCATATGCAATAAAGCAACCATGCTGCCACTCATTACACCTGGAAACAAACATAGATAACATGCGAAATATTTAACTCCAGCAATAAAATCTAACAGGACAGCTGTGGTAAGTTGGGGGTTTTGGTCATGGACAAACTAAACATACGACGACAAAAATAACACTGCCATTCCAAAGCAAATATTAACCCAGATGAACCACACAACATTCTCAACATTCAAAACAATCAGAAATTGAAAACCATTGGAATGGTAAATTTCTCATGTCTGATATAGCTCAAACAAAGCTCTCAAAATCAGGATTCCCTTAACAATGCAAAAAACCCGTTTCACAAATTTCACTTCACCTATATGCAGCTCAAACAAGCCCTTGAGACCAGGAACCCAGGCACAACTCAAAAATTTGGTACCACAAATTTCACTTGACATATGTAGGTCATACGAACCCCTCAATAACACGAACTACTCACAGCTCCAAAATCAGATACTGCAAATTTCACTTGATGTAGATGCCATCTAAAATGAAATTCCACACTAGCAAAAACCAACATACAAAATCTGTTATCCACTCCTTTGCATTTCTTGTCTGTCTAAAACAGAAGTCCAAAGTACAGCAAACCAAAACTCACACAATAATATAAAAAATGTGATCCAAGCAATGACAGTAAACTAGTATCCATTATACCAACCACAATCCAGCATAATCACTAAAAATTAACAAGAAAAGGCTTGAAATTTGTATAAACTTGCATCATCACCAGTTTTGATATAAACTAATGACTATAAACATTTACCATACACAAAATAAAAAAAAAAAACACATAAAAATACTTCGCGCGCGTGCCCCACACACATAAAGACACACATAAACCTGAAAACCAAAATCAATCAAAATCAGTCCAACAAATTATTGTAGGAACATGGTCATAGATACCATATCTTTGCTCATTGCAGCAAGTTGTTATCTGCCCGTAAATTTCTCTGTCATGTCCATTACTGACGAAAAAGGAAAACCACTGCTAAACTTCAGACCGTAAGAAACCTATGGCACTAATAATACCAAGCAGAAGTACTGATCTGTCACGCACAGTATGCAAAATCAAAGTAGTTCACTAGTGAACTACCACAGATTCTTCCAATGAAAACTTCACGAACTCAACTGACAATGTCAAATGAATCACTACCATATCTAACCAACAGTTATGAAATATAAACATCCAATGTGAGTAAGCCACCAAATACTATAATGCGCCATTTACAAACTTGACTTCCCTCAAAACTGCTGTGCCACTGTGAGATCACATGACACAGTTACATCGGAGATCAAAGCAAATTGGTGGAACTGCAATTTTCAGTTCCTCCAAAACTGTGTAGGTGACTTTAAACCATTTATGTACTTTATATAATAGCAAAACTTCATAGGTTCTTTCCTTTCTTTTTTGGGGCCTATCAGTACTTTCACATTCATTGATTGTGTCCCCCATTGCCAACCTTACACTCATTTAAACTTCATTCAGCAATAGTTTTTAACTAGTAGTTTTACGTAGTTTAAATCTCTGATGAAGATCTGTTTGCTTTTTTAGCAGCTTTCTCACACAGTTATTGTTTCATAGAGGGAAGTGTTTCCCATCCTGAAAGTCTTGATGAGCACTTACATATCTAATGCTTATTGTACAATGGTCTTGAGTGTTACTCATTGTTACTCCAAATGTTTTTATCCAAATGTGACTGGTGTGAAATTGACTTCTTAACAATCTGCTGCATGTCATATTTCATTTGCTAAATAGAAAAAAGTTGTTTCTTTTTAACCATGGTTTTTAACAACTTGAGTTATTGATGGTATAATGTCTTTCTGTCACGTTTCCCTTTTTTAACTGAATCAAAATGTTCAGATCTCTTAGTTATCAGAAGGTCTAACATTTTGTCATGAAAAGTCTGGTATCTAACTAGCTACTGCTAGAAATTTTCTGAAAATATATTCAGAATCATCTCATTCAAATCCCCAACCCTGGAACAGTTTTTAATCACTTGAGCATCCCATTCTCAAGCTTGCAATGTGAAATCTCTCCATACTACCAATACTACCACAATATGACAGTGAAATTTCTGTATGATAATCTCCAAGTTTTCTCTGAAACGCCAAATGCATCCAGTTGTCCTGTTTAAACTCATTTATCACCACCACTTTCTAATGCTCTGCAAAATAATATTTATTTGATTATGAACCAACTTTCGGCTTCTTAGGCCATCTTCAGGTGACAACTGAATGTCGCAAATACAAATAAACGTGACATGCAACTTACATAGGTATTATTTGTAGAGGAGATACAAAAATGACGTATTTTTTACAAAGGAAAATTTTACAATAATTACATTAACTAAAAACGGGACAAAGAAAGTTTTTATGTGGAGGTGCATACAACAAATAATAAGTAAAATGACTTTACAGTTTGAATCTATGTTTGTATCTAAATCGTACTTTAACAAGGAGGAAAACAGAAATTGAGTCTGATCATTTAATACTAGGCTGGCATTCTGTGTCATGTATTTGTTGATTTCCAGGATTTCTTGTAAGGTTGTCCCTGTGATTTTTTTTTTTTGACAAAGTAAAATTTCACATTCTACATCATACAGATGGTTTTTTGCAAAAAGAAGCCGAAAGTCAGTTCATGACCAAATGAATATAATTTTGCTGAACATTAGGAAGTGTTTTCCCTATTTAATATTATCATATTTTCTGTCAACCAGACAGCTATTCACTTCTGATTCCAGCTATCTTTCTGTTCTTCGTACTATGTTTGAATTATTACCATTATTGAGAGAGACTAATTTTGCGCATTACAATGAAAAATTTTCCTTTTAACCACTGCCATATTAAAATTTTCTCTTTCTGATTTGAAAGGACGGATGTTATCCTCTGCACTCAGTTTGGCTGCTGTACTTCTCTCTTGAATCACAGAGTGTATATGATTAACAGGCCTATGGAGGAGTTTGTCTAACCTTTTTTTTAAGATCAGATGTATCCCACTTACAGACTAGTTGCAGTGTGTGTAGATCACACCTACCTAGTAAGAGGAGTCTTACTATTCTCCACTCAATAACAGAGATAAAAAAAAATCTTCATATGATTGTTGCACTATTGTCCGAACCCCTTGTTTAAGCCCTCCACTGAGCTTCAAACCATTGTTTGTGATCAATTCTTGCTTAGATGCTGCAAATTGCAGGCTGTGCTTTTACCCCATGCATAAGGCTTACTGTCTCAGATGACTCAACTGGCCATGTAAAGGAATCAGTGGTAGCCTCTGAGTGGCAGCATCCAGTTGTGCTGAATGGCCTATTACATGTTGTCAGCTGTACTCAGTAGCCATCAATGGAGGGGTATCTGTTGAGAGGCCAGACAAACGTGTGGTTCCTGAAGAGGGGCAGCAGCCTTTCAGTAGTTACAGGGGCAACAGTCTGGATGATTGACTGATCTGGCCTTGTAACACCAGCCAAAATGGACTTGCTGTGCTGGTACTTGCAAACGGCTGAAAGCAAGGGGAAGCTACGGCTGTAATTTTTCCCGAGGGCATGCAGCTTTACTGTATGGTTAAATGATGATGGCGTCCTCTTGGGTAAAATATTCTGGAGGTAAAATAGTCCCCCATTCGGATCTCCGGGCGGGGACTACTCAAGAGGATGTCATTATCAGGAGAAAGAAAACTGGCGTTCTACGGATCAGAGCGTGGAATGTCAGATCCCTTAATCGGGCAGGTAGGTTACCAAATTTAAAAAGGGAAATGGATAGGTTGAAGTTAGATATAGTGGGAATTAGTGAAGTTCGGTGGCAGGGGGAACAAGACTTCTGGTCAGGTGACTACAGGGTTGTAAATACAAAATCAAATAGTGGTGATGCAGGAGTAGGTTTAATAATGAATAAAAAATAGGAGTATGGGTAAGCTACTGCAAACAGCATAGTGAACGCATTATTGTGGCCAAGATAGACACGAAGCCCACACCTACCACAGTAGTACAAGTTTATATGCCAACTAGCTTTGCAGATGACGAAGAAATTGAAGAAATTTATGATGAAATAAAAGAAATTATTCAGCTAGTGAAGGGAGACGAGAATTTAATAGTCATGGGTGATTGGAATTCGGTAGTAGGTAAAGGTAGAGAAGGAAACGTAGTAGGTGAATATGGATTGGGGGTAAGAAATGAAAGAGGAAGCCGCCTGGAAGAATTTTGCACAGAGCATAACTTAATCATAGCTAACACTTGGTTCAAGAATCATGAAATAATATTGTATACATGGAAGAAGGCTGGAGATACTGGAAGGTTTCAGATAGATTATATAATGGTAAGACAGAGATTTAGGAAAAGCACTCTGTCTTCAGGCCATGAGTGGCCTACTGGGACCATCCGACCGCCATGTCATCCTCGGTGGAGGATGCGGAGAGGAGGGGCATGGGGTCAGCATACCACTCTCCCGGTTTTAAGATAGTATTCTTGACTGAAGCCGCTACTATTCGGTCGAGTAGCTCTTCAATTGGCGTCACAAGGCTGAGTGCACCCCGAAAAATGGCAACAGCGCATGGCAGCCTGGATGGTCACCCATCCAAGTGCCGACCACGCCCGACAGTGCTTTACTTCGGTGATCTCACGGGAACCGGTGTATCCACTGTGGCAAGGCCGTTGCCCAGAGATTTAGGAACCAGATTTTACCTTGTAAGACATTTCCAAGGGGCAGACGTGGACTCTGACCACAATCTATTGGTTATGAGCTGTAGATTAAAACTGTAGAAACGTGGGAATTTAAGGCAATGGGACCTGGATAAACTGACTAAACTAGAGGTTGTACAGTGTTTCAGGGAGAGCATAAGGGAACAATTGAAAAGAATGGGGGAAAGAAATACAGTAGAAGAAGAATGGGTAGCTTTGAGGGATGAAGTAATGAAAGCAACAGAGGATCAAGTAGGTAAAAAGATGAGGGCTAGTAGAAATCGTTGGGTAACAGAAGAAATATTGAAATTAATTGATGAAAGGAGAAAATACAAAAAAGCAGTAAGTGAAGCAGGCAAAAAGGAATACAAACGTCTCAGAAATGAGATCAACAGGAAGTGCAAAATGGCTCAGCAGGGATGGCTAGAGGACAAATGTAAGGATGTAGAGGCTTATCTCACTAGTGGTAAGATAGATACTGCCTACAGGAAAATTAAAGAGACCTTTGGAGAGAAGAGAACCACTTGTATGAATATCAAGAGCTCAGATGGAAACCCAGTTCTATGCAAAGAAGGGAAGGCAGAAAGGTGGAAGGAGTATATAGAGGGTCTATACAAGGGCGATGCACTTGAGGACAATATTATGGAAATGGAAGAGGATATAGATGAAGATGAAATGGGAGATATGATACTGCGTGAAGAGTTTGACAGGGCACTGAAAGACCTAAGTTGAAACAAGGCCCCAGGAGTAGACAACAGTCCTGACAAAACTCTACTATCTGGTGAGCAAAATGTATGAGGCAGGCGAAATACCCTCAGACTGCAAGAAGAATATAATAATTCCAATACCAAAGAAAGCAGGTGTTGACAATGTGAAAATTATCGAGCTATCAATTTAATAAGTCACAGCTGCAAAATACTAACGCGAATTCTTTTCAGACAAGTGGAAAAACAGCTAGAAGCCGACCTCGGGGAAGATCAGTTTGGATTCCGTAGAAATATTGGAACACATGAGGCAATACTGACCCTACGATTTATCTTAGAAGCTAGATTAAGAAAAGGCAAACCTACATTTCTAGCATTTGTAGACTTAGAGAAAGCTTTTGACAATGTTGACTGGAATACTCTCTTTCAGATTCTGAAGGTGGCAGGGGTAAAATACAGGGAGCGAAAGGCTATTTACAATTTGTACTGAAACCAGATGGCAGTTATAAGAGTTGAGGGGCATGAAAGGGAAGCAGTGGTTGGGAAGGGAGTGAGACAGGGCTGTAGCCTCTCCCCGATGTTATTCAATCTGTATGTTGAGCAAGCAGTAAAAGAAACAAAAGAAAAGTTCGGAGTAGGTATTAAAATCCATGGAGAAGAAATAAAAACTTTGAGGTTCACTGATGACATTGTAATTCTGTCAGAGACAGCAAAGGACTTGGAAGAGCAGTTGAACGGAATGGATAGTGTCTTGAAAGGAGGGTATAAGATGAACATCAACAAAAGCAAAATGAGGATAATGGAATGTAGTCGAATTAAGTCGGGTGATGCTGAGGAATTAGATTAGGAAGTGAGACACTTAAAGTAGTGAAGGAGTTTTGCTATTTGGGGAGCAAAATAACTGATGATGGTCAAAGTAGAGAGGATATAAAATGTAGACTGGCAATGGCAAGGAAAGTGTTTCTGAAGAAAGAGAAATTTGTTAACATAGAGTATAGATTTAAGTGTCAGGAAGTCGTTTCCGAAAGTATTTGTATGGAGTGTAGTCATGTATGGAAGTGAAACATAGACGATAAATAGTTTGGACAAGAAGAGAATAGAAGCTTTTGAAATGTGGTGCTACAGAAGAATGCTGAAGATTGGATGGGTAGATCACATAACTAATGAGGAGGTATTGAATAGGATTGGGGAGAAGAGGAGTTTGCGGTACAACTGGACTAGAAGAAGGGATCAGTTGGTAGGACATGTTCTGAGGCATCAAGGGATCACCAATTTAGTATTGGAGGGCAGTGTGGAGGGTGAAAATCGTAGAGGGAGACCAAGAAATGAATACACTAAGCAGATTCAGAAGGATGTAGGCTGCAGTACGTACTGGGAGATGAAGCAGTTTGCACAGGATAGAGTAGCATGGAGAGCTGCATCAAACCAGTCTCAGGACTGAAGACCACAACAACAACAGCAACAACCACCACCTTAATTTGCAAGTTCTTGTAACCAGAATATCCAACTGATTTGCTTGTGGTGTGATAGAAATGAGCCACAATTCTGATCCATGAAGTGTTTACACTGTCTCCGATACCATCTGGGCTGCACCTTGTATCTGTTTCTGAGGCATAATTAGAGAACCACCCAGCAAAAATCACAGTGAATTTTTGAATACAAGGCACAGCTAGAGGTGTTGCAGCCACTTCCAAGTGTTTCAAAGCTGCCACAGCCAAGGGCAGTAGCCGGAAGCCTGTCATCTAGATAGTGCAACTTCTACTTGTTTCTGACTAATGACCATTTCCTTCTTCGTCTGCACTCTACAAACACAGTCCTATCCATTTTCCACTAAATGCAGCTGTGCAGCAGCAGAATTAGAGTCTAATTGAAGACCAGAGTGAGACCATTATAACAGGAGAACAAGCTACATGACTGTGATGCACAGGAACTGTGCTACTAAAATGCGAACTCCAAAAAATAAAAATGAGAGAATGATAACTAGGCCATGTGCATTTTATTCTGTGACAACACATTTTTTTCTGAAAGCAGGTTGATTTTACTCAGGATTACAATAAACCATATTATTCCCCACTCTTTTAGCTACAAAACCCTAATTTTGAACTAGTATCTGTTCAATGCGCCAACCTTATGCCACTTTATTGAGGGGGGCCCTGAATTCCCACATGGTATTACTTTGCCAATTGACATCAAGCTAGCATCTTCCTGCATCAATAACCTCCCCACTATCCCTGTACTGCTTCCCGCAGGGTGCAGCCTTCATTGTGCAAAACAGGTGGAAGTCGGAAGGTGCATGATCTGGGCTGTAGGGTGGATGAGGAAGAACAGTCCGCTGAAGTTTTATGAGCTCCTCTCGGGTGTGCAGATATTTATGAGACTTTGCACTGTCATGGAGAAGAAGTTCATTTGCATTTTTGTAACGACACACACACACACACACACACACACACACACACACACACACACACTGAAATCATTTCTTCAATTTCCTAAGGGAAGCATGATACACTTCGGAGTTAGTTGTTGCACCGTGAGGGAGGATATCAAACAGGATAACTCCTTCAGAGCTCCAGAAGACTGTCGCTGTGACTTTACCTCCCAAGGGTGTGGTTTTGAACTTTTTCTTTGGAGGAGAGTTGGTGTGGCACCTCTCCATGTTTGGCAGTTTTTCTCCTCTGAAGCGATGCACTCATGTTTCATAGCTTGTGATGATGTTTGACAAAAAAGTGTCATGATCAGTCTTGTAATGCCCTAGCAGTTCTGCACAGATGGTCCTTTGGCATTCTTTATGACCCTATGTTAGGCGGCTTGGAACCCAGTGGGCACACACCTGTGAGTACCCCAACTGGTGGATGAGTGTGTCGGCACTACCAACAGACACATCAAGTTGTGCAGCAAGGTGTTTGATTGTGATATGTTGATCAGCTCGAATGAGACTGTCTGCACTTTCCAACACCGTAGGAGTCACAACAGTGTGTGGCTGGCCAGCACATTGGAGATCAAACAGGTTTTCGTGACTTTGTTGCAGTGATGATAGACACCTGGCCCAGTGACTCACTGTACTTTTGTTCACTGCCAGATCTCCATAGCCATTCTGAAAGCACCAATGAATTCTTTGGTTTTCTGCCAAGAGAAAGTTGGTGATAGCTTGGAGGACACCTCCATTATAGATACCATTTTAAAGGCTATGTATAGCCCTGCCGCTATCGTAATTTCATGGAATTATAGAGGCTGAAGTGGGAATATTGCACAATGTCCCAAACAAATTCTGCATTTTCTCAGCTGTAATTGGTTGAGAAAAAAAGTGTTGCATTACCTATCAAATGCCTGTCGAAAAGAATTGAGAACGTGTATTAAGTGACACATTCTGTATACACATTGATGGATGAATCTGACTAGTAATGGTTATTGTTGCTTATGTCTGAACAACATATGTTTAACAAATAAAGTAACAATAGTAAAAATAAAAATCTGATATGACCAATAGATTGGTGTCACTATTTACTAGTTTTCTAGATTGATATGTCCTTTTTATAAAAATTAAATACAGCGGTCACTATGTTAAAAGATTAGTTTGAGCATCCTTGTGCCTTTCTTCGCTATATCGTATTGGAAGTAGTTCCCCCCCCCCCCCCCCCCCCCCCTCCAGTCTGGCTTATATGTAATTGCTACTTAGTTGTGTGCCATACAGTGAAGTGATGAGTATTAATTTAAGATATTTTGTTTATTATAGGGCCATCCTCTGGACCAATACCTGAAAGATATAGGATTCAGAGATTATGAAAGTGAAACTCCAAACATTCAGAAGAGATGCGAGAAAGTAACTGAGAAATGTAGCATTTCTACAAGGATATTGGTAAGTTTGTATGTTTCTCAGTGACTTCTATAAATGTTAGGCAAAAAGTGTATTTATGTATCTCTCTTTATCTGGCTGGGTGTTGGTACTGGATATTTGAATCATCCAGAAATATGCCTCTCATTGTTCTCTAATTACAAAATTGAGCAAAGTGACACTGTGCTGAAGACACTGGACCCATATTTTGGAGATGTGCTCAAATCCCTTATGAACATCCAGATTTAGATTCATTTCATCTGTCTTTGCTAGGAGGGATGGTAGGATAACACTAACCAGCAATAAATAAACTAACAGCTGTATTTTCATCTCTGATTTATTCCAGCGGGATCTGGTTTTGGCATTCGATTGTGCTATCATCAGGTCACCTATGGTGACATAGTGGCCAAGTTTATATTGCTAGGCAAAATATAAAAAAAAATGAACCAATATCCATACCAGCGTATGTAAAACGGTTCTACACTCATAAACAATCTGAGCACAGATTGTTTACAAGTTTGTAGTCATGTTACATATGCTTGTGTGGATACTGATTCGCTTTTGCATGATATTTTGTCTGCCAATATAAGCTCAGCCACTATGTCACTACAGAGGACATGATGGTGGCATAATGGAATGCCAAAATCAGTTGCCTCTGGAATAAATCAGAGATGAAAATATGACTGTTGATTTATTTATTGCTGGTTATATCCAGATTCAAAAAAGTTTTCATGATTTCCCCAAATTTATTAAAAACAAATGACGAGATTTTTCCTCTGAAAGGGACACAACCAGTAAAGTCCCCAGCCTTATAATATTCGAGCTTATCCTTAATCTACAGTGACCTCATTGTTGACAGCATGTTAAAAATTAATCTTGCTTCACAATTTCATTGATAGATTTACAAACCTGAATTTTCAACATGAGGGATCTTCCCAGATGTGTCAAATGTCATTCATGCCATTGACTGCAAAATTTGGCTAGACAAAGATCCAGGGAATATCAAAAATTTACTATTCTGATTATGGAGATGTTGCACAAGGTGTGCCCAAGGTTCAGTGCTTGGACCAATTCTGTTCCATAATAGGAGGTACAGGGGAACTGAGTAATTTGTTTGCCAGAAATAATGTGGTAGTCAACAGAAGGAAAACAACCTACCTGAATTTTCATCTGAGAAACAAGAAATTTATGCCCAATGTGAAAATAAATAGCTCTGAAAAATCTTCCATTTTCTACATCAGCAACAAGATATTTAGACCTGCAGACCCAGAACATCTTAAAATCGTAAATGCACATAAATGAAACATATAGTAAGGTGAATAAAGTGTGCTATGCCTCCTGCATCCTTGCATGCTGCAAAAGCTGAGAGATTGTTTACTGTTTATTGTGTTCAATTTCATTGTGTAATGCTGTATGGTATCATATTCTGGGGAGATTATCCACATGTCTCATTCTCCTCATCCCAAAGAGACCTGCGAGAGCAATGAAAAGTGCAAAACCAACGGACAGTGGTTGACTTCACTTTCAAAAATCAATCATTTTACTTGTTAGGCATCTCTAAGTATCAGAAATGTATAACTTTGTAATAAGTAGCAGTGTAAAATTTGTCAAAAAATATGTATGTCCATGATTATGGAGCAAGACAGAAAATGAAAGTCATTGTTCAAAGATATATCTGCCTTTAAAAAATTTCCCATTTAAACAAGTCATTCAACTTTACAACAGTATGCCATCAGAAAAAAAGGGGGAAAAAACATGAAGCCTTTGTCTTTGTGTAGGAGTTAGAAAACCTTCTTGCTTGATCGTTGTTTTTGCACTTTATCTGAACTTTTGCTCCATATGCGAACAAAAAAATATGAAATCAATTGCAGGAATGATTTTGTTGTAAATGAAATAAAAACCAATGTAAAAATGTGGAAATAAATGTTTTGTGTTTGTACCATCTTCAGCTGTGCCAGTTTTCTACTTTAAGAGTGTGGACGAGAGAAATATGAAAACTGTAATAGCCATGTAATAAGTTGTAATCTGTAACTGTGCCAAGTAGGTATAATTATTTTGTGTATCTTTGAGTGGGACATGAAACTAAAATAACATAGTAATAAATAATATCTGTGTAATAGTGTGTTTTGTAATTTATTCTCACATCACCTCAATTCATCAACCATGACATTGCAGTATGACTTGCCCAATATCATAATATATGTTTCATGTATCACCATGTGCATGTCTTACACAAGAATGGTTTGGGGGGGACAAATAGATAAATTGACATCCACTGCTGTTTAAATGCCTTATGTAGACTTTCCCATGAATTGTGGTCTTTAGCTACACACATTCATACTGCTCAGGCATGTTTCCTAATGTCATGTACCCCTCTTCTATTGGGTTGTCAGTTCAGTCTTTTTTTTTCTCATTGAATCCAGTAAAAGACTTCCTTGCTGCATCTGCCATCTATTCACTTGGCTATGTGTCCCACTCATCACCATTACATTTTATTTAGTCATATTTACATCTTCCAGTCCAGTCTGTGTCCTGGTTAAATTGTTTAGCCTCCTGTATCTCCTAGCAATTTGCGATACACATCCACCCACAGCATCCACAGCTTGCTATGCAAACCTCAGCTTTTGAATGCGTTTACAATAACATTTCGAGTCTCATTGCAACTGGTAATAAGTTTTGGTTTTGAACCCACTTCAGACACATTGAGAGCTTAGTTCTAAGACCTGCTTAATTGACTAATGACATTCCAGGCAACTCCTCTCTCTCTCTCTCTCTCTCTCTCTCTCTCTCTCTCTCTGTGTGTGTGTGTGTGTGTGTGTGTGTGTGTGTGTGTGTGTGTGTGTGTGTGTGTGTGTGTGTGAGAGAGAGAGAGCATGTGTAGGGTTTTTCCTTCTGTCCATCCAGTTGTTTCCTTCTCACTCTTTTAATAAATTCCAATAAAAGCTGTAGTACTGACGTGTATATTCTTCAGTATACTAATGTAAGTTTGATCGGTTATACAGAGGAGATTAGTAGGTCTACAGTTTTGAAGTCCAAACTGTGGTTGGCTATGTAGCCCATTGCTTTACAGGTGGTCAGCAATCCTGGAGTGCAATACCTTGACAACAATTTTGAGAAAATGATGTAAGCTATGAAACTTGGCAGTACTTACTGGCATCTGTGGTGTCATCCTTCTTATAGAGAGGCCCAACGTTGGAAAATATTTAATCTTTCTGGGGAAACACCATGAATTAATAATGGATTACATAATATGTTTGGCAAGGTGGTCACCAAGTGACAAATATAATTTTAGTGCTCATCAAAACATAAGTTTTGACCATATTTTTTATTCCATCTGATTAACATTTTGATTATTTTTTGTATTATATTTAGTTATTACATTGAAGGGTTATCTGTGAAATGAATTTTTGTTTACTTGCGTACATCTGACATTACAGAACTCGCCCTCATAGCGAACTTAATACATTACACTTATAAAAAGTTAATAATACCATTATCAAACAGTGGAAAGTCCAGGATGGAATAATAAGTTATTGGCAAGGTATGTTGCTACTCACTGTAGAGCTGACACATTGAGATGCAGACAGACGCACTGAAAAGACTATTACACTTTAAACTTTCAGCCAGAGCCTTCATCAGAAAAGAGAAACACATGTGCTTTCACAAAAGCAGGTACATCTCTCGTACACATAACCACTATCTCTGGTTGCTCATGCCAAACTGAAGCTGTAATGCATCGAACAGGAACAACAATCCATGGGGGATGGGGGGTGGGGGAGGAAGAAAGGGAAGTAAAGAGAAGGGAGTGCAAAGGAGAGGAGCAGAAATGGGGGAAAGATTGGTGGCTGCATTGGCAGATAGTAGCACACAGTGAGGGTGAGTGGACATGAGTAGGGGGGAGGTGATAGAACAGAGGGGCAGAAATTGTTTGGGAGGGGGGGGGGGGGGGAGGCAGTGGGTTACCATAATTTGAGGCCTGGATGATTTCAGGAGTGGAGAATGTGTTGTAAGGATAACTCCCATCTGTGCAGTTCAGAAAAACTGATGGTGGAAAGGAGGATACAGACAGCCTGGTTTGTGAAGCAGCCATTGAAAAACAGCTTGTTATGTTCAGCTGCATGATGTGCAACACGGTGACCCATTTTGCTCTTGGCCACAGTTTGGTAGTGGCAATTAATCATGGCAAATAACTGGTTGGTAGTCATATTAATAGAAACAGCTGAGCAATGAGTGCAGCAGAGCTGGTGCACGACATGGCTGCTTTCACAGTGGCCCAGCCTCTGATGGGGTGGGTTAAGCCTGTGACAGGACTGGAATGGGAAGAATTGGGTGGATGGATTGGGCAGATCTTACACCTGGGCCATCCACAGGGATATGGTATGTGTGGAAAGGGGTTGGGTTTGGGAGTGGTGTGGTGGAGTAGGATGTTGTGGAGGTTGGCTGAGTGACAGAACACCACTGAAGGAGAAGTAGGAAAGATCTTGGGTAGGATGTCCCTTATATCAGGGTGTGATGATGGACAATCAAAGTACTTATCAATCATTATGCCCTGATATGAGTGAGCAAGTGCTGTGTGCTATATGGCTTCATGGTTAGTGTCGCTGGCTGGAGTGCTACAGTTCACCCGTTCAAACCCGACCACCAGTAATTATTTGTTATTTAGTATTTACCATTTCTGGAAGGATCTCAAAATTTCTTGTGTTTGTATATTTGGGAATATTCAGTATCTGTATGAATAGCAGCACTCATCCAAGAGTTAAGTGCTGTTCTGTCTGTATACTGGTGTTCATAATAAATGTGCTCTGTGTTTAGTGTTGTACTTCATTGAAAACTGTGCTTTTGGATTTGGGCTGTATTGTGGGTTAGACATGATGTTTGATGGATATGCTAGTACTTCAAAACACCTACATCTCTGTGGCTTCAATTAGGCAATGGAAAAGCCATTCCCTACACAGACAGGAACTGGAATACAAGCAGTACATCATCCTCAACATCTGTATATTCAGGAGACCAAAGGATTGCAAAATAGTATCAGAGTTTTTCAGAGACGCCCAGACAAAATGTATGAAATGATCCAACTGAGTCACCAAATACAAGAGGTGGGGTGCCTTGATGTCTTTAGCAGATGTGTACTTTTACCTGGATGATGCAGCTCAACAGTAGGTGAGATCTCAGTATGAACTGAAGAAAGCATTTGGTGATAATCAGCAGCAAGTCTGCTTAATGCAAGAAAAGCCCCTTAGGGATCCAGAATTCATTTGCTGGGTACAGGCTTGGTTACCCTCGGGTTCCTGAGCTGGGGGCTGATAATCACCATCAGTCCTCTGTCACTATAAGCCCTGGGCATGCTTCAGCAGCCACGATGCAGCACAGAGGTGGAGTATTGTGTGTCACAGTGGGGCTAAATAAACACTGTATCATTGTAAGAGGTACAGAGTAAAATACGCGTGACTGAGCATACCCCAGTTCACTACTGCCAGTAACATGTCATCATAACCCATTTGTGCTTAACATAGAAAGGATTGCACCATAATTTAAGAGTGAAATTGAAAATTAAAATAACTATTTTTTAAAGCATGTCTGAGAAAGAGGGGCCATTTAGATACTGCTACCTGTGCCTAGGGCGGTTGATAACAGATGTTCCTTTTGGTGATCCACTGTGCTCCTATGAAAATACCCCCAGAGAGGCAGTGGTAGGACACAATTTACACCAAGATAGCAAACTGTCTGCATCTGTCAAATGCCAATGTGTGTTGTGCCTCAGATGATGTCAGTGCTGGGCAGACGTGCATGCATTTTCGGTGAAATTAGGTAGTGAACTCGTGAGGACTGTACACTGTCCTGAGTCATTTAGATTTCACGGAAGTAACTGCTTGTATGCTACCCTTAATGCCGACAAAATCGTGTGGCAAGTGGTGAGACTATTTTCCACTTTCAAGGTGAGCAATTAACTTTTGGTGATAGAAATCAGGGTGATAGACCATTTTACTTGGAACTTCCCTTAGAGGTCACCTTTGAACTATTAATAATACTGTTTCTGATAGGGATATTAGTTACAATACTAAGACTTACATTTTGTGTTTGTGAACTTTTACAGAATATTTCAGTTAGTTAAAACTCATTCATAGTTCCTGATCCTGCCGAGTAAATAGCACGTAGGAAAATTTTCTTTCAGTGAGCATAAAGAGCAATGTGAACTTGAAGAATAAATATTACGGTCAGTATGTTCTCCATCACTTTCTGTCTGACTGCAAAATTAGTTTTCAGGCTCTTGTAGGCTGCAAATGTCAGTGGAAACCACGCACAGACAGTTTTTCATTTCATAATGACATATTGAAGTAATGACCATTTGATCATTACCTGCCACCGCATGGCAGGGAACAAGGATCTTAGCAGTCAAGCTTGGCTTCACTGTCCAGATTGTGAGGATAGCAGAAACCCCTATTAAAAAAATTTTATTTAAAAATGTGTTGCATGCTGATGAAACGAGTGGCTGTTTAGGTGGAACAGTTATTAGCAGACAACCTCTGGGGGACCCAGGCTTGCTTAGGCATGTGGGTCTCTGTCTAGGTGGGCTTTTATTTCCCTAGCTGGTAGTGGAACTGAAATGGAACCCTTGAAATTCTCTCCTATTCCTAGTGGAAAGAGCGGGCTGCTGGTAGGTGCCAACACCCAATCAAACAAGACCGTTCATGCAGCCAGTCCTCCTGACTCAGGAGTTCATTCTAAAAGTATCATCTCCAGCAATAGAACACATGCTGGTATACAGTATGCCATCGAAACTGGACTACACACCATCTTGAATTACAGCAGAGGTGTTGGGACATGCAGGGATCTGGTAGACATTCCCAAGGAGGAAATGAAAGGTGAGTGGGCTCCAGAAAGTAAAGTTGATGTGCAAAACATAATGAAAAGGCTGAACAGGGATCTAGTAAGATCCAACTCCTCTACACTGATGTTCAATAGCACAAAACTTCCTGAGCACACTAAGGCAGGCTTTCTTTGCTAAGAGTGCGACCTTATGTCCCCAACCCAATGTGCTGCTTCAAATGCCAGCATTTCGGGCATAGTACTCTTGTGTCCACAAGAGAAGCCATTTGTGGCAAGTATGGTTAGGTCACCCACCAAGGAGTTGCCCGTGCATCTCCTTTGAAGTGTGTGTTAATTGCTCTGGGACTCACCTTATTTGGAGTTGGGACTGCAGTGTATATCGTGAAGAATGGAAGATACAAGAGTTGAAGACTACAAAGTGCCCCCCAGATGGTGAGGCCAGAAAGATGTATAAAGCCATGCTGCCCCCAATGTTGCTATCTCCTTTGCTTCAGTTCTTAAACAGCCATTGCAGAAAGCCGATGTTGCTACCCAAACGGAGGTTACCAGTGTCAGCACTAGTACCTGCATTTGTCAGTGCACTTGTTAAGCTGTAGTAATTTTGATGTTTGTTCCTCCCCACAGTACTTTGAAAAAGGCAGACATTGCAGACCCCTCCAAATATTCAGTCTGGTACACCATCCAGTGCTGCCACTACCACAGCCATGGTAGTATCTCTGAAGCCCAGAGCAAAAAGTCAAAGTCCAGGCATCCACCAATGACAAGGTCGGAAAGTAAACAATCTGACGATGCCGTCATCTTCCTCTCTGACATCTCTCATGATTCTTTTGTATAGCTAATGGACTATGATGTTGGATTGGGCAATCATCTCAGCCCTAGACTTAGCCTCCACGCATTGCAAGCTTCACTTGTGATGGAAAGATAGGATAAAAATCCTACCCTCATGATAGATGGCTTCAGTGGAACATTAGTGGGTTCGGGACATGTGGAGGAGGTGAATCTACCGACATAGGCACAGTTCTTGTGCCTTTGTTTACAAGAAAGATTTTTAAAGCCACTGACACCCCAGCCCTAGGGGCTATATCCTCCACTGAAAGGATGACCTCACTGGGGACAGAGCCGAGGAAGAAGTTGCTGTGTTTGTCAATAACACACACCGTTCCTCTGCTCTCTCCTTGCTTACAGACTTGCAAGCAGTAGTCATTGCAGTTCATGTGGGTCAGAAGATCACTACATGTTCCCTGTATTTACCACCACAGGATGCAGTTGACTCTGAGGCCTTCACAGACTTTATTGAACAACTACCCTGCCCATCTCTCCTATTGGGTGATTTCAATGCCCATAATGTATTATGGGGCTTGCACTATACTTGCCCTAGGGGTTGAGTCTTGGAGAACGTCATGATGTCACATGTGCTGTACATCCTCATTATAGGCAGTCCCACTAATTTCTTGGCTGCTACTGGATTGTCATCAGCTGTCGACCTCTCTTGTCTGCTCTCCCACACTTGGTGACTCCACTCATTGGGAAGCAGCTGATGACCTTCATTCCAGTGAACACTTCTCACTGTGATCCACCTACTGGATGGAGCACTACCTGAACAGACACCACCAAAATGAATGGACGACAGGGCTAACTGGATATTGTTCAGCCAGCTGGCTGTGTTTGAATACCATGACAGTGTTTGGTAACGAGTGAACCACATTACACGATTGATCTGTCATGCCATTGACTTATCAATCTTATAAAGTCCTCAAGTCATCTTAGGAGGCAACCTGTTCCTTGGTGGATTGGTGAGTGCCGCTCAGCAATGGGACAGGAATCCTGTTCTTTGGTGATTTAAGTACCACCCAACAGCAGGCAACATCACAGTCTTTTGGGTCAGCAACTGTGGCAGACGTTCCTGGACTCCATCAACTGTTACACTTGTTCTACAAAAGTATGGGAGCCATCAGGAGGATTTCTGGTAAATACAGTCATTCGTTTACCTGTAGCAGCAGTGCTGAACCAGGGGTGTCTCCAAGCTATGCCCAGAGACATTGCTCAGACGTGGCAGAGATTTTGCTCAGACTACTGACAGTGCCAGCCAGGATTTGGTGTTTTGCCGCTACGGTGCAACTTCAAAGACGGGTAAGTTGAACTTCAGATGCAGCAGTTCAAATCTTACAACTACCCTTTTTCCATGTGGGAGCTGGAAACGGCAATGTTTGATACTTGTGATACTGTGCCCGGTCGCAACAAAACCTGGTACTGATGCTTCGACATTTGCCTACAGCATCCAAGGAAATTTTCCTCAAATGTTTTAATTTGATATGTCAGACAAGTCACTTTCCTCAACTCTTGGCGAGAGGCAGTTTTGATCCCTCTCCTCGAACCAGGAAAGGACTCCATATGTCCCAGTAGTTATTGGAGTTACCTTAACGAGCTGTATTGGAAAGGCCCTGGAATGAATGATTAACTGTCATCTGGTCTGGTTGTTGGAGACCAGGCAGCTCTTTAGCCATTCTCAATGTGGGTTCCAGAGATTTCAGTCCACTGTTGACAACCTGACCTTTCTAGAGGTGGCTATTCAGCAGGCTTTGTTACATAAACATCACTGTCTCAATGTATTCTTTGACATCAGTAAGGCATTCAACACTAGTTGGAGGCATAGTACTCTAGAGCAACTTCATGAATGGGGCTTTCATGGACACCTCCCCATCTTCATACCGTCTTTCCTGTCTAACCAGATTTTTAAGTCCCGTGTTGGTGACATACTGTTGGATCGTTTTGAGCAGGAGAATGGTATTTTTCAGGGCAGTGTTTTAAGTGTTGTGCTCTTTGCCACAGCCATAAACAGTATCACATCTACAGTAAGGAGAGCTCTACAACGCTCCTTATTTATGGACGATTTTGCTGTTCCAATTCCTCCTCCAGTGTTGCAACAGCGACGTGTCAGTTGCAACTTAGGTTTGTTGTGGTTGCCACACCTAAAAGACCTGAAAGCCCTCTGAAGACACTGGATATCATGAAGTGACTTAGCCACAGACCTTGGAGAGCAGGCAGAGCATGTCTCCTCCAGTTTTATATGGCTTTTGTGCATTCGTCACTAGACTACGGCTGCACAGTGTATAGATTGGTGAGGCCTTCTTATGTAAAGATCATTGACGCTGTCTACTATGAGGGCATTAAGCTGGCCATGGGTTCTTGTACAACTAGCCCATGCCCTGCCCAGTCTCTGTGCTGAGGCTGGCGAACTACCACTTACAGTCTGATAGCAACTCCTCATGATGTGTCAGGCATGTAAGTTCCTTGCAGCTCTGAATTCATGTGCATACTATATAGTTGCTCATCCATGTGTGGAATGCTTTTTCTCCACATTAGTTAAGGACATTTTAGCTGAGCAACACAGCTCTACAGCTGTGTTTACAGATGGAGCGAAACAGGGGGACTTCATTGATTGCTCTGTTGTTTTCACTGATTGTATCCTCAATGCCCGACTGCCTCAAGACATTACTGTCTTCGACACGGAATTATCACTGGAGCAGATGAGCTGTGATTAGAGTACTAAATTCCTTGCCTATTCTAGTTCTCAGAGTGCCCTTCGTTCTCTAAAAAGCCTAAACCCAGCAGATAAAGTAGTCCAGAATATCCAGGATGCCCTCTTCTGACTACAAAGGCTAGGGAATGAGGTGTCTTCCGCTCTGTACCAGGGCACTAGGGTATTGCAGGGTGGATGTAGTACCCATGGAGGCAAGTAGTGATCTTCAGTTAGTGTGGTGTTTCATACCCCTGCATGCTATTCCCTTGCTGTCAAGACACGGTCTTGCGTCGATGGAAGAATTAGTGGTTGGAAATGACAGACAATAAGTTCCATTTAGTAAAGCCCACAACACTGCTGTGACGTACCTTCTTTTGGTCATATTGATGGGACAAGGTCCTCCTTATATATCTTCATGTAGGCCACAGCCATGTGATGCATGGCTTCTTGCTCCGGCGAGGAAACCTTGCAGTGTTTGGTGCTTGTGGTGTACAGATCACTGTGCACCACATGTTATCAGACTGTGTTTTATTTTCAGGCCAGAAGGTAGCAGGAGATGTGCTGACAGACATGCCCTCTATTTTAAGTGACTGCACAGTAAATGTAGTTAGAGTTTTTAAAGTTTTGTTAATTGTCCAACAGTTTTCCCAAGATCTTAGAGAGATGGTCTTAATGTGTTAACAGGATATCTGGCTCACCCATGTTTTTTTGTTAAGTGCATACTCAGTCACATTTGCCAGTGCTGTTGTTTTAGCTCCTCTGCTGTTTTGCTTGTGTTTCAATTGCTGGTATAACAACTTAAGCATTTTCTCCATTGTCATAAGACGTGAGATAGAGTTATTGTGTGAGTGAATGTGAGTGATGTGGGATTGAGTGCACAAGTGTCATTATGTATGTTTCATCCTCACTGTGTGCAACAATTTTAACGATTTTATCTTTATTCAGTCCTTTTGAAACGTCTCAGATTGCTAATAACCTTGCCATTGAGCACTTGTCAAGTCAAAACACACACACACACACACACACACACACACACACACACACACACACACACACAATAGATACTAAGAGAAGACAAACATCAGTTTATGGCAGCTAGAAATGTTGGACTGAATACGCAATGGGTACCAGCCATGATTGTAGACCCTCATATTTCAGGAGGCAATGGAAAATGTTGAAGAAGAGATCTGTCTGTCTTCAGCACCAGACTTAGCCAGCATGAGAATGTGCCAAGGCAAATGACTTGTCAACTCCGACTTATGCTGTAGCCATCAAATGACAGCCAGGTATCTGACTAACACAGGTACAACCAATTCCTCCACCAAGCATAATGCCCTGCAGAACAACATACATTTGTAGGACAGAGAAGAAAACACCAGTTTATTTTCACTGTGGGTGACTTAGACATGTTGTGCACTACTGCAGAGAAACAAGATGAGTGTTGGACAACTATTGCCCTGCAAGACATTGACCATCACAACAGTCCTATAGACAAGTCAACTGCTGACGATTGTAGGAAATCTGTGGGACAAGGCACGTAACTGTACCCGGGATGAAGTCATTTTCCAGCATGCTGTAGTTGTTTCCTGTTGCTGCACAGAAGTGCTTACCACTTGCTTAGCCCTCAAATTCAAGAAAATTGAGTGAGGTGACCACCGATGGAGGTGAGGCCACCACAGATGAAAATCTTCTGTTGGCATCAGCTACCAAGATATTTCCTGATATCTTTGACAGCAAACCTGTTTGGGCATTAGATAACTCGGGGGCTTCATTTTCTGTAATGTCAAATACTTGTTGTCGGCAGCCAAAGAAGACTGTGTTCTGTGATATGAAACTGATTGCGCTAAAAGTCAAAATTGGAAATATGTCCAACTGACAGGATCCCAACCATATCAGACATCAATTAAATTCAGGGACATTCTGCTAGATTTGTTACAGCTAGATGTGATCAATGCTCGAGTGTTACGAAGATGTTTCATGAACTAAAATGGGAATTCCTGGAGGGAAGAAAGTGCTATTTTTATGAAAGCCTATTGAGAAAATTTAGAGTACCAGTATTTGCAACTGACTGCAGAATGATTGTACTGCCACCAATGTACATTTAGTTTAAAGACCACAAAGACAAGAGAAGAGGGCTCCAATAGAGGTGCATAGACAGTAATTGTTACCCCACCCCATTTGTAAGTGGAACAGAAAAGGAAATGGATAGTAATGGTCCAAGGTGACCTCCACCATGCAACTTATGGTGGATTGTGGAGTATATGTGTAACTATAGATAAGTTATCAAACTACTTCTTCTTCTTCTTCTTCTTCTTCTTCTTCTGTCTTGAAGCACCACTACCCATCAATACCTATCCTATTCACAGTGAACACCATCTTAAACCACTCATAGCCCCATATCGTGCTTTGCAGACCTTTTTAATTTGCCACATCCTCCAAAACTCCCTTCTAACACTCCACAAAATCCAGAATCCAAAGAAACCCAAAACACCATTGTCAACCTTTCCATCAAAATCCTCAGTCCTACAAAAGAGTCAGTCCTGTCCAGGAGCATCACATCGAATTCCACACCCAAGTTGAAAACTGTTGAACTTGTCAAAGACCTATACTCTTTCTCTTGATCCCTACAGTGGAAACATTTACTTGCTACAAATCCCACTGGCCAAAGCCAACCTGAGTGCAATATTGAACCTTCTGTATACCAGCTCATAGCAACCTCCCCAAGAATTCCTTACCTCCATCTAGGTCTCACCATCCTCTCCCAGGTCCCTTCCCAGGAACGAAAACCTCTCAACAGAAGAAAGGATAGCCATTCACAACCTCAAAACAGGCCATGATTTAATAACACTTCATGGAGACAACCGCTTCACCAGTATTCTGACGAGTTACAATGACTACAGATGGAAAGCTTCTGCCAACTAACTGGCTCATCTGACTGCAGCTATGCCATTGTGAACCCATCACACAAGTCCAGCATAACCTCCAGTCCTTGCTCAAATTCATAGACCCATCACAGAATATTTGCCCTGAGTATCCCCAGCCTCTCTCCTATGACCTTTCTGCACACCCCCTTCTACATGCTTTCCAAACTCAATAAACCTGGGTGCCTCATTGTAGCTTGTTCTCTGCTACCACTGAAAGAATCTCTGGTCTTGTCAATCAACACTTCCAACCAAATGTTGGCAGTCCTGCCTCTCATTTCAAAGATACGAACAACTTCCTTCCCTGACTCTCATGATTCTCACTCTACTATCACCAGGATTCCTACTTGCCACTGTTGCTGCCACCTCCCTATACTCCAACATCCCTCACACTTGCAGCTTCTCTTATGAAAGGAAGGTATTTAAATAAATCCATGACACGGCCATTGGCACCCACATGGCACCCTCCTATGCCAACCTGTTCATGAGCCATTTAGAGGAAGCCTTCCTAGCCGCCCAAACCCCTTACCTCCTTCTGATTCATAGAGGATATATTTGGTCTGGGCCCAGACCCAAGACAACCAATCCTCATACCTCCACAACTTCAGCACCTTCTCCCCCATCTGCTTCACATGGTCCTCTGCAACCCATTGTGCCACTATCCTGCACTTTGACCTTCACTTGTTTGATGGCTACATCCATACCTCCGTCTGTATAAAACCCACCAGCTACCAACAGTACTTGCATTTTGATAGCTGTCACCCCTTCCACACCAAGAAATTGCTCCCATACAGTGTTGCCACCTGTGTATGCGGTATCTACAGTGACAGGAATGCCCTTGCCCAGTATACTGAAGGGCTTGCAAAAGCCTTCAGAATCAGGCACTACCCTCCAAACCTGCTACGCAAACAGATTGCCTACACCATATTGCACATTCCTTGTCCTCCCACGAACCCCAAGAATCAGTTGCAAAGGAGTGCCCCCTCATCACCAAAAACCAGCCTGGACTGGAGCAGCTGAGCCATGTTCTTCACTAGGACTTTAACTGTTGTCATGCCTAGAAATGATGGACATGCTACCCTTGATCCTTCCCAACCCTCCTAAAGTGGTATTCCATCACCCATCCAACCTACACAACATCCTGGCCTCTCCTTATGCCACACACACTCCCAGTCCCTTGCCACTCCCAGTCCGTTGCCCCAAGAGTCATATCCCTATGGAAGACCAAGGTGCAAGATATGCCTGATTCACCCACACAGCACATCCTACTCCTGTCCTTTCAAAGGCTTATTCTATCTCATCAGAGGCAGGGCTACATTTGAAAGCAGAATTGTAATATACCAGCTCTGTTGTGTTTTGTGCACAGGACATTATCACCAACCGGCTGTTTACCAGAGTGAACATTCATCATAATACTGTGGTCAAGAAGAGTGTTTCCACCCATTGGTGCACCACACTGCTGAGCACAAGATGCTCCTGTTCAGGGGCTGGTTCATAACCCATGCCGTCTGGATCAGTCCCTCCAGCACCAGCTTTTCTTAACTATGTAGTTTGTAGCTATCCTTGCAACACATCCTTTGCTTTCGTCATTCTCCTGCCTCCAGTCTCCACTAACCACTGTCTCCACTCCCCACGAACAGTTTCTCTTTTCTCTGTCCCATCGCCCCCTCCCAGTCCATGCCACTACATCATCTGCTTCATGCCACACACAAACTCAGCAACTCCGATACTTTTGTGTCGTGTGTGTAACCCATGCAGCTGTTATCGCTCTCTCCCACATTCCTATTCTGCAGAACTGCTGCCTCCCACCGAACTGTTAGCTATCTGTCCCCAACCCCTCTTCCTATTTCCTGCTTCTTTCTGCCTCTACCACCCCCAGCTGATACAACCCTTCATCTCTGTCCACGTGCCGAATTGCAATCCCAGTATTGTGTGTCTAGCTGGTACATAGTGTGTGTGTGTGTGTGTGTGTGTGTGTGTGTGTGTGTGTGTGTGTGTGTGTGTCTCAGAGAAGGGGGGAAGGGGGGTGGGGGGAATTCTTCTGTTACTCAGTGAATGATGTCCTTTGCTGCTGAGATTTGCATTCTGCCTGAACTTTCCTTACTATATACAAAAGTACTACTCTACCTGATATAAAATATGTGGCTAGCCATTCACATATGTGAGGAATAAGAATGGATCCAAAGTTAATCTATGTGACTCTCCATTGATGATTCATCCCTTGGTTACTAAAATATTCCTTATTTCAGTATTATCTTTTGCATTTCTGTTGTTAAGTATGATTCCAACCATTTTCCTGTAAAACTAAATCTTTTGTATAGGAGAACTTCATCCCCTGCTTAACCAAATGCATGAAATGGATGACAAAAAATACCTCGTTGGTGACTTTTTTCATTGTTCTGAATCCGTGGAATTGAATTTTGTCAAGCGATATGACAAGATACGCTAGTACACACAATTTAAATTAGAGGTCATTGATATGATTTTGAAGATATCTTCGGAGTGGCATTAATTTGTGTAATTTCTTCAGTACTATCAGAGGGACCCTCATCATAGTCTTTAGTTCGAAATGATTTTACACACCTAATTCCTAAAGTTTGATGCACATTTTTAACTTGTTGATGTTCATCTGCACATATTTGCTACAATGATACATGTTTTACAGTCGTTTCTGAAAGTATTTGTATGGAGTGTAGCCATGTATGGAAGTGAAACATGGACAATAAATAGTTTGGACAGGAAGAGAATAGAAGCTTTTGAAATGAGGTGCTACAGAAGAATGCTGAAGATTAGATGGATAGATCACATAACTAATGAGGAGGTATTGAATAGAATTGGAGAGAAGAGGAGTTTGTGGCACAACTTGACGAGAAGAAGGGACCGGTTGGTAGGACATGTTCTGAGGCATCAAGGGATCACAAATTTAGCATTGGAGGGCAGTGTGGAGGGTAAAAATCGTAGAGGGAGACAAAGAGATGAATACACTAAGCAGATTCAGAAGGATGTAGGCTGCAGTAGGTACTGGGAGATGAAGAAACTTGCACAGAATAGGGTAGCATGGAGAGCTGCATCAAACCAGTCTCAGGACTGAAGACCACAACAACAACAACAACAACAACAACATGATACATGTCACATGTCACACCTTTGACAGCTATGCGCAACACTGGCGGACGTGCCTCATGTGCTTCATTGTCGCGCCGCTCGCTCTGTGCCAGGTGCGGAATGCTTCTGGTGCGCTTGTCATGCGCAATGCTTCCAACATGCTTGCTGTTTTTTGACTTTGTTTTGTTGTGGTCTTTGGACTGGCTTTGGAAGAATTGAGGATGTTTATTTACAATATTTACACTTCATTTTCGTGTGAGGTGCATTTTTATTATAGTGTGTATACAAATAAAGATATTTACAACAGTGACACGCTTCTACATTCTCTCAAAACAAGAATTAACAGTTTTTTATTTCTGTCGTCCTTGTAGGTTGCTGTGCGTCTTCATTTGAAGATGATGAGTGTTGAATAGAAGTACCCAGCTGCGCACTTCGTCTCTATGTTGTAGGCTTTGCACTAGCAATTGTAGACGGAGCTGGATGAGAATCAACAACATCTGTAGACTGTAAACTATTCATAAGAGAATCTTCTTCAGCTGAATCGCTGTCTATTGGTGACTGTAGCAATTCTTCAGTCATTCTCCGTCAACATCTGTATTACCTACCGAGCGAGGTGGCGCAGTGGTTAGCACACTGGACTCGCATTCGGGAGGACGACGGTTCAATCCCGTCTCCGGCCATCCTGATTTAGGTTTTCCGTGATTTCCCTAAATCGCTTCAGGCAAATGCCGGGATGATTCCTTTGAAAGGGCTAGCACACTGGACTCGCATTCGGAAGGACGACGGTTCAATCCCGCGTCCGGCCATCCTGATTTAGGTTTTCCGTGATTTCCCTATATCACTTCAGGGAAATGCCGGGATGGTTCCTTTGAAAGGGCACGGCCGATTTCCTTCCCCATCCTTCCCTAACCCAAGCTTGTGCTCCGTCTCTAATGACCTCGTTGTCGATGGGACGTTAAACACTAATCTCCTCCCCTCCTCCTCCTTTGAAAGGGCACGGCCGATTTCCTTCCCCATCCTTCCCTCACCCGAGCTTGCGCTCCGTCTCTAATGACCTCGTTGTCGACGGGACGTTAAACACTAATATCCTCCTCCTCTGTATTACCTCTTTGGAGGTTACGAGCTTTTTATGTGCCATCACAATACGTAAATTCACTATGCAAACATAAGCAAATGATAGCCAACTGATATCTGAACCAAGAATAGTCTCTCGCAGAAAGGCGCGAAATTACAGTTAGACAGAAATCACAGTAGCGTCATCTGTTGTGCTTAAAGCAAATCACTCATACAAATGCTATGAGAGTCCGCCAAAAGCGCTGACATCAATGTCAAATGTAATCGTGTTCTGCATATTGAAACACAATCTGTTGCAATTAGAGCCAACGATAAGGCGTGGCGAGAGTCCGCCAGTAGCACTGCAAACAAACAGCCGCTGTATTCAAGTGCAACTAAACAATAGGCGAGCGAATGTCTCAGAACTTCAACAGCAGTCGGCACCACCTGGGGCATGGGAGCACTGAACTGCTGTGGCAGTCAGCCGCACCCAGGGCATGGTGCGGTTGGATTGCTGTAGCAGTCAGCCGCGGTCAGAGGGTTAACGAAACACAGTTTGACATTTAAAAATGCCTGTTTAGACTTGATAAGACACATGTTATAAAATTAAATCCAGCCCTTCTCTATTTCGTGATTTACTTTTTTATTTATCAAAGTTGTCTATATTAAATTTTCTTCCCTCTTTTTGATTCTCAGTTGTTTTTTTTTAAGATATTACAATAAAAGAATGTTTGGCTCGAAAATACTTAAATTTTTTGCCGAATGTGCTTGTTGTGGCCTCATGAATAGCTATTATACGTTCCTGTTAATAAACAATGTACTTATGCTTGTTCCTTGAGTCTCTTAGAGATTTTTTTGTATTTCAGTCCCTGTGGCATAAAATTGACGTGAGGAAGTATATTACTTCAAACTGGTGGGGAATAAACAGATTGGTAAGCTTTTCTGCACTTTCATTGGCAACTAACATTACTCTATATGCAGTAATATTTCTTGTAACTGTAATTAATCGTGAAGAAGTAGAAAACATATGGTAGATGCAGTTTCATTGCTTTAGCATAAAATCTGTGAAGTGCAATTTGAATGTGAACCTTTTAGGTTAAGCGTAACTGTCAATGTTCTATGAGTATTAATTGAAATTCAGAAAAATCTCCAACCAGTCATTACTTATAATTTGCAAAATATAAAGTCAAAACATATGTGTATCCAGTGGTGAATTTATTTTTAAAAAAGTCACATGCTTCCTCCACAAATTGTTGCCTTTAGTGACTGATGATGATTATCTCAACACAAACGGAGTAAGACTGCTTGCATTGCTAAGGAAGTGTCATGACATGTAAGTGCATGACTGTTTTTGAGCTTTAACTACATTTTTATGGTGTGACCATTGTCACAAAAATCTAACTACTCAGTGGCAGTAGACATGTAGTATACCACAGATGAGCCTGCACTCTATCAGAAGACAAAAACTACTCAGCCTCTGCACAGCCTAAAGGAAAATCACATGCAGAAATATTTTCTGCAGTAGGAGGTTACAGCATCAGTCTGGTTTGTTTTGTGTCAGACATGAGACATATACTGCACCAGCAGAAGGTGTAACTCAATATGTAAAAATGTAGGAATGTAAGTACAACTACTTCAAACAATTCTCAGCGTCCCCACTAGCTAGTAATACTGTGTTAATGATTTTGAAATTACATTTCTAATCAACTGAACAGATGAAATTTGTTTTTCTGTACAAATTTCTACTCAATTTGTTACATATTATCTTCATTGGCAGTGTGTTGATCTTATACAATATGTGTGCTTCATTTTTGTTGAAGCTGTATTTGTGCTTGAGGCAGTATAAGACATTGTCTGCACAGCACACAATCTTTATACACATACTTTTCCACCAACAATTTCATTTATTCAATTGCACACAGAGAGACCTAAAATTCATTCATATAACCTGTGGCACATATGTCCTACTTAGACTTAAGTTTTCAGAGGTTTCCCTAAAGAATGTCAGGTAACTGTTGAGACAATTACTTTGAAAAAGCTGTTAGTATGTAGTTAAAAGATTACTGGTTAACTTGTAGAAACTGTGTACATTTTTCTAGTATCTGGGCATGGAGGAATAGTACAGAAAAGTATGAAATCAATAAGTTGCAGGGAAGGTGAATGAAAGCCATACATTTGTTGAGAGGCTCTTAGGTTAGATAAAAACACAGTATGCTAGTGCAGATATCCAGTGAATTTGGTAACACGTTGCTAAGCCCATAAGAAGTCAGTATAGTTCATAAGAAAGTGTAGCAAAGATACTAGGAGAACTTAATGGGAATCTTTTGAAGAAAGGCAATGTCGTTCTCGTGAAACACAGTTAAGTAAATTTAGAGAACTAATATTTGGTGAGGACTGGTGCTTCTACTGCATATAACGTGTAGGGACCATGAAAATAAGATGAGAGATTAGGAGCTGAATTCTTTTTTCACCCCTCTCCGTATGCGAAGACTGAAAGTCACTAATATTGTAGTATTAGTACAAGATACTATTAGCTGTGCACTGTATATTGGCTTGAGGGGAATATGTATATAGAAATAAATGTAAAATTTTCAGCCCATCTTTGTCCAATGCAAGTCTGTATACAATCTCTAGAGCTGGTCAGTAGATCAGGTGGACTGGTGAGTAATTCGGAATTTCCAAGTAATGTGCTCCCACAGGTGATCTCTGTTACTGCTGTAGGAAGCAATGAGCAACTCGGAAGCTGGCTAATCAGAGAAAACACAGAAGACTGTGAAAAAAACAATGTAGGTGCTTATTTGACAATAGAGGTTGTGCATTCATATTGTTTGGTGCAGTGTGGTGTGGTGCACAGTGCCACATAGATAATTATTTTCGCTAAGAATACTATTACATTTCTAACGCAGAAATAAATTATGTTTCATTGTGTGGAATGGTGTCACCATATAGCTCTGTGGGTTAGTGACAACTGCAAATCTGAAGTCTGGGTATTGATCCACAGTTCTTCCTAGCATCTGTTCTGTTGATTATCGCAACCTTCATGTTCAGCAATGATTTGAAGTTGCCGACTGCTTGACTTGTATATGTATCTTTTTATTTTATGGTCATCATTATTGTGCAATTTTAGTTGTGTAGCCATATTCAGGCAAATCAAACTTGTCTCCCCTCTGTGTTAGCCATTCTTTCCAACCAGGCTGAAATAACATGAAACTTCTGCCTGTGGAACTTTTGCTGTGACCAGCACTTTCCATCAGTAATGACCCTCATTGATGGGAGATTTACTCAGTCTTCCTTCCAATTTCATATGTGTTAAGGTACTCGTAGGTCCAAGGCTTCCAGTCTGATAGTGAAGCTTTGCGCCGAGCCTATGCCAGTTAGCTCTAAGTATGTTATCTTTTGCACATTTAACAGCACTCAAGTTATGTTGTTATGATAAATGTTAGTATTGTTACTGTCATTTCTGTTGTTTTTTAGGATTTTACCACAATTCGTGAAGTCATAGACATCATCACACAAAGCAGACTACTGTCTGAGGAAGATTTTAATTTAATTTCCAGTTTGGACGTTGATAAAGAACATCAGCGTACACTAAGGTGTGTATCGTGTGTGTTGTCATGTAGTACAGTATGTTTTGTATTTATTAGTATCTGGATATGAGAAGCAGTCAAAACAGCAATAGACAGACGAAGGTAAGGTAATGACAGCGCAAAATTAAAAAAATTAAAAAAAAAAGTAGGAGCATATACGAGGTAGACTGGATGGCCTTCCCCAAGTTTCAGTGCCAATATTTTTTACAAGCTCTCTTCAAGCCTAACTGTCCTCGGCTAGTTGGTCTTTAACTGTTTGTGGAATAAAACCTTCACGTTTCTCTAACTGTATTATTTTGAAAATCTTATTCAATGTGTTTGTTGTTGGCGCACACGTTGATCACGTTTGACAACAAATAACCACTTGTGTTCACAAAGGCTGTACCTAGCTTAGTTGCAACTGACTGAAATACTGTGTGTTTATGTTAAGGTCATTCAACTGCATTGTCATATGTACTATGTTGTGATGGCCTTAGCTGTCACAGTGACAACTGCAGACACCATAACTGACATTTGTGGTCTTATTGTCACTTACCTTTTTGGCCCCAGCGTTGGTGTACATTGTTTCTGTGATCACGTAAAAAGTGTTCAACATTCCTATTACTACTACTTATCAGCTGTGCACCTTATCCCTGCCTTGTCTCCTGGCTGATTACCTAGTAGGTCCAATGGTCCCAAAAGTGATTTTATTACAGTGGCATTGTCTTTTGGATTTCTAGCAATTTCTGTTGAGGTGCAACTGGCAGTTTACATACTTTTTAGAGATAACATTCCTTTTGTCTTTACAGATTCATTTCAGTGGAAATCAAACATAATTAATGTAACTCAACTTTCTTAATACCTTTTTCCATGCACTACCGGTACCAACACAAAAACTGCTATCTTAAGGCTGTTCGTTGGAGAAGATAGAAATATGATAAATAGGAATATGATTACACACTCTGTGCAATATATGACAGAGACAGCAGAACTGTTTCCCAACCTTTATGTAATATTATGTCTCTAAATTTTATCAGCAGGTTTTCATGTGAATCTTGTTACTTTTATCCTGGAATTGTCATTCAACTTTCCTGAGCATCTCCATAACACGTTTGTGTGGTTGTGCTGATCTGTTACGAATTTATCAGCATTTCACTGAATTTGTCCAAAGTCCACTGTCATATCCACTTCATAAGATTTTAAGCACTAGAGCGATATTGTAGAATAGGTCTCACCAGCATCTTTAGTGCCACTTTCCTTACAAATGCCCCAAACTTAACCAGAACTCCCCCAACAAATGTAAGTTGTTTATTTGCCTTTCCTACTACTAATGTCACATGTTTCTCCCATGCTATGTAGCTTTGAAGTGAGAACTGCTGGGTATTTAAACACTGTGGCAGGTTTTAGAAGCTTATGTATAATCTCTCAATTGTAAACTATTAGATTCTTTCTGACAATGTAATTGACAAAATAATGTAATTGGATACATAAATCAAGCAGCGGCAGAACACACACATAAAAGGAGGTCATAATTAATCGAGATTTTGGAACCAGTGGCTCCTTCTGGCAGGAGGGTTGAAGGTGAAGGAAGATGGGTGAATGAAAAGGACTGGAGAGGTCTAGGAAAAGGCGTAGATATCAGGAAAGGATGAGAAGGAAAAACTGATGGTTGGGGACTGCACCAGATGAGATTTGAAAACCTGAGAGCTTAAAGGTGGAAGACAGGGTAATATGCAAGACATAGAGTACTGCTTAAAACATCGTGCATGAGTTAATAATAGTGAAAAGCTAAGTGTATTTTACGTAACAGAGGTGGGCAGTGAAAAATAATCAGGTAAGCAAATGGAAAAATATACAAAACTAAAACAGAGTTAAGAAAAGGGTAGTTGCTGTGAAGGAATGTTGAGACAAAATAAATTTACATAAATTAAGGCCAGGGATGTCAGCTAGAACCAAGGACATGTTGAAGCGCTAGTTCCCACCCCCGGAGTTCCGAGAAACTGGTGTCTGGGGGAAGAATGCAGATGGCGTGTGCGGTGAAACTGGCACCGAGGTCACAGTTGTCATGTAGAGCATGCTCTGCAACAGGATATTACGTGTAGCCAGTATACACCCTCTGCCTATGCCCATTCATCCTAGCTGATAATTTGATGGTAGTCATGCCGATGTAAAAGGCCGAACAGTGTTTATGTAACAGCTGGTATATGACGTGTTGTTTCACAGGTGGCTTTCCCTTTGATAGTGTGTTTTTTCCCAGTTACAGGGCTGGTATAGGTGGTGGCAGAAGGGTACATAGGGCAAGTCTTTCAGTGGAGACGGTCACAGGGGTAGCAGCCATAGGGTAGGGAGATGGATGCAGAAGCAGCATAGGGCCTGACTAGAATATTGTGGAGATTGGAAGGGTGACAAAAAGCTATTCTAGGTGTGGTGGGAAATCTCAGACAGAATGGATCTCATTTCAGGGCATGATTTTAGGAAGTAATGACCTTGTCAAAGTAGCTGATTAGTACATTCCAGACCATACTGAGTGACCAGGGCCATGCTCCGAAGTTGTTTTTTGGAGGGATCAGCATACCAAGATTGAATATGATGGCCTAGGAAATTTGCTTTTAAACTAGCCTGGTGGGGTAATCACAGCCAGTGAAGGCTGAGGTGAGAATTGTGATGTATTGGTGAAAAGAATGTGCATCTGAACGAATACGTTTGCCTCGAATGCCAAGCTTGTGTGGGAGGAAACGTTTGACACTGAAAGGATGGCAACTGTCAGAATGTAAGTACTATTGTTTGTTAGTAAGTTTAATGTGAACAGAAGTGTGTAGCTGGACTTTGGTGAGGACAGGATCAACATCAAGGAAAGTGGCACGGTATTTGGAATAGGACCATGTGAAATTTAATTGGGAGAAGATATTTAGAGATTACAGGAATTTTAACAGGTCAGCCTCACCCTGGGTGTGGCTGACTGCCACAGCAGTTCAGTGCTCCCATGCCCCAGGTGGTCCCGACTACTGTTGAAGCTCTGAGACATTCGCTCTCCTATTGTTTAGCTGCACTTGAATACGGTGGCTGTTTGTTTGCAGTGCTACTGGTGGACTCTCGCCACACCTTATCATTTGCTCTAACTGCAACAGATTGCGTTTCAATATGCAGAACACGTTTACATTTGACATTGATGTCAGCACTTTTGGTGGACTCTCATAGACAAGAGTCCATATAGCTGATGTCCCCACCATTATTCTTCCAGCAGACAAAGGATCTACCACTGTGGTACTTGACCAAAAGGAGTATGTTAGTGAAGGGCTGTACCAGCTGTCTGTCACCTCTACATACAGTTTCTGCCATAATGATCCCATTCCTATGGATTGAGGAATTACTCCTTGTGAGGGCCTGAGATTTTAAGGAGCGACTGCAGGTCAGTTTGAATTATAGGGATGGGATCTTGATGGTAGATGCTGTATGTAGGTGTCAGAGAGCTGGCATAGACCTTCACTAACACACTCCTTTCGGTCATCTATCTAATTACATTTTTGTGTCAAAAATTGTTTGTTTCATTGTTGTATTGACAATATAACTGAATAGATAAAAAATCTACTCACCAAGTGACGGCAGGAGAACACACATATAAAAAGTTTTACATATGCAAGCTTTAGGAACCAGCGGCTCCATCTAGTGGTAGAAGGGTTGAAGGGGAAGGAAGAGGGTTGAAGGCAAAGGACTTGGGACTCTTAGAAAAAAGGGTAGAGTTTGGAAAAGTCACCCAGAACCCCAGGTCAGAGGAGGCTTACTGGATGGGATGAGGAGAAGGGTCCCAGGTTCTGGGTGACTTTTCTGAGCTTTACCCCTTTCCCTAAACCTCACCAGTCCTTTTACTTCACCCCCTCTTCCTTCCGATTCAACCACAACAAGGAGCCAATGACTCCGAAAGCTTGCATACGTAAAACCTTTTTTTTTACATGTGTGTTCTCCTGCCGCTGCTTGGCGAGTAGATTTTTTTTATCTATCTACTTATATTATATTGTCAAAAACAGTTCATTTTCATTGTTATATCAGATTCTTTCTGTTTCTTTTTTTGTGGACATTCTCTTGCATTTTCTAATATTTAATGAGAGCTGCTTTTCGATAAACAAGTTCAGAGTGCTTTTCAGCATTTACTTGCAATCATCTAGCAGTAATGCATTCGTCTCTTCAAGGGGCATATGGATCTTTCATGAACACACATGTGATGAGCACAATGCCATTGTGGTAGTTCTTCTTACTCCATGCTGTAGTTCCTCTTCTTGGGCTAGGGTGTGTTCACGCTGCGTGCTGCACTGGACAGAGCCAAGATGTGCTGGGCCGTGCTGCACCTGGACATCGAACCCATTGTTTTGCAGTGTGGTGTTCACACTGGCAGCCGGACCATGCTCTGTCACAGTGAGAGCTGGCCCATGCCATGCTGGCAATGTCCAGAATGTTTAATATTCCCGGTGCTTGCTGGCAACCATTGCAAGCTGGTGGAGCTAGACTTCAGTGTCTGCAGTATATGTATCAGATGTTTCCTGTCTGTGTGATGTTTTTTTTTTAAACAGTGTCACACCAAATGTTAATCAGTTTGTGTCACTGTACTGCTTCTGTCAATTACCGTCAAACGGGGTGATTTCGGATGGTTTTGTCTTTATTTTGATTGTAACTTTCGTATATATTATTAGATTAAATTGATTGTTATGGAAGTGGTAGGGTATATGTGTAATGAATAAAATATCCCAGAACCAGAAAGTGTATGTGCATGTATATTTATCTGAGGCAGTTAAATAAAGTCCCCGAAGTCACCCTATGGATTGGGGTGATTTCGGACATATGTGTTTTTTAAATCTCTGTCCGAAGTTACAGTGTATAGAGGGCGAATTCGGACAGTTACTGCCTTTTTAAAAATTCTACATGCTTTTTATTTGATTTTGGTGACAATTTACACCTTTTAAGGTAGCCCTTTGTTACAAATAAGTGATACGGAAAGATATAATGAATTTTATTTGTTACAGATAAATTCTGCATGAGCTCGTTTAATATTTTCACCTAAGCGAACAGAAAGATCCTCTGACTGTCGTTTGAAGATTAAATGCACCCATTCTTCTCCTGGCAAATTATTATGAAATTTCTTCTCCTTTCGGCCAGATTTATCAAGGTAGCTTTTAACTAAATATCCAGTATCCAATTTAGTGAAGGGAAATCCCCAAAGTGCAGCCCTCAAGATACCTTGCTTCAACATTTCTTCTTCTTCTTATTTATTTAGCACTGGCTGTCCTCCCAATTTTTTCTTTTTTCCCAAATGTGCTTTCTGCCCTTTATTTTGTAGGATTGATTTAGGTATACCATAGAAATCTCACGCTTTTCTCTATGATAATTTACCACTCTGAATATCACAAACAGCTTTATCTAAAAGTTCTGGCTCATAATTACGTCGTACTGTAGCACCTCTCCTGCACTTATACGTTCTTGGCATTGTCCGAAATCACCCCACACAGTACACAGTTCTACAAAAACCATCTTTATTTTATAACCTTGCACAAGAAACTCGACAAACTTGTACAGAAATTGTCCCAATGCTGTTAGCTACTGAGCGCATTGACAATTGCGGTTACAATAACTTCCCGCTCGGAGCAACAATAGAAAGTTTCCACATTACGATAATGCATGGATTTTTAACACTGGCACTGTTCGTCAATTATTCACCTAGGGAAACAATTGATGCAAAACAAAAGTTGTGGAAATTGATAAATGCAATCTTGCACTTAAAATAACTGGTGCACGGACGTTAAAATAAGTAACTCCTTGTTTCTATGCGGTGGCAAAGAGCAAATAAGCCATACTGTCCGAATTCGCCCCAGTGTCCAAAATCACCCCGTTGGACTGTATTCTTATTTGGAATGAAAAACGCTTTGTATTTTCTTTTTGTCATTTTCTTTTAATTAAAGGACGAATTCCTTAACATCTCAGTGGCAGAACAATTGCAAGTATAATTTACGAGGGCTGAGTTAAATACTGGCAACTATTTATTCACAACTGATACAAAAGAGTTGCATGTTTGCACCTGTTTCTGTCCTTCAAAGTAGTCACCAGCATTGTGTAGAACCCGTTGCCAGCGATGTGGGAGGCGTAGTATACCGTTAGCAGAGCCTGTTCTGTTGATGGTGCAAATGGAGTGGTCTGCTGCCTGTCGAATCTCTGGAACAGTTCTGAAGCGAATGCCACGAAGTGGTTCCTTCATCTTTGGAATCAAATCAAAGTCACAAGGACTTCCGTGGATGGTATAGTACTTCCCAGTCCCATCGACCAAACAGAGCAGCCACAGCTTGGGCTGTATGTACCTGCAGATTGTCATGCAAAACGATGAGTGGCTTGCACAAAAAGCGTCGCTGCTTCTTTCGCAAAGCTGGTCGCAGGTGATGCTCCAAAAACAAACAGTAATACTGTACATTGACGGTCTTCCATGGAGGAATGTAATGTGTTAGGATAACACCATCACAGTCGTACGTGAGAATCACCATACCTTTCACCATACTGGGGCTCTGATGCACTTTTGACTTTCGCAGCAACCCATAATGACGCTATTCGTTGGATTGACGTTTTGGTTTTGGTTCATACGATGTGGCTCTTGTGTCGTCCAGTGTTACGATACGGTGTAAGAAAGCCTCTCCTTCACGCTCATAGTGCTCCAAGTGTGTCTGACCAGTGTCGTAATGCATCCACTTTTTCATTTCCGTCAAGTCATGCAGAACCCATCGTGATGCAATTTTTCGCATGTCCAGGCGTTCCTTCAGGATGTGAAGCACAGTCGTATGCGCTAATCCAGTTTCTTGGGCGAGCTCACAAATCGTATGGTGTCGCTTACTGCCCACTAACATGCCAATAGCATGCACTTCTTCTTCAGAGATGCTAGGACAACCTGCCCAATGCATGTCTGCCACAGTTTGCCGACCTTTGTTGAAGGCTTTTACCCAACATGCCACTGTTCTGTACGGCCATGCTGATTCTCTGCATTCCTCTTGAAGACCTTGATGACACTGTTGTGCTGTATGACCTCTGGCACATTCAATCTTGATCCAACTCCATTGTTCCTGTTTCAAAAACATAATGACACCGTTACATTAGACCACTCGCTCACAAGTGCCTGTGTTTCCCTTGACTGTGCACATGGGGGTGGGCGAGTACATTTGCTCGGAGGTAAGGTAGGTATGTCAACAACGTGTGTTATCAGCGACACTAGTAGATTCCATTTCATAGTGTCTCTATTTAAGTTCCAACCAACGTATAAACAAAATTACTTCTCCCTTTGTGTGCTATAGCACTTGTTAAGCACAATGATGTAAGGAAAATGTCTTCTGAATGTCACTTGATATTCATGGTGTGAGTCCATTAACACCATATTTCTTATGTGCTTCAAAATTTGACAAGTCACGATAATGTGAAAACAAAACCAGCAGAGCATTGAAAGCATTATTACATAAGATGGCACTAAATTGATAGTGGTGAAACACTTTTGGCTACACCTTTGTCATCTTTGACCTTCAGCTGCTAAAGAGTGAGGATCTCTTGCTACAGGAGATAAGCCCACCAAGGAGGGGAAAACTAAACAGTACAAGAAACAGACAGTGACACACACGTCTCGTCCTTTAAACTGGTTTGAACTCCATGAGGATCCAATGCATCATTCAGTAGCAGTTCACATTAACCTGTCCTGCCATGTTATGGGGCTGTGCTAAATCCACATATTTTTATTCAGTTAAAGTAGAAATATTAAAATGGAAGCACCTTAGAGACAAGGAAAACTCAATAATTTTGTCATTGATTGAGCCAGAAAAATGTTTATTGAAACACAGTTCAATTTAACCTTGGTTTCATTACTTTGATCTTCTAAAATGAATACTATTCCAGGGTTGCTACAAGTTCTGGAAATCAGTGAATTTCAAATGTGTCAGAGAAATTAGGGAAATTAAAAAAAAAATGGAAAAATCTCATTTTTGTTTCAGTAGATGAAATGGTTTGTTTACTGAGATGTCATGTATCATCGCTAGCTGGGCGCAACTGAGTATGTGCACTGCTCCCCTTCTCCCTCATTCTTACTGCTTCTCCTCTTCCTACCATTCCTCTCAGCTTGTAGTAAATGCTGCCACCATTTCTTGCCCCTAACCTGGCAGCTGCCGAGGAGAAGCAGGGAGGCGTGAGGAGTGTTAGGATCTGATTCACAGAGATTGCTAATGCAGCGGCCGGAGAGAGTGGTCATGTGTGTGAGCTGTCTGAGTGACTGTGTGTGTGCGTGCGTGCGTGTGCGTGCGTGCTCTTGTTTTCTGACAAAGGCTATGGCCGAAAATTTAGTTGTGAGAGTGTTATCGTCTTTTCTACGTGCCTGTCTGCAGCTCAGAGATCATCTTTATGGTGCATTGCTACCTATACTCATTAATATTGATTCTCAGAGTATTTGTGCAAGTTATCTGTTGCATGGATTGATCACTGCAGTCTCATTTCATCAACATTGTGTCTGGGACACTTGAATAGCTGGCCACATGAATGGACATCCACAAGGAGCCAAATCCGGAGGCCATTTCTGCGGGTATCTCTAACAGACGGGCCTGCCGATCTGAAGCCCATTGTTTCCCTCTAATGTGCAGGCTCTGCCCATCAGATCTAGTCTCACCGACCTGCCTGCAGGCTGGATCTGTTTGTGTGTGGCATAATGTGGTGGATTTTCATGGTTTATCTGAGGAGGATACAGGACAGTGATGCTCCTTGGCAGGCCAGTGGCCATGGACGATGGATTTCAGGAATTACAACTATCTCACTGCAAGTACATTGTACAGTGCATCGTTTTATAGACATTTTACCTATTCTAGTACATTTTGGCACTTCAAAAATAATTTGTGTGTTAGAAAGTATGGCCAATAAAAAGAAGAAAATTGTGACAGTTGCTGGCGGTTTATACACTATATACTCATATATTTTTCGAAAGAAAAATCACACAATACGTGTAAAATAATAGACATAACACAGTGGCTAATAACTGATTAATAATGAACATAGTAGAACCAACATTTTATTGGTGGTCACCTATAGTGTTGGTTTACACAACTCTTCCGTGCCTTATACACTTCTTTCAAGAGGCCTGAAAATGGAGACAGGGTCAATCTAAAGCACATAATTATTTACAATTTCCAAAAACTACAAAAGCAAAAGTATCAAAACTGAACATCTTGCCTATAAGTCAACCTTAGACATAGAAACACCTGTAAATGTAATTATGTTTTTAACATCTGCTGTTTTTCATCTCCAGCTAGAAAGAAATTAAGTAGAATGTTGCAAGCTGTTATTACAGTCCACCTACAGTTAAATTAATTTATTCTTCTCTTCTGCTTCCAAAGTGAAATGTACGTTCTACTCATTGTAGGATGAGACACAGTAAATAACTGTTTGCCTTTTGCAGTTTAAAATGTGGTGCATTGTAGAACCATAGCAGATGATAGTCCTGTAAAATCAGATGCCACCGAGATAAAAATTCATATACATTTGGATTTTTCTAGACATCGAGTATTAAAATAACACACAGGGTTGACACTAGGCCTGCATTGATTGTTCGTTTCTTCTACCCTGCAGTGTTTGACACTACACTAAGCCATACTAAACTCTTGTGAACTCTGTAGGCTTGCGATTGCAGCATTGACACCAATCAGTAATTAGCGTTGTCTTGTGAATGAAGAGACATCAGTGTCACTACCATTTAAAAAACTTTTTGTACTCTTAGCTACATTTCACTCACACTAATGTATAAGCTTCGTCCTATCAAACTTTTTCACTGCAAGACAAATAGTGTCATTTTACAATGACTGTTACGAATTATGAAAAGGTAAATGTGTTCTTAAAAAGTTGAGATGCTACACTACCATGTGTACAAAAATCGGAATTTTTTTAACTGCATATTTTTTTCCAAATCAATTGAGAAACACTATGGAACGAAAAAAAAATCACGCGAAATGAAAAGTAGGTGCTTTCTTGTTTTGTGAGGAAAGTAAAGCTTTTAAGTAAAAAGTAAGTTCATAAAATGATGTGGCATAGTCTTGTACAGTGCCAAGAGCTTTTACAATAAGAAAAATCAGGAAATGGATTTCCCCATTTCTTGTCTTTACAGCCCGACATGCAGTGTGAACCTCCAGGATGGCAACTTGAGCTGGGTAGGCACGGGCTGGTCCGGTACATGCCATCCCCGCCTGAGGCACACTGTGAACACAGTCTTACCCTCCAGCCCATAAACGGTGTTTACGTCTTTGATGTAGAGTGTGCTTGCCCAGGGTTTTCGATTTTCGTCCTTCTTCCATCTCTTGCACTTACATCTTATTGCTATTACTGGCTAATCAAGGACATTCCACATTCGCAGGTTTTACCCTCCACCTGCACATGTTGCAACAAAGATGCAAGTCATCCCATTCACGTGGTATATGTGTGTGTGATAGACCCCGGCAATGGCAGTGGTTGGTTCATCTCCAGTTTCAGAAACCCACTGAGACATTACCCAACTGGAACTATAACCAGAAGAAAAAGAAGAAATCAAAGGGAAAGGTGCAACAGGCTCAAACTTACTCGAACTAACTGAAATGTCTTTTTCCAAAGCTGTTTCACAGAGGAAGACTGCACTGTAGTTCCTTCTCTAGATTGTCGCACAGATGACAAAATGGTAGATATCGAAATAGACGACAGAGGGATAGAGAAACAATTAAAATCGCTCAAAAGAGGAAAGGCCGATAGAGGTACTCAAAGTACCCTCCGCCACACACCATCAGGTGGCTTGCGGAGTATGGATGTAGATGTAGAATGTTGTACCAAATTTAAATTATCAGATTGCATTTCGCATATTCCCACTCAAATTTCAATAATGCAGGTCATCATTTTGGAACTGTTGATATGTGATACCAAATGATGATTCTCAAACAGGTAGTAGCTAGTCTTAAGGCTGTGCCTTGAAAGCCAGTTAGCTCTGTGTAGCAGTGGTTTAGGGGCATGGCTTCCTTGGAATACGGATCTTAATAGGTGTCCCGAATGCTCTGGTGTTTCAGCCTAAGGGTGTCCTACCAACCTGCACACAATTTTCATGTTCCACTGCTTACGTCAAAAGGGAATGAACAGAGTTGCTGAAAATTCCTTATCAAATCGCTGTCTCTGTATCTACCTGTTATGCTTTGATGTGTCATTAATCGATGTTTAGTGTTAATACCTTTGGAATAAGTTTGCAAATGTCCCGCCAGACTGCACGGTAATAACATGAGTAACATAAGTATCATCACCTAGTGAGAATGTCACGAATGATTTGAGGAAAAACAGCAAGAAATATAACCTCTGTGCGAAATGTATTCTATTACTTTAGTTTCCTTGCTTGCAGACTGCAGGTAACATGCATTATTAGCAAGTTTCTTTTTCTGAGTGTGCTATGCGTGACTTCAGTTAGTTTTGCTTTCTTGTGAATAACAGCAGCATACACCTGATGGGTACCTGTTCGATTTTACACAGAGTACGCGAAGGAACTTGCCCCCTTCTTACAGCGGTGTACCGTAGGTCTCTAGAAGAGCATAGCATTCCAAAGGATTGGAAAAGGGCACAGGTCATCCCCGTTTTCAAGAAGGGACGTCGAACAGATGTGCAGAACTATAGACCTATATCTCTAACGTCGATCAGTTGTAGAATTTTGGAACACGTATTATGTTAGAGTATAATGACTTTTCTGGAGTCTAGAAATCTACTCTGTAGGAATCAGCATGGGTTTCGAAAAGGAAGGTCATGTGAAACCTAGCTGACGCTATTCGTCCATGAGACTCAGAGGGCCATAGCCACAGGTTCACAGGTAGATGCCGTGTTTCTTGACTTCAGCAAAGCGTTCAATACAGTTCCCCACAGTCGTTTAATGAACAAAGTAAGAGCATATGGACTATCAGACCAATTGTGTGATTGTATTGAAGAGTTCCTAGATAACACAACGCAGTATGTCATTCTCAATGGAGAGAAGTCTTCCGAAGTAAGAGTGATTTCAGGTGTGCCGCAGGGGAGTGTCATAGGACCGTTGCTATTCACAATATACATAAATGACCTTGTGGATGACATCGGAAGTTCACTGAGGCTTTTTGCAGATGATGCTGTGGTGTTTCGAGAGGTTGTAACAATGGAAAATTGTACTGAAATGCAGGAGGATCTGCAGCGAATTGACGCATGGTGCAGGGAATGGCAATTGAATCTCAATGTAGACAAGTGTAATGTGCTGCAAATACATAGAAAGGTAGATCCCTTATCATTTAGCTACAAAATAGCAGGTCAGCAACTGGAAGCAGTTAATTCCATAAATTATCTGGGAGTATGCATTAGGAGTGATTTAAAATGGAATGATCATATAATGTTGATCGTCGGTAAAGCAGATGCCAGACTGAGATTCATTGGAAGAATCCCAAGGAAATGCAATCCAAAAACAAAGGAAGTAGGTTACAGTACGCTTGTTCGCCCACTGCTTGAATACTGCCCAGCAGTGTGGGATCCGTACCAGATAGGGTTGATAGAAGAGATGGAGAAGATCCAACGGAGAGCAACGCGCTTCGTTACAGGATCATTTAGTAATCGCGAAAGTGTTACGGAGATGATAGATAAACTCCATTGGAAGACTCTGCAGGAGAGACGCTCAGTAGCTTGGTACGGGCTTTTGTTAAAGTTTCGAGAACATACCTTCACCGAGGAGTCAAGCAGTATATTGCTCCCTCCTACGTATATCTCACGAAGAGACCATGAGGATAAAATCAGAGAGATTAGAGCCCACACAGAAGCATACCGACAAGCCTTCTTTCCACGAACAATACGAGACTGGAATAGAAGGGAGAACCGGTAGAGGTACTCAGGGTACCCTCCACCACACACCGTCAGGTGGCTTGCGGAGTATGGATGTAGATGTAGATGTAGATAGACTGTGGTAGAAATGTTCACCTCTTTCACTCTGTATCCCCCCTAATAAAAATAGAAAATTATCCCATGGAAGAGCAACAGATATTTCCTTCACCTGAAGAAAGTTGGTGTAGCTGTGGAGGAAACCCGATTCCCAACAGACTACTCTGCTAGTAACATTACTAAAATCCTCCAGTCTGTTATGCTGTGGTCGTCTCAGATCTGTTATGTTGGATCCTCATTAGCCGCTTTTATGTCATTTAATTCTCTCTGTAGAGCTGTACCATCGGAAGCAAGGCAGTATGTTGGTTGGTGGCTGGTATCCTCATTCTCTAACACGAACTGCATGCAATTATTAACTAGGTTTTTTATTAACATAAACCAAGAGCTACTTAGCTTAAGCTGACATGTGCTGTGGTACAAGCTCTCTGTGTAGTTCACCTTAGCCTCACTGCTAGTGAAGTAGAAGTCTGCAATGTTTACTATAAGGTTGCTATATGCTGCCTGTCTCTGTGCTAGAGGTTAAGTCTGCGGCTCCGACTTGGTGACACTCTGGAACTCACTAGGTGCAACAGGCTCAAACTTAATTGAACTAACTGGGACAAACTAACTAACTGGCTCACCAGTCCACTGTGGCGATCCTAAATACTGGCAGCCGAGAGGGTGTTGGTAGCACGTCTGTCTGTCGTTGGCCTCAATCGATCTTCTTGTGACCACTATGCCACACAGTGTGCTGGTGCCAGCTTACGCCAGCACATGTTAATTAATGTGCCCTGGAAGAAAACACCTAACAGCCTGGAGAATTTCAGTAATTTTAACCTTTCTGGCTGTGAAAGTTTAAATTTTACAGTAGTCTTATACTCTGTGACATTACAAAGCCTATTACAGAACCCAAGCTGACTCCAGAAGGGAAATGATTTGAGGCCAGAAAACTAGTTTTAGTTAACAGATTATACTTAGTACTTCTATGAGAGTGATAGCTGAACATATATAAACAAACATAGATTTTACATTTTGTAATATTTACATACGTCAGGTCGGGAGGTCATGTATTAGATGATTATAGATTTGATCTTTCTGCTATCTCCACCGCTCCTCATCGTGGGTGATGTTAATGCCCACAAGAGTTTATAGGACAGTTTCAAAATTTCCCAGTGGTGTGGTCTACTAGAAAAAGTGTTTTTAAAATTATAATCTCTGTATCTCAAACTCTAGGTCTTCCACTTTAACTTTGCATATGGCTCTGTCTCGGCTATCAATATTTATCTGTAAGATTGGCTTTCTCCCACCAACCTTTTGGAAGGTGCTTGCCGATGTATGCAACAGTGACCAGTTTCTGATGGTTCTATGGTTCTCTCTCTGCCATACTGAAACCCATCAAAAATGCTCACCAATCTTGAATTTAAAGAATGCCAATGACTTTTCCTTAAATCCTGGTCTTGCCTCCTAAGGGTGAAGTGAAGATATCCTCTGACAGACCAATACTGTGATATCACAGCTGACAAAAGCAGAAACCTCTCTTTCTTCAGGATTTCACTGCGAGAAACCTATACTCTAATGAAACCATGAAATAGCCATCAGCATTAAAAATCATAGACAGGCTCTCCAGCAACATGAGCAACATTCATTGAGAGATACACTTATCACCTTGAAAAGTCTTTGAGTCCATACTCACACTCTATTTTTAATCCACAAGAAAGAATATTGGGTAATATTTGTAACCACTGTAGGGACTGTCACCACCTCCTCTCAAATATGGACAAAGTATGCAATATTTGTGGACAACAGCTTCCTCTAGTAACCAAGGCATCTGTTAGGATAATGTCACTTAGCCTGACTCATCATTGTTGCTAAAACTAGCAACACACTTTGCCTAAACCACAGCATCTGAAAGTTACCCTCCCACCTTCCACCTCCATAAAAGAATAGCTGAGAATATTTATCTGGGCTTTTATTCTGAAGATGAGCTTTTTTATATAATCACACATGCTCACATGATACTTACAGAAGTGACTCTGAGCACACCATAACTCACTGCCATCCCTGAGGCATTCAAGACCTTATTTCTGACCACCAAAGTCTTTGAGTCCACCATACCCACAACTATGGGCATAACCCTGTAAACAAACTATTAGATCATTTGGCCAAGGAGGCTGTCAGTAAGGACCAGACATGATTTGTAATTAAAGGCTCTGAGACAGAGCTGCCCCAAAATACATATTAAAATAAATTCCTAAATAATGTTTCTTGACTTCCGCAGGGCATTCGATACAGTTCACCACAGTCGTTTAGTGAACAAAGTAAGAGCTTATGGACTATCAGACCAATTGTGTGATTGTATTGAAGAGTTCCTAGATAACAGAACGCAGCATGTCATTCTCAATGGAGAGAAGTCTTCCGAAGTAAGTGTGATTTCAGGTGTGCCACAGGGGAGTGTCGTAGGACCATTGCTATTCACAACATACGTAAGTGACCTTGTGGATGACATCAGAAGTTCACTGAGGCTTTTTGCAGATGATACTGTAGTATATCGAGAGGTTGTAACAATGGAAAATTGTACTGAAATGCAGGATGATCTGCAATGAATTGACGCATGGTGCAGGGAATGGCAATTGAATCTCAATGTAGCCAAGTGTAATGTGCTGTGAATACATAGAAAGAAAGATCCTTTATCATTTAGCTACAATATAGCAGGTCAGCAACTGGAAGCAGTTAATTCCATAAATTATCTGGGAGTAGGCATTAGGAGTGATTTAAAATGGAATGATCATATAAAGTTGATCGTCGGTAAAGCAGATGCCAGACTGAGATTCATTGGAAGAATCCTAAGGAAATGCAATCCGAAAAAAAAAGTAAATAGGTTACAGTACACTTTTTTGCCCACTGCTTGAATACTGCTCACCAGTGTGGGATCTGTACCAGATAGGTTTGATAGAAGAGAGAGAGAAGACCCAACGGAGTGCACCGCGCTTCGTTACAGGATCATTTAGTAATCACAAAAGCGTTACGGAGATGGTAGATAAACTCCAGTGGAAGAGTCTGCAGGAGAGATGCTCGGTACGGGCTTTTGTTGAAGTTTCGGGAACGTACCTTCACCGAGGGGTCAAGCAGTATATTGCTCCCTCCTACGTATATCTCGTGAAGAGACCATGAAGATAAAATCAGAGAGATTAGAGCCCACACAGAGGCGTACCGACAATCTTTCTTTCCATGAACAATACGAGACTGGAATAGAAGGGAGAACCGATAGAGGTACTGAAAGTACCCTCCGCCACACACTGTCGGGTGGCTTGCGGAGTATGGATGTAGATGTAGAATGTTGTACCGAATTTAAATTATCAGATTGCATTTCCCATATTCCCACGCAAATTTAAATAATGCAGGTCATCATTTTGGAACTGTTGATATGTGATACCAAATGATGATTGTCAAACGGGTAGTAGCTAGTCTTAAGGCTATGCCTTGAAAGCCACTTAGCTCTGTGTAACAGTGGTTTAGGGGCATGGCTTCCTTGGAATATGGATCTTATAGGTGTCCCAAATGCTCTGGTGTTTCAGCCTAAGGGCGTCCTGCCAACCTGCACACAATTTTCATGTTCCACTGCTTACGTCAAAAGGGAATGAACAGAGTTGCTGAAAATTCCCTATCAAATCGCTGTCTCTGTATCTATCTGTTATGCTTTGATGTGTCATTAATCGATGTTTAGTGTTAATGTTTCGATACTGTTTTAGACAGGTTTTTTTTTTAAACTTCCTGGCAGATTAAAACTGTGTGCCCGACCGAGACTCGAACTCGGGACCTTTGCCTTTCGCGGGCAAGTGCTCTACCATCTGAGCTACTGAAGCACGACTCACGCCCGGTCCTCACAGCTTTACTTCTGCCAGTATCTCGTCTCCTACCTTCCAAACTTTACAGAAGCTCTCCTGCGAACCTGCAGAACTAGCACTCCTGAAAGAAAGGATATTGCGGAGACATGGCTTAGCCACAGCCTGGGGGATGTTTCCAGAATGAGATTTTCACTCTGCAGCGGAGTGTGCGCTGATATGAAACTTCCTGGCAGATTAAAACTGTGTGCCCAACCGAGACGCGAACTCGGGACCTCTGCAATATCCTTTCTTTCAGGAGTGCTAGTTCTGCAGGTTCGCGGGAGAGCTTCTGTAAAGTTTGGAAGGTAGGAGATGAGATACTGGCAGAAGTAAAGCTGTGGGGACTGGGCGTGAGTCGTGCTTCGGTAGCTCAGATGGTAGAGCACTTGCCCGCGGAAGTCAAAGGTCCCGAGTTCGAATCTCAGTCGGGCACACAGTTTTAATCTGCGGAGGAAGTTTCATATCAGCGCACACTCCGCTGCAGAGTGAAAATCTCATTCAAGGTTCCCCCCCCCCCCCCCCCCCCTCCTCCCCGCTGTTGGCTGGTCTACCTACCTTTGGAATAAGTTTGCAAATGTCCCGCCAGACTGCACGGTAACATGAGTAACATAAGTGTCATCACCTAGTGAGAATGTCACGAATGATTTGAGGAAAAACAGCAAGAAATATAACCTCTGTGCGAAATGTGTTCTATTACTTTAGTTTCCTTGCTTGCAGACTGCAGGTAACATGCATTATTAGCAAGTTTCTTTTTCTGAGTGTGCTATGCGTGACTTCAGTTAGTTTTGCTTTCTTGTGAATAACAGCAGCATACACGAATTTGAAACCAACACAATGTGATTTCATTGTGCAATTTATTGGGTAAAATTTTGAAACATGTGGTTAAGATGAAAGTGAAGTAAGTTGGTGCTCGCAGACCAATGTAAACATGACTCAAGAACAAAAACAGGCAAGGGTATACAAGCAATTTTAACAGAGAAATGCACAAAATGCAGCTGAGTGGATGAGTGTAGTTTATCACTTAAAAGGCATATTTTTGTAATACACAAGTATAAATACGACAAATATGGTGTGTAAACTACCATGGTGGTCTGCTCTGGTTGTGCATGTCAGCCAATCACAGCACAGGATCCATGATGTCACAGCAAGATCGCTGTTTTGTCAAGCGAACTTGTCTGCCACCCCCACCATATTGTCCCTCCCCCTTCCCGCTCCAGCCTCCTCCTTACCCCCACCCAGTCGCCACTCCCATCATGCACTAGTGCTGCTGCTCGTAGTGTGGTTTCAGTTGCCTGGGACTGCAGGTGTGTGTTGTGTGTGTGTGTGTGTGTGTGGGGGGGGGGGGGGTCATCTCTTTTTTTTTTTTTTTTTTACGAAGGCCCTAATGGTCAAAAGCTATAATTGTGAGAGTATTTTTGTTGTGCCTATCTGTGACTCACCATCTCCACTATATGGTGAGTAGTAACTTCCTTTCTCATAATATTGTTACATTATTTCCATCCTGGATTTTCTGTTGTTTGATTGCTGTCTAGTTCTTGACTCAATATGAACAATGACCCACATGTTTCAACAGTTGTGGCAGATGTTTGGCTATGCCATACATTGGCAGATTTATTGTGTTTGCTTTCATATCTAGTGGGATTCCCTTGTTGTGTGTTTTTGGAAGGTCATACAGCCACTGTGATGCAGGTGCTAGGGGTAAAGCATTCTGACAGTATTGTTGTCTGGACCTGAGCTCTTGAAGAGTGAGGTAGTCTTCTGCATCACATGTTGTGGATTCTACTCGATTTGGTTGTATGTGATCCTTTAGCAATGTGTCAGTGTTCTGGCACTGATCATTTGACATTAACAACATTGTCACATTGCCTTTGTCTGCTGGTAGGGCGACTACATTGTCGTCCTCTCAGAGGGCCTGTATTACCCAGCATTCTGCCACCGAGATGTCGATCTTCGGCGTTTTGGCCTTGTCGAGGACTGTGCAGGTCTTCCTTCTCACTTCTTCAGCAGTATCAGAGGGGAGCCCACAGACGGTTTGCTCGGTGCTGCTGCTGATCACGTGTTTAACGTTCTTGCAACTGGTGCTAAATTCAGATCTTTTGGCAACACAGACATTGTTGCCTCTTGCAACTGGTGCTAAATTCAGATCTTTTGGCAACACAGACATTGTTGCCTCTTGCAACTGGTGCTAAATTCAGATCTTTTGGCAACACAGACATTGTTGCCTCATGCAATGGCTTTCTGCTCAGATTGATGATGGGTCTCAAATTACTATTGTTGGTGTTCTGCAGCTAGCAACTGGACGCTGATGAAACTTGTACTGTTTTGCTGTAGCTCTCCACTTGCAGAGGTCTGTGAAGGTGTTTCCATCCACTTACTTCTGAGTGTAGGCTGAGATACTTGAGGCAAGGTGCAGTTTTGGAAGTTCTAGTCTGCTAACACAGATGGGCTCCCGTATCAAGCTCAAAATGGCACACTGTAGACTTAATTTTGTTGCAAGAAGGTGAGGCTCCTGAGCAGCCTTGCTTTCTTGATCAGCAATTTTTGTAGCATCTTGAAGCTCTGCTGAATCTACATCTACATTTATACTCCGCAAGCCACCCAGCGGTGTGTGGCGGAGGGCACTTGATGTGCCACTGTCATTACCTCCCTTTCCTGTTCCAGTCGCGTATGGTTTGCGGGAAGAACGACTGCTGGAAAGGCTCCGTGTGCGCTCGAATCTCTCTAATTCTACATTCGTGATCTCCTCGAGAGGTATAAGTAGGGGGAAGCAATATATTCAGTACCTCATCCAGAAACGCACCCTCTCGAAACCTGGACAGCAAGATACACTGTGATGCAGAGCGCCTCTCTTGCAGAGTCTGCCACTTGAGTTTGCTAAACATCTCCGTAACACTATCACGATTACCAAATAACCCTGTGACGAAACACACCACTCTACTTTGGATCTTCTCTATCGCCTCTGTCAACCCGACCTGGGATCCCACACTGATGAGCAATACTCAAGTATGGGTCGAACGAGTGTTTTGTAAGCCACCTCCTTTGTTGATGGACTACATTTTCTAAGGATTCTCCCAATGAATCTCAGCCTGGCACCCGCCTTACCAACAATTGATTTTATATGATCAGTCCACTTCAAATTGTTCCGTACGCATACTCCCAGATATTTTACAGAAGTAACTGCTACCAGTGTTTGTTCCGCTATCATATAATGATACAATAAAGGATCCTTCTTTCTATGTATTCACAATAAATTACATTTGTCTATGTTAAGGGTCAGTTGCCACTCCCTGCACCAAGTGCGTATCTCTTCATTGTAGTGTTTGCGGTATGGAAATGTAGCCATTTTCGTTGTCCTGGCGTTAGTTCATTTTGTCTGCTACTTTGCTACTAAGCTGCTTTCAAGAATATGTGTTTAGTTACAGCCAGTTCGAAGGATTTTGACTGTGGACATTTTCAAAGAAAGTGCCAGAAATGTTGGAGAAGTTGGTGGGATTTAGTTCATTCGTGGTTTGGATCTGTTTGATTGTAATGTCACTTTTAGTAACAAACTAACGATGCTTGATGATGAAAATCTAATATTCTCCTCATTATTTTTTCCCTACATGTTGTATTTTAAACTGTCCTAAATTAATACTTGGGCATTTTCTGTTTTTCTCTTGTGGGAACACGCCAGAAAATAGGTTGACATCAATTTTAAATAAAAGGTATAATAGAAACCAGTTAATGTATAACTATCTCTATTGGTTCATTTGTGAGGAGGGTATAATCCAGCAGTATTTCTGTGTTTCTTTTCTGTGCCTATTTTTACACTGAGACTTTGTTTCTGGGTTTGACAGCTAACAAAGAAATTATTTCAGGAGGAGATGTCAAGTTCTTTATTGAAGTTACGATATTTCTCCTGACTGGAAATCTGACACCAAACTGTAGTTGTTTCTTAAGGTCAGAAATCACTGGTTTTTCTTTGGATATTCTATAGTTCCCTTATTCAAAGTGATTTTCGCTGATGTATCTCTTTTCAAATATTTCTGTAACTTGGATGCTTAGTTTCTGCATTGCTATGTTATTTGCTTCAGTTTTACAACCGTGAGAAGAGTACTAATGTTCAAAGCACCAATAAAATATCTACTTTTGGGCAAAGACGTTTGGGAAACTTTGGTGCATTCCTGCATATTTCATCTTTATTAAAAGGAACAATGCATTAAAGATGCTATGTTCCTTTTTTTAATTACTTTGTGTGGCATATGAGTGCAGGACATGTGTGTTGATAAGTCTCTGTTCCTGTTTTTGCACTTTATTGCCCCATACATATCCCACAGCCTCTTCCCCTGCTCACCAACACTTTTAGCTTAGGAGTATGATGTTTTGTAACTAGTATGTTGAAAAAATGGAATTTCAGGTAATTCAATTGTGTTTTGTATGTGTACTGTATGTGTACATCTGGACGGTACCAACTTCATAAAATAAATTATAAATGAAATTGGTTGATTTACTTTGCTTATGTCTTGGGAATATAGGTCACAGATAAAAATGAGCAGCAAAAAACATCCTCCACAGATAAGTTCTGTTTATTTTTTCTGCTGATAAAATTAAATTTTTAACTATATGCATTGTTGCAGTTGGCATGTGCTGCCTTTAGGTGGGCTTGTAGGTGCAGTTACATGGACACTGAAGAGCCCACTGCTTATAATAGGCATCCCTACACTACTACTGTATGCTGCAGTGCGCTTGGCAGGCGAACGGTATCACAGACGCTGCTTGCGGTCCGTGGCGGCTCTTGTTGGAGCATTGCAGGAACTGCAGACCACTTCCAAGAAGGCACTCAGACGTGTGCAGGAGAATGAGCTGATTGCACGAGGTTTCATGTTGTAAGTAACAGCTCTATTAAATGGATTATTTAGTTTTATGGCATATGTTTAAAAGGCTGAGGTAAGCAAAACATACCTCACAATAAGAGGTCTCACTTTTCAGCTTAGAGAATTTGAGGCCAACAATACAATAAAGCAGCATAAACTGAAAGAAAATGTAAGCATTCAATTTATATATTTTTGTTTATTATTCCATCACCTGTTTACACAGCACACAATATGAAAACATTACAAACTGCATCAGAGATCAGGAACTAAAAAATTAAAATGTAGCAATAATCCATCAGTTATTATTAGGCACAAAATTCGCAGAATACCTACTGCAGATTCTATTAGGCTCTAAAATCTGAGTACCTGTACCTGACCACAAAAAATACTCAGTAACACTTACAATGTGTACTTCATCTGTCTGTGAAGGGAAAATACAGAAATAATAAAATGCAAACTTTTTAAGAAAAGACCACTGCACATGAGGTGCTCACTTGAAAAGACAGGACAAGACACTCTGTGAGAGTGAAATGCACATGCTTCTTGAAACTTCCAGGCTGGCTTCTACCTGGTACTCTGAACACGTCTATGCATAGACACGTTCAGAGTACCAGGTGGTGCGCGTAAATATGTTCAGAGCACACAGAGACAGGTACAAAGGTGCGCGCGATAACATGTCCAGAGCAGTTAAAGGGTTAAACCTGAATTCTGGACTGGGACTCAAGCATGGGATCTTTGCCTTTGCTCAGTCAGTAGAGCATTTGCCTGCCAGAAAGTTTCATATCAGTGCACACCCTGCTGCAGAGTGAAATTTCATTCTGGACCCTTCCACCATGATTCCATCATGGGAAAAGAGTCCCAGGGACTACAGCTGTCCTGCTTGTTGCTGGTGGAAAACACACAAGTTTGAAAACAATAAACTGGTAGCCAATATCGCAGGAATTCTTTTTATTCCATGATTACCGGTTTCGGTGAAACTAAAACCGCTATCATCAGATCTAGGGAGGACAGAAAACAGTATAAAAGTGGGCTTGGATTCCACTTATATAACACGCATACATACAAAAATTTAGGTACATACCTAAGGACACATACAGGTTACAACATCAAGGCAGACAATGGTGATATTAATAGTTGCCTATAACATGCAGGCCTTACAAAATTGTCATAGGTAGCACATAGGCACCCAAGAGAGATGACATTATAAACGTTAAGTGTCTCCATCACACAGAAGGGCAAGCTAGGTACTACCGCAATTCCGGCTCTGCTCTTACACTACAGGCCGCGTCGCGAGATGGTGCTAGCAGAAGAGGCACCAATGACGGTCACAGCTCATGTCATAACAGGCTCTGCGTGTGTGGTAACACTATGTCATTAGCTTGTACATAATTCTGAGACTGCCAAGTGACACAGCTCAACTTATTTTGGGTATATTACACACACACACACACACACACACACACACACACACACACACACACACACACACACTACCTCACCCCATGCCTCTGCCTATCACATCACATTGGTCACACTTTGTCACGCTCACTGGTGCTGGCTCAGCAACAAATTGTAGTTACGTTGCAATTTAATACACGTGTACTATTTTAAATCTCCAGTGCTACCTTGTTACATTTAGTTAAAAAAAAAAGTTTCCTGGAAGCTGCTGCAACACCATTCCGGCATGTTCCAGCTGAAATTAATCCCTGGTTGTCAGGGAAACAAAAAATGATTGCAAGGATGTTTTGGCATTCCCTGTATATAAGTACAACATGAGAAACTTCTCGGGTGTTTTAAGGGTTGACTTGGCAGTCTGAAGATAGCACCACACACACTGTCTGACCAGTCAGAACAGGAATAACAGAGATATGGCCACTAGCCTCCATGCCACCACCAATCTGCACAACACCCAACTATCTAATTCTCTCTGTTTTAAGTGGCACTTGTGTTGCACACAGCATTCAGTTACTTCTTACATGAGGTTTGGTGTACTCAGTGTGTTATGAGTCAGTGGCTGTCTTTTATCAGTAGTCATGTATGTTCAATCTCCTTTGGCACCAAGAGTAATGGTTCCAGCCACTGCTGTTGCAGTGTGCACCTTAATTTGCTGGACATGTTGCCACAATAGCCAGAATTGCAGACAGTTTTTTGGCTATCCCGGGCATGTCAGAGCTATTCCTTTGTTTATACTTGAATGCAGATCTAGGTGTCACTCTTCCCATGGCTGTTTTTTCTAAACACATGCTTTAGGCATTCTAATCACGGTTCCAAATGGTTAGTGTCATAAATAACTCTTTCTATGTAAGTGAATGTGTTTAGGCAGTCCTGTTCTGTTTAGGCAGCCCTTTTTGTGCATTACCTGAAGAAAACTTCACACATTTAGGTACAAGTCAAGTCAGTTATAAGCACCAAGAGGCCACGTTAATAAAATGTTGATGCACCAGTGAAAGCATTCTGTCAACATTAGTGCCAAATCTTTGAAATGTCCCATAAATATATTTGCCCCTGCAAGTCACAGCGGAAAACTCATTGGAGTACTGTCTGTCATCTGACAATGCTTTGTAAGAAGTACATGATGTTGTATAGTGGCAGAATGGACTAATAATGTCTGATGGAAATTTTTCAGGTACCAGTTTCAGTGTGACTTTCACTGGCTATACTTGGATTAACAGCTACATCATTGGAGCCTATCATCTGTTTTCTTGAGGGAAGTCATTTTCCTGCATAGGCTGTATTATTTTTGAAATAATCACTGTATTTCATGATTTAACTGTTAGCTAATTTCACCTGCTTGAGCATTATTAAGGTACCTGGTGATAAAAACAATACCAACATTTACAACAGCTTCAAGAACAAGTAAGAAATAAAATCAGAAATATACACACATGAAAATATATGCACTTATGTTACTTCCATCACTGCAAAACATTGTAAACATGTACCCTCATGCACTGAGATGACACAATTTGAGGGATAATGACATGCACATATACAGATGGTAGTAGTATCATCTGTGCAAGGTATAAAAGGCCAGTGCATTAGTGCAGCTGTCACCTATACTCCAGTGATTCATGTGAAAAGGTTTCCAATGTGACTGTGGCTGCATAACTGGAATTAACAGAGACTTTGAATGCAGAATGATAAGTGGGGATAGACACATGAGACATTCTGTTTTGAAAATTGTTAGGGAATTCAGTATTCCAATATCCACAATGTCAAGAAATTGCTGGGAATACTGTATTTCCGGCATTACCTCTCACCACAGACAACACAGTGTCAAGAGCCTGCTCTTTATGACCGAGAGCAGTGGTGTTTGCTGCTGGTGCTAACAGACAACTGACATTGCGTGAAATAATTACGGAAATCAATGTAGAATGAACGTCGAACATATCTGTGAGGACAGTGTGGCATTAATGGACTAAGGCAGCAGACGATCAACACGAGTACCTTTGCTAATAGTACGTTATCATCTAAAGTGCCTCTCCTGGGCTCGTGACCATGTATGTGGGACTCTTAGATAACTGGAAAATCATGGCCTGGTTAGATGAATCCCAATTTCAGTTGGTAAGAGCTGATGTGGTAGAGTTCAAGTGTCATGCAGACCCCACAAAGCCATGGTCCCAGATTGTCAACAGCGTACCATGGAAGTTGCTGGTGACTCCAGAATGGTGTGAGCTGTACTTACATGGAATGGACTGGGTTCTGGGATCCAACTGAACCAATCATTGACTGGAAATGGTTATGTTTGACTCCTTGGATACCATTTGTAGCCATTCAGTGATGAAATTTTTATGGATGACCATGTCATTGAGCCACAGTTCTCGAGTAATTTGAAGAATGTTCTAGACAATTTGAGTGAATGATTTGGCCACCCAAATCACCCCACATGAATCACATCGAACATTTATGGGACATAATGGAGAGGTCAGTTCGTGCCCAAAATCCTACACTGGCAACACTTTTGCAATTATGCTCAGCTGTAGAGGCAACATGGCTCAGTATTTGTGCAGGTGACTTCCAACAACTTGTTGAGTCCGTGCCACGTGAAATTGTTGGGCTGCTCTAGGCAAAAGGAGATCCAAAACGATATTAGGAGGTATCCCATGACTTCTGTCTCGTGGGTTTATATTCCAGATATGTGTGGTGGAAACAACATGTGATGGCATCCTAAATAACAATTTTGTACAAGCAAGGTAGTTATGGCACAACCTTTTTCCTGCCATCAGTATTGTCAGTGGAGTTAAGAACTTGGTTTGCGCAGAGTCCAACTTTCAAACCCAAAGGTACCTCCAATTTTTTGTCAGCCAATAGGTAGTGAGCAGAGGGCTCATGCTGTCAGTGGCTATCATGTCCGTATGAATTTTTGGCAATCTTGTAAACATCAAATTTACTGCGGAGGTAGAGAGAGACAGTAAACTACACTTTTAGGATATGACACAAAGAGCAGGTAGCAGACTTAGTCTTGGAAACCTGTGCATGTGGACATGTGCTAAATGAGACATTTTGTTCATGTAGCATGAAGAAAGCTATCTTAACATGATATCTTACAAAATAGGAGCTACAATGATGGAAAAAAATAGTACACTCTTTTGGAGGTTTTCACTTCACTCGAGATTTATTGTTGCAACAATGGATATGGAGTACATGAAATGATTACATTTACAGATCAATAGTACAATTGGTTCTGAAGTACTTGGTATCGACCCATATGGAAACACCAATATTAGGACAAGTGCTGACTCTGGCATACAGTTGATTGTACAGATGGCAAATACTGTCCTGGGATACATTTTGCCATGCCTGCTCGACCTGTTCACATAGTTCTGTAAGAGTTGTTGGTTAATGAGTTGCACAAGTCACATCTCGTCCCATCATATCCCACACCTGCACGATTGGAGACAAGTCCAGAGATTGTGCTGGCCAGGGAAATTGCTGCGTGTCATGCAGAGCATTTGGGTTTTACAGGCCGTGCGTGGGTGATCATTACCCTGTTGCAACAACCCATCACCTTCCTGTTGCAAAAATGGCAAAAGAACGGGTTTAAAAACATTCTGCACATACCAAGCACTGGTTAGCATCCCCTCCAGAAACACCAAAGGTGAATAAGGGTTGTAGTTTATGGCAGTCCAGACCATAAGGCCTGGTATGGCACGGACGCACTCTGTGAGACAGAGCTCACCAGGTCTACATCATAAGCGCAAATGACCATCACTTGCGTGCAGGCAGAATCTTCTCTCATCACTGAAAACAGTGATGCATCAGACCATCTTCCAAGTGGTCCTCTGATGGCACCAGTCAAACCATGGAAGTCGCTGCCCTGGTTTGAGTGGAAAGCTGGCTAGAGACATGCGTGCCCATAGTCCAACTGCTAATAACTGGTTTGTAACAATTCGTGTTGACACTTCTGGGCTCACAAGCCTTCTTATGTGTGTGGTAGCTGCACAATCTACCACTGCTGCCCTTACAGTATAAAGATCTTGGCAGGTGTCTGTGCTGCATAGAGGTCCAGATCCTCGTCTATGGGTGTGAGAATGTTCGTTGACCACTGATACCAGCGTCATTGCACAACTGATACATCATCTTTAACTTGTGTACTAACACTCTAAAAGGACTGTTGTGTCACTTGTAAGGCCACAATGTGACCCTTTTAAACTTGCTCAGCTGGCTTTAGGAAACATGTGCATCTCTGTGGCATGTTTTCCAGTTTGCTTCACATGTTTGCACCACACTGAGTCTTCTAGCTGTGAGCATTCCTTCTTAAAAGAGTAAATACAGGTGGCACTCTGATAGCTATGCCACTATGCTGTCTGTTGATGGACAATGCTGAAACTATTATCAGTACATCTACTATACCCGAGGTGGCATATGCCATAATAGAATCAAAATTGACGTAATCTTTCCAGGTGTACCAATTTTTTTCCCAGCGGTGGATTTTCAATAATAATCATTTGCAATCAAAATAAGAACTGCTTAAGTACAAGTTTAGAAAACACAGCTTTAGTAAGATTGATTTTTGATCCACATTTTGTATATGAAACAAATGAGGATCAGTGATATGTATGGGGAGACCAGAAAACCTTCTGCAATCCTGCAGTACTGTAGCACCAAAACCAGTAGAATCAGGTGCTGATTGCAAAGTCATAGTCTGAAGCTGATGTACTGACTGCCAACATAGATCAGACATACACAGTCACCACTGCAGGATGACCTTGGTTTCAGGACATTTACTGTGTGCCACATCCCACCAAATATTATGATAACTGTATTGACAAGATCAATCAGTTTTAGCTGAATGCCACACAGAGCAAAAATGCTATTTAAAGCAGAATGAGTTAGCCAGCCTGTGACGGTGGAGAGTAGATTGTAAAATGATCATTGAATAAGATTCCAAGAGATGAAAATTCTGGCTCACAGAGAATCGCATTGGGGCTTTGTTATAAAATTGCCGACCAGCATATAATATGGGCATGCAAAACATATATTCTAGACCACCTAATTACGAACCTATCCAAACTTTTTGAGAGTGGTAGCAGTAAAGTGACCACGATCCTGTTACAGGAACAGTTGTCACCAATTGCAAAAAGATCATCAAGAAAGCTCAGATAGTACTAATGTTTGATTGAACTGATAGAAAGACACTGTCAACTAAGAACTAAAAATATTTGAGTCAGATCTGGGAAATGCAATAAAATTGGGGTTTAAGTTGAAAGATGCTATAAATCATGGTATGCATAAGTACTTTGCAAGTAAAGTAATAAAAGACAGCAAAGATCCATCCTGGTTTAATTGTATCCTTTATAGAATATTAGAAAATCAGATTGTATTACAGTCTCACAATAAGAGAGATTGCAAGGATGAAGAAGCAGAAAAGTTGATGACAACTTGTGCAATGTGAGAAGAGCAGTGCGTAAAGCCAGCAATATTTTTTCAGTCATATGCTGATGGTTTATCAGAAAATCCTAGGAAGTTCTGATCATACATAAAGTCAGTGAATGGATTCAAACCTTTCACTCAATCTCTCGTGGATCCCTCTGGTATCTAAACTGAAGAGGGTGGACAGAAAGCAGAAATTTTAAATTCTGCATTTGAATATGTCTTCATTCAAGATGATGGCACTTCACCAATGTTTGATCACTGCACAGACATACAGATGAGTGATTCCAATGTTAACCCCTCCGGCATTGAAACACAACTAAATCTACCAGGGCCTGATGGAATTGCAGTTGGATTTTACATTGAACACACCATGAAAACAGTAGATGAGTCTTGTTATTTGGGCAGCAAAATAACTGACAATGCCAAAGTAGAGAGGATATAAAATGCTGATTGACAGTTGCGAGAATAGTTTTTATGAAAAAGAGTTAGTAAAACTGAATGTAAATTTAAGTTTTAGGAAGTTTCTGCTGGAGTTATTTCTGTGAAGTGTAGTCTTATACAAAAGTGAACATGGACAATAAGCAGTACAGACAAGAAGTGAATAGATACTTTTGAAATGCGGTGCTACAGAGAGCTGTTGAAGATTAAACCGTGGAAACTCCAGGTTGGAATATTAACAATGTAAGGAAAAGATAGGTTGCTGTATACCATGAAGATGACATGTGAAGTTGCTAACAGGCACAGTTAAGACACTTAATGTGACCTTTGGGCCACAGCCTTTACCAGAAAAAGAAACACACACACATTCATTCACACAAGCAATGATCGCCATCTTCACACCTTGTCATTCTGGTCCAAGCTGGCAGCCATGTGTGTGTGAGGTGTACTTGCTTGTGTGAATGAATGTGCACATGTATCTCTTTCTGACTAAGGCTGTGTCTGAAAGCTGACGTGTAACTGTCTTTTAATTGTCCCTGTCTGCAACTTAACAGATCCTTTTTATGGTAAGTAGTAATCTATCTTTTCTCTACATTGTTAATGTTGAAGATTAGATGACTAGCTCAAATAATAACTGTATTGGATAAAGGAAAAAAGAAATTTTTGGCAAAACTTCATTAAAAAAGGGTTTGCTTGATAAAATGCATGATGAGGCATCAAGGAAACCTCAACTTAATGATTGAAGGAAATGAAGCAGCTAAAAATTGTGGAGGGAGACCAAGGCTTGAATGTAGTAAGCAGGTTCAAATGGTTGCAGGTTGCAGTAGTTATGCAGAGATGAGAAAACTTTCACAGGATGGGCTAGTGTGGAGATGTGCATCAAACCATTCTTCAAACTGAGGACGACTATGATGATGACAACAACAACAACAAAAACAACAGCAGCAACAACGCCACAGACCTAGCTTCTTTCTTAGCTCATATTTACTAAGATTCAGTCCCACAGCAAATACTCTCTTATGGCTGGCAAAGCAGCACAGATCGGTCCAGTTTGCAAAAAAGGGTAATGTATTGGTTGCACAGAATTATGGATCATAGAATGTTACAGGCATTTTTGGGTGTACTCCATGTTTGATCTCTCACCTGATGGCATGAGTGTGCCAGCTTTACCTTACAAGTAATTTGTGGTTGCCTTTCTTGGACTTAATTGCTTGAGAGGACCTGCTACACAGTGCCATTAAACTGTGCCTTGTGACTTCTCCTTTTGAAGTTGGGGCAGATGTTGAAAGAGAGCTCTGATCTATTTCAGTTTGCAGTAACTCTTCTGTATTATAACGGCAAAGTTTCTGCTGTATATTTACTTTACAATTGCAGGCAATGGAGATGGTTCATAACTTGTAATTCACTGTAGATCATAGTATGTATGTAATACTTTGGGATTAGAGCATGAATGACAGTTCTCATCACGAGTCTTCACTTCTTCCATCATTCACTTTCTTGCCAGCACCACTTTTCTCCTCGAATTGTAAGGCATCGCCAAGTCGTTACGCCAAAGCACTGGTGCGGCTCATAATTAGAGGTTCTGAGGTGGAGTCACCCCTAAATATATATAAAAATAAATAACTTATTACAGAATTTAAAGTTTTAGAACACGTTTCCCATTATTTGCAGACAGGCTTAAATAATACGTTTTTGCAACTGTTGATATGTGAAATCAAGCAATGTTTTTCAAACAGGTAGTAGCCACTCTTAAGGCTGCACTTGGAATTGCCGCTAGCTCTATACAGGAGACAGGTTTGGGGCATGGCTTCCTCAGAGTACAGCTCTTATGGGCATCCTGAAGACTGGTGATTCAGCCTAAGGGTGTCTTACCGACGTGCACAGTTTTAGCCCCCCCCCCCCCCCCCAACCTCATGAATGATTTGAGGAGAAGCACATGAATTATAATTTAAACATTAAAAACAGTCTTGATTGCAACTTTTTATTTTTATTGGGGTGACCGGTTTCAATTCTATTTAAGAACCATCTTCAGACTCCAGAACGGTGGGTGGAATAACTTATTCCATCATCAAGGGTTGGCGCAATTTGCCCCATGAAGTCCACCCACCATTCTGGAGTCTGAAGATGGTTCTTAAATAGAATCGAAACCAGTCACTCCAATAAAAATAAAAAGTTGTGATCAAGACTGTTTTTAATCTTGAAATTTTAATTTTAAAGATTGCTGATAATGTTTTCAAAAATTTTACATGAAATATACCCCGTATGTGAAAATTCCCTGTTTTACTTTAGTTTCCTAGCTTGCTGACTGCAGTAACATGCATTACTAGCAATTTTCTTTTTGTGAGTGTGTTACACATGAATTTAGTGAGTTTTATGTTCTTGCAAATAACAGCAACATATCACAAGTTCAAACACAACACAGTATGAATTCAGAATCCAGTTTATTAGGTAAAATTATGGAACATATGGTTAGTATGAAAGTGAAGGAATTTGGTCTACCCAGACCCGATGTAAACTTGAATCAAGAACAGAAATGTGTAAATCCAGACAGGGTGTACACACAATTTTAACAGAGCAATGTATGATGCAGATGGGTGGTTGTGTGCATTGTATCACTTAAAATTCATATTTGTGTAATACATAGTCAACGACCTGGCCGCTGTGGTAACACCAGTTCCCGTCAGATCACCGAAGTTAAATGCTGTCGAGCTGGGCTAGCACTTGTATGTGTGACCATCCTGTCTGCCAAGAGCTGTTGGCAAGCAGGGTGCACTCAGCCCTTGTGAGGCAAACTGAGGATCTACTTGATTGAGAAGTAGCAGCTCCAGTCTTGTAAACAGACATACGGCCTGGAGAGTGGTGTCCTGACCGCGTGCCCCTCCATATCCGCATCCAGTGACACCTGTGGGCTGAGGATGACATGGTGGCTGGTCAGTACCATTGGGCCTTGCAAGACCTGTTTGGCTGGAGTTTAGTTTTAGTAATACATAAGTGTAGATATGGCGTGTAAATTACCATGGCAGTTGCTCGGTTGCTCATGTCAGTCAATCACCGCATAAGGCCTGTGACATCATGGAAACGTCAATGATTTGTCATGCAAACTCAAACACTATGGTTCGAGTGCACAAAACATAAAATCTGTGAAGTTTAGAAATAAAAATACCAAAAATATTAAGCTTGCAACAAAGCTAACATACGCTGTATTAAAGATCTCTCCAGAACACGTCTTTTAATACTATTTGTGGTGGTAAACTGTTGGGAAATGTGACGTTGGAGGATGAATAAGCTCCATGTATCCTAGGCATAGGGACTTTATCTTGATGTTAGTTCGTAGTTGATTATGAAATGGAAACAAGATGCAGTATCTAAACATTTGGCTAGTACGTATTATTGCCCCTCCGAACCCCCCCCCCCCCCCCCCCCCCCCCCCCCCCCCCACTCCTGCATGCTTGGTTGTGGCGACAGACTAATCTTTAGTGTAGCCCTAGGTGTAGGTTAATTGCAGCATTCCCTAGTACGGAAACCACAAGCCATACCTGCCAAAGCATAAGCACACATTCGCCATCAGCCCTTGTTGAGGTGACCGAGCGAGGTGGCGCAGTGGTTAGACACTGGACTCGCATTCAGGAGGACGACGGTTCAATCCCGCGTCCGGCCATCCTGATTTAGGTTTTCCGCGATTTCCCTAACTCGCTCCAGGCAAATGCCGGGATTGTTCCTTTCAAAGGGCACGGCCGACTTCCTTCCCCATCCTTCCCTAATCTGATGAGACCGATGACCTCGCTGTCTGGTCTCCTTCCCCCAACAAACCAACCTTGTTGAGGTGACTTCCTTTTGCATCTATCTGCACATATGACACAAGGACGTGCACCATGGGATGTTCCAGACTTAATAACTACCTAAACTACATTTTCAGTTTCCATAAACATTTTTGTCAACCTAAGTAGATGAAAGTAGAATATGTTATTTCATAGCATAAACATGTCACACCCCAACAAATTACATTGTTTGTATGTATCAGGCTCCTAGAGCATATTCTAAGGTCAAACATTAAGACATTTATGGAAGAAACAAGCTCTTCTCAAAGAATCAATATAAATTAAGTAGAAAAACATTTGCGTGAAACACAGTATTCACACACAAGATCTTGCAAAAAACAGATACAGGTGACCAGGTAAATTGTGACTTCCTTTATTTCCGTAATATGGTTGATCCTGTGCCACATCGTTGACTGCTAACCAAGATCAAATCTTACAGAGTATCATCACAAGTACGTGAATGGCTCAAGGAATATTCGACTAATAGAATCCAGTTTGTCATATAGGACGACAAATGTTCCATAGAATCAAATGTAATAGTGAGTGTGCCCCGAGGAAGTGTAATAGTACCATTAATATTTTCAGCATGCATAAATAATTTGTCAGATAGGTTGAGCAACACAATTTTGAGTTGCACAACTGCTGTGTTGAAGAATCAAATGACTTACTACCTCATTCCTCAATCTAATACTGGCAGGCTACAAATCATTTTTCAAAGAGAATATTTTAAAAGCAACTCACACATTTGTTTCCTCTTAGAAAACAATTTTTAGTGTTTATCTTTCTTTCAGTAGCAGTAAGAAGAAAATTACTTTGAAATTCTCAGTTTTTATTTTGTTGCAGCTCTGTAACAGGTAGTTCTGTTGAACGACTAGAAAATTCATCTCTACCAAGCCTGACACGACGATGGCACACACTACCTGGTCTTCGTGAAGGTCTGTTGTCTGCCTTAACTGCAGCTGTGCAGAGCCTTACTGAAGCGACACGAGTTCTTGTAGAGCAATACCCTTTGAGGTTAGTAGAGTATATTGTCTTGAAAACAGAATGAATGGTGATTAGTAATATGTTGCACAATTTGAAGAGACTGTCCTGGATGCTTCTTTGTGGCCTCAAGCAAAACAGTCTCCTAAATAAAATAAATAATTTTACTCATCATGGTGCATATGCCAGTAGTTGATTGTAGATTTTGTATAGTTATTGTCTGTTATTAATGTGACCTTTTAAGCATACATATTTTAAACTAATCTGCAACACAGCATTTAAGGTTTATTATTAAATTGAATAAAATTTATGATTCAAGTAGTTGATAAAATTAAAAAAAAATTGAAACACTAAATCATCAAAGTATTCAGGACAACTTATGAACATCTCTATGGTTAACTACACTTTTTTTTAAACAAAGTGCAAAAGTTGAGAACATGTCCATGTATAAATCAGTATTTCAATTACAAAAATAAACTATCGTAACTATAAGCAAACACAAAATTTTCTTGAGCTTCCAGCCACGTCAAGTGGTTAAGTATCCATGAGCATTCTGAGGAGTACTCCTTGGCCATTGTCAACTGGTGACTGTCATAAAGTTACTGATTCCATTACAGCCAAGCCATTGCCCGTGTTGTCACTCATGCTTAGTCCATTTCCATGAGAGGTAATATTTTCAATGCGCACCTGCTATATCTGATGGCTGGGTCCCTAGGCTTGTTAATCTGTAAGCTGCCATCCTTATTAAGAGTGGTGTCACATATTTTTATCTATATTGCTTCTTTTATTGCATTATCCCAGAAATGGTTTGTTCATCTGTGAACTATTTTGACAAACACTCGCACATTCACACAAGCACAAATCACACACCCAAGACCGTTGTCTCTGGCCACTGTGGCCGGGCCTTGTACAGCAACTGCAGATGGTGGGAGTTATGTGAAAGCTGGGATGGGGAGGGGAAGAGATAGCAGGGTAGGGGTGGAGGAAAGCATAGTGCTGCTTGCAAGATCAGGCAGGGGCATAGGGGGGACAGGGTAGGGCTGCTAGGTGCTGTCATGATGTTTGAGGGGTTGGATGGAAAGGGGGGGGGGGAGGAGAGTGGTGAAGGAGAGAAGTATAGGAGGAGAAAAAGAATAGTAGATATGTTGGTGGAACAGAAGGCTGTATTGTGCAGGAGTGGGAGAAGGGAAGGGGGTAGGTGGGCAAAGGACAGGAACTAGCAAAGGTTGAGGTCAGGGGGATTACAGGAATGTAGGAGATATTGCATGGAGGATTCCCACCTGTGCAGTTTGGCAAAGCTGGTGTTGATAGGAAGGTTCCAAGCAGTAAAGTCTGTGAAGCAGCCATTGAAGCAAAGTGTGTTATGTTTGGCAGCTTTTTCAGCAACGAGTGATCCAACTGCCTCTTGGGCACTGTTTGTTGGTGAGCAATCATGCGGACAGACAAATTGTTGATTATCATGATCAAATAGAAAGCAGCACAGTGGCTGCAGCTTAGTTTGTAGGTCTTATGACTGCTTTCACCAGTAGCTGTGCCTTTGATGGGATGAGTGATGCCTGTGACTTTATAATTCTACCTGCCAACAAGGGCTCCACAACTGTGGGTTTGAACCATAGGTATTGCAGGTGGAGGGACTCCACCAGCTGTCAGATTTGTCCACCTACAAACCCTGCCACAGGGACCCCATTTCAGATATCCAACAGGATCTCCAGTCTCACTCATCAAATCCATAGAGCCATCTCAGAACCTCTCCCCAGAGTATCTCTCTATCCTCACACATACCACACCCTCCACTCCTACCTTCTGTATGTTTCCTGAAGTCCATATACCCAACCACCCAGGATGCCTCATTGTGGTTGGTAACTATGCAGCCCCATCTCCCTCCTACACTTGAGAATCTCTGCTCTTCTGGGCTAACACTTACCCATAATGTTGTTGTTGTATCCGGATCCTGCTCCAGCTACTGCCGGGTCTGGATGCTGACGAGTCCTCTCCATTTGGCTTGGTCCGCCCATCACTTTTCTTCTTCCATTTGCTGCCAGGTCACACCTCTCCTTTTCACAGATATTCTCACTCTCGTGTTCCACCATGTTCTTGGGTGCCCTCTAGGTCTTTTTCCATCCACCTTTAGTTCTTCCATATTGCTTTCAAAACACAGACAAGCCTCGGAATGAATGCCCATAATGTACCCTCCTATATAAAAGGTATCAACCAATTCTTTTACTGACTGTACATAGTTCCAGTTCCAATTCCTTTACCACAGAGTGCCCTGCTCATCACTATTGATGCCAACCTCCCTCTTCACTAACATCCCTAATGCCCATGGTCATGCTGCTATTGAACAGTACCTTTCCCAACACTCGACTACCTCCAGATCTACAACCTCCTTCCTTGTCACCATGACCAACCGTCAATTACTTCAGCTTTGAATGCATAATTTAGAAACAGATCAGCGGTTCAGTGATGGGCAACCATATGGCACCATCCTGTGCTAACCTATTCTTGGCCCGTCTAGAGGTATCCTTCGTAACCACTCAGAACCCCACAGCCCTTACCTGATTCAGATTCATTGACGACACGTTCATACATGGATTGAGGGTGAGGACCACGGGCATTTATTCAATATGCGCTAGCTGTGCACTGCAAGCCTTTTCAAAATTTTTCCCATATTACTAATACTTCTATTCTTGAAATCTGTGGAAAGTATTTAGAAGAGGAACATGGAACAAACAGCAATGCATTCTGCTGTTACTGAACATGAGTTTGACTGCCGCAATCTGTGACAGAAAATGAGCTCAGACACATGCTCTGTGTGCTGCTGGGTGACAGCCCTCTTCTGATCTGACTCGGGGAACTGAGGGAATGTTGTCCACCAGCAGCTAAGCTGAGCTTTGTGGAGGGGGAAGCATTCTGTGGCATGGCTGATTGTTTAGGAATTGTGGGCAGGAGGGGAGGGATGGGAGGGAGTGTGCCCACTTAGTTTTCAGGAGGGGGCTGCAACTTGTCACTGATGTGTGGGGAAGGCACCTCGCTGCTCAGAAGTTCTCGTGCTTCAGGCTGGATCCCTGAAAGCGCCATCACTTATACGAGTGCGTTACCGTGCCGTATCGTTATAGCCTTTGCACCGCTTAACAGCGTTGGTATATCCGCCATTTCGGCGCTGGTGCCTTAGTAGTTATTACCCCAGATTAAACCTCTACTGGCAATGACGCTTTCACACATCAGTGTTGTGTGTTCAGAAACGTTCCCAATGTTGTTTTCATTTTTTATTTCTTTAACTGTAAATGTTTGTAATAACCTAAAATATGGTGTAGGATTTTGTTTCCAACTTTGTGATGTTTTTTAGGGGTTTTGTTCCAAGTTCAGAACTGACAATTGAGGTAAATGTAACTAAGAAACACTTGCTAGGAAACCAGTTTCCATGAGAACTGTTTAAGAATAAATGGAAGGAGTTACAAAAGGTAGGCTGAAGCACAATTACCTAAAGTAGTTTCTGAGCATAAGGGCAAACAAGAACATTACACTAGACATTTTTCTATTTCACAGTATGGAAGTGTTGATTGGTTGACGGGTTATCCCGATTCAAATAAACTTTTCTGTTGGCCATGTTTCTGTTTTCCAGAGCAATATTGGCGATGAATAAATATGGGTTTTCAGATGTAAATCAACTGTCAGTTGGGCAACAAAGGCATTCGAAATCCCAAAATCTCTGTCACTTCTGCATTTAAAAATGTTTGGGAAGGACAGAGTTGACATCTTGCTAAATGAGCAGCACTGAAGTGATATTAGGCAGCACATCAAACAAGTTAAAAGGAACAGGGAAAATTTGAAAAGACTCATTGATGCAATGTGTTATATAACAAAATAAGAGCTCCCATTTTGAGGACATGAGTTGGATGCTACTATTAACAAAGTAAATTACATGGAATTACTAAGTATTTTGAAAAACTATAACCCTTGTTAGAGGCACACTAGAGTATATCTACAGTATTTCAAGGAACTTTCACAACCATACAAAATGAAATTATTGAAGCTATTTCTGAGGTAGTTAAGGAATCACTGAAACAAGAAATAAAATTGCTTGGCGAAACTTCTGACATATTGTGTAAATTGCAATTGTCAGTAATTCTGCGTTATGTTCATAAAGATAGTGTGAATGAAAAATTCTTTAGTTTTACTGATGATAGAGCAGGCAGAACCACTAATGATTTGTTTGCTCAAGATGAACACACAGTTGATGAATTTGCCATTGCAGAGACGTTGGTTAACCAGACATTTAGTGGAGCTTCAGTACTGAGTAAGAGCCTGCAGAGTAAGGTTTTGTCAAGATATATGCCCCTGTATTGAATTTTGTTTCGCAATAAAGCATCTTTAACATTAAAGAATGTAAAATATTTTTGCAAATTATGAATGGTATTTCTTCATTTATTCTGTGTTGTGACAGAAGTTGCACATTACAGGAACTTGTTCAGAGAAAGTTTCCATCACTCACCTGTTAGATGGTACTTCTCATCCCGCTTGGTCTACACTATTGAAGAACACAAGTCAAATCCCTACAATTCTTTGACAGAGTTCCAAATAACAGTGATAACTGGAACAGTGATGCAGTGGTGATGTGTTAGTGTATTTTGGTTTTTCTGCACAATTTCCAGTCAGTCCTCTTGCTGGAAATATTTTGAAAGCTGTTCAGTTACACAGATGTGTTGTATAACATACCGCACATGAAAAACTATGATGTTGTGTATTGCAGCAAGAAGATTGAGAGGATTTTAGAACATTTGCAATTCGACAGGAAACACATTTTTGATATTTTTTTGGAAATCTGTGACTCAAAATCATGATACAATTTGTAAAAACAGAGTGAAGAGATTGCATTCAAATGACTCAGAAATGGGCATTTATCATTGTCTATATTTTGAAACAATTGATCGCAGTTGTGAGATAGACCAAAGGTTCTCTTTCTTCAATAATATGGGATTTTTCTCCTGCTTTACTCTCAGAATTATGCAACTTACAAGCTAAAATTTCTTGATCAACTTTCATGTGAACTGTCTTCAATTTGTGGACAATTCTTAGATAATATTGCTTTGAAAAAGGACCTTATTGTGCTGTACTGTTCACCCAAGTTCTTTTCAAAGAATGAGTATGAGGTACTTCCATTGGTATTAGTAAGAATGGCCCTTTTTCAGGGTTCAGTGAAGTATGTAAATTATCATATTTGATTTTGACAATTCCATGATATAAGGCTTCAGTGGAAAACCCTTCCTCCCCAATCAGGGAATTTCAATGTCAGGGAAATCAGAGAAATATCAGAGAAATTTGGAAAAAAAAGAAAAAACTGGTAAAATCTCATTTTTGTCTCAGTAGAGGAAATGGTTTGTTTACTGAGATGCCATGCATCGTTGCTGGCTGGGTGCAGCTGAGTACATGTGCCACTTCCCTACTCCCTCATTACTACTGCTTCTCCCCGTCCCACCATCCCCTCAGTTTGTAGTCAGTGCTGTCACCACTTTTTGCCACCAGCCTAGCAGCTGCCGATGAGAGGCAGGGAGGCATGAAGAGTGGTTTGTTTGGACCTGATTCTCAGAGACTGTAGACGCAGCAGCTGGAGATGGTGGTCATGGGTGCATGAGTTGTGAATGTGTGTGTGCTCTCGTTTTCTGACAAAAGCTATGGCTGAAAATTTTGTTGTGAGAGTGTGATTCTTTTCTACATGCCTGTCTGTGGCTCAGCAATCATCTTTACACTGAGCTGGTAGCTGCCATGATTACTTTTGATTCTCAGAGTATTTGAACAAGTTATCTGTTTCTTGAATTCATCACTGTGGTCTCATTTCATCAACATGCTATCTGTGACTTGTGAATAGCTGGCCACATGAGTAGACTTCCTCATATCATTTCTGCAGATATCTGTAATGGATCAGGCCTGCTGATCTGAAGCCATTCGGTTCCACTAATGTGCAGGCCCTGCCTGTCGGATCTGCTCATACCTATTTGCCCGCAGGCTGGGTCTGTTTAAATGTGTCGTAATAACTCAGTGGGTAATAACCGACAATAACGAATATATTAGAACCATCATTTTATTGGCAGTCACCTACAGTGTTGCTTTACACAATTCTTCCCCACCTTATACACTTCTTTCAAGCAACCTATTTTGAAATCAGTGAAGGTATTTTAAATATGTCTTGCAGCTCCAAAGAAATGCGAATTTTTGTCATCAAATTTTTGTTTTGTTGAATTAAAATAACATTAATGGTCTTAATGAAACATATATACCATTTGGCTTGCTATCTCCATCTAAAACCAGTTCATTACAAAAGATGATGTTAGCACTTAAGATTTTTTCTCACATCAGGAAACGCCATCTGCTTGCAAGTTTTTTTATTTTTGTTTATAGGTATGTCCTCATTTGCACTATTGTTTCTTGTACTGTAGCTGCAAAGGCAGGTTGTCAACTTTCGTCTTAATTTACTCTTGAAATCTCAAAATTTGTCATGGAAAAAATGCTAAAACTGGAAATTGGGGAAATATTAGCGAATTTCATTTGGGGAAATTTGTGGGAACCCTGCAGTCACAGGAAATACTGAATGACTTAAGTTTACTTACAAGCAAACCTGTATCAGTCTGAAGAACAAATCTGCATTATGATTAACAACTTGTGTATCATTCTACATTATGTATGGCTTCCTCAGTAATGATATTGTTATTTTCAAAATCAGCCAAGGTCTGTGACCATCCCGGTAATATAAATGTAAGTGTAGCTGACCCTGCTCTGGAGACCAGCTTGTTACCTCCAACAAGTCTGAAAGGTACTAACAAGGCTGCCTAAATGGTGCCAAAATTAGAAGGGTCTAAGACTGTAATGTTTTCAGTGTTTGTAATTTCCAGAAAAGTCATTCTTTAGCTCTCAAACATAAAAAAAACTCTGCAAACCACTACATCAGTGTTCAAAAGGTTGTAATTGCTTCTAAAAAATGTGATTTTGTCAACATAAATGACTAACGTGTTTGTACCCAATTTTCATTTCTCTGTATATTTTTACAGATGTGGAAAATACTGTCAAATGTGTAAACACTTTCGTGGTAATGTTACTGCAACAAATAGCTACTTGGGATGTATAAATCACTACTTTTAAATATATTTAAATGATGATGTGACTTACCATACGAAAGCGCTGGCAGGTCGATAGAAATATATTTTTCCCGCGTGGAATGTTTCCCTTTATTATATTGATATCACTACTTTTAAAAGTAGATGCCAGTTCTCAAAGTGTGTGTTTTGTAACTTCTTTTCAAAATGGTGTTGTTTCAGTATTCTTATTGACTAAATGAACTGAAAATTCTTTTGCAGTTCAGAAAACATATTTAAAAGGAAGCTTGCTGTACAATTTAATCACAGAGTGTGGGTAATAAATTTCAGAAAAGAAGCTAATATTAGATTTTCTTGTAAAATCATTTTTGTCAATGTTACTTCTAACACAAAAAAATAGCAACGTATTAGTTAACGACAACAAATCAGAAGTGAAATTACTAAACCATTTACAACAAGGCAATGAAGTAACAGGCACTGCAGGAGCAAGGAGAAGTAGCAGTATTGTTGCTAAGAATTCACCACATCTTTGCAGAGTCTGCAGCAGTGTTACAGGAGTCAACTACAGTGTGAGGGGCATCGTGGCAAGAACAGCTGAATACTACATCTTCAGAGTTTCTGATGTGCAAAACAATAGGTTACAGTAGAACCTGTGGTTACTGTCCATTCACAATAGCCACACAGGCTGATAGAGATCAGGTGGTGGTTCTTTAAATGGTCATTAAAAAGTGCAAAATATAAAAAAAAAAGACTTATTGTCCAGCACGTCGTTTGTTAAGCTAGTACGTTTATTACAGTTTGCTGTACTCGCTATGGTAGGTGATCACTGGGCAAAATGTATTCTTCCCTGTGAAAGTTTTGACCATTGCAGATGACTGTCACAAACAAAACACATTTTCAGTACTCTCCCCCTCAGCACCGCACTTCCCGTGAAAGTCTGTGTGCTTGTCCCCCCTCCTGCTCCTCAGTTTGGCACACTCACTCGATTCATTCATGAGATGCCACTGGTTAGGACACACACATTCTCATTCTTCTAGAACCTCACACTTTCTCCTCACTTGCTTCACCTTGTCCTCCTGAACCCAACAAGCTAACTTCCTTGATGTAGACCTTCTTCTCAAAAACTGATACATCAGTATGTCTTTCCATCTCAAACCTACCAAACATGATAAGTACCTCCATTTCAACAGCTGTGCCTCCTATTCCATACCATGAAGCCCCTTCCATCAGTCTAGCCATCCATGGCCATCGTATCTGTAGTGATGAGCAGTCCCTTTCCTAATATGCCAAGGGTCCCACTGTAGCCTTCACAGGCTGAAATTACCTTCCCTAGCTACCGAAACAGATCTCTCATGCCTTGTCCCTCCAGTCACCTACCAACTCCCGCATTTTCACTGCATAGCCACAAAGGAGCACTCCCCTTGTGACTCAGTTTGACCCAGGACTGGAGCAACTGCCAGGGTTTCTACTAACTCTCATCATGCCCCGAAATGCAGAACATCCTTCGCACCCTTCCCACAGTGCTATTCCACTGTCCACTGAATCTACACAATATTCTTCTGCATCATTACTCCATCCCTGCTCCCAACTGCTTGCATCATGGCTCACCTCCCTGTAACACACCTTGATGCAGGATACATTCCTCCACCATCACCTATGCAGTCCGGTCACAGGCATCGCCTATCCCATCAAAGGTAAGGCTACTTGTGAAAGCAGTCGTGATACACAAACTAAGCTGCAACCACTGTGCTGCTTTCTATGTGAGCATGACCTGTTCCACAACGTGTGCTACCTGGATCCGTCTTACCAACACCAGCTTTTCTGAAGTGCACAGGTAGGAATTCTTCTTGCAATATATACTACATTCCCATTCCCATTACCTTCCCCTCTCCCCATCCCTCGGCCTCCACCTTTGCTAGACCCTGTCCATCACCCAAGTTCTCCTTCCCTGCTCCCACTCCAGCACTAGAATACCTATCTTCCACCAGTGCACCCACTACTCTTTTTCTACTCTACTTCTGTACCTTCCTGCTCTTCCCCCTCCCACCCCCCTCCTCCACCCAATGTCCTGACTGCACCTACCCTGTCCCCACCACGTCCCTGCCGCTCTTACAGGCAGCATAGCACCTTTGGTACTCCCTGTCCATCACCCAGCTATCCGCGCTTCCCTCCTCCCACTCCAGCACAATACAGCCTTTGTTCAACCAGTGCGCGCACCACTCTTTTTCCACTCCTCTACTTCTGTGTCCCTTCCTGCTCTTCCCCCCCCCCCCCCTCCTCCACCCAATGTCCTTACTGCCTCCACCCAATGTCCTTACTGCACCTAGCAGTCCCTATACTGTCCCCACCATGTCCCTGCCTGCTCTCACTAGCAGCATTGCACCTTCCCCTATCTCTTCCCCTCAATGTACTTTGTATAATAGTCTTTATGTTGTGCCCATCTGCAACTCAATGTCTCCTCAATATTATTATTAGGCTTTTTAATTTCGGGTGAAAAATCCCACAATGATTGCATGGTTGTTATGACATCAACAGTCAGAGAGCTGTCTTTGAGATGCTGTTGATTTTAAGACATTTTCCACATTCCCCCACAGTATCTCATTAACATATCTAATTTTCTGAAATGGCTTTCACCAGTTTCAAGAGCTCAAGAATTCATATCTCTTATGGGTTACAGTATGGATGAATTGAGGTACAGAAAAAATATACTGAAAATTTCTGCCATGCAGTTCCATACAACGAAATTATGCCTGTGTCTATTGTGATTAGAAGAGGCCTCCATCATAGCTTTAAAACAAAAAACAAAATTATTTAAAATTTTTTTGGTCCACGCCTTTAGCCTGCAGCCTAGATGGACTGTGTGTAACCACCATTCTGGTGGAGTGTGTGAGGAAGCCAATATCACAGGTTATGGATTTATGGTCTCCTTCAGAGCATGCAACACAGCTAAACTCTTATACACATGGCTTACAGTATCATGTTGTGTTGGGTAGAGGAGGTGAGATCATCATGAATCAGGTGAATGTTGTTGAACAGAAGAGGAAGGTCAACAGTGAATCATAAAATACACTTTGAACTAGTTAATGTGAAACAGCTGTACCCTCTCACTTGTTTTTTTAATTTAAGACATTCATTTAGCTGACCTATTGGCTACTAATTGGTTTAAATTCTGTCTTCTGTGCATTTTCACCCACTGTCCTTTTTTTCCCCTTAACTTTGACTGTTCCTTCCTCAGTGCATGCACCTTACAATTAATGTAGTTTCTTTATTGCATGATCTGCAACATATATTGTGTCACAGTAAAATATTGTGCAGAGAAGGATTTTTACAACTAAGGCCTACGACACGTTTGGAGTTTCTGGCTGCTCTTCACCTTCCTTGCTCCTTCTTGTGAGAACTGGATTCTTATTACTTGAGCTAGTTTCTACTGAACTGCAGAAGTTTCTGATTACAGATCTATATTCTTCCCTCACACTTAATACCTTTAATTATTAACAACCTCAACCTTCTTTTGGATACACCAGCTCATAGTGTGAAACATAACTCTGTCTCTGCTTCTCTTTCCCTGTGTTCTTTCAAGGCCGCAGATATTTGTATGTAGCACTTTCTTCCTCTTCCTCACCCAGATCACCCTCGAAACACATGCAGTTGTAATGTAGTAGAGGTCACAGCAGTTTGTGATGCATAGAAAAGCTATGGCAGAGTCCGTGCCCTCTGAGTTTCACTGAGCAGGATGATGCACTGGTTGACATGGTGGACTCTCATTCAGGAGGACAATGGTACAAATTCCCATCTGGCTATCCAAATTTAGGTTTTCCATGACATTCCTGAATTGCTGCAGGCAAGTGCCAGCATGGTTCCTTTGTAAAGGGCACAGCTGATTTCCTTCCCCATCCTTTTGTAGTTTGAGCTTGTGGCCTGTCTCTAATGACCTTGCTGTCAGTGGATCACTATGCTCTAATCTTCCTTCTTCCTTCCTGTGTGTTTCCTGTTGGAGTGCAGAATATGCACAGAGTGCTTTCACACCTAGATTTAGTATAATTTACATGCTGTGACCATCTAAACTTGTCTGTATAAGGTCCTAGATATTTAACTCACCCTCTGTAGGTTACTTAGTAGGCAACCAAGTGTTAACAGATTCACTCACTGTGGTTTTGCATCATAGGTCGATGCTTACTGCTGACTTAACAGCCATTGTCACAAAATGTTCCAGCTCTAGCCCGTGCTGAAAGTCATGTATTGTTTCATCCAAGTTATTTTTAACCTCCTTCAATGATTCATCAGCACCATAATTACATAAATCGTTAGCATATTCCAGTATTCTAGTTCTTTCTGATAAGGTGTTTCTGATAAGGTGCTTCGAAGGTACAAATGTTAAAACAGAAAAGATGATGAGAGCCAGTTCCTATTCTGGTTCCACACTCGTCATCCTCAGTCTGATAACACCTCTGTTCATAAACATTACTAACCTCATTTCTAGTAACAGAAACTTTAGGCTGCAGATGAAATTTTACAGTGACTAACTCTTTCAAAAGTGAATTCGGGTATTTTGTGCAGGCTGACACATTTTGCAAATCATATATGGCTGTGACACTGTTTTGGCATAGTATGACATTGTAACAGAGGGATCTACAGTGCACCTCATACACATAATGCATACAGCCACCACGAGTGTAATGGAAATGAAGATGCTAAGGTGGACAGCAGGCCTCACTAAGTGAGATCACATTTCTAATGACAGCATTAGGAAACAGTTTAGTGTTGCACCGATCCAAGACAAGATGCGTGAGAGTCGCCTTTGATGGTTTGGGCATGTTTTACGGGTCGGTGATGACCCTATTGCCAAGGCAGGATACACACTTGTAGTCATCGTCAGTAGACCCAAAGGACGACCTAAGTAACGTTGGGCTGATATAGTTCACAAAGACCTTAAATGCATGAACATCCATCCAGATGCAGCCCGTGATAGAGCGAAATGGAGACAACAGACTCATGTAACGGACCCCGCAGACACGCGGGACAAATGCTGAAGGAAAAGAAGGAGAAGATATAGCCACCACAAGTTTCTGACCAGCAAAAGTAATTTTAACTGACAGAGTTGGAAAATATTTAACTTTTAATTTCTTGAATCCTTTTTGATAATAACGTGTACATGAACAGCACTACCTCTGAATTACTTCCTCTGCAAGTTCATTATCTCTTTTTGTATCGGTAACCACAAATAATTGAGGGATATTGCCTTCCAAATGCCAACACTGGTCACCCCCTGTCCTGATACAAACTCAGTCTTCATGCAGCTTTCACAATTTTTGCGTATAGTGATAGTAATATCCTTAACTCCAGGTGTAAACTCATGAATTACTTTGCCTTCTCTTAAGGATTGCAATCGGGCAACATTATTCTCGGAATTGTGTGGTGTTTTGGATATACCTTCAGTGTATTCAAAGAATGGAACATAGCTTCTACTCTATATTGTTGGGAAATATGTGAATCCTGTGTATTTTTCATTTTGAATACTCTTTCAGCAAATTGCTTGTTGGATTCATTACCACTCCTTCAACAAGCTGAACTAATACCTACATTGATTTTCATTTCACTGTTACTGAGTCGTCTAGATCCTCTCAACTGTCAGTGTCTATTTTTGTTGTTTCTTCTTCAGTGTACATATATTATGACAGGCTTTAACCAGAGGATGTTCTGAGTATCTTCCTTCATCTGTTTTTATGTTTGTCATCTTCTAATGTCATTCATCATTCCAATTCTCTTCCTACCTCTCCCTCTCATACCTCCCCCATTCCCTCTATAATTCTTTGTTGCAGGCAGTCCCTGCACAGTATATGCCCCAGTGTAGATTTTTTCCTCTTTCTAATCACTTCCAATAATCTTCCTTGTTCCCCTATTTTCTTCATTACTTCTTAAGTCTATCAGTGTACTGCGTCTTTATCGTTCTTCTCTATAGCCACATTTCCAAAGTTTCTAAATATCTTTCTTCTTTTTACGTGTCCATGGTTCACTGCTGTAAAACACTACGTTCTAGGCATAACATTTAGGAAATCTTTTCCATAGTTCCATTGTAGTTCTTCTAGATGTTAGTAACTGGTTCATCTTTTCAAATGCTCTGTTTCACATAAATATCCTTCTCCTTATTTCTTCTGCACAGCTTCCATTCCACATAATTAAAGATTGTTCTATCTTTTTTTCCATTTAGGAGTATAACTGGAGCTTCCTCCTTGTTTATTCCGATCACTTTTTTCTTTCTTACATTTATCTTGATTCCATACTCCTTGCCTGCTATGCAGTACTCTTCAACATCTTCTGTAGCTCCTCTTGTTGTGAGTCCATCAGTACTGCTTCATTGTCCACATATTTTATAGCCTTTATCCTTCCTCTTCCAATTACAATGCCTCTTTCATCCTCCGTGCTTTGTCCCCCTGGTTTGCCAGACAAAAAATGTTCACATTCACTCAATAGAACAAAAGGAAAAAGAGTACATCTATTCAAATGTGTATTAGGTACAATGTAAGAATCTAATCAGTTTCGAAAGGCAATTTCTTCTTGAATAAAAAATAAACAGTACTGAAAAGAAAGTCTCTTATCAAGTATTGAAATAACAACAGTACTTATGGGAAGGCCGAAGGCCTGAACAAAAAAGTCATTTCATGTGGAAGAACAAATAAACATAAATATGGACTAATGCTCAAGATCTTTAGGAAGAAAACGACACTGGCTGACAATATCACTGATTGGTAAATACACAATACACTATACTAGCAAACGTTCAAGTCCTGGTGGTACATTCCACAGATAAAATATTGTACACTTAGACTCAGTATGTGTCAGTCCGGTTTCAAGTCTCCAACATGATGAAACTCAGTCAAGTCTGGGATAGAAACAAAGACAAGAACTCTTGCAAGTACATTAACTGATCAGTGATACAAAACATGGCATCTTCTTTGGGGCAGCTCCAAAGTGAGTTCTTGATTGATGGAATGTGTCTACATTTGGCACCTGGCTGAGGAAGCAGAGTGAACTGTTTGCCATGCCCCGAGTTCCAACCTAAATACAGTCTGGGCACCATGATACTTTCAGTCAAGTGTCCTGTGGAAGAGAATAGGTTCATGGGACCAGCGACCTCATCACTGCCTGGGATGCTGTGTGGTGGTCAGGCAGGTTGTGGCAGGCTTGTGTCTGTCTGTGGGAAGGTTGAATTTATGAATTATACGACCACTTCCCTCAGATTTATTGTTGGTTGCAGGCTGGGTAGTTGCAAGGCCTGTCCTTCGACAACTGTGGAGAAGGCTGGATCCCAGCAGATGGTGTGTAAAGCTGCTGAGAGTCTGCCCATGTTGTTGGCCACAGATGGGAACAGCGACCGTCCAGCTGCATCTGGGATGTCCACTGGCTGTGACCATGAAGTTGGTGTGGGTGGACCCAGAATGGCAGGGCCAAAGAACAGGCTGCCTGTAGCCAGTTTGTAAGGAGACCATATGCCATGACAGACTGGACATAGAGAGTAGAAAACTCGGGGAGGAAATGCAGAGAAGAAGATGGAAGTATCAGTGTGTGGAAGCACTGGTGAGGAAAATTCTTCCTGTGAAAACACTCAAGATTATAATTGGTTGTGCAGTAGCCCTTGAGATTCAAAAGTATTGTGCAAAAGCATGAGGGATTAGATTTGTTGTGTGGAAGCACTTTGGACAAAATAGTGTTGTGTGGAAGCACTTTGGATAAAAATTTGTTGTGTGGAACCACCTGGGAGAGAAATAGGTTATGCAGAAGTGCTGAGAATAGACTGTTATTGTGCAAAAGCACTTGGCATAAATTTTGGTTGTGTGAAAGCATGTAGGCTACATTTGGATATTGAGTGTGTGAATGAGGTATGGGAAGAGAGGCACTGAAAAGAGCCAAAAGTGCATACGTGGAGTAGATAGGGGCTGAGCCAGGTGGGGGAGAGGAGGTTTAATGATAGAGGTGTTCTGGGAACGGTTAGAGGAAGAATGATAAGGGATGATCAATGTGGACAATGGTGCAGGTGCTGTGTGTTGAGAAGTAAACCGCAGCAGTGCAGGCCAGTGAGGGCAGAACTTGGTGGAGTGATGGGGATGGCAGGGTTAAAGAAACACACAAGAAAGCATCCAGTGTGGGCGCAAGAAGTGGGTAGAAGCGTAGTTTAACAAATACTTGATTACCAAAGGACATGGGAAATGATTGTAGAGGTTGCACAAGTGCCACAAAACCTTTCACCAACTTCACCAATCTGTTGTGTCCTCTTGATGTGGCAGGCAAGAAATGTTGATATAGATTTGGTAGAACAGGTATATTTAACAAGACAGACTACATCTGTTCCAACATGTCTTAAGTACAATGTAAGAATTCATCGCTGTATAAAGGCGCTTTCTTCTTGAATAAAGAGTAAACAATATTGAAAAGAAAGTCTCTTCTCAAGTATTGAGATAACAGCAATATTTATGGGTAGGCCGAAGGTCTGAACAAAACAGTCACATCTTATGGAAGTACGAATGAATGTAAGTATGGTCTAATGCTGAAGCATTTTCATGTGGGTGCACTTGGTGATTGGCTGTCTGTTGGAGTGGACTTCATGAACAGACAAGACGCCTGTGACTGGACATCGCTTCATCTGTGTATCAGAAATATTTTGTAAGTATTTGGTCATGGACTTCTAAAAAATTTTGCTATGACAATTGCAAGAACTCTGAAATATTTGTAACTTGTGCGGTCTTAGAAAAAAATCTGCATTGGACGAAGTGGTTGGCTGGGTCTTGTAGTATTTTCGCATGATGGTCACAAAGACTTTGGAACATTTTCAGCATGAAGCTTCTGAATAAGTTTTAGGTTAGGTGACTTAGTCTAAACTGGAGGTAATTTTGAGAGTGATCAACTCTTGGAATATTTTTAGTTAGCACTCACAGAAATTCATCTTAGAATTGTGCTGAAGCGACTTTAAGTGTTTTTCATGGATTTTTAAAGTTTAACCAAACACATGGTGCTAGTCAGCTTATTGAGGCCATCACACAGACAGGTATATTCTAATCTGAAACTATTGTGAGCAGTGTGAAGGGATATTTTAGTTTTCTACAATAACCTCAGTTTCTTAAAAATTTGAAACAGTGTGTGAAGTGAACATTATTTTACTTGCCTTCATATTTTAAACATGACTGATTTTATTTAAGGTTAATGTGACGGATGCATTGGTTAGTCCCTGCATGGTGATACAGCCAACAATTTAAAATCGAACCATGCATTAGAAGGCCCTAAAACCAGTGGTTTTTCTTACCTTTATTCAGTTTTTTTATCTGTGCAGATGCATGTGAGGATTTACGAATCGATCTTTGGTGGAAGCAACAGTGATTACCTTCATGATTAGATAATTAATACTCCAGTAGGGAACGACAAGAAGAGCAGTGAGAACATTCATTATCATTTTACAATCCCTAATATTCCTGAATGTGGCAGAGTCTTCCCCAGTCTTCCACCATTGCATGCTTGCTGGAGACAGTCACCACATCTGCTGCTCGGTGATGGTAATTGCCCAGTGCAAGTGTTTAAACTAACTTAATATTGTCTGAAGTATGTCTCAGAGTGAGAGAGAATAAATATACCTATTCAAAGGAACCCTGACAAGATCTAGTAATGCGGCAATTCAAACAGATGTCAATTCATTTTAATTGCAATGTCATTTGATTCAGAATGTTCCTAAGAAGACACCTTGGTCTCTTGCCTAGGTGTTCTAGTCATCCCTATACAAGTATTCCCTTATGGTATTTGTCGTCATTACTGCAGAATCACTCAAAATGGGCAACAGGATTCATGCTGTGAATGCAAGATCAGAAAAAGATTTGTGCTTGGATAATACTTAACCATTGTACTTTTTGCATGCTATTATGTAGATTCTGTTCTCAACAAGCTTCCAATACAAGTGGAAAATGTGGCTGATAACTTCCGGACTTTCATATCCAAGCTGAAAGTCTTTTGTTGTGGCACAATCATTTTGTTTCGTATAGATTTTTTCTCAGTATATTAGAGACTTTTGTGGTATTGCGTTACTTAGATACACATACTACTGAACATCTGTTTTTTTTCCATTTTTTATCATATGACATGTATGAATAAAATCTTATTGGATGTTAGCCCACATCGTAATGAAACAGTAAACAATTATAAGTTTTAACTGTCTTCCAGTGGATCATTTTAGAACAACTAAACTGGTAGCTTCTGGAGATAATCTTCGCTATATATACCGTCTCATTTCAGTTATTGAGTGACAAATTATGCTACGTTCAAATATGTCATTGAACTGTTCAGAGTTGAGATGCCTGTTGAAGGATTTCCTAGAACTCTTCGCTCTGCAGGCATTCACGAACTTTGATATGAATGTGGCAACATTCATATTGGCAAAACCAGGAGATGAATTAACACTGAGATATCAGAGCATGTACATTACTTATGATTGGGGTAACCTAACAAATCTTTAACAGTCAAACATCACGTGGAATGTGATCAGTATATCAGTTTTCAAGAAGCCTGTTTTCTTGCTTGAAGACCGTAAGTGCAACAGTGGAAAACAAGGGAGGCTATTGAAACAATTATATGCCCCAATATCACGAACAGGTAGGATGGCTACTAATTGTGGTCCCATTCCAGCAGGTTTGGGGGAGAGGGGATTGTATGTGTTCACCAGTTAGCAGTTCCATAAGACCTGGATTTCAGCTGTATAAAAAAGTGGTCACATGAGAACTTTCATGTGGCATGAATGTCTGGCTACAGGAAAGTGCTGCCGCTGGGTAGAAGGCAATCAATATAACTTGGGTCTACATCCACAAAGACGGTGCAGTAGAGAAGGGGAAGACGACAACACTTGTGGTGGAGGCTCTGTTGTGAATGACCCCATGATATGGGAGTTGCAGCCTGACAGCTGAAGCCTTTGCATAAACACACATCTTGTGTAGTAAGCTACAACTTGTTAGTCTGAAAATGGTCATTTTAACAGATTCTGTCAGTACAGCCAATAATTTGACAGTTATATAAGGGGGCATTCAAATGAAACCTGGTCACTAATGTAAAGTAATGGTAACGATTTTACTAAATCAAAAATGTAGTTATACCCAGTACACATACTCAAAAATAGTCGCCAAAACTATTGGCACATTTATCCCATTGCGACACTAGCTGGTCAATTCCATCCTTGAAGTAGCTAGGAGGCTGTTGTCAGATCCAGTCCTGGACCCAGTCACACACTTCGTTGTCCGTTGCGAATCGATGTCCCCGAGTAGCTTTGTTTTAGGGGTCCAAACACGTGAAAGTCACGCGGTGAAAGGTTGGGACTGCATGGTGGATGTTCCAGCATTTCCCACCAAAACTGCTGCAATGTCATCTTCACTGCATTGGCCATGTTTGGGCAGGCATTATCGTGCAGGAGGATAACGCCATTGGACAACATGCGTCGGCGTTTCGGCTTGATGGCTCATCTAAAGTTCTGTAAAGTGGATTGATAAAGCTGGGCATTGATGGTGGTTCCCCGTTCCAGGAACTTGACAAGCAGTGGGCTCTTGTGGTAAAAAAAGGAGGACATCATGATCTTACCTGTACTGGTGTGCACAGCCTTTGATTCTTTGGAGGTGATGAAGTGCGTACAAAATGGTGACACCATGTTTTGTTGCCTCCTCATTATAACATTGCAGATGACTCAAAGACAGTGCCAGTCAAGTATTGCACTGTTTGGGGTCAGTTGGTGGGCAACCCGCTGCGTACAGATTTTTTGGAAGTTCAAGTGTTGATGCATTATCATGGCGACTATCACACTAATACCCAGTAACTGATGGATCTCATCCACAGTGATTCTGTGGTTGTCCAAAACTAAAGCATTCACTTCCATAACCATTTCCAGTGTGATGGCATGATGAGCCTGTCCAGGACGAGCATCATCTTCCAGTGACTCACACCTCTCAACGAATTGTTTGTGCCATTCCACAACACTTGAATGACTCAGACTGTACTCACCATACATGGCCTTCATCCATCGATACATTTCATGTCCTCCCAACTCCCTCCACTGCCAAAAATCAACTCACTCCTCGTTGTTCCTGCTTACTCGCCTGCATGTTTGGTAGTGGACGATAACTTGTGTGACCACCTTCTCTTCGGTATGAAACCACACTGGCGCTACGCAACATCAAACAGTGCGCATGCGACAGTCTCTCTACCAATAGGTGGTGCCACCATACCCGCAGTTACATGGTGCAACCTTACGTGTAAGGCAAAGGTAGACATACAGACCAGGTTTCATTTGAATGAAACTCATAGATGTTAAAGTAAATAGTTCCTCACTAAAGTACAGAAAAATAATAGTCTCACAAATAAAGGATATTGACCAGGACTTCTAAAAAGCAATCTCATAAAGTAAAATACACCTAAAAAATATAGCATAGTGGACTACATCACTTACTTTGATAATGATCATGTATGATAAAAGAACGCATGTGATGTGAAAATTACGTGTCAGCCACCTGACAAGCTGTTCAGGAATATTACGTAAAGAATAAAATTTTCCCCTCCTTCCACATCTTTCTGATACAGTGGGAAGTACATAAGATATGTTCCCCTTCCTAATTTAATGTGCAGTGTTTCCTGCAACCTACACAAACACCGCTTTAAATGAGGTTCTTGCTTCCTTGTCTGTGTGTTTCAGCAAAAATTTAATGGTATTGCTTATAATTGCACCTGCCTGATTATAAAGGGCTTCCTCTGCAGCTGTGCTACATGAAGACTGCAAAGCCTTGCTGTGTGACAAAGAGAGAGAGAGAGAGAGAGAGAGAGAGAGAGAGAGAGAGAGAGAGTAATGAGAATGCTTGAAGTTTGCAGACTGGTGGGCGACAGTCAAGTGAAGTGGCTGCCCCTTCAGAACAACAGGGTGGAATCACCCAGTGCTCATGAAAAGGTTACATTTCTGTGCAAGTGCCACTGTATTTTCCATGAGCTCTTCAAGCTGTTGCCTACCAGTCATTCCACTAGCCTACTATTGGCCTACTGTAATCCACAGGCATACCATTTTGAAGTGTCCACTGATATACTAGAATGTGACACAAGTTATCACCTTTTTAACAAAATAAAACAGTACAAGAGGTGTGTTCAAAAAGTAATCTAATTTTTTTTTAATTTTGTAGGCTTTATATATCCAATTTTCAAACATTTTTTTCATGGTTTTCATACACATGTTCTTGATGTATGTTTGCATTTTCATTTGTTTTGAATAGTTATTTTATTGTTGACTGTTGAATTGGTTCTGTGTGTTTTCAAGTGCTCAGCGAATTTTTTACTTTTGAAAAAGATGGGTTGAAGGATTTGCATTAAATTTTGCTTGAAAAATGGAATAAAGTGAAGCACTGCGTTTGAAATGTTGACTGTGGGTATTGGCGAAACTACTATGAGTAAGACAAGAGTTTACCCGTGGTATAAATGTTTCAAAGAGGATCGAGAAGATGTTGAAGACGAAGACATCCCTGGACACCTTAGCTCATCAATTACCAGCCACAGTGTAAAAGAAGTAAAGAAAATTGTTCGGGAAAACTGCCAAAGGACTATCAGAGAGGTTGCTGGTTACGTCAGCATATCCTTTGGCCCATGCTAAACCATTTTTTTAGATGTTCTGGGCATGAAACATGTAGCAGCAAAGTTTTTTATGAAATTGTTGAATTGTGACCCAAAACATTGCCTAGATATCACTCAGTAATTGCTGAATGAATCCTGTAATGGTCCAGAACTTCTAAAGAAGGTAAGGAAACATGGGGATATGGGTATAACATCAAAACTAAGGCCCAATCATCCCGATGGAAACAGCCTGAAAAGCAAAGACCAAAAAGGTTGACATGTTTGATCACATGTTGTAAAGGTTCTTCTCACTGTTTTCTTCAATTACAGTGCGATAGTGTGTCATGAGTTCCTGTCTTATGGTACTACAGTCAATAAGGAATACTACCTGGAAGTATTGTAGCATTTGCATGAAGCAATCCAAAGAAAACAACCAGAATTGTGGTAAAAAATCTCACAGAAATAGCACCATGATAATGTTTCCACTCACACCTCAAAGCTTGTTTGTGGATTTTTTTGCAAGAAATAAAACCGTTACATTGCATCAGCCACTATATTCGCCAGACATGGCCTCTTGCCACTTCTTTCTATTCCCAAGATAGAAGAGAACCATGAAAGGAGGTTGTTTTGCCATCAGTGATGTGACAAAAATAAAATCACTGAAGGAGCTGAACCCCATAACGAAAAGTGATTTTCAGAAATGCTTCCAAGATTGGAAATAGTGCTGGCACTAGTTTATTATATCTGAGGGGGATTGTTTTGCAGGGGACAAAGTTGATGTTGCTGAATAAATAAAGATTATTTAAGAAAAACAAAAATTCCCATTGCTTTTTGATCACACGTCATTTATCTACCTCTGCATCCATTCTCTGTAAACCACTGTGAAGTGCATGGCAGTGTGTACTTGCCATTAGACAAGTTATTGGAGCTTCTCCAAGTTATTTATTTATTTATCAGAATGAGACCATGTGAACCAAAGGTACTTGGTCATGGAATGAGCCAGAATAGAAAGTTTCTTTTTTTTTCCCCCATTCCCCCCCCCCCCCCCCCCCCCCCCCCCCAACTTCGAATCACCCATCTTTGGGGTATGTCAGATCAATCCCTCCTTAGGTGCTTGTGCTCTCTTTTTCACCCAATAGTTCTTCATTCTATCTGATCCCTTTTTTCTTTCCTCCTCTGATATCTGAATCGGTTTCCTGGTGTTGATCTTAACTTGGAACCTCTTAGTTTTGTCTTTGGTCACGGTCTTGGCTATACTATTCTTTAACGTGACTTGGGTAATCTGGATGTAGGGAAGCAGCATACTCACGCCTTATAAAATTCACATCAGTCTTTCCATTGTGTGCCAGCCAGTCCGCTGTAACTAGCTCTGACGTCAGAAATGTTGCGCAATACTTTAAAAATCAAGTAAATCAATATGTGTTGAATATCAATTAATAGAGGGAAACATTCCACATGGGAAAAATATATCTAAAAACAAAAATGATGTGACTTACCAAACGAAAGCGCTGGCACGTCGATAGACACACAAACAAACACAAACATACACACAAAATTCAAGCTTTCGCAACAAACTGTTGCCTCATCAGGAAAGAGGGAAGGAGAGGGAAAGACGAAAGGATGTGGGTTTTAAGGGAGAGGGTAAGGAGTCATTCCAATCCCGGGAGCGGAAAGACTTACCTTAGGGGGAAAAAAGGACGGGTATACACTCGCACACACACACACACACATATCCATCCACACATATACAGACACAAGCAGACATATTTAAAGACAAAGAGTTTGGGCAGAGATGTCAGTCGAGGCGGAAGTGCAGAGGCAAAGATGATGTTGAATGACAGGTGAGGTGTGAGTGGCGGCAACTTGAAATTAGCGGAGATTGAGGCCTGGTGGGTAACGGGAAGAGAGGATATATTGAAGAGCAAGTTCCCATCTCCGGAGTTCGGATAGGTTGGTGTTGGTGGGAAGTATCCAGATAACCCAGACGGTGTAACACTGTGCCAAGATGTGCTGGCCGTGCACCAAGGCATGTTTAGCCACAGGGTGATCCTCATTACCAACAAACACTGTCTGCCTGTGTCCATTCATGCGAATGGACAGTTTGTTGCTGGTCATTCCCACATAGAATGCATCACAGTGTAGGCAGGTCAGTTGGTAAATCACGTGGGTGCTTTCACACGAGGCTCTGCCTTTGATCGTGTACACCTTCCGGGTTACAGGACTGGAGTAGGTGGTGGTAGGAGGGTGCATGGGACAGGTTTTACACCGGGGGCGGTTACAAGGGTAGGAGCCAGAGGGTAGGGAAGGTGGTTTGGGGATTTCATAGGGATGAACTAACAGGTTACGAAGGTTAGGCGGACGGCGGAAAGACACTCTTGGTGGAGTGGGGAGGATTTCATGAAGGGTGGATCTCATTTCAGGGCAGGATTTGAGGAAGTCGTATCCCTGCTGGAGAGCCACATTCAGAGTCTAGTCCAGTCCCGGAAAGTATCCTGTCACAAGTGGGCCACTTTTGTGGTTCTTCTGTGGGGGATTCTGGGTTTGAGGGGATGAGGAAGTGGCTCTGGTTATTTGCGTCTGTACCAGGTCGGAAGGGTAGTTACGGGATGCGAAAGCTGTTGTCAGGTTGTTGGTGTAATGGTTCAGGGATTCTGGACTGGAGCAGATTCATTTGCCACGAAGACCTAGGCTGTAGGGAAGGGACCGTTTGAGGTGGAATGGGTGGCAGCTGTCATAATGGAGGTACTGTTGCTTGTTGGTGGGTTTGATGTGGACAGACGTGTGAAGCTGGCCATTGGACAGGTGGAGGTCAACATCAAGGAAAGTGGCATGGGATTTGGAGTAGGACCAGGTGAATCTGATGGAACCAAAGGAGTTGAGGTTGGAGAGGAAAATCTGGAGTTGTTCTTCACTGTGAGCCCAGATCATGAAGATGTCATCAATAAATCTGTACCAAACTTTGGGTTGGCAGGCTTGGGTAACCAAGAAGGCTTCCTCTAAGCGACCCATGAATAGGTTGGCGTACGAGGGGGCCATCCTGGTACCCATGGCTGTTCCCTTTAATTGTTGGTATGTCTGGCCTTCAAAAGTGAAGAAGTTGTGGGTCAGGATGAAGCTGGCTAAGGTAATGAGGAAAGAGGTTTTAGGTAGGGTGGCAGGTGATCGGCGTGAAAGGAAGTGCTCCATTGCAGCGAGGCCCTGGACGTGCGGGATATTTGTGTATAAGGAAGTAGCATCAATGGTTACAAGGATGGTTTCCGGGGGTAACGGATTGGGTAAGGATTCCAGGCGTTCGAGAAAGTGGTTGGTGTCTTTGATGAAGGATGGGAGACTGCATGTAATGGGTTGAAGGTGTTGGTCTAGGTAGGCAGAGATATGTTCTGTGGGCTTGGTAACCAGCTACAATGGGGCGGCCGGGATGATTGGGTTTGTGAATTTTAGGAAGAAGGTAGAAGGTAGGGGTGCGGGGTGTCGGTGGGGTCAGGAGGTTGATGGAGTCAGGTGAAAGGTTTTGTAGGGGGCCTAAGGTTCTGAGGATTCCATGAAGCTCCGCCTGGACATCAGGAAGTCCTTTGGAAGATCTTTTGAAAGACGAGCTGAGTTAGCGTAATGGTTAAAGTGTTTGGCTACTAAGCGAAAGGTTCTGAGTTCAAACCTTGTTCAGTGCTTAATATTTTCTTTATTTAAAAACAATATCGAAGTGTCTTACTTCATGAATTTTATTCGTTTGAATGTAATTTTTTGAAATTTCTAGTGATAACTAAAATCGACCATGCGGAAAGTATACGCTATGGACTTTTACCTCTGCAAACTCTTCAAAATTTCGTGCTATGGTTTACTACATCTAATGCTGCACAATAACTGTGTTGAACATCGAAACTAAATTAAGTCATTTATGGGGGGAAGGCATCAGTCAAGAAGGTGTAAAAATCAAATTATTGGGCCAAATAGTTTTTATGAAATCGAATGATAAAGTGTGTCAAAGCAGTCGAAGCACCATGTGTCTGCACAGGTGAGCAATGCAGTGATGACAAAATCGCGCACAGCGTGGAATGCGGGGAGCACGTCTCTGTAGCAGCAATAGGGTTAATGCGGCCGTGGTGGCTTTACTTCATAAACTGCGCACTTCCCCCTAAACGTAAGTTTGCAAACTATACTATGGCCTTGCTTCTCTTGGCGCGTGCAACTGGCAACGCAGCAATCTCCCGCATCTGGGCGGGCATACGCGAACCGCCAAGATAAAAGAATTGAACTATAGTGTCTCTGCTGCATAGAGTGCTTCTAGCTTAATTACTGTGTTATATTGCCTTATTTTGGTGTTCCAAGAGAGGACTTTATTATTGTATGTGTTTTTTGTTTCTGAAAAGCTAGTTCCATTTTGCTCCTTTGTGCTTCCATTGCTTTCCCTTCAAGGTTGTTACATTCGATCCATTCCCCTAGGTACTTGAAACTCCTAACCACCTTCATTTTTTGAGCTCTTCTTTGATAGTTTATAAAGAAAGAAAAAGTATATGAATAGAACAGAGAAAATTTCTCAAGCACAGCAAGGAACTCCTGTGAAGAACAGGAGGAGGGTGCTACTAGGAAACCTTCATTTTGGATCTGAATATTTGAGGCTTATCGATTCCTCCCCCCCCCCCCCCCCCCCTCCCCCCGCTGGAAGCATATTAAAAATGCAATGCTTAAGGAAGTGTCAACCATTTCTCCACCTAATGTTCACTGAACGAATGTTGCAGTTTCTTCTAAATGAGTCCATACTGTCAGCAACAAATCACATGAGCGAATGTATGTGCTGGGATGGCAGAGTTAGAATTCCGAGATATCTGAACAAAGACATACAGAAAATTCACAAACTGACACCACAGTTTGGCCTGACCACTTGTTTCTGGGCTAAGAGTATTCATGATGAGGACACAGAGTTGTCCCAAAATGTAATATTATGTGGTATTATGGAGTGGAAGTAAGCAAAGTAAACAAACTTTTGTGTTTCAGTCTGTCTCAGAGACATTGGACATCATTCTTATAATGTGAGAAAGCAGCATTCAGTTTCTGCACAAGTTCTTCAACATGATACTTCCAAGAAGGCCGTCCAGCTACACCCAGTCCTGGAAATTTAAAATGATTGGCTTCACTGACCATTTGGTCATCTTCGAACAATAAAATTTCGCTTTTACAATAGTTCCATGTCAGAAACTGTATAAATTATTTTTTGTGCAAGTAAAGCATAATCAGTTCTCAGAGAGCTATGTGCTCTTTTTACTGACTACTCTGGCGTCCTTTATATAACGTTCCATATCTTTCATATCAACATGTTTGTCATGTGTGAAGAGAACAATTTTTTATGTCATCTGTCATGTCTGGTGACAAATCATTGATAAACATAAAGAAAAGCAATAGACCCAGAACAGAATCTTGTGCAACTTCACACATTACATGACCCCAATCAGATTCAAGCCTCTTTCCAGTGTGTTGATCCTGGAGGTCAATCTCTGCTCCCTAGTTCCCAGATATGAAGTGAACCATTGCTGAGATTTCCCTCTAATCCCATAATTTTGTGCCATGTGGAGTAGGCGCTCAGTCTGTGGGGTCTTCCCACAGTTCGCGCAGCTTTCCCCATCGAAGGTTCTAGTCCTCCCTCGGGCATGGGTGTGTGTGTTGTTCTTAGCGTAAGTTAGTTTAAGTTAGAATAAGTAGTGTGTAAACCTAGGGACCTATGACCTCAGCAGTTTGGTCCCACAGAACTTACCACGAAAAATTTCCATAATTTTACAACTTATGCAAAAGTATTGTATGATCCCCACAATCAAATGCTTTTGTTAAATTGAAGAAAGTACTTCTGTCAGTAACATGTCGTTGAACCACGCAAGTGCCTCACACACATAAAAGCGATTACCATTTTTGTTGATATTCCTTACCATTCCCCATTCCATTCACATATGGAGTGAAGGAAGAATGATTGTTTAAACACCTTTATTTGCACTGTATTTAGTCTAACCTTGTCCTCATGACCTTCACAGGAGTGATTTGTGAGGGGTTGTAGCACATTCCTAGACATATCATTTAAGCATGGAAAGAACGATTGTTAAAGACTTACGCGTACACTGTAACTAATCTGATCTTATCCTCATAATTCCTATGTAGGAGCTTGTAATATAGTCGTATAGTCATTATTTAAATCCATCTCTTAAACTTTGTAAGTAGTCTTTCTCATGATAGTTTATGTCTAACTTCGGACATCAGCCAGTTCTATTTCTGCAGCATCTACATGACACTCTCTCATGGGCCAGACAGACCTGTGACCATTCATACTGCCCTTCTCTGTATGAGTTCAATATCTCTTGGTAGTCCTTGCTATGGGTTCCACACACTTGAAAAATATTCAAGGATAGATCTTTTATCCAATGTGAATGAAGGGCACTTGACTGGAATGAAGTCTCCTAGGGACTTATCAGATGGTACATTAACTGATTGTACCATTATGTTTTCCACAGTAATTTGTAACAAGGATTAAACTTGTAAATGCTGATAATTGTAAGTACAGACTTCAAGTTGACCTTATTATGTAAATAATTCTTGAGACCTCGCCACATTAAGTACTTACTTATTTTGTTTTTCCATCTTACCACAGTTACACAATGAGCCCCATAATGCTACAGTCAGTTATTAAATGTGTGTACCATCTCCTGATGAGTCACTAAGTTGCTTGGTATTAGTCAAGGCACAATAAAAATTGATTCATCCAAATGGCAACTGCCTGCAGTTATTTCTGAAAACGTGTATTCGAGGATGGATTGCACAAGCGTTTTGTGAGCAGTCTCCTTTATAAACTGTTTACATTGCCCTAGTATTCTGTCACTGAACTGGTCTCCCACCTGCTTCACAAATTACTGAGACTAAATGATTATTCCATTTCATATCTCTGCAAACTGTTAAACCTGGGTATTGTGAGAGTTGACCGATTCCAGTTGTGATTTGTTGACATTGTAGCCATAGGTTACTATGATTTTTTTTTCTTTTTTGTTTTGTTAAGTGCTCCATTTTACATTTTGAAGATTTAAAAAATTTTGCCAATCTTTGCACCACTTTCAAATTTTATCAATATCAAGATTACATTGAATATTTGTGCAGCTTTTTTCAGACTGTCCTTCATTATAAGCAACTGCATCATCTGTGAAATTCTGAGCTTGTGATTAATATTGCCTGAAAAATCATTTATATACAACATGAACATCAAGGCTCCCAATACACTTCTCACCATCCATGATGACATGCTGTGTCCTTCCTCCTAATTCTAGTGTCTCACATTTTGCTTGATACCGCAATCAATCATACATTCAATAATAAGTGTAGATGGGATACAGAGTCAAACTGTTTTTTGATAAGTCAAGAAATACTGCATCTGCCTGACTGGCTTAATCCACGGCTTTCAGCAAGTCATGTGAGAAAATTGAGTTGGGTTTCACATGACATTTTCAGAAACCTGTTTCACATGGAGGTGGTTATTCTGTTTGAGATACCTCATATGGGGGAAGACCATCCTCAGAATCCAACAATTTAGTCATATTATGTTATCTATATGTTGTGAGTCATTCTTAGAAGATTTGACTGCAGAGCCTGAGAAGTAGATAAACAACTTTTCATTAATTGAGAGAGGCATAGTGAGCATGTGGTGACTGTTGCAGAGGGCAGCTGGACAGGCAGCAGTTCTACCTAGCATTTCAAGAGGCCGATTTTCTCAACGCCATTGGTGCTACCTGTGAAGAAGACGGCAGCATCTCACAAGAGGTCAAAATTGATGTGCTAAAGGTAAGAGCACCATATGGATAAATCTGTTGTAATGCTTGTTCTATTGTGCATACAAAAATAATTTTATGTAGACTTTTTATTTGAGAAATTGTCACTGTATATTGCCCCACTGTCTTCTCAATCAGTGCTTTATAACCATAAGGTTTGTAGCAGTGCTTTCATAGTGTAACACTGCAAGGAACTGAAAAATCTGGAATATTAAATAGGCCTTCGTATAAAGGATGTTCAGCTTTCACATGTTTCATTACTCCCCAAGTGAAAATTTTGGAAAATGCACACATCATGCTGCATGACTTAGCAGTAAGGAAGGAAAAAAACGGTTTATAGAAAACACAAATATCAAATAAAAGTAAGCAAAACATAATAGAAATAATAGAGCAAAACATAATAGAAATAATAGAATAATAATCTCTCTCTCTCTCTCTCTCTCTCTCTCTCTCTCTCTCTCTCTCTCTCACACACACACACACACACACACACACACACACACACACGGCTAATCATCATTCAGTTATGATAGTTTAAAGCTAAACTGGTAACTGGAAATGTGCTGGCTGATAAGATGTAACAGGGATGAACCAACATTATGATCTTGATGACAACACTGAATGTCTTGTCAGAATTTGATCGAAAATATTAAATGGACTGTTCCTATCTGATAAAGTCTTACAAAGCCTATGGTTGGTAATGTGTATTGCAATGGGAGCTAAAACAATGAGCAATGATATAAAAATTTTCAGAAAAGATCAAAGTTCTGCTTTTAAATACCATAAACATATTCATGTTTCCATAGACATGTTTCAGTAGTTTTTGGACTGATTAATGTTATGAAAAACACACAGCATAGCATATTTCATTGCAATAAAATATGGCAACTGAAGAGGAACTTCAAATTTAGAAGTAAAGTAAGTCAACACTACAGATTAGGCCTTAAGCCTATTTCAACTGGCTGACTGCTACCTAAATGGCAGTATGAGGAGTGATCCATAATCCTGGGCATGTAGTCAGGTTGTTAGAAATCCCTCCAGCCTTTATTGCCAGTAGATGAAAGCAGATGATGCTGTTGCTTCTATATTCAAGCAACTCCTCATTTGACCTCACAAGGGCGAGTGGACCCTGCACCTGACCTCCTATGTCTGAAGAAATCTGAGGTGGTTCTGGGATTGAACTAGAGTCCTTCTGCACTGAAGACAGTGACACTAACCATTCAGCTACAGAGACAGTCTAACATTAAATTAATTTTAATTATAATGCCTATATCACAGCTGTACTACAGATAGCTGCACCAGTAGCAACATTTGCATTTAAAATTTCAGATGGTGGTTGCCATCCTGGCATTCTTAGCATCAGTGAGGCACACCTATTATGAGCAGATATGTGTTATGGAATAATTAATTTCTTTATGAAAGAGTAAATGAGATGATGCATTTTTCCCCAAATTACTGTTTTATTTAAATGTAAAAAATTATTTTGGATTGGCTGGCTATCTGACACCCTTAACAACACAACTGCTGAGTAAGGTAATGAAAAATGGACAGCAGCTGTACATGTGTGAACTATGTTCATAAGTATTACTCACTAAAGCAAATTGTAGACCTGGCCTTAGGGGAACTAACTTGGTCACATTGCAGTTAACCAAGTTAACAAGGCAAGTAGATTTAGCATGGAATGTCTGTGGAGGAAGTTGGTACCACTGCCATGTAGCAAGAAGCCAGCAGAAGGAATGAGCATTCCCAACAACCAGTAGCTGGTCAGTTATTGTTGTGGTGATGGTTAGAGATGAGAGCTCTCATTTCAGCTCCAGCCAAGTGCGAAGTGTGCACTGTAATTCGCTACCTAAATGCTAAGGGCATGAACTTCACTGTGATTCATTGCAAAATTGCTTCAGCTTATGGAGAGGATGTAATGTCAAGGCAGCATGTGATGAAATGGGTACAGAATTTCAATTTTGAAAGGACGGAAATTTACGATGAAGGCAGAAGTGGAAGGCCTTGTGTTGTGACTGATGATGTGGTGCAGAAAATTGAAGAACATCTTCTCTCTGATCACTGTTCAACAATTGAAGACCACCATGCAGTTTGTCCAAACATTTCATGAACTGTTGTTCACGAGATCATAACTGATCGACTAAATTATTGCAGGCTTGTGTGATGGGTGTCCAAGATGCTTACCGAAGTAGGTGGAATGAGCAGTCAGTGCTGCTTGCAAATTTCGTGACCATTTTGTTGACTGAAGGCGAGGATTTTCTCAACTCTGTAGTGACAGGAAATGAAACGTGGGCTTATCACGTACTCCACAGAGCAAAGACAATAAGTGCATTGGTGACATACTCATTCTCCTTCAGACAAAAAATTCAAAACTCAGCAAACAGTGAGGAAAATCATGGTGTCAGTTCTTTTGGGTCAGAAAAGGGTTCTTTTCATTGATTGTCTGGAAAGAGGTGAAACAATAAATGGTGGAAGATATTGTGAGCCCATGAAGAAACTTCACAGAGCCATACAAAACAAATGTTGTGGAATGCTGACAACGGGAGTCTGTCTGATTCATGAAAATGCACATCCACACGCCGCTCATGCAACACAAGAGTTGTTGACTTTGTTCGGTTGGTATATTTTAAGCCACCCCCCTGCAGCCCCAATCTCACACCCAGTGACTATCATCTGTTCACTAAATTGAAGGAACTCCTTCATGGAAAACACTTTTCCGATGACGATCACTATGAGGTGAGAATCGAAGTGAAGAACTGGCTGAAAAAGGTGACAGGAGACGTCTTTGACACAAGAATCATGAAACTCATCCCACGGATGACAAAATGTATTGATTGTCAAAATGTGCAAGAAGTATTTTTCAACAGAAGTGTCAGTCAGTTTTTTGCTATACACACCATGGCATGTAGCAAGTAGCAGCACTCAACTCGTAAGAATACTGGAGTGTATGCTACCAGTAACTTCCATCCATGTTTCTTGTAAGCACAGTGGTTCAGCCATGCTGGCCAGGTCTTCAGTTTCCTTAAATGCCAGATAATACTTATCGGGTTTACTGAAGTTGTTGGCTTTGTGCAGGTGTTCATGTGAGAACAGAGTGACACAAATTTGCCCATGTGTTTTTACAGATAGCACTCATATCTGTTAATGTTTGCACTATACATGTGGCTGCAGGTAAGATCCTTGTGTACTGTGTCCTCCCTTTTACCTGCCTGTGCTTTTTTTTTGCATAATTATCTTAAATTGTTAAATAGTGTTGCATTGTGTAGGGCTCTATAATAGTTTGGTATCTCTTATGCTTTTGCTATTGTGCTGTGTGTGAGAAAATGTTTTTCAAACATCAAATTAATGAGATATCTGTTCCACAGGTTCTGCAGAATTGCTATCTTTTACTGCAGTCAGAGTTCCTTCGCCGCCTCGTTCTTACTTTCCATCCTGAATTGAGAGCTGAACCATCACGTGTCAACCCAAAGATTCTGTATGAGCTCTTAGAAGACATATCAACACTTACCAAACAACTCAATACAGAATATCGAATTTTCAGCACATATGGTGTGCCCAGAAGATCACCAAGTAGTGAACCACCTGCCAGTACTCCACCAAAAAAGCTAAAATATGATGCTTTATTTGTTTCGGTTCACAGCACCACATTACATCTACAAAACATTCTGTATCGAACTCATGTTGTTGAAGAATATCTGGAAACTAGGGAAAATCTTGATGACTTAAACAGTGAATTGTCAACACCAGATTTGCAGACTGCATTGAATGATATCCTGAAAGAGCTCGATATGTGCAGGAGTTGTTGTGAGCGAGGAATATCATTTCTGAACACTTTAAACAATCCAGAACTGCCAAAAAATTTGGAAGAAGAGGAGGATTGGCCTGCTAGAAGCCACAGTGGGAATGAAAATATTAAACAAATACATGTTGGAAAAACAGACCTAGATCCTGATGTAGAAGATGAAGTGTTTGAAGCCGTAAGCACTGCAGACTATTTTGATGATGAAATTGACTTATATGACAGTACTGAATGTAGCAGAACTGAAAAACAACAACAGAAGAATTGCTCAAAACTGATGTTAGATGAACTAAAAAGTATCCTTGTTGACAAAGCAAAAGAGTGGAAAGAACGAGAGGAAAAGGCTCTCAAAAATAAAAGAGCTAGAGAGGGGATATGTGAAGCAGAAATTGTTGTTAAAGAGACTGAGTTAGCAGATACAGTGGCTTTAAAGACTGAAATTTCTGATAGTCAGAGCAGACCCGTGGAAGAGGCTGAGTTAGCAGATACAATGGCTTTAAAAACTGAAACTTCTGTTGACCAGAGCAGGCCAGTTGAAGAAGGGGTCAAGGATGTGTGTGTGTCTGACCCTGAATTTGAAGAATGTCAGCAAGCTAACAGTGGAGTTTGTTATGAAGACAATTCCTCATTCACAAGTGAAGGGGCCGACAGGGATCTTAATCATAGAAAAATAGTAGGTTCAGAAAACGGAAAAACTGACAGTAACATTAAATACTCAGAAAATTATAATGTGCATGAGATTGGTGTGTTTAAGGTTGGACTTTCTTCTCCATTTGGGTTGCAGTCAACACCTTTATCACATAGATTCATGTTGAAAGATTCGGAAACCTTTTGTGGGACTGGGGAACACTCCAGCAGTGAAGATAGTGATAATGCCTAGGTTGTTACTTTCACAAATGAAGGTGAACATATGTTACTACACTGCACAACTTGGATTTTGACAATATGATGGCTCAGGAGTACAGTAAAAATTCATATGCTCAGTTTTGAATGGTTGCCATGATAAATACTTTTAAATCGTTATCACAATGAAATGGTTTTATTGTGGTTTTTTTTTTAATGTCTTAGCGGCTGTTATTTGTTTGTCAGGTTGCAAATTTACAACAGCTTATAATACATTTCCAACAGTGCACAATAATGTTTTGGCAGTCCAAAATAAATTTGCAACTGAACACATACTCTCTGGGGTGTGTGTTGTGTGTTGGTCTCAGTAAATCTCGGTGTTCTTTTATGGTTCCTTCTTATCAGTGCACCTCTTTGTTCCTTTTTGTTGACAGCAGGTTTTATGAAGCAGCTTAACTGTTCACATCGTGTATAGTTCGGTCCTGACATCCTAATGGAGTCTTTAGGTGTGTGTGACAAGTGGAGAAAACAAGTTGGTGGCCAGATTGAGGTACTTTTGTGACAAGTCCACCAATTAAAAAAGAAGTATGTTTACTGTGTGTCACGTGTGGTAGAATGTGGAGAGGTTCCCTCATGCTGAAAGTATGTTGTGGCAATCATATTCTGTAATATGTTCTCACAATTTACTTTTATTTGTACTATGTTGGTTGTCATGCAGCTATCAGTTATTATTATCCTCTAAATGAGACTTCATCAGACAGAAGCACAGCATGACTGGTATTTCACCAGTGGGAAAGTTCCTGCTGCTCAGCACTGTCTTCAGTGAGGTGTTGCATGTGCTGTAGGTGAAATATGTACAAGTTTTCTTCATGTAATGGTCCCCATGAAACTGATATTAGAACATTGTGACATGCAGAAACTTGTCACATGCCAATTATATGACTACAATAAATTATATTAATGATGTATTGCAGTTTCTAAAGATTTTGTTGAACGTCTTATTCAGGTGAAATATGGAAATCCAGATTTCAAATTGTCAGAAACAGCTGTTTATATTTTTCTATAATATCTTGATCACATCCAGCAGAGAAACCAGAAATAAACATTGAGTAAGTTTTATTGAAAACATGTAGAATTTTTAGTGGCTGTCTGTACAGTATCACAATCGATTATAAATTATTTGGTCTGGCTTAATTATGTTTATTTATTTATCCATCTGTAGACAATGTAAATTGTATGGTTGTTGTCAGCACACAAATGCATAAAATATGTACACACAGATACATAAACATATACGATTACACACATACATAGATACGTACATTTCTTGCTTTACTGAGTTACCCATTTGGACATTCTATTTCACTGTTCAATAGAACATATTATAAAATGCCTCTTAATTGCAGTAATTAATTATTAGCATAATTGTCAACAAAATTTACACATCATTTTAGATAACCTTTTATGGTACAAAAACACTTTTCTAAGATTTTCTCTTTGATCTCTTGTGGTAGTCACTAGTACAGTTTGATTCCATTGTATTAACACATTATCTGGGGTTTTTGTTTTGCTTTTTCTATAGAGATGTAAGCAGCGGCGGGATCTGGTTCCATGTTTTTGTAGAGACCTGTTCATTGGGTACTGATCAATGTCTTTTTTTTAATGTGGATCTCTGTTTGTAAAATGTGCTCACACGGAACAGTCAAGATTCCCATAGATTTAAACAACTCAGCGCAGTGAGTTCTCTTGCTACTTTTTGCGTAACTTGTACAACACTTTTTTGTAGCTTAAAGATTAGTTGCCTGTTCTGCTCATTTGTTCCCCAGAACATTATCTCATAACTCATCACAAATGAACATATGTAAAATGAATTTATTATTCTCAATGCAAAGCATGCTGAAGCTATTTGTTTCACAAGGGCAGTAACATGCTCAGTCCATTTTAGCTGTATGTCAGCATGCATCCCTAGAAATTTTGTTTGTTATGAGCTCATCTTTCACTTTTAAAGAGTTATCTTTGTGGATTTTCTGCTTGTGTAAAAACTAATACTGTTGTTTTTTTTACATTTAAAATTAATTTTTTGTTGCGTACCCTTCCACATACATGCATGAGTGTTTCTTCAGATTTCTCCTTTAGTACACTTGATGTTCCAGTGATTAGAATGTTACTGCCATCAGCAAACAATACTGTTTCACTCTGTTTGACGTACTTTGAAATATCATTGATATACAGAGGGGTCCAAAAAAATGTATCCATTGTTTAAAAGTCCATAACTTGCAAACTAATTGATGCAGTTGTCTCATTTTTTGTGAAATGTAGCTTAAAGTCCAACTTAAAGATATCACTGTAGGTGTTCAAAATGGTCACCATTAACATCCACACACAAACTATGCCGCCGAACTGCAGCACGAACTACTGACTGCAACATGCTCAGTTGGATATTTGCACATGAATGTACGATGGATTCTTGAAGTTCACCCAATGTGGCTTTTGTCGATAAACGATGTCCTTTAGTGTTCCCCACAGGTAAAAGTCCAGAGGAGTTAGGCCTGGGGAACGTGGTAGATACTCCACAGCACCTCTACGGCCTATCCATCTTCCTGGTAGATTTTTGTCGAGATACGCCCTAACACAATTTTGGTACTGGGCTGGGGCACCATCTTGTTGAAAGTTAACTCTTCTGTCTCCATGCAAGTCTCGGATGGCAGGTAAAATGGATGTCTGAAGCTTCTGAAGGTACACCTCACCAATAACTGTGCTGTCAAGGAAGAATGGCCCAATCAAGCCCCGGTGAGACAACCCACACCACCCATTTACTCCTGACAAATTCACAGCTTTGTCTACATGGACATTCGTATTTTCGGCAGCCCAGTAGATACAATTGTGGCGATTTACTGTGCCATTGAGTTTGAACTGTGCCTCGTCAGACCACACAATCATCTCTGCAAACTCTTCATCGTTGCGCACCACGTTAGTAAATCACTTGCAGTACTCCATTCTATGATCTGGGTCGTCCTCGTTCATTGCGTGTAGCAAGCGTGGGATGTAGCACTTCCACTTTGCTGTCTTCAAAATTCGCCGAACACCTGAGCGACTCACTACAGTTTTACGGGCACACTGTCTCACAGACTTCTGTGGTGAGCGAGTGAATTGTTGCAACACATGATGGGAGTTAGCTTGACTTGTTACTGGTACAGGTCGTCCACATCGTTGTTTGTGTACATCTTTAACACAGGCTTTGGCTTCAAATTTGTCTCGAATGTGACGAATCATGTGTCGGTGGCTCTGTTTGATACTCATTTTGCCATTGCCATTGAACCTCATTAATGTACTTAAAATACCACTTCAAAACTGACTTCCTTTCATTGAATGTAAGCCTTGCACCAGCCATATTTACTTGAGTAACTAGGTGTGACTAAGAACAAAACACAGACTATCTGGAGACTGTCATCTGACAAAACAAAACAACGCAATACAACCCTTGTGTGGCGATTGCCAGAACTACAAACTATTACACTACCAAAGATCAGACAACTCAGTCAATTAGTTTGCCAGTTATGGACTTTTAAACAGTGGATACATTTTTTTGGACCCCTCTGTATATCAAGAAGAGTATCAAGCCAAGCATGCTTTCTTGGGGAACTCCAATGTTAGTGTATTCTGGATGAGAAGGGTGTTTTATGGTATATTTGGAGTTTGTTTGAGAGAGCTCTATCCATTGTACTCTGTGTTTTTTTAGGTATGAAAAAAACCACCTATTTGTTACCTCTCTTGCAACTAAAGCTTCCAGTTTATTTAACAGAATTCTGTGTTCTACGTCATCAAAGGCTTTGCTGAAGTCAGGGAAGGCATCTGTTAGTTGATCTCCTTTATCTAGTGCTTCCAGAACAATATTTGTAAAATGAGCTGTAGCTGATTGTGTGCTTTTACTTGGTCTGAACCCAAACTGTTCTTTACACAAAATATTGTACTTTGTTAGGTGCCCCAGGAGTCTAATTTTAGTTATGGTTTCCATTACTTTTGAAAACGATGTTACTAAAGAGATAGAGCTATAATTTTCTATATTTTCGGAGTCTCCTTTCTGATGTACGGGCAGGAACTTTACATGCAACCTGTGATGAATTATTCATTTATGATGATCACTAAAAGGGCTTTGATACTGTCTTTCAGCAAGCGCACAGGAACTTCTATACCAGCTGAGGTTTTATTTTTTAGGTTCCGAACAGCAATGCTTATTTTTTCCAAAGTGGTGGGTCACAGCATCATTGTGTTTGGAACATAGTTCATTGTTTGTACAGGCTGTATTTTTTCACATTTGTGTCGTGTCTTGGCAGCTATGTTTGCTGAAATATTGATTTTCAAAGTTTCACTTTTTTGGGCATCATGTATTGTGCTACCATTGTACTGTAATTGTATGTTTACCTGTTTTGCCTTTTTTCTGTTTATCTACTGTTTGATGACATTCCATGCTGCTTTTATTTTGTTTTCCATCTTTTCTATAATTTTTGCTGTTAACTAAAACTTTTCTACATAGGGTAAACCACCCAGTTATTGGCACTTTAAGAACATGTTTGTAGCTCAAATTTTTAAACATGGCTGAAGCAATAACTGTTGAAAATCTTCACGGCAAATGATAACAGCCAAGCAGTTGCAGAATAAAGGTTTATTGAAATCTTTGACCACAGTTTCTGCATATCTAAATATAGCTTCATCAAAAGCAAAAATACACCTGAACAGGGAGACACCTTCATTAGCAGAAAACATAGCAACATAACCAGGTAGAAGAAAAAAAAACCATGAAAGTTACCAAAGTATTACAAGCACAAAAACTTTTGGTCACTTACTAAAATCACATCCTGCATGCATAAAACAATTGTGCCAAAGGCGTCGTCAGTAGTTAAAATATCACCTCCATCTGTACAGCATAATTATAAAGGGATGGTCGATGCGAACATGACATATTATCAGTACTTAGCCTGTGAACTAGCGTGAAGAGGGTGTGGAAGCACTAGGGCAGAAAATTTCACCGAGGGAGGGCACCTGTGGTATGCACGAGACACTCACGCACATTAAAACACCGGGATACATACTCATGCGCTTCAAAATTGTGAAGGTTGTTCTAATTTAAACCCTCTGTCTTAACAAATAAAATATATCAGAAATCAGAACCATTTAAAACACCCGCATACAATAGAAAATATGAACACCAACTTGCCTGTGTCCTAGTGTCAAGCAAGTGAAGCTTGCATTAAGGAACATATCCCACAAGAGAGGGCACTAGCGATATGCGCGAGAATCTCGTGCAAATTAAAGGCTAGGATACATACAAGCGAAACTGAACCAAACGTTGCAAATCCAAACCATCTGTCCTCATAAATAAAAACCATAACAAAATCATTTAAACCACACATACACATCAAAAACCATGAACAATAATCATCAAAAATATGTAAAATCCCAACAAGACAGGAAAGGTGCATCTCACCAGTATCAACAGACAAGAAAACTAGCTTCTAGTCAGCCAGACTATATTATGTTAGAGCAAGAATGGGTTTGAAACTATCCAAAAAATTTTTGTTTCTAACCTGCACTTGTTTTTTTCCTACCTGATTAAGTTGCTAAGTTTTGTGCTAATGAGGGTGTCGTCCTGTTCAGGCGTATTTTTGCTTCTGGTGAAGGAATATTTAGATATACTGAAACTGTGGTCAAGGATTTCAGTAAATCTGTACTCTGCAACTGTTTGGCTGTTATCATTTACCGTGAACATGTTTGTAGGATAAATTGTGTTTCCTCAACACTTGCATTGCTTGAAGTACAATTCTAACACAAAACATACTAGAGTATTAAAGTAACATTATACTATAACTACAAACATTTTATACTTATTTTCCATATGAAATAAGTTGTTTAAAATATGTAAAACTTTATAAGTTATTGGCACAATTGTCCAGTAGTTGGCATCCACATTATACCAGTCATTGGCACTCCCTTTATTATTAATATTATTACTAACAGCTAGCTATCACAAGCTGTTCCTAACACTTGGTAATGCAACAGAAGGTAAAAATTAAGAATCAGTTTATTAATTCAGTGAAATTACACAGCACTCTATACAAATACAACTATGAATTACAGAAACACCAAATTGACTTTATTCTCAGTCCTTTTCTTTGTGTGAGTATTATTCCTGAAGAACTGCTATGCCTGTGTATGTATTTGATGCACACTGGGGATACATGTCGTGTGGAAAAGCTTTTTACAGCTATTACATTCATACTACTCCTTGAAAGAAACACTTCTTGTATATTTGAAGTACATTCCACAAAATTCTTTTTCTTTATTCTTCATGCAACCACTCATAGAAGCTAACCACTTGTAGAAGCTGGAGCGTTCCCAACCTCTGAATGCTTAGCTTGAGATGTCAGCTCTGTCAGAATGCTGGTATCGCTCTTCATGTTCTTTTTCTTAATTTGTTCAGTAGCTTGCTTTTGCAGTGTCTTCTCTTTTCTGCTTTTGTTTTTCTTTCTGTTTCATGGCATCGTCCTTCATGTTTACCTTTCCCTTGGGCAGATAATTCCACTTTCTTGAGGTTAAAACAAATGGGACTCATTCCACTTGACACTTTCCTTTCCTTTCCGCGTTTCTGGCCACAGAAGCACTTCGTTTGTACATTTGGTTGTAGTTTTTTTTACTATAGGCATAGGCCTATCTTCTATGTAATCTCTTTGTGATGAACTGTGGCTAGCTTCTTCACTCGCAACATGTTCTGGATTTGAAATGTTCAGATTTTCATCAGAAAGGGACACGTTGACATCTGGAGTGACTTCAGTAACTTCCTGTTCCTCTTTTTGGTTTTCATTTTGATAACATTTTCATGGCCGATATATGAAATCTTCTCCATGAGCATTTTTATCACATTATGTATAGTCTCAAATTCAATTCTTTTCTGTTCTCCAACAACTCGAACAAAAGTGTCATGTGGAAGAGGCAGGGTTTCCGACTTTCTGCAAATGCTGGTAATATTATTGTGGTTAGAAACATTCCTACCTAAGCAATTTGAGAAATCGATATTATTGGTGTTGCAGGGGTACAAACCGGTAGCTCTGAAACCATTTTCAATTGTGTTTTCCAGATTCATTTCTTCAAGCATTTCTTTCAGGATTAGTGCAAAGTCCTCTTTAGTTATAGTTTTTCCACCTTGTTTGTTTGCAATATGAATGGAGCATTCTTCCATTCATTTTTGAGAGGTCTGAAGGCAGCAACACCTGCAGGCTGTAATATTTGTGTAGAACTGGGATACAAAGGTGTCAGAATAATTTTAAGGTCTTGACACAGCTTGCTCAAGTGGTAGGTTAAATGGGTTTTATGCCCATCAACAAACAAAGTTATTGATCATTGGATGTTATTTTCTTGGAGATGTGGATGAAAAACATTAGCTATGAATTTGAAGAAAACTTCAGATTTCATCCATCCATTGTCGGTTCTCCCAATGCCCCATTTTTCAGGAACCTTACTGATAACGTTGGTAGGAATTCTCTGACAAGGGTAAATTATCATGGGAGGGCATATCTTTCCATCTGCTGAGAATGTGCACATGACGATGAGAATAGCTTTGCCTGGACCTCTCTCTTAACTTCGTAGACATTTTTACAGCCAGTGGATGCTAGTACAATATCTTTCTTAGGGCATAGAACAAAATTAGTTTCATCGCCATTGAAAACACGGCTCGGACATGACAGTACATCAGATACATTTTCCTCCTTAAGGAGGTCTTCTGTGGACCTAAACTATCCTCTCACACCTTGTTCACTAACACAAGCACTTGCAGCAGTAACACTTTTGGGTGATCTTTCAGAAACTTTCAGATGCCTTTTTAAAAAGGCAGAACACCATTTGTTACCAGGGATGTCATCCTTAAAAGGATTAGGACATTTATTGTTATGAAAAAATTCTTGCACGCTTGCCTTAATGTCTTGTTTTCGCTGTGGGAATCCCTTCTGAGCACATTCAAAGATCCACCTGAAAAGATAATTAAGAATATTGTCAGAAATAATGAATTATCTTGTATTTTATTTATTTACTCGTTCAGCATATTCAAAGGCAATCATTCTTACATTAATTACAATATACTTATACACTTATGATAGCAATACTCTTTACAGGTGCTCTTGTAATACTATACAACATTACAAATACTCTCGAGCCACTTTAAGGCTGAGTCACTGAGTCAGTGTATGTCTTTCAAATCACCATCCTATCCACACACTTCACACACGAGTAAATGGTCCATTGTTTGGACTTCACCACACTCACATTCAGGGCTGTCCGATAGACCCCATTTCTTCATTAGTTGCTTGCATCTGCCAACACCTATTCTTAGGCGGTTCAAAGTTGTCCACAGTTTCCTTGGGAGGTTGAGTCCTTCAATCTTTTTGTTCGGGTTGTCCACCAAATTGCAGTTCTTGTGTGCACTTGCAGCCCATAGTTCCTTCCAGGTTGTTTTTGAGTTAAAGCCTTGAAGCTCTTTTCCAGAAAGCTGTCCTGGATTTAAGCCTGTGTGTAGCTGTTACATCTTTGTGGATAGGGAGGTCCGGGTTGTCTAGCATTTTTTGGTATGTTCTTAGGGCTAGCTGTGATCACTTGATTTCTGGGGACTCGAAGTTGGCTAGGACAGGGAGCCAGGCTCAGAGGGTGGCCCTGAGTGTTCCTGAGATTATTCTCATTGTATCCCTCTGCTGGACATCCACTTTATCTACGTGTGCATTTCTCATCCGGACTGGTGAGCAGTATTCAGCTACGCTGTACATAAGAGCTAGTGCTGATGTCCTCAAAGTGCTCGCCCCACACCCCCGTGCCATTCCATCAAGTAGCGAAAGGATAGGATTGCGGAATTTTAGTTTCTGTTTTGTGTCTTCTAGGTGATCTATTTTCGCACCCAAGTATTTAGGCATATTCTCGTGTCTGATCTGCTGTCCATTCACAGAAAGCTGTAATTTTCTATGTGCTACTCTGTTGTTAAGGCACATTATTGTGCTGGTTGTTTTGTTAGGGTTTGGGTGTAGGTGCCACCTGGAGTAATATGTGTTCAGGACTCCCAGGTCTACATTCATTGTTTCGTCAAGGTTGTTGCAATTTTTACTTCAATACATGATGGCCAGGTCATCACTGTGTGCAAATTTACATGATTTGTTTTCTGGCACGTCAGCTAAATACAGGTTGAAGAGAGTGGGTGCTATTGCCGAGCGCTGTGGCAAACCATTATTCAGAACCACGCTCTTGCTGTTCATGCCATGGAGTGAGACTTTGATTTTCCTGCCTGTTAACATGTAGTAGGTCTGTTTGCATTTTATGATTCTAGTTAGCTTGAATAATAGCCATTCAACCCACACTTTATCATAAGCTGATGGAAGATCTATGAGAACCAATCCAGTTTTCATCTTGTTTTGGAAGGCTTTGTCTTTGTCGGTCGTAATGGACAGCACTTGATTGCAACAATTTCTGCTTGCTTGAAAACCGGCTTGGTATGTTGGATGGTTGGCATCAACGTATGAAGTTAATCTAGTCAGTAATATTCTCTTGAATAATTTATACAAGTTACAGCAGGGGATATTGGTATGTAGTTCTTTGGGTTGTCTCCAGACTTTCCAGGTTTCAGCACAGCGATGACTTTAGCTTCTTTCCAGATCTTGGGGAGAGCACCCATCCTACATTCTGTGCAGAGTTTGGCAAGCCACCTTCTTCCTAGGATTCCCAGTTCCTTCAAGAATTCTGGTAGAATCTCGTCAGGTCGGGCTGCTTTTCCTTTCTTCATTAGCTTCAGAGCCTGGGCAGTCTCTTCTGTCCCCATTTCTTTCACAAAGTCCATGTTGGTTCGATTATGAACTAATAAATTGTTCAGGTTTCTGCAAACCTCTTTCTTTTCACATGCCTTTAGTTGGATTTTGGAGGTGTGTTTCAGGACAGCTCAAATCTGTGAAGCACTTGTGCCAAGAGATGGCCTCTGAGGTACTGTAGCACCGCCTAATTTCCTCAACAGACCCCACCTCTTTCTTCTAGAATGGGTGATATCTAGATTTTCCATTGTCTCTCTCCATCTGCTCCTTCATTCCTCACTCATAGCGTTTATCAGTTGGTCCGCAGTCTCAGTGTCCCCACTGTTCTCAAATTCCTCCATGAGTGTTATGCACTCTTTCATCCAGCAGGGGGTGTAATCCTTCCCTGACCCTCGTGGAATAGCATTTAAGGCTGCTTTATGTACCAGGTTTATGAATCTTTTGTAGTTCTCAGGTTTCGGCAGTATCTGATTTATCATCTTCTCGACATAGGATCGGTATTTATTCCAGTCAGCTTTCCTGAGGTTCTAGCAGGGCATTGGAGGGCTTATTATGACTGGGATCTTCAGTCTGATCTCTACCATTACTAGGTTGTGCTGGCTCCTTGGAAAAGCCTCAAGGACCCTCCTCGTTGCTTGTTCGGGAACACCTGTTGCTCCATGTGTGACGCAGGTCAGGTCGGGTGTGGATATTGTGCCCCAAGTCTTTGATTTGAAGGTCGCTTTGTCCTTAGTGTCGAACAGGAGGTGTAGGTCCTGGTTGTCTGCCCAATCATTTAGTCCAGTACCTTCATCTGTGGATTTCGGGTAGCCCCATGTGGTTTGTTGGAAGATAAAATCACCAGCAAATTGCTGGGTGGTTAGCCATGGGCAAGATACCCATGGACCATTTCAGTGATGGAGGTTTATAGGCATTATACAGTGTAAGTTCTCCCAGTTTTGTAACTATCACATGTTCTACTGGTGCCATTATTGTGTATACCTTCCTTAAGATATCATTCTTCACTAGGGTGGCCAAACCATGCTTGTCATGGACAATGTAGCTCACATTAGTGAAACCCGGTATTTTGAAGTAGGTTGATAGTTTCATCTGAGATGTTGGTCTCTTGCAGAAGTACGACACTTACTCGTTCTGTCGTTAGGATTTTTTCAAGGATTTCTCCCTTTGTCCTTGTGTAGTCTTCTATGTTGAAATGACATACATTCAGTCTCTTCATGTCAAAATTCCTTACTCGCTCCACTTGCCTTTATGTTGGCTGGGAGGCATTAGTGCATCCAGTTGCTGTAGTTGTGTAGACTTTCCTCCGCTGTCCCATGTTACAGTATTGCCCGGGGACACGTCGGTCTACACGTTGTACCATCAGTTCTTCAGGAGACCCTTAGTCTCCTCCAGCTGCTGGTCCTTTTTCTGCCTGGAGAGCTGGAGGTACTCGCATGTGGACAACATGATGAATCTGGAGCACCACCGACTGTCAGCACAGTGTCAATTGTTGCAGCTTCCCTTGCTGCAACAGCACAAAGAGGCTTCTTGATAGTTGTGTGCCTGTTAATAGACCTACATATGGTAGTAGTACCCTTGTCTCATTATACACGAGTTACAGTTGTGCATACAGCATCATGACTGACGTATCCGTGTGTGGATCCCATATCACCCCTCCTATTTTTTTTCCGCCTCTCCTACTTTTGCGTACTACCTCTTTTTTTCTTCACCCCGTGATTACAGGACTCATTTTCACACGACACAAATATTCGCTGCAGGATTCACTGTTTGTTGCACGCTCTGCTTTTTGGTAGCCAGTTGCTTGTTCTGTGTGGCTTGCTTCGGCAGTACATGTACTAAAATTGGAACGATACAGAGAAGATTAGCTTGTGAATTGTCAATGACCCAAGCTACAGGCCTACCAATACTCACCGAACAGTGGTGCTTTCCTCCTCTTTGCTCAGTATAGGTGCTGGCCAAATGGATGTTTTGGCATATTTATTACTTAGCCGGAACCGTATTGTTGATCTGGGAATTCCATACATTCTGGACACTGCTTTGAATGAGATGCCTTTCTTTACTTCTCGGAGTGCTTTCAGAAGGCATTCTTCAGTGTATGAATCTTTTCACCTAGGACCCATATTTCACTCAGTTTACTTCTATATTGAAGGAAGAGATGCAGAAAAATGTTAAAAATCAGTGCTGATTATTGATTAATAATTTTCCAGTTATTGGCACTCAATTTTCTAGTAGTTGGTTATGGCCATCATTTGAAGTAGCTGTTTTTACACATACATCTATTTCCCATTCTTATCAAGATTAAAATGAATTTCACTCTGAAAGTGAATCAATGTAGAATGCCAGTTGTTGGCACCTGGTGCCAATTATGAGAATTACAGGCTTTGCAAAAACCAGATATTGACACAGCTTAAACTTCTACACTTTTGAAATTAGAATGTTTGAATTTATTCCAGTAACACCATATTGATTGTATTTGATAACCATGGTATCATAATTTTTAAATGTGAGATGTCCACACAATTACAGCACTTAATATACAGCAGTATTTCTCAACTTATCTCGTAGAAAATCCTTCACAGGGAACTTCACAACAATTGACTTGATGTCAGCTTCTCGCCAAACCAATCCCCAGTGCAACAAGTGAAAACGGAGATCTTCATCTGTTTTTAAAATAGCACTACCAACTTAAAAATTTCCTTATTACCCAATGTTTCGTACCATATTACCCAATGTTTCATAGCAGGGTGCCAGTTGCTGGTGGGGTGCCAATAATAGGGTCATTTGCCCTATGTTTTTGTATGCTGCTGATGTGTTTGAGTGTTACAGAGGATTTCCTTACCCTGTCGGTCACCCAGTTACTTTGTTTTGTTTTTTAGTGACTCGTAATACTTTTGGGAACACTTCTTCAAACCTGAAATTAAATTTCGAATACAACTTCGAAAACTTCCTGTCTGTACACTTCTTTGTATGTTTCATTGTTCATTTTTATGGTAAATTCAAAGACGCTTCTTTATGTGAGTGATTTAGTTTTGTTTTCTACAATTATGTTCAATTTTAAGAGCTGAGTGGCATTATTTGAAAGGCCCAGATTACCTACAAGAACATCACATTTTCTTTCTCCAAGTTAGTTGGTATATGGTCAGTGATTGATGCTGAATACTTGCCCTTCTGGCTGTGTTATAATCAATGGTGATATTCTGTAGCTGTACATAATGTTCAGAAATGTGTTGCAGAGCCCCTCTGGGTTCACTGTGTTATGTTTCAATCTCCACAAATAAGAATTTTGCCCCTAGGAGTTAGTAACCATGTCCAGTACTTGGATTAGTTTTGCTATGAATGTATCTGTGTCACCACTGGGAGAATGGTAAATACATAGTATAATTAGTCTTTGAAACATAGATGGCTTTCTTACCTCTATAGCTGATATTTTTACATGTTTTTCTTCACTTAATGAAATAATATCATTTCCAACTTCATACTTAATCCCTTCCTTTACATATATACTTGATCCACCACCTCTCATAGTGGTTCTGCTATAATGGCATGTTAGATTATATGAGCTTAAAGCTACATTTGTAATTACAGATCCCCTACACCGGTGGTCTGTTATGCAAACAAATGAGCTATCAGTAGTCTGCAGTTCCACTACTAGCTGTTGCACTTTATTTCTTATGAACTGGATATTTTGATGGAGAAGCGAGAAACACTGAGCACTTCTTACCTTGGAGATTTCTCGTTTTTCTTGTCTTTGTATAAAAAGTTATTTGGATGATGTGGATCTAAAGTTTTCTTGACATTCACATCACTACCCGCTGTTTCTTTTACTGACTCCTTACATTTTTTGCATGTTTTGCTTCTACTGCTGATATTTCTAACACTCCTACTTTATTGTGTGTTTTTGTGGTTCTTGTTTGGTCTGGTGATGGCATTGTGACTATGGGTTTGGTTTTGAAGTTATTTTAGTTTTTGTTTTATTTCCATGGTTATCAGGTTGGCCCAAGCTACTCAGGTGTAATCTGTGTTGTGTGTGGAATCTCTGTCCTATATTACTCACATCAATGCATTTCACAGTTTTAAATGTTTGCAGGATTTATCAAACTGATTGTTAGCACTTTGTACCTATGCCTCAGAACATCATGGCTATACAGAATATTCACAATTACGACATTGTATGTATGAGCTTTTTCAGACACTGCTTAAGATCGTGCCTAGCACTTGTTGTTTTGTTTATGTATACATCGTCAGAACCTCCCAAACATACAACAAAGTCTTTATCGTGTAGATTTTTTACCTACGTAGATGCAATCATCTTTTTAATATCACCAAGGGGGCTTCCCGTTTCACTATACCATACAAATATATATTAGTTTTTTCTTGTATTTTATTTGCTGTCTGAAAGCACAAACAATTTGCTATTGGAGTTTACAGTCTGGAAGTCATTTTTGTTGTTTCACTAAACACTTCAGCACAACTTTGGGTTGGCAGATTTGCACTTTCCACATTTATGCTTGGTTTGTTATTTGTCAGCATTGATAAATTTTCTTTTCCTGCTTTATTCATGTTGTGTTTTTCCTTTTCACCTCGTTCACAAGAACTATATAGTCTTTCACTTCCACAATCATCAGTAGAAAGTACTTGAAATAAGTTTCCACGTGCAAAGCTTATGTTACTTTTACAGTTCTTCTGATTTAGCACTTTTTTCTTGCTGCTATTGTACGTTACATTTGTCCACTTTTCTATAACGGTCGCACTATCACATGGAAATTTCTGTGTATTCAGTTCACTTTTTTCGAACTGTAATTCGCAATATCCATTTTTAAAGTATCAATAATAAACTGTAAACTAGTTATGTGTTCATTAAGTTTGTTAATTTCACATGGTTTCTTTTTAACAGGAAATTGATGTTTTTTTGGAAATAGATATGCTTAATGTCCACCCTTGCCGCCATCTTGTCGGCAGTGACAGTGAAGATATTTTTAAATACAGAACCTCAGAGTAAATGAGAGAAATGGGTTAGAGGTAGAATATGTCTTTATGAACTTTGTTTCAAATGATCATTCCCATCACCTCCAGGTTATTGATCTGTTATTGTAGGACATCTTTTTCATTAAATATAACAAAGTTCAGTGTATTGGTGAAAATATTTTTGACAGGGAAAGTTTTAGATAGTGACTACAGAGTTACTATAAATGATTCATCCATTTTCAGACATTCATATTTTTCAAAGTATTATGTGTACAGATATGATTGAGGCATGAATAGAATATGAACTGAGTTTGCATTTTACATTCTATATGTGCTCTTTGAGTGCCCCTCTGGTCACGCAACACATGTCGCTGCAGTAGTCAAGTTAGTTCCATATCTTGTGCAGTAACATCTGATCAGTGATTGTCACAGCAGTGTTGATGCATTCTCTGAGCTATTCCAGTGTTTTAACAGTGATGTGTATGTAAACATGGTCCTTAATGTACCCCTAAAGAAAAAATTCACAAGGCATTAGGTCAGGTAACCAGGGGAGCTAAGGGAACAGAGCCCACGTTTAGGTGACAATGAATATCATGCTCCAATGAAGTGTTACCAAGTCTTGATGGAAGATGAAATTCTAGGAATCAGCAGTCAGTTGTGGAAATAACTACAATTGCAATGTATCAAAGTAAGTGAGAGCCATTACAGTCATCTCACAGAAGAAAAACGGCCCATAAATTTTCATATCTGACATTGCACAGAAAACATAACCTTTGGTGAATCTTGTTCATGCACCATAGTTTAATGGGATTTTCAGTGCCCACACTCCCACATTGTGGCAATTAGTCGTCTTAGATATATGGAAGGATGCTTCATTTGAACATCAGCTTGAAAGCAGAATTTTCATCCTCAAGTGGTCCCTGCATCGTGATGCAAAATTGAAGGGGCTGGCCATAGTCTTCCCATTTTAATTGTTGCTTGAGCTGCAGACAGTACGGTTTGAAATCTAAACATCATTGCAAAATTCTTTATATAGTTTGCTGTGGTATTCCAAGTCTGTGGCTTGCACATACTGTTGATTTTTTTGAATGTTGTATATAATGTTATTGCACCCTTTCCATGCTTCATTTGACACATTTGGTCAACTGGTACTTCTCTGATTACACAGGCAGCCAGTGTTCCAAAATTGCTTATACCAATGCACAATGTTCTGTTTATGAAGCAGCTCTTTTCCATATTTCCTTCTAAATGCATGCTGAATTCTTGCAACAGATAAACATCTCATATTCCAGCACACAAAAATACTTTTCTTGCTTCGTTGCCATTCTGTCAAGGCTCTGCATTCATAATGCCAACTGGTGACCCAATGCAAACTTGCCTTAAGGAACTATTCATGCATCAGTCATATTTAAACATGTAATACCCTAGAAAATATAGATCTTTTAAAACGAATGAATCATGTATATAGTTACCCTGTATATTAACCCTTTCATCCCTGCATTAATGTATGTTATTTTTAAAAAAAATATTTGCTTTGAAATATGTTATCTAGGATGTATTTGGATATATAATTTGAAGTTCTAAATATTTTGGAAAAAAAGTTGCCATATGGAAACGTTAGTACACAATGAAATGATTTTCGGAATTTGATAAAATCATTTATTTTTAAGAATTGAATACAAATACAAGATATGCTTGTGATACAAAAAAGAATATCAGTGCCACAAGGAGAATATTCCTTGATACGGATGACATGACCATTTCTAAGTTTTTCTTATACGACGTAACACAAACATGCTGTCAAGGTAAGTTACAGAAAACGTCACTTGTTATACATAGGAACACTTTACATTTTATGCACGACACTCTGCTGAATCCTTTAGGGCATAGCTTGCAGCGGCCTTTCTGGTGGCTCTGTTGTGGCCAGTGACCAACTTCATCATATCTGACATCTGCAATGGACCTGGAGGCTAACAACTTCCTCTTTGAAGCTTGCATATCCTCTGTAGATGGTCTTCCTCTTTTGTGATGAACAACATTTCCTGCTATAGTAAGACCAGAAGCAATATGAGAGTGGAAATCCAGAAGAGAAATATGAGATGTTGCGCCCCCCTGATTCAAGTGACGTCTGTAAAACAACCATGAATTTACAACTGCAACATTGAAGCACCAATAAACTATTCGCATATACCACTTTTTAGAACGGGCATTTATCCTGTAAAGTTCTGTGAGCATGTCTGCTAAATCAACTCCTCCCATGTGTTCATTATATTCCTTCACAATCAGTGGTTGATTTACCTGAATTGACTGATTATCCTTTTTGCTCCACCTCTTGTACTTATCCTGTGGATTTATGCCTGCATATGTGGAAACCAGTTGCACAGCTTTATTGTCATACCACCTTACTACTAGGATGTTGGATGATTCATCAATTCTATAATCCAGTGGCCCTCTTCCTTTATTTTTCAGCTCCTTTTCTTCTGCTATGGGGCTGAGTGACATTCTGTCTGAATGAATAGTCGCAACACATAAAATACCTTTCTGTTTGAGAACGTCTAAAAGTTCTAAAGAGCTGAACCAGTTATCTTGGAGTTCTTGCCCTCTGGTAAATCTTCACACAGCTTCAGATCAATATCTCCTGAAACTCCTAAACCATGCTCATCACATTTGCCTTCACCCACATAAATTGCTAATTCAAGTATTAGGCCTGATACTCCAGCTCGAGTAAACACTTTTTATCCCCATTTATGAGGTTTGTTTTTGAGACACGGAGATAAATAACTTTTTACCTTGAAAGGGATCATCTGTTCATCAGTGTTCTGTTTCTCTTCTGGAGGGAGTTGCAACATATTGTTCCGTAAAGAATCTATCAGGGGCCTCACTTTGAATAACTTGTCATGCTTGGGATCACCTTTCAGTTTCTGGTTGTTGTTATTATTTAGATGGAAATATGAACTTAGAGTTTCAAACCTATTCCTACTCATAACATCTGCAATTGGAGGAAAGTGACACTGTTGTGACCAGTACATTTTATATTGTGGCATTGGAACTGCACCCATAAATAGTAAAATACCAGTATATTGTTTTATTTCATTGCAAGAAACATCAATGACAACCCCATCTTTGATGTGTGCATAATGATTTGTTTCAAGGGCAATGGATTCACATATTTCATCATCAATGAACATCTGAAAATAATTCATTGGAGTCAGGTCTTCATCAGATGGTGGTGGAGGTATGTTGTCTTTCATGTGGTATCTGGCAGAACGAAATCACCTTTCTTGCATGAACAGTTTTTCTTCTTCTTTTTTGCGGGTTGAGCTGCTTCCTGTAGCATAGTGTATGCATACACAATCAGTTATGTGAATTTTGAGGTAACACTATGTAATAATTTTTTGTGCTGAAAAAATATAATACTTACCTTACTGGTGGAAGGTTGTACACCATTACTTTCTATGTTTGTTGTTTGCAGTTTAGAGATGTCCTCATGTTCAATACTATAATCCTTCCCTTGCATGTGTATTTCAGTATGGTTACTTTGTGGATATTCTAGGACACTGTCAGAGTCTTGTTGGATAAAGTCAGACTCATTATTTTCTTTATCTGACGAAAAGCTAAACTCTGAAATATCACCATCTGGAATCTGCAGCTGCTCTAATATTTCCTTATCAGTTAGACTTTTCTGGGGAATGCCATTCTCAGAAAACTGTGAAACAGGAAGCAGTTTCTGAGGTTATGTAAATGCAAGACATGAATTTCCATAGTTGCCAAATGGCAACAGTCACTTTTCAGTAAGTGTTCTGAGTATAAATCGTTAAAAATGTGTTATTATTGTACAGTTAGTGATGCATTGCAGTTTTAACAATACTATGCAAAACTTATCTTGTAAATATTCGTGGAGAGAGGAGTACAAAGGCGCAACAACTAATAGCACACAACAGCTGATGGAAACATCAGAATGGCAGCTCATACCAAAGATTACTTTTAAGACCCATCTGCATTCTGCTGCCATCTGTTGCTGATTTCTCAAAACACATATGTGTGGCCATATGGCAACTACAGGATAAAGATTTGAGGTGGAAACATCCAAGAATGGCCCATAAGAAAGTTGTGTTGCCACATGGCTACACTGGGGATGAAAGGATTAAGGTATTTTTGTCACTTTATGACCTTATTAAAAAGTTATCTTATGCACCAAGGAGCATTTACCCTTGCTTTTAAACTTATATTCTCAGTCACTTCAGTAGTCATATGTTGATATTTGCTGACTAGACAGTTTGATGGACTCCACATGAATTGAAGCCAATGTGATTATGCTCCATGCTGCTATGACATCATGCTATGACCTTTCTGCTGGCCACTTTCATGGGTATGGTTTGTCACATGGTTAGCATTCCATTGCCTGTATACACGGATTCATTCTGTCATGACATGTGAATGAACTGCTATCTATGGGTATTTGATGGTGGCCATCTCTTTGCCCTTTCCAACTACTGGCCATGTGACACCTCCTCCAGAAGGTGCATGCCAGCAGCTTTTCACGTTTCAGTATTGTTATTTAAAATGTTCAGTTATTGCTAACTCACTGCCTGCCTGAGATGCAGAACATGAAATAAGGTTATATCGTTGTGGTCAAATTGTTTCACATGCTCACTCGCCTGTTCCTGCCTCACAGTACAATCTCAGGATTTATCACATATTTGTAACACACTGTCTTTTAACCAGTTTCAATTCCTTGGCTTTACATTACTCTATTTGTTGAAAATGGAAGAATCATGACAGCATTTTCTTTTACTTCCTTTGTGAGAAAAACAAAGAATCTGTTGATTTCTGTGAAAGTCCCATAAAAATGCATTTCTGCAATGTTCATAAAATAAAGTCGCTCTCGTTTTTGTGTCTTGGAAAAGTGATGTTTCTTTTAAGTGAGCTTTTTAGAGCTCCATGGAGAAAGTCTTTTCACTTCTGATTCAGTTTCCTGGCTTTGAGTTTCACCATCTTTAGATGGACTCTTCTAATGCAATACAGGAGGAAGGATACAAGTTGTAGAAGTATAATTCTGCATTTCAAACACATGAGAGGGTGCAGTTCAAGTTTGGACCACTGTGTGAACTTTGTCAACTTCATAATTGAAAGAAACATCAAAGTCCTTATGCATGTGAATGCAAAGGATTTCATCGCTGGTACACTTTCTTTTGCAACGAATATGCACCAATTTTTCTTCTGTGACATTTCTCAACCATCACTATGATCACCAAACTGTGAACATACAAAGCAGACTCCACTCTCAGTTAATTATCGTAGGAGTTCTATTTCTGTAATACCATTGTTCCATCATTTCACCCACTGCAGTAATAGTTCATCATCCTTAAGACCTCAGAGCATCCCCCTCACATTTTTAATTGACAGCTATTATTTTTAAAGTTGATGAGCATTTGTATATCTTACATGCTGATGTAACTTTTTTGTTGTCATTTTCTGAATGTTGTAGATTCGTTTACGTATAATGTATTAATTAACAAAAGTACTTGTTTTCATGTAGGTGTGTGAAACATATACTTACAATATAAGGAAAAGTAAGTGAAAAGTGAATGTGGTCTCAGCTCTCTGAGACTGCATACATGTGTGCAAGTTGCATTTGTGCGTGTGTGTGCGTGTGTGTGTGTGTGTGTGTGTGTGTGTGTGTGTGTGTGTGTGTGTGTGTGCGCGCGTGTGTGCGTGTGCGTGTGTGTGCGCGTGCGTGTGTGTGTGTGTGTGTGTGTGTGTGTGTGTGTGTGCCCACGCGCGTGTGTGTGTGTGTGTGTGCGCGCCCACGCGCGTGTGTGTGTGTGTGTGTGTGCGCCCACGCGTGTGTGTGTGTGTGTGTGTGTGTGTGTGTCTACTGCTGACAAAGGCCTTAATGGCCAAAAGCTTTCATTGTGTGAATCTTTTTGTTGTGCCTATCGCGATTCAGCATCTCCGCTATATGGTGAGTAGCAACTTTCCTTCTCTGGTATTGTTACATTCCATTCTGGATTTTCCATTGTTTAATATAAGGAAAAGGATAGATTGCCACTCACCATAAAGATGACACATTGAGTTGCATATGGGCACAACAAAAAGACTGTACACAGTTAGCTTTCAGCCAAAGCTGCTTTCAAAAAAGGAAACACAAACACAAAATCATTCACACAAGCACATCTCACACACATATGACCATCATCTCCGGCAGCACAGACTGGAGTGCACCTGTCAACGGAACAATGAAAGCGGCGACCTGGAGGAGGAGTGAAGCGGGAGGGTGGGGGGATTGTGGGGGGGGGGGGGGGGGGGGGGGGGTTGCTGTCTGGTGGAGCATGCAGGGACTAGACAGAGGCCTGACAAGACTGTCACCAAGCATAGTGGCAGTGTTGAAGAGGCTCTGGAGCAGGGAGATGGAGGGGGAACAAAAAAGGAGAGGAGCAGGGATGAGGAAGGATGGGTGGGTACGTTGGCATTTTACATTACTCATGACAACATTGATTGCATGGAAATGGTTGGTGATGGATGGATGAATGAATGAATGAATAAATAAATAAATAAAATCTGGGTTGTTAGTTCTGAAAGATGTCTTTCTGTCAGAGTTGATCACTTGTTCTGTACGACGTTGCTTGCAGATTATTATTGTAACATATTTTCTCTCATGCTTTGTTCTGAAATTTGTAAAGTTCCCGTATTGGTCAAGTAATGAAAACTTATTCCTTTAACTAAATTCAAGATTAATATTTTATTATACTTACAATACGAGTTTATTTTAATGTTTTGCACTGACCTGTTCATTACATGATATTTCATCCGTTTTCTTGTTCTCTGCAACATTTCTGCAGTCATCTACAATATCTACAAGTTTTAAAACCCTCACCAGGGAATAGCTTTGTGCTCTTCATCATTTATCGCTCATGCTAACCGAGCCTCTTTCGCAGTCAATGATGAGTCAAGAAGTAAAAAAAACTGAATCATATGCACAAAAATACCCGCCATGCACTTAAATTGTTGCCATCTTAACTGAACAGGACCTCTGGTCCAGGAATAACTAACCAAGGAATAAAATGACATTGTTCAGGTGGGGGCTTAGCTCATTCGTCAGTTAGCTGTCCTTGGATTTATCTCCCAATGGAAAAGTCTGTCATTTTGAGATGGAAATGAAACAATTTCCATTTCCCATACCAGGGACAGGTAGGAACCCTGCATGTGTGCGGTGCACTTGTATCTGTGCAGTTAACAGGTTTTCTGCATGCACACAGAGGCAAGCTGGTCACCCGCTTCTCTCTCCTCCCCACCATACCGTCTCTCCGCTCCTTCCTCTGCAATGCATTTTGTTTCCTAGCTTGCTGTATTGAATGAAGGAATAAGGTTAGTAGGAGTGCTTGAAAGAAATCATGGTTTGAAAGAGTACCTATTACCTACAATAGATTTTACTTTATTATTACAGGTGGAGTTTACAATACGTTTACCGTCCGGAACAAAATTTCTACATACAGACAAACACAAACTGGTACATAAATTTTCATCACTGATGTTTGCTCTTAACCGAGACTTATTATTATCTTCGTGGCTTCATGATGGAGACAAGGAAACCCTTGCTGTAGAAAGTCGTGACAAAAGTCTGTTACATGTCTTACCAAAAGGAACTTGTCTTTCAGATGAGAATTACACTGTAGATCTATTTGCAAATTGGGATGAATATCATCTACAGAAACAGCAAATGGTCTCTAGAACCATTAAAAAGTTTGGGATAAATATGATATATCCCCAAATCACTTGAGAAATTCCTCTTTTATTGCTCTAAGTACGGAAACATATTCTTTGCAATTCTGTTCTTGCCCAGTAGACAGAATCGGGAAATGTACTGCATTCCTGACAAGAGCTGTCATTCCCACAGCTCAGGCTTGCTAGTGAAGGCTTGCACCTTTTCAGCCATTTCACAAATCAGCTGATTTTCTCCTTGCAAACTTGTGTTCAATGCATTCATGTGTCCAGTAATGTCCACTAAAAATGTAAGGTTGGCAACCCACTCTGGATCTTCTAACTTCTGGTCGTACCTTCCTTTGTCCTTTAAAAACTGATTTATTGGTATTCTCAGCTCAAAAAATCTTTTGAGTACATTACCGCGGCTAAGTCAGTGGAATTCACTGTGGGACGGTATGACACCATACTCTTCTCCAATTTCAGCTAAATATATGTGAAACTGTCTATGTGTAGGCCTGTGGGATCTCAAATAATTAACTGCCCGAATAACCACTTGTATGATGCCCCCCAGTTTTGCTGCTCTTGCACAGAGTACTTCTTGGTGCAGAATGCAGTGGATGATGCACAATGATTCTTCTGTATGCTGTAGCTTTTTTCTTAGTAATCCAACAAATCCCATTTGTTCCCCTTTCATTGCAGGCGCTCCGTCTGTTGTCACTGGCACCAAATGTTCCCAGTTTAAGCCAGCTGAATTGACAGCTTCTTCAACGGCTTTTAGGATGTCCACGCTGGTGGTCTTGCTTTTTAAAGATGTCATATCTAAAAAATTCTCTGTTATGTGCAGAGCAGTGCCCACACTGCAGACATAAATCACTAATTGTGCGGTGTCTGAAATATCTGTGGACTCAAGTGTGATTGAAAATGCAACGATAAATGTCACTTGCCATGGCACTTATACAATGACTTACAGTCCGCCGAGAAAGAGTGATAGCTCGAAACTGATTTGCATTCAGTGGGCAAAGTAAATCAGCAGTGTCCTTTATAAACTCACCTTCAGCAAATGATTTTCCAGCTCTTGCTGTATTAAGTGCAATCTTATAACATCCACGTACCGCTGGGCTATCATTGTTGTCATCTTGAAAAACTGAAAACAGTAATCCATAAAATGTTAAATCAGTTAGATGAGAGACATGACAAAAGAAAGTCGCAGATCTCTCGTGACAACAGCAACTTACGACAGATTCATCTAGTATTGTCAGACCGCTCTTCTTAAGCTCAGTCAATTTCCCCATCCACTCAGAATCCGACAATAAATTGTACTCGTCCTTGTGAAATTTATTATAATGGCGTTCAATACTAAACTTCCACTGACCAGCGAGAATACTGCCATATATTAAAGATTTAGAATTTTCACATTTTTTCACAAAGAAAAAAATGATTCTCCCATTCCTTTTTAAAAGCTAGCAAATCTCCACTTCTCCATTTCCTTGATTCACTCTGCATTTCCCGGTTCTTAAAATACAACGTTCACTACGTAGTGGTCGCTTTGCATCAATGTCCGCAGCTTAGCCTGGTACTACACTGCCGTAATGCCGTAACCTGCCAGCTGTCGCCACTGCCCCGGTCGACGATTGCACGCAAGCAGCACACGTGCAGCGCTGTGTGCTCATGAGCCGCGTGCAACGTTTGCCCGCCCAGCCCTATTCCAATTGGCTGGGCACTGTAATCTCTGATTTTATAAGCCATAGAAGCCATTTCTTTGAGTGTTAAATCTTGACTAGAGTATAGATTGTGCATTGGTTTGGAGTCATTGGAGAAATATAGTTATCAAAAATCATTGATTAATTGCATTCTGCAATGGGTATGCATCTCCCACAGCAAAGTAAATACCTTTTCGTCTCCTAGTTCTATTTTGGTTGGTGTATTTTTAACTTTGCTTGGCTTGGGTTCTTCAGATTCTGCATTAAGATGAAATAATTTGGGCGACATCTCGCTTTCTTATCCTTTCTCATTCTCATAAACAGTTCAGCCAAAATCTCGTCATTGGTGTCTGAATTTACCACTGTTCCTACCATCTTGAAAACTTCTTGCACAGTTAAGCTCGTTAACCACCCATAAATCACTGATTAAGGTATATGAACTTTATTCTCCAGTTTGTAATTATTGTGGGTTCATACAGCGCATCACTCACACTGTTTGAGAATAGAGCTTAACCGGCTGCTAATTAATTTTGTAGCTATCTCGGTATAAACCAAGGAGTTTGATAAAAGCTTGGACAGGATTGAGAAGCAGATCGAAATCACCATGGCGTGCACAGAAACATTCTGTTTGCTGGTGTCATAATAAATCCAAACAGAATGCAAAGAAATGCACACCATCCTCTTCATTTATTTCTCTACAGTCTGTGAAATGCTCACACAGAAAATTAGTATGCTACTCACCTGGCACAACACCGAGTGAGGAGGCTGAACCGTCTTGCTGCCTGTTCACAATGGATTGCAACACATATCTTCAATTTTTGGTTGATTCTACAGCAGACATCTCTTTATTACCAGCAACAATATTAGATCACAAAAACATGCAGAAATGGCAATTCTTGACTGCAAACAGTTCGATAATGCACACGTGTGCTGAAATACTACTGAAATTTGAAACAGGCCTTTGACAAAGATTTCAGTTGTTATTTCTTTGTGTGGATGTTCACCAGCTCATTATTAGCACTGATTTATTGAGCCATTATGATCTGTTGCTGGAGCCTAAGTCAAAAAGTTATTCATAGACTCTGTAAACGTATCTGCTGACAGTTTAATGCTTTTGGTTTACCTGCAGTATAAGTATTGAGACTTGCTAAACAGATATCCTAACATTCTCATGGAGAAACCTACTTTCTGTGCGGCGCCCCCCATTGGAGGTTCGAGTTCCCCATCCTTCCCCAATCTGATGAGACTGATGACATTGCTGTCTGGTCTCCTTCCCCAAGCAACCCAACCCCCCTCTTAAATTTTCATTGTGTTCCATCACTGTTCATGAAAACACTAGTACATCATATAGGTAGGTGAAACAAAAAGGTAGTTCACCCAACATTTCATCTGCAAATCATTCCCAGGACAGCACAGTGTTTTTCACCTTGAAGGGCATTTATACACTGAAAAGCCAAAGAAACTGGTACGCCTGCCTAATATCTTGGAGGACCCCCGTGAGCATGCAGAAGTGCCGCAACACGATGTGGTATGGACTCTACTAATGTTTGAAGTAGTGCTGGAGGGAATTGACTCCATGAATCCTGCAGGGCTGTCCATAAATCCATAAGAGCATGAGTGGCTGGAGATCTCTTCTGAACAGCAAGTTGCAAGGCATCTCAGATATGCATAATAATGTTCATGTTTGGGGAGTTTTGTGGCCAGCGGAAGTGTTTAAACTCAGAAGAGTGTTCCTGGAGCCACTCTGTGGCAATTCTGGACATATGGGGTATTACATTGTTCTGCTGGAGTTGCCCAAGTCTGCCGGAGTGCACAATGGACATGAATAGATGCAGGTGATCAGACAGGATGATTACATATGTGTCAACCATCAGAGTTACATCTAGACGTATCCGGGGTCCCATATTACTCCAATTGCACATGCCCCCACACCATTACAGAGCCTCCACCAGATTGGACAGTACTCTGCTGATATGCAGGGTCCATGGATTCATGAGGTTGTCTCCATACCTGTACACATCCATCTGCTTGATACAATTTGAAATGAGACTCACCTGACCAGCAACATGTTGTAGTCATCAGTAGAACAATGTCAGTGTTGATGGGCCCAGGCGAAGTGTAAAGCTTTGTGTCGTGCAGTCATCAAGAGTACACGAATGGGCCTTCAGCTCTGAAAGTCCATATTGATGATGTTCTGTTGAATGGTTCACATGCTGACACTTGATGACAGCCCAGCATTGAAATCTGCAGCAATTTTCGGTAGTAGTGCACTTGTGTCTTGTTGAACAGTTCTCTTCAATTGTCATTGGTCCACTTCTTGCATGATCTTTTTCCGGCCACAGTGATGTTGGAGATTTGATGTTTTACTAGATTCCTGATATTCACAGTATACTTGTGAAATGGTCATACAGGAAACTATCCACTTCATCGCTACCTCGGAGATGCTACATCTCACTGCTCATATGCCAACTAGAACACCACGTTGAAACTCATTTAAATATTGATAACACGCCATTGTAGCAACAGTAACCGATCTAGCAACTGCGCCAGACACTTGCTGTCTAGGGCATTGTCGACGCAGTGCCGTATTCTGCCTGTTTATTTCTCTGTATTTGAATACACATGCCTATACCAGATTCTTTTGCGCCTCAGTGTAGATACTTCAGCAGGTTGAAAGACATTATTGTCATGTCTTTGGAACATCCTTGGCACCATTGGAATTTGATGGTAGGTTTTCTTGAAGTCTGTAACACTGAATATCGTTACTCCAGCTAGTGCACTTATAAAATCTTTACTATTGGGATCGGGGTAACAGTTTGGTACTGTGCGAGCATTTACCTAGTAGTAATCGCTGTATGGCCTCTGAGTTGTTCGTTCTTTTTAATGAGATGCTGTAGAGACACCCAGGAGCTTTTGGATCTGCAGATTATTCTATTTTGTAGCAGTACTTCAATTGCTGTTTTTGCTATGGCATATTTTTGCAGAGTCGAATGTCTGGATTTCTGGGCAACAGATGGACAAGATGTTTCTGCAGTGTGGAGCAATTTGTTTTGGTTATGTCTTGCAACTGTGTGCTGAGTCTCTGCTCAGGGTTTCCACAGAATATATTGCTGTTTCTAGAAGTCTTGCTTAATTTCCCCATATCCATTTTGGTCCTCACTTGGAATTGTGCTGTGATTGATTACCAATCTGTAATAGTGTAGGAAATCAGGTCAGATACATCGGCCAATATAAACTTCCATTGCAATGGCTGGCTGAAACCTGGATCCATCCTAGTTTTGCATTTACTATTAGTGAAAATGGGTGAACTGTCACCTATGCTAAGCCACATGCATGCCTGAGTCTTTCTCTTTAGATGATGCAGCGTTGTGTTTGTGTCAGATTCACAGTCCACCAGATATGTACAAGGAAATTGTTTGTCTATTACGTAGCCATTGGGACTCTTGGAAAAAACTTGCCTGGTCTGTTTTGTTAGGCTGGCCATGTATGACCCTAGTGTCAATGTTTCACGTTGTTGCACTTGTAAAGAAACTGCCATGCTGGCGTTGTTGTTTTGATGACTGGTGCAATGATGGTGAAGTGGCTATTCAAGAGTAGTTGTATATTTATGTATTTATTTTATTTATTTGGTTACTTTAAAAACACGCATAAATTTAGTTGTGTTGTCCAAATTAAAAAATTGTTAACTGATTTTTACTTCCTAGAATATTACGTGAGAATGAAAATATAACAGTATACCAGTATGATGATTAGCCTCTGCATATTTGTTCTCTAAAGAGCATGGACTCAAAAATTTATTGTGGACCCACACAAACTTCCTCTTACCATCATATTCAGGCTGTTGTAGTCGAATCCTGGCTTTCGGTGTAAGCTGAAAAGTAAAATTTTAAAACTAATGTTGCTCTCTGCTGTAATTCATTTCTGTGAAAACGTGTTTGTTAAATGTTAAAGCGGGTGATCTCTGCACTTCCACTATGATTTCCCATTTTAGGTAGACACATAATGGCATCTGTTGAAGCAGCGGCCACTATTATTGTGGAACTTTAAACGTCTTAAGAAAAATTAAACCAATGCAAGGAACATGACAGAGGGCTCACTGTTCAATGAAATAACCCAAATAGAAACTTTAATGTACTATATTAACAAGGTTAACAGCATAAAAGCTTACATTACTACAAGATGTCTGCTTCTTAACACCAGAAACAAGCGAAGGGAGAGGAGTAGAAGAACAATCTAGGAGAATTCTTCTCCCTTATTAGCATCATAGAGATTATTACATTTTAAGAGTTTACTCCTCGATATTAAGATGAAAATTTAATATTTACAATAAAACATGGATTTTTCTGCCGCCTATGTGGTCAGTGAAACACGTAAGGTTCGTGTACATTTATTTCGGCATTCGAGGGCTATCCACAAAGTACATTACGTTTTGGAATTAAAAATAAATAAAGTATTGGAAATTTTTTTATTATATACAGATGAAAGCCACACTTAAATACTACTTTTCTACATAGTTCACATTTAAATTAAGGCACTTATCATAGCGATGGACGAGCTTGGAAATTCCTCCATCGTAAAATTCGGCTGCCTGCGCCTTCAACCACGTGGTTACCTCTTTTGGCACAGAAAAGGTGTGATTTTTGTGGATTTCCTGGAAAGAGGCACTACAATAAACTCTCAAAGGTATTGCCAAACTCTGCACAACCTCAGAAGAGCAATACAAAACAAGCGCAGGGGAAAGTTGGGCTCAAAGGTCTTGCTGATTCACGACAACACCCGGGCCCACACGGCAAATGCCACTCGTGAAGTTCTCGAATCTTTTAAGTGGGAGTTGTTTCCTCATCCGCCATACAGTCCCGAACTGGCACCGAGTGACTTCCACTTATTCCCAGCAATGAAGAAGTGGTTGGCTATGCAGCGTTTTGATGACGACGCACAGCTTCAAGAAGAGGTAACCACGTAGTTGAAGGCGCAGGCGGCCGAATTTTACGACGAAGGAATTTCCAAGCTCGTCCATCGCTACGATAAGTGCCTTAATTTAAATGGCAACTATGTAGAAAAGTAGTATTTAAGTGTGGCTTTCATCTGTATATAATATAAAAATTTCCAATACTTTATTTATTTTTAATTCCAAAACGTAATGTACTTTGTGGACAGCCCTCGCATAATATTTCTCGTTTCAAGTTTTTTTGTTTTAAATGTCTTTACGACGCAATCGTTGCTGGGATGGCACAATGGGTTTGATGTTATCAGCAGTGCCATTGCCGGGGTCAGTGCTTCGGGTGAAATCGGTGCCTCTGGTGAGGTTTGCAATGCTGAAGAAATTGGTACGGATGGAAAAATTGTTTCTGCTGGCGGTGTTCTGTGTGTTGAAAGGTAGGCGTTTATAAATTTTCTTGCAGCCTGAACCGTGTAATATAGGTCACCATTTGTATTTGGATAAATGCAATCTGTGATGCACTCTATCGCCTGTGCACCAAAGTGGCTGTGATACCAGTACTGAATCAACATTGCTTCCCATGATATTTTTTTACTATCACAGGGTCCAGAGCGGTTGAATCGCAGAATGACAGTGTCATCTTGCTTTGCAGGGGCTCGTCTTTGTCTTCCTTCTTGATACTCTATTGCTTGAGTGCATCCAAGACGAGTTGTAAAGTCTGAAGTTTCTCAGAAACAGACAGTTTATATTCATGTTTGATGGTGAAAGCTGCTGGCAAGGTGATGTCGTCTTAGGATTGTGTCACAGCACATACTTTCTTCTTTTGAATCATTTTGTTTGCAATGCTGTGAATTAATGTGTCATAACTGCTGATTTAACAGTTAGCAACAGGTGGTTGAGCCAGGTGTGGCATAATGTTTTGTTTGCCATTTCTGACTCAACAGTAGCATGCATGTGGGGCCAGAAATCAGATTGTGTTTTATCACCAATTTGATCATGAGGTAGTATCTAATGCATGTATTGATCCCGTGGTTTACAGACTCTTTTTAGTAAAGTTGTTGGGTGATTCTGGTACTTTTTTTTACACTGGAATGTTTTTAATTTTGTCTGACACTAAAACCAGTGTGAGAAAATCTTAGCAGTCAACTGTCTGCATAAACTGTACCTCATCATTTGAAACACCATGTGAAGGGACAGAAAGTTCTGACATACAAAACCATAATGTGGATGCTGTGATAAATATAGTAGGGATTTCCACTTTACTTCACAGCACTGTTGGGACACTGCAAGTGACAGAATGAAAATTTGTCACCGGTGTGGAAAACCCCACATTTTTGCAGAAATATTTGTTCTTAACTGTTTGAAGTTGCTTGGAATTTAATGTCACAATTTTTACCATTATTGGCAACATGGTCCTGTCTGATCTGCTATATCAGTGTAACGTTGTCTGCATCAGTGGTGTTTAGTGTCTATTTTTCTTTTCGGTGCCACCAGTCAGTGGGTAAGTCAACCACAATAAATAATGCAAACTCAGAATTTCTGAGGAAGAACATAATTTATTCACATCTTGCAAACAATAATATAGCATAGATGTGCGCACAGAATCTGAGTGATTGTGAGTAATACTAAAGATGGACTGAACTACGCTGTTTGGTGTGAACAGCAGTCCACTGTGTCAATGAAAGAGAACACACTACACTTGAATTGCTTGCTGAACTTGTACTTCCACAAATATATAGGGTCCCCTGTGGTTCAGTGCACTGTCCTATGTTTTGGTTTAATTGCAACCCACAGTTTTAGTATTACTTACCAATCACCAGTACATGGGAGCAGTTTTTTTATATAATTGGGGTTCATTGTGAGCAAAAGCATACATCTTAACAACTGATTTTTGTTTTTGTTTTGTTTTGTTTGAAAAAGCAGATTGCGCAGAAAATGTCTATATAACATTGTCACTGAAATGAATAAATAAAATCTCTAATTCTGGTATGTAAAAGTAAATATATGATCTCCCCCCCCCCCCCCCCCCCCCGAATGCCCAAAATATCACACTCTACAAGCTGGACACATCTTCCTTATTTGACAATGAAGACGTTTCAATACATACAGGTGAAGCATCCTTAATAGGTCTTCCATAATCCTCTCTCCCATATGACATATTGACAGACGTTGAACAAGCTTGAGGTATGCTATTAGTTGAGGAGGAAGTGGAAGAAATATTTATTGGATTTATATGAAGAATTAGAAATGAACACAACTTGCCTATCTGATGTTTCTTGTTTAAATTAAATGAAATTTTGAATTTTTTAAAAGTGCTACAAATACTCTTGATAGTAGTGAGCTGACACTCCACATTGAACAGTGTACAAATATTAAACATACTTGTATTTTCTGTACTGGCTGCATGAAGTTCAAATGTGCAGAATGTTAACATAATATTTGCATAGGCAATGCCCAAGTGATTATTGTGAAATAATGTGAATACTAATTACTCAGTGTAATTACTGTAAAATACATGTGAAGTTTTCAGTGTTAATAATGCACATTTGTTTCATCATAATACTGCCTGTTGGACTCTTCCAACTCCAGATATGATCTCTAATAGTGTAACAAAATCTTTGTTATCCACTTGATGGAAGCATCATAGAGTACTACAGTAATGACTGCCAAGTAGTGTATAATGGTTCTCTTCCTTGTCTTGTTTTCAGGCAGAATGGTTAGGTCATCATCATTTCCAGACTTTTGTCTCCAATGTAACATATGACAAGTAGACCTCTCATTGCGATATTGGCACAACTCAGTGAGGATGCATTATAAGACTGTTGGCAGTGTGAGTTGCGTATTTTGTTTGCTATAATACTATAGCCTAATTTCTTGTTGTGTTTGACTACAGGCAACCTGATGATGATAGAAGAAATGAAACTGGCTGTGATACAATAAATATGTATAAATACAGCTGTGCTGGTTCTCGTTAACCATTAATATTATTAAAATTGCTGCCCATCTAATACTCACGTCATCATTTGGGATGATGATGGTGTTGGAGAATAATATGTCTTACCTTCCATTTCTTCCCATCTTATATAATTTGTAAACTGAATTATATCTACCCATTATTATTTTTGTTGTTGTTGTCTCTAGTCTAAAGATTGGTTTGAAGCAGCTCTCTACACTCGTCTGTCCTGTGCAAGCCTTTCCATCTCCATTTGACCACCGCATCCTATATCATTTCACACCTGTGCACTGTGGTCAGGCCATTATCTCCCTTTACATTTTTAACCCCCCCCCCCCCTGCCCCCCCTCTCTCTCTCTCCCCCTCCCTCTCTCCCCTCCTCTCCCTCCCTGTCCCTCTCCCTTCCCCTTCCTCCTCCCCCACTCTTCCCTCTTCCCCTCTCCCCTCCCCCCCCCCCCCCCAAAAAAAAATCACCAAACTCATAGTTCATTGAAATCTCAGGAAGTCCTATCAAATAATACCTCTTGTAGTCAAGTGTTGCCATAAATTTATTTTCTCCTCAATTTGATACAGTGTCTATTCATTATCTGATCTGCCCATCTAATATTAAGCAATCTTCTGGAGCCCCACAGTTCAAAAGCTTCTATTTTTTCCTCGTCTCAAGTGGTTATCAAACACATTTCATTTTCATATTATACCACACCCCCAGACAAATACCTTCATGTAAGACTCCTTAGAAATTAATTATTCAATGTTAACAAATTTCTCTTTTTGAGAAATGTCTTGTGTATCATCTCTAGTTCATCCATTATTAATTGTGTTGTTGCCCAAATAACAAAACTTGCCTAAGCTAATCTCCTCAGTATCATCTGATCTAATATGTCTAAATTCGATTACTTTCCCTTATTTTATTTTTGCTGATCTTAGTCCTCTAAACTCTTTTCAAAACACTATCCTGTCTGTTCCACTGATCTTCCAAGTATTTTGCCATCTCTGTCAGAATTACAATTCAGTCTCTTCTCCCAGAATTTTAACTCCCTTTTTCCTTCATTTTATTTACTGCTTGCTCAATGTAAAGTCACTTTTTCTCGTACTTTATTCCTGGTATCTTCAGAATTTCAACGAGTGTGGTCCAATGAAAATTATGAATCCCATTCTCTAAATTTGCAAATGCTGTAAGGTGGTTTGAGTTTTTTCAGTCTGTCTGCTAAGATAGCAGTAGAGTCAGTGTTGCCTTACATGTTCTTACATTTCTTCAGAATATGAAACTAATCTTCTCCTAGGTTGGCTTCTACCAGTTTTCTACTCTTCTGTAAATGATTTGTGTCAGTATTTTGCAACCCATGTATTATTAAACTGGTGGTTTGGCAATGTTCACAGCTTCAGCATCTCCCTCCTTGGATATTGAACTATTACATTCCCCGTGAAGTGTGACAGAATTTTACCTGTCTGATATGTTTTGCTTGGCAGATGGAACGGTTTTCTCATGGTGGGCTCCTAAGGATTTCAATAATTCTCAGGTGTCTTGTTTCGATTTTGGTCTTTCAGTGCTCTGTCAAATTTGTCTCACTATATGTTATCTTCCATCTCATCTTTATCTACTTATTCTTCCCTTTGTATAATATTGTTTTCAATTTATGTTCCTTTCTATAGTCCTTCTACATATTGCTTTCATCTTTCAACCTTTCCTTTGTAACAATGCTGACCTCACTTTTGTAGTCTCTCCTCAGTAGCACCACTCTCGATCGCTGCAAAGCTGAAAGTCTAAATAAGTGTGGAATGGCGTTTGCTAAAGAATGTTCATGACACCACCATTTGGATTACATTAACATGTATTTATTCCTTGCAGAGTTTGATTACTAAAAACTGTGACTGGCTTGTCAACTATGAAAATTTATTAGTGCACTGAAGCAGCTTATTACCTACAATTGTGGCACAAAACACAATTCACATTTCCACAGAAACATCGCAGCTTGCACTAAGCGCAATCCTGTAATAATTTATTAAAGAGTATCACACTTCAATAGTTCATTTAGTTCATTTCATAACGAGTATCACCATGTCCAACACTCATTAGTTTGATGGCAATAAAATTCCACATTCCCGCTAATCACAATATTGTTCAGTTCAAAATTTCCTTAATTTGAGGTATTTTTATCACCAAAAATATTAATATTTAGTGAGTCTCATAGTTGTTAGTGTGGTTATTTTTGCATACAAAATGTACAGACTATGTGTGAGCCAACACCAATAGTGGGCTTTCTAATCATTATCTGCCAAATTTGCATGATGTCTGACTCCTTAAAAATGAGCATAAGAATTGGCGAGGCTAGATTTTACTGCTTTTGATGAACTAAAAGAGCTAATATAATTGCGGCTTATAGAAAATGTTGCTGATAAGAAATTTAGAAAAATACATGGACACTATTATTCTTACACAATATGGAGCCCCTTGTTTTGGCAAATTATAGCAATGTACATGAAATTTTAATTAGTAAGTTGATCAATTAGTGCTGTATGTCATTTTAAATAGGAGAATTAAGGTAACCAAAGTATGTAGTCAAAATTTGGAATTTTAACAATGTTTAAGTGCAAAATCCAAAATGCAAATTGCTAGTGGCACGGAACTTTAAGTTCAATTGTTTTGGATGATATTAAGTTTTGGGGAATAAAATACAATACTGGAAATCCAGAATGCTTAGTTTCCAAATGGTGTAAGTCATTACATTCGATTTTGTCAGTTAGACCATGGATTTTTTGCATGTTGTGAACAGTGAACATCAATTAATTTTTTTATTTTTTTTTCTTTTTTTTTTAAGTGCGAGTGCCCTAATGAAAACCAATTACACCAATGTAAACAGAACAATCAAAATGAAAACGTGAACAATAAATTCAAGTGGAATTAAGTCTAAATAAGATCTTGAGATTTTCAGGTAAGTGTCACATGGCAGTTACAGAGAATAAGATACGATTTTTTTTTTAAAAAAAAAAAAGTGGTTTATTTTTGGGAGTATGAAAGACATAATACATAGAAAAAATCCACTTGCTTTGTTTAGTACTGGCTTGGCATTTGTGCTCATTATGTTCATACACTTGCTTCTCTTTTCTCCAAGTATACTTTCAATTTTCTTGTAGTTGACATGTATCTTTTTCATAGTCCTGTATGCTTCTGCAGCTTTGCATCTCTAATCTAGCATAACTGCTTTGTCTTTTTGCACTTTCTGCTAGTCTCCTTTATCATGCATCTTTATTCCTTTTTGCACACTACGTTTGGTGCGTTTTTTTTATTTTCTCCTTTCATCAATTGAATTTAACATTTAACATGGGAAAATCCAGGCTGCATTTGTCTTATCATTCATATAACCAATCTGAAATATTCCAGTGTCACCAGGTCCTCCCTGTACACAACTTCTATTCAAGTGTTAACAATGATGAAATTGTGCTCTCTACAAACTTCTATCTGACAGCTTCCCTTTTCATTCCTTTTCCCCAATCCATGTTGTCTTAATATTTTTCTTAGTTTTCCTTTTCCTACTTCCAGATTTCAATCCCTTCATGAAAATTTAACTTTCATCTCCCTTGACAATCTGAATAATTGCACTTACCTCATCACACACTCTTTAAATCTCATCATCTGTGGAGATAGTTGGCATATAAATGTGCATTATTGGGGTGTGTGTTTGGGTTTCATTTGACTTGGCTATGATGGTGTTTTCAGTATGGTGTTCACTTTCTTATTTGATTATTAGGATTACTCATGCATTACCCATGTTAAATTTTTTGTTGATTACTCTGCACTCAATGACCAGAATTCTTGCCACCACACTTAACTAATTCCTTTTGTAACTAACTTCAACCATTGCATTTCTGTTTTTAAAATCTCTAACTTTTGTATCCTATTAAGGTATTTAGCATTCGATACTCTGAGCTGTAGGACACTAATTTTGTTTTTCCAATGACAATGTCCTCGTGGATTGTCCCCGTCGAATTGTCCTATTTTAAGCCCAGAATATTTTACCTCTTTATACATACTCCAAAAGAGATAGTCACTGCTTGTGCTCTGTAGGACCCATGTCACTGTGTAGACCATTAACAGTCTTCACTGTAGCTCTGGCAGAAGACTCATACTACCAGCTGAAGCACAGCTTTTGAAGGCAGTTGCACTTCTCGATAACTCCTTTATCCTAGCTTGTGACAGGCAGTGCCTAGCCTCTTGATGTAAGTTTATGATAGTGTGGTTACCCAGGAGGAAGTCATAGTCATTAAACAAAAATGTAGAGCTACACTTCTTCAAGAAATATATTGGCTGTAGTTAAACCCTTGCTTTCAGCCATTTGCAGTGGCAAGACCATACTAGCTAATGTTAAAAGGCCTGATAAATCGAACATCCTGACTGATGCACCTCTTAAGGAACCATACCAGTATGTTAGTCTGGCACATTTACAGATACCCCTCCAATGTAGGTGCACCTATGGTTCAGCTTTCTATATCATTGAGGCATGCAATGTACCACACTGTGGCAAGGTCAGTGGATTGTATGCACGGAGGGTGGGAGGTGGGGGCAAGAAGAGCAACTATTACATCATTAAAATTATTCAAAGATATAAAAATGATAATTTTGTATACTTATTTTACTGGGGCGAACAGTGTCTACTTTATAAAAAAAGAATCAGAGAATTTAAGTTTGATTATAAGTAGACATAGTAGTAGAATTTTTTAAAAAACTAGTTGCCCTGAACAGTGGGAAAGCGGGAGGGCTAATGACCAGATAATCTTGGTACTCTCAACAGCTGAGTGACCTACTCCACCACACCACCTGTAATTGGAGTACACGTTTAAAATGAAAATGCACTAAGTGGGTGAAGTTCATTCGACAAAGAGCTGCATCTATAAAAATGTAAGAATTATAACGTACTGTGGAGCAGTAAGATACTGTTTTCACCATGGAAATTTTCAGTATATCTCTCTGAATACTGATATAGTGAGAGTTGTAATGTTGTTATTTTCACAACCTCCTCTCATTGCACCATTTTGATCTATGAAATGAACACCCTAATCCCAAAAGCAGATATCTAATTGAAGCAATACTATTTGCGAAGGCTATCATGTCCATCTAACTTTTTTTTCCTCCACATTATTCAAGACAATAACTTTCAATACAGAGATTGTGTTGAGTTTCAGTATGGATGTATAAAGAATCTAGTTCATGAAGATAGTGGTGAATCTGAACTAGATGAGTGGCTCAGGATTTTGAGTACCCCACAAGTAAGAAGGTTAATGAAGGTACAATGTGTGCTCATTTGATTATTCATTTGCACACACATTGTGTTCTGTAAATCTCATACTTCAGTAGTGTATTCTATAGTCTATTCATAGTAACAACTGTCCTGATGTAAAGATTACACTGTGTATTCTTCCGTGTTTGCTGTTAACTCATGGAATTTTATGAGCGTGGTTTCAGAAGTTCTGGGAATCACCATGAGAGGTCAGCACTAGCACAAGAAAATTGTTCACGTGATATCCATTGGACTGTTGCCTGTAAACATGTGCCACGTCAGTGCTCTTGGAAGAGAGCTGTGGCGGTGACGTGGCTCTCTTGTTGTTCCTGCATAGTGATTTGCAAAGATGGAAAAAATTGCGATTCGAGCAGTAATTAAGTACTTTGTAAAGAAAGGTGTGAAAGCAAAGGATATTCATCCCAATTTCCAGAATACACTGGGGGACTCTGCTCCTTCATAATCAACTGTTTTCAAGTGGACAAATGAGTTTAAATCTGGTCTACATCTGCATCTACATACATACTCCGCAATCCACCATACGGTGCATGGCGGAGGGTACCTCGTACCACAACTAGCCTCTTCTCTCCCTGTTCCACTCCCAAACAGAACGAGGGAAAAATGACTGCCTATGTGCCTCTGTACGAGCCCTAATCTCTCTTATCTTATCTTTGTGATCTTTCTGCAAAATATAAGTTAGCGGCAGTAAAATTGTACTGCAGTCAGCCTCAAATGCTGGTTCTCTAAATTTCCTCAGTAGCGATTCATGAAAAGAATGCCTCCTTTCCTCCAGAGACTCCCATCCGAATTCCTGAAGCATTTCCGTAACACTTGTGTGATGATAAAACCTACCAGTAACAAATCTAGCAGCCCGCCTCTGAATTGCTTCTATGTCCTCCCTTAATCCGACCTGATAGGGATCCCGAACGCTCCAGCAGTACTCAAGAATAGGTCGTATTAGTGTTTTATAAACGGTCTCCTTTACCGATGAACCACATCTTCCCAAAATTCTACCAATGAACCGAACGACTATCCGCCTTCCCCACAACTGCCATTACATGCTTGTCCCACTTCATATCGCTCTGCAATGTTACGCCCAAATATTTAATCGACATGACTGTGTCAAGTGCTAGACTACTAATGGAGAATTCAAACATTTCGAGGTTCTTTTTCCTATTCATCTGCATTAATTTACAGATATCTATATTTAGAGTTAGCTGCCATTCTTTACGCCAATCACAAATCCTGTCCAAGTCATCTTGTATCCTCCTACAGTCACTCAACGACATCTTCCCGTACACCACATTATCATCAGCAAACAGCCGCACATTGCTATCCACCCTATCCAAAAGATTATTTATGTAAATAGAAAACAACAGCAGACCTACCACAATTCCCTGGGGCACTCCAGATGATACCCTCACCTCTGATGAACACTCACCATCGAGGACAATGGACTGGGTTCAATTACTTAAGAAGTCCTCGAGCCACTCACATATTTGGGAACCAATCCCATATGCTCGTACCTTAGTTAGGTGTCTGCAGTGGGGCACCGAGTCAAATGCTTTCTGGAAGTCAAGGAATATTGCATCCGTATGATACCCTTCATCCATGGTTCGCAAGATATCGTGTGAAAAAAGGGCGAGTTGCGTTTCGCAGGAGCGATGCTTTCTAAAGCCATGCTGATGCATGGACAGCAACTTCTCTGTTTCAAGGAAATTCATTATATTCGAACTGAGAATATGTTTGATAATCCTGCAACAAACCGATGTTAAGGATATTGGTCTGTAATTTTAGGATCTGTCCTTCTACCCTTCTTATATACAGGCGTCACCTGCGCTTTTTTCCAGTCGCTCTGGACTTTACGTTGGGCAAGAGATTCGCGATAAATGCAAGCTAAGTAAGGAGCCAATGCAGTAGTGTACTCTCTGTAAAACCGAATTGGAATCGCATCAGGACCTGGCGATTTATTTATTTTCAACCCATTCAGCTGCTTCACAACCCCAGGGATGTCTATCACTATGTCCATACGGGAATCTGTACGAGACTCAAACGGCGGTATGTTTGTACGATCCTCCTGTGCGAAAGATTTCTCAAATGCTAAATTTAAAATTTCAGCTTTCGTTTTGCTGTCTTCCATTGCCAGGCCAGACTGATCAGTGAGTGACTGAGTGGAAGCCTTCGACCCGCTTACCGATTTTATGTAAGACCAGAATTTCCTTGGGTTTTTAGCAAGATCTTTTGCTAAGGTATGACAGTGGTAGTGGTTGTATGCTTCGCGCATCGCTCTTTTTACGGCAGCACGAATCTCTACTAACTTTTGCCTGTCCTCATTCTCCCGGTCTTTCTTGTACCGCGAGTGCAACTGTCTTTGCTTCCTGAGCATTCTCTGAATTGTGCTGTTAAACCACGGTGGGTCTTTTCCATCCGTAACCCACTTTTTTGGCACATACTTGTCCAATGCGTGATTTACAATGTGTTTAAAATTTGCCCATAGTTCTTCCATGTCCATCGTAACGGAAGTAAATGAAGTCAATTCATTTACTAAGTGGGATGCTAACAACTGCTTATCCGCTCTTTCTAGTAAGAGTATTCTCCTAGCCTTCTTGACCAACTTTTTAACTTTCATAACCATAGTCGTAATGACAACATCATGTTCACTAATCCCTGTCTCAACATTGACACCTTCGATGAGGTCTGGTCTGTTCGTGGCTACCAGATCTAAAATATTTCCATTACGCGTTGGCTGTCGATTTAGCTGCTCAAGGCAGTTTTCGGATAATGTGTTCAAAAGTAATTCACATGACGGCTTGTCTGTACCACCTGTAATGAATCCATAGACATCCCAGTCTATACTAGGTAGGTTGAGGTCGCCTCCGACTAATATAGCATGATCTGAGTACTTCTGCGATACAGAGTGTAGACTCCCTTTGAATGATTCTAGAACTGTCACGGTGGAACCTGGTGCCGGGTAATAACACTCAACAGTTAACTTTATTTCTCCTAGCCCTGTTAAACTTGTCCAAATAACTTCACAATCACACTCTACTTCGACCTCAGTAGAGACAATATTTTTGTCAACTGCAATGAAGACACCACCTCCTAAGGTGTCTAATCTGTCTTTCCGACACACATTCCAACCCTCACTAAATATTTCAGAACTTCCTATCTCAGGGTTCAGTCAGGTCTCAGTCCCGGGAATAATTTGCACGCCACACGCTTCCTGGAGGGCTGTAAATTCAGGAACTTTATTCCGAACACTCTAAAAATTTATTGCTAATATCTTAATAGCTGAAGTGTGTTTACACTGAGCACGTCCTGATTTCCCTGCCTACACGTCGACTGGTAAGTGTTCATCAGGACACCTCGCACTACTGCCTAGTCTAAAAAAAAAACCATGTGCACGCCACAAGTACTCTGCTACCCGAGTATCCACTTCCTTTGTGTAGTGCACCCCTGACCTATCTAGGGGCATCCTACAATTCCCCACGCAATAGCGCAAGTCTAGAAATCTGCAGCCAAGACCATCACAGAGTCGACGAAGCCTCTGGTTGAGACCCTCCACTCGGCTCCAAACCAAAGGACCCTGATCCACTCTGGGAACGATGCTGCAAATAGAGAGCTCTGCTCACACCCCGCATGCAAGGCCAGCGGTCTTCATCAAACCCGCCAGCCGCCTGTACGAACTGAGGATTGCCTCAGAACCCAAGCAACAGGCATCATTGGTGCCGACGTGAACAACTACTTGCAGAAGACTGCTCGCCGTACGCTCGATAGCCTCAGGCAAGGCCACCTGCACATCTTGGATGAGGCCCCCCGGCAGACAAACAGAGTGCATGTTGGAATTCTTTCCAGCCCTGTCCGCTATTTCCCTAAGGGGCTCCATCACCTGCCTAACGTTGGAGCTCCCAATAACCAGCAAGCCTTTGCCCACGTGTGCCTGCTTGGGCCCTCCTGAAGGAGCGGCCACCTGCCCACTGACAGGATGAACGGGCGAGGCCAGCTGGCCAGCCTCCACATTGACCCTCCACCTCGAGCAACGTGAACGCGTTGCAGTGTGCCACTCACTGTGAGGTGAGGGCGGCCCCAACGCGCCGGGTACACTAGAAGGTGCCTCGGCGGCTGAGTTAGCGGACGCAGCAAGCGACACCTGGGGTGTGTCAAGCGACGCGCCAGACCCTCTGCCGTCACTGTACCTCAAGGCAGCAGCCTGAAGGTGGCTGACCGTGGCCAACAGCACCCTCAGTTGCTCGTGAACCGTGGCCAGTTCCTTCCACACAGCACGCACACCCCCTATCCATCCTACTGCTAATATCTGGACGTATAGAGTTGCGACAAATAAAACAGCAATATGCGACTGCACAGTTGCATCACCAGCGCCAGATATATGAATAATTACTTACGAACTAAGCAATCAAATGACCACGACTACGCCACTATACAGATATTACAATGCAATCCTACCCCTGTCTTATGACAACCGCCTATGCGATATTACACTCTACTGTTATTAAAATTTGATACTACCCGTTTCTAATTCTAAAATACGCGAAGATCCGAAAAATTTCACCACACAAACACACAAAGTAATTTGAATTAAACCTGTGGAACTAATACGAAAAACTGAATATACAACTAGTTTCTGCTACTGCTGCTTGCACACATCACTCTGCAAGCACAGATGAAGCTGCACTGGCCTCTGTCTGCTGCTAACTGACTCTACGAAATAAACAGAAAGCACTGGCTGTCCGAAACAAACAACTGACTAACGACTCTGCGAATTTATACTTTACAGCTATCAATAAGCAATATTATTCCTCTCAAATACGAGAATACGCAAGGATTTTATGTAATTAAATATGCAAGTGCACAAACACTCGGAAAGAAATTAAGACTCAAACTACAAAACAAATATGAAAGCTAAATATGTGACGCTCTACTGCACTACTGCTGCACCAGCGGCTGCTCAAGGCTCACTGCACAGCACTGCACTGGTCGGGAGAGCTTAGATGATGATCCACACAGTGGTTGTGCAAAGTGTGTCACTACTCCAGAAATAATTGCAAAAGTGCACAAAATGGTCATGGAGGATCGCCAAATGAAAGTGCGTGAAATTGCTCATGCTGGCCAGATGTCATCTGAAAGTGTCTATCATATTTTAACTGAAGAATTAGAAATGAAAAAATTATCCGAAAGGTGGGTGCCGCAACTCTCGACATCAAAAGCGCGTGAAAATGGGCATATAGAAACAATGTTTTAGGAGAAACAAACAAGATTTTTTTGTGCCGGGTTGGGACCACAGATGGAAAAGGGGTGGACTACTATACACCAGAGACAAAACAACAGTCAAAGCAGTGGAAACTTGCTGATTCTCCGCCACCAAAGAAAGCAAAGACAATACCTTCGGTGGGAAAGGTGATGGCATCGGTGTTCCAGATGTGAGGAGGATTCTGTTTGTAGATAATCTCTCTCGTAGGCAAACAATTACTGGAGAATACTATGCTAACCTCCTGGACAAATTGCAACAAAAGATATGCAAAAAAGGTCAGGATTAGTAAGGAAGAAAGTCATCTTCCATCAAGACAATGCACGCCCGCACACATCTGCCATCGCCATGGCAAAATTACACAAACTAAGGTATGAATCGTTGCCACACCCACCTTATTCACCTGATATGGTTCCATCAGATTCCATCTCTTCCCAAAACTGAAAATTTTTCTTGGTGGACGAAGATTTGCTTCAAACGAAGAGTTCATAGCTGGAGTTGGCAACTATTTTGCAGGCCTTGAGGAAATTCATTTTCGAGATGGGATCGAGGCACTTGAACATCACTGGACCAAGTGTATTAATCTAAAAGGGGACTACACTGAAAAACAAAAAAGTTTCAGTGATATAAGTACTTTTTTTTTCAATTCCGTTCCGAGAACTTTTCAAGCCACCCTCGTATTTCAGCTGGAGCTTCAGATCAGATACAATGACAGCCTTCCTTTTTCTGCGGCAGCATAAGTCATCCGCATTACTGAGCAAATACAACACAGAACTGCCAGTTTTAACCACTTTTTAACTGTGTTTGTCTTCTGTGTGTCACAAAAGAACATAAAGCAATTTCAACCATTTTTCACCGTACACACGGGAAGGGAAACAGGAATGAGTGAGAAGCACCACAATGACTGCCCACATGACTGTTGTCAGCTTATACGACATATTAAAAAGCTCCATTCTCAACATTAGGTAAGGATGTGCAGCCTATATGGAAATTATTTTCGCATCCACTATTGTGGTTATTAATTGCAGAGTTTGTTCTACTGGGGGAAACCTAGAAGAAAGAGAAAACTGATTGGAGCAATAAGATAAAATATGAGGTGGTTCTCTGCAGATTTGGTGAGGATAAGAATATGGTGAAAACACTAACTAGAAGGACATGATGATAAGGGGCAAGAAAATAACTTTCATGGGACTAGAAGGAGCTGTAGAAGACACAGATTGGAACGTATATATAATTGAGGCTGTTTAGGGTTAGTGCTAATCTGATTTGTCACTTTGGTCAAGATAGGACAGCAGTAAGCAAGTCAGAAGACTTGCAAAAAGAGAGAGAGAGGAAAAAAAAACTGTTAGGGAATAAATGTTCTAGAAAATAAGTGTAAGAATCCCTAGATCTGTGAATAGGCCTCTGAATGATATTAGTTAACTCTACACAATATTCTTACTGTACTCTTTTGCAAAATAAATACTTTTTTGACCTTAGCGGCAGCGATCAAGAAGATTATGCCATATGACAGTTTGAGCAAAATATACAAAGTTTGCCAGAAATCTTGTCTGCTGTTCACACAGTGACAGAGATTTCTAAGTGCAAATCAGGCATAATAGAGCTTTTCGGTTAACTTATCCATGTGATGGAACCATTTCAGTTTTTACTCATCTGCCTAGGAATTAAACATGTGGAACCTTATACAGTGTACAACCATTGATATCTACTTTTGGTATAAGCAGGCTACTATGATACTGATACAATGGAACTGCGTAAGATTGTAAGATGAAGGGTGAAGCTGTTTCCTGTGAACCAACTGTTAGTCAGTTCCATTATTCTTCTGGCTATGTGTGGTATGATTGTGTTCAGACCCTTTATAATATACTCCTATCATTAGCAAATATCACTGGTTTTGTTGATTCCTCCAATTTCCAAAATAAACCATTTATGTATGTCAGTGGCAGCTCTTTACCAAACAAGATGGAGGTGCACTTTGCTCAACAAGAAATACATTGGCAAAGGAGAGGAAATTAGCACACTGCTCATGTTTTTGAAATCCATGATATAAACAGAATGCTCACTCGTGTCACTGCAGCAACTACTTTTAATAACACCAAAACGTGTACACACAGTAAAGTACACTCCTGGAAATGGAAAAAAGAACACATTGACACCGGTGTGTCAGACCCACCATACTTGCTCCGGACACTGCGAGAGGGCTGTACAAGCAATGATCACACGCACGGCACAGCGGACACACCAGGAACCGTGGTGTTGGCCGTCGAATGGCGCTAGCTGCGCAGCATTTGTGCACCGCCGCCGTCAGTGTCAGCCAGTTTGCCATGGCATACGGAGCTCCATCGCAGTCTTTAACACTGGTAGCATGCTGCGACAGCGTGGACGTGAACCGTATGTGCAGTTGACGGACTTTGAGCGAGGGCGTATAGTGGGCATGCGGGAGGCCGGGTGGACGTACCGCCGAATTGCTCAACACGTGGGGCGTGAGGTCTCCACAGTACATCGATGTTGTCGCCAGTGGTCGGCGGAAGGTGCACGTGCCTGTCGACCTGGGACCGGACCGCAGCGACGCACGGATGCACGCCAAGACCGTAGGATCCTACGCAGTGCCGTAGGGGACCGCACCGCCACTTCCCAGCAAATTAGGGACACTGTTGTTCCTGGGGTATCGGCGAGGACCATTCGCAACCGTCTCCATGAAGCTGGGCTACGGTCCCGCACACCGTTAGGCCGTCTTCCGCTCACGCCCCAACATCGTGCAGCCCGCCTCCAGTGGTGTCGCGACAGGCGTGAATGGAGGGACGAACGGAGACGTGTCGTCTTCAGCGATGAGAGTCGCTTCTGCCTTGGTGCCAATGATGGTCGTATGCGTGTTTGGCACCGTGCAGGTGAGCGCCACAATCAGGACTGCATGCAACCGAGGCACACAGGGCCAACACCCGGCATCATGGTGTGGGGAGCGATTTCCTACACTGGCCGTACACCACTGGTGATCGTCGAGGGGACACTGAATAGTGCACGGTACATCCAAACCGTCATCGAACCCATCGTTCTACCATTCCTAGACCGGCAAGGAAACTTGCTGTTCCAACAGGACAATGCACGTCCGCATGTATCCCATGCCACCCAACGTGCTCTAGAAGGTGTAAGTCAACTACCCTGGCCAGCAAGATCTCCGGATCTGTCCCCCATTGAGCATGTTTGGGACTGGATGAAGCGTCGTCTCACGCGGTCTGCACGTCCAGCACGAAAGCTGGTCCAACTGAGGCGCCAGGTGGAAATGGCATGGCAAGCCGTTCCACAGGACTACATCCAGCATCTCTACGATCGTCTCCATGGGAGAATAGCAGCCTGCATTGCTGCGAAAGGTGGATATACACTGTACTAGTGCCGACATTGTGCATGCTCTGTTGCCTGTGTCTATGTGCCTGTGGTTCTGTCAGTGTGATCATGTGATGTATCTGACCCCAGGAATGTGTCAATAAAGTTTCCCCTTCCTGGGACAATGAATTCACGGTGTTCTTATTTCAATTTCCAGGAGTGTATTACTGCGCAAAATAAAAAAAATTAAAATAAATTGAAAGTCTGTGTACCATAAAGTACAAGGTGTGCCTTACTAACCTTTATCAGCAGGACCAAAGTTAATGCTGTTCGATTGTATCTCTGCATTTTGATGTGGTGGTGATCATTTCTACAGGAACTTCATTCTTCTTTCCTTCCTATTCCCAAATTTTTCGTTCGGGAATTCCTAAAACAAAGTCTTGTTCAATAGAGAGCATTGCGAGTGCTGCTAATCTTTATTCCTCCATAGTATTCATTAAGAATGATTTGATGTGTATCAGTGATGAAAAACAACGTTCTGCTTCTGATGCATTGAAATTGGAATTATTGCTTTGAAGAGTTTTGCAGATTTGTCTGATGTATCACAAAGATTATTAACTGTTATGTACTCCATGTCGCTCAAAGCACTACACATACTTCTGAACGCCTTGCTTCCATAAATAACAGAGAGTTCTGTTAAAAGTTTCTTTGCTTCCAAAACAGAAAAACATTCAATAGCAGGTCTGAAAGAAGTTTCTGGAAAACTGAAAGAGTAAGTGATGAATTTCTCTGGTAGAAAAACGGGCTGCAGTCAGGTTCCAGTGAACCTGAATCTTTCTTTCACCTCGTAAATTACATGATGATATACTTCTGTTGCTTCCCACAGTAGATTACAAATCACTCCTCCATCTTCAGTTCTCCCTCTTTTATGACACTCGTGGAAATCTGTTGAATTTTCATTCACTCCCACCCTATTGGTCATAATTTCCTGACCAAAAGCTGTCAGCCAACTGTTTGTATGTCACATCAGTATCCCTTTTCTGTAACTAATTACACAAAATATCCACATGGTTCATAATTTTTTGTGAAAACGAGACCCAGAAAATGAACCTTTCATCCTTTAAAATCACTACTAAGTCACAGTCTTGTAGAATGATTACCTCCTTACATAGTTTTCCGCATTGGTCAAATTATTCCCACACTAGATAATATCTTCCCTATATTCAAAATCAGTATTGACACTCCTTGACTGGAAATTCAATCAAGCAGGTGCTGGGTGTGGAGATGCTAAAAGAAGCTGCACAGTCCCTGAAGTTTAGTGAAAAATATTCACACATTTTTATTAATTGAAGTGGCTTTAAGCATAATAGTCTTCAGCTAATGAGCATAATAATTAATGTATGAAGCACTAGAAGACTTTTATTTATGAACTTGCAGCATTTATTTCAAACTTTTATTTAACTACAGCATGCATCTTATATGATGAACCATTCATGATTGATTGCTGGACAATCATAAGGTTGTGCTGTTAGTTTGTGTGGACAATTCTCCAAGTGGTAAAAATAAATAAATGTCTTGGGGCACAATGGCCTGGTGCAAGTCTTTCAATTGGATGCCGCTTCGCCAGCAGCTTGTGTGTCCTGAAAACCAATGGCACCTGGTTGGTTTTCCCTGAACAACCACCCATCCAACCTACTAGTTGGGCCCAACATTGCTTAGCGATGGGGCAGGAACCTGTATTAGCAATGTGCAAGGCCATTATCCAAGTGGTGATTTATCTGTTCTATGATGTACATTGCCAAAGACTGGGCATCATGCTTTTGTGATGCTGTGGAGTCTCACAATCTTTCACTGGGCTTCCATTAATGATGTAACTGTATACTACAACCATCTAGAAAACACAGGCTACATCACTGGTTTCATCACCCACTACAGTGAAAAACTCTGCGTACTTAATTTACTTTGTGTTTTCCTCTTGGTAGATATGAATCGTGCATTGGAGTAGTTCATTCTGGATGGTTTAACAGGTGCCTTTGTTGCTATTTCTAAATATGATTTTAATACAAGACACAAAAATCTCCAGGACTGAAAGATGACTCAGTCTCATCATGTCCTCTGAGTGCAAGTTTCAATGCACCACAGAAAATGTGCAGTTAATAATTAGATTTAGTATGTATCTATTATCTGTATCTCTTTGGTTTTGTAATGCCATGGACCCTCTCTTACCACTCACCAATTGCATAGCTATATTTACATTGCCTGGACCTACCAAATTCAAACTTTTATTTGCACCAAAGAAAGTTCGTGTTTCCTAATTTTGTTGAGGATGGTGTTGAATGTCACAAACATCCTGTTTTGTCCATGGAATCACTTCTCCAAATAATAAAGAAGGAAAACAAAAATAAGCTGTTTTCCAATCATAACCACAGAGTCAGTCAAGTTTGATTTACTTGGAGTTAAATTTCCTACCGAATTGATGACTTTTTCATTTTGTTAAAAATTGTTAAAGTAGTAGCTGGCCTATCTAGCCTCTTGATTTCTAATTTTTCTTCAAACTTACGTAAATTGAAGATTTCAGAGAGCAAAGAAAGTACCTGATCAATTATTTCATGTATTCACTTGTTACTTGAGGCTCAAAATTCACTATAGCACATGCCAAAATAACAGACACAGTACACAGCAAATAGTTACTTCATTGGCAGCTACACATGAAATGGTCAGGAGGTGAGAGAATCCCACTTCGTTCAATGATGTGAAAGTTCTGGTTCTCTTCAGAAGAGAGGCAGCGGTTAGGATGGCTCATATGAGATGTTTATACACACAAGTATAAGAGTATAGTGTTGCCCAGCATTCAGCATTGCTCCACCCCTGCGCTTTCCCTAGACACCCAGGCCCACATTTGCAAGCACAATGAAACCCCAAGTTGCCATTTTCACATTTCCAAGCCACTCAGCTCCATTTGGTGCAGCACATTCAGCCCGGGCAGTGCAAAGTGCTACTACTCGATTTTTTCAGTCACAGACAAACACAACAAAAAGACTACCTAGTCCAATATGTCCTTTCCCCCATACAACCAACCAACACACACACACACACACACACACACACACACACACACACGACCACTCTCTCTGGCTGCTGAGGCCAGACTGCAAACAACTGCACATGATGGGAGAAGCAGTGTGGGTGTTGGGAGTAAGGAAGAGGTTGGGTCATGAGGGCAGAAAAGGACAGAAGTAAAAAGGCCGTAGGTGCACTTGTGGAATAGAAGGCTGTCGAATGGGAACAGGGAGTGGATAGGTGGGTAAAGGACAATGACTAACGAAGGTTTGTGCCAGAAGGGTTATGGGAATGTAGGATAAATTGAAGGGGGAGTTCTCAGCTGCACATTTCAGAAAAACTGGCAGTGTTAGGAAGGATGCATTAAAATGAATGTTGTGATGAGCAGCATGCTCAGCAACAGGGTAGTCCACTGTTTCTTGGCTGAAGTTCAATGGTGGCCATACACGCGGACAGACAGCCTATTGGTTGTCGTACCCATGTAGAATGAATCACAATGGTTGAATCTTAGCTTGTAGATCACATGATTGGTTTCACAGGTAGCCCTGCCTTTGATGGAACAGGTGATGTGACCAGACTGGAGTAGGTCTGTGATGGGGGGATGTAAGAGACCAGTCTTGCATCCAGGTCTATTACATATTACAGGGATACGAGCCATGAGGTAAGGGGTTGGGAGCAGGGGTTGTTTAGCGATGGATGAGGATGATGTGTAGGTTTGGTGGGTGGAAGGATAGTGCGTAGGACATTCCTGATTTCAGGGCGCAAAGAGCGGTTGTCGAAACCCTGGAGGAGAGTGTCATTCAGTTGCTCCTGTCCTGGGTGGAGGTGGTACTGAGTGATGAGGGATATGCTCCTCTATGGCAGACTTTGGGAGTTTTTGGGTGTCTGAGAGGTAAGGCACAGATCTGTTTATGTACAAGGTTGTGAATGTAATTATGATCTTTGAAGGCCTCGGTAAGATCCTTGGTATATTTTGAAAGGGACTGCTCACCACCACTGACAACCACAGGTGGCTAGGCTGTGTGGAAGGGACTTTTTGGTATAGAATGAGTGGCAACTGTCGAAGACGAGGTATTGCTGATGGTTGGTAGGTTTGATATGGACAGAGCTACTGATGTAGCCACCTTTGAGGTGAAGGTCAACACCAAGGAAGGTGGCTTGTTGGCTTGAGGAGGACCAGGTGAAGCAAATGGGGGAGAAGGTGTTGAGGTACTGAGGAATATGGATAGGGTGTCTCACCCTCAATCCAGATGACAAAGATGTCAATGAATCTGAATCAGGTGAGAGGTTTGGGATTCTGTGCATTTAAGGAGGATTCCTCTAGATGGCCCATGAATAGGTTAGCATAGGGTGGTGTCCCATTGCTGTACCCTGCATCGGTTTGTAGATGATGCCATCAAAGGAGATGCAATTGTGGGTGAGGATGTAGTTAGTCTTGGTGACCATGAAGGAGGTTGTAGGTTTTGAATCCCTTGGGCATTGGGAAAGGTGGTGTTCAGTATCAGGTAGGTCATGGGCACTAGGGATGTTAGAGGGAGTGATGAGCAGGGCACTGTGTGGTAAAGGAACAGGAATTAGGTATCCTTTATGTAGAAGGGTAGGTTGCAGGTAACAGGCTGAAGGTGTTGGGCTACGAGAGCACAGAATGTCTCAGAGGGGGCACAGTAACTGGCCACAACGGGGCATCCTGGGTGGTGAGGTTTTCGGACTTCAGGAATCATTCAGGAGTGTGTGGAGTGATGGGGTGAGGATAGGAATGGACTCTGAGGAGAGGTTCTGGGACAGGCCTATGGATTTGAGGTGAGACTGGTGATCCTGCTGGATTTGTGGAATGGGGTCATTGTGGCAGGTTTTGTAGGTGGGCGAATCTGACAGCTGGCAGACTCCTTCTGCCAGTTAGTCACTGCTCTTCAAAACAACAGTGGTGGAGCCTTTGTCAGCAGATAGGATAATAAGGTCTGGATCAGATTTTAGGTAGTGGAATGTGGTTCTTTCTGAAGATTTAGGGTTAGTTCACATGTTGAGTGATTTGGGGACTGATGGTGAGGCAAGATTCGAGGTTAAGAAAATGTGGAGAGTTAATGGGGTGATTAGGGGGCATTGAAGATGGATTATAGTTGGAAAGATGAGTGAACTGAGTCAAGCATGGTTCAACAATGGTCTTATGTGAAGTCTGATTTGTAGGGTTGGTGGTGAAAAAGTGGCTCCTTTATAGGGAGTGAGGAAAGGAGAGGAAGTCTTTAACAAGTCTAGCATGATTGAATTTGGGAGTGGGGCAAAAGGTAAAGCCTTTGGAAAGGACTGATATTTCTGTTGGGCTAAGGCTTTTGGAGGAAAGTTTCATAACTGTATTTCGGGTCTGTTTAGGTTCTATAGATTGGAAAGTTTTTTGAGGTGGTGGTGTGTACACTGCTCTAGTTCCATGAGGGTGAGAGTTTCATTGTGTGAGACAGGATCCAGGAATTTGGGATTGCATCTCCCTGTCCCTGCCCCAGCCACCTCCTTACCCCCACCAACCAGATTGCTTCTCCCATCATGCACAGTCACTCACATTCTGACCTCGGTAGCCAGAGACACTGGTCATGTATGTGTGTACATTTTTATTTTATAATTTACTATAAAATAAATTTTATAATAAACTAAAAAAATAAATTCTATAAAAATATACTAAGACAAACTCCAATATTACATAATAGAAAAAATAAAAAATTAATGCAATACAATTAATAATCAAGTTATTTTAATTTGCAGAGAAAAATTTTCAGTTTAAGTGAAATACTTTACTAATAAGCTCTACCTTGGTCCTCTTCCTAAGTACACTACTATGTTACAACTTATCTAAATTGAAGCTACCTTCATGAAAACCTTTTAGATGGAATAATCAAAACTGAGAGCAATGGTTGAGGTGTACAAACCTCACAGCCAATATCACTTACATTAACTATATTACTATCAAATCCACCTTCAGTAATAGTTTTTCGCCATCATATCCATTCTAAACAAAAATCTATTGTAAACTGCTTCGTCTTGACTATAAGTTGACCTGAAATATTTTATAATTATAAATTAAGATAATTATAACACTAAAAAGCACCTCTGGTAACAGAGATATAAAAACAAATAGATTCAATAGTGTATTATCAGTTATGGGGGTATACCCTTCAGAAGGGAGAGAGAGAGACCTTCTAATTCTATGGGTTTCAGTACCTTAACTAATAGTACCCTGATACATATAAGTAACATTTGATAAACAGATTATCTAATCATAGTTACAGAAATTCATAAAGAGTGTCGCAAAAAATTTTAACATTTTAACTTAAATAATAAATTCAACTCCAAAATTATAAATGGCTGCTGATATCAATAACATTCACTTGTGTCAGTTGTATAACTGTGGCTGGAGGCACAAGCTGTGCCAGTACCAAATCAATTGGTAACTCCAAATCAGTTGATAATTATCAAATTACTGCAAAAAGAACATTCAATATAACAGAACTTGCATGTAATACAAAGAAAAACTGAATAAATAAGGAAGAATAAAAATTTCTGAGAAATTAAATTATTAAGCAAATATAATTATTTTACAGAATCAAAACATATTGAGAAAATAAAAAGAAATAATCAAAAAACTTACAACACAAGTTCCTTCATGACCACAACCTCTCTGTTGTATAAAATTAAAGGCAAATGTGGAACTAGTATTTCAATCAATGTATTTTTTGTCTTTATTAAGGTTAAATAACATAAATCATTTAAATTATTATAATCAATACTTTGGTATAAAAGCTAATAAGGAACAGTGAAATGTGTTACACTGGTAATTATATATACTCATTAATAGGTCTAATTATTCCAATTATATAATTATAATTAATATAAATATTTATTTTAAAACAATACTAATAGTAATTAAATAATTGTTGTATATGTAATGTAAAATAAACAATTAAATTTCTGTACATATTTCATTGTGTAATAATTTCCTTTTACCTAAAAAATAGGCAGTTACAATATTTGATAAATTTATAAAGTAAAAATGAAAATAATCAATTAATATTAAATAACAATTATATTGTTATATTTAATCAAATGTAATAAATTCAATTATTTATATTAAAGAACACAAAAGTAAAATTTTTTGCTTGAAAACACAAAAATTAAACAGATTAAGAGAAAATTATACATACACAAATTTGAAACAAAACATAAATAAATGAAGTTCCTGATTCAAGCATTACCTTGATAAGGTAAATAACATAAATAAATATTACTTCTATTACTATTACACAAGATAGAATTAAACTACATCCTTTATTGCAAAAACTAACATGTATCATGTACCTTAATGTAATATTATAGAAAGGTAAGGAAATAGGTTCATATCTCATTCATAGAGGTATCAGTCCTCACCTTTTTAATGACCAACAACTCTACAAAAGGATAATGATAGGAACGATTCTCTCCATCCCTCAAATCCTGATTTGCAATTTGTATAAGACCAGAAATCAGCTTACTCTCATTTATCCCCCTGTTAACAAGTAATAAAGCATAATAATAAACTACCCATCAAATTAATATTTTATTGTCAAGCATTAGTGTCAATAATATTATTATTCTCAGTTTTATATAATCATATAAAATACCCAGTGGGATTAGAAAACAGAATCTGTTCCATCCATAATAATCAGATGTAGAATATTATTGGAAACTGGAGTGTCTCCATTTCTCTTTTGATTTCTAAAGGTTATAGAAGCATCAAGTTGTTAAATAAAGCGACAAAAGTTGTTCCTGTAGTAGTCTTAACACATTGTATACAATTAAGAACATTTATTTTCATCATCACTGTCTTAATAATTATTGCTGGAGCCTTACGAGGTCTAAACTAAACCTACGGCAACTTCCAGCAAACTCATTAATTAGACATTTAGGATGTATTATTAGATCACTAACTCTTAGAGAAAAATTTGAAAATTTCATTTTATTATTTATTCATTATTAAGACTGTAATTAGTCTTGTTGGTCAGGCAAACAAATTTTTTTCTTCATAAATCAAATCCACACAGCAATAAATATAAAATCATCAATTACATTTATAATATTTTTATCACTACTATTTCTTGGTGGGTTGCCTCCTTTCCTTGAATTCATACCAAAATGAATTGTTAAGTCACTTACAGAAAACAATAAATCAACTATAATAACAATTATAGTAGAACTAACAACTGTTACACTATACTATTATATATACATCAGATTCTCACCCCTTATTATAGCTACACAGAAAAATCATAATCATTAAAAATTAAGTCTCAAAAATCAAGAGTTACACTGGCTACAACTGGTAAATTTCAACACTAGTATTAATGTCTACATCTTTAGTTTTATTGTAGTAAGGACTTAAGTTAAATAAAGTAATAATTTTCAAAGTTACAATTAAAAGAAATATCTTTTAGGCATTAGTAAAATCTTTACACTTCTATAATTGCAGTTTAGATTCATAACTGAATATAAGGCAGACTTTCTGGTAAGGAGGAAATTTCTCATAAGTAAATCAACAGCCTACCACCTATAAGTCCAACATCTTACCAAAAAAACCATTATTCTCAGCATCTAGTGAGGTGCCACAATGGTTAGCACACTGGATTCACATTCAGGAGGATGATGGTTCATATCTGTGTCCGGCCACCCTGATTTAGGTTTTCAGTCTTCTTCTTCATGTGCCGTCTCCTCTAAGAAGGTTGGCTGTCATCATGGCAATTTCTGATCTTGATTTGGCTGATCTAAGGAGTTCTGACGTTGAACAGTTGTACCAATTTTTTAAATTGTCAATCCAGGATGTCCGTCTTCTACCCCTCGTTCTCTTCCCACAAATTTTCCCTTCTAGTATTATTTGTAATATTTTGTAATTTACTCCCCTAATAACATGGCCTAAATATTGTAGCTTCCTTACTTTAATAATTTTAATTAATTCTTTTTCCTTTCCCATTCTTCTTAGGACATCTTGATTAGTAATCCTCGACACCCAACTAATTCTAAGTATTCTTCTATATGCCCACCTTTTTCAATGTCCACGCTTCCATTCCGTATAATAATTTTGAGAATACATAGCATCTTAGCAACCTCATTTTTGTGTTTAAACAAATGTCTCTCGAACAGAATGCATTTTTCATCTTATTAAAGATACTTCTGGCCTGTCCTATTCTCGATTTAATTTCTTCTGAGCTTTCAATCTCCTCATTTACAATTGTTCCGAGATATTTAAATTTACGTACTTGATCGACTCTTTCCCTATTGATTGTAAGATTTTCTTGTTGGTGTGTTTTAGATATCACCATGAACTTAGTCTTGCTTACGTTAAGAGTCAAGCCAAATTCTTCACTTTTTTCTGCGACTTTGTCAAGAAGTAATTGTAGATCTTTGAGGTTTCCAGCTAGTAGTGCAGTGTCATCAGCAAACCTAACATTGTTAATGTTTAGCCCATACACTTTAATGCCAGCTATTTCATCTGATAGAGCTGCCTGGATTATGTCTTCTGAATACATATTAAACAATAAGGGTGAGAGAACGCAACCTTGTCTCACACCCCTCTTTATTTCTATATCATTCGATAACTCATTTTCTACCTTCACGGTTGCGGTTTGATTGTAGTAGAGGTTATATATAATGCGGATGTCTTTCTTATCAAGTGTTTTCTTTTCTAACAATTCTATGAGATGATCATGACGAACTTTGTCAAATGCTTTATTATAATCCAGGAAGCACACATATAGTGGCTGGTTAACCTCCATACATCGTTGCGCTAATATGTTAAAAGCAAACAATGCTTCTCTTGTACCGAGGGAACTTCTAAAACCGAATTGTGTTTCACTTATACCTTCTTCTACTTTTTTGTATATTCGTTGGTGTATAACTTTTAGAAATATCTTTAAGGTGTGACTCATTAAGCTTATTGTACGGTGATCATTACAAGTTTTGGCATTAGCCTTTTTGGGTAATGTAACAAAGGTAGATGTCAACCAATCCCTAGGAATAATTCCCGAATAGGTTTTCAGTGATTTGCCTATATTTCTTCAGGCAAATGCCAGGATGGTTCCTGTGAAAGGGCATGGTTGACTTCCTTCCTCATGCTTCCCTAACCTGATGGGACTGATAACCTCACTGTTTGGTCACCTCCCCCAAATCAACCAACCAACCAATTATTCTCAGCAGACCATAAGGACATTGCTACATTATACATTCAGTTTTGGGCATGAACTGGAATAGCAGAAACATCAAGCTTATTCATGCTGAATTAGAACAACCTGGATCCTAAATTGGAGATAATCAAACTAATAATGTCATCATTACACCCCACACATTCATAATAATTTTCTTCACAGCAGTGTCTATTATAATTGGTGGATTTGGTAATTGACTTGTACTGTTAATAATTGGAGCAACAAATATAGCATTTCATTGAATAAATAATATAAGCTTTTGACTGTTACCTCAATCATTGACCCTTCTTCATGCATCTTCTATAGTAGATAGTGGTGGTGGTACAGCATCAGCAGTTTACTCCGCACTAACAGGAGCTGTTGCCCGTTGTGGAGCCTCTGTAGACCTGGCCATTTTCTCGTTACACTTGGCAGGTGTTTTCAGTTCCAGAAACAGTAAACTTTATTGCAACAGCAGTTAATAGACGTTCAGAAAGAATAACTTTAGATCAAACACCACTGTTTGTATGATCATTAGCCATCACAACTCTTCTCCTTTTGTCACTTCCAGTTCTAGCAGGTGCTGTTACTATAGTATTAACTGGCCAAAACCTAAATATATCATTCTTTGATCCTGCAGGAAGAGGTGATCGTATTTTATATCAGCACTTATTCTGATTCTTTGGTGACCCAGAAGTCTATATTTTAATTTTATTGGGATTAGGTGCTTGCACACACTATCTGTCAAGAAAGCAGAAAAATTGAATCATTTGAACCACTAAGTACAATGTACGCTATTTTATCAATTGGGTAAATAGGGTTCATTGCATGGGCACACTGTATATTTACAGTAGAAATGGATGTTGATTCACAAGCATATTTTACATCAGCAAAAGTAGTTATAGCTGCACCAACAAGAATTATGGTATTCACACGATTAGCAATATTTTGTGAAACAAAGTTCAAGATTAACCCCTGATTACTATGAGCTCTAGAATTTATTTTCTTATTCACAATAGAGGGCTAAGAGGATTGGTATTAGAAAATTCATCTCTTGATTTTGTCCTATATGGCACTTGTTATGTTGGTGTAGCACACTTCTGTTATGTATTATCTATAGAAGCAACATTTGTAATTAACAGTGGTGTCATTCAGTGATACCCGTTGTTTACAGAATTATATATTAATAATACATAATTAAAAATTCATTTTACAATTATATTTATTCTAGTGGATCTTACTTTTCCTAGGATTATTAGGTAGACCATGATGATATTCTGATTATCCAGATACACATACAGCTTGAAATGTGTTATCGAGTATTTAATCTACAGTCTCAATTGTGGGAGTTATTATATTCATTGTAATCACATGAGAAAGGATTATTACAAACCAAGCTATTATATTTAGAACTAACATAAGTTCATCACCTGAATGATTAGAAAATTATACCCCTGCAAGAAACAGTTACTCAGAATTACCATTAATTCCTAGGTTCTAATATGGTAGATTAGTGCAGTAGATTTAAACTCTGTAGATTTAAACTCTACACATAAAGATTTAACCTTTTATAAGATAACTGTAATGGCAACATGATCACACTCATCAGTAAAAGATGGACCTTCACCATTAATAAAGTAAAGATCATTCCTCCATGACAGTACTGAGGTTTTGCTATTATTAATCACAATAGTTGTAGGTTATGCTCTTAGGTGTATATTAGTTATTGCTTATACAAATCAAAATATGCTTAATGGGCATTTAATTTAAACAGCCTTACCTGCTATTACCTTAATTTATATTGCATTTCCTACATTGTGACTATTATATTTGCTTGGCAATTCAGTAGATGAAATAATCACAAAACAACTGGATGACAATGATACTAAGGTTATGAATATTCAGATTTTATAGCTCTTGAATTTGATACTTAAATAACCACAGAAAGGGATTTAGAAAATGATGGATTGCAACTATTAGATGCAGATAACCAAACAGTTTTACCTGCAAGTATAGAAATTCAAGTTTTAACTAGATTCATGAGCAGTACCCTCAGTGTAAGTTAAGATTGATGCCACACCTGAATTATTAAACCAAGGAACATTTACAGCGAATTGACCTGGATTATTTATTGGTCAGTGTTCAGAAATTTGTCCAGAAAATCACAAATTTATATTGATGTTAACTGAAAGAATTTCAGTAAATCTATTCATTAAATTAATATCTAAAATAACCTAAGGAGCTAGCTAAATATAACATTAGAGTTTAATTTAAAGTAACTAAAAATTTAGTGCACCTTGAAACATCAGACGCCTGAAACTAAGTAATGATCTCTTAAACAAAAAGTAGGAAATTAACATCTATTTTATTATATTAACATGAATATAATAGAGGGAAACATTCCACGTGGGAAAAATATATCTAAAAACAAAGATGATGAGACTTACCAAACAAAAGCGCTGGCAGGTCGATAGACACACAAACAAACACAAACATACACACAAAATTCAAGCTTTCGCAACCAACGGTTGCTTCGTCAGGAAAGAGGGAAGGAGAGGGAAAGATGAAAGGATGTGGGTTTTAAGGGAGACGGTAAGGAGTCATTCCAATCCCGGGAGCGGAAAGACTTGCCTTAGGGGGAAAAAAGGACAGGTATACACTCGCGCACACACACACACACATATCCATCCGCACATACACAGACACAAGCAGACATTTGTAAAGGCAAAGAGTAAGTAACTCTTTACAGCTGCAACCCATTCCGTACTAAGAAGTCCCTTCCATAAAGCCTCGCCACCAGTGGCTGTCACATATGTAGTGATGAGCGGTCCCTCTCAAAATATACTGAGGGTCTCATTGAGGGTTTACAGATCATCATTACCCTCCCAACCTTGTACAAAAACAGATCTCCCGTGCCTTATCTTTCCAGTCACCCAACACCCAAAGCCCAACCATCTGGCCACAGAGGATCATTCCCCATGTGACACAGTACCAGACAGGACTGGAGCAATTGAATTAAATTCTCCGCCAGGGTTTCAACTACCTCTTGTCATGTCCTGAAAAGAGAAATGTTCTACCCACCATCCTTCCCATTCCTCCCACAGTGGTAATCCACTGCCCACTGAACCTACATAATATCCTCGTCCATCCCTACACTGCCCCTGCTCCCTACCATTTGCCTCATGGCTCATATCCTCATAACAGATGTAGATGCAAGACCTGTCACATACATCCTCCCACCACCACCTATTCCAGTCCTGTCGCAAACATCACCTATCCCATCAAAGGGAGGGCTACCTGTGAAACCATTCGTGTGATCTACAAGCTAAGTTGCAGCCACTGTGCTGCAGTCTACATGGGTGTGACAACCAACAAGCTGCCTGTCCACACGAATGGCCACTGACAAGCTGTGACCAAAAGACAACTAGACCACCCTGTTGCTGAGCATGCCACCCAACATGACGCCCTTCATTTCAATGACTGCTTCACAGCCTGTGCCATCTGGATCCTTCCCACAAATGCCAGCTCTTCTGAACTGCGCAGGTGGGAACACTCCCAGCAATACATCCTATGTTCCCATAAACCTCCTGCTACCCCTCCCCCCCTCCACTTGCCTCTCCCGTCATGCCCTGCTACTTCTTGTCTGGCTACAGCTTCCAGAGACTGTGGTCGTGTGTTTGTGGGTTGTGTTTGCGTCAATGTGGTGTCTTTGTGTGTATGTTGTCCATTTTTGATGAAGGCCTTGTTGGCCAAAAGCTAACTTTCCAACAGTCTTTTTGTTGTGTCTTTCTGGAACTCAGCATCTCCGCTATGTTGTGAGAAGCAACTATCCTTCTCGTTACTCTGTTACATTCCATCCTGGATTTTCCATTACTTGACAGCACACAAAGAGATACATATGTTGTCATAAAATCCATTAAGATATGGAAATAAGTATAGTTTTTTTAATGAATTATGTACTTTTTTTAACAGTATTTAATATCTCATCAAAGAAGAATATTGTAGTATTCCACACATTCTATGTGGGCTGCTTAGCTTTACGCAAAAACATGTTTGTTTTTATGTTACAAGATATAATTGCTAACTATCTGGTTTCATTATTTCAGTTTTCATCAAGACCTTTTGTTCACTTACAATATTTAGAATGCTTTATAATTACAAACAATGATATCAGCTTGCCAACTACTCTCTCTAGCAACACTGCATACTGAAATGGTCTTTATACAAGGGCATCTAATAACTTCAGTTTCTTTTATTCTGCAATGCTAAGCACCAGGTTCACAGAATACACATGTACTTTAGAACAATACATCATACTATATGAGCCTTCCCACTGATCAAAGGCAGATTAGTATTTATGTACAGCCAGAATTATTGTTAATGTGTCCAACTGTGATGCTAGATTTGCCAGTCAACTGCCATAATACCGTAGCAATATCAGCCCACCAGAAAACCACTTCCTGATGCCAGTGTAGTGAACCTGAGTTGGGACTGCATTGTAATCACGAGGTCGAGTGAAGTGCGAGTGCAAGTGGTCCAGTGCATGCCCAGAGGCATCAGTAATACAGCGTTATCTGTAAATACATTTTTTGTTTGAGCGATGTTTGTGAAGGTTTAGCTTCTTCGAAGCTGCAGGCTGGGGACACATGTGGGCGCACATGCTATAAAGGAATGGTGATGCCTCGTCAGCATGTGGTGACACTACTGCCGCAGGTCAGTGATGGCAATTGAAGTGGTGTGGTTGTCGCATCCTATAGGATGTAGTGAAGTGCTCTTGAAGAGAGCCACGTCAAGTATTCCGGTGGAGTCAATCGAATGTGGTCCAGGATGTCGGCAGTTGTTCAGACAGGCTGTGATCACCCACCACACATTGACCATGACTGCAGCAGATGCTCACGAATTGGCCAGGAGGCTGTGTGGAAATTCTTCACCTGGTCGGTGTAAAGACGGCAGTTTGTACATCAACTGCGATGACCCAGTGGAGCAGGATAGCTGGCTGCTCGTAAGACTTCTCATCCACAGTGACTCAGTAGGCAGCAACAGCAGCCCACAGCTGTGGTATTCTTAAAGTTGTGCTGCCTTGGTGTTGATATCAGCAAGCAAGTAGAAGGATGGCCTTCATTGATTATCTCATCATGGTTTCACTGAAATTCATTAGACTGTCATTGTCTCTGGTTCTTTGACACAGACAAAATGGCAGCACAACAGAATGTGCCACTAATCCTGCATTATTTATATGGCCCACCTATAATGTGGTGGCTCCGGGTGCATGAGTGTATTTGACCCCATTAATCAAACAAGCCAGAGCTTCTTACCTCACTGTGGCAATTTCAGTAATGATTCTAGGCCATCAAACTCGGTCCTCCTTGTGATGCTTTACTTTGAAGCAGTGCTCAGACATGGAGTTAAACAGTGTTAGCTCACAGTACTTTGCTAGTTAGTACAGCAGTTCTTGCATTTATTGTCTGCCCAGTTCAGAGGTCTGTTGCAGTGGCAGTAAACTGTGTTGACATAGTGATGGGGGTATCAGTTCAGTTCTAATCTTCATTGTTCTGCACATTACAATTATTCTGATATGAAAAAATGCTGTATATACTTTTGATTAACCTGCATGCCCAAGAGAATTAATAATTACAAATAGTTTCATATGAAATTGCTGCCCCCTTTGATTGCCAAGTGTATAGTAGCATGATATTTGGAGTCAGCAGAAAAAGCTCCCCTCACAAAATACTTCAGTGGAACAGGAAAAGGCGTTTAATAACCTGTGCAATGAGATATCCCACTGCTATGCATTTCACAGTGGTTTGCAAACAACACTGAACAAAATTGCAGAAATTATAAATAAGAACACAAACCCCATCCATTTCACGTGAAAATATCAAACCAACCGATGGCACCCACTTTGTTGCATTGCACATCACAAGTAACAGGATTTCCTGCACATGTGTGTCCATAGGGCATTTAAACACTTGTGGCTGTTGATAATTACACACGGTCGAAACACCATGTCATGTTTGCAACAGTTTGCTCATGTAAGATGATACCCGTGGGTGATGCAGCTGGCAAGCAGCAAAATTCCGCAGCCACAGGTACTCCATCCCTTGTGGACTGCTGCATCTGCCCTATGTGCTATAGCTTCTTCTTCTTAATTATCTCTCTGGTGTGGGAGACTATATACATTTTCTATATTCCTCCACCAATCATTTCTGTTCCTGGCTTTCATGATTCATTATCCTTTTTTCAGGCCCATTGCTCCTGTATCCCTGTTGATATCGCCCCTCCATCTTGTCCACAGCCTTCCTCAGCTTCTGCTGCCCTCCATGGATCGTGAGAATGCTATTCGCAGTAGTCTTTTGTCTTCCATCCTAATTAAGTGTGCTTCCCACATTAATCTCCTTTTCTTCATCTGTCAGCGAGTATTAGCTCATGAGTGTAGGTCAGCCAGTTCCTGGTTTTTTAATATCCTCCATTCGGTGGCTAGATGTCCCTCTCGGGGGCAAATATTTTCCGTAACATCTTTCTCTCAAACACTAGTGGTTTTTGTTCATCTCTTTTCCTTAGTGTAAATGTTTCAGGCCAATATAGTGCTACTGGAAGAATTACTCTGTGGTATAGTCTGATTTCAAAACTTCTCAAAGCTGCTTTACTGCAAAGCACATCCTGTAAGCCAAAATATGCTCCATTTGCTCCTGCAATCCTTGCCTTAATCTCAATTTCCATTCTATGCTGATTGCTAAAATTGCTTCCCAGATATTTAAATGTGTCTGTTCTCTTAAAAGTGACCTTATCAGGCATCAGTGGGGTACCATCATTCTGTACCATCCCCACTACCATGTAATCAGTTTTCTCTTTGTTCATTTGTAACCTTGATTTCCTTGCAGTAATTTGTAAGAATCTGTGATGAGCTGCAGATCCTCTTTGATATCAGTTCTTCGAACATCATTGTCTGCATATACAAGTTGACTTATTGTGTTACTCTCTTTGTTTAAAACCAGTCTGACTTCAAAGTGGCCTGACATTCACTCTGCAGCATGTTTTCTTTAAATTCATCTGTACTAGACATAGTAACTTATGTGGAAACTACAACTCTTTCAAGACATTGGTAACTGTGCCGCTATGTATGCTGTCATAAGCTTTTATGAAATCTATAAAAACCATGTGAATTTCAATGTTATATTCCAACATTTCTTGATTATGCGTCTGAATGTAAAAAGCTGCAGTACATTCGATCTGTTCCTTCTGAAACCACATTGATAGTCCTCTATAATTCCTTCTGCAATTGGGATTATTCTCTTCAGTAGACATGGAGATAGAATCTGATAGCACAATAAAGCATGGAAACCCTCTATAATTATCACATACCAGATGTTGCAGTTCTTTTTTAGTACAGTGCAGATTACAGCCATTCTCCAGTCATCAGTCAGTCTGTCTCATTCCCATACATTCTTTAACGGTTTTATAATTTTTTTTAACCATTGCTGGTCCTCCATTCTTTATTAGCTCTCTTGAAAATTGTTCTTTACTGAAAGGCTTATTGTTTTTAGGTTTATTTGCCATATTTGTTTTTCATTGGGTGTCTACACTTTGCTGTCTGTGTGGGGGTCATCACAGTCTAGTAACTCTGTGTAGTATTCTGCTGATCGCCATTCTATCTGAGTGTCATTCATGAAGACCTTTCTCTGTGTGTCTTTAATAAATGTTTCTTTTTTTCCTATATTTCTGTGTCATGTTCTTTACTACTTGGTACATTTTTCTTGTCATGTGATGGATAGTCTTCTTCGGCTTTCCCTATTAGCTCCTTGTAATATTTCCATTTCTGCTGCCTTAGTGTAGTTGCCATTTCCCTCCTTATTCTGATATTACTTATCTTTTAATTCCTGGTCCCTCATATTTTCTGAACAGCTTTTTCTGGCCAACATTCTCTCTTCAGGTTTTTTTTCTGAAACACTTAATTGAATCACATCTTATCTGATCTCTTCCATTTCCCTAGAATCTTGGAAGCAGCTTATTGTTTCCTTAATCTGACAAGTGAGACCAGTCATGGTTGATGACACAGTCTCCCCCTTCTCCTCACATTTACTTAGGTTTTCTGCTAGTATTCATTCGAATTTTCTATTAATCTTTGTCTCTTTTAATTTGTTTATATCACAATATGTAGTCTGCTTATTCTACATGCCTTCTTAAATTTATGTTCATCTTACTTATCAGCAGAAAGTGATCTGTGTCACAGTTGGTACCACCACAGATTTGTGTACCTTTGATGGGGTATGTGTACCACTTATGGATACATACATGGTCTATCTGGTTTATGGCTTGCCCATCTCATGCCCTCCACCTCCCATTATGCATGTTTTTATGTTGAAACCATGTACTCATGACACAGATATCAATTGAAAAACTGATCAAATGGATGCCATTGTCACTGCTCTCTTGTTGCAGACTAGCATCGCTAGTTTATAGACGTCACCTTGACCGATTTTGGTGTTAAAATCAGCGAAGAGTATTTTAATATTATGGCTTGGCTACAAGTTATACACACTGTTCAATTCAGTGTAATATTCCTTCTTTATGAATTCTTCCTTATCCTTGTAGGATGTATGTGCATTAATCAAGGATATGTCACTATCATGGAACATAACTCTTCTATCAAGCCAACACTGGAAAACAAACTGTGTGCCGTCACATTTCAACCTGACTGATAAATAGGTTCACCCAGTAAAAAACAACAACATCCACAGGTTTGTTGCTTATATGGTATAATCCTTCACAATGCAACCAGGCATATATTTCCAAATTATACAGGTAAAATACATGGAAATCCTCAAAAGCATATATCTCAATGTGAGTATTTGTTTGGTTTATTGAGTATAATTTGTAAAAAGAAGAATCTTCCATGGAATCCTTCGAGTTTCTCATCTACTTTATCATTTTCTCTACGACTTTCGACAGTTCTACACAAACACAGGAAATATTTCCAGTATTGTTGTTATTTTATCTAGTTGTCGCCTGTCATCAAGAATTGCACAATTATCAAATCTAATGCATTGCTTGATGAACTGAAACATTTTATGTTCATTAAAACTTCAAATTCTTCAGTGTTGCCCCATCAGTTTCCCACAGATTCTCTAGGTTTTCTGTTACTCTTGTTAGCACCAGATAAAAATAAGACACTGATGAAGGCTTTTAGTTCATTAATACCTATTGGGTATAAAACTGTCTAATGCTGCAATGAAGCTTCACAATATCAGTGCCCTTGTTTGCATACAGAACTATAATGAGAAAAAAACACATCTGTGAGGCAAATCCAGCTTTCCATACACATTCTCATTGATTTCACCAGATCTACAGGACCAAGTAACATTCAAACAACATTTTTCCGCCCTGAAACGTATTCTCCATGATGTTGGAACTTAATTCAATTTCATCTCTCTATTCTTTCCATTATAGCAAAGAATTTTTTCTCAAATACTTTCTCATTGACTTCACTGTTGCCTTCTTCTTTTTCTGAATCTATTTGCCAAAATTCAATTTTGTTGTCACAATCTGTGTCCATTTTGTCTTCAAAATCCACTTTAACTATTTTCCTCTTCAAATAACATCAAGGACATTTATGTCTTACAGAGCCTGCCATGATCCATGTATGCCATCTAAAATAAGGAAAGTCCAGTAGTTGGTAGGCTTTATATAGACGAGGTACTGATGTAGCCATCCTTGGTGTGGAGGTAAACATTGAGGAAGGTGGCTTGGGCCAGGTGAAGCGGATTGAGCAGAAGGTGTTGAGGTTCTGCAAGAATGTGGATAGTGTCCCCTCACTCTTGTTGGTTCAGATCGCAAATATGTTATCCATGAATCTGAACCAGGTGAGTGGCTTGAGATTCTGGATGGTTAGGAAGGATTCCTTAAGATGGTCCATGAATAGATTGGCACAGGATGGAACCATGTGGGTGCTCATTGCTGTACCATAGATTTGTTGGTAATGCCTGCAAAGAGAAATAATAGTGGATGAGGATATAGACAGACATGGTTATGAGGAAGGAGGTCATGGTTTGTAGCCAGTCGGGCATTGGGAAAGGTAGTGTTCAATAGTGGCAAGGCTAAGGGCATTGGGTAAGTTGTTATAGAGGGAGGTGGCATCAGCACAGATGAGCAAGATGCTGTGTGGTAAAGGAATAGGAACTGTGGAGAGTCAGTGGAGGAAATGGTTGGTGTCTTTTGTACAGGGGTGTAAGTTATGGGTAACATGCTACACGTGTTAGTCCATGAGAGCAGACACTGTCTCAGTGGGAGCACAGTAACTGGTTGTAACGGGGCATCCTGAGTGTCGTCCTTGATGTTGACCTCCGCCTCAAGGATGGCTACATCGGTACCCCCACCCACATTAAACCTACGACCACCAGCAATATTTTCCACTTCAACTGTTGTCACCCATTACATCTCAAGAAGACCAACAATTGGTTTTAGCCTCTGGCCTTATGAAAATGTAACTTAAGTGTGATGCCTATTACAAAAATGGTTCAAATGGCTCTGAGCACTATGGGACTTAACATCTGAGGTCATCAGTCCCCTAGAACTTAGAACTACTTAAACCTAACCAACCTAAGGACATCACACACACATCCACGCCCGAGGCAGGATTTGAACCTGCGACCGTAGCGGTCGCGCGATTCCAGACTGAAGCACCTAGAACCACTCGGCCACCCTGGCCGGCAATGCCTATTACAATTTTATGTTGACAAGAGTCTCTACATGTGGGCATTTACTAGTGAACTTTCATTCTGAAGTACGATGTATGTAACCTGGCTGTTATCTAAAGCCATGGCTTTGGTTAATTCTTGTTTTGTCAATTTTATATATTACAAAAGCCGCTCAGCTTAATCTAATCTAATGTTCCATCATGTGATGTAACAAGGCTCACTACTTCTGAAGAAGATACTTTTACAAAAATTGAAACCCAGGTGGAGGGATAATAAACCTCTGTTTGCAATTGGTTGGCTGATGTTTCAATCTCTAAATTTCTATTTCTAATTGTTTCCAGATATTCCTATGATACTAGTGAAATTTCACATCAAGAATCTACATATATGTTAACATTGTATCTCCACACGTGGTTTCACTTGTTCCTTCTTGTTTTGTTTTATCCTCTGTAGGTATCATTTAAGTAATAGCTATTAATCGTCTAGTATATGGGCCTGTTATTGGTTTGCTACGTCCTGGATTCTGGTTCATGTTCCAATATGTTGAGTGATTTCTGTCACTACTATACAAAAAGTATCCGTTTGTGTTTAATGTCTACAGTAAGATGGACGGTTTCTTACTCCATTGTCACTGGTGTTTGCATTACTCGGTACAAATACCTGTGAATTATTACTGTCTCTAGTATTTATTTTTCCATTTTTCATAACATTGGGCCTTCTCAAAAATTACTTTCTTTTTGGCTCTGACATTTTGAAGTATAGCAGTCACCCTCATTGTTCCCTGAATATTTAACTCCAGCACTCCAATTTTCTCCCCAGTTGTAATCTCCTCTTTCTCTGATTAATGTATGTAACCCTTCAATGAAGGTTAATAAATCATCTGCATTAATCCATCACTTGTAAAATATCTCCTTTTGTACATAGTAAGGTAATCACCTAATAAGATCTTGTACTAAATGTTTTTCCATCTAGTAGATTGTCTAAATATTTTGATCTGATTAAATGCCATTCAATATACTACTTATGAGGGCTATTTAGAAAGTAGGGGACGTTTCCGTATGACACCGCTAGGTGCATGTCGATTGCGTATATTTTGGTATGTGTATGCTCAGCAGCTCAGTCGGCATCCATCTGTGACCACAGGAACGTCTCTGCATGTCTGGTTTTTTTTATGTTTGAATTTGAAATGTGTGCTGCAATCAAAAATCCCACCAGTTGTGAGGTGCACTCTGTGATATGGTTTTTGTTGTCAAAAAGTCTAAAACCTATAGAAATTTATTGTGAACTGTGCAAAGTGTACAGAAACAATGTTATCAGTGAATGTTCCATCCGGAAATGGTGCATTCGGTTTAAAAATGAGGAACTAACGTTGATGATGAAGAGAAGAGTGGGCGCTCGAGCATTGTGACTGATGATCTTGTCGCTAAAGTTGGTGAAACGATTCATGGAAACTATTGCTTCACAATAACAGAGCTTTCGCTTTCTTTTCCACAAGTTTCACAGACTTTGTTGTTTGAAATTGTCACTCAGAAGTTAGGCTACCACAAATTTCGTGCATGATGGGTGCCCAAAATGCTTGCAGAGCACCACAAAGAACAGCGAATGGGGGAAAAGTTGACATTTTTGAGGCCTACCACAAACATGTTGATTCATTATTGGATCGAATCGTAACCGATAACAAGACTTGGGTGAAACACGTCAATTGAGAGACAAAATTACAGTCCATGGAGTGGGGGCACACAAGGCCCCCCAAAAACCAAGAAAATGTTTGCAAACCTTGTCAGTAAGGAAGTTTATGGCGACATTGTTTTGGGATAGGCAAGATGTGCTTCTTATCGATTTTCTCGTACGTGGAGCAGCCATAAATTCTGCCCGGTACTGCCAAACTCTGCACAGCCTTAGAAGAATAGTTCAAAGCAAACCCCGAGGAAAGCTGACATCCAAAATTTTATTTTTGCGCAACAATGCCTGACTGCACACAGCAAACTGCACTAAAGAACTCCTTAATTAATTCAAATGGGAAATTTTCCCTCATTCGCCATACAGCTCCGATCTTGCACCAAGCAACTTCCACTTGTTTCCCAAGATGAAGAACTAGCTTGCAGCACAGCGCTTTGATGATGACGCGGAACTCCAGGCAGGTGTGACTCGCCGGCTGAAGTCTCAGGCGGCAAAATTTTATGACAAAGGTCTTTCAAAACTTGTCCACCGCTATGATAAGTGCCTCAATGTGTTTGGTGACTATGTGGATAAGTAGTACGTCAGTTGCTCTTTCAGATGTATATAATAAAATGTATTTCTTGTACTTAGTTATTTTTAATGCCAAAATGTTCCCTACTTTCTGAATAGACCTTGAATATACACCATGAGCTATTATAATATTTGGGTCTAATAGCTCTAAAAGTTAATTTCTCTTGCCTACTCACCAACCAATATTTTCTGTTAAATTTTTCTGGGAAGTCCTCCAACAATTTAAATTTCTCAGAATGGGCTGTCCCCCATTCTGTGGCATCAGCTACGAAATGTCCCAGTCCAACATTTATTTTCTTAGAGTCATCCCATTTCTTGGGCACAGATTGGAAAACAGTCTTAAGAAATACATCGGATGCATATCACCTTTGTGTTTAAATTTAGGGAATTGTTCTGACCAGTTTAATCAATTTTCTAATTGTAACCCCTCTATTACTTCTGTAGATGACTCTGTGTTGGATCCAGATGTTTTATTTCTAAGTTCCTGTTTAGTGTTATGTAAATCTTGCCACAATTTCTGAAATTCATTCCAATGATCGGCAGTATCATTCACATAACTTGAATTACTGCTTGTGGTGTTTACTTTCCCTTCTACTTTCTGTTCTACTAATACCTGTATATGCTTCCCCAAACTATTAAAAGTATTTGGATCACTAGCTACTTCAACAAGCTTTCTATTTAATCCCAGTACTTTGACACTATGTTGTGTATATGAGACTTGGGTTGCTACAGTTTCAAAATCATTCATAGTGTTATCTTCTAATTGTTTGATCTTATCATTGTTGTTATTAAAATTTTCCTCTACCCTCCACCCTAACTGAATCACAACATTTGTTCATTTCTGTTTCAAACTACTTAGGTAAGTTTGCTCGATTTGAGAAATTCTGCCTATTGTAGTTTTAAGTCTTGTATCATTAGACATGTCTTCTAGCCTACCCGACTGTTTCAACTTATTTGCTCAAATTCTGCTGCCCATTATGAGTGTCGTTATATCATTTTACATTGTTGTTACATTGAGAGACAGTTCATCTAACTGATTGAGCCATTTCAGCTTATCTAAAATCTCACATAACATTTTTGTAGCCATATTCCTAGTGACACACACATACTAAAATTGTGAAGATTATGCATTCAATAACACTAATTATTTTGAATAAATGTTTTTTGCCCTTGAAACCAATATGTAGTAATGCTGACAAAATTAGTCACGATGTGAAATATTACAAACAATTGTAGACAGTCTAGATTAGAGCTCACCTAGTTTGTTGTATAATTATTATGCTCCAGCACAAAGTGTGTGTTGGGAGGGGGGGGGGGTGGGGGTGCAATGCGACTCCTCGATCAAATGTCTTGTAGCCGTAGCCAAAAATCCTGCCACTGAAGTGTGGAACTGTAGAGTGTTGCTGACAGGAACTGCAGTTGGACTTTTAGACGTTTAAACTGTTCGCAGACTCTTCCTGTAGATGACTTAACTCTTGTATTATGTGCTGAGCCAGTAATCACACACGGTAACCAGTTTTAATGTTGAAAGGTTACTTTCTTCAACAAATCATCTTTCCTCTGTTTATTTCACTGTTATCTAGTTATTTGGTTGTTATTACAACATAATATCTTCCTCACTTATTGTGATAACACATTTCAGGTATGTCTCTTCTCTTTATTCCTGTCTACTGTTGTTGCCCTTACCAACATCATATTTTCTGACGATTTTGCAGTGGAATTATCCTTCGTATCACCACAGCATCTTTTGCTTTCATTCTGCAGTCACCACATGGCATGATATCATTGGTATTCGCTTCTGATGAGTACTTAACCATGGTATCAATTCCATGAATGTGCTTTGTCAGTCATATGTTCGTAGCTACCTTTACCTTTAAATTTTCTCTTTCTGCACTCGTGTTGTTCATGGAAGTTGTAGCCTGCTATTCAGTGCCACTGGTAGCTACATCCAACTTCTTCACCATTTGAAGTAAACACTGTGATAATTGAAACTTATGTTTGCTACCCACTAGCTACAAAATTAAACTGCTTCTCAAAATCCTCCTGTACTTAATAGTCCCCCCAACACTTTCAAGATATAAATTAAATATTCACATTTGAGCTCTTAATAACTAAATGTGCTGACAGACAGATTGTCAGTATCACAAAGTCAAGAAGCAAGTAAGTGGGTAGGTAGGTAGGTAGGTAAGTAAGTAATTCCATACAATCTTCTTTTGTTTTTTCTACCAGAAAACAGCCATTTTCATCTCAACCACCTCCTTTTTGAGGTCCATGGCACTTCCACATTGCAACATCAAAGTTTAAGCGGGCTCTTCACACCGGTAAACCACTCACTCTACGTCGCGTCTTGTGGCTGTACTGTGCTTACATTTGCATATCGTATCTGCGCATAAATAAAAAATTTGCGCACAGTATGTGGATTTTCCTCCACCACCACCACCACAAACTGAGGTTTCTACATGACTGTCTTTCATCGGCTACTTGGAATAGTATTACATAGCACTACAAAGTAAAGTACCTATAACTAAAAAAACTGTATGAACTGTCATTGTTGTTGTCTTCAGTCCATGACTGGTTTGATGCAGCTCTCAATGCTGTTCTATCTCAGAATTACTACTGCAAACTACATCTTTGTGAACCTGCTTACTGTAGTCATTTCCTGGCCTCCCTCAGTGATTAACCCCCCCCCCCCCCCCCCCCAAATAATAAATTGGTGATCCCTTGATGTCTCAGAATGTGTCCTATCAACTGATACTTTCTTCTAGTCAGGTTGTCCCACAAATTTTCTTTCCTTCCCAATTCTATTCAGTACCACCTTATTAATTACATGATCTACCCATCTGTTCTCCAGTATTCTTCTGTTGCATCACATTTCAAAAACTTCTATTTTCCTCTTGTCTGAACTGTTTATTGTCCATGTTCACTTCCATATATATGGCTACACTCCACAGAAATACCTTCAAAAAAGACTTCCCCAATACTTATATCTGCATTTGATGTTAACAAACCTCTCTTCTCCAGATATGCTTTTCTTGTCATGACAGTGTACACTTCGCATCCCCTCTACTTCGACAATTATCAGCGATTTTGCTGCTCAAATAGCAAAACTAAGTGCCTTGTTTCCTAATCTAATTCTCTCAGCATCACCTGATTTAATCTGACTACATTTCGTTATCCTTGTTTTGCCTTTTTTGATGTTCATCATACATCCTCCTTTCAAGACATTGTACATTCCATTCAACTGCTCTTCTAAGCCCTTCGCCATCTCTGACGGAATTACAATGTCATCGGCAAACCTCAAGTTTTTATGTCTTCTCCCTCAACTTTAATTCCTACTTAAAATTTTTCTTCTTTTATTTCACTGCTTGCTCAGTGTACAGATTGAATAACAATAGGGATAGGCTACAACACTGTCTTACACGCTTGTCAACCATTGCTTCTCTTTAACACTCCTCAACTTTCATAACTGCCATCTGGTTTCTGCAGAAGTTGTAAATAGCGTTTGCACCCTGTAACCTTCAGAATTTCAAAGAGAGTATTCCAGTCAACATTGTAAAAAGCTTTTGCTAAGTCTACAAATGCTATTACTGCATGTTTTCCCACTTCAGCTTAGTAATACACTTTCAAAAACTCATAGGATGATACAATACTTGTAGGAAAAAAATATCATATTTCTAATATTTCTCTTATGTTCATGAGTAACATAACTACATCCATGTTTCACGTATCTATAATTTTAACATATAGTCGCACATTGCACTGAATTATTCTTACTTCTGTTGCAACTGATGCAAATTCTTTCTGCACAGATCCACGCCACTTTTAATTCTTAGCAAATAAATATGCTACACCGATAGCATTTCAATTAAGCAAAGCAACTGTAACATGTATTTCCAGACAGCCGAATGTATCTTGTTTTAATGCAGCTCTATTACTGAATTATGCTGTCATGTGTTTTTAATTATAGTCAGATCTGATTTTGTTTGCTGATAGTGTCTGTGTAATTGGTCAACACCAATAAAGTCTAATTATTTATGTACATAAATTTTATCTGCATTAAAAGTCTCGGACAATACATAGGAAGAAACTAAGTACAGTGGTTGAAAAATGTTTGCTACATTTTGAAAGTTATATTAACTCAAAAAACAGTCCAGTGGCATCTTATTGTGACTAATTCAGAAAGTACTGAGAGAAAAATCATTGTCTTCACAACAAATCAAATTCACAATCTCAAATTTAATTACTAACAATAGACAGAATAATTATTGATGCTAGGAATGCTTCAAAGGGCTGTATTTTGGTTTTAGTTTCTGGCCATCTCTGTGTGTAGCAGTCTGTATTTTCAGCCACGTAGTCTCGTTCCAAAATACATCTTGTATGAAACCAACAAGTGGTGAGTAAATTTGGAATGATCCACTCCGCAGCAACATAATGCCAGTGAACTGCTGATCACATACACACATTTCCTCATGTGCCACTTTAAGTCGTAAAAAATTAACAAGCTTCTAACAAAATATGAGACTCATCATGTTTATTTTACAAAACATTTTCTTAATTTTGCACAGCTTGCATTCTCTTTATCACAGTATCAAATGAATGAAAGAAAATAAGGTCATTCTTAACATAACTATGTAGAAACCTTAAAAAGAAAAAAATTACTTGCACAAAAATAATCAGCTCTGGACAAAGAAAATTGTGGAACTATTTCTTTCCAGTTAATGACCTGGACAAAGTTCATCCATCCATTTCTGTCCATGTCTTCAGCAGTCATAAATGCTTCGGTTTTTCTTACTGTACAAAATGTGTACATTTTCAATGTTAAACCAGCTCATTCATTGATGCTTCCCCAGCTGGGCCTCAGAACATGTCATCATGGCTGAGGTCTGGAATATACTGCAAGCCACGCTCTTTCAGTGCTTTTGCCAGCAGCCTCTCTCGCTCCTGACGTGCCTCTTGTTCACGACGCTGTGAGTCAAGGATGTCATCTACAGATACTTTATTCAGTGGCAGGTCATTTTCTTTAGCTGGGTCCTGCAACATATAAAGTATATGAAAGACATTATGTAAATTATCCCCTATTAAATAAAATGAAAGCATCTGGTAAATACCAACTTCCAAAATTCAACCAACTTGAGTTATGCTGTTTTTAATATGCTTTCGATGTTCTGAACACTTAAAAATGTTAGAGGCTTTAAAGTAGCTGTATACATTTTGAATACACCCTCCATCTCACGAGTTGCATTACTATGCCGTGTTGCTAAAAAATTTTCACTAATATAACAAAAATGTTTCTTGTAAAAATAAAATAAAAATAGGAAAAAATACGGACATGTAGATATTGAATAGAATTCTACAATGTATGAAAGTTGAGGCAGCAATCCTTAATTTTTTTACACCTTTAGAAATTCTACTGATAAATCCTTTTTTCTACTATTTCTAAAGACGTGACTATTAAAGTAATTCTAAAACAAGTAATACAAGCAGTTTACGCACATATCAATATATCAGAAATGTACCACGTGTGCATAAAATGAGTCTGAATTATACACAAGCTTTTGCAGGTTTATGATGGGTGCTTGTTACATTTTTGATGTAAGGAAACTTACATCTTTAATGGTTCACTACACAGTTTATTACTTCAATCACCTTCATAATGGTCAACATACTGAAAACTCTATTAGAGATACAGTTCTATAGTTTTATGTATGTTTGTTTTCCTGTACTCATGAAACTGCACTGCAATTGTTGGAGTACAATTCACACATACATTTAACAGTACCATATCCCAAGTCACTTTAAAGATGTAATACTCACCCTATATAGCGTGTGTTTGCCATACAGAACGTACTGTCGGTTTAGTAAATCTCAATGGCTTTGGAACAAACTGAACAAATTACTGTATAAAGAAAATATTAGAGGTTGAAAATTACATATATATAAAAAAGCAGCAAACAATGCTAATAAACCCCTGAGTGTGTCCGTAGAGTCAAATCTCGCATAGTATTATCTGATACAATTCGATAGATAAAAAATCTACTCACCAAGCAATGGCAGGAGAAAAACACAGAAGTTAAGGAAATGTGCAAGCTTTTGAAAAGAACTGGTGAGACTTAGGAAATAGGAAGAGTTACAGAAAAGTTACCCAGAACTTAGGGTCAGGGGAGAATTACTGGATGGGATGACAAGGAAAGGCTGTTTGTGACTGCACCAAACAAGATTTGAAAACCAGAGAGCTTATTACCCTATCTACCACCTTTAAGCTCTCAGGGTTTCAAATCTCATCCAATGCAGTCCCCAAGAGCCAGTCTTTTCTTCTCAGCCCATCCGTAATTCTCCCTTGACTTGGGTTCTGAACAACTTTTCTATGACTCTCCATTTCCTAAAACTGGCCAGTCCTTTTTAATTCACCCCTCTTCCTTCGCCTTCAACCTTTCTACCTGAAGAATCCAATGACTCCAAAACCTTGCACATTTCCTGAACTTTTAAATTGTTTTCTCTCCTGCCACCACTTGGAGAGTAGATTTTTTGTTGATGTAACTGGGCTGCAGAAGTGCCATGACAATACTGAAATGGACATTTTGTTCTATCGCCCCCCATCCACTCTTCCATGACACGGTGTGCTATGCACAACTACCGTCTCTGAGGCCAAAGCAAGCTCACCAGTGCCACTCGCTGTTCTGTGCACTTGCTATCTCCCCCTCCAAGCCATCAACTACTCTTCCCTCCCACTCCCACCTCCTTTCTCCCTTTTTTATTATTCATCTGGAAGCTATGTTCTCATTTGTCTATTGATGATTTAACACTTCATCTACATGACAAGATATTACCTTTATTCTTTCCATTGTTTATATTCCACCAGGTATCCCTCCTTAATATACTTATATAAATATCTATAAAATGTCTATATAAATACAACAGAACAGTGCTCTTGTAATAACAGCATCATCGGTGATGCTCATCACAAAACTTATAATATGCTGATTCACTCAGAGCTTGAATATACTGAGACTACTCTTTATTGTGGAAGAGAGTAATCACTGCACAGAAATATGGTAAATGAATGAAATATGACTTCCATCTTCAAATTCACTGTAGATGTTGATCATAATGAAAATAATGTCACTACACATTTATCTTTCTGAAGTTCCTCTACCACATGTAATGAAGGATGTGTGTATAAATAACACCATAAGGAAGCACATGGACTTATACTATCCTTTACTGTCTCTGGATCTAGAACTAAATGATTCTATGCTGTTAACTGAAAAGCTTTGACAAAATATATGTGGAGGGGTGGGGGGGCAGAGTTAGTATCCCAAGACATTTAATAATGGCTTGTATGAAGGTCACAAATGAACATCACTGATAATTCTGGCTGCCTTTTTGGCCTAAGATTAGTATTTTCAAATGCACAGTACTGGCCCAAAATATGATCTTGTTGTTGTGGTCCTCAGTCAGAAGATTTGTTTGATACAGGTCTCCATGCTACTCTACCCTGTGCAAGCCCTTTCGCCTTTGAATAACTACTCCAACCTGCATCTTTCTGAAACTGCTTGCTGTACTCATCTCTTGGCCTCTCTCTGTGATATTACCCCCCCACCCCACTTCGGCCGTCATCAGTTATTTTGCTGCCCAAATAGCAAAACACATTTACTATTTAAGTCCTTGTTTTCTAATCTAATTCCCTCAATATCACCTGATTTAATTCAACTACATTCCATTATTCTTGTTTTGCCTTTGTTGATGTTCATCTTATAACCTCCTCTCAACACACTGCCCATTCCATTTAACTGCTCCTCCAAGTCCTTTGCTGTGTCTGACAGAATTAGTGTCATTGGTGAACGTCAAGCTTTTATGTCTTCTCCATGGACTTTCATTCCTACTCCAAATTATTCTTTAGTTTAGTTCACTGCTTGCACAATGTACAGTTTGAGTAACAATGGGGATAGGCTACAATGCTGCCTCATTCCCTTGTCAACCACTGCTGCTTCTGATAGCCTTTAATGCCCTGTACTTTATCCCTGTTACCTTCAGGATTTCAAAGTGAATATCGAGTATTCCAATCGCCACTATCAAAAGCTTTCACCGAGTTTGCAAATGCTATAAACATAGATTTGTTTTTCCTTAATCCATCTTATAAGTCATAGGGCCAGTACTGCCTCGTGTATTCCTACATTTCTCCAGAATCAAACTGATCTTCACCATTGTCGGCTTCTACCAGTTCTTCCATTCATCTCTAAAGAACTCACATTAGTATTTTGCTACCTTGACTTATTAAACTGATAGTTGGTAATATTCACAAGTGTCATCACCTGCTTTCTTTGGAATAGGAATTATTATATCTTCTGAAGTCTGAGGGTTTTTTCGCAGGTTTCTTACATCTTACACACCAGATGGACGAGTTTTGTCATGGTTGGCTCTTCCAAGGCTATCAGTAGTTCTGACGGAATGTCATCTACCCCCAGGGCCTTGTTTTGACTTAGGTCTTTGACTGCTCTCTCACATTCTTCTCAAAGCATCCCTTTTTCATATATGGCTGCTTACGTTTACAAAATATTGCCTTCAAATTCATCTCTCTTGTATAAACCATTTAATATACTCCTTCCACCTTTCAGTATCCCTTCTTTGCTTTGGACTGGTTCTCCACCTGAGCTCTTGATATTCATATAGTTACTTCTCTTTCTACCAAATGCATGTTTAATTTGCTGTAGCAGTATCTATGTTTCCCCTTGTGAAATATGCTTCTAAATGATCTCATTGAACATAATAAAGTGAAACTAAGCAGTTATTTAAAAACATCAAGTCCAATTTGTCTTACAATTGTAAATTCCTGTGCCATTAAAGTATTAAGCACTTTTTGAAGCTTGTAATGTGTTCATGTACAAGATTTTTACAGTTATCTCTATGTGCAGCTGTGTGTCAGTCCCTTTTGAGTTTTAAAATTAAGATTTTTCATATTTCCTGTTTAGATATCCTCCAAATCAGTTATGTTGGATATAGACACAGTAACAGGAAGTAATTGTGGCACATGAAATTCCATTTCTTTTGATAGAGTGCCCATGATGTACAGGGGCTCAAGATCTTTTGCAGTCATATCTTCTTTGTGGGTCACAAAGGTGGGACCTATATTTTCTTGAACTTTGTGACATGACACTATCAAGTACAGTGATGCATACTTGTGGTGACTTTGGAATAATTTGTTCCTGCAGTCACTTAACATAATCTGCATTCTTCATCTGATCAGCTTTCTGTAACGGAATAGTACGCCTTTTTTGTTTTTCTTCTTCACAGAACTTGAGAACAAAGTATAATATTTGAGTTCCCTTCCTTGAGATTACATTAATTGCAGTATTTTTTTGGAGTTATCTCCCTTCTACTTTTTTAAGAAACAAAGAGTATAGTGTGGGATTCAGCAGTGCTCATGAACAGCTGGACAATCCATTAGAAGTAACTGGTATGTCATAGTTTATTCGGACTACATTTACCACAGAAGGTCACGATTCCCCTTCTACCTAAGCTTTGATCACATAGCTAGCTCTAATATTTGCTGCCAGTAAAGATATTTTCAACAGGCAATACTTCTAAGACAGCCCTTGATCTCTCTACAGCCTTAGGAATTTAATATGTTTGACTTCATCTATTGTTTGATCGTCATGCTATTTAAAGAAATATCCCTTATGTGAGTTATTTGTCAGAAACTACATGGCTCTGTGCTTTGTTGGAATCAAATGACAATCTTCTATCTGCATGAAACACCTTGGTGTAACCTACTACCCTATTTGCTAAACCATTTATAGCCTATTCAGCAAGAGCTGCAACAGAACAGAAGCAGTTGCAAGTCACTGACCATTATATCTTGCCCTGCAAGCACATTCTGTGCTCAAGTGATACATAGGGGTGTCGAAAATCCTTTTTATATGCTGTGCAATTAGCTGCAGGGCTAACATCATACGGGAGCATGTGTCACTTGTGTGAACCCCTGTATTACAAACTGCAGTGTAATGAAATAAAGTGTAAAAAACTAACACTCAGCATTGTAGATTCAAATACAAGCTAGTTTAGTAAAATACCAGTTACAGTAATGTTGAAGGATGACAAAACTACGTTCATTCTGTCAAACTTTAACTATTTTCATTAGGGTTTATAAATATCCGGGTCACTGTTGTTCTTGTTTGTTCTAATAGTTCTTTAGCTTCCAACATGTTCTGTGTTTTGCTGCAACACAGCCTTTAATTCTGGCCCAAGTTGGTGTAAGCGGCCTGTCAAGAGGGAATAGAGATGGCAAACCATGACCGCAGAGTCCAAGTAAACCTGGACAGAAACTGCTTCCAAGTGAGTATGAAGGACGATCCATGTACTAACAACGACCCTATTAACAAATGTGAATGCACCGTCAGAGGCCCTCAAAGTGTTGACCCGGTGCTGACAGAGCACAGAACCTATGAAGGGTCAGTGAGGGATCATCCGTAAAATGAGATTCCTGGCGAATGACAAGCTGCGGAGCAAAGGAAAATAAGGGACTGCAACTCCAGAAGATGATAGTAGTATTCACTGCAACTCCATTGAAAAAGCATGAAACAGGGATTCCAAGTGGAAGGGTAAGGGGCCGAAACTGGTCATGCTGCTGGGCCGCCATCAGCCACTAACAAGGATGGGGTGATATCCATAAACAAGATGTCTGATTCAGGTTGTGAGATACACACATCCCCTTCCTCCTCCTCATAGTCATCATAGGTCGAGTAGGGCGCACGGACTGTGGGTCCTGCAGCCAACTTGTGTGACTTGTGGTAGAAGACCACTGGTCTCTGAGACACTGGGGGAAGGGGTTCCAGGAGGAAGCCTCACCACTGGCAGGCACTGAAGAATGGGGACACTTCTCCAGCTGGGTACAGGGAGCAGCACTCAGAGGAGAGGACATGGGAACAGCAGGGGAATCAGATAGGAGATGGGGGGGGGGGGGGCAATAAGGAGGAGGAAAGAGGTGGAAAGGAAATGAGGCAGCAAAATTACACACCACAGACACAGGGTGAAGACAGTCCTATTTCTGACGAGTCTCAGCATTGGATAAATGATCAACTGATTTATAATCCTGTATCTTCTTTTCCTTCTTCTAAACCAGACAACATACAGATGACAGAATAACAGGGACTCCCCTCACAGAGTGGCTCTCCACATTCATCACATACAGGGTCCGCTGTACAGCTGGAAGATGTGTGCTGGTAATGCGAACATTGGAAACACCTCACAGTTGGCAGGATGTAAGGCTTCAAGTCACACTGGTAACACACAACCTTGACCTCTGGTAGAGTACCCCTTCAAATGCCAGAATAGAAGCACTGGTATCAACAAGATTGTCCCTACCCATGTCAAACAAAATGAATGTGTTGCCATTCCAGATTGGTGGGGAGTTCCTCATCAGTTTCAAGGATGAGGTTCCTACGAAAAATGACTCACTGAACCATATTCAAAGACTGGTGAAGAGTACTGGACACAGGGATGTCGACAAGATGGTCACAGGCACAAAGGGCCACAGGTTGGGCGACAGAAGTACTTTTCATCAAAAACAAATCTGACAGCATCTTAATCAGAGTTTCACTTCACCACACTTGTCTTCAATAGTTTCCATGAAAAATAACAGGTTTATGGTGGTGAAAGAGTCCCTGTCAGCCCTGGTGCAGATCTGGTAGCGGGGAAAGGTTTCACCCGAAGCTGGTGAGCCTGGCCTACTTCCAAGAGTGTAGCCAGGGAAAGGAAGCAGCATTACAAGACCTGTTGCCAACTGAAGAGGCCGCCACAGAGGAATGCTTTTCACATGCAAAGTGTCCACCCTGATACCACCCACTCCAATCAAGGGCTCTCCTGTAGATGCCAACCAGCCATAGCAAGGGCAGCCATTGTCAGGAGTTCCAATGCTCCCAAATGACAAGCATCCACTTTTAAGCATACAAGGGGAGATATCAGCCCAGTTATCAGAAGTGTGATCCGCGTGTTGTCAGGGGGCTCAAGCTTAATGACACCACCACTCAGACTGGCTTCCATGCTGCTTATATAGTGTTAAAGTACAACCGTGTTAAGGAAAGGATGGAAGAGAGTGTAAGGCCAAATGCCTAAGATGCTACGTAAGGTGTTCTTCCCCAGCTGGCTCACACTATGAAGAGAAAATTTAGAAGGGGAGGTCAAACACCATTGGGGGACCATAAATGCTGAGAAGGAAAGGTTAAAATGATACAACAAGTGGAACAAAAGCCGGAAGGCATACCAGAATCCTGGAGGACAGCCAGTCCTTTGTAAGCAAGGACACAGAGGGGGCAGAGGGGAAGGAGTAGGGGCAGGGAGGGAGGGGTACGGGGGAGGGAATGCAGCCCTGGATGGAACAATGAGCCACGATAGCTCAGGGTCCTGTGTGCGCCCTGCACGAACTCATGAAAGAGCTGTGAAGCCTCTGGTGATAATTTTGGTGAATGGAGAATTTCATATTCTACGTTCTTCACTTTCATAATTTATATTTCACTTTGTACCCTTTCTCATGATTTTTATAGTTTATCTTTCCTTTCCTCTAATGCTCCACCTGATTTCCAATTTTTTTAAGTTACCTTCTACATTTCCGGAAATTTTGCAAATAGGAAATTGCACTGATGGCATTAACATTAAGATGGCATGTGAGACAACAGTGGGGTGAACATTGAAACATAATATAAATCAAGAAACAAAAATGTATTGTTGTAACAATAGAAAGTGCAAAAAATTACACATTGGGCCTCAGTAAATGAGCAAAGACAGTGTGATGAAACAGCTTCAAACTAAGAGTTCCAGCATAATAGTAATGTTTAGGAAACTACAAATCTGATGACGATAAAATTCACAGGCCATAATTCTGTTACAAAATTCTTACGACATCTGTGAAATGAAGTATCCACATTTCAATTGAAGACAGTAATAAATGACAACATTCTTAACAGTCAAAACAAATAAAACATTAAATATTTTTAGTAAATTTCTAACAAGCCTTACTATTTCTCCAAGCAGGATTACATTTTCACCACGAACAATGATAACACCACGTTGAATATCACCATAGTCCTTGCCAACATGTATCCTCTCAATAGTGTGATGCAGGACGAGATTCGCAAACTGGTCGACACAGCGCAGGTATCCAATCAAGGTCCTTCCATCTCGCAGGAGCACCATCAGCTTTTCTGATGATCAGAAACAATGACGTATTACATATCTCTGGACATTTTCAACTACACAAATTTGCATTTAGTCTAATCCCACACACATTTGTAACAAGAATGATTCACCTTAGAAATAATTCTAAAGCAGCGCACTACTGAAACATAAATGCAAATAATTTTTAACTTCAGAATAAAATCAGATCACTGTTTTACAAAGAGCTGAACAGAACATTTCCTGACGCACATGTAATGCCACCATAGTCAGGTTTGACCCTGTAGTATTCATGACAAACATTTGAATGTCTCAAAGATGCAGACAGAATACCGCTTTGACATGAAACTACCTGCTGTATTTGGTCACTAGTAAAATAGCATCATGGTGTGCTGCTGTTAATACTATTTGCTGTGGTGCCTCTTTCATGCATCATGCAATCAGTAATATACAATACCCAACGATGGCACACAATAACAATCAGCGTTTGGAAGGCAACACACATATTTCTCTATCACTGTGTGGTGTTGTACGATTACTGTTAACAGGCGATTTTACTCTGTAGGAACAAATGAAAGAACACAATTACTTGCCTTGTTTGGAAAATATGTTAGAATACAAGAGGAAGTTTCATTGACGACACACAATACAATGTACTTCAAGAAAGACTGACCCTTTACCCATTCTATCACATTTATCAGGGGGCATCTCAATCACAGTGTCATAACAGATAGCCTGGGTGGGGAAGGACAGAGATCTTCAGCCCTAAAATGGATACATTTTTGTTTCTAGGGTTAAATAAAGATACTTGAACAAAAGAAAAATGGATACTTTAGGTCACATCATGGGCACAGCTGCCTCCATAAAGAACAAGGAGATACAGTAAGTAAAACAAGATAAAGTGTCCTCTGAAGAATACAAAACGTGGACTGCAGTACTGGTGTACTTCTTTCAAAACTTACTGGGAACTGTTGTTGTTGTTGTTGTTGTTGTTGTTGTTGTTGGTGGTGGTGGTGGTAATTAAATGGTATGGGTCTTTCTGCCTGCTTACTAACCTATTAGCATTCTTCCAGCACTGGTTACGGCCTTATAGTCCACGGTCAGCTTACCAACTACTTAACTGCAACCTACTTGACAAATGCCATTCAAGTCTCTGCAAAAATCACAGCACATACGGGCATCTGCAGAAATTTTTTCCAGTATAGGCCAAGGGTCTAAAATTGCCATTTTTTGTATAAGTAAGTTAGTTTCATTGCTTCTCATGCCACAATAACTAAACTTTATAGTTGACACAAAAAAACTTGTTATATCCCAGAGATTGGATGGTTATCCACTCAATATATGAATAAAAACTCTGTACTTCAGATTTCAGGGGAAGGGGCAAGAGCCCACATGAGCCCCCACCCCCTCCTCATGGACACCTATGGTAACACAACATCCGCTTTCATAAACAGTCGATATAGAGCTCGCCATGGCTAGACAAGAGTAGACTAAATGTGCTTCTTAGACTTTAGCAAAGACTGACACTGTCAACTTCAATATTTTACCTGACTAACTTAGCAGATTAAATTTCTCTCCAAATGCAATGCAATGGTTTCAACAACAATATGTCATGTCTGGCAACATTAAGTTGTAAGGTAGACACGTAATATCAGGTGTCCACCAGGGTTTGGTTTTAGTTCCTATAGTATTTTCCTTGTACATAAATGATGTGTCACAGTTCCGTGCTACTATAAATACCACATTTATGCTGATGACCTCGGGTTAACCTAACAATAAGTGCTAAATCAGTCGAGTTGAAGACAGCTACTGAGAATTTCAATGCCGACATTTGTGCAATATCAAAATGGGCACAGAAAATGGGGTTAAAACAGAGTCCATTCAAAATCCCTAGCCTGAAATATCTCTAATACCTACTCTCTTGAGTTGGTCAAATATTAATCTCTCTCCCTCAATGAAGAGTCTAAGAATAATAATACATGAAGACCTAAATTGTGCTCAGTACATAGCAACAGCATGCAGAAAAGGCATCAGCATCTCTCCAAGCCCTACAAAAATATAAAAAGCTCTTCCTCATATCAGAGAACTGAAAAACAGTTACTTTAAAAGGACAGTTAATGATGTACCTACTGAAGTAACAATAATGTCTGCCTTTGTTCCTTAGTAGTAGTAGTAGTAGTAAATCCATTACTGTTATTCACACTGTTGCTACTAAAACCAAACTCCACCTGAACAGGCCATGAAGGCCCAATGGTACTGGCTGGCCACCGTGCCATCCTCAGCCCACATGTGTCACTGGATGCAGATATGGAGGGGCATGTGGTTAGCATACTGCTTTCCTGGCTGTATGTCAGTTTATGAGACTGGAGCCACTACTTCTCAATCAAGTAGTTCCTAAGCTTGCCTCACATGTGCTGAGTGCACCCAGCACACTACTGTTAGGTAAATTCAAATAATTTCTAATTCTATTAATACAATTTAATTACTCTTTATCATATTAAACACATCATTTTGGTAACCATGCTGTAAAAATACTTTGTGTGTAAACCCTGGCCTGATATAAGAGAGGCTCCAATTGACAAGGTTAAATAAAATAAATAATATTATGTCCTGGTTCATTTGGATCTGCATGACAATATCAGGCATCATTTTCTTGTACTAGGTCACACCTATTTACCCAGTGCTAAATTTTGGTGCGGCTGAGAAAACACAAGAAGTGCAAATCATTTTTATGCTATAAACCAGTTGTATCAAGTTAAGGAACAATATATTCTGAACTCATTCCGTGCTGCTGCTGCTAATGGATGCAGAGCACTCAACATCATGGTAATCAATGTCCTAATGTAAATTACAAGTCATGTCATTCTAATGGGAAGGGGGGGGGGGGTCAAGTAAGCTGTCCCCCCACATGCGGAGTAGTTTATAATGCATTCACGTCCACCTCCTTTTCCCAGCACTTGAGGGATAAAGACCAACTGTTCACAAAATTCACCTGTTTAACACTGGTATCAGTATCAGTGAGGCTGGTAGGCAGATCACCTGCCAAACCAAGGCCTTCCCCAATTTCAGTATATAAGACATACACAGCTAAAATATACTGAACCGAAAGTGGCATACCACAAACTTCACAGAGTGGTGGATCTTCTTGGTGGAGGAGGAAACCACATGTTAAAGGGCTATGGCCTATGTGCAGTCTGGTGGGCAATACTTCCTCCAGCTATTCAGTTTCCCACTGACATATGATTCGTCTGTCAGATGATGAGATGGTGACATGCAAGGTGATTGACTAAGGAGAGCTACTATTAAAGAAAAGGAATTTGGAAGGCTATACTTAGCGCAAAGGGCCAAAAGAAAGGGATATTCCACCAATCTATGGGATACCATGAGTCGGGTTCCAATGAACCATTGTAGGGGTGGGTCATTACACAAGAGAAAAATAATGGGTGAGCCTGGTACAACCAACACATAAGACAGTAGACTACTACTGAGAGGAGTGGAAGAAGAGACTTCAGTAGACTGCGCAGAGTTTATTACTGAGAGCAGTGGTGCACCAGATGTCATTCCACTATTAGGCAAAGAGGGGTGGTTGTTTGGGTGGAGAAGGGACCAAACTATGCGGTCATCAGGCCCTCCGACCTTGGATTAACTAAAACCGGTAAAATCCCACACTAAAAGGGGGACCTACAATATCTATAAAATGATAAACTGTTGACAGGGAAGGAAGGATAAGGACAGAAGAAGAGGTGATGGAAAGAAAGTGACTAATGACAGGGGCGTGAAGGAAGAAGCACAGGAGACAAGAGAGATGCTCAAAGATATAACAGACCCCATAAGGAAAGGAGTGGGAAGGTAGAGGGCCGGGGTGAACCACCAAGCCCAGTTGAAGCCAATCCAATTGGGACAAACAGCGGAGCAAGAGGGCCTGATTCCTCCACTCACCGATAAGTTGGAAGGTCCCTCCCTTAAATAAAGCGATAAAAGCCCCCATCACAAATAAAACGCAAAACGAGATCTGCCATTGAGGCACTGTCAGCTAACACCAGGGGTAGCGAGTCTGGAAATCTGAAAGTCCGCCGCAGGGTGGCTAAGTTGGGGCAGTCCAATAAGATGTGAGCCACAGTCATCGATCCGTAACAACAGAGAGAGGGGGGGGGGGGGTCTCACAATGGAGGAGATAACCGTGAGTCAACCAAGTATGGCCGATGTGGAGCCGGCAGGGGACGACAGAGGCATTACATGAGGCCCACAAGGAGGACCGCCACAGAGTTCTAGAATCCTTAATCGCCCTGAACTTGTTCGGCGAAGAAAGAGTGTGCCATTCTGCATCCCAATGGCCCAAAACCTGACAATGTAATGCCAAGCGAAGGTCTATTTCCGGAATGCCAATAGCAAGAGATGGCCTGTAAGTAGCTAACTTAGTCAGTTGATCGGCAAGTTCACTGCCAGGAATCCCAACATGGCCTGGTGTCCAAATGAAAACCACCGAGCATCCACGTTGAGCAAGAAGAGAAAGGAAGTCCTGGATAGCGATTACCAACGGGTGGTGAAGGAAGCACTGGCCAATAGCATGCAAACTGCTCAATGAGTCACTACAGATAGTGAAGGATAGTCCTGCGCAGGAGCGGATATGGTCCAGTGCGCATAAGATGGCTACCAATTCTGCAGTAAAAACACTACAGCCATCGAGTAAGGAACAAAGTTCTGTGCATCATGCATAGGTGCAAGCAAAACCAGTGTGGCCAGAAACCATTGAGCCATCAGTATAAATCACTTCTGAACCCTGGAATGAACTGAGGAGGCAGTAGAATTGGTGGCAAAGAGCCATCAGAGGGACAGAATCCTTTGAATCGATTGAGAGATCAAGACAGAGCTGTGGTCGAGTGACGCACCAAGGTCCTTGCGGCCGGCCGCGAAGCCCTGAGGAGTAGGAGGGTCATGGCGGTGGGCGCAGAAGGGTATGGACGTGAGCCTGCCTGGAGCCGCCGTCAGTGCAGATCTTGGTGGTAGTAGCAAATACTCCAGCGAGGCCCTGGAGGGCTGACATTAAGAACGCAGCGTGTCATTCTCAATGGAGAGGAGTCTTCCGAAGTAAGAGTGATTTCAGGTGTGTCACAGGGGAGTGTCGTAGGACCGTTGCTATTCACAACACACATAAATGACCTTGTGGATGACATCGGAAGTTCACTGAGGCTTTTTGCGGATGGTGCTGTGGTATATCGAGAGGTTGTAACAATGGAAAATTGTACTGAAATGCAGGAGGATCTGCAGCGAATTGACGCATGGTGCAGGGAATGGCAATTGAATCTCAATGTAGACAAGTATAATGTGCTGCGAATACATAGAAAGAAAGATCCCGTATCACTTAGCTACAATATAGCAGGTCAGCAACTGGAAGTAGTGTATTCCATAAATTATCTGGGAGTATGCATTAGGAGTGATTTAAAATGGAATGATCACATAAAGTTGATCGTCGGTAAAGCAGGTGCCAGACTGAGATTCATTGGAAGACTCCTAAGGAAACGCAATCCGAAAACAAAGGAAGTAGGTTACAGTACACTTCTTCACCCACTGCTTGAATACTGCTCAGCAGTCTGGGATCCGTACCAGATAGGGTTGATAGAAGAGATAGAGAAGATCCAACAGAGAGCAGCGTGCTTCGTTACAGAATCATTTAGTAATCGCGAAAGCGTTACAGAGATGACAGATAAACTCCAGTGGAAGACTCTGCAGGAGAGACGCTCAGTAGCTCGCTATGGGCTTTTGTTGAAGCTTCGAGAACATACCTTCACCGAGGAGTCGAGCAGTATATTGCTCCCACCTACATATATCTCACGAAGAGACCATGAGGATAAAATCAGAGAGATTGGAGCCCACACAGAAGCATACCAACAATCCTCCTTTCCACGAACAATACGAGACTGGAATAGAAGGGAGAACCGATAGAGGTACTCAAGGTACCCTCCGCCACACACCGTCTGGTGGCTTGCAGAGTATGGATGTAGATGTGGATGTGGATGTAGATGTAGATGTAGAAGGAGGGGTACGTGTGTGAGCAGAGATGAGAGGCGGTAAAGGGAATTGCTGGAGTTCAGAAAAGAGCGACTGAATGCACACAGCCATGGTAAGCCCACATTGTGGCCGCCGCTGCGGCAGGGTGATCTCCATGTCTGGATAGAGGAGACCCTAATTAGGGTGCTTTGGGGTACACCGAATGCGAAGCGCACAAGATACCAGTTGTTGTTGGCACAAAACTTGCAGTGGTGGAATTCCTGCCTCTGTGAGAAGGCTAAGTACGGGGCTAGTACGGAAGGCACCAGCCGCAAGTCAGACCCACACTGGTGGATGGGGTCTAGGATCTGCAGCTTCGAAGGTGACGCAGAACCACAGACAGGACTTCCATAGTCCAAACGAGACTGGACCAATGCTGGATACAATCACAGGAGAACAGAGCGGTCTGCACCCCAGATGGACACCTAAGAACATTGATTTGGGACCAGCGTGTCCTCTTCAGCTGGCAAAGATGAGGGAGCCATGTCAACCGGGCATCGAAAACCAGACCCAAGAAGCGATGGGTGTCCACTACCTCAAGGGGCCGGCCATTGAGGAACATTACCGGATGGGGATGGACTGCACGGTAACGGCAGAAATGCATGACACGTCTTTGCCACCGAAAACTGAAAGCCATTGGAGAGAGCCCATGAGTACACCCAGCAGATTGCCCCCTGTAGATGGCGTTTTGCAGTGCCCATTACGGAGGGAGTGAGGTAGACACAAAAATAGTCATCATACAAAGAGGGCGATACTGTCAGCCCAACAGCTGTCACCAGACCATTAATGGCTTTGAGAAAGAGAGGGACACTCAGCACAGAACCCTGTGGAATCCCATTTTCTTCCTGATGGGGAGTGCTGTAGGAGCAGCCAACTTGGACACGAAAAGAGCGATGAGAAAGGAAGTTACGGATAAAAATGGGCAGAGTGCCACGAAGGCCCCATTCGTGAAGGGTGGTGAGGATGTGGTGCCATAGGCTTTATGCAGATCAAAGAAGACTGCAAGGAGGTGTTGCCGATGGGCAAAAGCCGACCGGGTAGCAGACTCCAGGTGCACCAAGTTATCCACCGTAGAGCGGCCACAGCAAAAACCACTTTGTGTCAATGACAAAAGGTCGCAGGATTCAAGGATCCAAAACAGCCGCCAACTCACCATGCATTCAAGGAGCTTGCAGAGGGTGTTGGTAAGGCTAATTGGATGGCAGCTATCCAACTGAAGAGGTGGCTTCCCTGGCTTCAACACTGGAACAACAATGCTTTCCTCCCGCTGTGTAGGAAGACTCCCTCACTCCACAGACAGTTAAAGAGGGTCAGTATACAATGGTGGCCAGCCAACGATAAGTTTTGAGAGGATTTGGTAATGTATCCAATCTGGTCCAGGAGCCGTGTCAGGACAAAGGGCGAGGGCACTGGCAAATTCCCACTTGCTGAATGGAGCATTATATGGCTCCAAGCAGTGAGAAACAAAAGACAAAGGCAGTCGATCTGAATGCTCTTTCAGGAGAAGGAACGTGGGCTGATACTGAGCCGATGCCGAAGCTTGAACAAAGTGTTGAGCGAAATTTTCTGCTACAAAGTCCGGATTGGTAAGAACAACACCATGCACAGAAATTCCTGCAACCCCAGTGGGAGGACGGTAGTCAAAAATTTGCCTGAGTTTCGCCCAGACTTGTGAAGAGGGGGTGTGTGGTCCTATGGCAGTTACATATCGTTCCCAGCAAATCTGTTTCTGAAATTTGATTAAGTAGCATGCTTGGGCGCAGAGTCCTTTAAAGACCATAAGAAGAGCAGTAGAAGCGTGCCACTTGAAGTGTTGAAGAGCACGGTGGCGGTCTTTTATGGCTGCAGCAATTTCCAGAGTCCACCAAGGGACCATCTTCCGGCGTGGGGAACCTGAGGAAGAACCGACTGCTGAAAGGTGGCAGCAGTCGAAGTCTGAGTACATTCATCAACACTGTTGTGGGGCAATACAGGGGGGATGGGAGCAGAGGAGAAGGCACCCCAATCAGCCTTAGATATGGCTCACCTGGGAGGGTGACGGAATGAGAGACACTGAAGGAAGGTCAAAACAATCGGATAATGGTTGCTATCACATAAGTCATTGTGGACTCCCCACTGAATGGAGGGAAAAAGGCCGGGACTGAAGATGGATAGATCAGTGGTAGAGAATGTGCCATGCACCACACTAAAGGGTGTGGAAGTGCCAGTGCCTGTGTTTAGTAAACAGAGGTCAAGCCCTGCCAGAACAGCTTCAACTGTCTTGCCCAGGGCAGTAGTCGTATGACTACCCCAAAGAGGGTTGTGGGCATTAAAGTCCCCTAATAGCAGGAAGGGTGGTGACGGCATGGGATGTGGGCGGCCTGTCAGGTGGTAGGTAGAGATTACAGATTGTGATTGGAGAGGAACCCATTTACTAACAATGTCCTTACGGACCAAGGTGCAAACACCACTAGAAGCCCGCAAAGGGCCAATTTGGTTCCGACAGAAAGAGTAGAACCCACGAAGGGTGGGTGAGTAAGAATTGACAAAATGGGTTTCCTGGAGCGCAATACAACCAGCAGAGTGTACGGAAAGAAGAAGCTGCAACTCTGGAAGGTGATAAAAATATCCGTTATAATTCTACTGGAGGATTCTCAAGCCGAATTCCAAAGGGGAAGCAAAGGGACCAGAGTCGGTCACACCACCGAGCTGCCATCCGTCACCAATAAGGATGGGGTAATATCCATATAGGTGGGGGTCAGACGCTGTTGGTTCATTGACTGGAGTAGGGGAAGGCTGCACCTCAGGGGCTACTGGAGTGGCCTTGCCCTTGTTCTCGCGTTTCTGCTTCTTCTCTTGGGAAGGAAGAGAAGGGCAGACTTCAGTGAGGGTGGGCACAGAATTACACCGGGCAATCTTGGTGCCCACCAGCAGCGGATCACGCTGCTGATGAGGAGCCATAGATCGCCTTTCAGGGGGGCAGGGAAGTGGGAGCAGTACCGGAAGGGGAAGGTATGGGTACTGATGGGGATGGGGAGTGGGAGAGGGAGGGAGGAGGAGGCTGAAGGCATGAGGCGAATGGAGTGGGGCTGGGAAGAGGAGGGGGGTAGGAAGGGGAATGGACGTAATGGAAGCAAAAGTAGAAGACATAGACACGGGATTGAGCCGGTCATACTTTTGACGAGCCTCAGTGTAGGTGAGCTGATTTAAGGTTTTATACTCTTGAATCCTCCTTTCTTTCACAAAAACCAGGCATACAGGTTAGCATGGTGAATGCTCTCCATGACAATTTACACACCACACACTTGTGGGGGAGCGGAGGAGCACAGGCATTCCCCTCGGGGATTGGGGAGGGGGGAGGAGGAGGGGGGGGGGGGAGTGCCCACAGTCACCGCAGAGGGGATCAGTGGTGCAGCAGGAAGACGTGTCCAAACTGTAAGCATCTCATCGGTGGTGGAATATAAGGTTTTACATCACACCGATACACCATTACCTTGGCCTTCTCTTGGAGGACATCCCCCTTGAAGGCCAGGATAAAGGCGCCCGTAGCAGTGCGGTTGTTTGGAGGGCCTCACTGCACATGGCGGATAAAATGAACCCCTTGCCTCTCAAGGTTAGCACGGAGTTCCTCATCAGTAGGGCCTGGATTTTAATTACCTAAAAAACAGTGACATATGCAAGCATTTACGACCTAAAACTTACATAAATATGACCTTAAAAAATAAAATATGACTTAATAGAAATTTATTTAAAGCACTCTTGTTTGTTTATTTAATTCTTTATTCACCATAAAGTAATACAAAATTCACTTCTCAAAATATTGTAAGTATAGTTCATTCTTTCTGTAGGGTTTGTGGCTAATTTGCACCTAGTTTTTGAATGTATGAATGTTTTATTTTCTAAACACGAAGTACAGTGAAAAGATCATCTATCGAAACAGTAAAACAATGTTTTTATTTCTACATAGCATTTAAAGCGTTTCACATTATTTAATACCATATGTCAATTTTCAGTATCTGCAAAGTTGCACTGGATCACAAGGTGCATTTTCATGTTTTCCATTGTCTATGATCTACGGTTGTGCTGAGGATAGTTTTGTACCTGGAAAAGCTGCTCTCCAGTTCACAAGACGTCACTGGAGCGTAGCTTTGTTTCAGTATCTTCAAATGTTGCGGCATTCCCTGAAAGACTTTCACTAATTTTGCACAGTGTAGAATATCCAGGACTCCGTTTGAGAACACTTTACAATTGGTTTTCCCTTTGTCAGCCACATAACTACGAGCTCGACCCAACGCACTCTACATATGTTGTACAATACTCAGGGCCTCACATAGCTGAGAGCCAACAGCTTCCAGTCGTTTGATGGCTTTTGATATCACTGATAAATTGGCATTGATGTATGCCAAGTTTCGAGACAATGTATCTGTAAAAACTTCTTTCACAATTTTGATAGCACTTGATTCATCGCTATCAAACTCACAGAAGATTGTCTTTATTTGGGTGTAGTTGGTGCAGTAATACTCAGCAACATTAAGCCAAGAACCCCACAGTGTAAGAACAGGTTTAGGTGGGAGGGGCATTGAAGGTGCTTGTTCCTTGAATTTCTGCACCCGTAGCGGAGCCTTCACATGGATTTTCTTGCCACAGGAAATTAATTTGTCCACATCAAGGTAATTTGATCACACCTCTTCAGCAACTCTGTGCAATGCATGTGCAAGGCAAGTGGCATACACCATATTGGGGTAGAGAATCTGAAGTCCTTTGGCTGCTTTAGCAATATATGAAGCACCATCTCTTACAAGCAGCAAAACGTCTCTTTTCACATCATCCAGCCACAGTAGCTTCAGAGAGTTGTCAAACAAAATAGCAATCATCGAATTGTTTATTCTATCAAAAGCTTCACACGTTAGTAGAAACGTATCTCCAGGGCCATCAACTTTTAGAACATCAACATCATCATTTGCAATATATCGCCCACTAATATCCGTAGTTTCATCTATCGACAGCCAGATCTTTTGCTCAGCAATAGTACTTCGTATTTTGTTGAGCACATCATTGTAGTTCTTTCTCAGTGTAGATTCATCTGGAACTGGATGTGTTTGTGTACTTCTCCAAGAACCGTCTGAAGCATGGATTCTTCAGCTTTTCCAATGGGATGTTGCAGGACACCATCATCTCACACAAATAAAATTGTTCTAAAATTCACCCTATAGTTAAGAAAAAAATGACTTATTAAAATCCGGGCCCTACTCATCAATTTGGAGAAGATCTCTGTGGAAAATAATGTCCTTACTGAGTTCAAAGATTGGTGGGGCGTGACAGAGACTGGGACATTACCGAGATGATCACAAGCATGCATGGCATCAGATTGGGCAGCAGAAGATGTCTTTATGAGCAAAGCAATGGACCGCCTTTTACTCATCGATTCCACTTCGCCGTACTTGTCTTCAATCATCTCCACGAAAAACAAAGGCTTGGTTGTGGCAAAACTTGCTGCCATTTGTCCTGGTACAAACTAGGTACCGAGGGAAAGGTTTCATCCCAAGTCGCTGAGCTTGACCCTCCTCCCAGGGGATGGCCGGGAGGGGAAGGCCGAAGGATCAGAAGAAGGAGTGTCATGTCTGTTACCACTCTTAGAGACAGCCACAGAATGGCCTGGATTGTGAAGCTTTTGTCACTTCATGCGCAAGGCGTCTGCCCTAGTACCACCCACTCCGATCAGGGGCTCGCCCCGTGGGTGCCACCCAGCCACAGCAGGGCTGGCTACCGTGCTGGTGACCTGGCAGTGCAAAGGGAGGGGGGAGAGGAACCTGCACCATGGAAGCTAGGTAGGGAGTTCATCCCCAAATGGCTCACACCAAACGGAAAACTTCGGGAATGGAGGTCCAAACCCAAGGGGACCAAAAACGCCGAAAAGGAGATGGAAACAGCAAACTAAACAATAGCACAGACCAAAACAAAGCCAGGCCAATATAAAGAAGTCCACTAAGAGGGAAAAGAGGGGGCAGGGACAAAGGAGTAAGAATAGGGAGGGAGAGGAACAGGGATGGTAATGCAGCCTGGAAAGGAAAGGAGGCTGCAATAGCTCGGGGCCCCTTGCACACCACACACGTACCCACAAATGGACTGTGGGCCCCGGGGAAGGGGGAGGGGGGGCAAAGAGGCATTTGATGTCTACCCGCATATCTGCACCTGGACTCCATTAAAGGAAATGGGGGACAAGTATCTGCCTCTCTAGGCAAACGATCAGCCAGTTCATTCCCTGGGATGCCTTCATGACTTGGGACCTAGTGAAAGACAACTGAGTCCAAGGGCAGAGAGAAGGTCTTGGATAGCAAAGACCAAAGAGTGATGAGAGCACCACTGGTCTATAGCCTGTAGGCTGCTCAGTGAGCTCAGTGAGCTCAGTGAGACGGTACATATTAAAACACTGTTTGGGGAGGTCTGAGTAACAAAATGGAGGGCCTTGTTAATGGCTAGCAGCTCTGCTGTGAGCACACTATATGATCCCAATAGTAAATGGTGTTCCATGCCAGTAGGAGAGACAGGAGCGTATTCCATCTTATCTATCATTTTAGAACCATCAGCGTAGAAGATGGTAGCATCCTGAAATTCTTTAAGGGTGAAACGTACAAGATGCCAGAATATCATAGGGGAGACAGAAGCTTTAGAACCCTGGAATAGGTCAGTCGTAATCCGTGGTGTAGGCACCATACAAGAGGGTGGAGAGGGGGTGGGGGGAGGGAGGGTGAGGGGTGCAGGAGGAAATAAACGGGGCACATTCCACTGAGTGGAGATGGAGATCCCAAAGGAGGAAAGTGAGATGGATTCCAACCAGCAATCCTTCATTTGCAAAAAGGACGGGGTACATGGGATGGTCAGGGAATCATCAAATAATGATTGTGTAGGGAACAAGTGGTTGACTGTCATATTTGTAGAGGGGGAATCCCCATTTCTGCAAGGAGACTGTCAGTGGGACTATTGCCAAAGCACTGATAGCCAGACACCCCCCCTAACGATGACAAGTGAAGTAGTTTCAGAGGGGAAGGAGCCGCTGAGCCATCAGCTTGACAACCATAATCTAGTCTGGACAGAACCAGAGCACAGTAAGGATGGAGAAGAGTAGCAAGGTCCACATTGAAGACGTATGAGCCAGGAGGTGGACAGCATTAAGATTCCACATGCAGGTAGTCTTCAGGTGACAAATATGGGGCTGCAACATCAGCTTAAAAAAAAAAAGAGGCCCAAGAAATGGGACTGTGCTACAACATCTAGGTGCTGGTTGCCTAAATCAAGTTCTGTATCGGGTTGTACTATGGGTCGAGAGAAAGCTGGAAGGCATGGGAAAGGACCCACGCAGAGTCCCGTCGGATGGCCCCCTGGTGCTGCCATTCAGCAGTTGCTACTGACTGGGAGCTGCGCAAGATGCAAAAATCATCGACATACAATGCCGGGGTAACTGGAGGCCCAACAGAGGTTACAAGCCCATCAGTGGTGGTGATGAGTGTGACGCTTAACACAGAACCTTTGGGATAACATTCTTCTGGAACCAAGGTGTGCTAAGTGAAGAGCCTACACTAACCCGAAATAGTTGGTGAGATAACAACTCGCAGATGAAAATTGGAAGGGGGCTGCGAAAGCCCCAGTCATGGAGGGTAACTAAAATGTGATGGTGCCAAGCAATGTCATATGCCTTATGTAGGTCAAAGAAGACCACGACGAGGTGTCAGCACTTACCAAAAGCCTGCCTGATTGCTGTTCCAATCTGAGTAAATGGTTAGTTGTAGGTCATCCTTCCTGGAAGCCTCACCGATACCAGCACAAAAGGCTCTGCGATTCGAGGACCCAACATAATTTGAAGTTAATCATCCTCTTGAGCAGCTGACAAGTACATTAGTCGGGGTAATTGGTCAGTAGCTGTAGACAGATGTTGTGTTCTTCCTGGGCTTAAGTAAGGGGTAACTATGCTGTCTCACCATTGTGAGACGAAGACACCAGTAGGCCAAATGCAGTTGAAGACCTTAAGTATGAGGGTGAGTCAAATGAAAACCTTAAATTTGTAATAACAAATCGAAATTTCGCACCATTATCCTGTAAGTTGGTAAGTGAGCCATAAACAGCGTGCAGAATGGCCTGTAGGTGGCAGCATAGTGCAGATGCACACATACCGTCGCAGCTTCGGTATAAAGATGGCCGCCCCACTTGCGACTTGCACCAGGGAAGAACAGCATTCTGTTATTCGATTTTTGTGTAGTGATTGAACGTGTGAAACCTATTGAAATTCATCGACGAATGAAGGTTCAGTATGGTGATGCATGTTTCTCACAGCAGCAAGTTTACGAATGGAGCAGGAAGTTCGCAAATAGTGTGGCTTCAGTGGAAGATGCTCCTCGTCCAAGTCGGGCACAACGAGTTGTGACTCCACAGAACATTGCAGCATTTGAAGCCATAGTGAAGGAAAACCGCCAAGTGACACTGAATGACATTGCAGCATGTTTACAGATTAGTCATGGGTCAGCACACCACATTGTGCATGATGTGCTCCAGTTTCACAGAGTGTCTGGAAGATGGGTGCCACAGCAGCTGACTCCTGAAATCAGAGAACTGTGTGTTGATGCTTGTGAAGAACTACTTCGGTGCTTTGAACGAGAAGGTGATGGCTTCCTTGCAAGAATCGTTACTGGGGACGAAACCTGGGTTCACTTCCACCAACTGTAAACGAAGAGAGCGAGCAAGGAATGGCGCCATTCCTCATCACCAAAACCAAAGAAGTTTCGAACAGAACATCATCAGGGAAGGTTATGCTGACTCTCTTTTGGGACGAAAAAGGCGTCATTTTGGAGCATTACATGCCTAGAGGGACCACTGTCACCAGTGCACCATACACAGATCTCCTAAAAAAATCATCTGTGGCCTGCAGTATTATCAAAGCGACTTTGATTGCTGTCAGCAGGTGTCCTTTTGCAACATGACAATACAAGGCCCCACACTGCCAGCACAACAGTTGCTACAATCACAGACCTGCATTTTGAGTGCATCCCTCATCCACCATACTCACCAGACCTTGCCCCAAGTGATTTCCATACTGAAGAAGAGGTATGCCACGCAGTGCACGAGTGGCTGCGCAGACTACCAAAAGAATTTTTTTATAAAGGAATTTATGCACTTTGTAAGTGCTGGAGGACTTGCATTGAGCGTGTGGGAGATTTTGAAAAGTGATACAGCTTTGTACCACTTTTGCACAATAAATAACATTTAAAAAATATTTAAGGTTTTCATTTGACTCACCCTCGTAGATGTTGTCTCTGGCCAACGTTCAAGTGCTGTATCATCTGGCTGTGGATGAATTCCAGGCCTAGGGCCAAGTCATGTGAAGAGGTAAAAGCCTCGAAGAATTCCCATTCAGCGAAGTGGTTCACCATAGGCTTCAATTTGGCAGGGGTTGAAACAGGGGGTGGGGGTCTTCAACTCCTCATTTCTGCTGGAGAAAGGCAGCAGATAAGAAGAGGACACCAATGATATCGCAAATTGCATTGCGAGGCGTCCTGCAAGAACCTACGGATCAGTACACAGACCACCCTGCAGGATAAGATCCTGGATCGTTGATGATCACTGGCATTCAAGAAGACTATAGAGCTTGGATCAAACCTAGGATGAAGGAGCATATGTCCTCAGGGAAGAGACGCACCACTTCCACCATTCCTTTTTACTCTGCTTAATAAGGTAGTGAGCCTTAGCATGGAGACACTTAAAAGCGATAAGATTATTCTGTGAAGGGTATCTAAATTATAGCAGCGCCTGTCAGTGGACTTTGATAGCGACTGCTACGTCCTGGGTCCACCACGGTACCAGCTGATGATGAGGGGGACCTGTGGATAGGAGGATAGCAGTGTCAGCGGCACGAAGGATAGTGTCTGAGACACCTGGCACGACCACATCAATGCAACCCAAGAGTGAGGTGTCCAAAGGCACAACAGACGTATTCAGAGGCCAACTGGCTCTGCGAAGTGCCCTATGTGGAGGCCTGTCTGCCTGGCGGTGGCAGGGGAACAATAGAATCACCAGAAACTTGTCAGTCACAATGATCATTATGGGGTGACCAGTGTAGTGAAGCCGCAAGAACAGCAGAGGAGATAGTCGAATCGATGGCAGAAAAGGTGCAATGAGCGGCACTGAAGTGTGTAGGAGAAACGTTGCTATGGGGAGACAAAGTCTGAATAAGTCAGTCAATTACAAGACCCCTACAGGTCGAAGTGGCATTCCTCCACTGGTGGTAGTGTGTATTGAAGTCCCCAAGGAAGATATACAGGGTCGGAAGTTGCTGTATTAAGGTAGCCAGTTCAGCACAAGGAAGTGACCTACCTGGAGGGAGGTACACATTGTAAATGGTGACTGCTGGGGCCATTCACACACTTACTGCTATTGCTTCCAGGTTGGTAAGAAGGTGGATGCAATCACTAATGACACTGTTGTACACCAAAGTGCAGACCCCTGTAGATGCTATCTTGGGGCCAGAATGGTTCCAACAGAACACCTGATAGCCACGAAACATTGGAGAGTGGTCATCATGGAAGTGTGTTTCTTGAAGAGAGAGAGACAGTATTCAGAATAAGAGGAAACAAGTTGTTGTATTTCTGGCAGGTGGCAGTAATATCTGTTGCAATTCTACTGGAATAACACGAGGCAAGAGTCCAGGTTGGGTTTGGTTGGTTGGTTGGTTGTTTGAGGTTTAAGGGACCAAACAGCAAGGTCATCAGTCCCTTGTTTCAAATATGCTCCATTCCACTAATGGGACATCTCAGTAAAGTCAGAACAATAAAACGGAAAAAGGGAAAAACGTAAAAGGGCAGTCACGTTGTCACTGGTAAAAAAAACAAAATGAGGGAAGTCGGCAAGAGAACGAACCCAACACTATGCTGAAGCAGCATATGCAAGACCACCTGTGACTTAAAAGGTACAACTGCTATAATGTAGAAAGTACGTATTGGAATAGAAAGACTAACCAAGCCTTAAAAAAGGGTAAAAACAGAGTAAAAGGGGAAGAAAAGAGGAATTCGGTCAGGGAGGTGAATCAGGAATCTCCGAACACAGCTTACAGTGGGACACACCCAAACACTCACCGCCCCGCCCCAACACCAGAGAGAGATTATAAACCTTAAAACTGAGAATAAAAACCACTTTCCCGGAGGAAACCGAGAACCAGAGAGACCATCTGGGAATCAGCATGCAGAGCCAAAAGAAGGGGGCATTCAACCAAAATGTGGGCTACTGACTGGAAGGCTCCACAACCACATAGTGGGGGTGGCTCATCATGCAAAAGAAAACCATGGGTCAGCCTGGTATGGCCAATGCGGAGACGACACAGTGTGGTCGAGTCCTTTCGGGAGAGGCGAAAGGAAGAACGCCACGGGCCTGGCGTCACCTTAATCGCACGAAGTTTATTAGACAGGGGAGTAGCCTCCCAAGAATTGGCCCATGACTGTGCGAAGTGGGATGTGATGTGAAGCCATAAATCCACTGCAGGAGGGGTTACAGAAAACGGGGGGTAAGTAACTGCTCCCCCAGCCAAACGATCAGCGAGCTCATTACCCGGGATACCCACATGGCCAGGGACCCAAAGGAAGTCAATGGAACAAGCAGCACGGTGAATATCAGTGAGATGGTTATGGATGGCAGAGACCAAGGGATGGCACGAAAAACACCGGTCAATAGCAAGAAGGCCACTCATCGAGTCCGTACATAACAAAACACAGTTGTGTTGGGATTGTTTAATAAAGGTAAGGGCCTGGGAAATTGCCATCAATTCCGCAGTAAACACCCCACATGTAGGTGGCAGCAGATGACTTTCCGTTCCAACAGAGGACATGAAGGCATACCCAACATGATCAGCAGATTTAGAGCCATCAGTGTAAAAAACAACAGCATCCCGAAATTCCCATAAAATATGGCGGAAAAAGGAACGGAACACCACCCGGAGGATGGAATCTTTCGGACCTCGGCGGAGATCCATCCGAATTCGAGGCCGAGGAACTAACCAAGGAGGGGTGGAGGGGAGGGAGCGAGGAAGACAAGACAAAGAAGGAAGCTGAAAATCATGGCAAAGAGACGCAAGGTGCAGCCCAACCAGTAAACCCGCCCCAGGGCGGGAGTCGGGTGGGCGACGTCCATGGTCTGGGAACAGGATAGAATAGGAAGGATGAGTGGGAGAGGAACGGATAGTGAGTGCATAAGACACCAGAAGCTGGGACCGCCGAACAGAAAGGGGGGGGGGGGATCCCAGCTTCAACCAGGAGACTATCAACAGGGCTAGTAGGGAAGGCACCGGTGGCCAAACGGATACCACGATGGTGGACTGGATCCAGCACGTGCAGTGTGGAAGGAGCAGCTGAACCATAAACTTGACAACCATAGTCGAAGCGAGACAGAACTAGAGCACGATAAAGATGGAGGAGGAGGGAACGGTCCGCACCCCAAGAGGAGTGGGCAAGGAAGCGAAGGACATTGAGTTTACGGAAACATCCTACCTTCAGGAGTCTGATATGGGGCAGCCAAGTGAGCTTGTTGTCGAAAAGAAGACCCAGGAAACGAAACTGTGGGACCACATGCAATCGTTGTGCAGCGAGATAGAGCTCTGGATCAGTGTGGATCGTAGTACGGCGACAGAAGTGGACCTCCCGCGATTTTAAAGGAGAGAATTGAAGCCCGTGTGAGAGGGTCCATGCAGAGGCACGCCGTATAGCCACCTGGAGCTGCCGTTCTGCAGATGCCATCGAGGAGCAACTAACCCAAATGCAGAAATCATCCACATACAGGGCAGGGGCGACCAAGGGACCGACAGAGGCCACAAGTCCATCGATAGCAATGAGGAAAAGGACACTCAACACAGAACCCTGTGGGATGCCCGTCTCCTGGGTCCGTGGAGAACTAAAAGCAGTACCAACTCGAACTCCGAATGACTGATGGATCAGGAACTGGCGGATAAAAATCGGGAGTGGGCCCCGAAGGCCCCACTGATGAAGGGTAAGTAAGATGTCATGGCGCCAGGCCGTGTCATAGGCCTTGCGATGGTCAAAAAACACTGCAACCAAATGGCGGTGCTGGGAAAAAGCTTGCCGAACTGCGGACTCCAAGCGAAGTAAATAATCGATTGGAGATTGTCCCTCTCGAAAGCCACACTGGTAAGGGGACAATAGATCCCGAGATTTGAGGACCCAATTGAGCCGATGGGCTACCATCCGTTCAAGTAACTTACAAACAACATTGGTCACACTAATTGGCCGATAGCTGTCAACAGATAGGGGGTTCTTACCAGGCTTAAGGACAGGAACCACAATGCTATCCCTCCACTGAGAAGGGAAGTCACCGTGGAGCCAGATACGGTTAAACACCCGAAGAAGATGTTGCCATTGTGGAGCACTGAGATGTTGAAGTAGTTGGTTATGAATGGAATCTGGGCCAGGGGCCGTATCATGAAAAGAAGATACAGCAGAAAGAAATTCCCATTCAGTAAAAGGTTCGTTGTAAGATTCTGACTCACAAGTGGTGAAACATAAGGTGGGAGCTTCAGCCCGCTGTTTTTGATGAAGGAAAGCAGCTGGATAGGAGGCTGACGCTGATGCCACTGCAAAATGGGTCGCAAGATGTTCTGCAAGAACTAATGGGTCTGTACAAATGCCATCTGGGAGGTGAAGGCCTGGGAGGGTGGACTGTCGATGGCAACCTTGGAGAGAGCAAAGTGTAGCCCATACCCGTGACAGAGGGACAGCAGAACCAAGGGAAGAAACGAATTGTTCCCAACATATCCGCTTGCTCTGTTTGATTAAATAACGGGCTTTAGCGCGAAGGCGTTTAAAGGTAGTAAGGCTGGCTACGGATGGGTGCCCCTTAAAGTGTTGCAAAGCTCAACGGCGATCACGGATGGCAATGGCAATGGCCGTACTCCACCACGGGACTTGCTGACGACGAAATGGTCCAGATGAGCGCGGGACAGCAAGGCTAGCAGCGCGAACAATCGCGTCAGACACGTCATGTAGGACGTCATCAATACAACCCGACAAAGAGGGAGAAAACACGACCTGTGCAGTGTATAGAGGCCAATCGGCGCGTTGGAAAGACCAACGAGGTAACCTGTCCATCGGGGAGCGGGAAGGGAGCATGATAATCAACGGGAAATGGTCACTATCACAAAGGTTGTCGTGCGGCGACCAATGTAATGAAGGGAGGAGAGAGGGAGAAGAAAGAGAAAGATCAATAGCAGAAAAGGTACCATGACCGGCACTGAAATGAGTAGGGGAGCCATCATTAAGAAGGCACAGGTCGTGGTCAGCAATAAATTGGTCTATAAGAAGACCTCGTCTAGATGGAAAGGCACTGCCCCACAAAGGATGATGAGCATTAAAATCTCCAAGGAGGAGGAAGGGAGGAGGAAGTTGCTGAAGAAGGCCGGTTAAGGCAGCAGGTGTAAGAGTCCTGTCAGGAGGGAGATGAAGATTGCAAACTGTGACTGCAGAGTCTAGGTGGACCCTAACAGCAACCGCTTCCAATGTAGTTTGAAGAGGAATCCACGTGCTAGCAATGTCTGTACGGACCAACGTACAAACGTCACCAGAAGCCCGAAGGGGTCCGACCCGATTTCGACAGAAAACACGGAACCCACGGAGGGTCGGTGAGTGAGCATCAGTAAAATGAGATTCCTGGAGAACCACACAAGCTGCAGAGTAGGACGAAAGAAGGGATTTTAATTCCGAAAGGTGACGATAGTATCCATTACAATTCCATTGGAGAACCACAGAACGATGGTTTAAATGGGGGCTGAACACGCTAAATTCAGACATACCGCCGGGTCCCCACCCGTCACCGACAAGGAGGGGGCGACATCCATGAACGACAGGTCAGAATCCGGTTGTGAAGTCGGGGGAGGGACCTCCGGTGACACCAGAGGCTCTTTGTCCCGGGACTTATGTTTCTTCTTCTTTTCAGGCTGAGATCGAAGAGGGCTGTGTGGCATAAAGGAGCCAGCTGCAGCAAGATCAGGAACAGAAAGAGACCGGGCCACCTGGGGGCCGACAGACCGCGGCTCTCGCGGTCGTCGTGCGGCAGCAGACCTTTGGCCTGGAAGGTGCCGGGAAGGGGCATCCCGGGAGAGGCGACCTTGACCAGCAGACGCCGAAGGAGTGGGACACTTCTCCGGCTGGGGAGGGGGAGCAGCGCCCATAGGAGAAGGTGTGGGAGCCGCAGGGGAAGGGGGGGGGGGGGAGGAGAGGGGTCCTGGATGGGGGTAAGGAAGGGGGAGGAAGGGGTGAAGATGTAACCAAGGCGTAACTAGATGTCATGGACACAGGGTGAAGTCGTGCATATTTCTTACGGGCCTCTGTGTAGGTTAAACAATCGAGGGACTTTTACTCCTGTATCTTTTTTTCCTTCTTATATACTGGGCAATCTGGTGAACGTGGAGAATGACTGCCATGACAATTTACACACAGGAGGGGGAACACAGGGTCTCCCCTCATGGAGTGGACGTCCACAGTCACCACAGAGAGGGGCCTGGGAACAGCGGGAAGACATGTGGCCAAGACGCAAGCACTAAGAACACCTCATAGGAGGTGGGATGTACGGCTTCACATCACAGCGATAGACCATAATCTTAACTTTCTCAGGGAGGGTATCCCCTTGAAAGGCCACGATAAAGGCTCCAGTATCAATACGATTGTCTTTAGGACCCTTCTGAACACACCGAACAAAGTGAACACCCTGCCGTCCGAGACTGTCCCGAAGTTCCTCATCAGTTTGAAGGATGAGGTCCCTGTGAAAAATCACACCTTGTACCATATTTAGAGACTGGTGGGGGGTAATGGACACAGGAATTGTGCCAAGATGGGTACAGGCACGAAGGGCCGCAGATTGGGCAGCTGAAGTAGTTTTTATCAGCAACGAACCCGACCGCATCTTGCTCAGGGAGTCCACTTCGCCAAACTTGTCTTCAATGTGTTCCACAAAGAATAAAGGTTTGACACTGGTGAAAGTATCTCCATCAGTCCTGGTGCAAACTAGATAACGGGGGAAAGGTTTTGCCCCTAGATGACGGGCCTGACCCTCTTCCCACGTGGTAGCCATGGAAGGGAAGGCCGAAGGGGCAAGAGAAGCAGCACTTGAGGAATCAGTTCCACACAGAGAGACGGCCGCAGAAGAACGGCCAGAGTTCTGGACCCGTATGCGTTTCATCTGCATAGCGTCCGCCCTGATACCACCCACTCCGATCAGGGGCTCTCCTCACGGGCGCCACCCAGCCACAGCAAGAGCCGTCTGGCACGGCGACCATTGCCGGGAGTTTCAATGCTCCAGGATGACGAGCAACCACTCCAAGGCATGCATGAGGAGGTCACAGCTCAGGTATCAAAAGTGTGATCCCTGTGTGTTCAGGGGGCTCAACCAAAAGGGTACATAGCGACCCCACCACACGGGCTGGCTACCATGCTGGCTATGCACCCTAGTATCAGACAACGACGTGAAAGAAAAGGTGGAATGTACTAGGAGGGCGCACATCGGAGACACTAGGTAAGGTGCTCTTCCCCAAATGGCTCACACTACAGAGGAGAAATTTTGTAATGGAGGTCAAACCCCAGAGGGGGACCAAGGAATACCAAAAGGAGGAGATGATTATGCAACAAAGCTGAACTGGAAAACCAACAGAACCAGGAGGATAGCGGGGCCAACATAAGCAGGGACACCAAGAGAGGGAGAGGAGAGGGTGAGGGGAAAGGAGCAAGGAGGGGAAAGGATGGGAAGGGAAAGGAAATGAAATGCAGCCCTGGAGAGAAAGAAGGCTGCAATGGCTCGGGGCCCCATGCTCGCCACGCACGTATCCACAAAAGAGTTGTGGACCCCCTGGGGGGGAGGTTGGGTTTGATTCGGCATAAGGAGAAGGGGGTGAAGCCCCATGGGATGCCATGGAAGCCTCATCTTTGGACTTGTGCTGCTGCTTTTTCTCCCTTGGAGGGAGGGAGAGCAGTAAGGGAATAGGACCAGATTGGACAGAAAGCAAGTGGCTTTGGGGCCGTCTGAGCACGGGTCCCTCATCTGAAAGGGGATAGCACACCGACAAATAACACTACCTCGACATACTTCTTTGGCTGCTTTGTTAGCCATGTCATTTCCCTGTTTCCCGATGTGTCCAGGTACCTAGCAATATATCACCACTTTGTTGTAGTTGTTGCAAGGAGTCATGATGAGCTGAATCAACTGGTCTACAGGATACATTTGATGAACCACTTGTAGCACACTGAGTGAGTCAAAACAGACAAGAAACTTTGTATTGTGATGCCTGTGAATTCACCCCAGTGCTGTCGTAATGCTATAAAACTCTGCATCATAATTTGGAAACAGTTCCAGCAGGCCCACTTTGACAATGTATTCTTGTACTGCGTCAAGCATAAAATCACTATGCGCTTCTGAAGTCACCAAAGCAACAGTTTGTTCCATCCCTTGCTGCATTTTCAGAGGTCTGATAAATCCAGATCTTTGAGGCAGTCAGTAGCACATATCCTGAATGGCTTGATCAGTTGAGATCAATTCCTGAACAGCCACTCAATGTTGGGGTAGACCACCGTACTAAATGAAGCCAGAAGGAAATACCACCAAATCCAGAGTGATGACTCACCAGCCTCTTCACATAGACTCTGAATTGGACTGGTCCGACAGGCCCCAATTGATATCCAAATACCCTCATGATGGACAGTGTCTAGTAACTTGAGGTAGAAAACATGGGCTGATCCATAAATCGTGCTCTTGTAATTTAACCATGATCTGACAAATGCTCTGTAAAACTGTAGGAGGTGGGAACTGTCAGCTCGCCACACCTTTCAGTTGAGGCATTTCAAAATGTACAATGATCTGAAGCCCTTCGTCTGCAGGTCCTTCAGGTGCAGCAGCCAGGTTAATTTAGAGTCTAATAGCAGGCCCAAAAAGCACATAGTGTACTTAAAATTTAAAATACAGTCTCCTATTCTGAATTCTGGTTGGTTAAAATTTCGATGAACATGTTTAAAATTGACACATGTATTCTTCTCTGGTGAGAACCTAAAACTAGTTTTATTGGCCTGGCCTCCTGAGGGACAGCTGTAGTTGCCTTGCTGTCATTGTAAGACCAGAGGAATAGTAAAAGACTGCAAGTCATCCACAAATAAAGAGCACTGAACAGGGTTGCTTACTGACTGTGGAGGAGATGCCACTGATAGTGACTGAAACTGAACACACTGCCTTGGAGGACCCCCAATTCTCCTGAACATAGCAATCAGACAAGGTATCACCAATGCAGAGAGCTCTGATCCTCAAGGAAGGATTGGAGAAGAAGTGGCAGACTTCCACGTAGTGCCATACACGAAGTTGGAGAAGTGCAATATGCTTTTTGGAGGTCAAAAAACACATCAATCAAGTGGTTTCAGCATAATAAAGAATCCTGTATTGCCAAATCCAGTAGAATTAAGTTGTCAAGGGTCAAACAGTATCACCTGAAACCGTAATGGGAGTGGCACAGGTGAACTCTAGATTCAAGGAGCCAGGTAAGGTGGCAGTTGAACATGCACTCGAGAGTTTTATCCAATACTGCCTCCTTCCAAGTCATGAGGTACTGTCCATCAAACCAGATTTGATTGACAAACAATAGGAACTTGCCTTCAGCTTCAGGGCACAGATAGTGGAGCATGGCATAATGAATCTGATCCAGCCCTGGAGTAGTGGCTCTGGCCACAGACCCTATTCCAATTCCCACATGGAGAATGGAAGATTGTAGACGTCGTCATAACATGATGAACTAGTGAAACTGCCTGATCTTCATAGTACTACATAACAGCTGGGACACCGGAGTTTGTCTGGATGACACAATGGTAAAAAAACTTTCAGCTAAAACCTGAGCTATGTCTTTCAATGCGTCCACAAAGGCGATATTTTCAACAGCTCCATAAGGACAGGTGTACCGCCCTCACCTGAAACTGGCTTACTGAGTCCCACACTTTAGCATTGGAAGTGGACCAATTAAAGGAAGGTGCGAATTCCTTCCAGGAGTTGTTCTTCCATCCTTTTATCACCCACCTCACTTATGCTCTCACAAATCTGAAGGCAACATGGTTTTCTGTAGTTGTGTGGCATCTGAATTTGTGCACAGCTCCATCTCTAGCTCTGATTGCCGAGCGACATCATCATTCCACCTAGGGTAGGACATCATTTGAGGTGGTTGCTAGACTAGGAAATGGAATCTGTGGCAGCTCGTTGGATCTTACAGGTGGTATGGTCCACCATCTCGGGAGCACACTCCTGTTGTTCAAAGATGGCCTGCTGACAATATCACAATCAATTTGCCGCCTTAATCATCCATCTTCGTGGTCTCCTGTCTACCACCTTGTCAGCAAACAAATCCATGCCAGAAAGTGGTCCAGGAATGCAAATCTGTGGCCACTTCCCACTGAACTGAGCTTACAACAGCTGGAGAGCAAAAACCAAGTCAATGGCTGAAGATGAGCCTGTAGCTATGGAAAACAGTGTCATCTGCCCACTGTCCAAAAGGCAATGATTCTCTGAATGGATAACACATTCAATAATTCAACCCCTGCACTCTACAGCACATTGTGGAAGTGCCCAGAAGAGTTCTGTCGGTGATCTGCATGCAACGGATCATGAAGTGAAAGAGATAAAAAACACACTGTGATTTTAACTGATGTGAGAACTTCCACTGCAACTGCCTGTATGGCCATGGCAAGAAGGACAGGAGATGAGTGGCATCAAACATCGATGAAACAACCACTCCACCATTTGTCCTATCTCTAGTAACATTGTCTTTCCTATAGGGGTGGTAGACACTTAATGCAGGTGTATTTGCAACTTTAAAATGAGTTTTTTGCAAGCAGATGCAGAACGATCTCCCCTGGGCCAGGAATTGTAATTATTCCAAATGAGATTGGTACCCATTTCAATTCCACTGCAACACTAAATTTCCTGTGGGGGCCACTGATTAGCAATGGTTAACCCTGGTCTCCTTACTCGGTGGAGGTGATTTACCTGAGAGGTCAACACTGGATGGTACCTAGCTCTCCAGTTCCTCCATGAGGATATCAATACCCTTGACAGTAAAATTATCATCAGAAAGGGACAGGACTAACCAATCCGAAGGTTTAGCACACACTTTCTTCAACTTCAAACAACTTTCTGTGCGATTCTATCCTTATTTATGGGAGAAGGTGCTTGCATAGATAGAGAGGACAGCTTAGTGGGTTTGTGATAGTGTGCAGCAATATGTGGCGGAGGTTCCAAGACAGTCATCGACGATTTCTGAAAGATTTTTGGTTCAAGTGTAGAATTCCCCCAGAGGTACAATGACAAGTGCATGTACTCATACTTGAATAAATTGATTGGTTGGTTGGTCAGTCGGTTTGTTTAAAGGAGGGGAGGGAGGGACCAAACTGCTAGGTCATCGGTCCTTCGTTCCGATGAAAATAATTCCACAAGGGTGGGAGTAAAACAACCAAGACATACGAAACACAGCTGGAAGAATGGAGAAAACCACAAGAATGACAGAAGGGCAACAAACACTAAAATGGACAAAATCGGACAAGAAAACCACAGAGAGATGCAAGAAACATGTATAAGAGCTCAAAACAAGAGAGCAGATTACCATGGTTGGCTGACCATGAGAATAAAAAGGAGAAGCCAGCCATTCTGCACCACATTAAAACCTCCAGCCTAAAAGCACTAGGGTAGAGGACACAGAGGGACAAAGGACATGTGCTGAAACTTAAATCAAATGATAAAACCTACCCTCACAAATAAAATGTGAAACTAAAGCTGCTGTTAAGGCACGGTCGCCCTACATCAAAGGTAGGGTGCTGGGAAAGTAAAAAGTCCACCACAGAGTGGCTGAATGTGGGCAATCCAGCAAGAGGTGGACGACTGTCATTTGTGAGCCACAGAGACACCATGGTGGGTCCTCACGACGGAGGTGGTAACCATGCATTAGCCATGTATGGCCAATGGGGAGCCAGCAGAGAACAACTGATTCCCTACAAGAGGACTGCTTGGGAGATTCCATACATTCGTAGTCTCCTTAATGACATGCAGATTGTTGTGCATACTGTTATGCCATTCCATCTCCCAATGCCAAAAAACCCTGTGGTGTAAGACAGAACGCAGGTCAGTTTTGGAGATGCCCATCTCCAGAAGCAGTTTTCGTGTAGCCTGTTCGGCCAGACTGTCTGCAAGTTCGTTGCCTGGGATTCCAACATGTCCTGGGGTTCGCACAAACACCACTGAATGACGGGACCATTCCAGGGCATAGATGGACTCCTGAACTGACACTACCAAAGGGTGGTGAGGATAGCACTGGTCGATAGCCTGTAGGCTGCTCAAGGAGTCAGCACGCAGGAGAAATGATTCGCCAGGGTATGAGCAGATGTGATCAAGAACACGAGATATGGCCACCAGTGACGACACTGAAGCCATCTTGCAAAGAGTGCTGTTCAATATATCCTCCATGAACATACACAAAGCCTACGTGACCATCAGCCATCGAGCCGTCGGTGTAAACCACTTCATGACCCTAGTACATGTCAAGAAACGAGAGGAAGAGATAGCGGGGAGCCGCAGGGTTAACGGTGTCCTTAGGGCCGTGTGAAAGGTGTAGAAGAATCTGCGGCCTAGGTGCACATCATGGAGGAGTATGTGAATGGACCTCGAGGAGAGGTGGTACCAGGAAGGACTCTGGTTCAGACAGAAGGGACTAGATGCGAACCACAATCATAAGTCCTGACCTGGGTCACCGATGCAGGAGATGAACTGCTATGGTTGGGAAAAGGAGACTGTAATTCGGATGTGCAGGAGAACTATGAGCATGTGCAACATAACTAGCGACCAGTTGTGCATGCCTAACCTTCAATTGAGGGACTCCGGCCTCCACCAGAACACTGGTCACTGGACTCATTCTAAAAGCTACGGTTGTTACGCGAACGCCACAGTGGTGCACTGGGTAGAGCAAACGCAACGCTGAGGGTGCCGCCGAACTGTACACCATACTCCCATAGTCAAGACGGGATTGAATGAGGGCTCTACAGAGCTGCAGCAGCGTAGAGTGATCTGCATCTCAGGTGGTGTTGCTCAAGTAGCAGAGGGCATTGAGGTGCTGCCAACACTTCCACTTAAGCTGACGAAGGTGAGGTAACCAAGTCAATCAGGCATCGAAAACCAGTCCTAAGAATCGATATGTCTCCACTACAATGCATAGATTGTCATTAAGGTAAAGTTCTGGTTCTGGATGAATGGTGCGACGCTGACAGAAATGCTAAGCCGTGGGCTAGAGCCCGTGACTGCGCCTTGTGAATGGCTTCCTGTAGGCGCCACTCAGCAACACTGGTACTGGAAGAGCAGCACGAAATGCAGAAGTCATCTGCATACAGAGAAGGCGAGACCGACGGCCCTACAGCTGCTGCCAGACCGTTAATAGCCACAAAAAGAGAGAGACACTCAATATGGAGTCCTGTGGAACACCATTTTCCTGAATATGGGGTGGGGGGAACTATGGGAGGCACCGACTTGGGAGCAACAGGAAGTTTTGGATAAAACTTGGGAGCGGGCCTGAAGACCCGACTCATACAATGTGGCAAGGGTATGATGTCGCCAGGTCATGTCATATGTTTACTCGAGGGACACAAGATTATCAGCGGCAGAGTGACACTGGCGGAAGCCGCCCTGACATGGACCCAGTATGCCACGTGACTCCAGGACCCAACCCAACTGCCGACATACTATACGTTCCAGCAGCTTATAAAGAAAGTTGGTGAGGCTGATGGGGCAGTAGCTATCAAGATCAAGTGTGTTTTTACCGGGTTTGATCACCAGAATGATGGTGCTCTCTCGCCAATGCAACAGAAAGATGTCATCGCACCAGATGCATTTGAAGATGACGAGGAGATGTCGCTTGTAGTCAGACGAGAGATGTTTAATCATCTGACTGTGAATCCAACCTGGCCCAGGAGCTGTGTCGGGGAAACGTGCAAGGGCACTGAAGAGCTCCCACTCTGTAAATGGGGTGTTACAGGGTTCATTGTGGTGTTTAGTGAACGAGAGGACTTTCCTTTCCATGCGCCATTTGAAAGGCTGGAGGTTTGTTCTCCGAGGCAGAGTGCTCGGCAGAGGAGTGCTCGGCAATCGCGTTTGCGTCTGTAGATAACACACCACTGATGTTAATGGCAGAGACACCTGTTGGGGACTGGTACCCAAAAAGATGTCTGATCTTCGCCTAGACTTGGGAAGGTGATGTATGGCACCCAATGATCGACACATACATCTCCCAAAACTTCTGTTTCTGTCATTTTATAAGCTGGTGAATGCAGGCATGGAGCTTCTTAAAGGCTATTAGGTGCTCTAGGAAAGGACTTCACTGTAGAGCTCGCCAAGGCTCTTTAATTGCCTCAGCGACTTCAGCGACCACCAAGGGACTGTCTTTCGTCGGGGGCACCCTAAAGAACAAGGGATTCGTGTTTTCCACTGCAGACACGATCGTTGTAGTGAACTGCTTAACGACAACATCAATGGCACCATGTGGGGGAGATTCAGTGGTGACAGCAGAGGTGAAGGCTTCCCAGTCTGCCTTGTTTAAAGCCCATCTGAGTAGGTGTCCGTGGGCACGACACCGGGGAGTTAAAGGAAGATGGGGAAGTGATCACTACCACACAGATCATCGTGTATTCTTCATTGGATAGATGGGAGAAAGCCAGGAATGCAAACAGAGATCAATGGCCGAATATGTGCCACGCGCTACACTAAAATGTGTGGGGGCACCTGCATTTAAGAGGCAGAGGTTAAGGATGGTTGGAAACGGGGGGAGGGGGGGGGGGGGGATGTTGTTGCTCCTGAAGTAGGTTGTGCAGGAGCAACAGGGAAGGATGAATATTTTGTTGATGATGATTATGATGATTTGGGTTGAGGGAGCACTGAACGTTATGGTCATCAGCGCCCTGACAAAAAGTCAGCAAGAAATGCGGAGCATGTTTGTAATGTACTGAAGTCTACTGACCTTCCCCACCAGTTTAGGGATGAGGCCTGACAGTTCACAAAATTTCACCACTCTGTTAACACTGGTATCGGTCAGTATCTGCAAGAATGGTGGGCAGATCTCCAGCGAGACCAAGGACTGCCCTAATATCAGTATACAGGACACATGTAGCCACAATATGCTGATCTGAAAGCGGCACGCCAAAAACTTCACAGAATGGTGGATCCTCCCACTGGACGAAGAAGCCACGTGTGAAAGGGCTATGCTTGATGCGCAGTCTGGTAAGCAAAACCTCCTTCCTGTGGCCAGGCTGACAAGAAGTCCACCAAGCCTTTGTGGTCAATTTGAGTGACCACAGTTTGTTGTCTGACACCTGCAACATCTGTCAGAAAATGAGATAATGGCATGCAACAGGATGGAACATTGATGGACAGCACCATCCCAACATGCTTCCTTGGCAGCTTTGACAGCCATGTCGTTACCCAGTATCCCAATGTGGCCAGGCACCCAGCAAAAGATCATCTCCTTGCCACAGCGTTGGAGCCACTGTAAGGAGTCATGGATGAGCTGAATCAGCGGGCCTACCAGATACACTTGGTGAAGTGCTTGCAGTCCACTAAGAGTGTCGCAACAGACAAGGAAACTCGTATGGTGATGTCTGTGAACCCTCTCCAGTGCCATCAGAATGCCATCACAGAACAAAAGAGAGCATTCTCCTGCTAGGATCCATTTGTATAAATAATGATAAAATACTTAAAATAGATGAAAACAAAGCTGTAAAAACCATATCTGCAGTACAACTTTTCGTGTACTGTGTCAAGCTTAAAATCACTTTGGGCCTCTGAAGACACCAAGGCGGCAGTGCGTTCCATCCATGGGTGTGTATTATCATGCCCGAGAGATCCAGATCCTTGAGACAGTCCGTAGCACATACACCAAATGGCTGGGTCGCTTGGGGCCGATTCCTAAACAGTCGTTCGAAGGTGGGTTGGATCTGAACTAAATGCCAATGACTGAGGTGACGCTGAGATTTTCAGTGCCTGTCAAGCCAAAAGGATACATCGCTGAATCCAGAGCGGTGCTTCACCAGCCTCTGCACACAGATTCTGAACTGGGCTGGTCCGAAAGGCTCCAGTCGATATCCGAATGCCCCTCATGGTGGACAGCATGTAACATCAGGAGGTAGGAAGAATGGGCCAACCCATACACCACGCTGCCATAGTCTATAAGTGTGATCGAACAAATGCCCTATAAGACTGCATGAGCCAGGAGTTGTCAGCTCCCCGCGTTTTTCCACAAAGGCATTACAAAATGTACAACAATCGGAACCCCTTTGTTTGTAGGTCTTTCAGGTGTGGGAGCCATTTTAATTTCGAGTCAAATAATACATCCAAAAAGCGCACACTGTCTTGAAAATGTAAAATATGGTCCCCCATTGTAACAGGGAGGGAAGTCCCCCCCCCATCATCAAGGGAGCACGTGGAGTCTGACGGCTCAGAGCCAGTTGTAAGCAGTGGAACGGGAGGTGGTAGAACAGTTGTTATAGTGGTGGCGTAGGTTGATGTCATATGCACAGAATGTAGCCTCTCATATTTTCTCTTAGCCTCAGTGTAGGTCAGTCAGTCCACGGTCTTGTATTCCATTATTTTTCTTTCTTTCTGGAGAATACTACAGTCTAGCAAGCAAGGCGAATGGTGCTCTCCGCAGTTGACACAGATGGGAGGTGGGGCACAGGGAGTATTGGGATGTGAAGGACATCCACAATCCCAGCAAGTAACACGAAGTACAGCGAGAAGACATATGGCCAAACTTCCAGCACTTAAAGCACTGCATCGGGGGAGGGAAATATAGCTTTACACCAAAGCAGCAGACAATCACCTTGACTTTGCAGGTAATGTGTCACCCTCTAAGGTCAAGATGAAGGCACCGGTGGCAACCTAATTATCCTTTGGACACCGGTGGATGTGCCAGACGAAATGGACACCTCACCACTCTAAATTTGCGAGCAGCTCATCATCAGACTGCAAAAGAAGGTTCCTGTGAAATATGATACCCCGACCACATTTAAGCTCTTATGGGGTGTGATGGAAACAGAATCATCCCCCAGCTTGTCACAGGCGAGTAGTGCCCATGACTGGGCAGAGGACGCTGTTTTGATCAAGACTGACCCTGCCTGCATCTTGAACAAGCCCTCCACCTCCCCAAACTTGTCCTCTAAAAATGCTCCACATAAAACTGAGGTTTCACTGACAAGAAATATTCCCCATCAACTCTCACACATACAAGCTATCAGGGTCAATAAGCTTTGCTGCCATCCTTAGCCTGGTGTTGCTCCCATGGAGTGCCCAGGAGGGGGGGGGGGGGGGGGGGTACAATTTGGGGTCATATTTAATTTATTAGCACTGAAGTTAGACCTTGACCGCTTAGAGACTGCTGGTGGTCAAACACCAGCAAAAGATGATGTACTACACTTCATGGCATGTCATCTGCCATGATGCCACTCACTCCAACCAGGGGCCTGCCACACGGGTGCCACCCAGCCACAGCAAAGGCCACTTGACAGGATGGCCATTGCCGAGGGAGTCCCAATGCCCCAGGGTGACAGGCATCTACTCCTTGGATGTGTGGGAAGTTAACAACGCAAGCATCAGCAGAGTGGTCCCTGTGTGGTACAAGGCTACAACCAACAGGGTACATGGCAGCCCCACCACAACGGACTGGCTACCGTGTTGGATATCAAGCGCAAATGAGCTAAGAAGTCCATTATTGTCAACAGCGCAGAGAGTTATACTGCACAGAGGATGGAGAAAAACGCATCCAGGAGTGTGACTTCACCCAACAGCTGGAGAATGAGCAGAAGTGCAGATCCACGTCGACGAAGGATGCAAGAGGTCTCAGAGCGTGATAGACACTATGCACCATGTAAGGCGCCCTTCTCCAATTGGCTCGCTATTCGGGAAAATTTTGAAAAATGGATGTCAAACCCTACAGGGGACCATCACATAAAGACCTAAACATGTGAGACTCCTTTTAGTCACCTCTTACGAAAGGCAGGAATAAATCGGGCCTATTCTAACCCCCGGACCCACAGGGGGCATTCGAATAAATGGTATGGGTTTGTACACAGGCATCACACTTGGTAACTAGGTTCTTAAGGCCTGAAGCAAAAGAAGTAGCAAACACCAGTGTTTGCGTAGATTAAAAAGATTTTTTGCTTCACCATAGGGTATCTTCACCATAGGATATGTATCTCATAACTTTCAACTCCTGAATTTTCCTTTTCTCATTAGAAAGAACCACACTTCCTGCTCTGCACTTTGTGATCCCAGAGCAGTTTATACATTTTGAAGGAAGTACACAAGAATCGCCAGATTTGTGAGCTGGGCCGCCTCAATTTCCACACATAGGACTCCCATTACAGACCAAAGTGGTATCACCAAATCTTTCGCATTTGAAGCATTACACTGGGTTGAGAACAAGTGGTTGAAGCTTGAGATGGGTGTAGCCTGCAAGAATATGTTCATGTAATTCCACAGCATTTAACATTTATTCTAATGTTGCAGTTTCTTCCAATGTGCCATTGACTCTTCTCATATAGTTCTGCACTTCTGTGACACCTGTATTTTTCCATTCCTCATGTAACTCCTCACAGTCCATTACATCATAGCAGGTAATCATGCCTCTACAAGGTTAAAGAGTGTTATGTAACTCAGGCACCATGCAGCAGTCACCCAAGGTCTTGCACCCCCGAAGATTATATACTTGATCTGACATAGCGGTTTCAACAAGAAGTGTTCCATTATAAAGTCATTTAACTTTTTGTAAGGATCCAGCAATATACTAAAATGCCTTGGGGAATATAGAAAGGGGAGATCATTTCAAAGGATCCCTCTGCTCTCTTGATAACAATGAAAGGGTTATAGCGAACTAGTGCCAACTCATTCCATGTTATGTAAATGAAGGAAGATGACTTCAAGAGCTATCAAACCACAAACACAATAACAAAGCTGAAAGAATTTAAATGAGTAAGGGGATTAGTGAGAGTAACATTCAATGAGTTCAAAAGTTCAAAAGTAAAATAAGCCTACTATCTATCAAACTGATGAAATAAACATAAAATGTTTTGGTCCTACATAAGGTCAGTAAACAGACAAAAAGAATCTATGCAACCAGTCTGTGATCGTTGTAGTATGCAGCAGTGCAGGCTGCAAACAACAATATTACACAGGGTATGCATTTCAAACTGTGCTGCGAAAAATGTACTTCATGCTATAGCATCAGCAATAATCTATATTTTTACATTAAAAGGTTTTGGCAGTAATATCATGTCAAAAAAATTGTTTACCTCAGATTTCTGTAAATAAATGAATATTTTAGAAAATTAGGAGTGTTGTGCATAATATATTTTCTAGTAAATTGACATTTGTTAGTTACAGTTACTGTAGTATATATAATAACAATCACATTGTGTTACATTTAGTTCTCTCTTTAAAGAGGAGTGTACACTGTCTGCATTAATCTTAAATTTTTGATAATTTCAAATTTTTTATGCAAGTTTGTTTGTGATCAAAACATTGAAGGTTAGGTTTCACAGTGAGTGTTACTTATGTCAGGTGAAACTACAAGTTTGACATAAACAATCACAATTTATTTTATTTCCACTACATGTTTCAGAGGTTTAAAGCCTCCAAATGGTTTTGCGTGAATTAATAAGCCATGTTTTTGTTGTGTGTATGAGTCTGGGCTAACCTGTGCCACTTTCTCCAACAGTGAGATGCCCCTTTTCCTACCATGTATATATCACACACATTTTGTACACACTGAAGCCTGTAGCCCCTGTGAACTGTGCCAATGGCTAGCCCATAGTCATGCACACAAAACAAACATGTTAAATTAATGAAGTTCACCTCATGGGGTTCATACCTCTGGAACATATAGTGGAAATAAATTGTGATCGCCAACAGTAAACATTCAGTTTCAATCAAAATAAGTTTGTCTGGAAAGCTTCAGTGGCGAGTCGGATCCCGCTGTGAAGGATGGGGTCAAGCAACTGCAATGCAGAATGTGATGCCGACCCGTAAGCCAGGCTAACATAATCTAGACAGGACTGATTTAACGCCTGTTTAAGCCGTAGAAGGGTAGACCAATTGGCACCCCAGCTGGTGTGATACAAGCAATGAAGAGCATTAAGATGCCGCCAGCACATCTGTTTAAGCTGCCGAATATGAGGGAGCCAAGTCAACCAGGTATCAAAAACCAATCCAAAAAACCGATGCATCTCCACTACAGCAAGAGGTTTGCCGTCAAGATAAAGTCGTGGCTCAGGGTGAACAGTGTGTCGCTGGCAGAAATGCATAACGCAGGTCTTGGCAGCCGAAAACTGGAAACCATGCGCTCCAGCCCAAGACTGCGCCTTGCAGATAGCACCCTGCAGCTACAATGCCAGTGGTGCTAGAGTATAGGCAGAAGTCATCAGCATACAAGGAAGCTGGGACGTTCCCACCGCCACAGCAAGTCCATTAATTGCAATTAAAAAGAGGCAGACACTTAAGACAGATCCTTGCAGTACCCCATTCTCCTGAACTCTGGAGGAACTAGGGGAGGCCGCAACTAGCACGCGGAAGGAACAAAGCGACAGAAAGTTTTGTATGAAAATCAGCAGCGGACCCCAAAGACCCGAACCATGAAGCGTAGAGAGGATGTGATGTCGCCATGTCGTATCGTATGCCTTCCGCGTGTCATAAAAGACAGCAACCAGATGCTGATGGCGGGCTAAGGCCGCACAGATGGCAGAGTCCAGGCAATCTGATTATCAGCGGCAGAGTGGCCCTTACGGAACCCACCCTGAGATGGAGTCAGAAGGCTCCGAGACTCAAGTAGCCAACTCAGCCTCTGGCTCACCATGCGTTCGAGCAACTTGCAAAAAACGTTGGTGAGGCTAATGGGGTGGTAGCTCTCCACCTCCAGTGGGTTCTTGCCAGGTTTCAACACGGCGATTACGATGCTTTCCCACCATTGCGATGGGAACTCTCCCTCAACCCAATGGTTGAAAAGGTCTAGGAGGCGTCCCTGGCCGTCCACCGAGAGGTGTTTGAGCATCTGACAGTGGATGTGATCTGGCCCTGGAGCCATATCAGGACAAGCGGCTACGGCACTTTGGAATTCCCCCTCACTGAACGGAGCATTGTATGATTCAGGGTAGCGCATGTGAAATAGCGGAACTCTGAGCAAAATGCTCCGCTAAGCGGTTTGCAACTGTGTCGGAGTCAGTACAGACTGCTCCATTCAGTGAAAGCACAGGTACGCTGACGGGGGTCCGAAAGCAATAGAGTCACCTAATCTTTGCCCAAACCCGCGATGGAGAGGTATACAGGCCAATGGTGGAGACATATCTTTCCCAGCACTCCTGCTTGTGTTGGCGAATGATGCATTGGTTCACTCAGTCACCACCGGCATCACTACTGCTAGAGATCGCAGGCGGGCACTCCAGCGTCACAAGTGGCATCCCTCATTAGAATACGTCATTGCCTTTAAACGGCTCCGTGCGCGGGCCTGCCGCATCATTCGCCAACACAAGCAGGAGTGCTGGGAAAGGTATGTCTCCACCATTGGCCTCCATATCTCTCCATCGCAGGTTTGGGCAAAGATTAGGCGCCTCTATGGCTATCGGACCCCTGTCAACGTCCCTGTGCTCTCACTGAATGGAGCAGTTTGTACTGACTCCAACATAACTGCAAACCGCTTAGCAGAGCATTTTGCTCTGAGTTCCGCTTGTGCAAATTACCCACTGGTCTTCCGCTCCCTGGAAGAGCTGTTGGAGCGTCCAAACATTTCATTTCAAATCTGCAATCTTGAATCGTACAATGTTCCATTCAGTGAGTGTGAATTCCAAAGTGCCCTAGCTGCTTGCCCTGATACAGCTCCCGGGCCCAATCGCATCCACTGTCAGGTGCTCAAACACCTCTCGGTGGGCTGCCAGTGGTGCCACCTAGACCTTTATAACCGTTATCTGGGTTGAGGGTGAGTTCCTGTCGCACTGGCGGTAAAGCATCGTAATCCCCGTTCCAAAACCTGGCAAGAACCCACTGGAGGTGGACAGCTACCGCCCCATTAGCCTCACCAACGTTTTTTGCAAGTTGCTCGAAAGCATGGTGAGCCGGCGGTTGAGTTGGCTCCTTGAGTCTCAGAACCTCCTGGCTCCGTCCCAGGGTAGTTTTCGCCAAGGATGTTCCACCACTGACAACTTGGTGTCCCTGGAGTCTGCCATTTGGTCAGCCTTTTCCCAGCAACAACACCTTGATCTCACGAAGGCCTACGATACTACTTGGCGACACCACATTCTCGCTACTCTGCATGAGTGGGGTCTTCGGGGACCACTCCCGATTTTTATACAGAACTTTTTATCCTACAGCACTTTCAGAGTTCGCATTGGTGCTTCCCATAGCGCACCCCATCCACAAGAGAATGGGGTCCCGCAGGGCTCTGTCCTGAGTGTCCCACTCTTTCTAATTGCCATCAATGGTCTTGCGCTCGCAGTAGGATCGTCATTCTCTCCGCTCCTCTATGCTGATGATTTTTGTACTTCTTTTTGCTCCTCTTCTACTGCTACTGTCGTAGCTCAACACCGTCTGCAGGGAGCTATATGGAGGGCGCACTCATTTGCCCTCAATCACGGCCTCCAATCATGGTTTCCGGTTTTCGGCCACCAAAACTTGTGTGATGCCGTACCATCCACCCCATCCCGAACTTTACCTCGATGACCAACTACTAGACGTAATGGACACTTACCGCTTCCTGGGACTGGTCTTTGATGCCTGCTTAAGTTGGCTTCCCCATATTTGTCAGCTTAAAGACAAGTTTTGGTGGCATCTCAATCTCCTTCTGTGTCTGAGCCACACCGACTGGGGTGCTGATTGTCGTACACTACTGTGGCTGTATCAAGCCGTTGCACAGTCCCGTGTTGATTACAGAGGTGTGGTGTATAGTTCAGCCGCCCCTTCTGTACTATGTCTACTAGACCCTGTCCACCACTACGGGAGGCTTTCGATCTAGCCCCGTGAGCAGCCTCCTTGTAGAAGCGGGCGTTTCTCCACTGCGGCTCCCGTGGCAACTATTGCCCGCAAACTATGCCGCACAGTTCCATAGTTCACCTCGCCACCAAAATTGCCGTCTTCTTTTCCCCAACATGGCGGTCCATCTCCCACAATGGTGGCCCAGAATTCGAATGCCCTTCACTGTCGGTGTCCGGTCACTTCTTCATGACCTTGACACTTCCCCCCTACCACCTTTCCTGCAGACTCGTTTCCATACTCCTCCATGGTCAATACCTTGGCCGCAGCTTCAGCTGGACCTATTGCTTGGCCCCAAAGGCTCAGTCCCACATGAGGTCCTCTGCCGGACTTTTCTCTCTGTTCTTGGGGAGTTTGGGGGCACAGACATCATCTACACTGATGGCTCCCTGGTTGACGATCTTGTTGTCTTTGCTTACGCTCACGTTGACCATACAGAACAATGCTCCTTGCTGGTGTATTCAATGTAGAGCTGGTTGCCATCTATCGCACTCTTGAACATATCCGCTCCTGCTCTGGTGAGTCCTACGTCATTTGTAGTAATTCCTTAAGCAGCCTAAAAGCCCTCGACCAGTGCTTCCCTAGGCATCCTTTGGTATTGTTAATCCAGGAGTCTCTTTATGCCCTCTACAGGAGTGGACGCTCAGTGACCTTCATTTGGACCCCAGGCCATGTTGGGATACTAGGCAATGAACATGGTTGAAGCAAACTAAGTGCTGTATCATGTGTGAGATACAGAGGCGAGCGAGTGCGCCGGGACTTACCCCAGTTCACTGCTACTAACACCACGTCACCGTAACGCGTCTGCATGCAGGGCACAAGCATTGCACCACAATTTAGTATCAAATTAAAAATCAAAATTTATGTTTAAAACTTTATTACACTAAAATATAATTTAACAATGTTCCAAAATACCAAGTATTGATGTTCTAAACTTAATAGTTTACGGGAAAATGCTGTTTTAAGAGAAAAATCAGAGGCACTAAATAATGACGCTAGGAAGCCAGAATTTGGTTAGAAGGTGCAGTTAGAAGTTATAAATAAGTGATGCTGGTTTCCAAAACCACAAAACAAAAATTAACGCCAGGATCCATGTTTTTCGGAAAAATCAGAGGCGCTAAATAATGGACTTAGAAACTTGAAAATTTGTTTTATGCTTCAGTACACCCCAAGAATAATAACAGAGAGTCCACGTTAATCTATCTCTTATATTTTTTGAGTAATTAAATAAAAACTAATTTTGTAACTAAAATGTATGTAAGTGTTGTAGGTCAAGTACTTGAAATTTTAATGATAGAGGATTTTGGTTAAGCCAGATGATCAAATATATGAAATTATAGAGCTACACCAAGTTATGACTTTTAACATAAATAGCAACTGATATAAGTCTTAGCAAAGGTATGGTTCAGAGGTAACAATCTACCGTTAGTTCCACTAAATAAATTCTATTAAGCAAAGTTTTCATTCTAGTGAGCTGAAACTTCCTATGTGCTTTCAAACTGCTTATCTGCATACCAGCAAAAATTAAGAAGTTTCTGAAAGTAATTGGTAACTATATTATTAACGATTATGTGCCCGAGATAGCAGTCATTTGTAGACTGCCACCGTATGCAAATAGACAGAGACAACAGATGTTTTCTCGGCAGTCTGCACCGGCACCTTATAAATACAGCCCCTGAAGCAGTAGGAAGGTTCACTTTGCTCTCAGACACTGTGAGGTCCACGCCAGTTAAAAGTCTGCTCGCGCTCTGCCTCAGATGACGTCAGAGCCGAGCTGTGATAAGCGCCTATTTGGCAGTGAAAACGGATAGTTTAGAATTTGGTAAAATAACTGTTAGTGTGCCGTCCATGAGAAATTCAATTCCGCGTGGCAAGTGGTGAATTTATTTCCACTTTTATAGCGAGCATTAATTTTTAACATTTATTGCGAACTTTGAATTGAGTGATGTTAGTCATGGCGAAAAACAATCTGGTAGGAAGTTACCACAGAGGTCGCCTCTGAACTGCTAAAGGTGCTGTTAGATTAGAAAGATTTGTTTTCAATTGAACATAACGCAATTTTAAGTGTTGTTTGTGAGAAACTTAAATTACATTAAATCTTGATTGGAACTTTAAACTTTTACTGAAGTCATAGTCCTGAGCCCGCAAGGGGACGGGAAATAGACACTTTTCTTTCAGTGGGCTGGACCAGAATGTGGCCATGCAGACTGGAAACTAAGGGCAGTATGCTTCCCTTCGCTTTCTGGCTGACCAACAAATTAGTTGCCAGGCTCAAGTGAGTAAAGACGGCATCAAAACTTCAAACCAGTGAAGTAACTTACTCGCCGCCCCACATGGTGACTGCCTGGCCAAACAGGCCACCAGTAAACCATCTCTGGACATTGGCCTCCCAGAGACTGATTTGCGAGCAGTCTTATGCCGCAAAGTTTTCAAGATTTGGGACACTGAATGGCGCAACTTGACAACACTAAACAAACTCCGTACTATCAAGGAGACGACGAATGTGTGGCGGTCATACATGCGAGCCATTCGCAGGGACTCAGTTGTCCTTTGTCGGCTTCACATTGGCGACACCCGCTTGACACACAGCTATTTACTGCGTTGTGAGGACCCGCCTCTATGTCGCCGCGGGTCGGCTTTACGATGGTCCACATTTTGTTGGCCTGTCCCCTTTTAACTGTGCTCAGGCAAACATTTGCACTGCCTGATACGCTCCCTGCCCTTTTAACAGATGACACTGCCATGGCGGGCTTAGTTTTGCGTTTTGTTCAGGCAGGGGGCTTTTATCACTTCATCTAAGTGTTTGTCATTTTTTTTGTGTAGAGTCTGGCCTTTGGCCTACGAATTTTGACTGGGTTTTTTAGTGTGTTTCTAGGTGGTTGGCTTTTCCTTTTTTGTCTCTATGGTCGGCCAACCACTCTCACACACTGTGTGATTTTAATTCCTTTTCTCTAGTCTCTGTCTGAGTCTTTCTTGTCCTGTGTCGTCTCTTGTCTCCATTGTTCATTTTTATTCTGTGTGGGTGTTTGAAGTTTTTGGGAAAAGGGACCAATGACTAGCAGTCTGGTCCCTTCAATCCCACAAACCAACCAACCAACCAACCAACCAACCAACCAACCTACATCTCCATGATCGCTTTGTCTTCCCTCATTTTCAATCTGTCTGGTTCGATCTCCCCTTGTTGATGGCATCCTGGCACATGGTGGACTTACGATTCTTGTCCATGGTATTATCATCCAGTCCCCTTTAACAGTTCCTTCCAAGCTGTCACTGTACATCTTTCCCTTTCTGGCTACACTTTGTCTCACCCCCTGTGGATTCGGGGTTAAGAATAGGCCCGCAGTATTCCTGCCTGTTGTAAGAGGTGACTAAAAGGAGTCTCAAACGTTTTGGCCCTTATGTGATGGTCCTCTCTTGGGTTTGACCACTATATTTCAAGGCAGTTGGGGAAGGGCGTCTTACTTGGTGCATTGTGTCCATCGCGCATTGACACCTTTAGCCAGCTTATTCGTCACTGCAGTGCAGTCCCGCTCGCTCTCCATCTCTTGGGCGAGGATACATTCCTGGGTGCGATTTCCGACATGCACTGTGCAGTGTTGCTTTCTGTGCTTGACGATGACCATGGACCACATGCCACCTAATATCCAGCATGGTAGCCAGTCCACTGTGGCTGCCATGTACCCTGTTGGATGTAGCCCCCTGAGAACACAGGGATCGCTCTACTGATGACTGCGCCGTTAACTCCCCACGTATGCCAAGGAGTAGATGCCTGTCTCCCTGGGGCATTGGGACTCCTGGCAATGGCCATCCTGCCAGGTGGCCATTGCTGTGGTTTGATGGCACCCGTGGGGAGGGCCCTTGGTCAGAGTAGGTGGCATCAGGGTGGATGACACGCAATGAAGTGTAGCACATCTTCTCCTGCTGGTGCCCAACCACCAGTAGTCTCTAAGCATTCGAGGGCTCACTTGAATGCAAACATGTATGACGCCAAATCGTTCCCCTCCCTGGCCACGCCATGGGAGAAACAAAAGGCTATGAATGACAGCGAGACGTATGGGCATTACTCATTTGTAAGAAGCTGGGGGATGTTTCTGTTACCATCACAACCCATAAAAGCTTAAATATGGCAGAGGGCATTATCTTCCACAGGAACCTTCTTTTACAGTCCGATGACGAGCTGCGTGCCAACTTAGAGCAACGAGGTGTCCATTTCGTCCAGCGCGTCCACCAGAGTCTGAGGGATAATCAGGTTGCCACCAGTGCCTTCATCTTGGCCTTCGAGGGTGATACATTACCCGAGAAGGTGAAGGTGATGGTCTGCCGCTGTGATGTCAAGCCATATATCCCTCCTCCGATGCAGTGCTTCAAGTGTTGGAAGTTTGGCCATTTGTCTTCCTGCTGTGCTTCCAGCCTCATATGTTACGATTGTGGTCATCCATCCCATCCTGATACTCCATGTGCTCCACCTCCCATCTGTGTCAACTGCGGAGAGCACCATCCCCTTGCTCACCAGACTGTAACATTTTACAGAAGGAATGGAAAATTATGGAATACAAGACTCTAGACTGACTGGCCTACACTGAGGCTAAACAGAAATTTGAACGGCTTCATCCCGTGCGCATGATGTCATCTTATGCCACCACTGTCACTCCCATTACAGCTCCATCCGTTGCACCAGCTCTCAGAGCCGAAGGACCACACCTGCCACCTTGATGGTGGGAGGCACTTCCCTCCCTGTTGCTCCCGCACCACCTACCTCGGGAGCAGCACTCCCCCCCCCCCCCCCCCCCCCCCAACCATTGGGGACACCAGTCCCCACTTCTAAGCCAGAGAAGGGTAAGTCTTCTTCGGCTTCTCTCGCTAGGAAGGGATCCCTTGGCTCACTCCCTTCCCAGGTTCCTACCAGTGGCAAACCAGGTACCCACCAGGGGCTGAAGAAGCCCCAGGTAGCCAGTCATAGGGCTTCACGGTCCTCTTCAGTTCCAGAGCCTGAATGAAAGAAGCTCTCCCAACAAGGGCAACCAAAGGAACAGTGTGAGAAATCGAAGACCCTAAGACCAAAGAAATTGTGGTGGCACCCACTCCAGTGCTACCTACAAGCTCTGCGTCTGAGGTGCGGTGGAGATTGTGGCGTCCGCTGAGGACCTAGATCTCGCCGGTCCCTCAGACATGATGGATTTCACTCCTGTTGGTACTCAGTCGGAGGCAGCAAGTGACCCAGCGATGTAATCTGCCTCCTCGGTCCCTTCACGCCTTTCTCGGCCATGGAAAATGTCATCCTCCAGTGGAACTGCAGCAGTTTTTTCCACCATCTTGCTGAGCTCCGACAACTTCTCAGCCTTCACCCTTTCCTCTGCATCGGTCTTCAGGAAACTTGGTTTCTGGCGATGCGAACCCCCACCCTCTGTGGCTAATGGGGTTATTATAAGAACGGGGCAGGGGGTTGTTATAAGAACGGGGCAGCTTATGAGAGGGTATCTAGTGGCAACTGCATCTACGTCCTTCACTCTCTTTACAGTGAGTCTGTCCCTCTACAAACACCTTTAGAGGCTGTTGTTGCTCGGGTGTTACTGTCTGCAGTATGTATCTTCCACTGGATGGTGATGTCCCACGGCATGTCCTGGCTGCACTGATATCCCAATTGCCGCCACCTTTTCTGTTACTGGGAAACTTCAATGCCCATAACCCTCTGTGGGGTGGATCAGTGGCAACAAGCCGAGGCAGCACCATTGAACATGTACTGGCACAGCTTGACTTTTCCCTTTTAAATGATGGTGCCTTCACACATTTCAGTGTGGCACATGGCACCTACTCAGCCATCGACCTTTCGATATGCAGCCCTAGGCTCTTACCGTCTGTCCAATGGAATGTGCACGACGACTTGCGCGGCAGTGACCACTTTCCAATCTTTCTGTCACTTGGATATAATTGGAAGGAGAAACAGCATTGGTCGTATTTTTTTGTTTTATTATCCGCAAAATCGATTTTCGGTCACTTAGTGACCATCCTCAGTTCTGCAATATACAATTAAAATTGGAAGCACTGGTATCAACAAGCTTAGAGCGATCACATAAACTGAAACTGTCACTGCCACAGTGTCACTCTTCTGGGCGCCCCTGCAGATGGGCTATGAATAAGGCTGACTGGGACTCCTTCCAATGACGCCATTGATGCGTTGGTTCACTCAGTCACCACCGGCATCATTACTGCTGCAGAATCTGCCATTCCCTGTTCTTCTGGGTCTCCACGGTGGAGGACTGTGCCTTGGTGGTCACCTGAGATCGCTGAAGCGATTAGAGATTGCAGGATCTCCACCTCATCCTCAGATGCAGAGCTTGAAGGTTGCTGGTGGGGGGGGGGGGGGGGGTGCCACTGCAAGTTCCTTGGTCTTAGAGGACTTTTCTTGGACTTCTCTCACTGCTCCTTGGGTTTCACTGGCTGGGAGGGCTTCACCAATTCAGTCTCCGGGACGGAGGAGGGTCACGAAGCCCTACGACCAGCTGCCTGTGGGCACCGATACCACTGTTGGGCACCATCCTTCCCGCTTGTGGAAACCTGGGAAGGGAGGGACCCAAGGGACCCCTTGCGAGTGATAGGAGCCGAAGAAGTTGGACACTTCTCCGGCTTAGAAGTGGGGACGGACGTCCCTGATGGGTGGGGTGGGGGTGGGGATGTTGCTCCTGAAGTAGGCAGTGCAGGAGCGACAGGGTGGGTAATGCCCCCCATGGGCATGTGGAGTTATACGGCTCGGCGATTTGACTGGAATTCGCCAAATTGATGGGGCTAACACGGTTGTTGTAGCAGCAGCATATGAAGATGTCATTTGCACAGGATGTAGTCGATCATATTTCCTCTTAGCCTCAGTATAGGTCATTCAGTCCAGGGTCTTATATTCCATGATTTTTCGCTCTTTCTGTAAGATCCTGTAGTCCTGCGAGCAAGGTGAATGATGCTCTCCGCAGTTGACACAGATGGGAGTCGGGCCACAAGTGGGCGTCCACAATCTCGACATGTGAGGCTGGAAGCACAGTGGGAAGACATATGGCCGAACTTCCAGCACTTAAAGCACCGCATCAGGGGAGAGATGTAGGGCTTTATATCACAGCGGTATACCATCACCTTCACCTTCTCGGGTAATGTATCACCCCCCGAAGGCCAAGATGAAGGCACCGGTAGCAATATGATTATCCTTCAGACACCGATGAATGCGTCAGACGAAATGAACACCTCGCCGCTCTAAATTGGCATGCAGCTCGTCATCAGACAGCAAAAGAAGGTCCCTATGGTAAATAATACCCTGGAGCATATTTAAACTCTTATGCAATGTGATCATAATGGAAACATCCCACAACTTGTCACAAGCAAGTAACCTTCGTGACTGGGCACAGGGTGCCGTTTTTATCAGTACTGACCCAGGGTGCATTTTTGACAAGCCCTCCACCTCTCCAAAGTTGTCCTCTAAATGCTCTACGAAGAACTGAGGCTTCGTGGACATGAAAGACTCCCCATAAGCTCTCGTACAAACTAGAAACCGGCGCAAATAACTGTCTCTGCTATCCTGAGTCTTACGCTCCTCCCATGGTGTGGCCAGGGAGGGGAATGTTTTGGGATTGTATTTCCGAGTGTTAAATTGAGCCCGAGAACACTTAGAGACCGCTGGCAGCTGGCCACCAGCAAGAGATGATGTACCACACTTTACTGTGGGTCATCCGCCCTGATGCCACCCACTCCGACCAAGGGCCCTCCCCACAGGCACCACCCAGCCTCAGCAAGGGCCACCTGTCAGGATGGCCATTGCTGGGAGTCCTGATGCCCAAGGGAGATGGGCATCTACTCCTTGGCATACATGTGAAGTAAACGGCGCAGGTATCGGTAGAGTCATCCCTGTGTTGTCAGGGGGCTACAACCAACAGGGTACATGGCGGCCCCACAACAACCGACTGGCTACCATGCTGGATATTAGGTGACAAATAGTTCATGGTCGCCGCCAGTGCAGAAAGTGGCAATGCACATTGCGTGGCGGAAAGTGCACACAGGAATGTATCCATGCCCAAGAGATGGAGAGCGGGCAGGACTGCAATGCAATGACGAATAAGCTGGCAAAAGGTCTCAACGCACGATGGACACAATGCACAAAGTAAGGTGCCCTTCCCCAATCGGCTCGCTCTTTGGAATAATTTTGAAATATGAAGGTCAAACCCGACAGGGGACCATCACATAAGGGCCAAAATGTAAGAGACTGCTTTTAGTCGCCTCTTAAGACAGGCAGGAATACCGCGGGCCTATTCTTACCTGCGATCCCGCAGGGGGACATGGGGATGCAGCTTTGCTTCCTGAAAACTGAAGACAACCGGGGAGTAGGATTGTAAGAGTATCGACATTTCATCCAGACTGGAGTGAATTCCGCTGATATTCCAATGGATAATTGACATAGGGTGGACAGAAAAGAGAAAATTCTCACCACAGTTGCCATCAACTCAACAACCACTGTGAGCCAGTGGCCGATGGCATGGAATGGCATTCAGCCATAAGCAAAAGGTCCTGCTCCATAGGTTGTTCTGGGGCAGCTCCTGCTACCAGTGATTGGCTGGTTGATCGGCCACCAGCAGTGTGTCTCAGCAACACTGAAGATGGCCAAGGGCGGCTACTGCTGGGTAGCGCTGTAGACGAGAGACACCATAGTGGAGAAGGAGAGGAACTTTGTTTCTTATGAACCTTCTTGGAAGCAGGACATTGAGAAGAGTGAGTAGTCGATGGTTGTGAGGTCTGGGTACATAAAAAATCTTCGCCAGTAGGCTCTATTTTTGGGAGTCTGGGTATCCGATTTTGGGGCCTGTGATTTAGCAGGAGCTGACAAAGGTTGAGCCTTAGAGTAAGCGGGTGACAGTGGGAAGGTTGAATGGGCGATCTTTGTGCTGGCCGATCGGACAACTGTGGCGCTAAAGGTGAGATCACAAGTCTGTGTGGCTACCTCGTCAGTAGGTCGAGGAGAGGCGAGGACAGGGCATATTTACCTGCTGGGAGCACAGTGGGCTTTCTACTGCTGAGCAGCAAAGGTAGACACCTTTTCCTTCACTCGGATTTCCTGCATAATTTGTTCATCTTTAAAGATAGGGCAATCTCTAGAGGAAGCAGCATGGTTGCCCATACAGTTGATGCAACAAGGGGATGGAGATGGACAATGGCCTTCATGGGCATCTCTGGCATATGTAACGCATTTGGCCATATTGGAACATGACTGGCTGATATGATTAAGGTGCTGACATCGATAGCAATGCGTAGGGTTGGGGATTAAGGTTGGTTGGTCGGTTGGTTTAAAAGAGGGGGGGAGGAACCAAACTGTTAAAATAATTCCACAAGGGTTTGGGGATGTAAGGGCAAACTGAAATGATCTCGTATCCCGCTTTAGTGTTGGATGGATGTTGAACTCTGTCAAACGTCAAGAACAGAGTACTTGTTGGCACCAATTCTTTTTCAATCAATTTCATCACGTGATGTACAGCCGTTACGCCCTGATCAGACAGTTAACTTTGAATGTCCTTACTGGATAATCCGTCGAGTGATCTTGTATAAACTACCCCGAAAGGTGAGTTTAACATATAATGAGCGCACACCCGGACAGGGAAGGTGTGTAGCAGTGTAGTTCGAGGCATTGTTTGTGCCTGGAGGTATTCTAACAACAATGTGCCATTTTGTAACCGGAAACAAGACTTGACAGGGCCGCAATTGTGCCGACACCTTTCTGAGTAATGAAAGGGTTAACTGAGGAGAAGTCATGACCTTTGTCAGACAGAGAAACAACTAGGAACTTTGGCACTGACAGTGGCTGAGACAGATCTAACTTTTTCTTGTGGGCAGAAGTTGTAGAAGTAACTTTTTCTTGTGGGCAGAAGTTGTAGAAGTAACTTTTTCTTGTGGGCAGAAGTTGTAGAAGTAAAGGAAACCATCGCAAAAGTGACCCTCATGATTACTGGTGTCTCCGATGGCGTGCTCATTCATAGTGAGGACCCTCTCTGAGGGCACTTCCGGCTTAGGTGATTGTTCACACCTCAGGTCACACCTCCCAAGAAACAGACGGAGGGACCAATTGGCATGTTCGGAAAGTACCAGCTTGCGTAACCACCCCTCCCTGGGTCTGGCCTTTACCACATAGTACATACGTGTCCTACTTTTCTACCCAGGGTGGGAAATTACGTTTTATCCCATCACCAGCTACGCATGGGAACGTGTGGGTTGGCCTTCAGACACACACTCACTGAGGAAAAAAAAGAGAAAGGGAGGAACAAAGAAAAGAAGAGAAGAGGTCTCAAACACCGCAGCGGAGAAGGAGGTTACGAGAAGAATCAAGAAAAAGAGAAGGATGAAATGAGGACAGAGACTTTGCAGTATAGAGAGAAAAGAAGAGAAACCACGTCTTACAGTCATAAGCATCCATCTCCGGGCATAGGCACAAAACATACTTCCAAAGAGAGGGAGAAGAGGATTGTTTAACCTGTGGGAGAGAGTCACAGAGATACTGAAGGAACTGAACTAGAACATTCTTGAAGATAGACATAAACTACCCCAGGAAAGTCTGTTAAAGTATCAAGAATCTGCTTTAATGATTGATGGTATAGTACACCCCCTACATATCACTCACATAAGGATCATAAGGATAAGATTAGAATAATTACTGCATACACAGGGGCATTCAAACAATCTTTTTCCCGCACTCCATACGTGAATGGAACAGAAAGAAACGCTAATAACTGGTACAATGGGGCATACCCTCTGCCATCCTCACGGTGGTTTGCAGAGTGTAGATGTAGAGTTTTAAAATTGCATAGTTGAGTTCTTTTTCTTCAATATCCTCCATAAATGAACTAGCTATTCTGGGTGAGAAAAGGTTACATGTGACGGCATTGTCAATCTGTTCAAAAAACTGGTTATCAAATAAAAACTAAGTGGAGGTTAGTGCATGTTTAAATAATGCTATTGTGCCTCCCTCAAACATACTGTTAATCAATGATAAGGTGTCAATAACAGGTACCTTAGTATACGAGGAGACAATCTCTAAGCTAGCCAATAAATCTGAGCAACTAAGTTTCAATGTTTCTAACCTACTAATAAGATGTGCCAAAATCACTAAAACTGAACAATGCCCCAGGCCCCAATGGAATCCCTACCACATTCTAAGCAAAATTTTTGGCTGAGTTAGCCTCCCTTTTAACCACAATATACTGTACATTCTTGAAGCAAACAACTGTCCCTAGTAGAATAAAGCTCAGGTCACAACTGTCTACAAGAAGTACAGCAGAAGTGGTTGACAAAACTACCATCCAATATCTTTGACAACTATGTGTTCTATAACCTTAGGACATATACTGAACTCAAATGCAATTAATTGTCTAAAACAGAATGACCACCATTCCAACTAGCACCGCGTCCGAGAAGATCAGTCTCACTTTTCTCAATTGACACCTTGTAGGTCGTGGATCAAGGCAATCAGAGGGATGCAGTATTTTTCAATTTCCAAAAAGTATTTGACTCAGTACGACATCTATGTCTATTATCAAAAGTAAGGTCTTAGGGTTAACAAGTGAAATTTGAGACTCCCTCAGTATGGAGGATGCAACATGTTATCTTGCATTAAAATTAATTTACAGATGTAGACCAGGAAAATGTATTGAGACCCTTACTGTTTGTGTTGTATATTAATGACATGGCAGACAATATTAGCAGATGATGCAGTTATCTATACTGAAGTACTGCCTGGAAAAAAAAGCTTCACAAATTTCAGATCTTAAGATTTTGATGTAGTAAAAAAGAGTACCATCTAGCTTTAAATGTTGAAAAGTGTAAAACTCTGGGATTCCAATTCCATCCTTCTGCTTTGACCCATGACATCATCCATATGGCGGAAATGGCTATTCTAAGTGTCTCTAATATGGTGTCTATGACGTCACTACATACTCACGGCAACAAATACGAAAATACGTATAAATAAAATAAGACAATAACATCTCCCTCCAAAAATACAGTCAAACTAACGGGGCAGCTGCAGGAAACTGGGGGTTTTAGGGAGGGGACAGGCTAAATATAACAGTAAAACACACACACACACACACACACACACACACACACACACACACACACACACACACACACACCACGATCCAAAAACACACAAAATGATGAACAAAGAAAAAAAAAATTTAGAAAATTTACAGGAATTGGACACTTCCCTTAACCTACATAGGTCAACTGCAGCTGAAGATACTAAAACACCAACGCCTACGTCAAAAACTACGAAAATTGGAATCGGTCATTTCCCTTCACCTATATAGGTCAATCGTAACTACTGATACAAAAAAACCACCACCTACAACTACAAAAAAACAGAACCAAAACCACAATAACTCAAAAATTCAAAAGTCAAACATCCCTACATAAATTAAAACACATTCAGCACACAATAAATACACAAAACATTACAACTCGAGAAAAATTGACCCAAAAAGCAATTACTTACCACCAACAAACGTTGGCGCTGCAAAGTAGGTCAGCGATCTCAAACACACACACACACACACACACACACACACACACACACAGGGGCACAGGGCGCCATCAAACACAACAAGATGACATCTACAAAAACAACCAACTCAAACTCCACGCCATAATGACGTCACACACCACAACATCCTTACGTCATGGGTCAAAGCAGACGGGTGGAATCAGATGCTTCTGCTAACCCAAAATTGTGCACATCACAAAATGGAAAAAAATGTATCATAAGCCTACAGCACAAACGGCCTGTAATTGGAATCAGTTGACTCATAAAAACAACCCGGTGTAACAATTTGTAAAGGTAAGACATGCAACAATTACATTGGCTCAGTCATCAATAAAGCAGGCAGCAGACTTCAGTTAACTGATAGGATAGTAAGCAAATTCTATCAGTCTACAAACTTTCATTCTTTGGGGCCCACAGTGCAAAATATGTCTTAATGATGTGATTATTATGAATAATAACCAGCTACACTGTTATGTAAACTGTTTATATTTTATTTCATTCATATTAAGACCATCGCTTACTTATGTATTTACAGAGCACCTGACGATGGCAATTTGCCGAAATGGGCTCATCGTGAATGATAAAACAATTTACATAGCAGTGTAGCTGGCTATTATTCATAATAAACAGTCTACAAAGTTTACAAAACATTTCTGCGACTCATTCTAGAGCGACTCATTCTAGAATATTGCTCAAGTGTGCTGGATCCATACCACGTAGGAGTAACAGAGTGTACTGAACGTCTACAACGAAGAGCAGCAGGAATAGTCAGAGGCAGGACCACTAGGTGCAGCATTGGAAGGGTGTGCTGGGAGAGGGGGTGGGGGTGAAGATGGAGAGAAGGGGGGCTGTGAGCGTGAGAAAAGGGGAAAGGATTATGTATGTGTGGTGGAGTATGGAAGAAATTTTGAGTGGGAGCAGAGAAGGGGATAAGCAGGTGGAGGACAGGAACTAGCAAAGGCTGAGGCCACATAGTGTTACGAGAATGAAAGAAATGTTGCACGACAAATTCAGAATATCCTAGTGCTTGTGAAAGAATCCAGATGGCACAGGCTGTGAAGCAGTCATTAAAGTGAAGCATATCATGTTGGGTGGCATGTTCAGCAACTTGGTGGTCTCTTGGACACAATTTGGCAGTGGCAATTCATGCAAACAAACAGCTTGTTACTTGCCGTAACCATATATAATGTGGCACACTGGTTGCAGCTTATCTGGTAGATCACATGGTTGCTTTCACAGGTGGCCTAGCCTTTGACAGGGTAGGAGAAGACTGACAGGACTGGAGTAGGTGGTAGTGAGAGGATGTATGGGACAGGTCCTCCAGCTACATCTACTGCAGGGATACGAGCCATGAGGCAAGGGGCTGGTGACAGTGGTGGAGGCAGTTTGGACAAAATATATGTATGGTGCAAAAAGTGGTGACTGACTCTAAAAAAGGAGAAGTCATCCACATGAAAACCAAAAGGAATCCGTTAAATTTCAGCTACACGATAAATCACATAAATCTAAGTGCTGTCAATTCGACTAAACACCTAGTATTACAATAATGAGCGCATTGGCACGATCACATGCAAAAATGTTGTGGGAAAGGTGAACCAATGAATGAATTCTATTGGCAGAACACTTACAAGATGCAACTGAGCTATTAAAGAGACTGCCTACACTACACTTGTCCATCCTTTTCTGGAGTACTACAGCATCATATGGGATATGTAGCCAGATAGAAAGTTCAAAGAAAGGCAGTTCATTTTGCATTGCTGGATTTCTGGAATGGAGTCACTGTGGCTGGACTTTTAAGTGGATGTATCTGACAGATGGCAGAGTCCCCCCAATAGGTAACACCCGTGGTACATAATTACAGTGGTACAACCTTTGTCAGCAAGTAGGATTGTAACATCAGGATCAGTTTTTAGGTGATGGATGGAGGTTCTTCCTGCAGGTGAGAGAGTAGTTTCCAGGTTAAGGGATTTGAGGAAGGGGGACAATTTGAGAAGGTTCAAGGACAGGATATTCTAGAAAGTTAACAGTGGGTGATTTTGCAAATGCAGGTGGGTTACAGAGATCTGAAGAATAAACTGAGTCAGACTGATTTCAGTACTGGTTTTAGACTGACTCCAACTGATAGGGTTAATGGCAAAACAGTATACCCAGTGTAGAGACCAGGTGAAGGAGAGAAGGCCTTCATCATCAGCCTGGACTCCCAGTTTTGATAAAATAAAAAGACATAAAAATAAAGAAACCGTACACCATAGAAATCATTCAGGTCTACACATCATCAGGGTCTTACTTTGACAGAGAGATAACTGACCTCTAGGAAGACTTGAAGATCCTGGTAAATTATATTTAAACACACTACAAAACTATAACTGTGGATTTTAATGCAATAGTAGCACAGAAAATGAAGACCAATTCTTCATTGGAAAAACTGGTAAGATAGCCCACTATAGAATGTAAAAAGTCACAGATTGATACAATTTGCTGAGATGAATGTCCATGTCCTTAAAATGTAGGCATATCTTTAAAAGTAAACACATAGGATGTGGATTTGGAAGAAACTTGAGTGATTTAAGAATAAACTGTCTGTATTTTCTCTAACATACTCTATATGGGAAATAACTGTCTTAAACCACTTCTGAATTTATACTATCATCTATTAGCCATGTCCTGAGTGATAACAGTTACAAACATAGAAACAAACAGTAGTTAAAGACAAGAAATTAGTAATAGATTTCAAAAATTTATTTAAAAATTGGGAGTTTTACCACATCAAACTGAGCAAGACATTCACCATGTTGGAAAATGAAAATTATATAGACACAACGTGAAAACAGTAGAATATATTGCACATGTGAAGAAGGCAAAGGTAAAATCTATTGCAGCATGTCATATCTGAAAGAAAAAAACAACAGAAAATTCCAGGATGAAATTTTCACTCTGTAGCAGAGTGTGTGCTGATATGAGACTTCCTGGCTGATTAAAACTGTATGGCAGACCAAGATTCAAACTCGCGATCTTTGCCTTTTGTGGACAACTGCTTTACCAACTGAGCTACCCATGGCTAACTCATGACCTGTAATCACATCTCTACTTCCACCACCTTGTCTCCTACCTTCCAAATTTCAAAGTAGTTCTCTTTATGTGGAGGAGAACACCTGTGAAGTTTGGAAGGTAGGAGACGACGTACTGAGGGGAGTACAGCTGTCAGAACAGTTTGTGATAGACCAGCTGGTAGAGCTCTTGCCCACAAAAGGCAAAGGTTCAGGTCTCGATCCGGCACACAGTCTTAATCTGCCAGGAATTTCAACAGAGAAAACTGCACATGGATTCGAACATTTCTTTGAATATTTGCACAGTTCGCGAGAGAAATCACAAACACAGTTATTAATAAAAAGAATCACACTCCAGTTCTGCAATGCCTAATGAGGTATACACACACACACTGGATGCATTAACAAAAGAAAGGTGCTTGGAGATGGTGTTTCAATAGAAATCTAAGGGAAAAATAATACAAAATCACCTTACAAATTTGTTACAGCATGTCTGCAAAGGGTGAAAATTTTCCAAAACTTAAATCAATACTTCAAACATTCTACTTTACAACAAAGGAAGCAAATTGGTAGTCTCTTTATATCTTGTCTAAATTTATGACAAAAAACATTAGATTTTAATAAAGGAAGGGTATATGTTTGCTTAAACAGAATACAATGGGCCACTACAATCCATCAAATTACAGAACAGAGAAATTAGGTACCACTTTGCTTAGGGTTGTAAATTTCGATAAAGCTTAACACTCAGTTTCAACAAAATATATAGCAAGAAAACGGCCTCGGAAAACAAAGACACAATTTCGGCCTACACTAGTTAACCTTTAGAATATTTGCAGTAATACTAGAGCAAATCACAGTGTAGCCCACACTGGATGGAAGTCGTAATGGCTATTGTAATGACGTCTGAATGGAAGTCGACAGAAAATACAGCCACTTATATGGGCTGTAGAACGAAGTCAGTAGGCCTAGCTCTAGATATCATTTGAATCCAGCAAAGCTGTAAGGTCGTAAGCGGACAGCATGACAAAGGAAGAACCTTCAAGATAACATAACATAACATACGGAAGGTGAGTGGATGATACTATATTGCATGCAGAACATACGAGGAGACACACAGCTGAAGGCTGTAACGCAGCGAAATGTCTGTCGGAAGAAAAACCTAAAAGACTTCCAATATGCTGTCATGCAAATATTTCTTCATAGGACGGGAAAGTGAGCAATACGCGGCAAACGATGTCTGAACCGTTTTGTTTGTTTCTTCTTAATATACAAACACTAGTTCAATGACGAAAACAATCTTTGACAACCACTGTGCAGTGTCAACCGACATTCCTCAAGGTAATATTTTGGAATTATGATGGCTCCGCAGCGAAAGTAAAGCTGATTTATTTTTACATGCAGCAGCAGCGTTTAAATGTCCTTATAGTGTCTGTACGTTATATATGAATGTGGGTTAACTTACTGTCAAGTTCTTCAATAAGCGTAGCGGTGCCAGGGGCAACATGTAATTCGGAAGGCTCAATCATTTTATCCAAACACTCATATTTCAGTCACATTAGCAGTGGGGAATAAGTACGCGTGCTGTTGAACCAGTACAAACATGCAGTAAACACCTGATGTCACCCTCTAATCAAATCGCACGTACTACCAGTCAAACATTACGACTTATGAATGATGGACCATACAACCAAAGATGCTACGTAGGTTTCGCAAAGGATACATTATTTGTCGATGAAGTTAATTCACACCTTAGTAGATAGATGGTGCGCAACCATTGAAATGCGCTCTTCATTGACTTAGCAATGGTGAACAAGGTTGAGTAGTGTTACTATTGCAATTGTGCGGTTGAAATATGTATTTTTTACAAGTTATCAAATACTTATAGAGCTGAAATTATGTGAAATATCTTCAGAAGCCGAGGCAATGACTCCAGGTAAGATGGAAAGAACGAAGTACCTGTTGTGACAAGTGACAACATTAGCGGCATGCATAACCAAACATACATCATTCAGAGTTTGAGTTCTTTAGAGCTGTAGTTACTGTCTGAACTATCTTCTGCTCCCATATAAATAACTACCGTTCAAATAGATGTATGCTGACCACTATCGTACGAGACTGAATAACGAATAGGCCAGTTATTCTTGTTCATATTTTTTATTCTTAAATTTGCAGCACTATATTCTATTCCTACGTATTCACGAAGACAGGTGAGATAGCTTTTAGTGTTTATTTTCTTGATCATTTGCCACTTGCTCTCATAAGAAATCTCTGTGGACAGAATAGCTGTTAGCACCGTACAAAGTATGTCTAAACTGTTCCTATTGAGTGCTGATCATCTCGTAAATATCTTCACGCAGTGATTCGTTCATTAATCCTGGAACGGCACCAAATAAAAAGAGGCATCAGCACTAGGCAGGAACGAGAAAACCATTACTTTCGCATATAATTTAGTATAATTTGAAGACAAAACTTTAAAAGAACTCAATTTTTACAACCTGTGCATAGTTTTATTTTATGTTCGAAAGGGGTGAGCGTTTTGCATTTATTATACGAAGTTAAGTTTTTCCGGCCCACACTGAGGGTTCAGGATTACCATTTTCCAACTGAAAATACCCTACTAAATAGCGCTTCTGATGGTACTTCACTTTTAGTGGAATGGTCGAACTACGTCCTGTTAGTCACCGGCATGTTCAGTGTTAAGTTCGCACGCACTGTTTCTTAATACATGTTCATCAGCCTTTAGCATCGCACTTCATGGAGCTTTTTGATCCACTCAAAGATGTTCCAGTACTGTCAACAACGTTGTAAAATAGCTTAAAAATCCAACGCTTTTTCTTTGTAGCAGATGACTACATATGACATAACTGCTGGAAAGCGCGCAGGCCATCTTAAGTGGTATTGCTAATTGCAATAACTTCAGAAACTTTGACTGGGGGTGGTTTACCCCCACAATATGAAGTACAATCATCATTTTTAGGGTAGTATTACCAAAGATAAAACAAAGAGTGCTCTTTTTTCTTAATGTTGTCCTTATTATGGAGTATTCAGTACTATTTTTAATCCTCCATGTACCAACAGTGCTTGTCCCATGTTCATGCAATCCTTAGTTTCCCGCTACAGTGGGCGTAGAAGCGAGAACCATTTTCCCGTTGTAAAACTACGATTTGTACAGTGAATAAATTTTACAGCGGCTGGCACACATTCGGCGGTAGTACTTTCCCCCGTGTAAAGTACACCAACACCGCAATTGAACGTTTCAGGATTGCATAGCAGAAACAGTTTCATAACAAAAAATGGACATTTTGAGTAGAGAGCATCCCTGGAATCCAACAAACTATTGTTCAGTCAGTGAATAATTTATGTTTTTGGGACACGTTTCCTGTAAAACAATCACATACCGGTATTTTATGGCTTGGAACCATACGATTTCGCTTTCATTTCCTGTAATGTTTTGTTATAATCGAGAATATTATACATAGCAATAAACTGCTTTTGAGTGCTAGGAAAGCACTCTTGGGGAAATTTTCCAGTAAATCACAGAGAGTTGCATGGACCCTTTGCAAGGGGGTGGAAAAGGGGCGAGGGACGCCCCCCCCCCCCCCCCTCCCCTGCCACATATACTAGCGCTCGCTCCCAACCTCCTGGAATCTGGAGTACAGAGTTTTTATTCATTAGAGAATTCTTATACACAACTAGATATGATTGATCATGTTCCCTATAACTACGGGTTTAGACAATGAGGAATGCTACACTACTGGCCATTAAAAGTGCTACACCAAGAAGAAATGCAGATGATAAACAGGTATTCATTGGACAAATATATTATACTAAAACTGACATGTGATTACATTTTCACGCAATTTGGGTGCATAGATCCTGAGAAATCAGTACCCAGAACTACCACCTCTGGCCGTAATAACGCCCTTGATACGCCTGGGCATTGAGTCAAGCGGAGGTTGGATGGGGTGTACAAGTACAGCTGCCCATGCAGTTTCAACACGATGCCACAGTTCATCAAGAGTAGTGACTGGCGTATTGTGACGAGCCAGTTGCTCGGCCACCATTGACCAGACGTTTTCAGTTGGTGAGAGATCTGGAGAATGTGCTGGCCAGGGCAGCAGTCGAACATTTTCTGTATCCAGAAAGGCCCGTACAGGACCTGCAACATGCGGTCGTCCATTATCCTGCTGAAATGTAGGGTTTCGCAGGGATCGAATGAAGGGTAGGGCCAAGTGTCGTAACACATCTGAAATGTAACGTCCACTGTTAAAAGTGCCGTCAATGCGAACAAGAGGTGGCCGAGACGTGTAACCAATGGCACCCCATACCACCACGCCGGGTGATACCAGTATGGCGATGACAAATATACGCTTCCAACGTGCGTTCACCACGATGTCGCCTAACATGGATGCGACCATCATGATGCTGAAACAGAACCTGGATTCATCCGACAAAATGACGTTTTGCCATTCGTGCACCCAGGTTCGTCATCGAGTACACCATCGCAGCCTCTCCTGTCTGTGATGCAGCGTCAAGGGTAACCGCAGCCTTGGTCTCCGAGCTGATAGCCCATACTGCTGCAAACGTCGTCGAACTGTTGGTGCAGATGGTTGTTGTCTTGCAAACGTCCCCATCTGTTGACTCAGAGATCGAGACGTGGCTGCACGATCCGTTACAGCCATGCGGATAAGATGCCTATCATCTCGACTGCTAGTGATACGAGGCCGTTGGGATCCAGTACGGCGTTCCGTATTACCCTCCTGAACCCACCGATTTCATATTCTGCTGAACAGTCATTGGATCTCGACCAACGCGAGCAGCAATGTCGCGATACGATAAATCGCAATCGCGATAGGCTACAATCCGACCTTTATTAAAGTCGGAAACGTGATGGTACGCATTTCTCCTCCTTACACGAGGCATCACAACGACGTTCCACCAGGCAACGCCCGTCAACTGCTGTTTGTGTATGAGAAATCGATTGGAAACTTTCCTCATGTCAGCACGTTGTAGGTGTCACCACCGGCGCCAACCTTGTGTGAATGCTCTGAAAAGCTAATCATTTGCATATCACAGCATCTTCTTCCTGTCGGTTAAATTTCGCGTCTGTAGCACGCCATCGTTGTGGTGTAGCAATTTTAATGGCCAGTAGTGTATATCCTCAGCAGTCGCTGCACAACTAATTCTAGATTGCCACACCTTTCATGAGAAATTACATTGTCTCCTTCGTCAAAGCTGCGTTTTCGCGCTATCCTAAACTCTACTCTCTACTCTAGACAAAGGGAAACCTTCGCAGAATTGCCCCCTCCCCCCCCCCCCCCTCTCAAATCTCCTCTCTGTGATTCGCACTACCTGACATTGTTGGATACTGACCCGAGATTTGGAGATACTTAGTTCTAAATGGCAGATCGTTGGACTAGTCACCATAAGATCGTGAATCTGTTGTACAGCAGACGTTATGTTTCAACCGCAGCAAAGCCTTTGAGCAGAATCTCTGAAAGGTAAGAAATGTTTTCTAAAACATTAATACACATTTTTGTCTAGCTCGTAGTCCATAGTATGCGAAACATTGTGGGTTTGGCGAAAGTTTTCTGGGTCTTTATATGAAGTCCGTCGTTTAAAACTTGGTGTTAAATGTTTATTACACTTTTGTAGATGTTTTTGGCTTTTTTAAGGGCATAATCAGTTTTTTGTGCGTAATATAGCTGTTAAAAAGCGAGGATGAGCCTAAGGGTATTTGGTCTGTTTGTTCACTGCGTCCTGAACTAGGGTTCCGTATACACACTATCCAGTCACATCAATGGGACCACTTGTCAAAAGCCTGAATCACATTTTGCAAAAAAAAAAAAAAAAAATGGTTCAAATGGCTCTGAGCACTATGGGACTCAACTGCTGAGGTCATTAGTCCCCTAGAACTTAGAACTAGTTAAACCTAACTAACCTAAGGACATCACAAACATCCATGCCCGAGGTAGGATTCGAACCTGCGACCGTAGCGGTCTTGCGGTTCCAGACTGCAGCGCCTCTAACCGCACGGCCACTTCGGCCGGCACACATTTTGCAGGCCGATGTGGCCGAGCGGTTCTAGGCGCTACAGTCTGGAACCGCGCGACCGCTACGGTCGCAGGTTCGAATCCTGCCTTGGGCATGGATGTGTGTGGTGTCCTTAGGTTAGTTAGGTTTAAGTAGTTCTAAGTTCTAGGGGACTGATGACCTCAGAAGTTAAGTCCCGTAGTGCTGAGAGCCATTTGAACCATTTTTTTTTTAATCACTTTTGCACCGCGGACCGCTGCGAGACGTGCAGGCAGAGTGCCAGTCACGTTCTGGAAGGTACCTACAGGGCTGTGGAGCCATGCCGACTCCATTGCTGTGGTCAGCTGCCCTGTATTTCTCGGTTGAGGATACGTGGTGCGATCGAGGTAATCCCACAGAGTCTCGATTGGACTTAAATCGGGGAGTTTGTGGGCAGCAGAGTACGATAAAGTCATGCTTGTGCTCTTTGAACCACGCACGTACACTGCGAGCCGCATGACACTTTGCATTGCCCTGCTGGTAGATGCCATCGTGCCGCGGGAAAAACAAACTGCATGTAGGGATGAAGATGTCCCCAACGATAATGCATACTTGTGTTGATCATTTGTGCCTTCCAGAATGACGAGATCACCCAGGGAATGCCATGATAACATTGCCCAGACCATAACTCTCCCTCCTCCGGTCTCGACCGTTCGGACGATTTTTGCAGGGTGTTTGCTCTCAGACGTTTCACGCCGTGCACGTCCGCAGCCGTCTAACCGGTGGAGCATAAAACGTGGTTCATCTGAGAAGGCAACCTGTGGCCGCTCGGTGTACGCCAGTTGCGCCACTGGCGTGCAAATTCCAGCTTTTGTCGCCGATGAATAGCAGTCAGCATGGTTGCATGAACCAGCCGCCTGCGGAGCCCCATACGCACCAACGTTCGCTGAACAGTTGTTGAGGAGGCACTGGTCGTAGCCGCTTGGTTCATCTGGGCCGTCAGTTGCTCAACAGCTGCACGTCTGTTCGCCAATGCACATCTCCACAGCATTCATTCACCCGTGTCATGTATGGCGCATGCAGTGCCGGCTCGAGAGAATATTTCTACACGAGCGACTCTTCATTTGGCACCCTTCATCTCCGCTTTTCCATCGTACGTAGCCCCCCCCCCCCCCCAAACAACCGCTGCTTATTGGTCTGCATTATACGAGGGCTATCCACAAAGTACATTACGTTTTGGAATTAAAAATATATAAAGTATTGGAATTTTTTTAATTATATACAGATGGAAGCCACACTTAAATACTACTTTTCTACATAGTTGCCATTTAAATAAAGGCACTTATCGTGGCAATGGACGAGCTTGGAAATTCCTTCGTCGTAAAATTCGGCCGCCTGCGCCTTCAACCACGTGGTTACCTCTTCTTGAAGCTGTGCGTCGTCATCAAAACGCTGCATAGCCAACCACTTCTTCATTGCTGGGAATAAGTGGAAGTCGCTCGGTGCCACGTCGGGACTGTACGGCGGATGAGGAAACAACTCCCACTTAAAAGATTCGAGAACTTCACGAGTGGCATTTGCCGTGTGGGCCCGGGCGTTGTCGTGAATCAGCAAGATGTTTGAGCCCAACTTTCCCCTGCGCTTGTTTTGTATTGCTCTTCTGAGGTTGTGCAGAGTTTGGAAATACCTTTGAGAGTTTATTGTAGTGCCTCTTTCCAGGAAATCCACAAAAATCACACCTTTTCTGTCCCAAAAGACAGTCGCCATCACCTTCCTTGCCGACATTGTCTGCATGCATTTCTTGGGTTTTTGGGGGGAATTTGTGTGCCCCCTCTGCATTGACTGCAATTTTGTCTCGCAATTCACATGCTTAACCCATGTTTTGTCACTCGTAACGATGCGATCGAGTAATGAGTCGCCATCTTTCTCGTAAGCGTCCAAAAACGTTAACGCTGCAGCCATTCGCTGATTTTTATGAATCTCTGTCAAGATTTTTGGTATCCATCTTGCACAAAACTTGTGGTAACCGAGCTTTTCGGTAATGATTTCGTGCAACAAACTTCGTGAAATTTGTGGAAAACTCACAGAGAGTTCTGTTATTGTGAAATTACGGTTTTTACGGACCGCGGCATCGACTTTTTCGACAAGTTCAGCAGTTACTATGCTGGGTCTTCCACTTCGCTCTTCGTCGTGAACGTTAGTTCGGCCATTTTTAAATTTTATGACCCATTGACGCACTCCACCGTCAGTGATTATGTTGTCCCCATACACTTCACAAAGCTGCCGATAGATGTCTATCGGTGTACAGTTTTTTGCAGTCAGAAGCCTCATTACAGCACGCACTTCACACTTCACGGCATTTTCAATTAACGCTGACATTTCAAACTGTCACAGTAACTCAACGGAGTACAGCACAAACCTCTCACTAGCACGGCAGGATGCCGACTGAGCGTCGGAATGCCATGATACCAAGATGGCCGCGCTAGCCCCGCCCCTAACGGACACAAACGAAAACGTAATGTACTTTGTGGATAGCCCTCGTATAGAGAAGATTCACAATTGTGGCGACCCATCAGCTGGGCGCCCCAAGCAGCGGCTTGTGTCGTTTAGGCCTTAAACCAGCCCTGGACCCTGGTGCACCACAGTTGCCTCGGTGCCGATTTTGGGCAGCGCATTTTGCCATGCATGGTATAATTTAACCACGGCAGCGCGCAAACAGTTTACCAACGTAGCCATTTCAGTAATGCGTCCACTCTTGGCCCGAAAGCAAATGCCTTTTGGACTTAAGATAATTCGCTCGGTTTACGCCAATGACTGAACCGTTTTCCGCCCCCCCCCTCCCCCTCCCTACACGCTTTATATAAACCCCCTCTACTAATGCTGCCATCTGCCGTCTGTTAGTGGCTATTATACGTTGACGCCGAACATAGTGGGTGGTCACATTAATGTGACTGGACCGTGGAGCCGTGAATCGGTAAAACACCCGTTTTGTTTTGTGTCCGGCTGCTGCCAACTTTGACAATCTAACAATACAGTACCCATTTGTGCTTTAGAAATGGCGGTTATCGTTGAAACAACCGGTGTTCGTTTTTTTCGTCTCCATTTTAACGCGACCGTTAAAACCGCACATAACAGATTTCTCAAATAACCGGCTTTCGATTTTTATCGCTGGTATTTCTAGTAATAAAAGTAGATTTCGAACGAAAATTGAAAAATTCTAATGATGTACTCCGCTAGACACCAATCGATGTGTGGCGGAGGGCACAATTCGCGCCAAAGTCATATTTCCCCCCCCCCCCCCCCCCCCCCCCCTCTGTCTGAACGCCTCAGTACGGGCTCTAATTTACCTTATCTTTGAATGGTGATCATTGCGCGATTTGAAAGTTGGTGGTAATAATATACGCTCTACATCCTCGGTGAAGATCAGATTTCGGAATTTAGTGAGCAGCCCCTTCCATTTAGCGCGTCGTCTATCTGCAAGTCTGTCTCATTTCAAACTTTCTATGAGATTTGTAATGCTCTCGCGATGGCTAAATGTACCAGTCACGAATCTTGCCGCTCTTCTTTGGACCTCCTCAATCTCATGAATCAGACCCAACTGGTAAGGGTCCCATACAGGCGAACAATACTCCAAGATTCGACGAACTAACGTATTGTAAGCTATTTCCTTTGTTGAAGGACTGCAATGCTTCAGGATTCTACCAATAAACCGCAATCTAGAGTTCCCCTTACCCGTTACTTGTGTAACCTGATTATTCCATTTGAGATCATTTCGAATAGTCACACCCAGATACTTGACGAATGTTACCGCTTCCAAAGACTGGGCATTTATTTTGTACTCGTACAAAGTATGAGGTCTCGATCGATAGGAGGGTTGAGGCTGCAGCAGAAATTGGTCTCATTTTCTCCAGGAAACAGGCACGGCGACGACGTTTGATGACTTCGCCGCATCGTCGCTTCTGTATGGCAGCAATTTTTCATCCTGAAGCAACCACAAAATTAAGAGAGCAGTTATCATTCCAAATTTATGGCGTGTCAGTAAAATTATAGGTGTAGCAATCAAGTTTACCTTGCCTTCCACGGATCATAGTTGATGTTTTCTCCTATATTATGTCGCTGGGTTGTTGTACCTCCTCCCGTTTTTATCTTTTAAAGCAAATGGAGTGCTGTAGTTCATTGCTATCGCACTTTATAAAATACTAGCAAACTAGGGACATGTCATTCTGTAACACTACTTATGTCCGAGGATGAGAGCGAAAAACTGACGTATAGACCAGGTGGGGGAGCAAGTTTTGCACACTCCACGGAAACGCATACCGTCAGAAAGGCCATTCTCTCAGCAGTGCTGTACCGCTTATGTCACGTGTCTGCTGCTCATTTCTGACTGTCGGCGTCGTAATTAAAATAGCGCTGATCGCTCTTCCCTCTCTCTATAATAGCCAAATATTTCAAAGGAATGGAAATTTTGCGAGTAAACATTACTCGCTTTAAAAAAAAAAAAGTTTTATTTAAAAACCAAAAATTTTAGCACTGCCGCTATGGCAAATTGATGTGCCGGTTTTTTTGCCTAGATATTAGTGAAAAATGAAAAAAACCCTGTTGTAACCGAGATCGAAAAAGTACCGAAAAACACCGGTTATTCAGAACTAAAATACCGGTATCGGTTTTAACAGGTCGGTTTTCCCATCGCTAGTGTACTGTAGCGTTACGATGTGGTTATCGCACCGTGCCAAACCAGTAAGCACGAGAGTGGAGCCAGTACTGAGTTAGGAGAGCATGACGTGTCCCCCCACCCCCACCCTACGCCACCATCGCATCACTTCTTCCCCTTCGACAAACAATGTGCAGCGAGTCGGTGGGCGCAACTCACTACCTCCTGTCCCCGCACACCGCTGAGAATTCATTCGGCACATTGTGATCAAATTATAGATCTGTTATCCTCTTGTACCCTCTAGCTTGCCTACTGAAATGCTAACGTTGTTCGTTAATCTTCTGTGAAGGTCTGTAAGTGTACATGAAACATTAATTTTGATAAAAGAAACTCTCTTTTGTTGCATAGTATAACAGCAGTTCACAGAAATGACAAAAGTCATGGGGTGCCTCGTAATATCGTGTCGGACATTCTTTTGTCAGGCGTAGTGCAGCAACTCGACGTGGCATTGGATCAGCAATCCGTGGAAGTCCCCTGTAGAAATGTTGAGCCCTGCTGCCCCTTATAGCCGCCGTCCATAGTTGCGAAAGTGTTGCCGGTGCAGGATCTTGTGCACGAAGTGACATCTCGATTATATCCCATAAATATTTGATGGGATTATTTTCGGGTAGCCGGCGGGGTGGCCGAGCGATTCTAGGCGCTACAGTCTGGAACCGCGCGACCGCTACGGTCGCAGGTTCGAATCCTGCCTCGGGCATGGATGTGTATGACGTCCTCAGGTTAGTTAGGTTTAAGTAGTTCTAAGTTCTAGGGGATTGATGACCTCAGAAGTTAAGTCCCATAGTACTCAGAGCCATTTGAACAATGTTTTTTTATTATTATTTTTTTTATTTGTCGGGTGATCTGGGTGGTCAAATCATTCGCTCGAATTGCCCAGAATTGTTCTTCAAACCAATCGCGAACAATTGTGACACGGTTACATGGTGCATTGTCATCCACAAAAATTCCATCTTTTTTTTGGGAACATGACGTCCATGAATGGATTCCATCTTTTTTTTTGGGAACATGACGTCCATGAATGGCCGCAAATGGTCTCCAAGTAGCCGAACATTAAAGGTAACATTCTGAGCGCAGCGACAGTCGACAGAGAAGTGTCACCCGGCGACAGCGTCACTATTGGCTTCTATTATTTCTTACTGTAGTGTCGCGTGTTGCCGAGCGTAAATATGGATGTTAGTCGCGAAGAAGACGAAAAACTGATCAATTTGGTCTGTGTCAACCCCCAGCTACATGACATCAAATTAGATGCATACAAGAATACACTTGCGAAAGACAATATATGGAAAGCTGTAGGGAAGGAGCTCAATAAAAACAGTGAGTATTATTATTTTAACTACACATTTTATTGGCCAAGTACTCGCATTTATATAAGTATGTACAAACGTGATATATAATCAAATTAATTTCGTAAATAAAAAATATATATCGGGTGATCAAAAAGTCAGTATAAATTTGAAAACTGAATAAATCACGGAATAATGTAGATAGGGAGGTACAAATTGACACACATACTTGGAATGACATGGGGTTTTATTAGAACCAAAAAAAAAAATACAAAAGTTCAAAAAATGTCCGACAGATGGCGCTTCATCTGATCAGAATAGCAATAATTAGCATAACAAAGTAAGACAAAGCAAAAATGATGTTCCTTACAGGAAATGCTCAATATGTCCACCATCATTCCTCAACAATAGCTGTAGTCGAGGAATAATGTTGTGAACAGCACTGTAAAGCCTGTCCGGAGCTGTGGTGAGGCATTGGCGTCGGATGTTGTCTTTCAGCATCCCTTGAGATGTCGGTCGATCACAATACACTTGCGACTTTAGGTAACCCCAAAGCCATTAATCGCACGGACTGAGGTCTGGGGACCTGGGAGGCCAAGCATGACGAAAGTGGCGACTGAGCACACGATCATCACCAAACGACGCGAGCAAGAGATCTTTCACGCGTCTAGCAATATGGGGTGGTTCTAATAAAACCCCATGCCATTCAAAGCATGTGTGTCAATTTTTACCTCTCATCTACATTATTCCGTGGTTTATTAAGTTTTCAAATTTATACTGACTTTTTGATCACCCGGTACATATCGTTATGTATGCTTCTTGTAAAATTAAACTTAAGCTGGTCTCTCACCTCAAATCCAACACTGTTTGTAAAGCCTCCGTTATGCGCCAATTTTATCATACTTGTTGACTGAGTCGGTGTTTCACATTGATAGAAGGGAATTGGTTGATCTTCAAGATAAGCATCTCGCAGAATATTATGTAGACAACAAGCTGTTATAATCAGGTCATCAACTGATTCTGGTAAAATTGCAATTGGTGTATAAAACAGTCTAAATACTTGAGAAAATAACCCAAAGGCGCTTTCTACTACTCGACGAGCACGACACAAACGGTAGTTAAGAATTTCTTTTTCCCGATCCAATAGTGCAACTCTTCTAGAGTATGGCTTGAAAACGTAATTACTAAGTGCAAATGCTTCATCGCCGATTATGAAGTGCGGCATTAAAATATCAGTGTTGGGAAGGCATTTAGATGCAGGGAAATTAAAATTGTTTGTGGCAATCTTTTTCGCCCATCCCGGATTTTTGAAAAATACGGCTGTCACCTTCTTTGCCATAAGAATCAACATCTACAACAATGAATTTGTAATTGGCGTCAACTATTCAAAGCAGAACTAAGGAAAAGTAACTTTTATGGTTGAAAAAAGCAGATTCGCTGTATTTTGGTGCTTTTATGCGCACATGTTTGCCATCAATACTACCCACACAGTTTGGTATATTCCATTTCTGCCAGAAATCTTGTTCAACGTGCTTAAAAGTATTTTCATTTGGCGAGGGCAAGGCTATTGGCGTAAGTTTTGTTCTCAATGCGTTCAAAACTTTCCTAGCGATTCGGGAGGTATAGCCGTCTGATGTGCGATAGGCATATGACAAAGACTTCAACGTTTCTCCTGCAGCCACGAATCTGTAAAAAAAGAAAAAAAGAATTCCTTATCATTATTTATATAGGAAATATGTGTTTTGTAAATGTACACGACATACGTAAGAAACTGTGATTAGTATTTGAATGTTAACATGTAAAATGCATGTCGTAATTTTCGTTACAGGTGAGGGTTGTAAAAGACGGTGGAAGCACATTAAAGACTCCTACAATAGATTCAAGCGCAACAATAAATCAGGAACAGGATCTGCTGCACCTAAGAACTCTAAATGGACAATATATAAACAGTTGAGTTTCCTTGAGACCGTATCTCACAAGGGAACCTCCCCATCGCACCCCCCTCAGATTTATAAGCTGGCCCAGTGGGTAGGCCTCGAAAAACTGAACACAGATCAATCGAGAAAACAGGAAGAAGTTGTGTGGAACTGTGAAAAATAAGCAAAATATACAAACTGAGTAGTCAATGCGCAATATATGCAACATCAAGGACATATGACTTCAGGAGCGCCGTGGTCCCATGGTTAGCGTGAGGAATTGCGGAACGAAAGGTCTTTGGTTCAAGTCTTCCTTCGATTGAAAAATTTACTTTTTTTATTTTCGCAAAGATATGATTCGTTCGTTCATTGACGTATCTGTTCACTGTAATAAGTTTAGTGTCTGTGTTTTGCGACCGCACCGCAAAACCGTGCGATTAGTAGACGAAAGGACGTGCCTCTCCAATGGGAACCGAAAACATTTGATCGCAAGGTCATAGGTCAACCGATTCCTCCACAGGAAAACACGTCTGATATATTCTAAACGGCACTGGTGACGGCATGTGTGTCACATGACAGGAATATGTTGTCGACCCACCTAACTTGTACACTTGGCGAATGGGTAAAAAGATTCTTCTACCTTGCCCGATTTAGGTTTTCTTGTGGATGTGATAATCAATCCCGAAAAAGTGATGGAAACATAAGAGTTTGTCACATAAACTGCAACAAATGAATGCAACAGTTTCACTGTCGCACAGTTTTCCCTGTGTTCTGTCAAAACTTATGTTTTTCATACAACGTCCCCATACTACGACGCAGTTACCTCGCATCGGATCGACAGATAATTGTCTGAAAATAAAAAATTAAAAAAAATGGCTCTGAGCACTATGGGACTCAACTGCTGTGGTCATAAGTCCCCTAGAACTTTAGAACTACTTAAACCTAACTAACCTAAGGACAGCACACAACACCCAGCCATCACGAGGCAGAGAAAATCCCTGACCCCGCCGGGAATCGAACCCGGGAACCCGGGCGTAAAAAAAAAAAAAAAAAAAAAAATTAAACTTCTCATTCAAGGGGAGATTTGAACCAAGGACCTCTCGTTCAGTAGTTCCCCACGCTAACCACGGGACCACGACGCTCCTGAATTCATACTGTCCTTGATGTTGCCTATCTTGCGCATGCACCACTCAGTTTGCTTATTTTTTTCATAGTTCCACGCAACTTCTTCCTGTTTTCTCGATTGATCTGTGTTCAGTTTTTCGAGGCCTACCCACTGAGCCAACTTATAACTAAATCTGAGGGGGGTGCGATGCGGAGGTTCCCTTGTCAGCATAGAACTGGCTGCACTAACGTGGTGAAAGACAGGGCAGACGGAGACGATACTGCTGACAAGGGAACCTCCCCAATGCACCCCCCTCAGATTTAGTTATAAATTGGCACAGTGGATAGGCCTTGAAAAACTGAACACAGGTCAATTGTTAAAACAGGAAGAAGTTGTGTGGAACTATGAAAAACATAAGCAAAATAAACAAACTGAGTAGTCCATGCGCAAGATAGGCAACATCAAGGACAGTATGAATTCCGGAGCGCCGTGGTCCCGTGGTTAGCGTCAGCAGCTGTAGAGCGAGATGTCCCTGGTTCAAGTCTTCCTTTGAGCAAAAAGTTAAATTTTTTGTTTTCAGACAATTATCAAAGTTCAGGCACTCACACATAATCAACTTCACTCTCCAAAATTGCAGGACCAGATTTGCTTGGACACATGCAGGATTTGACGGTCTACACAAGGAAAAATTTGAAAACGTAAAAAACATATGTTTTGACAGAGCACAGGGAAAAGTGTGCGAGTGTGAGACTTTTGGATTCATTTGCTGCAGTTTATGTGACAAACTCTTATGTTTTCATTACTTTTTTGGGAGTAATTATCACATCCACAAGAAAACCTAAATCGGGCAACGTAGAAGAATCTTTTCACCCATTCGCCAAGTGTACAAGTTAGGTGGGTCGACAACATGTGACGCACATGCCGTCACCAGTGTCGTATAGAATATATCAGACGTGTTTTCCTGTGGAGGAATCGGTTGACCTATGATCTTGCGATCAAACGTTTTCGGTTCCCATTGGAGAGGCATGTCCTTTCGTCTACTAATCGCACGGTTTTGCGGTGCGGCCGCAAAACACAGACACTAAACTTATTACAGTGAACAGAGACGTCAATGAACGAATGGATAGATCATAACTTTGCTAAAATAAAGAAAAATGTTTCGCTTGAGGGGAGACTGAACCAAGGACCTCTCGTTCCGCAGCTGCTCACGCTAACCACGGGACCACGGCGTTCCTTGTCTCGGAATGTCCATGATGTTGCCTATCTTCGCGTGCACTACTCAGTTTGTATATTTTGCTTATTTTTTTATAGTTCCACACAACTTCTTCCTGTTTTCTCGATTGATCTGTGTTCGGTTTTTCAAGGCCTATCCACTGTGCCAACTTATAACTAAATCTGAGGGGTGTGCGATGGGGAGGTTCCCTTGTGAGCAATCTGGGGGTGAGAGTATTGTCGTTTACCGGGAGGTGAATGAGGAAGGAGCTGTGAATGAAACTCTTACAGACTGCCAACCTACAACAAGTACTGAGGCTACTAATACCAAACGACGCCGCCGAAACAAAAAAAAGACGATACCATTCTCAGTTACTTATAAAGAGGGATGACAGTCGGCAAACATTGTTGAATAAAATAACACAGAAACATGATACTGAAATACATTCATTTTGCAATCACGTCGGAGATGTTTTGCGCTCGCTACCACAAATCTACAAACTTAAAGCGCAGCAAGAAATTTTTAACATCCTGATTAACTATCAGATGATGGCAGCTGAGAGTCCTAATTCTTCTATTCAGCAATTCAGTACCAAAGTGTCATTTAACTCTAGTTCGTGCCACTCAAATTCCCCAAGTCAAACTGGGAGCACTCCTGATTTCATAATTTCAAAGCCTTCTATTTCCGCCAATACCGTTGCCGTGTATGCATACTCGCCTCAAGTACGTACTGATTTGACACTATCACATGTTCAAGAACAGCATAATTTTAGTGTAGAAGAGCCGCGCGGTCTAGGGCGCTGCAGTCATGGGCTGTGCGGCTGGTCCCGGCGGAGGTTCGAGTCCTCCCTCGGGCATGGGTGTGTGTGTTTGTCCTTAGGATAATTTAGGTTAAGTAGTGTGTAAGCTTAGGGACTGATGACCTTAGCAGTTAAGTACCATTAGATTTCACACACATTTGAACATTTTTTCAGTGTAGAAGAAATTGAAAATTTGATACAAGACGATACAAATACAATACCTTAAAGTTAAGAATAATTTTTCTTCGACTGTAATCACATCTCTTGCAGTTCTTGGTTGTAATTCTTCACGAATTAAATTCAAAATAAAATTAAATTGTTTTTTATTTAATCTGCAGTAAGATCTAAATTTTTCTTCATTACTTCGTAAATGTTTTTCTAACATGGAGAAACATTCCTTGAGTCGTTCCTTGAACATCGAGTTAACAGGGCGTCTCCTCTTTAAATATTGGTACAAAAACAAATCAGCATCTTCCTCCTCTTCCAAAAGTAAACGCACAATTTCATTAGTCGACATGTTTTCGCAGACAACCGTCGTCTTCGAATTCGAACGACACACTGTAGAGTCTGTTGCTGGGTACGGCAACAACACGTCGCTGTCTTGGCTCTCTATCGCCTATCTCTGTCAACTGTCGCCCATCGCTGTCGCTGCGCTCGGAATGTTATCTTAAGAGGACCCAGTCCATTCCATGTAAACACGGCCCACACAATTATGGAGCCATCACCAGCTTGCACAGTGGCTTTACTTGGGTCCATGGTTCGTGGGTTCTGTACCAACTCGAACTCTACCATCAACTCTTACCAAATGAAATGAGGACTCATCTGACCTGACCACGGTTTTCTAGTCGCCTAGGGTCCAGTAGCCGTGGTCACGAGCTCAGGAAAGGCGCTGCAGACGATATTGTGCTCTTAGCAAAGGCACTCCTGTCGGTCGTCTGCTGCCATAGCCCATTAATGCCAAATTTCGCCGCACTGTCCTAATGGATACGTTCGTTGTACTTCCTACATTGATTTCTGCGGCTGTTCCACACAGTGTTGCTTGTTTGTTAGCACTGACAACTCTAAGCAAACGCCGCTGCGCTCGGTCCTAAGTGAAGGCCGCTGGCCACTGCGTTCTCCTTGGTGAAAGTTAATGCCTGAAATTTGGTATTCTCGGCACACTCTAGACCAGGGGCGGGCAAACGTTGCACGCGGCTCATGAGCGCACAGCGCTGAACGTGTGCTGCTCGCGTGCAGGCGTCGACCGGGGCTGTGGGGACAGCCGGCAGGTTGCGGCAGTATAGTGCCAGGCTAAGCTGCGGACTTTGATGCGAAGCGAGCACTATGTAGTGAACGTTGTATTTCAAGAAACGGAGAAGTGGAGATTTGCTATCTTTTAAAAAGTAATGGGAGAATCATTTTTTCTTTGTGGAAAAACGTGAAAATTCGAAATGTTTAATATGTGGCAGCATTCTCGCTGGTCAACGGAAGTTTGGTATTGAAGGCCATTATAATAAATTTCACAACGACGAGTACAATTTATTGTCGGATTCTGAGCGGATGGGGAATTGACTGAGCTTAAGAAGAGCGATCGGACGATACCAGATGAATCTGTCGTAGTTGGCAGGCCGGAGTGGCCGAGTGGTTCTAGGCACTACAGTATGGAACCGCGCGACCGCTATGGTCGCAGGTTCGAATCCTGCCTCGGGCATGGATGTGTGTGATGTCCTTAGGTTAGTTAGGTTTAAATAGTTCTAAGTTCTAGGGGACTGATGACCACAGCAGTTAAGTCCCATAGTGCTCAGAGCCATTTGCATTTGTCGTAGTTGCTGTTGTCACGAGAGATCTGCGACTTTCTCTCGTCATGTCTCTCATCTAACTGATTGAAAATTTTATGGAGCACTGTTTTCAAGTTTTCAGGACGACAACAATAATAGCCCAGCGATATGTGCAAGTTATAAGACTGCGCTTAATATAGCGAGAGCTGGAAAACCGTTTGCTGAATTAATAAGTCTCGGTTAATAGCAAACATCAGTGATGAAAATTTACGTAACTGTTTGTGTTTGTCTGTATGTAGAAATTTTGTTCCAGATATTAAACGTATTGTAAACTCCACCTGTGATAATTAAATAAAACGTATCGTAGGTAATAGGTAATCTTTCAAACCATGATTTCCTTCAAGCACTCCTACTAACCTTATTCATTCACTCAATAAAGCAAGATAGAAAACAAAGCGCATTGCAGAGGAAGGAGCGGACAGAAGGTATGGTGGGGATGGGAGATGAGCGGGTGGCCAGCTTGCCCCTGTGAGCACGCGGAACACCTGTTAACTGCACGCGTGCAAGTGCACCGCACACGTGCAGGATTCCTGCCCGCCCCTGCTATAGACACTAGAGCTCAGACTGTTGAATTCCGTAACTATTTCCGAAATGGGTTGTCCCATGCGTCTAGCTCCAACTACCATTCCGCGTTCAAAGATTGGTAATTCCCGTCGTGTGCTCATAATCTTGTAGGAAGGGAACCTTTGACATGAATCACCTGAGTACAAATGACAACTCCGCCAATACACTGCAATTTCGCACCTTGTGTTCGCGATACTACCGCCATCTGTATATGTGCATATCGCTGACCCATGACTTTCGTCACTTCTATTGAAGGATGAGTGGAAAAGAACAAGGTAAGTTAATTTTTATTAAACTGGAGAAAATGCGGTTCTTTTGTTTGAACCGTGATTACAGCTATATGTAAACACATACAACACTTTTTATTTCACACATTAAACATTTCGAGTACATCGAATGTGGAAATAGCGTTAATGGCGTCCGGAGAGTCCCCAGAATGAAGTAATTTCCCAAAATGTAGTCAACCGTCATTCTTGTAAGGGGAAAGAAACAGGTAAGTCAAGCGAAACAGACGCAATATTTCCATAATAACCACGACTGAACAAATTTTTGGTTTGTGATAATACAGCAATAGTTCTCAAATCTTGTATATTAAGCTGTGCGGCAGCTGACTTAAGGACTTCACAGCACCAGGACGGAAAAACTCAATCATCCTTTGTGAATCTTTGTATTTTAATCTGGAGACTGGAAGATTTAGAATAAAAAACGGAATTGTACGACTTAGATTACAGCGAGCAGAAAACTGCAAAGTTTTTGTGTGCTAGACAAGTAAGAAATTATGAAGTTAAACATACCATTGTAAGCAGATATGGGTAGTTCAAACAGCTCATCCATTGGTTTACATTGTCATAGTGTCCTTGTGATACCATTTTGCATTCATCCGTGATAAGTCGTTCGATTTTTCAGAATACGACAGTGGCTGCATTCAGACTGGCTGTTTTTTGGAAGGGCATTTTGCAGTGTACTTTGAATCAAACCGCGTTTTCTATTTCTTGATTAACACTGACCACAGTCAAAGGAGATCGCTTATACCTGGATGGTTCTATCATTACCTTGAAATTTACGATGTTTCCATGACCATGCACAGGGAATGTAATTTTTATCTTCTTCAGGCCACTAATTTGACTTAGAGTTACGTAATGAATGAAGGGGAAAACGTGAAGTTTTTGTTTTGATCACCAGCAAAATCACAAAAAATGGTTCAAATGGCTCTGAGCACTATGCGACTTAACTTCTGAGGTCATCAGTCGCCTAGAACTTAGAACTAATTAAACCTAACTAACCTAAGGACATCACACACATCCATGCCCGAGGCAGGATTCGAACCTGCGACCGTAGCGGTCGCTCGGCTCCAGACTGTAGCGCCTAGAACCTGTACGGCCACTACGGCCGGCAGCAAAATCACAGAATATACAGAATGTCTCAGAAGGAATGGTCAATATTCATGGATATAACAGAAACTACCATTCGGAGCGAAAAAGCCTGTCTCTAAGGCGCATATCCCAAGAACTATGAGCACTGGTTCATCTTCGCTACTGTGAAACACATCTCTTCTATTGAACAAGTGCTAATAGCTCTTCAAGATATGCGTTCACTAAGCAGTTTGATCTTGTTTTGGTCGGTATTATTTCCTCCCAAAATATGGAAAGGAAAGAGCGGTAGTAGACGAGATTTGTTTCACAGCCTCTAAGTTGAAAAAGTTATCATAGATATTACGGTACGCATTTTAGAGCCCATGTTTACTGGACTTTTATGCTTCGAATGATCCTTACTGCCATATCCCTGGATATTGATCATCTATCCTGGGGCACATTATACAAAGCTCTTCAGTGTCCGAGGCACGAGTGATAAAATGGAAAAAGAAATGACGTCACTTAATTTGCATCCTTTTTCGCAGTGCATTCAGCATAAACATAAAAAAGGATTCGCCTGTTCCAAGAACTTGGATATTGAACGAATAAATCGAAAATTGCCACTTAAAGTAAACATCATTTGTTGTAGTATTTGGCAGGGATACATATTTTGCGAAGTGTATGCTGATAGCCACCGTCTTTTTGGTTTTCCATGCTGCCAATTTAGGCTGCATTCACAAAGGCACCGACAACGGTCAGCAGAGGTCGCCCGAAAACATCGGCCGACAGCTTCGTCCCGGTTCGTCCGATCTCCGTCAGTTTTTGGCGGGTCAAGGATGTTAGGATAGGTTAGAGATTTAAAGCGCCAAGGGTGGGATGGACACCACGACGCCCTCTGCAGTGCTACGTTTGTTATTTTAAAAATGCCGAAAGCATGTAAAAGAAGTATAACTTCCTCGAAAAGAATGTGGCGAGTATTGTAGACTCTGTCCTCAGTTATCGAAATTACCAGACAAGTTTTAGGAATACATGAAATGAACGGAAAAACGCCATGTCACAAAGTTAAAAACGCTTTAACCTTGTGACGCCACTTTCCTTCTCACAACACCTGTAAGTGTAAGAAAGGGCAACCACCATTGAGGCTAACATTCCGTAACTGGCGTTTTTCATTTGTTTTTATACGTGTCCATTACGAAAACACATAGTTTTAATGATACATCACATTAAGGATCTCTCCAAAACACAAGGTTACGAATACGGTTTATTGTGTTACAGTTGTTGGATGTGCGGCTTCCGTGTATAAAGGTCTTGCGAATGAGACTGTGAGCACATAATAGTAAATTTACGTGGTGAAAGTAGATGTTTCTATTACATGATGAATCGATAAAATCTGTGTGTGTGCAGGTATTATTTGATTAATGGAAGATATATTTGTGGTTTCACAGCAGCTCACGTAATTCTAAAAATGGTGGAAATAAAAATAGTACTAGCAGTATATTCAGAAAATCAGATTTTAGTACTGCAAACTTCAGTGCTGATTAAACGCTTGCCCAGAGGATTTGCGGTTCAACATTGAAAAAAATTAACTTTTAAAGTAGTCTTTAGGGCATTATAAATAGCATCCAACATATCACACAAAAACTTTGAAATTATTCTTTTCAGAACGTGGTGAAAGCCAAAATATTGTAAAGATGTAATCGCCAGATGTCAGGTATGGAAGTCTCTCTTCTAGTTTTCCTTGAGACATAACTGCAACCTTAATGTGAGTATCGGATTATTTTTAAAAAAAGTCGAAATACACCTCTACAAGTACTTGAAATTAGCTTTCGTTTTCCGAAAGTGTTTCACATATTGGTCTTCTGCTTTACATTACGAGATTACTCGTGGTGACCTTGAAAAGCAAGATTACGAACGCTCTGTTTTGCTGTATTTTTTGGAAGTTGAGCACACATAGTTAACCTTCAATGACTGTCATTCAGCATACGCGTGAAGACAAAAGTTTAGAATGAGTGTGAACACCTAATACACTGAATAGTGGAAACACATTTACCACATTTTTAAAGTACTTCATATAACAGAAACACAATCACCGCCATACTGCATCAAAATGCGAGTAAGCTAATAATAATTTTTAGAGAGCTCATGTCCACATACCAAAATTTAAAAAAGATCCACGATAGTAACTTTAAACAAAAGATACGCCATCCTTCTCACTTGAACAAATTATTTTTTGAGGCTGTAATTTACACGAGAAATTTCCGATAAAGATTTTGCGTACCTGTAGTTTCCAATAAACCCGTGATTTCAGTGGCCGCGAATAAACACAATCGTCTGACAGCTTTTGGAAACGCACATACGACCGATAGTCTGTGGATAGTTATGAATGAAGGTGAATGCACAAGAACTGCGATGTGTAGCTTGATATGTGAGATATCGACGAAGAAGACAAAATCCACAAATCTGGGTCCATCCAACTGAAGACTTCATAACAGAAACAACCCATGTCATTTATTTTTAATTTTTATTTTTTTAATTTTATTTATTTATTTATTTTTTTGTTTTCTCGATTTCAGCGCAACCTTATAGCCATCCCCGATACTCACGATTTATTCTAATCAGATACGGCAGAAACGACTGAGTGATTGCCTCTCAAAAATGTGATGGTTCTACAAAAACAGTCGCTTTCAAAATTATTTCTGACAAAACAGGCTTTGTCATTTACAAGAGCAATTTTTGTGTGAAAGTAGGCGACAATACAGCCTTGATGTTCACTGTCGCCTTCGTAGTACCTGTTGGATTATTTCAGTCTACTCTTTGGCAAATGGCGCTTCAGTGTCTGTAGTTCTGTAATGAAATCCGACGAAGTGTTCAGTAGCCTAAAAAGCAGAGCCGTCAAGAAAGAAAGGAAAATGTAATAAAGAAGAAGCTGATGAGGGAGGAACACATGAATTACGTCGGCAGAAGTGTTCCCGAAAAACGGCGTAACGACGTGACTTCTTCATTGTTCGATAACTTGAAAAGTAGGCAACTTCTGTAGAAAGATTTTGTTTTGATTTCAGAGGGAAGCGTTGGTCAGAATAAAAACTTTTTTATGATGTATTTTCTGTATATGCTAATGCACAGCCTGAAATTGTTCAACGGATTAACTTACTTATTTCCCATGGAAGGTAATTCTTTTTTGCCCAATGATCAATACATATCCTTGATTTCATGTAAGACAGAGAATCAGGTCATAGAAGTACCTGATGACTGGGACACGCTCATCACCTCTTTTCGAAAACATCCAACACCTTTCTGCATCTGCAAAGTAGACCACTCATGATATTCAGTACGAAAGAAGCTGTTGACCAAGACTTCAAACCATATGCGAAAAAAAGGTGATAGGGCTAAGGATGTATAAAACTGAGCCATTAACGAGCTACATTTTTAAGCGGGGTAATTATACAGGACGTTGGCGTTGGGTTGTGCATCGGAACAAAAAGTTTCCACGTGAATTAATTTTCAGTCAGATTTACAAGAATGTACACAAGATTAAAAGTGGAAAGCCTCAAGACCTCAAGGCGCTTCTCCTTTATTTGAGGAGTGTGAGCCAACATTTTAACAGAACACTGAGTGCCTGTAGAGAGGAAGAAGATGGGCCGAACATGGATGTGATTGAATCTGACCACAGTAGTGGAGAGTACCAGTGAACGTTTATCTGATCAGTTCTGTGTATCTTTAATGTAACTTAATCTTTCGTTCTGTAAAAAAATTAGTGTAGTATGCGGTTTATTAAGTACAATTAATGCACCTATCGAGTCATTCCTTCATACGCCCAGCTGCTTTTTCTGAAAAACAGTCTATGTCCGTAAGGACTGTAATTTGACAAAAAATCGTTTTAGCTACACTCAAAGGTAAGTAAGTACAGTATCATAAAATTATTTAGACATTCCCAAGAAGCAACATTAAAATGTAATTGACGGGAACGTTTTTGCGCTCTCCTGAAAGATGTAAATTTTTGACAAGTCGTTTTTGTTAAGAAGTCTTGAATTGTTAGCAATTACTTAAGGAGCAATTTCTTATCTTACATGAGGCTTTATGAGAGCATCCTGAAAACTCCTTCTGTATTCTTGTACCGCAAGGAAGCAAGGGAGAGGATGTTATTATGGGTGGCCGGAATCCTCTTTCCACAACAGAAATGCACATGTGGGTTAATACGGTTCTTTACTTACATGAACTGGCAATTTTACCTAACTTGAATAGAGTCAATGTTTTATGGTACAAGCTCATCAGTAATAGTCCTCTTGCAGACGGATGTAAAGTCAATTCTGGTTGGGGTAACTAGTCCCGCTATGGTCACTAATCTGGTTTGGTTCAAAAGCAGACACTGAAGTCTTGGATGCTGAGTCCAAACAAATCAAAGGGATTTAAACCAAATCTTGACCAACACAGTTAAATTCACTGTCCAGGGGTGAGATTTGTAAATGGCAAGCGAACTACACTGTCCAAGCACTGGAATTTCCTGTCCATTGTAAGCAATGAGGTACTCGCTAGATTTAAAAAGGCGTGGTGAGCGTAACTGTGCGTACGTGATACGATTAAGCAAAGTTAGTGAGGCACCTGTGTCTAACTGAAAGTTCACACGACCGCCAGCAATTCGTAATGAGGCAAATAGTTTGTTAGAACGTCGTTGCACAGCACTAGGGCGAGATGGAGACACAACCTTAATCCATTTTTGTCAGGTCCTGTTGTAGGTTTTGAAAACATAGCGTTGACTGCATGTGTACGAGCCTGTTTTTTCTGGGATTGAGCAAAATTAGCGTTTTTGCGCCGTTGCAAACAAACTGCTTGGACATTGCCCTCTTTTCCCCACTGGTGTAGCACGTGGCGTCATGTGATGGGCAATCCCGTCTTCTATGGCGAGCAAGACATCAGGGCAAGACTTCACTAAATTCACAGGCCTGTTTGCATGTCTACGTGGCTGACGTGCGGCTGTGTACGCGCCTGTTGTCTCTTTGGAGCTGTCACGAACAAGGGGCGACCCGACCCGACAAATCAGGGTCTGGTCAAACTTATCGGCTGTTCTAAGATCTGCAATACTTGGGGAAGTGATGGATCAGAATACTTTAAGATCCGTTCCCGTATTCTGCTATCTGGGACATTGAATGTATTGCATTTCTTATCATCAAATAACTGTAAAAGTTGCCACTACTACACTTACATTTACACTTGCTAGTCATGCCCGTTAATTCTGTGTACCACTGGCGGGACATCTGTTCCGGCCTTTTTTGCAAACAAAAGAACTGATATCTAGCTGCAGCTACTTGAACTTCCTGGTCATAGTAAATGCAGCGATTACTTGGTCATAGACGAGTTCGTCGGGAGACGCGATTGGGAATAGTTTTTGTATTAGTCTGAACACTGGGAACCCGGCAATGGAAAGGAAGTATAATAACTTTAACGGTACATTGGACACGATGAACTTGACAATGTGCTTGGAACTGAGTCAGGTATTCGATCCATTTCTCCTCTGTTTGCTTAAATTGCCGGAACGTCGGTATTCTGGTCGGTCCATCCTGTTTCTTTTTTCCCCGCCTACCCAGTCTTTGAATCCTTTCTCCCCCCCGAGTCCTATTGCTTTCCCTTCCACCGCCTTCGTAGCTCCTTCTCGCGTCCGCCTTGCCCCCCCCCCCCCCCCGTTTTTTTTTTCTGTGTCGTCTCCCTGAAGATGTCGGACAGCAAACCCGTGAAGACCATTTACGGTATCCATATTTACTGCTTCGAGAATCACGCGTTCGCCGTTCGATGTATATCTATCGGAGGCAGGTCGCAACTTTGATATGCAACGTTTCTTGGAAATTACGTTTTTCAACTACTGTCGTATGTCTAAAAGCTCATTCGTCGAGCTGCTGCGCATACTGGGCACAAAAATATTACATCAAGATACTATGGTTCAAAAATGGCTCTGAGCACTATGGGACTCAACTGCTGAGGTCATTAGTCCCCTAGAACTTAGAACTAGTTAAACCTAACTAACCTAAGGACATCACAAACATCCATGCCCGAGGCAGGATTCGAACCTGCGACCGTAGCGGTCTTGCGGTTCTAGAGTGCAGCGCCTTTAACCGCACGGCCACTTCGGCCGGCTCAAGATACTATAATGAGAAAATGTGTAGCAGTGGAAGAGAGGTTGTCAGTTTCATTAAGGCAAGAAAAGTATTTTAAATTTTTAATCATACATACCACGTTCATTAAAGCATATCTTACATAATAGCTTAATTTTCATCTATGTGTCTCAGCTCCAACAAATCGCTACTATTAATTGATTCTTGTGAGTAAGAGGATTCTGGTAAATTTTATTAGCTGTGGCTAATTCACCCGAAGGGCTCATTGCAGGTGTCGATGTTGCCTCTAAAGATGCTTGACCATGGTCATGCCGTTGATCTCAGGAACTGGTTGATGGGCAGCCGTGTTGAACGTAGCAATTGTGGATATGTCTTGTTGTTAGGATCGTGCACTAGTGGATGGATGCATCTGCTGCGCCTTTTGGTAGTGTGTGCTGAAATTTTCCTGACCCATAATTTGAAACCCATGGATACTGCCTGATTCTGACAGTTGTGTTCATAAGTTATGTTCTCAACAATAAGTTTTGCTCGTGATTGTGGGTCATGAAAGAAGGAATGAGCGATAGCTGAAAAGAGTCATCTTCATCAACTGCTCTTGGCACAGTTTGGTTACGACTCTTATTTCTTTCTTTAAGGACTTGCAAAATTTCATCATCGTAGTTTCCTTTTGTCCTTCTTTGATTTGAAGAAACCCTACTTTGATTATTTGATACTGTTATCTGAGATTCCTCTACATTCTCTTCACCTTCTGGTAATGACAGTTCTGTTTGTGATATTTGCGAATGAGGCATTAGCAACAGTAGTTGGTCGAAATAGATGTACTTTCGCCTTTTATTTGCAGAGCTTCCCACACTTTCCTCTGCAAAGCTAGTTCTCGTCTGAAGCAATTATGGAGAGAACCCCATCTTTTCTACTCGGTAACACAATATCTACGCCCGTGCCTAGTTATTTTTCTTTCTTATTTATAGCTGGCAACAGGCAGCTCTTTCATATATTTACGTTATCAATATTTGCTTGGTACGTTATCAGTATTTGCTTTGTGAATCAACTGTATGCAAAACTGAGGATGTCGAGCTCTTTGGAAAATCTTGAAGGAATAGTACATACGATCTCCAACAGAGGAATCACTTTTGGAAATTTCAGTGGATTTTTCTGGAAAGACCAGTTTTCCTAAATGTTTGGGAGCGATTTGTGGTAATCGTACACGCATCCAAATGCTGACCACGTCGGATTTAGACTACATTTTTAAACAATATTTTTCTGTGATACCCAAAGCTGCGTTGAACGTAGATTACTGCTTCACATATGGTGATATAGAAGCTTGGGGCAAATCTAGCGACCCTAATGTGTGTTTAGTTGAAGGTCGCTTGAATATACCAGGCAGTCAACAGTTACCTCATGAATCATGATGAACATGGTAAATTTATGTCATTTCTTTCCATAGGAGACGAGGCACTTTCAGCATCAACGGACACTTTGAGATCTTATCGATCTTTGGATGTGGAGAAAAGGATTTTTAACAATAGGTTATGTAGGGCAAGACGTATCATGGAATGCACATTTGGAATTTCAGCTGGTAATTGTAGGCTATACCACAGAAGCTTAGACGTTAGTCTGGAACATTGTATTCATATAATTAAATCAGCATGTGTTCTACACAACTTTGTAAGGAAGAAAGACGGTATTTGCTTTGAAGATACCGCCCTTGGAAAGTATGTCACTGCAAGACACAAGAGGTACAAATATAAAAATGCCGATTAGGGATTATTTCGCCAATTAATTTACGTCATCGCAAGGATCAATTCGTTGGCAATATGATAAAGTGTAGCAAAGTAATAAATAAGTAAAGTTGGAATTTTCTTACCAATCAGTTCCACATATACTTCCATAGTCTGTTGTTATTTGCATTTATGCCGTGATATTCTGCACGGGAAGTTTCATACAAAGGACGACGTTTCTGAAATTCAATACCAGCCTCTCTGTACCAGTATTCATTATTAACACAACGCATCAGCACATCATGACTACTAAACTGATGGTCGTGCTTAAGGTCATTTAAGTACGTATGTCTCATTGTCATCGGGTCGACTAGGTGGGAAAATGGACATGCGTCATCTTTTTTTAATCGGCCCGACTATTTTGTAGGTCGCGTGCTTGCGTGTATTAGATTAGATGATGTCTGTTACAATAAAGAAAATACAGGATGACTGACCAGTGGTCGTGTGTGTGCTGCTTTCACAGTAAACACGAAGTTCTCTCGATGTTCTCGATAAAATTCAGTGCCTAAAACATAAATATGATGCATTATTTGAAAAAGGCAACAAAGTAAACCTGAAATAAGCGACACTCGCGCTCTGCATTCCAGTTCAAAAACAAATTGCAACAACAAATAGGCCCACTGCATACAGTTTGAAACCACCGACCGTTAGTGTCAGTATTCCGCCTAACAACAATTCTGATGCTGCAAAAAGGTACAGCAAAACAGACTGAAAAAATTTCCAACAATATAAAAATGGTTACTGGTACCGGTAGTGAAATGATTGATGATAAGAATAAAAACAAGATACTGCTATCATCTGATAGCCATGGGTGTGGATTAGGGTGGCCCTTATTTTTTCAGCTTTCACAAAATTTACGTCCCACCATCCTATTTTGTTTCAATCGATACGAAAAAGATACGTACAAGATTTCAGCTCAATCCGACAACTACAAAACGACCCCCATCGATCACATAGTTTTGAATTTTGTGCTGTGTGGATTTTGCTACGCAATTTGTCAGTATCACTGTCCCTTAACTCACGAGGTGTGGTCTCTCATACCGCGCGAAAATTTTCGAACTCCCTCTCCAAGGCCAGTTGGGGTGGAATGCTTTTATGCACCCCTTACCTTCCTTAAATTGCCAAGCCTAGGATGTTTTGTCGTCTGTTGCGTTATCACTTTCTGTGTTTATTGTTGACACGTTTTATTGATAGGCGTTGGAGTCTCCTAGACCGCGCCTCTTGGACCACGTACCTGTTTTCTTCGGTACGGTACCGTATAGCTCAAAATGTGTTCACACGAATTTGTCAGTTTTAACTTTCCCGAGCTTGGTGAAATTGTTAGTCAGTCTATGGAGGAAGGTGTCAGTGATATAGATCAAGAAATAAAAGGAAAAGACGAAGCTTTTACATTAGCCAGTGATCACAGTTCTGCTACCGAACAAGAGTATCATTCAGAGGAGAACTTCACGAAAGTTGTGACGGGGATGAGTCTGCTTTTTCAATGAAATACTTAATATGTCTATTAAATTCGAATGTGTTCTGAGTGGTGATGAGAAAAATGTAGTTCCAGCAATTAATGTGAATTTGACAGAGTTTCTTTTTGTATCTACCGGGGGAATCTTTATGTGCAAATTTAAACCCTGGAATTTAGTTCTATATGGAAATTTATTTGCTACAGAGATTGTATAATTTTTCAGAATGTGGAATTCAGTACTCTAACAATCCATTAATGTGTACTATTTAAAACAACCACGGAAAATTATGTGCTTTTGTGTGATAAATAGTAAAATGCTGCAGGCTTTGTTTAGTGCAATAAAATAAACTAGAAGCATTTAAACAACACTTAAATAACTGTGAAAATGAATATTATGTAGCATAAATTAAAAATTTCATATAATTTTTGCCTTAAATCTCGGTTTAAACATTAGGGTCCCAGACACTCCACTTCGTGGTATACGTTACAGAAAAGACAGCTCTCGAGTTAAGGGTTGTTATTAAATCAAGTCTTATAAGAGATACTTGTTTTTAATAACCCTGATTTAAGACCTTTATTCTAAAATTATAATATGTATCATAATTTTATTAATAGTGAAACATTAATCGTGTTAGTAGCCAGGTGAGAGTAAGAGTGTCTGTCTCTTATTGATTTGGAGAATACTGCGCGGCCTAGCGGCAACTAGAAAGCATTTGTAGGGGAAGGAATAGAAGAAAGGGGATTATGGCAGAATATGAGCTTGGAGAAAGACTAATTTGAGTTCTACAATAAATTTGAGGTGGTAATAGCGAATATTCGGTTCAAGAATCATAGAGCAGGAGACATACTTGAAAAGACAGGGAGACAAGGGAAGGTTCCACCTGTGTTACTTCATGTTCAGACAGAGATACCGAAATCAGATACTCGGTTGTTAGGTGTACCCAGGTGAAGTTATGAACTCAAATCACAATTTAAGATTGATGAAGAGTAGACTGAAGTTTAAGAGAATCGTCCGAAAGAATCAATTTCGAAGGAAGTACTGAGGAATGACGAGACACGTCTCGGGTTCGCTAATGATGTGGACACTGCAATAAGGAACACCAGAGTAAGCAGATCATATGAAGAGGAGTGGACATCTGTACAAAGATGTTGAACAGACAAACCTAGGTACAAGGAAGGTAACTGCAAGGAAACCATGGGCAACAGATGAAATACTTCAGTTGATCGATGAAAGAAGAAAGTAGAAAAACTTTCGGGGAAATTCAGGAATAAAAGTCAGTTAGGAATGAAATCTATAGGAAGTGCAGGGAAGCAAAGGCCAAATGGTGGCATGAAAAATGTGAAGAAATCGAAAATGAAATAATTGTTGAAAGGACTGAATCAGCATATAGCAAAGTCAAAACATCATTTGGTGAAATTAAAATGCAAGGGTGGTAACGTTAAAAGCGCAATGTGAATTACAGTTACATGGAGAGGAGAGAGCAGATAGGTGAGAAGAGAACATTGAAGACCCCTATGAGTGGGAGAGCTCGTCTAATGACGTGATGGAAGAAGTAATCTCGCTTCCCGCGCCCGGGTTGGATTCCCGGCGGGGTCAGGGATTTTCTTTGCCTCGTGATGACTGGGTGTTGTGTGCTGTCCTTAGGTTAGTTAGGTTTAAGTAGTTCTAAGTTCTAGGGGACTGATGACCATAGATGTTAAGTCCCATAGTGCTCAGAGCCATTTGAACCATTTGAAGAAGTAACAGTAGTCGACAGTGATGACAGAGGGAATCCAGTATCAGTCAGGATTTATTGGCTCTGGAAGACTTGAGATCAAATAAGGCGGAAAGGAAAGATAAAATTTCATTGGAATTCCTAAAATCACTGGAGGGACTGGCAACCAAACGATGGTGCACAGAATCAATGAGAATGACGACATACCACCATCTACACAATTCCGAAGACAGCAAGGACAGATAAGTGCGAATACTATCGCACATTCAGCCAAACATATCATGCATCCCAGCGCCTGGCAAGAGTAATATACGGAAGAATGGATCAGTTAGGCTTTAGAGAAGGTAAAGGCGCCAGAGAGGCAGTTCTCACGTGGCACTTGATAACTGAAGCCAGGTTGAAGAAAAAAGAAGGTCAGTTCATAGCGTTTGTCGACCTACAAAACCCCTTTCTACAATGTCAAATGGTGCTAGATGTTTGAAATTCTGAGAAAAGTAGGAATAAGTTATAGGGAAATACGGGTAATATGTGAGAATTATAAGAACCAAGAGGGAACAATAAGAATGGAAAACAAAGAACGAAGTCCTCTGATCAAAAAGGGTGCAAGGGTGGGACACTATCTTTCGGCGTACTGTTCGGTCTATATCAGGCTCGTCCTAACTGTGCCCCTGGGGCGCTAGCGCCCGCGATCGCCCGCGGCCAGCGCCCCGGGCGAGTTCGTATGTTGCTGCAGTGGCTGGGCCGTGCCGCTTAGCTGGCCGTGCGGAGCGCCCGAACGCCAGCCGATATATATATTTGTCCGCCCGTTTTCCCTTCGGGCAGAGGACGTCTCACAAGTGCTTCAACTAGAGCTGATTGTCCTACAGTGCCATATCCGCCTGAAGGACCGCTTTCTTATGTGTAACTTCCTAAAACTAAGAACCGTTCATTCCTTGGCGATAAAAATTTGACCAGTTCTTTGAGGTTAGCAGTCTCACGGAGTATTGTACCAAGCCTAGACAAAATCGTTTCCTCGAAAAAGAAAAACGTGTAAAATGTTAATTGTCTTCTTTAACAATGTTGACTGTAAGAATAAAAGAGCTTTATAACCTTAATTCTATTTTAATAAGTTTTCAAACTTTGTCAGTTATAATTATTACGTACAAAACAGCAAACTAAGGATCCGATTTCTAAACTTTGAAAAGGGATAAAAAATATTGTAGCACGAAGTATAACAAGAAATACTTACTTGTAACTACTAACAGTAAGAATGAGACTCTATATCCCTTACATAAAATTAATTCTGAAATAGAATATTTTGTTTACGTTAGATCTGACCGTGGGATAGTCCAGCGCAGAGCAGTGCTGTGCGGTCTCTCTCTCTCTCTCTCGCTCTCGCTCTCGCTCGCTCCTATGGCGACACTAGCGACACACGGTCGCGGACGGGGCGCTGAACTACACTGTCTTATGCCCGCCGGGCGCGATTCTTGGATGAGCCTGGTATATACATTGAAGAAGCAATGACGGAAATAGAAGAAAGGTTCAAGAATCAAGAACAGGATTAAAATTCAGGGTGGAAGGATATCAGTGATAAGATTCGCTGATGACTCTGTTGGATGGAATGAACAGACTAATGAGTACAGAATATGGATTAAGAGTAAACTGGAAAAATACAGAGGTAATGAGAAGTAGCGGAAATGAGAATAGCGAGAAACTTAACATCAGAATTGAGGATCACGAAGTTAAGGATTTCTGAAAACTTGCAAGCAAACTAGCACAGGGAAAGAGGGAATTCCAGAATGAGGTTTTTCACTCTGCAACGGAGTGTGCACTGATATGAAACTTCCTGGCAGATTAAAACTGTGTGCCGGACCGAGACTCGAACTCGGGACCTTTGCCTTTCGCGGACAAGTACTCTACCATCTGTGGTACCCAAGCACGAGTACCCTCCACCCCCCCCCCACCCCCCCCCCCCCCCCCCCGTCCACACCTTCACTTCTGCCAGTTTGGAAGGTAGGAGACGAGATACTGGCAGAAGTGAAGCTGTGAGAACGGGACGTGCGTCGTGCTTGGGTAGCTCAGATGGTAGAGCACTTTCCCGCGAAAGGCATAGGTCCCGAGTTCGAGTCTCGGTCCGTCATACAGTTTTAATATGCCGGGAAGTTTCAAAGAGGGAATTGCTGGCCAAGAGAATGTACTGGTATCAAACATCGGCCTTAATTTGAGGAAGAAATTTCTGAGTATGTACGTTTGGAACATAGCATTGTATCTTACTGAATCGTGGACAATGGAAAAACCGGAAGAGAAGAGAATCGAAGCATTTGAAATGTGGTGATACAGAAAATGTCGAAAATCAGATGGACTCATACAATAAGGAATGAAGAGCTTCTGTGCAGATCCGGCGAAGGAAGGAACATTTGGAAAACACTGACGCGAAGAAGGGACAGTGATAGGACGTGTGTTAAAGCATCAGGGACTATCATCTATGGTACTAGAAGGAATGTATTGGGTAAAAACTAAAAACTGCAGGGGGAGATAGAGATTCGAATTCATCCAACAAATAATTGAGAACGCAGAGACAAGTGCTACTCAGTAATGGAGAGGTTGACGCAGGAGAGGAATTCATGGTGGGCTGCATCACGACAATCAGGACACAAAAGAAAGGCATAACGAGCTGTTTGCCAGGCCGTGAAGGGCCGAGGGAGGGGCATGTAGTCAGCCGTTTTGCAGAATTTCCAAACCGTGGAGGCGCTACTATTCGGTCAAGTACCTCCTCAGTTGGCATCGCGAGACTGAGTTCACCCTGTACCCATCCTCCCACCAAGAAAGAATCCTTGGCAATCAAACGTGGGTCCTCTGCTGGTAGCCATCTACGCTGACCGTTCGGCTACGGAGACAGACTATTGATAGATGCTAGGGAAATAATATACAGAAATAAGACGCACTACTGGTAACAGAACCAGAGCAAAATGTGCATTAGGCCTTTTTATACTCGACATTTACATTTTACTCAGTATTGCTGCAAGAATGAACAAGGTCGGATTTGTAGATGAGAGGGTGACCTCCACTTCGATCCAAAATAATCGGCGATATTAAATTGCAAGGGAATTTTAACGACTTTTCAGTCAAATGATTCTACTAGATATGGAAACGCACCGCACCATCATCCGTCAGAACTGACCAACAACTTGAAAAAAAATTTAAAAAACATCCTGTATCTGCTAATTAGCGTTAGCGTGTTCAAACCGAACGTGTGAGCACGACTGCACGCGAAAGGTAGCACAGGTACACGTGCACACATGAGATACGTGGCCAAAGCAAAAATTATTTGGGGGGTAAGTACGGTTAAAAGATGACAAAACTAACATTTTTCACAAAGGTAAATTTTGCTCCTTTTCATGAATTATGGCATAATCAGCGCATTTTAACGTTACTCGGCTTATCTTTATTGGTTTTTGTCCCAAAAAGTCCGGAAAGTTTCCACAGTGTTATAAGAAAGGATGTGAGAACGGAGGCAACAACGACATGTTCTGTTAAGCGACTGTATGACCAAGTGCAATTCTTCATATTATACGTATTGCTAAGTGTTTGAACTTTTGGTCTGAAAAAAAAAAAAAAAAAAAAAAAAAAAAAAAAAACACGGGATGTGCTTCGAACATTTGCTGTGAATGTTGCATCTGCGTACGTACATAGTACAGTCACCAATTCTGGATTGTGCGACTGCAGACACGCCCTGCCACAGCCTCTGTTTCTCTGCTTCTCTGCCTCGTGATGACTGGGTGTTGTGTGATGTCGTTAGGTTTAAGTAGTTCTAAGTTCTAGGGGACTGATGACCATAGATGTCAAGTCCCAAAGTGCTCAGAGCCATTTGAACCATTTGAACAGCCTCTGTTTACTACCTCACAACCGAAACTGCTTCCTTTCAGACCTGAACAGCCCGCGCTATGGTTAGTCACTGCGGAGTTCATACTTGTATTTACTCCACTGAGCATCCTCGACGTCGACACCGGATTCTACATCTTCATTTGTCATCTGGCAGAACATGCAGACTTAATCAGTGACGCCATCTTGGCACCACCTTCCCACAAGTACGACGTAGCCAACATGACATTGCTAAAATGGCCCTCCAGGACACCCAAGCAGCAGTTCAATCAGGGCTATCTGTGACGAACAATTAAATGACAGAATACCGTTACAGCTTTCGGACGACTCCGATCTACGCTGGACGTCAACTTTAAGCGTCCTTCAGACACAGCGATAAATCTCGCGGCTACTAAACCGCGCGGGTTTCATTTAATTGAGTATCGTCGTATGTGTTCAGACGTAACCTCGTGGTTTGTCCTACCGCACGGTAACCGTATTTCATCCGCCGGAAAATAAAACCGCGCTCGCGCAATTCTGTTTTTGTGGAACTCAGCGAGAGCGTCTAGTTTCGTTGCGAGCACCGCGGGGTCCGGACCTCTCAACACCACAAGCTTGCAATGGATCGCTCCGTAACTGAATTATTTATCGATCAAATAGAGAAACGACCTACAATATGGGATTTTCAGAGTGATAAATATTGTAATAAAACTGCCAGAAATCAAACTTGGCAGGAGTTGGTGGGCATATTATGATGGAGATCCGTTGAAAAAAATGGTATTTTTGTTAAGTAGGTACGTATTCAACCAAAATGAACGTATATAAAATTTTATTTTTGTACCTTGCCATGCAGCACGCTCACAAAGATATGAGCGAATTTATCTCTAACATTCAAAGATGACAGTGTCCCTTTTCCTCCATGCAAGAAATTTAGATTAACCATGGGTGCAGTATATAAAGTATCTTCATACTTTATACCATCTCTAGTCCGCACAAAGTTGTTCAGTACACAACAGCTTTCATTATGTTTTCAGAAAAGTTTGTGTTTATATTTATGAGCCTGTGATAAATACGCCACTTGTTTGACAAAATATCGAAAATGCACTCTTAAGTAACGTCGGGCTCTCGATAACCTATAGTTAGAAATACGTTTTTCGTATGGTAAACATTTACCTGCTTAGTATCCCATTAAATTTTCCGCTAAGCTGAGCTCTTTATCTCCAACTACAACGTAAGGCAGAGGTATTGGGTCTACACAAGTTTTCGATTTTGGTATATTTAATGACTTTTCTATTAATCTTTCATAAAATATAGAATTTTTAAATATAGCGAAAGCACTGCCCTTCCCTGAAAATTTGCGAATCTTTCGATGTCATCAGCTGTTTTCTTCCACCAATGTTCAGTCGGTTCGGTCTTGACTTTCATGTACCAACTCTTTCCATAATGTTCTACATGTTTCTCGGCGATATTCCAGGGCAATAGTTGTAGCTAGTGTCTCCAAATGAACAATCCGTTCCAAGATATTTCAAATAGTCGAATTAATAAATCATATTATTTTCAGGTGTACGCTACAAAAAAATGGAAGAACATATGTGATTGTTGTAATAAGGAGCACAAGAAAATAATAACAGCTCCCCCAGGTTCAAGTTCTCGTAAAGGATCACAGTATATGTATTTTTCAAGACTTTATTTTCTGCAGAAGAATGTAGACAGCAAAGAAGTCACTGTTAGTATGAAAAAGCACCACAGCAGAAGTCAGTAAACGCAACCTAAAGTCAATAATGAGGCCAGTGAAGTCAATAGTGAGGCAAGTGGAGTTTACGCTACTAAACCCACTGAAAAACATGAACCCAAACCAAAGAAAACCAGATTTATGACAGAAGACCGAATAAGTGAATTAACAGAAAACAGTATCCAGTCAAAAGAATATTGAGAAAGAACTACAAGAAAACTGTGTTTCGAAACAAGATGATGATAAACTTTTTTGCTTGTCACAATACAAAGAGCTAAAGAACGTACCGGAAAACAGGCGTTTAGCAACCAAAATTGAATTGCTTCATGTGATACAAAAAGGGCAAGTTTTACCACCTCCTCTTCGCAACAACTGTCGTCAGATTATACCTACCACAGCATACTGGCATAGTCAGCAATATTCAAACCCGGCAAGGGTATTTTACTGCACCTGAATCAGCTTCTGAAGTCATAGCGCCATCATCCCAGTTTAGCTCTTCCTCGCATTCTTCCACCTTTATTAATTATATGCTGAATTTGATGAACAACAATAAATAAGTATCTGACATCAAAGTAATTACGTGTTTTTCTTCTGGTAACACACTTCGTCTCAAGTCGGCACCTGGAGTCTTCATACATAAAGCATCACAGTTCATACACAGGTCGCTTCGAAATCCCAAAAGGGAAACACCTGTGTTTGACATCCTGATTAATGACAAAACCAAGAACCGTTTCGATTAACGGCGTGAAATCTGCTGAGTTTTCAAAGAATAGCGACCATGGCGGCACAGACGACGATGACAACTGCTATCAATCAGTACCTGATGCACAGATGGTAACTCCCAATACATTCCACACCACCGCCATTCGTCTTGATTTCAGCGACCTCAACCCAGACATCACTGTCAAGCTCATCCGTAACGATCTCTGGCTCACGGCTTGCAACGATGACAACGCACACAACATGTATACGAGAATCGGTCCGGCTGTCCCCTACAGTGCAGCCACAGCTGGTCATGCACACCTGTGCACGCCGGCTCACTCAAACATAGAGCAGAAATATCTCCGGAATGAGCATTGCACATGTTGTCAACATTAACATGGAATTGCCACGTGGTCTCTGGATACTGCCGTTTGTTTATGCTTTTTTGCAAAGTTCGAAACTTATATTTATTGCGTGTTCGCCATTTTTTAATTCGTAACAAGAATATGAATTACTGTTCTTGCTACAGGTGCATGGAAGGAGAAAAAGTTTTTGTTATATGAATGCTTTGATGTACGATGCTGCATTTTGAATAAATGTTTTAAATCTGTCATGGTCTGTGCAAAATGTGCCTAATTTCTTGTTAGTAATACTCATAAAAGTCTGTTTAAACCCACAGTTCGAAAAATGACCATTTCTTTTGACAGTTGTGAACCTCAGAAAAGACGTAGAAGATAGGCTCTTTTCCTCTTTATACATTTCTGATATCTTGTCACCTGCGTAATTTGTGGCCACTGTTTTAAACTGAAATATATAGTGTGTATCAAAAAGAATAATCGGATATAAAAAATCATAACTATTATGTTATCTGAGATATGTGCGTGAACAACGTGCTATTGGAAAGAGCAAAACAGTGTCCGCCCACTTCAGTTCTAGTAAAAATGGTGCCGAGACAACAGAAAGCGTTTTGCGCAGTGTGGGTTAGTAATAACTGTTCAGCGTGACTTTCATACTAGGCATGGTGTGAATCTTCCTACAAACAGAGCATTAGACGGTGACATGAACAATTCCGAGAAACAGGTTGTTCTGTGTAAAGGCAAATCGCCGGGCCATCCCTGAGTGTCTGACACAGACGAACACACCCGCAATAGTTTCACAAGGAGTCCGTAGATATCGTCCGCCGTGCAGCTCGATAGCTCAGCATACCCCCAATGTCCGTCTAGTGTGTGTTGCGTCGACGTTTGCGCATGAAACCATACAAAATTCAGCTACTGCAATCTCTTCGTGAAGGTGTCAAACAACAACGTGTGGAGTTCTGTGATTTCATTCTTGGCAAGATGGAGGTTGACAGTTTTCTTCCACGGTTAGTGTTTAATGACGAGGCAACATTCCATTTAAATGGAAAGGTGAACCGTCATAATGTAAGAATATGGGGTACGGAACAACAACATGAAGCTGTACAACATGAGAGGGACTCTCAAAAATATAATGTGTTTTGTGCAGTTTCACGGAAAAAGGTATATGGTCAATTTTTCTTTGCCGAGAACACCGTTACAGGAAGCACATATCTCGGTATGCTTGAGAACTTTCTTTCCCAACAGTTGGAGACTGATTCGAACGACTTATTTACCAGTAGGATGGGGCACTGCCACTCTGGCATATGGAAGTGGGGGAAATTTTTAAATCAAAGGATTTCTGAACGATCGATCGGTCGCACTGGACCGAATGATTCAGCCTTACGTTACTGGCCTCGAAGCTCACCGGACCTGACTGTATGTGATTATTTCTTGTGGGGGTTTCAAAACACTCTGTTTATGTACCTTGGTTACCAACATCAATGACTGAACTGATACATTCCATAGTTTTGCAAGCTGTAACTCAAGACATGCTCGCTACAGTGTGAGATCAATTTGAATACCTCATTGACATGTGCCGTACATCTCAAGGGGGGCATATTGAACACCCGCGAAAAGATATGAAAAAAAATGCTTTTTGAGTTTCCCATTCATCAAAAAACAAAATTGATTGTATATGTTTATTAGTTTCAGAAACATAGACGTGCGAGATCGGATGATTCTTTCTGATACACTCTGTACTTCCCATTTGGTACTATGTAAGAAGAAACAGCTTCTTGTTTTATGTAAAGCAAAATGTTCATATAATATCCCACTCCTGGTCAGATAGGATGTTTTGCAAAATGGAGAAGAAAACCTGTGTGTGTGTGTGTGTGGGGGGGGGGGGGGGGGAAGGTGGGGCGGGGGCGGGGGCGGGAGCTCCAGCTTTTTTCAACACAGAAAATGGAATATGAAGTGAAGATATATCAAATACTGTACACAAAAGCCGGAGAATGTGACATGTTGTACTGAGTGAAATTTCAGTAGTCATCTTAAATACATTTTCTTCTACAGAGCAATTGCTTTGCGTATTTTCATCAGAGCTGTGGTATCCTCATACCCAGGTAGTATATTCTGCTTTGGAAGTAAGCCAATAAGAAATCAACAGGCTGAATGTGAATCACAATAATGGGGATCAAAAATCAGACACAAAAAGGGGAAAAGAAAAAACACACTCACACAGTGTAACCAAAGAACAAAACGAGTTGCTTTGTTGACTTTTACTTTCAATTTATTGTCTTCACCATTTGATTAACAAGCGCAAAACCGGTCGGTGTGGCCGAGCGGTTCTAGGCGCTTCAGTCTGGAACCGCGCGACCGCTATGGTCGCAGGTTAGAATCCTGCCTCGGGCATGTGTGTGATGTCCTTAGGTTAGTTAGGTTTACGTAGTTCTAAGTTCTAGGGGACTGATGACCTTAGATGTTAAGTGCCATAGTGCTCAGAGCCATTTTTTGAACAAGCGCAAAATATTGTTATATGAGTTGTCATCTATGTGTGCAGTCCACTTGCCTTGATGCTGTTAAATGGCCCGAGACTAAAGAACTAAAATAAATGTTACAGGAGCAACGGCATTATAAGTTCACGCAATATACTGTGTGTTAAGGGGGCTGTAATGTGTGGGATACATCTGGCTTTGTAGTGCATTTAATGCATTTAACTGGATATAGGACTTCTTATTCACTTTTCACTTACTCTGTAATGTAGTGGGAAGCAAAGGCGTTAAGTATATACTTCGAATAAGCAAAACTGTGCACTAGCCTATCAGAAATACGAAAATAAATCCAGAAAAAATGGAATAAAATGATGAAGCTGGTGATATAATCCCTAATATGCGGCAAATTCGATGGTTTTCATACACTGTCAGTGGTACTGGCTTGCTATCAACCAATACTATCACAGCAAAAAGTTTACATCAGACCTGGTAATACTATTACGTGTCGTGTAACAGCGAAAAATTGCTGCCGCTGACCTAGATACTAAAAAAATGGGTTCATCTGAGCTCTGACACTTGCCGCAAAAAACCTCTTCAAAGTTCTGTTCTTGGTTTCTTCCATTTTTCTTCAAACCGGTATATTCCAGGTATCAAATAAAAATTGTTATGAAGTTTACGAAACGTCAACGCCAAATTCACGGCACCTAAGAAAAGAATCTATCTATACTAGTGGTGTAATGATATTCTAAATGTACAGGGCTCCTCGCAGACAAGCCTATGGCGTCCTGAAATCATATGACCAGGCTGTCAATTTAGGTTGAGAACACAAAATCAGTTCTGAGCTTCTAAGTGCTCTCTCCAGATATAGTTCTCTACTCTATGCACTCAAACGATGAAGTTGATGCAACGTGTTTCCCCTCCTGTGCTCCTCATTACGGGGTGGTGGGGAAGGGGGGGTGGGTTACGAGGTGGCGGGGAAGGGAGGGGGGGTCGATGGCAACATGCAGCGGTGGCGAGTGAAAGGTTTATCTGTCGACGGAGCAAATACTATTTTTTTTTTCTTTCTTCATGGGACTTCCTGTAATTCCTAGATTCTGCTAGTGATCATATGATGCCATATGACAATATATCCATATTCTTGTCTGAGTGGTGCCTAATACACATCATGCTTTGTTCATGTGATATTTCTATATTTAAATTTGACATCCCTTTGGAGATGGTTGACTGCAGTGGAACAACAGTAGAATGTGAAATAAATTGACGGTTGCACTGTTAGAGAGAAACTGGACGTCTGGACAAATATAACGGCACAATTTAATTCTACTCCAGGTAAGATTAAATTTTATTTGATTCATAAATTAATAAATTTATGGGTAATTTTCAAGAAGCCTTGGGTATCGAAGTGGCGCTCACAGTGAGAGCGATATATATCGAACATTCGACTGTCGAGGCGACAAGTTTGGATATTATTTTTTGAACTCGAGAATGAGATTTTCACTCTGTAGCGGACTGTGCGCTGATGTGAAACTTCCTGGCAGATTAAAACTGTGTGCCGGACCGAGACTCGAATTCGGGGCCTTTGCAAGTAAAGCTGTGAGGACGGGGCGTGAGTCGCGCTTGCGTAGCTAAGTTGGTAGAGCACTTGACCGCGAAAGGCAAAGGTCCTGATTTCGAGTCCCAGTCCGGCAGACAGTTTTAATCTGCCAGGAAGTTTCACTTTTTGCACTGTTTGCACTGACAACTTAGATGACAAACGCAGAACGTGGCAGTGAAAAGTTGGACGATAAATGACGAACGTGGTTTAAAATGAAGGCAATAAAAAAGGAACCGTAATATTACTACTTTTTCTTTCAGCAGTGTAATGAAGAAATTAGTAGATGACTTACCTTATTCGTCAGCGACTTCCTCAGTGTGAGTAACGCCGCGTCAGGTGTAGGCTGCTGGGAGCATTCCTTCCTTTCCGTATCAGGGGTCACCTCGTGAAATGTCTCTGAAAAATATGGCGAGAGTGTCACACAGATGAGATTTTCCTGATGGTCGTAAACTGTGGAAGTACAGCTGTTGGAAAATGTATAGTTAGTTCATTTCTCTCCCCCAGTCGGTCCTCTCTCTTAATGTATGATTGTAATGCCTTCCACAATCGCTCGATGTTTTTGGTGTGCACAGATGGATCGTATGAAGCTACAAACTCTGCTGAGTAATTCACGGACCATGATCGAAACCCTCATTCTTAAATTTCTGAAGTATTCAGTTACCACTTTTGTACCTGAAAGAATGAAATGTCTTAAAAGTGGTACTACGCCGAGAGTAAATACGAAGTAAAAAAAACTTTCTGGATTCCCAGTAGACCCACCAAACATCCATATGTGTTCTGCCTCCTTTTTAGGCGACGACCTCTGCCGTATTTGAGTAGCAATTTGCGACTCGTCATCCTTTACAATCTTGTTGACGCCACCGATGGCAACACTTTCATTACTTACCATTACATAACACACTTCACGACAAAATCCATACCTGGGCAAATGCAACTACACAGTTTAATTCAATCCAGGTAAGATTAAATTTTATTTGATTCATAAATTAATAAATTTCTATTACCATAGTAAACGAAAACTATCTTTCACGGTTCTTAGATTAATATAGCAATAACAATTCAAAATACACATAACACAAAGATAGGTTAGAATTTACCTACGGTGTCGGTGGCATTTTCTTGTGTGCTCATGTTCAGCTAACAGCATTAAATTTATTTTATGGGCAACACAAAAGAATATTTCCCTAATTACATGTAGTTGGGTTTTACAAAGAATATTGACATCAGTTCCCAGCATTTAACACGAGCACGTCACGTAAATGACGCGACACTGTATGTAAACTTATTTCCAAAACATACACTAGCAAGTACAAAATGTATTCATTTCAGTTATAGCGCAAAGAACGACCGCAGCACTGTTAACTTGCTATGAAAACATGAAAAGAAGGCTGAGGATGGACTTAGCAGAGCCCGCATTTCGTGGTCGTGCGGTAGCGTTCTCGCTTCCCACGCCCGGGTTCCCGGGTTCGATTCCCGGCGGGGTCAGGGATTTTCTCTGCCTCGTGATGGCTGGGTGTTGTGTGATGTCCTTAGGTTAGTTAGGTTCAAGTAGTTCTAAGTTCTAGGGGATTGATGACCTAAGATGTTAAGTCCCATAGTGCTCAGAGCCATTTGAACCATTTTTTGACTTAGCAGAGAAGAAGGTATAAGAGCATAAGACAGGAGGGGGGGAAGGCAGCATAAAAAAAGCACTAGGCAAAACTTCTTGAAATAGTTGGGTCGTCACTAAAGCCTCTTGACAACCCATTTGACATGGACTCGCAATACAGCGTGATGAATGTAGATGTGTTCGGAGAAGCGGCAGTTGATGATGCCAGCAGTATCGCCAATTACGGTACTGTAATTAATTTTCAAACAGCAGAGAACTTAATTCCACTTGAGATCATAATGTATGCTCCTGGGTAACCCCACCCCCAAGTGCAGCAACACCATCCAGATGGAATCGGCGAAGAATGTCCGCAAAACCTAAGGCAACTTCATCATCACGAATGGTCACAGGTTTCCAGAATGTGATTTTCGCTCTGCAGCGGAGTGTGCGCTGATTTGAAACTTCCTGGCAGATTAAAACTGTGTGCCGGACCGAGACTCGAACTCGGAGGAGAGCTTCTGTAAAGTTTGGAAGGTAGGAGACGAGGTACTGGCAGAAGTACAGCTGTGAGAACGGGGCTTGGGTAGCTCAGTTGGCAGGGCACTTGCCCGCAAAAGGCAAAGGTCCCGAGTTCGAGTCTCGGTCCGGCACTCAGTTTTAATCTGCCAGGAAGTTTCGGTCACAGGTTTGTTTGACCCGTGGGAGAGTGTTACAGTGATGCTGAAGACACTGAACTGGCAGACTCTTGAGGATAGATGTAAAATATCCCAAGAAAGTCTACTGACAAAGTTTCAAAAACCGGATTTAAATGACGACTCTGGGGACATACTAAAACCACCAATATATCTTTCACTTAGGGATCGTGAGGACAATATTAGAATAATTACAGCACGCACAGAGGCGTTCAAACAATCATTATTCCCACGCTCCAAACGTGAATGGATCTGGAAGAAATCCTAATAATTGGTACAATTGGACATACACCCTGCCATGCATTTCACGGTAGCTTGCAGAGTATGCATTTAAATGTAGATATTCACTGGATAGTGTGCTGCAGAAGAAAGTTGAAGTACTCCAGGAGCATCAGGAAATGATGAGAGCGAAGCAGCTCAAGGAAATGATGAAAAATTTAAAAATATAGTCACTGAAAGACAAAGCAAGATACGAAGGGGAAAAACGCTAATGTATATTTTTTGATATTTCGCCACGTCACTATCATTTTCATTTTTAATTTAATAATTCAGTTATACTATAAATCCTGTGTTGTTATAAATAAATCTATAGGTTCGGAAATTATACGTTTGAATCCAGTGTCTGCTTCAATATTTTGTAACTTGTACACAATAATAATTTAGAAATAATTGCTTGTGTTACATGTATTAAGTAGCAGTTACTGCAGTGAAAATGTTCATTAATTATACTGACGGGAACTGCTCGTCCTGGCGGGTGTCATCACGATACGTTCGTTGACCAGGAGACATTGGATCATTATCGTCGATGTCGGGACCATTCTGACTACGTAACAGACTCGGCAGCCATGCATTTTCTGGATCTTCTGATGGCTCTTCCTTGCAGTATTATGCAAGATAGCCGTACTCATTATAAATGCCAACATTTTTTGTGGTTTACACCTCATTCCCACGGATAGAATGGGAACTCTTCTCTTCCACAAACCATACTTTCTCCCCACAGTGTTTCTTGTTCTAATGTGAATCCTGCTGTTTCGGTGTTCTGCTTCATTTTATGGATTTGAAAGTGGTGTTAGTTGGTATGGGCTGCGTGTGTTGCCACTGTCTCCTAGTAAATGACCTAATTAGTAGTACCCTATTTTCAAACTGGGCTCTGTGAGCGCATTTACGAAATACTGTGCTGTCGTGCACAGAGTCAGACTATTGTGTCTCATTGTTTAGAGGCACAAAAACGCGTGGGTGTTTTCAGCTCGTTACTAAATGCAAATAAGTAGGAGGCCGAGTTGATAGGAGCTGAAGGAGTCCAGGTTGCAATAATATGTGGTACGGCACACTGTTAGAGAGAAGGATTATTATTCAAGAAACACATAGTACAATAAAATTACTTATCTTCAGTAGTTTGTAGGATTGCAGCTACGGCTATAACTAACACAACATATTCTCAGGGACTAAGCCTGATGGGCCCTCTTCAGAGAATCCATGCAAACAGAACTGGTGGCTGACGGCCGATTATGAATGTGCGTCTGCCTAGGTTGAAATCTACCCAAGAAGTTCCGCCGAGCTGTACAGCCCGCTAGAGTGCGCTGTGCTCGGCAGACGACGGGCTGCCACTCTTGTGTTTGGCGCAGCGCTGCAGTAGTATCTGTGGCAATGATACTACACAGACCATCGAGCCACAGTATCCCATACTATTAAGCTGTGGTCACTGATAGGCAGTTAAATGAAAAATATGTGGAAAAGTTTCTCATTATGCCCCTCAGGAGACTACTCCTTATGTGAGTACAATACCAGTGACTCCAGGAAATCCAGCCACTAATCTGAAACCATACAGCACGGAGTGTAATTCTGCTCGAGAAGAAAATTTTATGTATTGAGGAGACATTGCTGCAGTGATCCTATCATTGATAATTCTGTACGATGTTGTGCTATGTACATCAGCAATGGCACCAATTGCTATATTAAATGCGCCAGTTGCATATACCTTCAATGTCTAGCAGTCTCTTCATGAGCGGGAGAGGGTTGTTTCGATAAGCAGGAAATCATCCTAGATTTGGCCTAATAATCGCCATGCTGTTTCTTTTGAAAGACGAAATCTGTCTCGAAATTTCCTGCCCCCATAATCTTCGAAAGGATTTCCGCTTTCCACAGATACAACAATACGGCGTCGATTTACGTGGTTGATGTAGTATCCTCTGTCCCATCCAAAACATCAAAACGCGCCGCCATGTTACGTGTTTACTTTATTTCAACAGTGATGAAGTAAAGATAACCGACGCTCCGACCTTAGTTAACCTGTGCCGCAATTAACTCCCTCGATTAACTTTAATCGAAGTTGATACAGTCGGATTTTGCGTCGATCAGAGTTAAGTGCCGACTTGACCGCGGTAAACTATTAATCGACTTTGGTGCAGGCTCTCTCTCTTGATCTACATAGATCGAGATCTGTACCGCCGATGCCACAATTGCTTCTAAAAACGCTTTCTTGCGTATCAACATCTGCAAAATTTTGAAGAAGGCACTATTTTTAGTAGGGGAGGGTCGTTCTTAAGTACCTAAATCACAACAGCCTTATCCGTTATAAGTGGAAACGTGTAACTAACGACCTACCTTGTACGTCATATCCACTTCCTCCTGGCTCACATGACACTGCACGTTTAGCGAGTGGCCAAAGGGTAACACTGTCTGTCCCTTTATCGCAGCATTGTCTTTCTCAGCCTGCACTTTCGTTTTTAATAACCTGATGAAGCACTGTAACATTTTTCTCCACTCGGGTAATTCGTTTCCATCACAACAAGTCTCCTAAAACTGTATCATGTGACAATACAAAAATTATATATGTTCAGGTTTAGTGAAGGCCTATTGCTCAAAATTACAGGTGCAGATTTTAAAACTTGAGTTTGGTTTCTATTAAGTGAGGCACACGGGCCAGTGGCCCTCTTCAGGGCCCTGGGGTCGCATTGGTTTTGCCCTGCTTGAACCCTGTCCTCCCCACCCACCCCCCCCCCCCCCACCTCTTCCCACCATCACCACTAATACCGGCCATGACTGCAGCATATCAGCAGTGGTATACCAAATGTAAGGTTTCAGAATATTCTTATGGAAGCAGTCGAACTCTTCAGGGATTTCACTTTGAATGACTTAGTAGTAATTATTGCAAGATTTAATGGAAGTAAGAAAAGCAAAACAGATATGAGGACAAGTGTACGGAGATTAATTTCAATAATGAGTCATACAAGGCCACTGTTGTGTACAGTCCCACACAGACTTGACGAGCCAGAAACCAACTACATGACATACAGTGTTAATTACACTGCATCCTTTTTGAGGTTTCCAGTTCACTCAACATTTATTGTTGCAGCAGTTCGTATGGAGAACATGAAATGATTACAGTTACTGATCAATAGCACAAGCGGTTCTGAGGTACCAGATACTGACCCAGGCTGAAACACCCAAATTAGTATATGTTATAGCTCCACAGGAGGCAATGCAGGCGCTGAATGTGGTATTCAGTCAGTCGTACAGATGGCGAATACTGTCCTGTGATATGTTATGCCACATTTGCTCGAGCTGTTCACGTAGTTCTGTAAGAGCTGCAGCTTGATGAGTTACAATAGTCACTTCTCGTCCCATCATATCCCACACATGCTTGATTGGAGACAAGTCCGAAGATTGTGCTTGCCAGCGAAGTTGGTGCACGTCTTGCAGAACACATCGCGTTTTACGGGCAGTCCGAGGGCGAGCGTTATCGTGTTGAAACATCACCACCTTCCTGTTGCAAGAACGGGCCTAACAACATTCTGCATGTACCGAGGGCAGCCGGCCGAGAGTTCTAGGCGCTACAGTCTGGAACCGCGCGACCGCAACGGTCGCAGGTTCGAATCCTGCCTCGGGCATTGATGTGTGTGATGTCCTTAGGTTAGTTAGGTTTAAGTAGTTCTAAGTTCTAGGGGTACCCGTGGTCTAGGGGTAGTGTCTTTGATTCATAATCAAAACGTCTTCGGTCCCGGGTTCGATCCCCGCCACTGTCTAAATTTTGATAAATAATCAGTATTGGCGGACGAAGACTTCCGGCATAAGAAGTCAGCCTCATTCTGCCAACGGCCTTGTCAAAGAGGGCGGAGGAGCGGATAGAGGTTCAGGGCACTCTCTTGTCCTAGGGGTGGGAAATTGCCCCTAAAGGCGGAAGAATCAGCAATGATCAACGACATGAGGATGCAGAAGGCAATGGAAACCACTGCATTAAAGACACGTAACGTGTATCCACAGGATATGTGGCCTGTAATTGAAGAAGTATCATGATGATCTCTCCATTGGCAAAAGATTCCGGAATAGTCCCCCATTCGGATCTCCGGGAGGGGACTGCCAAGGGGGAGGTTACCATGAGAAAAAGATTGAATAATCAACGAAAGGATAACGTTCTACAAGTCGGGGCGTGGAATGTCAGAAGCTTGAACGTGGTAGGGAAACTAGAAAATCTGAAAAGGGAAATGCAAAGGCTCAATCTAGATATAGTAGGGGTCAGTGAAGTGAAGTGGAAGGAAGACAAGGATTTCTGGTCAGATGAGTATCGGGTAATATCAACAGCAGCAGAAAATGGTATAACAGGTGTAGGATTCGTTATGAATAGAATGGTAGGGCAGAGGGTGTGTTACTGTGAACACTTCAGTGACCAGGTTGTTCTAATCAGAATCGACAGCAGACCAACACCGACAACGATAGTTCAGGTATACATGCCGACGTCGCAAGCTGAAGATGAACAGATAGAGAAAGTGTATGAGGATATTGAAAGGGTAGTGCAGTATGTAAAGGGGGACGAAAATCTAATAGTCATGGGCGACTGGAATGCAGTTGTAGGGGAAGGAGTAGAAGAAAAGGTTACAGGAGAATATGGGCTTGGGACAAGGAATGAAAGAGGAGAAAGACTAATTGAGTTCTGTAACACGTTTCAGCTAGTAATAGCGAATACCCTGTTCAAGAATCACAAGAGGAGGAGTTATACTTGGAAAAGACCGGGAGATACGGGAAGATTTCAATTAGATTACATCATGGTCAGACAGAGATTCCGAAATCAGATACTGGATTGTAAGGCGTACCCAGGAGCAGATATAGACTCAGATCACAGTATAGTAGTGATGAAGAGTAGGCTGAAGTTCAAGACATTAGTCAGGAAGAATCAATACGCAAAGAAGTGAGATACGGAAGTACTAAGGAATGACGAGATACGTTTGAAGTTCTCTAACGCTATAGATACAGCAATAAGGAGTAGCGCAGTAGGCAGTACAGTTGAAGAGGAATGGACATCTCTAAAAAGGGCCATCACAGAAGTTGGGAAGGAAAACATAGGTACAAAGAAGGTAGCTGCGAAGAAACCATGGGTAACAGAAGAAATACTTCAGTTGATTGATGAAAGGAGGAAGTACAAACATGTTCCGGGAAAATCAGGAATACAGAAATACAAGTCGCTGAGGAATGAAATAAATAGGAAGTGCAGGGAAGCTAAGACGAAATGGCTGCAGGAAAAATGTGAAGACATCGAAAAAGATATGATTGTCGGAAGGACAGACTCAGCACACAGGAAAGTCAAAACAACCTTTGGTGACATTAAAAGCAACGGTGGTAAAATTAAGAGTGCAACGGGAATTCCACTGTTAAATGCAGAGGAGAGAGCAGATAGGTGGAAAGAATACATGGAAAGCCTCTATGAGGGTGAAGATTTGTCTGATGTGATAGAAGAAGAAACAGGAGTCGATTTAGAAGAGATAGGGGATCCAGTATTAGAATCGGAATTTAAAAGAGCTTTGGCGGACTTACGGTCAAATAAGGCAGAAGGGATAGATAACATTCCATCAGAATTTCTAAAATCATTGGGGGAAGTGGCAACAAAACGACTGTTCACGTCGGTGTGTAGAATATATGAGTCTGGCGACATACCATCTGACTTTCGGAAAAGCATCATCCACACAATTCCGAAGACGGCAAGAGCTGAGAAGTGCGAGAATTATCGCACAATCAGCTTAACAGCTCATGCATCGAAGCTGCTTACAAGAATAATATATAGAAGAAAGAAAAGAAAATTGAGAATGGGCTAGGTGACGATCAGTTTGGCTTTAGGAAAAGTAAAGGGACGAGAGAGGCAATTCTGACGTTACGGCTAGTAATAGAAGCAAGGCTAAATAAAAATCAAGACACTTTCATAGGATTTGTCGACCTGGAAAAAGCGTTCGACCATATAAAATGGTGCAAGCTGTTCCAGATTCTGAAAAAAGTAGGGGTAAGCTATAGGGAGAGACGGGTAATATACAATATGTACAACAACCAAGAGGGAATAATAAGAGTGGACGATCAAGAACGAAGTGCTCGTATTAAGAAGGGTGTAAGACAAGGCTGTAGCCTTTCGCCCCTACTCTCCAATCTGTACATCGAGGAAGCAATGATGGAAATAAAAGAAAGGTTCAGGAGTGGAATTAAAATACAAGGTGAAAGGATACCAATGATACGATTCGCTGATGACATTGCTATCCTGAGTGAAAGTGAAGAAGAATTAAATGATCTGCTGAACGGAATGAACAGTTTAATGAGTACACAGTATGGTTTGAGAGTAAATCGGAGAAAGACGAAGGTAATGAGAAGTAGTAGAAATGAGAACAGCGAGAAACTTAACATCAAGATTGATGGTCACGAAGTCAATGAAGTTAAGGAATTCTGCTACCTAGGCAGTAAAATAACCAATGACGGACGGAGCATGGAGGACATCAAAAGCAGACTCGCTATGGCAAAAAAGGCATTTCTGGCCAAGAGAGTCTACTAATATCAAATACTGGCCTTAATTTGAGGAAGAAATTTCTGAGGATGTACGTCTGGAGTACAGCATTGTATGGTAGTGAAACATGGACTGTGGGAAAACCGGAACAGAAGAGAATCGAAGCATTTGAGATGTGGTGCTATAGACGAATGTTGAAAATTAGGTGGACTGATAAGGTAAGGAATGAGGAGGTTCTACGCAGAATCGGAGAGGAAAGGAATATGTGGAAAACACTGATAAGGAGAAGGGACAGGATGATAGGACATCTGCTAAGTCATGAGGAAATGACTTCCACGGTACTAGAGGGAGCTGTAGAGGGCAAAAACTGTAGAGGAAGACAGAGATTGGAATACGTCAAGCAAACAATTGAGGACGTAGGTTGCAAGTGCTACTGTGAGATGAAGAGGTTAGCACAGGAAAGGAATTCGTGCCGGGCCGCATCAAACCAGTCAGTAGACTGATGACCAAACAAAAAAAAAAAAAGTTCTAGGAGACTGATGACCTCAGATGTTGAGTCCCATAGTGCTCAGAGCCATTTGATCCCTGTAACGAGTGATGGATAGCGCCCCTACAGAAACACCAAATGTGAGCGAGAGTAGTAGCTTATCGCACCCCAGACCATAAAGCCTGGGGTGGGATCAGTGTATCTTAAACAAATGCACTTTACGAGACAGAGCGCACCAGCTCCATCTCACAATCGCAAACAACCATCCCTTGTGTGCATGCAGAATCTGCTTTCATCGCTGAAGGCCATGGAGCGCTGTTCCGTCTTCCAAATGATCCCCTGAAGCCACCAGTCGAGCCTTGCATGTAGATGCTGTGGCATGAGTAGAAGATGGGCTACAGGTGTGTGTGTGTCCATAGTCCCACTGCTAATAACCAGTTCACAACAATTTGTGTTGGCACATTTGAGCTCACCAACCCGCTTGTCTGTGCTGTGGTAGCTGTACGATCTGCCACAGCTGCCTTTACGGAACGACGATCCTGGCGGGCGTCTGCGCTGCATGGACGTCCAGAACCTCGTGTACGAGTGTGAGAATGTTCACGTGACCACTGATACCAGCATCGTTGCACAGCTGAGGCAGCGTGACCAACGTGTGTGGAAGTTCTCTGAAACGACCATCCCGTCACAATTTGACCCCTTTCAAACTCACTCAGTTGGCTGTAGGCAGCAGAAGTGCATCTCCTTGGCCTGGTTGCCTGCTTGCTTCACACGTTTGCACCACCCTGAACCTTCTGGCTGTGAGCGTTGCCTATTAAGGGTAACACAGATGGCACTATGGTAACTATGCCACAATGGTATCTGTTGCCGGATGACATTAAAACCACTAGTACATCTGCTGTCCCCCAGGTGGCAAATGAAGTCACTGAATCAAAATCGACGCCGTCTTTCCAGGTGTACTATTTTTTGTTTCCCCTGCAATGTACAGTATAATGGATCTAGCACACACATGTGCTTACATCACTGTAATTGACATGAACAACTTTTACAAAGAAAAGCCTACACAAAATGTGGAATGCTTCGAAACATGAGACATAAAGAGAAAATATGCAGAAATATTGGTACTTCTGCCATGTGCACATGGAAGAACCCAACATTGATGTATGTCTTGTATAACAAGAACGTTTTCAGAGAGAAGCAACTATGGTTTATGGCTGGCACTGGGGAAATTACTTCATCATGACCATCAGCAGCTAGTGTTTCCAGGGAACTACACATAGGTATAAGTACACAGTCTGCAAGTCACAGACCTACCCATTTGTCAGGATGACTCACTGTTATTTACACACATAAATAACAGATTTTAAAAAAATAATACTGATGATTTCAGTATTTTGTTAGGAGTAAAAAAGAATATTACATTATTTATAATAACAGTGCCTAAGTGAAGATAAACTACAGTTATATGTACCACAAGGTTTTGTCTTAGAAAGGGTTACTGTAGATGAACACGGAACTAAGAGGAGGGGGGGGGGTCAATATATGTTTAGCAGTGGCATAGTATTACAGTGCCCATAATGTTAATGGTTACTGCATTGAAAATGTACCGGAAACAGCAGCAGTATTACTTCTCATTTTAAAACTCGTAATTGCGCCTATGTACCACACAGCAGGTAGTGATACTGTAGTGTTTGTGCACGCCTTACAGAAAGGAATACTATGCTTAAATATAGGATTTTAAGTTCTGGTGACATAAATATTGATGTAAGGCTAAGGACTCATAAGCGAATATGAAAGAGGGTTGTTAAATATAAGTATTTTATCAGATCATAAAGGATTCTGGTTAAAATTAAGAACTAAAATGAAATTAAGTACATTAGGCTTCTGAATGTGGAGAACACTGATAACTACAGACCATAGCTAAAGACGACAAACTGGAATTGCATTCTACTTGAAATTACTCATATTGAAAATACAGTGCTTTGTCAGAGACATTCAAAACTTGTAGCCTTAAGAAGTAGTGAGAAATAATAAGGGAAGAGCAGAGAACATGGTCTCACATCTGTGCATAAGTGGTTCACACATGATTTACAAAGCTGTAGAGACCTCTTACTGATTTCCTTTGACAAATCAAAGAATAGTGGAGCAGAAAGAGCAAACTACATAAGGCTAAAGAACAAATACTGGACAGAAATCAGATAAAATGAAAAGATGAATGTTTATTATATTAATAAGTTACAAAATAAATGTAAAGCAGCCTGGACTGTTGTCAAGACTCATCAGAGTAGAAGTAGAAAAGACATTAGCAAAAATAAATCCTGGTATCAGACCAGATGATTTCAACACATTCTTCTTTAATACTGCTAATATGAATAACACTTCCAACTGAACACAGCCATATGACAACATCTAAAACTCAGCTCATGTAGACACCTTCTACAAAATCTTGGAATAGTAATTCCTGTCTTTAAATGAAAAGAGGTTAAACAGCCGATACTAAAACTGCATTAGCATATTTAAATTACTCAAAATCAAAAGAAATTTATGATCTCTCCAATTTTATGAACAAAGAAATTGTGGATGTAATAGTACAACCAGTATCGTCTCTTATAAAGCGGATGTTTGACAGTGGCTGTTTTCCATCATCCATATAAATGTCAGTCGTGATTCCTGTGCACAAAAAATGATAAAACGTCATGTACTAATAATTACCGCCCAATCCGTCTTGTACCCAGCCTTTCAAAAGCAGTGCAACATTGCATACAGCTCCAAATCAGTCCACATCAGACTGTGAATAATATTCTTAGTGACTCTCACTAAAATCAGTTGAAAATGCTGTATAATTTACACTATCGTCTCCTGAATCGAGATTATATGAAGGCCTTATTTCAGTAGTACAGTTCTAATTTTGTTCATTTCGAGATATTGATGCTTAAACATAATTGAGTGACGACGATTCTGAGACTGAGATGCCTGAAATATTTCAGTTCATTGTTTATTGCAAGGAATTAGCATTTCTTTCCATTGTCGTAACTCAGTTGTAGTTACGCCTATGTATCTCGAAATGAACAAAATTAGAGGTGTACCACTATTGAAATAAGGTCTTCGTGTCTAAATGCTATCCTTGTGACTCTAAGCAAGACGTTTGACGTTGTTAGCATAGAATTCTGCTAGAAGAACTGTAGTGCTATTGTCTTAGAGGCTCAGAACTATTTCTGATCAGATCCCACCTTACTGACAGAAAACAAATTGTGCATTTGAACATATGAGGCCGAACGTCTTGGATATCATGCAGGGTGTGCCATAGGGTTTTGTCTTTGAACCTTTACTCTTCGCAATGTATGTAAATTGACTTGCCCAGCAATATGTTGTGTATACCACACCCTGCGCATGTGATACGACTTTCGTTACAGCTGCGAAAACTTAAAGCAGGAAAGTAGGATCATATCAGAGGAGCAGTACGTTGCTCCAAATCAATGAAGTGCGTATTAATCATGGAATACGCTGTAAATATTCTCTTCATTGTGTGTATTAAAGATGATGGAAACGAATGTGCATCACCTAAACTTCTTGGGATCTATATTGACTCGGAATTAACATGGAAGAGTCACACCTATTATGTCTGTTAGTTAGCAAGGTTTACATATTTGTTAGGTAAACTAACATCTTATTTTAGTGATAAGGTATTGCTCAATGCATACTATGCTTTTTTCCATGGGTAATTGACATATGCCGTTTTGTTACGAGTGAATTCCCCTGGAGCAGAAAAAAAGGGTTGTCATTTGGCAAACGAAGGCAATTAGATACCTTTGGGGAGTCAGAGATAATGAATCTGGCAGACTATTCTTCAAAAAATTAAAAATACCAACAGCTACGTCTCTCTTCATACAAAGTTGTCTAATACACACAAAAGAAAACTAACACCTCTCCAACTACGACGATCTGTTCATCAACATAATGTTACTAGAGTTAAGATAGTTACAAATATATGGAGGTAAAACTATTTAACATGTTGGCATTACAGGTGCACAATCTGTCACATAGAAATGGCTTAGAGAAAAAGTACTAATATAGGTCCATTTAGATTAAACCTAAATATGTGAATATACTGAATATATCATGTGCAGTATGACGGATAATTTTGTCTTGATAGTAATGATATAAAATATCCTTTACACCATATGCGTTACTTACGACAGTGTTTAAGTAAGTGTGAATTACACGAAAGACGAAATCGACTGCATTTTCGTTGCTTAAATATGGATAATAAATAAGTAAATACAAAACCGCTTGGTGAGGTGGCTGATAGGGGTAGCTGTGGCAGCTGAAATCTAATGCCAATAATAGGTATTGACTCCTTTCGGTTGCTACTAACTTTAAACGGCAGACAACACTGCCTTTAATAGGTCTAACATGTCAGTAAATGATTCAATGACAAATGACAGGCAACATTTCAACAATTGTTAACTCAGCGCACTTCTGCTCTCATAGATGTAGATGCTCTAAACAATGCTGTCGGTACAAGAAAGACAGCTGCTCTCATAGATGTATATGCTCTAAACAATGTTGTCGGTACAAGAAAGACAGTGGGTTTAAAAGTTAAATGTTGCGCCACCTCGCTTTTATATTAATCTTTATGAGGCAGTTGTATTTATATAACGACCGAGTATTGGCATGTTTTGTGCTTTCGCTGTTCCGTAAGAACGAAACCCTTCAATGCGCTGCTTAGCGGATGTCCAAAGCAGAATTTCAACTCTCTTTTCATTGTTGCCATTGAAATTTAACACTGAAAACTTGCAGATGTGCAATGTTGCTTTATGAAAGTAATGAAAAAGATATGCGAGTAGAACACGCTACTGAGCTTATGATGTGACAATGTGTGCTGCTCTGTGCAGCACCGTCAGTCTGCCACACATTGCTCTCTTTTGTTGGTACTTGTTGGTAATTGCAAGCAAGAATACGTGGACGTAAAAAAATATCCAGTGTTTCTATAACCTGTGGAGAGTTCAGCTTGTATGTCTGCTAATAAATACGTAAGTACTACATGAACCAATTTTGTTTGCGTCTGTGCAATAATGCGTAGTAATGTTCCTACCCACACTCGAAGGATAATAAATAGTGTTTCCTTTGTTTTGCATTCTTGTAGTGTTATAATGGAGTCATTCTAGTATTTTAAAATGGACGACATAAAATGGTGACTTGGAGAATTCATGATACTAGAATATCCGTCTGAAAGTGAAGATGGTTTTGATTTTAGCGATTCAGATAATAGTGAGCGTATGGCACTGGTGGTCGGGAGACCCCTCGCGGGGCGGCTTGTGAGTGAATGAGGATGGAATGACAATGAAAATCACACAACATCCAGTCATCTCGAGGCAGAGAAAATCACTGACCCTGCCGGGAATCGAACCCGGGAACCCGTGCTCGGGAAGCGAGTACGCTACCGCAAGACCACGAGCCACGTACAGCGATTCAGATGAAGGTACTACTATAACTGTAAGTGTTCTGGAGTCTAAAAATAGTGATTGCGAGTCTGAGACTGCTGTATCGACTACACATAATTCAAATAATTTTTTTGGAGAATGGTGATAATAAACTTGACACTGATATACCGGCACTACAAGGTTCTGAAAAACAACTAAAGATGTAGAAAAATCGAATCATTTAATCGAATCATTTGGAAAAAAACAAATCTGTTTGGAGGCAGAAGTGATGACACTTTCTGCAGGACCTGATCATCATTTTGCAGGACAACGCTCAAGCACGTACAGTGCAAGCTGTTACTGATTTGTTTGGCTGATGGGGCTACTAAGTGCTATACCACCTACTGCACTCCCCTGACTTAAGCCCTCTTAAGTTCAACTCGATTTCTAAACTGAAGGAAACGCTTCATGGCATTCGCTTCAGAACTGCTACAAATTCGTCGGGCAATAGACCGCGCCTCTCGAACTGTCAACACGACTGGCACTGCTAAAGAGTATCCTACGACTTCCACATCGCTGGCAACGGGTTATACACAATGCCGGTGACTACTTTGAATGTCAGTAAAACTTTGAAACCCGTATCTATTTTGCACGAGCTGTAAATAAATAGTTGCCACTATTAAAGTTCCAACCCTCGTAGATGGAACTCGGAAGGTGCGAGGCCCGGGCTGTAGGGTGGATGAGGAGGAACATTGGAATGAAGTTTTGTGAGCTCCTATCGGGTGCGCAGACTTGTGTGGGGCCTTCCGTTGTCATGCAGAAGGAGAACTTCGTTCGCATTTTTGCGGCGACGAACACGCTTAAGTCGTGCCAACATTGCAGGACTCACAGCTGTGTGCGGCCGACCGGCACACGGAAGTTGGCGATGATGGCAGACGGCTCGCCCAACGACTCACCACGCTTTTATTCACTGCCAGGTCTCCGTAGAGATCCTGCTGGCGCCTACGAATAGCTGCGATGCCCTGGTTTCCAACATAAGAAACTCAGTGACGGCTCTCGCTTGAACTTACATAGTGACGCCACCGATCATAACTTCCTCAAACTAGCGGAACTGAAGCGCGAGTATTCCACGATGTCTCACAACATATTCTGCGTTTTTTAAACCGAAATTGTCCGAGAAAAAAAGTGTTGCATTAAGTATTGAAAGCCCCTCGTAGGTTTTTGTTTCGTTTTAAAAAAGTAGTGCAGTGACATACAAAGATGCATATACTGCTTTTTCAGGGATATCTGGAGACTTGGCAATGTTTTCTGCTTGTTTATAGAAAATCATACGTGAACTATTATTTGGAAGCTTTGTGTTTCTCATGTTAAAGTCCATCATATAATTTTTGCTAGCAATTTTGAGGTGATAATGTTTCTCTCGACGTATCTAAATGGTAGATACGAGTGCTGTTTCAGAAAACTGTCCATGACTAACATTTATAATTTAAACAAAAATTAACAAACTGTACAGAAACGTATAAGCAGTTACTATGAACATGGAAACATATGAAAGGTAAATCTTAAGAAATGACCAGAGACCACACACCACATTAAGCATACTTAAAACAAAATAATATTACGCCACATTTTATCATTGTTACGCTTGACCAGCGCACACACCAACACTATGTGATCAAAAGTATCTGGACACCCCCAAAAACATACGTTTTTCACATTAGGTGCATTGTGCTGCCATCTACTGCCACATCAGCAACCTCAGTAGTCATTAGACATCGTGAGAGAGCATAATGGGGCGCTCCGCGGAACTCACGGACTTCAAACGTGGTCAGGGATTGGGTGCCGCTTATGTCATACGTCTGTACTCGAGATTTCCACACTCCTAAACATTCCTGGGTCTACTGTTTGCTATGTGATAGTGAAGTGGAAACATGAAGGTACACGTACAGCACAAAAGCATATAGGCCGACCTCGTCTGTTGACTGACAAAGACCGCCGATAGTTGAAGAGGGTCGTAATCTATCCAGACTATCGCACAGGAATTCCAAACTGCATCAGGATCCCCTGAAAGTACTATGACAGTTAGGCGGGAGGTGAAAAAACTAGGATTTCATGGTCGAACGGCTGCTCATAAGCTACACATCACGCCGGCAAATGCCAAACGATGCCTCGCTTGGTCGAAGGAGCATAAACATTGGACGACTGAATAGTGTAAAAACGTTGTGTGGAGTGACGAATCACAGTACACAATGTGGTGATCCGATGGCAGGGTGCGGGTATGGCGAATGCCCGGTGAACGTCATCTCCCAGCGTGTGTAGTACCAACAGTAAAATTCGGAGGCGGTGGTGTTATGGTGTGGTCGTGTTTTTCACGTTGTTGTTTTGCGTGGCACAATCACAGCACAGGCCTATATTGATGTTTTAAGTACCTTCTTGCTTCCCACTGTTGAAGAGCAATTCGGGGATGGCGACTGCATCTTTCAACACGATCGAGCACCTGTTCATAATGCACGACCTGTGGCGGAGTGGTTACACGACAATAACAACCCTGTAATGGAATGACCTGCACAGAGTCCTCACTGGAATCCTACAGAACATCTTTGGGATATTTTGGGACGCCGACCTCGTGCCAGGCCTCACCGACGACATCGATACCTCTTCTCAGTGCAGCACTCCGTGAAGAATGGGCTGCCGTTCCCCAAGAAACGTTCCAGCACCTGATTGAACGTATGCCTGCGGAAGCTGTCATCAGGGCTAAGGGCGGGCCAATACCATATTGAATTCTAGCATTACCGATAGAGGGCGCCACGAACTTGTAAGTCATTTTCAGCTAGGTGTCCGGATACTTTTGATCACATAGTGTACATATCCGCATTAACAATGGAGGAGCGAGCTTTTAAGTCACTGCTGTGCGTAGCTTAAACAATACTGTCTGCAGCCGCTGCAAATCGTAATGCAAGCTTACGTGTCCACGACTGTCTGGCGTTCGCCAATTTCCGTGTCCGCATGTCTCCAGACACCAGTGTCACGAAGATGATGATGAAGCTGAACTGCCAGACGCTTGAAGATGTGCGCAAACTATACCGCGAAAGCGTACTCAACAAAGTTTCAAGAATCAGCCTTAAATGATTATATTTTAAGACGGTGTTCAACAGGTAGTAAGTATTTGAAGAACGTCATGATTTACCGCCAAAGTCTGCTGATGAAATGACTTTATTTCGGTCCACAGACCATCATCAGGTTCCTGTATACCAACAGAATGAAATGGAAACAACTCTGCTGAACACCGGGAAGCTCACTATTAATACAAAACTGAACTGTCACTGTCTCACTAACTTAAAATGATGAATCTAGGAATATACTACGACCCCCTACGTATCGCTTCTGTACGGAACGTGAGCAGAAGATTAAAGGGAGGTTTACTATCTTTTGTTTCAAGAAATCGATTTTTTTATTTGTATTTTTGGATCCATAAAAAGTTTAGAATCCACCCCTGAAACGGCTTTTCCGAATACGAAAAGGAAATGTTTGTTATTCGCGGTTGAACAAAAAAATACACCTGCCTGAAATCTGCCTTTTTCACGCATCAGTTTTTTTTTTCTTTCTGGGGACGAGTTATTGTACCGGTGCTTGGGAGGAAGCACACAAAACTCAAATGAAAGTTTGAACGCGTGTGTTTGGAAGTTAGCCCCCAAGCATTTGCATTCTGGTGCGAAGACTGTGCAGATTGCGACTTTCCGGGCAGTGAGCAGCTTCAACGAAGGATATTCAGCAATTCTGAAGACCATGACAACGATGGACGTCACCCTGTGACTCCATTCGACGCAGTTCGCCAAGCATTCGGACGACCACCGGATTCAAGCGGCCGAAAACCGCTTGTCACCGACCGTACGAGCGGTTCTGGAGCAACGCAGGATGGCCCCGATCGAGCAGAACTCCCTCTATGAGGAAGAGGAAGGGCTAGTTTATGTACCCGGAATAGCAGATTGAACGTACGTTGCATAATATTGCATGTATATGTAGTCAAAACTTCAAAAGCGCTTTTCTCGAAATGACATTTCTTTTATTGCGCGGTATGGTAACTTCAAATCTACTGAACCGATTGGCATGATTCTCTGTTTCCGACGAGGCTAACTAAATTGTCTAGGAGTTGTACCACTTTTATTCCGATCCATCAACTATAAATACTTTTTCTTGGCCGACGAAGTCGAAAAATCGATGAAAAAATTCTACGTTTTTGAAATGGCCGCCATTTTGTTTCCTATGGTCCAAATAACTTAAGCGAGATACAACTCCTAAAGAATATTATATGCTTCGCTAACGTCAACTCAATTTTGATTTCAGACGAGCCGGCTGACCTGTGACACCGCGCGTGGAGGTCTACATCGAAATTTTGTTTCGTTCCGACGGCACTTCCGCCTTTGCTCTTCGACATTTACGGTCGAAAAAATTGCAGTTTGTAGAGAAAATATCAATAAACATTTTGACCAAATTTGACATTGATATCTATAACACATCCCGAGAAAAAAAATTCTCAAAGAACATGCTTTTTTCTGGCCAAATATAGTAAACCTCCCCTTAATTTAATTACAACGTGCAAAGATGTATTTGGACTGTCGTTCTTCCCGCGCTCCATACGTGATTGGAACGGGAAATAGCCCTAATAATTGATAGAATGTGAAGTACTCTCCGTCATGCACTTCCACAGTGGTTTACAGAGTATGGGTGTGGACACAGATGTAGGTGAACCTGACTCCTTCATTACACCCATCGTGAACGATGTTTTTCGAAAGACTCAACTCCCCTAATAATGATTTAAATAATATAGTACTGCGCCAGTTGCGTATTTCGTGTGAAGAGGCGCTTCAGGAAGTTACTCTTGTTTTCAAATGCAAAAAAATGGCTCTGAGCACTATGGGACTCAGCTGCTGTGGTCATCAGTCCCCTAGAACTTAGAACTACTTAAACCTAACTAACCTAAGGACATCACACACATCCATGCCCGAGGCAGGATTCGAACCTGCGACGTAGCAGTCGCACGGTTCCGGACTGCGCGCCTAGAACCGCGAGACCACCGCGGCCGGCTTTCAAATGCACTTCATCGGCTAAGCGCAGTGCTCGTCACTTGTATTTCGTAGCACAAACAGGCCAGATATCGATTTTGCTGTAGAGTGTATGTGCAAGGCACCGATTATTGCGACAGCGGTAATTTATTTCGTAAGCCAACACGCGAATTGCTCTTTTTTTACCCGCAGCATTCTCGCCCGGCTGCCAGCACTCCGCCATTGGTGACCAGTTGCAGGTTGCGAGAATGACAGCGGTGTCCAGTGATAAACAAATTGTGCTTTGGTTCAAATGTTTCCAATGGCTCTGAGCACTATGGGACTTAACATCTGTGGTCATCAGTCCCCTGGAACTTAGAACTACTTAAACCTAAGTAACCTAAGGACATCACACACATCCATGCCCGAGGCAGGATTCGAACCTGCGACCGTAGCAGTCGCGCGGTTCCGGACTGAGCGCCTAGAACCGCGAGACCACCGCGGCCGGCGCATATTGTGCTTTCTGCAACATATTTTCCACATGATGAAACATAGTATTTCCCACATTTTGGACCATGATTGCACCCCCATCTGTCTCTTTATCAAACAACGTGCAGATTGCGATTTGGCTTGCGAAGTAATCTGTCCCTTACGTCCCTCGGTTCCTAGACGAGGTTTAACCCAAGGTTACAGCTGATGCTATACAACCGTGACCCGTAGGAGTAACGGAGATTGACCATTCTCGGTTTTCTTTTTCTGCACTTTTCTTTCCACAGTTGCATTCATAATCTCCCTTTTGTTAGAACACATGTCCCAATGAAGCTTAACCGTTACTTAAATATATAATCATGTCGCTTAAAATTTACGTCTACCACTTGACAAAACGTTTTTATTTAACAGCTATGCCTACAAGTAATATTCAGTTCTAATGTCTTCAATTTTCAAATCCATAGTTTAGAATAATGTGAACCGTAACATATATAAATAAAGTAATCATCCAACTTTGCGTAGTAGAATGAAGTAGTAAGCTCCCACTCCCGTTTTAACACTCTCAGTGTTATATGAGGATTATCCTCCCCTTTTTACTTTTCTTTTTTATGTCGATTTAGTATAATCGAACGCATACACCATACATTACAATCCAGACACTTCCATTTCGTAGACAGTGTCCAGCAAGATAGCCCACATTCTTTGGTTGCTATAGTCGTTTGCAATAACACTTAATAGGTCCTCGTTCTCCTTACTTATTTCACATTCATTCGTTATTATCATTTTTAAAAATCATTCCATATTCTTCATTAAGAATCTACAGACATTGCTACATATCTTACGAGCATCATCTTGCTCTCATAAATTACCACTAGGTATTGGGATTGTTGATATTTTTAAAAATATCGGGTATCTGATATATCGATATTTAAAATAATATTGTTATCGGTGCTCGACATATGAAGAATAATTACCTATATATCGACGGAAAATCGTCGACGCACTGGCCAAAAATATATCGGCTACACATTGCAAATATACTGCCATTTTTAGAGCTGTATATTTAAATATTGATTTATTATTACATATTCTGTACATCAAAAAGCTAGCAGTCTGCTTATCTCCCTTGAATCAAGAACTGAAAGAAAAACGAGGCACGTTCATCCTTGGCGATAACCACTTTGCTAACAATGGTAAATCCAGGTAAGATGTTCGATGGGTCCCTCGTTCGGTTTCGTCACATATCGGATTTATCTGAAACTCTTCGTGTCGACTTCCCTGTCTTTCTGACTTCTGCAAACGTCAGCGGCCTAGCAGCTGTATTGTGAAAACTGCGTGGTGAAGTTAAACGTTGCAGTTTCTGTTGGTAGCGCCGAGCGCCTATTATGTCAGCATTTCCCCTCACACGTCTCCGCCCACCCCAAAGACCAGTCTTGTCATTTAGATTTTTCTTCATCAGTTTCAGTAACTATTTTTGACATTTTTCCAAAGAAAATTCCGCACTGGCTGTATCAATGATTTTTATTAAATCTGCGACCGGTTTCGCACCACTTATCGGTGGATCCTCAGCCAATGCTATTTATAACACGGTAACGGTGAACATTGCCCTGTAGCCACTCCCCACCATTCACGTCCAATATACTGTCATCTGGTGAAAGCGGTAGTTACAATTTAAAAATCTTTTTTAAAAAAAATTTTAAATGTTGGGAGCGGCGATGACCGTGCAAGCTGAGAGGAGCCGCGCGTTAGCGGACACGGCCTGACTGATTTTTGATCGAGCGAGGTGACGCAGTGGCTAGCACACTGGACTCGTATTCGGGAGGACGACGGTTCAATGGCGCCTCCGGCCATTCTGATTTAGGTTTTCCGTGATTTCCCTAAACCACTCCAGGCAAATGGCGGGATGGTTCCTTTGAAAGGGCACGGCCGACTTCCTTCTCCGTCCTTCCCTGATCCGATGAGACTGATGACCTCGCTGTCTGGTCCCCTCCCCCAAACAACCCCCCCCCCCCACCCCCAACTATTTCTGAAGAATGGCGATGTCAAGATATAGCACACAAGTTGCGTTAAAAATCGGATTTCTTCACTGTGCTAGCTGTACTTGCTTGACACAGTCAGAGAGAAAGACTGGACGTAATGATTGGTTGGTTGGTTGTTTTGGGGAAGGAGACCAGACAGCGTGGTCATCGGTCTCATCGGATTTGGGAAGGATGGGGAAGGAAGTCGGCCGTGCCCTTTCAGAGGAACAATCCCAGCATTTGCCTGGAGTGATTTGGGGAAATCACGGAAAACCTAAATCAGGATGGCCGGACGCGGGATTGAACCGTCGTCCTCCCGAACGCGAGTCCAGTGTCTAACCACTGCGCCACCTCACTCGGTGGACGTGATGAAAGCTCAAGAAGTAGTAAGACTCCTCCACACAGTGAAAGTAAAATTATGTTCTCCTACAATTTCAAAAGAACAAATATTTATCGAAAATTGCAAAAACAATAATAATATAAAATAAAAATATCGGCACACGATGTTGGCATTTATATATCGATACATCAGTGAATGAAGCACCTCCAACATATATCGATATTGACTGGCTGAATGTGTAGGCATAAATATCGATGTATCGATCTCTTAACAGCAGCCATACTAGGTGTAACTATCCTAATTGGTTTATACATACAGTCGAGGGTAACTTTATTTAACGAACCTCTCATCGTTCATTAGTGACATAGTCTCTTGAACTATAAATTCGCGCGTTTATTACCAACCATTCATCTTCCTCTTATGTAATAACCCACATATTCCTTGATGAGTACTGACTCTTTTCATGCGGTACTTATAACTGGCCGTCAGCCAGAGCTACTCGTATGCATTGGTGACGGCGTACTTCTCTATTATCTCATACGTATCCGCATGGTTGGCATAAATAAATTTACTACATACTAACTGCAATGTAAATGAAAAGTTGAAGATTTGTCCGATTTTGCTAATCAAATCTCAATGACAGTATTAACACAACTAAAGACTCCAGTGACCTTCATAGCTGACAAACGCTCTCGGTCTACCTCGTGGTACTGATTGGCCAGTTCTCGTACAAGAATCTGCGAGATTTAACTGCGCGCCCACTCTGGAACTGACTCAGATGTGAGCAATGGCTGCCGTCACAGGAAAGGGGGAAGCAGGCGGATTGACAGGAGGCTGTAAGGGAGACGGAGGCAGCCGTCCGTTATACACACGGGGAACAATGCGAGCCCAGAAATTACATTGCAGCCGGACCTTTGGGAACCCGTGCAGACCTTTGTGAACGGCGATGAATAAGTGAGGCCGCGAACTGGGCCGGCCCGGGGCGGATCCGCACAGCTGGCTGGGCGGTGCCAGCAGCTCTGAGAGGGCGGCTCGTGATTACTTAATTCTGACCATTGTCTGTTGTATACATCCGTTCCTTCACACTCAGGTACCCGCATAAAAGCCTCCTTAAGTCCCAAAGAAAAATTTACTACCTTAGGTACAATGACATTTCGGATTCTGTGCCATCATCTTAACGTTCAGGGTTTTTCAGTGTTACGTCAGTGCCTCTGCTGATGTGAAATTGCTTACACAATAGAAAGGAAGCTACTATTTCTACAAATTGAAAGTCGCGAGCTCTATCTTCTTATCTCGTGTTTTCTGCTGAAAATCTCGTGCTTGTACTCTTGTTAACTTTACTATTACAGAGATCGCCTAAACTTTATTTTTTTAATTGGTCCTGTGCGCAACAAATAACTTACTTGGTCTTTCTGCTGCCACTGCTTGATCTGCTGCATTCCATTATTTAACAGAAACATAAAAAAACCTATTATTCATGCTGAGTGCAATGCATGTTCTGTATGGCGGCTCCTGCTGTTGCTGCGGCTGCTGCTGCTTACTACAACTACATGTAATTCAAGAGAAAGGGTTTGGTCAAATCTAAACTCGATAAATGATAACCCAAACAAGTAATTCCTTTTTTCAAAAACTATATTCTGAAAGCGATTCTTTCTCATTCAATTCACAAAACGCTAGAAGCTCTTTGAACAATCGCTTCGTATGTAAATCTGCCTCCAGTGGCATTAAAGCAATATTACAAATTTATCAAAATCTTGAGACAGACTGAAATACTTCTCAATTAAATACATAGTGAAACAATTCCCTGACAATTACAAAAGAAATCAATGACAAAAATCAACACTTAATCTAGTCCGCAGCTCGTGGTCGTGCGGTAGCGTTCTCGCTTCCCGCGCCCGGGTTCCCGGGTTCGATTCCCGGCGGGGTCAGGGATTTTCTCTGCCTCGTGATGACTGGGTGTTGTGTGCTGTCCTTAGGTTAGTTGAGTTTAAGTAGTTCTAAGTTCTAGGGGACTGATGACCATAGATGTTAATTCCCATAGTGCTCAGAGCCATTTGAACCAATACTTAATCTATTCGCCTAACAATGGTTTCCCTTAAGAATTCAACTCCTATCATCATCAAAATTACCGTCTGCTGCTGCGCACATACACAACCCCTTTTCTTTAAATTAATAATCGCACTGCAAATTATAAAAAATATCAACTCAATACCAAATCCTGTGTCGCTGCTGGAGGACATGACAGTACGGCAGCTCGGCGACAACCCCTCGCCCAACACACGTGCGCACCACAACCGGCGGGCTCCTACGCTGGCTTCCAAACTGCCACTAAATTAATCCGCGTGCTGCGAAGCGCGACAACAATATCTTAGATTCCAAAGCTTGTGTATGCGCGCTGTAGCCAACCTTTAAATCCTAAGAGAGTATTGCCAACTCTCAAAATGAACGAGCCGGACTTATACGCTAAAAATTATCCACCTACTCTAAAATTACTCAGGATCGCGGCACACAACATAAAGATGACAGAAACACGCTGATAAACTGATATGTCAAAGGGCGCCCAACAGCGAGGTCATCAGCGCCCTTAGCGAGCTAATAATTCGATACGAATGTGTTTTCTATGAAAAATATGCACCAAAAGGTAAAATATAAAATGGAAATTTTAACAGAATTGTTACATAAAACCAGAACAAATTCAGTGGAGACGGAAGATATCATGATTAATTACGAAAAATCCGCCTCGATTGTACAAACTACCTGGTGTTTACCTAGGTTTCAGCGTGGGTAACCACGCCTTCTTCAGAACAATTATAAAACAGCTTCCCTAAATAGGCATAGTCAAAGGCTAAAATCAACACCCACAGCGGCAAGACCCCATAAAAAATTTTTACAAATACACGGTACATAGGTACCTAGTCAATATTATTACTTATCTCAACCCTGTGTGTGCTGCCTCGCCCCAGCCAACGTACGATGGTCACAGGCTCTCCACCGACAATTTTTTATGGGGTCTCGCCGCTGTAGGTGTTGATTTTAGCCTTTGACTATGCCTATTTAGGCAAGCCGTTTTATAATTGTTCTGAAGAAGGCGTGGTTACCCACGCTGAAACCTAGGTAAACACCAGGTAGTTTGTGCGATCGAGGCGGATTTTTCATAATTATTTCGATACTTACGATTGCTGACGCGCTGCAATGCTGAAAGTTCTTAGATATCAGGATGGCAACTGAAAAAAGCTCAAAGCAGAATTATTTCCAATTCCACCAGTCTGTACAGTGAGTCACATGGGTTAGCAGTTTGATCCCCACTGAGTCTGTTATTAGCTGAAATGTTTATCGATAATTCTGACCAAACATTTTTGCATAAAGAGCCTCTAACTTCTAAAATACAACATTGGACTAGGTATGTGGATGATGTACTGTGCTTGTGGACAGGTACCACCAGACAATTAAAGAAATTTTTTCAACATCTGAATTCACACCACCTTAAAATCAAGTTTACAGTGGGGTTGTGAGAAGACCCTATTAACTTCTTAGGCCTCACCATTGACACGAGTAGCCAACAGTATTTATCTAAGATAACCGACACTGTAACACCAGCCAATTCTCAGCAACCCATAACACATACACATGCAGCCTTTCACTCCACGGTGCACCGCCTAGCATCCGTACCCCAGACCAAACCAGATTTTGAAAATGAATTGAAAATAATTAAAGAAGTAGCACACAGTAATGGTTATAGTCATACACTGATCGACAATACACATAGCAAAAAGAAGAGACGGAGGATAACAGCTCTCCTTTATCCACATCTGACAGCACAAACCACCCTTATAGCAAATGGGCCCCCATACTATATGTGGGTAGGACTTCACAGGTTCTTGCCAGGAAACTAAACTACAGGAAATATACTCCAGCTTTTTACACTAGGAATACTGTTGCCCAACTTCTGTTCAACAGTAAAGATAAGATTCCACTTTCATAACAGAGTGGAATTTATAGAATTTCCTGCAATCTGTGTGGCAAATTATATGTAGGTCAATGTGGTAGGGCTATAACTACTACACTGACTGAGCATGAAAGGAACTGAGAAATATTCCACCTTTCCTGAACATGCTGTGAATGAATGTGATTCATATGATGTGAAATGTGATGTTCTCGATAAAGAAACTAAAGGGAGAAAACTAACATTACTTGAAATTCTGGCTATTAATAAACACCAATGAAAGAATCCTGACCTGGTTCTTAATGACCAAATTTCCATTATTCACCCTTATTAAAGTAGCAGCTAGTTACTGTTCCTCTCACCTCTAGCTAATAAGCTTGTTATAACTGTTCCACACCCAAATACCACAGACGTCTTTCTTCACATAACTTTAATATTTGAATATACTGTAATATAAGATTTCTCTGTCTCTGTACGTATTACATCATGCCTGTGTTTGTATCGATATAGTCTTGAAATGTCACACATCTTTTTACAGCATTCTTTGTACAGCTATGAATTCTCGCTGAAGTTGTGTGGACTATCTGTTCAGCATTAAGTTATCTGACGATGGCCTCAGAAGCCGAAAGCTGGTTCATAACAAACTAATAAATATTGTTGTCGAACATTAATACATTGTATTCAAGTTATTAATATGTCTATGTTCCTCCAAGAACTGAGGGTCATTACCAACAGGCATATTCCATGAATATTATAACATAAAATGGAATTCTCAGCCACTCTGCTACGTTCTCTTTCACTCACATTCAAAATTTTACAGAGAAAAGAAAAGGACTGCAAGCCTCAAATGCAGGGCTACACTCATGAGACAAAGCATTGTGTCCACCTGTTTAATAGCGTTGTTGGTTCACCTTTGGGACGCAATATAGGAGCGATCCTGTGCATCATGAATTCGCCAAGTCATTGGTGTGTTTCCGGAGGTATGTGGCACCAGAAGTCTACTCATAGGACACGCAGTTCCCGCAAATTGCGGGCAGATGGTTTATGGGCGCGGAGTTGACGCCCAATAACATCACGTATGTGTTCCATAGGGTTCAGACCAGTCGGATTTTTGTGGGCAGTACATCAACGTGAATTTTGTGTATAATACTCCTGGAACCACTGTAACGCGATTCTGGCCTTTGACACGGAAGGTGCTCTGCCTTTGGCGAAACTTCAAGCATGAAGGCGTACAGGTGGTGCGCAATAATGTTCACACGGTACACAGGAATCATGTTGCCTTCAATTACTACCATTAGTCCCGTGGAAGCCTAAGAGAAGGTCCGCCATAGCATTATACTCTCCCCATAAGTCTGCGTGTGTAGTAAATTACATGTTTCAAGCAGCTGATCGCCTGGGTCACGACGTATGCACGCACGACCTCTGCCCCTGGTGTTACAAGAAACGTGATTCATCTGACCAGGCAACACGTCTTCATTGGTCCACGCTCCAAACTCGATGACCCTGTGACAACTGCAGCCGTAATTGACTATGTCATTAGGTCAGCTTGGGAACATGGGTCGTCGGCTGTGGAGCCCTACGTGTACTTCGAAGCACTTGTGGGCGCAGAAGTGTTTTACTTAGATCTGCCAGAGATCGTCGCCTATCCTGCCTTTACATAATGGGCAAGACTCCAGCCTCCTCGTTCAGTGATCAGGTGTGAACGTCCAACACCGCGTCGCCTACTCATACTTTCACCGACCTTCAGGCAGCCCTGCAGCCAGGCGACTAGCGCGAGTTTTGGTGTTCTCGTAAAGATAAGTTATTTTAGATTATAAAACATATAGATTAGTACTGATTACGTGGTAAATAAGTGTATTAGTGTGCCGTTTAAGTGTACCATTAAAGGTTTCACTTTTCTTTACGTAATATAGCAGAAAACGCGAAAAGACCGTACAGTCGTATTTTTTGTTTACGTTCTGCTGCAGCAAATCTATAGAATTTCGCTTAGTTGTTCCTTGCTCTCTCCAGCAATTTAACTTAGCTTACCTCTTCATTATTTAACTAGCATTTCCGGAAAGTAGCGTAAAGTTTAACTTGTTGTTTCAGAAACTTTGCACTTTTGTTTTTGTTTACACACAGTTGCGTATAGGCCAGATTTGTGTAACCATATTTTCGTGTTTATCTGTAATTTAACTGACTTATTCTTAATCAACTATTACGTTTATCATGAGTGAAAAGTGCTTGACTTGCCGTAGAATTGTTAGGTCGGGGCTTTGGTGTGATGGGTGCTGTAGTTTTTTCCATGTGGGTGACTGTAGTGGCGTGGGAATAGGGGAAGTAAATGAGACTCATCAGTGGTTTTGTAGGATTTGTAGTAGAGATAGGAAGATACTGGAACAGGAGGGGACAATTGCTGCCCTTCAGGCTGAATTAGACAAGGCCAGGGGAGATCTTGACAGGTTAAGGAGGGAGAAGGGTAAAGAGAGGTGGGAAGTGGCAACAGGCAACAGGAGGAACAGGCCTAGAACTTTGTCTGACAGCTTTATGGTGAATGTGGAAAATAGATTTGACCTGTTGCTTCAGTTAGAAGCTGGTGAGCCTCAAGCAGTTGCAGGTGTAGACAGGGCACAACAAACTTTCAGCAGCAGATTGAAAAGTAAGAATGTAGGGAAATCAGAAAAGAGAAAGAAAGTGTTGTTGTTAGGTAGTTCCCATGGAAGAGGTGTTGGCCAACTCTTGCAGGATGAACTAGGATCAGAATACCAGGTCACCAATTTTTTTAAACCTAGTGCTGGTCTGGAGCAGGTGACAGAGGATTTAGGATCACTTTGCAAAGATTTCACTAAGGAAGACACCGTGGTTATAGTGGGTGGGGCAGGTAACAGTATTGACAGAAATCCTGGGTACAGTATAGAGTGTGACCTGGCGAAGATTGCATCAGCATCGAAGCATACTAGTGTTGAGTTTGTATCTGTTCTTGGGCGCCATGACCGACCTCATTTGAACTCTTCTGTCAAGAGAGTTAATTTGGAGCTGGAACGGCTGCTCATGTCGGGTGCGGGGTCACACATTGGTGTGGTTCATGTTGATTCTCTCAGTAGGTGGGATTATACTAGGCATGGCCTTCACCTCAACAGGAAGGGGAAGGGTAAACTGGCTGGGGAAATAGCAGGAAAGTTAAAGGGGGGAGGCACTGTCATGAGTGGTAAAATACCAGTGGTTATAGGATTCAGAAAAGACCCTTTTTTAGGGTAGGGAGGACAGAAAGAAAGCAAATTTTAAGAGAGGTTAGAACTGAGACAAACCTTCAGTTTGAAAAAGAAATCAAAAAACATAATTCCAGCTTATTACATCAGCAAAAACAGCCATTGGTTAAGAATTTTCAACTGTCAGCAGATATTTTAACTCCACCCAATTTTAACTCAGACAATGTGAAATGTCAGCTATCTTTATTGCATCAAAATATTCGAGGACTGAGAAATAAAATTAATGAATTAACTATATGCATAGATGAATTAGAGTCTTCAAACCCAGCTGACATAATCTGCCTCTCTGAACATCATGTGACCACTGGTATAGAACTTTTAAGTGTTACAGGGTTTAGGTTAGCATCTCACTTTTGTAGATCAGAAATGGAGAAAGGAGGAGTTGCCACATTCATCAGGAACTGTCATAAATTTAAGAACATAGACATTCATAAATTTTGCCTAGAACAGCATATGGAAGCATGTGCAACAGAATTAGATTTTCACAAAAAATCTTTCATAATATTAAGTGTATATCGAGCACCTGCAGGTAACTTTAATCTGTTTGTAAACCACCTTGAAGCTGTACTGGCCCATTTAATAACCAAAAACAAAGAAATAGTGGTTGCTGGTGATTTCAATGTAGATTTCCTTAAAGACTCTCCGAATAAGAACTTATTTGAGTTAGTAACACTATCATTCAACTTAATTCCCACAGTAAAGTTCCCCACTAGGATAGCCACTTGCTCACAAACAGCCATTGATAATATCTTTATAGAAAAGTCCAATGAACAAAATTATATTACAAAACCAATAGCCAATGGCCTCTCAGACCATGACATGCAGTTCCTTCTGTTAAATGTTAATACTGAACAGGATATAAAATCTGTTAAATCTGAGCTCAAGAGGGTAATCAGTAAGCCAAAAATTGATTATTTTAGGACACTCCTCAGAGACATTCACTGGACTGATGTTTACAGTGCTCATGGCATGAATGAAAAATATAACATTTTTGCTAATAAAGTGCTTACCTTATTTGAACACTGCTTTCCCCCAAAACTTACCAAGGTTAGAGGAAAATCTACAAAGAAGCCATGGATTACTCGAGGAATAAGGGTATCTTGTAAAACAAAAAGAAAACTGTATCTGTCAATCCGAAACATTTCCAATGTTGATGCTATAGCACATTATAAGAAATACTGCAAAATATTAAAGACTGTAATATGGATGTCAAAGCAAATATATTACAAGGAAAAGATAGTCATATCAGATAACAAAATAAAGACAATATGGGATATAGTGAAGGAGGAGACCGGTAGGACCAGACATGAAGAGGAACAAATAGCATTAAGAGTAAATGATACATTGGTGACAGATGTGTATAGTGTTGCAGAACTTTTTAACAAACATTTTACAACTGTTACTGAAAAGATGGGGTTGTCAGGTTCGGTAGATGCTGCTATGGATTACCTTAGACCAGACATTTCAAGTAATTTCCATAATATGAATTTGACCCTCACTACCCCAACAGAAATAATGTCCATCATAAAATCTTTAAAATCAAAAACATCTAGTGGGTATGATGAAATATCAACAAAGTTAATTAAAGAATGTGATTCTGAGCTAAGTAACATATTAAGCTATCTGTGTAACCAGTCGTTTATCAGTGGAATATTTCCTGAATGGCTGAAATATGCTGAAGTTAAGCCACTGTTTAAGAAGGGAGATAAAGAAATAGCATCAAATTTCCGTCCAATTTCACTGTTACCAGCATTCTCAAAAATTTTCGAAAAAGTAATGTACTGTCGTCTTTATAACCATCTTATCTCAAATAACATACTGTCAAAGTCACAGTTTGGATTTCTAAAAGGTTCTGATATTGAGAAGGCTATCTTCACTTACAGTGAAAATGTGCTTAATTCATTAGACAAAAAATTGCAGGCAACTGGTATATTTTGTGATCTATCAAAGGCATTTGACTGTGTAAATCACAATATCCTTTTAAGTAAACTAGAATATTATAGTGTAACAGGAAATGCTGCAAAATGGTTCAAATCTTATATCTCTGGCAGGAAACAAAGGGTGTTATTAGGAAAGAGCTTGATACATGTCTATCAGGCATCATCCAACTGGGAACTAATTACATGTGGGGTCCCACAAGGTTCCATTTTGGGGCCCTTACTTTTTCTTGTGTATATCAATGACCTTTCATCAGTAACATTACCAGATGCCAAGTTTGTTTTGTTTGCCGATGATACAAACATTGCAATAAATAGCAAATCAAGTGTAGTCTTAGAAAGATCAGCCAATAAAATATTTGTGGACATTAATCACTGGTTCCTAGCCAATTCTTTGTCACTAAACTTTGAAAAAACACACTACATGCAGTTCAGAACTTGTAAGGGGTGTCCCAAGAGTATATGTCTAACATATGATGACAAGAAGATAGAAGAAGTGGACAGTGTTAAATTCTTGGGATTACAGCTTGATAATAAATTCAATTGGGAGGAGCACACCACAGAACTGCTGAAGCGTCTTAACAAATCTCTGTTTGCAATGCGAATTTTGTCAGACATAGGGGATATAAAAATGAAAAAGCTGGCATACTATGCTTACTTTCATTCCATAATGTCATATGGGATTATTTTTTGGGGTAATTCATCAAGCCAAGCTAAAGTTTTCCGGGCACAAAAACGTGCAGTAAGAATTATATGTGGTGTGAACTCAAGAACATCCTGCAGAAGCCTGTTTAGGGAACTAGGGATACTAACTACAGCTTCCCAGTATATTTATTCCTTAATGAAATTTGTCATTAAAAATATATCACTTTTTCAAACCAACAGCTCAATTCATGGAATCAATACTAGAAATAAGAATAATCTTCACAAGAATTTAAAGTCACTTAGTCTTGTACAAAAAGGTGTGCATTATTCAGGAACACACATTTTCAATAACTTGCCAGCAGCCATAAAAAGCTTAACAACCAATGAAATTCAGTTTAAGAGAAGCCTAAAGGATTTATTGGTGGCCAACTCCTTCTACTCCATTGATGAATTTCTTAGTAAAACCAACTGATTTGTATATAAGTACAACATAACTTCTGCACAATTTCAGTGCAGTAATGTGTTCACTGAAAATTTGTGTGTGTGTGTGTGTGTGTGTGTGTGTGTGTAAGTATAATCTAACTTCTGCACCATTTCAGTGCAGTAATGTGTTCATTGTAAATAAGTATTACAGTAGTTGTATTACATGTTTATTACCTTATAAATAAATAAAAAAACGTTTTTTATTTTAAATTCAGTGCATTAGTATTTGTAAAATGACTCTTAGTGTTCATTAAAAATGACGATCATTCCACTTGGGACCTGTGGAATGGTACATTACTTTATTTGTTGTAGTTGTAAATATTTGTCATGTATTGTTGTTTTTCTGACATGTTCCACATCCAGGAGGACCTCCTCACTACGGATCAATTGGAATGAAAGTAAATCTAATCTAATCTAATCAACCATTTCCCACGGCTGCTCACTGCAGCAGCAGACGGGCAGCCGACCAGCGCCATTGTTTCCGAGGTGGTCGTTCTCATGGTCCAGGACACAACAATCAACCATCCGTCAAAGTCACTGATATTAGTGGATTTCCCCATTTGCGACGTGCATCGTCGCTAGAGTGATTCCCCATTTGTCTCTGCTCTGCATATATACTTTCCTTACCGTGTAACGTGCCACCAACGTCACCAGGCTGCATCCACTCTCGCGGTGGACAGTGGTCACAGAATTAGATCGGCGCATAAGTTTATAGCGTTTTTCCAGAGACACATAACAGGGACTTCAGTCATCAATAATATATTCTCCTTCACTATTTACAACAGTCCGCCAACGCTGAGGAAACTTTTTGAAATGGAAATTTGTGGTAAGGTCTTAGGGGGCCAAACTGCTGAGATCATCGGTCCCTAAGCCTACACACTACTTAAACTAACGTACGCTATGGACAACGCGCACACACATCCATGCCCGAGGGAGGACTCGAACCTCCGACGGGGGGAGCCGAAACTGTTTGATTCCACAAATTTAGAAATAACGTGGTTTTGAGGGGAAGAGCTCGTGGAGCCATGTTCGGTGCGCATTTTCATCCAGAAAGGAAGTTCCTTGAATGTTGTTCAATAGAGAACGGAAAAAGTGAATACCTGAATGCGGAAGATCAGGTTAATAAAGTCGGTGAGAAGTAATTTCTTGACCCATCTCCTGAACAGCATTTTTTGCCAGTTTAGCACAGTGGTTCCCAACCTGGGGATAATTACCCCCTCAGGGGTAAAATGAAATTTTCTGAGGGGTAAAGACCGAACGATTTAATTCTGTTTCAGTCACGAAACTAAATTATTTTCGAAAGGTCATTACTATAATCACAATTTTGTAAGACTTTAATAATGATTATATAATTTATCAATAATTTATTTTTCTCAATTAGTAGCATTAACGCGGTGGAGGTTAAAGGTCGGTGTCGTCAGACACAAAGCATTAACAACCTGAAGTCTTTCAATTTCTGCCAGTTCAGAAATAAGGAGTGCACCCATCAAGTGATTTCGAACAGTAAGTATAGTGTTCACATTTTAACTTGGTTGATTTTAAATGGGTTTACAGTGTGCAGGTCAAGCAATTGTCGCAATGGAGAGGAGTAATGCAGGGGAAGAAGCATGTTTTGTAACAAGTGTCTACCCCCACTGTGGGTAATTAGCTTTCTTATATGAGAAGGAAAGAAGGAATTATGGGTAGCATTCATTCCAACACACACACACACACACACACACACACACACACGCCCACAGAAACTACATATAATTCATCTTTCATCATTTTAAAAATAAAAGTGTTCCAAGAAAAGTTTGTCATTGTACAGTTTAGTTAGGTGCTAAAGTTGGTGATAATATGGGGGAGGAGGGGAGGGGGCACCAGACGTCAAGGGAGGGAGTACTAGCCAATGTGTTACTGCACTCACAGGTAATGGTTTAAGAAAGGTCGGGATTACTGGTCTAGCAGAATGCGGACAGGTGTTGTTGTGGAGTAGCATCTCGTTTTGGTCATTTTTCTTTGATTGCGTCTCAGTTGTTGACAGTAAATGTCATCAGTGATGGTTACACCTCGGGGAAGCAATTCATAGCGCACAACATCGTTAGTGTTCCACCAGATGCATAACATTATCTTTCGTGCACGCTTTTTATGGGTTCATCCATTCCTTTCTTGTGTTAACATAAAGACACCATTTCGTGTCACCAGTAACAATACAGGACAGGAATGATCAGTGTTGCCAATTGATGACGAGGAAGGGGAGATGCACATATGACCAACCGTTGATTGTTTTTGATTTTGGCTTAGAGTGTACAGTGACCATACAATCGATATTTGAACCTTCCCCATCGTATGTAAATGTCACACATTGGTGGATTGATCAGTAGATCACATTTGGCAGTTCTCGAATACACTGACATCTTCATCAGACCCAGAATGTCTTTCAGAAAGTGGAGAGTCACTAATGTCAAAACGATCCTCCTTAAGAAGAGAAAAGGATTTTCTTGGCGTGCTTTGTCCAATAGTATTATCTGTCGCCGCTGATGTCACCCATTCTCTTGAACTCAAACAGAAGAATATGACGGAAAGGTTCCGGTTTCTCCACTAGACACCACATTTTCTAGCGTCCACAGCTCCACTCACTGTGTTCCAAATGATAAAATAACAACGTGTAAATTTAAATAGCAACAGTGAAGTACAAATAAAAAGTGAAAATTGATAACTAAACCCATAGCAATCGGAATACCAAAATGCAAAACGGTCACATTTCGAACTTAGGCGCCATCCCAATATCTTGACTCATATCAATATGATGTGTGTATAAACTTACGTGTGTGCACAATTCAAAGATTTCTTCTGTTATCCTGGTTTAGGCCAAACATTGTCCATCTTCATAATTGATACAGCGAACAAAGCATTGAAGACGTCTATTGTGAATGCAAAATGATCTAAAGAGAATTTCTGTATGGTGCGAAAATTGGCAACTGGTACCAAACAAAGAAAAGTGCGAGGTTATCCACATGGGTACTAAAAGAAATTCGATAAATTTTGGATATACGATAAATCGCACTAGTCTAAGGGCTGTCAATTCGACTAAATATCTAGGAATTTCAATTAAGAGCAACTTAAATTGGGAAGACCACATAGATAATATTGTGGGGAAGGCGAAACAAAGACTGCGCTTTGTTGACAGAACACTTAGAAGATGCGACAAACCCACTAAAGAGACAGCCTACATTACACTTGTCCGTCCTCTGCTGGAATATTGCTGCGCGGTGTGGGATCCTTACCAGGTAGGATTGACGGAGGACATCCAAAAAGTGCAAAGAAGGGCAGCCCGTTTCGTGTTATCGCGCAATAGGGGTGAGAGTGTCACTGATATGATACGCGAGTTGTGGTGGCAGTCACTGAAAAAAGGCGCTTTTCTTTGCGGCGAGATCTATTTATGAAATTTCAATCACCAACTTTCTCTTCCGAATGCGAAAATATTTTGTTGACACCCACCGACGTAGGGAGAAATGATCATCATACTAAAATAAGAGAAATCAGAGCTCGAACGGAAAGATTTAGGTGTTCCTTTTCCCACGCGCTATTCGAGAGTGGAATGGTAGAGAAGTAGTATGAAAATAGTTCGATGAACCCTCTGCCAGGCACTTAAGTGTGAATTGCAGAGTAACCATGTAGATGTAGATGTAGATGTATGATTAAATGGAAGGAAGTTTTTGCCAATAATGACAACTGTCTTAACCCTGATACTGGCAATACTCTTAAAAAATTACTCATTCGTATCGGATCAGCATCTACTAGACTAATGATGAAGCTTATTACTGGCAAACCGTCGGCCGTAGTAACAGATGTCTTCAGCCACTGTGCTTGAATGCGAGGACTTGTCAAGCAGCCACCGAAAAAAGGTCGCAGCACCCTCTGATGACCATCCCATTTGTTCTTTTCATGGCTTGTCCAAGGTCGTAGTATACTACGTTCTATATGACCTGAAACGTGAAGAGCTTGCAAATGTATTTGAGAAGACTGATAAGCGGTAGAAGATAGGTGGTTCAGTCAAAAACATGGTAAGTTCATTTATTATGTTTTTTTGCTATTTTCATACATAGCTTTACAACAATAAGGTGCTGGCTATTAAAATTACAACGCCACGAAGACGGCATACAGCAAACATAAAACTAGCATATGTGGTGTGGCGATTGCACACTCTAATCTTGTATACCAGTAACACAACCAGTTTTTAGTTGCAACACTTCTTTATTGATTACACATACACATGAATTCATCAGCAGTAATAATCAATTAACAACATTTGCACATCAAGGCCCTCTCCACAACTAGTATTTACAATATTAACTGTCACACTTGTGACAAGGGCCCATTTACGTGCCGGTAACAACAACCAAAATAATAAATGAAATAGATAACCAAATGTTTACAATGTCGGCTATCGCCTTTCTCACTCAGTTTTACACTTACTGAAAAGGTAAAATTAATTTGATGCTATCTGACCTGAAGGGTACTATTAATTGTTCTGTTTACGCTTAGCATTCTACTACACTCAACGTCTGGAAGATTCTAGACTTTATGCAAGCTTAAGGCAAAACGTCAATTTGATGAATATGTGATGGACGCGAGCAAACGTTAATCTATTACGATTTCACAAACACACGATCCAAAGAGTGAACTTACACTCAACTTTGGGCAGTAGAAAATCTTCTGCCTAAAATAAGCCTCTCGTTGAATGGAATAGAGAAATTGCGCGTTAACGGGGTCTGGACGGCCCTGAGTTCAAATCCTGAGATTTCCGTCACACTGCAAGCTCGCAGGGCGAGGTTTGCTCGCGTCGACCACTATAGACGTTTCTGAAAACAGGAAAACATGAGCGACAGACACACTGTAGTATATACAAGTTACACACACACACACACACACACACACACACACACACACACACCGTGCTCCATTGAGCGTAGGTGGACGAAACTAAAATGAGCTCTAACATGGAAATTAAGCGTTTCCGGACACATGTTCACGTAACATCTTTTCTTTATTTGTGTGTGAGGAATGTTTCCTGAAAGTTTGGCCGTACCTTTTTGTAACACCCCGTGTATATATATATATATATATATATATATATATATATATATATATATATAAACAATACCTTAATATAAACATATTACAAGTTAACCAATGAACAGAATTAAGGAGCTTAGTTTCCTTTGATAAAAAAATCTAGATACTACGTCAAAAGATGTGTCAGTCCACACCCAATGACTTAAGGCCCACCTAACAAGATGATCTGTCTTTGCTGAATGGCTGACACCACATAAATCAAACGTGCAGTACCTAACGTGATACCTTCAGATAGGTATTTGAAATTGGAATAGAAAACTAATGTCACTTCAATAGGTCGCTAATGCAATAAGCACGGCCCCTATAGCCACAGACCAAAATAAAAATACACACGGCCTCTATCCGACCATAAAACACAATGTGACCTATATTTATCATGGCGACTTACCTTCCATACACACAAGAAATTATTAAGTAATGACAACTACCACTAATTCGTAAAACCAGAAAATTCTAAATCTATAACTAAATTAAGAAATGACGTTCAAGTGAACCAGCTTCCTTCAGCGTGCCACTAAGCACAAAATCCAAACTTACAAATGCGAGACGCTATTTCTAGCCACTTTAGTAACATAATTTCATGTCCGTTCCAGAATATAACTCGCCTCGCCACCACTGCAGTGAATGTTTTGCTGGCCACTAGCACGAGCAACTACAACAGTCAACAGTCCTTAAGTACACAATAATATTCACTATATATAGGAGGAGGAACCCACCACGAAAGCTTGACACTTAATTTTTTCTTCTTCATGTGAAATTCACACGGCATCCATCCACATAGCTCTCGAGGTATTAGCAAATCCTGGTCGTCACTGGCCAGCCGTGTCAATACTACCGGGTGATCAAAAAGTCAGTATAAATTTGAAAACTTAATAAACCACAGAATAATGTAGATAGAGATGTAAAAATTGACACACATGCTTGGAATGACATGGGGTTTTATTAGAACAAAAACAAAAAAAAACAAAGTTCACAAAATGTCCGACAGATGGCGCTGGACAGCAAAACGTCAGTGACTGCGCATGACAACCGTGTATATAAGGTGCTGTAATGAGAGAGAGAATCAGATGCGCCAGCAGTCGCAGCATGTTGACGTTACCTGAAAAGGCGCTTTTAGTGAAGCTGGATTATCAGAATGGGGAATGTGCTAGTTCAGCGTTACTATCCTATCGCCATAGGAAGGGGATTCGAACGGGTAAAGGTCCGTTGACAAATGCAGCTGTGGCGAGAATGATATCGAAGTTCGAAGCCACGGGTTGTTTAGACGATAGACCCCGTAGTGGCCGACCGAGCACAAGGCGTAATGTTGCTGCGACAGTTCAGGAAGAAATGGAGACTGTAGCGGGTTCGTCTATGCACGGGGAAGTCAGCGCTCGTGCAGTCGCACGTCGCACCGGCATTCCATACACTACTGTTTGGTTAGCACTGAGGCGTACCCTCCGATGCTATCCGTACAAAATCCATCGGCATCATGAACTGTTATCTGGCGATTTAGTGAAGCGGAGGGCATTTGCGGTGTGGGAGTTTCAAAAGATGGCGGAAGATGACGATTGGTTGAGTAACGTGTTGCGGACCGACGAAGCTCATTTCACGCCCCGAGGATCCGTCAACGCCCACAACTGCAGAATTTGGGCTACCGAAAATCCTAGAACTGTCGTGGAAACTCCATTGCACGACGGTAAAATCACAGTATGGGTTGGATTTACCACATCTACCGTTATCGGACCTTTTTTCTTCGAGGAACTGCGTGATTCTGGTTTTGTAACCGCTACCGTGACGGGTGAGAGGTACGCCGATATGTTGCAGAATCGCATCATCCCCAGCCTGGCTGATAAACACCTGCTGGAACGTACGATGTTTGTGCAGGATGGCGCTCCACCCCATATTGCTAGACGCGTGAAAGATCTCTTGCGCGCGTCGTTTGGTGATGATCGTGTGCTCAGCCGCCACTTTCGTCATGCTTGGCCTCCCATGTCCCCAGACCTCAGTCCGTGCGATTATTGGCTTTGAGGTTACCTGAAGTCGCAAGTGTATCGTGGCCGACCGACATCTCTAGGGATGCTAAAAGACAACATCCGACGCCAATGCCTCACCATAGCTCCGGACATGCTTTACAGTGCTGTTCATAAAATTATCCCTCGACTACAGCTATTGTTGAGGAATGATGGTGGACATATTGAGCTTTTCCTGTAAAGAACATCATCTTTGCTTTGTCTTGAAACATCCCCTTAGAAAAATTATACATGACTGTGTTTAAACTGACACACAATATTTTTAGCGCAACGCAATCTGACTTTCAATAATCCCTACAAAAGAATGACCCTGACTAACATTAACCTATACCTTTCACAAATCACTTACCTCACAAAAATCTTCGTTACTCAAGCTACTGCAATACAGCGAGCGCCACTACTGCCAGCTAAATAAAAGATTCGAACTACTGAAGGCACTAACTACTGATAGGCATAGTTAGCAAATGAAAGATTTTGATAGAGAACAAACAATGTATTTACCTTAATAGTGTTCAAAAGTCATATTATATATAGCAGTTTATGGCATCCAGTCTTACTAATCTACTGTCTCTGATGGACACACGTCCAGATCGTCTACTCTCAAAATTCCGTCATCTCTCTCCCCACATCCACCACTGCTGGCGGCTCACGTCCAACTGCGCAACGCTACGCGCTGTTAACAGCCAACTGCCCAACGCTACAATGGCGAGTATTACAATTAATGCCAGCCAGCCACAGACTGCACACAGCACAGCCAGTGATTTTCATACAGAGCGCTACGTGACGGCGGCGTTACCAATATAAGAACCTAAACAGCCTACTTACAGTCTTACTTTGTTATGCTAATTATTGCTATTCTGATCACATGAAGCGCCATCTGTCGGACATTTTTTGAACTTTTGTATTTTTTTTTTTTTTTGGTTCTAATAAAACCCCACGTCATTCCAAGCATGTGTGTCAGTTTGTACCTCTCTATCTACATTATTCCGTGGTTTATTCAGTTTTCAAATTTATACTGACTTTTTGATCACCCGGTAGTTTAATACTTTCCGGCAGCGGCCCATGCTTCTTCGTTGCTCCAACTCAACTGGTCCTCACGGCATACGGCCGTACCACGTGACATCGTGTCGCCAACTCCCCACAACGACATCGAAAGCACGTCACGTCACAGACTGACTCGGCTCATGCACGGACCCACTCTCTTCCACTTGCGCACCCGCGCCACCATAAATAGCCTGCCTCAGAGATTCAAAGAGAACAAGACACAGGGACAACGATCAAAGATGGAAGTCAGAATCGATATCGCCTGGCACCAGAAACCCATCGGCTTAATATGTGTACTACATGCTTAGATTTACAAACGGTTAGCATTCCAGTGCAGCCGCAAAATTTAATAAGTAATGCAAACGCATTTTTTCTGGCGGCCAATTTCGGTTGAAAAATGCGCAATTTGTTCTGGGATATCGTGGGACATTCCCTCTTCGGCCCCTGTAGTTTTATGAGGTTGCAATAGGTGGTGGCGTCGTACATAGCCTTCCAAGGGGCGTCTGTAACGGAGGTGGGTTCCAAGCAGAGCTGTCATCGAGTTTCTGTTGGCGGAAAACCAGAGCATCGCAGGTATTCATAAGCCCTTGCAGGTTTACGGAGACCTGGCAGTGAACAAAAGCGCTGTGAGTTGTTGTGCGAGGCGTCTGTCATCATCGTAAGGTCGCGTAAACGTGTCCGAACTACCGCGTGCCGGCCGGCCGCACACAGTTGTGACTCCTGCAATGCTGGAACGTGCGGACACCCTCATACGAGGTGATCGACGGATCAAACACAAGCACTTTGCTGCTCAGTTGGGCACCTCTGTTGGTAGTGGTGAAACACTCGACCACCAGCTGGGGTGCGCAAAGATATGTGCCCGCTCGATTCGCCGCCGCCTGACAGAAGACCATAAAGAGCAACGAAGGACTATCTCTGTGGAATTGCTTGAGCGTTACGAGGCTGATCGTGACAACTTTTTGTCGAACCTCGTCTCAGGCGATGAGACATAAGTTCATCAGTTCGAACTGGAAGCAACACGGCAATCCACGGAGGTGCGCCACACCACCTCTCCTCCGAGCAAAAAGTTCAAAGCCACGCCGGCCGCTGTGGCCGAACTGTTCTGGGCGCTTCAGTCCAGAACTGCGCTGCTGCTACGGTCGCAGGTACGAATCCTGCCTCGGGCATGGATGTGTGTAATGTCCTTAGGTTGGTTAGGTTTAAGTAGTTCTAAGTCTAGGGGACTGATGACCTCAGATGTTAAGTCCCATAGTGCTCAGAGCCATTGATGTCCTTAGGTTGGTTAGGTTTAAGTAGTTCTAAGTTCTAGGGGACTGATGACCTCAGATGTTAAGTCCCATAGTGCTCAGAGCCATTTGAACCATTTTTCAAAGCCACACCCTCAGCCGGTGAAGTCATGGCAATAGTCTTCTGCAGGGAAGTAGCCTATCGAGACTGTGCTGGTCGCATTGGTCAGGATACCACTATTGTCTTGTGAATGTGGAGTCGATGGATTCAGGTCGGCCATATTCAACGAGTCGATGGATTCAAGACGGCCATATTAAACGCACTGCAGGATCTCATTGGCCCCACACGAAGAGCGCCCGAGGGGGCAACACTTATTCGCTCATGGAGGACTGTATGTCCACGTCCATTGAGTCGATAAATACGCTTGTTCGCAGCAAAACAAGTATCCACACAGACTGTGCGATATCGTCAGGAGCGCCACGGACTGTCAGCACGACGGGAATTGTTGCAGCTTCCGTTCATCAATAGACGGTGTTGGGGCCAGCAGCACTAGATACAGCAGTGACAGCACGTGTTTTTCCATGCGAGTCCCGGTTTGCGTACAGCATTGCGGTGGCTATGTGCATCTGTGGAGGGCTCCGAGGGGGAATGAATCTTGCCAGGCACATCATCCTTCATACGGCCCCATCACCTGGCGTGATCGTATGATGTATGCCACTGGGTACACAACATGTTCACCGCTAGTTCGCACAGGCGGTAATTTAATCAGCAGGCGCCACTTTTCTCAAGTGTGAAGGCGGTGGCTGTGCCCTACCTTCGAGGTCTCCGTGACGTTACCTTCCAACAAGACCACGGAGGACCACTTGCTACCCGTGCTGTCCCAACTTACCTCGATATAGACGGTGTTTGACGAGTCAGTTCGTTTTCCAGATCCCTCACCCGTTGAAAGCATCTGGCGTGTCAACAATCACCAGCCACTACGATTGACGAACTCTGGTATAGACTTGAAACTGCATGGAAGATACACCCGTACGTGCCATGTACGCTCAATTCGACTCGATGCCAAGTCAGATTAGAGCCATTGTTGCTGTCATAGGTGGCAGCTCTAAGTCCAAAGTTTCACCCCCTGTATAACACACAAATCACATACAAGTATAATAATCTATTCTTCCTGCTCTACTGTCTACACAGAACTAGTAAAATTTCGTTATTTGCAGCCTTTCTTGGGTTTCAGTTTTAATTTCGTACAGTTTATTTAAACAACAACAGTTGCTCATTATCAGTAGTCATAATGCGTTGGTCCTTTGAGTACCAGTGGATCTGCCCGAAACCAACATTCCAATTTTTTAAAGTGCCAGTGCCTTTCACATGAAACCACCGATGCTATTGCGTGACAGAGCCATGAGGTACTTCTATGCTTCTACGAATATAGTGCGTTGTAGCAACAGTCGCCGCGGAGATTTTCTTTTTAGTGAGTGCAGAGATCATTGACAGTGAAAGTAAGTAATTTCAAGTCACTGAGACGTAAATTTGAGCTTGTTCTACGACTGTTATGAGCAAGAGCGCTCATGCGATAGTTTCTCGCGGTGGCTCAGACCTGATGGCATGACGTATTTTTAATATTTTTGAAGATGAATGGCGGCTTGCAAGAAGCCATTATAAAAGTCCAGTTCTGACCCTGTTAAATACCTGCCTAATACTGACTTTTCAGTCATTTTCTTGAAAGAAAAACACCTGATTGCGCTGTATTGTTTCCTTTCCCTGAGAGCTAGGTCGTGGGGAGGGGTCACCCCCTGCCTCCTGGTATTGCCGTCCTTGGTTATGAGTGCCTTCGAAATAAAATCACTGGGGCAGTGCATATTTCTTATGTACATTTATTAAATATAAGGCCCTTTTTTGCTTATTTGTTTAGGACTATAATTTGCTTCAGGCATTAAGAGTTCATCGAAGTTTCGAAATGTGGGACTGTATCCAGCAAAAATACAAAACTGCTTTCAAATGTACCTCATGAAATGATGAATGGTTGAAAACTGTATGCCCCCGTGGCTCCAAAGTGGACCGACTACTTTAAAACAATCGATTGTTTACTTTTTGCCAATTTATTCTTGGATTTGTTGCTTTCTGTAACAATAGATGTCACTTTTGTGAAAAAAATTTAAAATTACATGTCTTTTTTATATTTTTAGGACTCAAAGTGTTGATACCACTTTGTTTTCAAAGTTCCCCAGTTGGGATAATTGGCTTGCAGATTCTAAGAAATAAGTCTTGTACATGTCTGATACTTGGAAGCCCTTCTGAATCGGAGAACAGTTTTATTCGAGCCAACAGATAATGTTATGTAGCACGCTGACTTCATTATCAAGTCCGTATAAAGCTCTACGTCCCTTTCCTAAATTGACATCCCTGAAGAGTTTGTGTAGACAGCAGAAAACTGTAACGAGTTAAACACATTTCTGGTTTTAGATTCACTATAGAGTAAAATTCGCGACAAAAAAGACACAAAATTCGAAAGGCATTTTCGGAAACTCAGATCACTCGCGACAGTTTATGACTGAAGGCAGCCTTCTATTTATCGTGCTGGGCAACTGAGCGAGTGATTGGCTCGAAGTACATGGCTGTGCAAACGAAAAGTTTCATCGCTAAATGTTGCAAAAGGCACAACGTTTCAGTAACTGGAAGCTTTTCGTGTGGTGGAAATAATTTTCCATGCATAAATTGCCCCCATTGTCTATTTATTAAGCTGATCATTGTCTGTTTTTGTACCGCTATGAATTCACAGATTGCATTACCCAATGTCAGAACAAGTATATGGAGAATTATCGTTTGTAAATACAAAACAGGAACCATTTTCTCCAAGACAGCGCATCTTCATGGATTGTTCATTGATAACAACACAAAAATTAAGTAAACTGTAAAGTGTATAGAATACTTCCACATTTTTCCAGAAAATTTGTCTAAAGGAAGAGGCAATAAGATCGGCAGCGAACGTTTAAACATAATTTCTATTGTACAGTTAATTATGACACACGAGGCTTGGTGATAGCCGAAAACCAAACGCAATCGAAACGAAACTTCGTCTCTTAGCTAAGAACCTGTAACACTAAAAAATACTTATTATTTAAACGTGAGATATAAATAATTAAGTTTATAATAATTTCACCAATAATACGTATATTTATTTTTATTTCAGGTAACCTGTGAAAAAAAAGAGGTGGAAAGAAATCCGAGATTATTATTGGAAAACACTTCTAAAAGAAAAACTGCCAACAGATTATGCTACATCATATTCGTATGAAATCTGGGCGTTATTTGACAGGATACACTTTCTAGTATCCTAGAAAGTGGTCTTCTGTCTGTAGTGCTTCGCTGTAGGACCCAGCAAACGTTGAGGGACTACCGTCTGATGTGTGTAGACGAAGTAGTCAAGATGAAACTCCACAACTTGCTGCTTTTTTGTCGTTATCTAATGGCACATGCTGTATTACCTCTTACTTCTCTGTTCCCGGAAAACTACCCGGTTATACAATTAACAAAAAGTACAAAGAACAACTGATCCTTTTTCACCGCTTGCATGAGAACTAACAGCCTGAAAATGATGCCGATTGTTTCATGTAACCTATGTCAAGAAACTGCCGCCTCAAGTCAATAATAGTGTCAGTGGACACGGACATTTTACCGAGCGAGGTGGCGCAGTGGTTAGTCACTGGACTCGCATTCGGGAGGACGACCATCCTGACGGCCATCCTGATTTAGGTTTTCCGTGATTTCCCTAAATCACTCCAGGCAAATGCCGGGACGGTTCCTCTGAAAGGGCACGGGCGACTTCCTTCCCCATCCTTCCCTAATCCGATGAGACCGATGACCACGCTGTCTGGTCTCCTTCCCCAAACCAACCAACCAACCACGGACATTTTGATTATTTTCCATATTTCAAGTTATCCTTCATATTTTTCATACCAGCAACTACTACGATCAGTCTTTCCATGTCGTCTTTGTTTCTGTCTCCTGTCGAAAGATACTCATAACGCTGGCTGATTTACCAGCAGTGATACGAGCTGAAGAGTACACTTTGACGTCGTTGCAATGCATTGAACAGTCATATATTTTTAAATACTTTGAATAATAATGTAAAAATAAATAACGAACTGTACAATTACTGACAATATAATGTAACTGGATAGATAAAAAATATGCTCGCCAAGCGGCGGCAGAACACGCACATAAAAGAAGTTTATAACTGTGCAAGCTTTCGGATCCAGTGGCTCCTCCTTGCGGCAGAAGGGTTGAAGGAGAAGGAAGAGAGTCGAAGGAAAAGGACTGGAGAAAAGGGATAGATTTCGGAAAAGCTTTCCTTCTCATCCCGTTCGATAAGTCTCCCGTTACTCGCGGTCCTGGATGACTTTTCCGAAATCTACCCCTTTTTCCTAGATCTCTGAAGTTCTTTTCCTTCACCCCTCTTCCTTCGCCTTCAACCTTTCTGCTGGTGGCTCCGAAAGCTTGCATAATTGTAACCTCACGCTTGGTGAATAAATTTTTTTATCTGTCCAATTACATTAAATTATACAATTACTGATTTATATGCTTACAAACGTACTTTCTGTTCACTATTCTGTTTTCTAGATATGCATAATCACTCATTTTTAACCATAGTCGTATACCTGCTTAACGTGAAGTCACATCCCATTCTTTCTTCAGTTTCCACTTCATCTTACTGCGTTGGTAGCTCATCCTATTGCATGGTCTTTCACCATATTTAACACAAAATGAAACTGAGCTGAACATGAATAGAACGTTCCTGAACCTCTCTTGATCATTTTGCAACTGTTCAGTTACCAGCATGTAATGCTTCATTTAGGAGTTTGGAATATTCAGTTATGGCTAGATCTCCCCAAAATACACAAAATTCACTCCTCTAACAGAAGGTAGGATGGTATTAGAATACAAGTCAGCAACTCATGTATATGTTTCCCTTTCACAGTAGTTAACACTAAACCAAGGTGTGTGCGATATGCTGGACATGTGGTGAGCAATTCTAACAAAAATGTTCAAATGTGTGTGAAATCTTATGGGACTTAACTGCTAAGGTCATCAGTCCCTAAGCTTACATTCTACTTAACCTAAATTATCCTAAGGACAAACACACACCCATGCCCGAGGGAGGACTCGAACCTCCGCCGGGATCAGCCGCACAGTCCATGACTGCAGCGCCTCAGACCGCTCGGCTAATCCCGCGTGGCAGCAATTCTAACAAGAAACGCAAACAAATGACGGTTGGCAGTCACATTCCAGCCGTTACAGTTCGCGGTTCCAGCGGAAAGGGGAACCTTCAGGCGTCGTCTGGTGCAATAACGACGTCGGAAAATAAAACAGATGGAGCAGGAGATTTCAATGTAAGAACCTTTCTGTTTTTTTATGAACTCGCCGGCCATTTCAATGTCGGGGCCAAGAACACTGTCGGTGTGTGCTTTTCATGTAATAGTTGTGCTAACGCCGATAAACAAATACGCGCCGAATGACCTTGCAGTTGCCTGGATTCGAACTCGAGTGCGAATAGTGATGTTATACTAACGGTAACTTACCACGTGGTTGGAACCGAGGCAGCGATCGTACTGTAGGAGCTGCACCCCAAGGAGTGGCCCGGGCTGCTCGTCAAAGTACTGTCTGCAGAATGAGAACTAGCCGGCTGGATAAAATGTGGCCTGACAATTTGCAATCCAAGCAGTGTTCGTGTTCATTATTCGAAACCCTTCATCGTGCCTTTTTCTTCTGCTAGTGTATTCTGATGACTGATCACATTCATGAGGATAAACCTAACAAAAGACATTCTACATCCATAGGAAAAGGGGCAACGCTTCCGAACCTCAAAAAGCCATAACCAAAAAGAGGAAGATGGGCGCTGTGTTGATGGACGTGTCGCTGTGAGCACCTCTGCTTATGCATACACCACTTCTCTTAACTCGCTGTTGCATTTAGTACTGCTCAGTTCTATCCGTGTGTTAGTTGTACATTGACAGTGAAACACAGTACTGCGGATAGGTTCACTGTTGAAAAGTTGGACGATAAGAACCTCTTATACGAATTGACTTAATGCAATGGAAGAGCGTTGTAATGTCGCTTTGCTGAGCTGCTCGCATAGCGACGGCAACCAGATCACAGTACTTTTGCATCTGAGGGTGTTGCCGTACTGTTTTGTGTTTTACTTTTTGGCGATTGTATATTTCAGGCTTTCTAGTTATTGTTAAAGTATTTCCACAGAACCGAAGATAACTGAGGTCAGACTTAATAAATTACTCTGCAGCGAGCCATCTGAAACCACGGGTCCCGTACACCAAAAGAGAAAATGCTTGTGAGCAACCTACGAAAGTTTGCCGGTCGAGTTGATTCACGTAGTCTTTGCTTCGTACTGACATGCACTGCCATGTCCTGATGTCCATACAATCGCTTTTCTGTACTCAAAAGTCTCTTTAACTTTTCTGTAAGGCGGCATCTACGTTTCAGAAGTAACACATGCCTTTACAGGTTTGTATTCCTCCTCTTCCAATGGGTGAACATCAACAAAAGTAAAACAATGATAATGCAATGTACTAAATCAGTTAGTGTTTAGGGAAATAGATTAGGAAATGAAAACTGAAAGTAGTAGAAAAGTTTTGTTGCTAAAGGTGTAGAATAACGAGCTACGTAGAAGTAATGAGTATATAAAATGTACACCGTTCAAAAGAATTTTGGGAACACCTGTATCAACGTCCCATATGTTAAATCTACACTATGTGATCAAAAGTATCCGGACACGCCCAAAAATATACGCTTCTCATATCAGGTACTCCATATCAGCGACCTCAATAGTCAGACATCGTGAGAGAGCAGAATGGGGCGCTCCGCGGAACTCGCGGACTTCGAACGTGGTCAGGTGATTGGGTGTCACTTGTGTCATACGTCTGTACACGAGATTTCCACACTCCTAAACATCACTAGGCCCACTGTTTCCGATGTGATAGTGAAGTGGAAACGTGAAGGGACAGGTACAGCACAAAAGCGTACAGGTCGACCTTGTCTGTTGACTGACAGAGACCGTCGACAGTTGAAGAGGGTGGTAACGTGTAATAGGCAGCCATCTGTCCACACCATCACGCAGGAATTCCAAACTGCGTCAGGATCCACTGCAAGTACTATAACAGTTAGGCGGGAGGTGAGAAAACTTGGATTTCATGGTCGAGCGGCTGCTTATAAGCCACACATCACGCCGCTACATGCCTCATTTGGTGTAAGGAGCGTAAACATTGGACGATTGAACAGTGGAAAAACGTTTTGTGGAGTAACGAATCACGGTACACATTGTGGCGATCCGATGGCAGTGTATGGGTATGGCGAATGCCCGGTGAACGTCATCTGCCAGCGTGTGTAGTGCCAACAGTGAAATTCGAAGATGTTGGTGTTATGGTGTGGTCGTGTTTTTCATGGAGGGGGCCTGCACCCATTGTTTTGCGTGGCACTATCACAGCGTAGGCCTACATTGATGTTTTAAGCACCTTCTTGCTTCCCTCTGTTGATAAGCGATTCAGGGATGGCGATTGCATCTTTCAACACGATCGAGCACCTGTTCATAATGCACGGCATATGGCAGAGTGGTTACACGACAATAACATGCCTGTAATGGACTAGCCTGCACAGTGTCCTGACCTGAATCCTATAGAATACGTTTGAGATGTTTTGGAACGCCGACTTGGTGCCAGGCCTCACCGACCGACATCGATACCTCTCCTCAGTGCAGTACTCCGTGAAGAATGGGCTGCCATTCCCCAAGAAACCTTCCAGCAGCTGATTGAACGTATTCCTGCGAGAGTGGAAGCTGTCATCAGGGCTAAGGGTGTGCCACCACCATATTGAAATCCAGCATTACCGATGGAGGACGCCACAAGATATCCGAATACTTTTGATCACATAGTCTATTTTGATAAGTGCGGTACCTGTGGTATTATTGCATGGCTCCAATGAGACCTTCGCTTTCAATGTAGGCAACAAAATCATTCTCCACATGTTAGCTGTGCTATGCATTGGAGTGTCAGGCGACCCCTGAGAAGGAAGTGAGTGCCGGTGTCGCAGTGTTTTCTAGTGAGGTACATGGATGACAGTTGTCATTTGTGGACGTTGTATTTAACCAAGCACATGCAATGCGACATCTTAATGCAGTACAATTTGCAAGGGCGATCTGTTTGATCCAAAAAGGATGGATTTCGTGTCGTTTCGTTGCAGATGCCAATGCCTCTCCACGTGTCATCCATCGGTTGTGGACACGCTACAGGGACACAGGACGGCATACAAGACTAATTGGACGAGGTTGCCGACGCATTTCAACTCCAAGCAAAGACCGATATCTCGTCTGGTGTCCGGATACTTTTGATCACGTAGTCTATTTTGATAAGTGCGGTACCTATGGTCTTATTGCGGCGGTAAACGGATACTGCCAGAGCAGTGCAAGACGATTTCAAAAGGACCACTGAGCCGCTGTGTCTGATCAAACTGTAATCAATGGGTTACGTCCCAGACGTCCTGTTCGAGTACCCCGCTTGGCAGGACATCTCCCTGCAGCTCATCGTCAGTTCTGCCATTCCCATGTCAACTGTCATCTTCATCACTGGCGAACGTGTTACTCAGACGAGTCCAGACATCCTCTGACGCAAGGCGTTGGCCGTGATCCCGTGTGGAGACCCGTGGATAGTGGTATCTGCGAAATGCTGCCCAGGGAATCGACAGTTATCGAAGGTTCTGTGATGTTAGAGGGAAGCTTCGGTGTTGACAGCCTTACGAATCTTGTCGTTGTCCATGGTTGCCTTACCGCCAGGCAGTACATCTATCAGATCCTGTTGGACCATGTGGTGGTTGCTGCATACGGCGGCGGCCCTGAATTTCTTCTAATGCCAGGGCCGGCACTGTCGGACATTTCAGTTCTTTTTATGTAAACGTTCACCAAACGAGGTGGCGCAGCCGTTAGCACACTGGACTCGTGTTCGGGAGGGCGACGGTTCAAATCCGAGTCCGACCACCCTGATTTAGGTTTTCCGCGATTTCCCTAAATCGCTCGCTTCAGGCAATTACTGGGATGGTTCTTTTGAAAGGGCACGGACGACTTCCTTCCCCATCCTTAATAGTCCGAAAGGACCGAAGAAAAAAAATGGTTCAAATGGCTCGGAGCACTATGGGACTCAACTGCTAAGGTCATTAGCCCCCTAGAACTTAGAACTAGTTAAACCTAACTAACCTAAGGACATCACAAACATCCATGCCCGAGGCAGGATTCGAACCTGGGACCGTAGCGGTCTTGCGGTTCCAGACTGCAGCGCCTTTAACCGCACGGCCACTTCGGCCGGCAAAGGACCGAAGAGCTCGCTGTTTGGTCCCAAATCAATCAGTCAGTGTAAACAATTGAGAATGTATGACGTTTTGTTGTGTACTTTATTTTTGAAAGATGAAAATATAATTTGGTAACGTACCCAGTCCTCAATTATTGCACAGCGGAGTAGGGCGACGCCCAAAGTCATATTTCGGATGCAGGATGGTACACCAGTCGGGCGTAAAAATGAATGTGCGCAACGGTAAATTTGGCCCTGTCTGACTACCCCCTGAAGTAGATCTTAGGATCTCTTAATGCTCTTGTTTACATATTAATTACAATCTAAAGATAAATGAATGGTGAAGGCAACTAATACTACTAAATGATAAATGTTGTTGTTCAATATCCACCGCTGGCTTCCCAGCAAGACTCGGCTCCCCATCCTCGTAATACGGAACGCGAATCACATTCTCGTAATGGCAGAAAATTCTACCTCTCTACAGATTATTCCGAACGCCGACCAACCATATTTTAGTCTTTTGTCGTCCAGCGCGGAAAGCTTGCGAGGAAATACGTATACTCGTACAATGGTACGCTTCTGAGTAAAAATCCTTTGAAATAACTCAGCCTGCGTGGTTTCCGAGGTGGCACTTCTCCGTTCCTCTCAGCTGCGTCCAAGCTTTCCTGAGTTCAGAAGTATTATCCGGTTATCCTTCCGGCCCTACTACCATAGCGGCCGGCTGCCCCTGTATTGTGTCTTCGCGCTCAGGAGTCCAGACTGCCCGTCTTGGCACTTTCTGTGTGCAGCTGGACCACCACACCTGAGCAGACTTTCTTCCACCCAGGGCTTGAGATCCGACTGCCTTTTCATTCCCATTGTCGTTCCAATCTCTACTAGTATAAGCAATCATTCATTACACCGTTCTGATATTAAAGACACCCTGTCACCTTTCGTGAAATAAGCATTAACAATTACTTACAAGGCGTACGTAACAATGTCAGTCTCCTTTATATGCACTACTGGCCATTAAAATTGCTACACCACGAACATGACATCTACAGACTTGAAATTTAACCGACGGGAAGAAGATACTGTGATATGCAAATGATTAGCTTTTCAGAGCACTCACATAAGGTTGGCGCCGGTGGCGACACCTACAACGTGCGGACATGAGGAAAGTTTCCAACCGATTTCTCATAAACAGCAGCTGGCCGGCGTTGCCTGGTGAAACGTTGTTGTGAAGCCTCGTGTAAGGAGGAGATATGCGTACCATCACGTTTCCGACTTTGACAAAGGTCGGATTGTAGCCTATCGCGATTGCGGTTTATCGTATCGCGACATTGCTGCTCGCGTTGGTCGAGATCCAATGACTGTTAGCAGAATATGGAATCGGTGAGTTCAGGAGGGTAATACGGAACGCCGTGCTGGATCCCAACGGCCTCGTATCACTAGCAGTCGAGATGAAAGGCATCTTATCCGCATGGCTGTAACGGATCGTGCAGCCACGTCATTTTTTCGGATGAATCCAGGTTATGTTTACAGCATCATGATGGTCGCATCGGTGTTTGGCGACGGTGTTTGGCGACATCGTGGTGAACGCACATTGGAAGCGTGTATTCGTCATCGCTATACTGGCGTATCACCGGCGTGATGGTATGAGGTGCCATTGGTTTCACGTCTCGGTCACCTCTTGCTCACATTGACGGCACTTTGAACAGTGGACGTTACATTTCAGATGTGTTACGACACGTGGCTCTACCCTTCACTCGATCCCTGCGAAACTCTACATTTCAGGAGGATAATGGACGACCTCATGTTGCAGGTCCTGTACAGGCCTTTCTGGATACGGAAAATGTTCGACTGCTGCCCTGGCCAGCACATTCTCCAGATCTCCCACCAATTGAAAACGTCTGGTCAATGGTGGCCGAGCAACTGGCTCGTCATAATACGCCAGTCACTACTCTTGATGAACTGTGGTATTGTGTTGAAGCTGCATGGGCAGCTGTACCTGTACACGCCATCCAAGCTCTGTTGGACTCAATGCCTAGGCGTATCAAGGGCGTTATTACGGCCATAGGTGGTTGTTCTTGGTACTGATTTCTCAGGATCTATGCACCCAAATTGCGTGAAAATGTAAGCACGTGTCAGTTCTAGTATAATATATTTGTCCATTGAATACCCATTTATCATCTGCATTTCTTCTTGGTGTAGCAATTTTAATGGCCAGTAGTGTATTCATATATACGATGTACAACCTATCACATGATACCTAATTGTGGTTGTAGATCACGGCAAAGTATGTGGACGAGTGCTTGTAACGTGTGGAATTATAGGCACCTTACACGGAATGTAGCCTTGTATTGAGGTGAAATATGAATGATAAACCGAGGCAAGAAGAGCTACATGATGAGAAGAAGAGAACAGAAACTTTTCAATTACTGCGCTACAGTGTGAGAATTGAATATGTCGCGGAGAGAAGAGCTTTACTGCACATAAGCTCTGCAGGGATAAAATGACAGGGGTCATCGTGAGGCATCGAGGAATATTCAATTTATTTACGGAGGTAAGTTTGGGAGGTAGAAATTGTGGAGGGAGACCTTGGCATGATTACTGCAAGTAGAGTCAGATGTATGTAGGCTGCCGTAGTTACACAGAGACCTGCACAACGTGTATTAGAGTGGAGAGCAGTAAAGAAAACATATGGAATGAAGACAACATTAACTGGAGAAGTAGCCCAGACAGTATACCAAAGTTACACTGTTGCTGTAGGATTGCACACCCTTATGAAGGCCACTTGCGATGGTCGCCGAACCGTTGGTTCATAATTCGTATTACCCGGAAAATAATAACCAAGCCTTACTTGCTGTCCGCTGTTTTCCATACAGCCTGTGTTACCATTTCAACAGTAAAGAGGACAGGACTATTTTCTGAAAGGTGCTTCTGGGGTAGGTAGTGCCGCCGTGAGCTGGGCCTACTTGTGGGACCTTTGGAGGAGGGGGGGGGGGGGGGAGCTCTTTGCGAGAGTGGGACCACACGGCGCGGCTTCCATCAGGCGATTGGCCGCGCCCGAGACGCTGTGCAACCGCGGCGTCAAACCACCACCACTAAGCATGGCCGCCCTCCCTGTGGAGGCCAGGTGTCACACTGCACGTGCCGGTGGATTGTAGCTGCGCGTCTGGGGTAACGGCTCTTTCAGGAGCCATCTCATCCGAACTACGAGGGTAAGCCAACTATTATCCGCAAAGTAGTTACAAAATTTTATTATAATCAAATAGGAATCTTACAAGAACAGCATTTTTCGACATAATCTCCTTGCGTTTTAACGCACTTGGTCCATCGTTGTACAAGCTTCCTGATGTCCTCATAAAAGAAGGTTCTCGGCTGAGCTGCGAGTCAGGAATGCACCGCCTCTTTCACTGCTTCGTCCGAGGCAAATCGACGGCCCCTTAATGCCTGTTTGAGTGGACCAAACAGGTGATAGTCAGAAGGGGCAAGATCGGGACTATATGGAACATGATCCAGTACTTCAAATTTGAGTTTCTGGAGCGTTTCAGCAGTGTGGGCAGCAGTATGCGGACGGGCATTGTCGTGCAACAACACAACACCTTTTGACGGCAATGCTCGGCGTTAGCTTCGATTTGCAGGCGTTAGCCTGGCAGTAGGCATCTCGCCGTAACGTGCACTGTTCACTGTTGTGCCCCTTTCCCCATAATGTTCCAGTACTGGACCTTGTGCGTCCCAAAAAGCGTAATCATATGTTTTCCTGCGGACGGTTGGGTCTTGAACCTTTTTCTTGCACGGCGAATTTGGGTGTTTCCATTCCATACTCTGCCATTTACTCTCCGGCTCGTAATGATGGATCCATGTTTCGTCACTAGTAATGATCCCCTTCGTTACCATGGCGATCCAAATCTTTTTGCATATGTCCAAGAGCGTTTGTTTATGCAACTGTGTGTTTTGGGACCCATCTTGCACAAACTTTATGAAACCCAACTCTGTTATGGATGATTTCGCAGGCAGAACCGTGACTAATTTGCAGACGATGAGCCCCTTCAGAATGGATTTTCACTATGCAACGGAGTGTGCGCTGATATGAAACTTCGTGGCAGATTAAAACTGTGTGCCGGACCGAGACTCGAACCCGGGACCTTTGCCTTTCGCGGGCAAGCTGTGAGGACGGGGCGTGAGTCGTGCTTGGGTAACTCAGATGGTAGAGCATTTGCCCGCGAAAGGCAAAGGTCCCGGGTGCGAGTCTCGGTCCGGCACACAGTTTTAACCTGCCAGGAAGTTTCATATGAGCGCACACTCCACTGAAGAGTGAAAATCTCATTCTGGAAACATTCCTTTTTTTTTTTTGGTCATCAGTCTACTGACTGGTTTGATGCGGCCCGCCACGAATTCCTTTCCTGTGCTAACCTCTTCATCTCAGAGTAGCACTTGCAACCTACGTCCTCAATTATTTGCTTGACGTATTCCAATCTCTGTCTTCCTCTACAGTTTTTGCCCTCTACAGCTCCCTCTAGTACCATGGAAGTCATTCCCTCATGTCTTAGCAGATGTCCTATCATCCTGTCCCTTTTCCTTATCAGTGTTTTTCACATATTCCTTTCCTCTCCGATTCTGCGTAGAACCTCCTCATTCCTTACCTTATCAGTCCACCTAATTTTCAACATTCGTCTATAGCACCACATCTCAAATGCTTCGATTCTCTTCTGTTCTGGTTTTCCCACAGTCCATGTTTCACTACCATACAGTGCTGTACTCCAGACGTACATCCTCAGAAATTTCTTCCTCAGATTAAGGCCGGTATTTGATATTAGTAGACTTCTCTTGGCCAGAAATCCATTTTTGCCATAGCGAGTCTGCTTTTGATGTCCTCCTTGCTCCGTCCGTCATTGGTTATTTTACTGCCTATGTAGCAGAATTCCTTAACTTCATTGACTTCGTGACCATCAATCCTGATGTTAAGTTTCTCGCTGTTCTCATTTCTACTACTTCTCATTACCTTCGTCTTTCTCCTATTTACTCTCAAACCATACTGTGTACTCCCCTAGGCTGTGGCTAAGCCATGCCTCCGTAATATCCTTTCTTTCAGGAGTACTAGTTCTGCAAATTTCGCAGGAGAGCTTCTGTAAAGTTTGAAAGGCAGGAGACGAGGTACTGGCAGAAGTAAAGCTGTGAGGACGGCGCGTGAGTCATGCTTGGGTAGCTCGGTTGGTAGAGCACTTTGCCGGCCGCGGTGGTCTAGCGGTTCTAGGCGCTCAGTCCGGAGCCGCGCGACTGCAACGGTCGCAGGTTCGAATCCTGCCTCGTGATGGCTGGGTGTTGTGTGATGTCCTTAGGTTAGTTAGGTTTAAGTAGTTCTAAGTTCTAGGGGACTGATGACCATAGATGTTAAGTCCCATAGTGCTCAGAGCCATCTGAACCATCATCATCCGGTAGAGCACTTGCCCGCGAAAGGCAAAGGTCCCGAGTTCGAGTCTCGGACCGGCACACAGTTTTAATCTGCCACAAAGTTTGATGTGCCAATTCTTCAGTAGTTAATCGTCTGTGTAAGAGGATCATTTCCGTGAACGCTCAATGGTTTCTTCATTTGCGGCCGTAAACGGTCGTCCGGCTCCCTCATCACGCGTAACACTTGTGCGACCATTTCGGAATTTTTCAATCCATTCATAGGCACTTCGTTGTGGGAAAACACTGTTCCCGTAGTGTACCGAAAGTCTTCGATGAATTTCAGCTCCTGACACGCCTTCCGACCACAAAAAACGGTTCACTGAACGTTGCTCTTTTTTGGTGCAAATAGACAGCGGAGCAGCCATGATTAACAGCACGGCAGCGATAACGAAACTAACCTAGCAGCCTGAAAATTGCAAATATACAACAACAAATAAACGAAGCATGTGTCATCAACAAAAATAAATTGCGGATAATAATTGACTTACGCTCGTATTCGAGGTGTGTTAAAAAACAAAAGAGAATTTTGTAATTTCGCCCACTGTATGAGGGCGTGCTGAAAAGTAATGCCTCCGAATTGTGAAAACTCCTAAAGATTTTTAAAGAAAATAAATGTTACTAACATTCTACATCTTTATTCATCTTGTCTGCATCTTTAGTTGTCTACATTACATGGTCACCCTGTCGACGAATACATTTCTCCCAACGAGATACCAGTTTGTTGACATCGCTACATTAGTTGCGTGTTGAGTGTGATGACGGAGCGCCGGCCACTGTGGACGAGCGGTTCTAGGCGCTTCTGTCCGGAACCGCGGGACTGCTACGGTCGCAGGTTCGAATCCTGCCTCGGGCATGGATGTGTGTGATGTCCTTAGGTTAGTTAGGTTTAAGTAGTTCTAAGTTCTAGGGCACTGATGACCTAAGATGTTGAGTCCCATAGTGCTCAGAGCCATTTGAACCATCTTTTTCTGTGATACTAACTGTATTCGCAGTAAATTTCTCAAACCGTATCCACATATACCGCTAAATGCATCTACAAAAATACACTACTGGCCATTAAAACTGCTACACCAAGAAGAAATGCAGATGATAAACGGGTATTCATTGGACAAATATATTATACTAGAATTGACATGTGATTCCATTTTCACGCAGTTTGGGTGCATAGATCCTGAGAAATCAGTACCCAGAACAACAACCTCTGACCGTAATAACGGCCTTGATACGCCTGGGCATTGTGTCAAACAGGATGGCGAGTACAGGTACAGCTGCCCATGCAGCTTCAACACGATACCACAGTTAATCAAGAGTAGTGACTGGCGTATTGTGACGAGCCAGTTGCTCGGCCACCATTGAACAGACGATTTCAGTTGGTGAGAGATCTGGAAAATGTGCTGGCCAGGACAGCAGTCGAACATTTTCTGTATCCAGAAAGGCCCGTACAGGACCTGCAACATGCGGTCCTGCATGACCCTGCTGAAATGTAGAGTTTCGCAGGGATCGAATGAAGGGTAGAGCCACGGGTCGTAACACGTCTGAGATGTAACGTCCACTGTTCAAAGTGCCGTCAATGCGAACAAGAGGTGACCGAGACGTGTAACCAATGGCACCCCATACCATCACGCCGGGTGATACGCCAGTATGGCGATGACGAATACACGCTTCCAATGTGCGTTCACCGCGATATCGCCAAACACGGATGCGACCATCATGATGTTGTAAACAGAACCTCGATTCATCCCAAAAAATGACGTTTTGCCACTCGTGCGCCCAGGTTCGTCGTAGAGTACACCATCGCAGGCGCTCCTGTCTGTGATGCAGCGTCAAGGGTAACCGCAGCTGTGGTCTCCGAGCTGATAGTCCGTGCTGCTGCAAACGTCGTCTAACTGTTCGTGCAGATGGTTTTTGTCTTGCAATCGTCCCCATCTGTTGACTCAGGGGTCGAGACGTGGCTGCACGATCCGTTGCAGCCATGCGGATAAGATGCCTGCCATCTCGACTGCTAGTGATACGAGGCCGTTGGGATCCAGCGCGCCGTTCATCATTACCCTCCTGAACCCACCGATTCATTATTCTGCTAACAGTCATTGGATCTCTACCAACGCGAGCAGTAATGTCGCGGTACGATAAACCGCAATCGCGATAGGCTACAATCCGACCTTCATCAGAGTCGGAAACGTGATGGTACTCATTTCTCCTCCTTACACGAGGCATCACAACAACGTTTCACCAAGCAACGCCGGTCAGCTGCTGTTTGAGTATGAGAAATCGGTTGGAAACTTTCCTCATGTTAGCACGTTGTAGGTGTCGTCACCGGCGCCAACCTTGTGTGAATGCTCTGAAAAGCTAATCATTTGCATATCACAGCATCTTCTTCCTGTCGGTTAAATTTCGTGTCTGTAGCAAGTCATCTTCGTGGTGTAGCAATTTTAATTGCCAGTAGTGTATATCATGGTTCCACAGACAGTTCAGGAGATATGACGTCATAAACACTGAAATGCGTAAAATTCTGTCGCATTGTGCATCACGTTCAAACTTATTACTCATTTTTTTACTCTGTTGGCAACATATTTTGCTGGCAGTATCCACGTATGCCGCTCGATGTACCTACGCAAATATGTCATTGTACGAGTCATAGTTTAAGAGATATGACGTCACAAGAGATACGTGAAAAAATGCCGCATCATGAATGACGTTTTAATACAGTTATACTCTTCTACAAAGTCACTCCTATCGTCGAGTCAACTCACGGAAATCTCTTGACACCTGGCAGCGCTTTTGACAGCTCCCAACTGCCTAGCGCAAACGTCTATGTATAGGCGAATACGATAGCGATCTATAGAGCTATGAAAAGGCGTTGCCATAGAGACAGGCAAAGCTGGGTTGTCAGCTAGTTTTTATATAAAAATGCATCAGAGTTTGTGTTACATTTTGCTATAAGAACAGAATAAAGGGCAGCAACATTTTAGAAATGTTAAATCTCGCTTTTGGTGAGTCTGCTATGGCTAAAACAATGGTTTACGAATGGTACATCGTTTTGAAGAAGCCACTGGACGCCTTGGTGCATTATCGACCGATGAAGAGTGAAATAAATGATTATAAACAATCGCTGAATCACAACCAGAGAGACCACTGACGGATGGTGTCGCCGTATCAGTTGCCTTGTGGCATGACATTTTTCCGTATACTTTGTGTGTGAGACATGTGACACCGAAATTTTTTCCAAAATTACTGAATTTCCGAAAAAAAACATGCATTTACGGTTGTAACGTTGAAACTAAGGCTTAATCGATACGGTGGGAGTATCGGCCAAGACAGAGAAAAAGCGATAAGTGCTATAAAATGCGAACGTTATCCTCAATGTATTCTTCTATTTTAACGGAATAATGCACCCTGAATTCTTGCCAAAACGTCGAACGATCAATAAGGAATGTTAGTTAAGGTTCAACGCTGTTTTCGCGAAGCAATACGAAAAGTCCGCCGGTTTTGTGTAGGAACAATTCACCACTTGTTGCACAGCTACAATACAACTAGTCACACTTCGTTGCATGTTCGTGACTATTTGACCAAAAACAATACTGCAATGATGTCTCAACATACATATTCGCCAGGTATGGCATCGTGTGACTATTTTCTGTTACAAAAATAAAGAAATTGTTGTGTACGACCGGCCAGAGTGGCCGAGCGGTTCTAGGCGCTACGGTCGCAGGTTCGAATCCTGCCTCGGACATGGATGTGTGTGATGTCCTTAGGTTAGTTAGGTTTAGGTAGTTCTAAGTTCTAGGGGACTGATGACCACAGCAGTTAAGTCCCATAGTGCTCAAAGCCATTTGAACCATGTTGTGTACGACTTTGTATACAACGGTAAGGAGATGTGGGCTACAGAGAGATGCTGCTGTAACTGTCGTTGCAGGGAAGCTGGACAGGAGCAGAAATGATCAGCAAACAAGTTAACGCAGTAAGTAGAAGATTTACTTGTATTTCTCCAAGCGTACGAAAACTCTTTACAGATAATGCAGCAAGAAACAGAGTCCAGTTAATACAATAGCAACAAGGGTGAGGCTCTGTGAACTAAAAGCACGAGCGATGGTGTTGGGGCCGCGACTGGGCAGCGCCTGCGTAGCGTCACGTAGAGAAGTGGCTTCCAGCGCGAGTGGTCTGTGTGGCCGACCAATAATCTGCCGGCAGGGGCCGCTCGTAGTGAGACCAGCTGAAGGCGTGGCTGAGCGGGTGTGCTCCATTGGATCCGCCTGTTGTCAACATAGGTTCTGGCAAGATATCAGTCCCGTCAGTTCCAAGGTTGTACTAAAATCTGCACAGTAGTTCGTCAGACCAGCCTGGGCATACAAAACGAAGTGGGCTGGAGAGCTCAGTTTATATATGTAGAAGTAGAAGATTTAATAAAACACTTCTTTATTTACTTACTACAACACAACTAGAACTTACACTTTATATTTCCATGCAATAATAGTCTGTTATGCTTTTGACAGATGATGAATGCAATGTATGTTCTAATGGCAAAAAGATTTTTAAGTGATATAATTACAATTAACTCAGACTCTTTGCTTTACTTGTACTATGAAACCTAGCTTCTTAACAATTTCATGACTCTATGTCAACAGGAAGTACCCTATAGATTTTGATGATTGCAAATATCAAAATATGTGACATAAATGGCAGAATTTTTTGATTGCATTGACTTAAAACCTAAATTTTTTAATACCGCCAAGGAACTACAGATCTTCAGTTAGCGACGTGAATTTGATACTCCAACCTGTTCAGGAGAAAAACGGGTCTTAACAGACAGACAAACACACAGGTGGATAAAAAATGACAAAAATATTTATTCGTCTTATGCAGTTACAAATTAACACTTTTCGGATTTTTTTCCCGTACCTGTATTGTTACTTAAAGTAGTAGATGAGGTTTGCTATTTGTGCAGTAAAATAACTGATGATGGTCGAAGTAGAGGGGATATAAAATGTTGACTGGCAATGGCAAGGAAAGCGTTTCTGAAGAAGAGAAACTTGTTAACATCGAGTATAGATTTAAGTGTCAGGAAGTCCTAACTGAAAGTATTTATATAAGTGTAGCCATATATGGAAGTGAAACATGCACTTTAAATAGTTTAGACAAGAATAGAAACTCTCGAAATGGGGTGCTACAGATGAGTGCTGAAGATCAGATGGGTAGATAACGAAACTAATGAGGAGGTACTGAATAGAATTGGGGAGAAAAGTAATTTGTGGCACAACTTGACTAGAAGAAGGGATCGGTTGGTAGGACATGTTCTGAGGGATCAAGGGATAACCAATTTAGCACAGGAGGGAATCGAGGATTGTAAAAATCGTAGAGAGAAACCAAGAGATGAATAAACTAAGCAGACTCAGAAGGCTGTAGATTGCAGTAGTTACTCGGAGTTGAAGAAGCTTGCTCAGGATAGAGTATGGAGAGCTGCATAAAACCAGTCTCTGGACTGAAGACCACAACAACAACAAACTGTATTGTTAAAAACTGCTTCTTGCAAAAGTTCGTGGTTCTAGATCAGCTGGAAGTACCCTATAGGCTTTGACGAGTGAGTTTTCGATTATCATAAATGGCCGTATAATTTGACTGCATTGACTTAAAGGCTTTCATTATTTTTGCACTGCCAAGTGACTACAGTCCTTAGTATGTAACATAAATTTCAACTCCATACGTCTACCCATTCGTGAGAAAAAAAGGAGTTTTTAACAGTCGGACACACGGACGCATTGGTCCTGTACGGAATCCATTTTTACCAACTGAGGCACGCTACATTAGAAGTGAAGCGGGTCTTTTTCAGTTAGTACATAAATAAATCATAAAGCATATTTTGAGAATAATTAGTTTCAAATGTTCAAATGTGTGTGAATTTCTAGTGGATCAAGCTGCTGAGGTCATCGTCCTCTAGACTTACACACCACTTAAACAAACTTATGCTAAGAACAACACACACATCCATGCCCGAGGGAGACTCGAACCTCCGGCGGAAGGGACCGCGCAATCCGTGACATGGCGCCTCTAACCGTGCGGCCACAATTACTTTATTTTAACGAGAAACAAGTAAACAAACATGAAAATGAAATTCACATACTGCTTGGAAATAGAAGCAAACCCTTGATGTTAATTTGCGACTAAAGACACTCTAGTAAATGGCCATCTCAAGACAAGCGGACACTCATAAGCAGGTTCAGAGGAAGGTCACCACACTGTTGTGGTGCTATAAAAATTTACCAGATTCAAACCGCGCCAGTTCGGAGGTTCGCCACAACACTTTACCCATATTTTTGCGCCAATATCGAGAGGACAACAAAAATAGTAGTATCGCTTCTGCAGTTGCTTCCATTGACACACACGTGATTTTCGAAGACCTTCAGAACGTATGTGCATGGTATTGAATCATATGATCCATGACGTCTTGTAGAAATTTGTTTCGTAATAAAAGATGATAGTCGTCCACCGGCTGGTGACTTCTAAATAAGTAAGATAAGGCTCTTCTATTCACCACATCATCCCTGGAAGGTTGCACCACCACTGTCATTTGCGTTTATACATTTATGATGTCTGTGACTACCGCTACAGCAAAAGTAAACAGCGCAACGAAAATTCATGTACACGATGAAGAAAAAATCTCGCACTTGGCGGTCGGCCTGCGATTTCTCATCCCAGTTCAACAGAAAAGTGTGTCTAGCGAAACCTAGTCCCGCGAATAGGTTTAATAGACCATTAAATTTCGGGCATGCAGCCGCGCAAATAAAATTTCCTCCACTGATATTTCGGCCGCGTATCGTCCGGCCATCCTCAGAGTGAGTCACAAGACTGACAACAAGATGCCAAGCGCTGCTTCATATGCTTCACCGCGGCGGTACTGCGCATGCGGGTCACAGACGCTGGTCGGCGGCAAAGAAATACGCTTACACATGCCTCAGGAAGTCTACAAGGAAAAGATATGTGGTCTGCTTAGTTCTGGTGCATACCGGAAGATTAACAAAGATCCTACTAACAAGGTGACAATAAGGACTGCTGCCTTGCTGAACGCTTCATCACTACCGAAGGAAGTCATAAGCAGTTTAAAAGTACGAGGTACAGTGCCACCGAGATTTTATGGACTTCCTAAAGTTCACAAGATGGGTAAGGATGATCGTCTATAGGACTTGTCTATGAGACCTATAACGAGCACCACTGGTTCACCAACGCATTTTTCTGCCAAATATTTAGCTTCCTTACTAAAACCATTGGTAGGAAAATGTTGTCACCACATTCGTAATTCTATAGATTTTATTCAGAGACTTAGCAATGTCGGGCTAAATAGTACGGATGTGCTTGTTAGTTTCGACGTGGTATCATTATACACCAAGGTACCTTTAAAGGACTCTTTATCTCTTATCGGCCAACATTTCGATAAGAACATTACGGCCTTATTTGAACATGTGCTTTCATCATCTTAGTTTCAGTTTAATAGTGAATTTTATGAGCAGATTGATGGTGTTGTTATGCGAAGCCCTCCCTCCCCTCTGGTAGCTAATTTATTCATGGAAGACTTCGAGGACAACGCACTGGACTCAGCAACTTTTAAACCAACGGTCTTCTGGAGGTACGTGGACGACACATTTGTGGTATTGCCGCATGGGATGGATGAATTACATCGATTTCTTGAGCATTTGAATTCCATCCATGCTAGCATCAAATTTACTATGGAAATAAAAAAAACGGCTGCCTCCCCTTTTTGGATGCTGTCGTTCGTCATAAAGTTGACGGCACATTAGGACATGCCGTATATCGGAAACCAATACAAACAAATCTATATCTTCATGCCAGTAGCTGCCATCACACTTCACAGGCCATCGGTGTCCTTAAGACCTTAGTGCATACGGCGCACTGTATATCCGATAAAGACAATTTGCAAGAAGAGCTCACATACCTCAGCAGCATTTTTAAATCGAATGGATTTTCTCCGCAACAGATTCGTAGAGCATTCAATGCAAAACCTAGAATGCAGGTATGCGATGGGAAAGAAGATAGTAATTCCTTCAGATCTAGTGCGTTTTTGCCCTATGTGTGTGCTCTTTCCTCTAAGATAGACCGTATTCTTGATAAACACTGTGTTAAGCTGATTTTCCGGCCCCCCACGAAGATTGCAAAAAAATGGTTCAAATGGCTCTGAGCACTATGGGACTTAACATCTGAGGTCAACAGTCCCCTAGAACTTAGAACTACTTACATCTAACAAACCTAAGGACATCACACACATCCAGGCCCGAGGCAGGATTCGAACCTGCGACCGTAGCGGTCGCGCGGTTCCAGACTGAAGCGCCTAGAACAGCTCGGCCACACCGGCCGGGCGAAGATTGCAGCTTTACTCGGCTCTGTGAAGGACGATTTACAGCTTCGTAAAGCGGGTGTGTATCAGATTCCTTGCGGAAATTGTGGGAAGTCGTACACAGGTCAAACAACACGCAACGTTCATGAGAGATGTGTGGAGCATCGAAGATACACACGCTTATTACAGCTGTGGCCGAACATTGTATTGACACAGGGGATTCCATGAATTACAGCGATGTGAAGATTTTAACATCCACCTCTTCCTTTTGGGGATCTGTCTTCAAGGAACCTATAGAGATTAGATTAACTAATAATTTAATAAATAGAGATAATGGTTTTAATTTGGACAAAGCATTGAATCCGGCTCTTGGTGTAATTAATGGTGTCACCGCCGCCGATCATACGTCGATAAGCGAATCGAAAGTCTGTACGCCTTCGCTACAGGCAGCGGGTGTGTAAGCGTATCTCTTTGCCGCCGACCAGCATCTGTGACCTGCATGCGGAGTACCGCCACGGTGGAGCCTATAAAGCCGCGCTTGGCATCTTCTGGTCAGTCCTGTGACACTCTGAGGATGGCTGGACGACACGCGGCCGAAATGTCAGAGGGGGAAATTTTATTTGCGCGTCTGCATGCCCGAAATTTAATGGTCTATTAAACCTATTGGCGGGACTAGGTTCTGCTAGACACACTTTTCTGTTGAACTGGGATGACAAATCGCACGCCGACCGCCAATTGCGGCACTTTTTCTTCATATTGTAGATGAATTTTCGTTGCGCTGTTTCCTTTGGCTGTAGCGGCATTATTTCTGTCATTTGATTTTAGATTTCGTACCGGTCCAACGTGAAAAGCGCTCTGGGTGAACGCTCCGAGAGAAAAATCATTCATACAGGAGAATCGTAAAAACATACCGCCCTTTGACCATCGGACAGACTCCCGTATGGACGACATAATAATAATCTTTCCTGGCGTAGAAAAACGAGTGAAAGATTTGAAAGCAAATACATTACCAGGTCCGGGTGGAATCCCAATTGCCGGCCGGAGTAGGCGAGCGGTTGTAGGCGCTACAGTCTGGAACCGCGCGACCGCTACGGTCGCAGGTTCGAATCCTGCCTCGGGCATGGATGTGTGTGATGCCCTTAGGTTAGTTAGGTTTAAGTAGTTCTAAGTTCTAGGGGACTGATGACCTCAGAAGTTAAGTCCCATAGTGCTCAGAGCCATTTGAACCATTTGGAATCCCAATTCGATTTTACAAGAGTACTCTACGGTACTGGCCACTTACCTAGCTTGGATTTATCGTGAATCTCTCGCCCAGTACAAAGTCCCAAGCGACTGGGAAAGAGCGTAGGTGACTTCAGTATATATGAAGGGTAAAAGAACGGACCCACAGAATTACAGACCTATAGCCCTAACTTCTGTTTTCTGCTGAATCCTTGAACATATTCTCAGTTTGAATATAACAAACTTTCTTGAGACAAGCTAATGTCCACGAATGGTTTTAGAAAGTATCGCTCGTACGAAACTCAGGTTGCCATTTTCTCACATGGTTTATAGCGAGCTATGGATTAAGGTCTACAGGGAGATTCCATACATCTAAATTTCCGGAAAATATTAGACATGGTGCCCCGTTACAGGTTGTTAACGAAGGTACGAGCACATGGATTAAGCTCACAGTTACGTGAGTGGCTCGAACTCTTCTTGATAGAACCTAGTATGCTGTCCTCGACGGCGAGTGTTCATCAGAGACGAGGGTATCGTCAGGATTGCCCCAGGGAAGTGTGATAGGACCAATGTTGTCCTCTATACACAGAAATGATTTGGCGGACAGGGTGGACAGCAATCTGCGGTTGTTTACTGACGATGCTGCGGTGTACGGTAAGCTGTCGAAGTTGAGTGACTGTAGGAAGATACAAGCGACTTACACAAAATTTCTAGTGGGTGCGATGAATGGCAGCTAGCATTAAATGTAGAAAAATGTAAGGTAATACGGATGAGTAGGAAGAACAAACCTGTAATGTTCGGATATAGTGTTATTTGTGTCCTGTTTGACACAGTCAACTCGTTTTAATATCTGGGCGTAACGTTTGCAAAGCGATATGAAATGGAACGAGCGTGTGAGAACTGTGGTAGGGAAAGCGAGTGGTCGAACTGGGAGAATTTTAGAAAAGAGTGGTTAACCCGTAAAGGAGAGCGCATATAGGACGCTGGTGCAACCTATTCTTGAGCACTGCTCGAGTGTTTGGGATCCGTACCAGGTCGGATTGAAGGAACACACCGAAGAATTCAGTGGCGGGTTGCTAGATTTGTTACCGGTAGGTTCAAACAACACATAAGTGTTACGGAGATGCTTCGGGAACTCAAATGAGAATCCCTGGAGAGAAGGTGACGTTCTCTTCGAGAAACACTATTCAGAAAATTTAGAGAAACGATATTTGAAGGTGACTGGCGAACGATTCTACTGCCGCCAACATACATTGCGTATAAGGAACGAGAAGATAAGATTCGAGAAATTAGGGCTCATACGGAGGCATATAGATAATCGTTTTTCCCTCGCTCTAATTGCAAGTGGAACAGGAGACGAAATAAGTAGTACTGGTACAGGCACCCTCCGCCACGCACCGTACGGTGGCTTGCGAAGTATCTACGTAGATGTAGATGTAGAAACCGACCAAACAGATCAAAATATGTTCTCAACATCTTCGGGAAGAGGATATAGACCGAACATCAGTTTCGTCAGTCCGTATTAAGGAAAACGCTGGATTGTGAAAGCGGCTATTTCATGTCACGTACTTATCTTCTTGCTTATTCGAAGCGTATAACAAAAAGAAAGTTACATTAAGGAAGCGAAATGTGTCGTATTACTGGATCAAATACGCTTTTAAGACCAGAAGAACGTCTGGTGAAAATGTATTCCCGATTCTGTGCTGTTCACGACAGCACTGCAGCATTTTCTATTTAATAACATCTGTTGCGTACACACAATAGAAATTAACAACAAGAAGCAATCGTAAACAGTAGTCTGCTAAAGTTTCTGGCCACCTAACGGGACGGCACCGGCTTCAAAGCAACGTACAGTCATTTTACGTTATCATACCTTCATGTAAAGAGCGCTGTGCGCGTATAGTATTGCTGCTACACTTCAGCTGTTCCGCAGTTTCTAACAAAAAAAGGAAGATTTTGAATACTTACTTTGGCTTTCTTTTTAGATAGAGCTGGTGCTGTTCATAATTACAGACATACATCGCCATTTTGAATGCGATGTATCTGCACGATTGATACTATAGAAGCTATGTATACAGATACCATAGAAAAAGCCAGACAAACATGTCGTTCCTGAAGAGGGGAACAGCCTTTTCAGTAGTTGCAGGGGCAACAGTCTGGATGATTGACTGATCTGGCCTTGCAACACTAACCAAAACGGCCTTGCTGTGCTGGTACTGCGAACGGCTGAAAGCAAGGGGAAACTACAGCCGTATTTTTTTCCCGAGGGCATGCAGCTTTACCGTATAGTTAAATGATGATGGCGTCCTCTTGGGTAAAATATTCCGGAGGTAAAATAGTCCCCCATTCGGATCTCCGGGCGGGGACTACTCAAGAGGACATGGTTATCAGGAGAAAGAAAACTGGTGTCCTACAGATCGCAGCATGGAATGTCAGGTCCCTTAATCGGGCAGGTAGGTTAGAAAATTTAAAAAGGGAACTGGATAGGTTAAAGTTAGATATAATGGAAATTACTGAAGTTCGGTGGTAGAAGGAACAGGACTTCTGGTAAGGTGAATACATGGTTATAAATACAAAATCAAATATGGGTAATGCAGGAGTAGGTTTAATAATGAATAAAAAAAATAGGAGCACGGATAAACTACTAGGAACAGCATAGTGAACGCATTATTGTAGGCAAGATAGACACGAAGCCCACGTCTACCACAATATATAAGTTTATATGCCAACTAGCTCCGCAGATGAAAAGATTGAAGAAATGTATGATGCGATAAAAGAAGTTATTCAGATAGTTAAGGGAGACGAATATTTAATAGTAATGGGGAACTGGAATTCGATAGTAGGGAAAGGAAGAGAAGGAAAAGTAGCAGATGAATGTCGACTGGAGGTATGGAATGAAAGAGGAAGCCGCTGGTAGAATTTTGCGCAGAGCATATCTTAATAATAGCTAACACTTTGTTTAAGAATATGGAAGAAAGTTGTAAACGTGGAAGAGGCCTGGACACACTGAAAAATTTCAGATGGATTATATAATACTAAGACAGAGATTTAGGATCAAGGTTTCAAATTGTAAGACATTTCAAGGGGCAGATGTGGACTCCGACTGCAGTTTATTGGTTGTGAACTGTAGATTGAAACTGAAGACACTGCAAAAAGTTAGGAATTTAAGGAAATGGGACCTGGATAAACTGAAAGAACCAGAGGTTGTAGAGAGTTTCACAGAGAGCATTAGGAAACGGCTGACAAGAACGGGGGAAAGAAATACAGTAGAAGAAGAACGGGTAGCTTTGAGAGATGAAACAGTGAAGGCAGCAGAGGATCAAGTAGGTAAAAAGACGAGGGCCAGTAGAAATCCTTGGGTAACAGAAGGTATACTGAATTTAATTGATGAAGGAGAAACTATAAAAATGCAGTAAATGAAGGCGAAAAGGAGTACAAATGTCTCAAAAATGAGATCGACCGGTAGTGCAAAATGTCTAAGCCAGGATGGCTAGAGGACAAACGTAAGGTTGTAGAGGCATATATCACTAGGTGTAAGATAGATACTGCCTACAGGGAAATTAAAGAGACCTTTGCGGGAAAGAGAACCAAGAGCTCAGATGGAAAACCAGTTCTAAGCAAAGAAGAGAAACCAGAAAGGTGGAAGAAGTATATAGATTGTCTATACAAAGGCTATGTAGTTGAGAGTAATATTATGGAAAATAGAAGAGGGCGTAGATGACGATACGATACTGCGTGAAGAACTTGACAGAGCACTGAAATACCTAAGTCAAATAAAGGCCCCAGGAGTAGACAACATTCCATTAGAGCTACTGATAGCCTTGGGAGAGCCAGGCATGGCAAAAGTCTACCATTTGGTGAGCAAGATGTATGAGACAGGCGAAATACCCTCAGACTTCAAGAAGGATATAATAACTCCAGTCCCAAACAAAGCAGCTGTCGACAGGTGTGAAAATTACCGAACTATCAGTTTAATAAGTCATGGCTGCAAAATACTAACACGAATTCTTTACAGACGAATGGAAATACTGGTAGAAGCTCACCTCGGGGAAGAGCAGTTTGGATTCCGTAGAAATGTTGGAACACGTAAGGCAATACTGACCCTACGACTTATCTTAGAAGATAGGTTAAGGAAAGTCAAACCTACGTTTCTAGCATTTATAGACTTAGAGGAATTTCTGAAGAATGTTAGCTGGAATGCTCTCTTTGACATTCTGAAAATAGTAGGGGTAAAATACAGGGAGCGAAAGGCTATTTACAATTTGTACAGAAACCAGATGGCATGGAGGGTCATGAAAGGGAAGCAGTAGTTGGGAAGGGAGTGAGATAGGGTTGTAGCCTCTCCCTGATATTATTCATTCTGTATATTGAGCAAGCAGTAAGGGAAACAAAAGAAAGATTTTGGGTAGGAATTAAAATGCATGGAGAAGAAATAAAAAGTTTGAGGTTTGCCGATGACACTGTAATTCTGTCAGAGACAGCAAAGGACCTGGAAGAGCAGTTGAACGGAATGGAGAGTGTCTTCAAAGGAGTATATAAGATGAACATCAACAAAAGCAAAACGAGGATAATGGAATGTAGTCTAATTAAATCAGGCGATTCTGAGGGAATTAGATTACGAAATGAGACAATATTTGTGGCATTGGCGATATGGATGACTGCGTTATTAAGCAACAATTTCAGTGATTTTATACACAATATAAAGAAATACGAAAGGAAGATATGAGAAAATTTGTATTGTTTATGAGATTTAAATGGTGCCAGAGTAGACAAATCGTGACATGTGCGAAAGAGACAACGAAAGTTTGAAAAAAAAAAAAAATCGAAAAAACGAAGAATCAGAATTAAAGCGGCAGTGATTTATTCAGACGAAACGTGGGTTTATACATATTACACTGTTAATAGATGCTACTAAAGTATTCGAAGAGAATAGTGAAAGGACTGCTAATGTTTAATTATTATGCTATGCAGGGCATTGGCGTATACAGATGGATAATCTCCATCGAGAAACTTTCAGACGTACTTCAGGGATACCATCTGAGTAAGGTGGTCCCCGGCGTCTCGGTACAGAGTAAAAATTTAATAATGATTTATTCATTTTGTTACTACAACCACCCTTGTTTCTGCGAAAATAGCTTCACAGCAGTGAAGAAGCCTGTAATATACGATAACCAAAACGAACAACACGCAGAGCAATGCAACAACCCTCAGACGAGACAAGTACATTTTTGTCGCAGTGCTCTCATTCTCAAACAGTGGGTTATTTGCGTGCCTTGAGTTCAAGATAATACACGCAGTTTCTAAATTGAATACTCGACTTATGTGTTAAAATAAAAATTAAGTGGGATGTAGTTGTTAAGTTTATCAGACGATAGCATTTTGTCTGTACAACATAAATCAGCAGTCGCATTTTGTTTACGCAGTGGGTATGAAAAATAATTAATTTATTTATAGTGATATTTTAATTACTCCTGTTGACAAGGAAATTGATGCTCGCATTGGAAGGGCTGCTACAACTTTTGGCAAACTCTCTACACGTGTTTGAAAAAACAACGAACTCACTTTGACCACCAAAATTCTTGTATATCAAACTTGCGTCCTCAGCATCCTTTTGTATGCATCGGAAACATGGACTACCAACGTCGCCTTAATGCTTTCCACATGCGGTGCCTGAGATTCATCCTCGGAGTAACGTGGAAGGACCGCGTGATCAACGAAGCAGTGCTATCTAAAACTAACTGCCACAGTATTTCAGCTATCTTGAAGCGGAGACGACTCCGCTGGCTGGGACACGTCCACCGTATGGATCCTGACAGATTACCACGTGAGGTGGTGCTTGGAGAGATCTCTATAGCCAAAAGACCTGTAGGACGTCCTGTATTGAGGTTCAAGGACTTCTGTAAACGAGGTATGGACAGCTTTGGAATCGACGCAAACAGATGGGAGGCACGGGCTAGCATGAGACCAGAGTGGCGTGATGATATATCATCTGGAATGTCGAAGCACGATGAAGGCAGAAAAAGCTTCGCAATGCTACCACTGCTCCTGCCTCAGCAGCCAGATACACTTGTGACAATTGCGGCAAGAGATGCCGTGCTGCCATTGGCTTGACAAGTCATATGAAAAAATGCAACCCATAAACACACAGACACTGCAACAACCATCTACCAAGATGTCGTGGCCAATATATATATGAAATGGAGAGGAGTAGAACAGATGCCGAGCTTGGGATTCGTCACATACTGTAGAAACACACTAACTTTTCTGGGTTTCCTTCTTCTTACACTGAGGTCCGAGATATTGTTGCGAGTTCTACGTTTACAGAAAGGAAGTGGGAAATTCTGGCCCTAGCCGGTGAAACGGAATGCGAACTCATATGCATTAATGCTTAGTTTTGTTAACTGCTCTCGAATGAATCAAAACAGTGCCTGCCTTACACATTGACAACTACCACCAAAACTGTTGTTGTTCGTGCTAAATACATCTAAGAAATTTATTTCGTGGATGGTACACGCTGTTCTCTATAACTAAATGAAGTGAGTCAATATACTTGAAGAAATGACGGAATTGTTGCATAAACAGCCTGATGGGCGAGACAAACACTTCGAGTATATTTTTATGCAAATTTCGGTACCTGACCTCAAAAACGAATACACTGTCTGGTGTGATTCTTCAGTTTCTCCCGGCGTATTTGTTGCTCGAACAGTCCACGGGTATACAGCCGGTTCATAGTGTCCAACGGGCACAATATTTCGGCGATCAGACGTGTCAAGACGTCAGGTGCGCTGACGAACTCAGGAGCTCAGGAGCTCTGTTCGTCAGCGCACCTGACGATGGCGACATGTCTGATCGCCGAAATATTGTGCCCGTTGGACACTATGAACCGGCTGTATACCCGTGGACTGTTCGAACACTGTCTGATGTTTTGTTTTACGCTTGTTGCATAACGATATCAAACAGAGGTACAACTAAAAAAAATCAGTCGTTTACGACCTAGGCTAATTTTTCGTGTGTCGAACTGTTTCAGACTTATTCCATCTGTCTGTAACTGTGCTGTTCCAGAACAGCTAACATGAATTCCGAAGTTCCCAACATCCTGCTTACAGAAGTCAAAAATGTAATTAGTAGTAATGTGCCAAATTTCAGGTCTCTTGCTACAGACTCCTTTTTCGTTGTTTCGGAAACCGTGGAAACGGCAGAAAATGTTTGATAGGCAATATAATCAACGAATAAGACGACTCGAATCTATAAAGTTCGTGGTCTCACGTAGAATTTCGTTGTTAGACACCTTGCCATCTTGCCACCAGGTTGGACGACGACCCATATGACGCATAATATGGGAGAACTTTAGCATCTCTGTGCTGTTTATGCTCTGTGCTCCCGCCACGTAAACTTCCATGCATTTCTTGTTACGCCACATGAATTATCCGCACTGTCCGCAGCTTTCACATTCACTGCGGAAGTTGTCGCGATAACGGAAGCTACTCGATTTGCCTGGCATGCATGCTGCGATATTATTAATCACACATACCGAGAGCAGTTCTCTAAGTCTATAAATGCTAGAAACGTAGGTTAAACTTAGAGAAAGCTTTTGACAATGTTGACTGGAATACTCTCTTTCAAATTCTAAAGGTGGCAGGGGTAAAATACAGGGAGTGAAAGGCTATTTACAATTTGTACAGAAACCAGATGTCAGTTATAAGAGTCGAGGGGCATGAAAGAGAAGCAGTGGTTGGGAAGGGAGTGAGACAGGGCTGTAGCCTCTCCCCGATGTTATTCAATCTGTATATTGAGCAAGCAGTAAAGGAAACAAAAGAATAATTCGGAGTAGGTATTAAAATCCATGGAGAAGAAATAAAAACTTTGAGGTTCGCCGATGACATTGTAATTCTGTCAGAGACAGCAAAGGACTTGGAAGAGCAGTTGAATGGAATGGACAGTGTCTTGAGAGGAGTATATAAGATGAACATCAACAAAAGCAAGACGAGGATAATGGAATGTAGCCGAATTAAGTCGGGTGATGCTGAGGGAATTAGATTAGGAAATGAGACACTTAAAGTAGTAAAGGAGTTTTGCTATTTGGGGAGCAAAATAACTGATGATGGTCGAAGTAGAGAGGATATAAAATGTAGACTGGCAATGGCAAGGAAAGCGTTTCTGAAAAAGAGAAATTTGTTAACATCGAGTATAGATTTAAGTGTCAGGAAGTCATTTCTGAAAGTATTTGTATGGAGTGTAGCCATGTATGGAAGTGAAACATGGACGATAAATAGTTTAGACAAGAAGAGAATAGAAGCTTTCGAAATGTGGTGCTACAGAAGAACGCTGAAGATTAGATGGGTAGATCACATAACTAATGAGGAGGTATTGAATAGGATTGGGGAGAAGAGAAGTTTGTGGCACAACTTGACCAGAAGAAGGGATCGGTTGGTAGGACATGTTCTGAGGCATCAAGGGATCACCAGTTTAGTATTGGAGGGCAGCGTGGATGGTAAAAATCGTAGAGGGAGACCAAGAGATGAATACACTAAGCAGATTCAGAAGGATGTAGGCTGCAGTAGGTACTGGGAGATGAAGAAGCTTGCACAGGATAGAGTAGCATGGAGAGCTGCATCAAACCAGTCTCAGGACTGAGGACCACAACAACAACAACCAAGAGCAATACAGGAATTTATGAGTTTATCTTGATAAAAATACTATTTTCGGTGATTGTTTCACATTGATTAGTACGCTCGTATTCTAAAACAGACTAAATGTGTGTGGATACACAGACAAATTAATTTCATTTTAATTATTGTTATATCTGAAACTTCCTGGCAGATTAAAACAGTGGGCCGGGCCGAGACTCGGACTCGAGACCACTTTTTATTGCTTTTACGGGGCTAAGTGCTCTACCGGCTGAGTTACCGAAGCACGACTCGGGAGCCGTCCACACAGTTGTACTTCTACTGGCGGAAGTAAAGCTGTGAGAACGCCTGGCGAGTCGTCCTTCGGTAACGTAGCCGTAGACCACTTAGCCCCGTAAAAGTAATGGATGGTCTCGAGTTCAGAGTCTCGGTCTGGCCCACTGTTTTAATGTCAGGAAATTTTATATCAGCGCACACTCCGCTCCAGAGTAAAAATTTCGTTCTGGCTGTTATAATTGTTTACAACAGGATTTGTTGTATTTCAACGCGACGCGTTTTTCTCTTTCCTTCGCAAGTCACAACTTGTTACACATTGTGTTTCCTCATAAAACATGTAATCTGCATATGAGCGGCCATTGTTATTACAATTTACTGTTGCCGTTAAATAACCATTATGTTACGCATTTACAACAGTGGTGTCAGAGGTAGACAAGTGTTAAGGGACAAGAAGCCGTATTGGTTTTAATCTATTTAGTGATTGGCTTGGAAACTCCATCATTGTTCACAAATGCATAGCTAATCAATCCATTGCAATCGTGTAACATCAATGCTGAGCTGCTGACTTCAGGTTACCTGTTTATTATGTTGGAGGTAGTGCTACAAGATTAAAAGAGGGTTATAATGAACGAGTTTCTGTTGGCGCATTCACATTCGCCGGACGAGCTTCAGTTCCTGTGAACGGACTAGTACAAACCCCATCACCGTCGGCCACTTTAGATGACAGACGCTCTACTGATTAACCATGTTGTTTCCGAATTAAAGGCCACGAAATTTCAATATGGGCGCGAGTTTCTGTGGCTTTCCTTTTCGTTGGATGATTGGCTGGTTCAAATGGCTCTGAGCACTATGGGACTCAACTGCTGCGGTCATTAGTCCCCTAGAACTTAGAACTAGTTAAACCTAAGGACATCACAAACATTCATGCCCGAGGCAGGATTCGAACCTGCGACCGTAGCGGTCTTGCGGTTCCAGACTGCAGCGCCTTTAACCGCACGGCCACTTCGGCCGGCGTTGGATGATTGTATCGGGATAAGTGTGTGTGTGTGTGTGTGTGTGTGTGTGTGTGTGTGTGTGTGTGTGTGTGTTAATCCTGTCTTGTGTCTTGTTAGCAGTTTGATAGCGGTAAGAGCATGTTGTTGTACGGCAATATGTGTTAATTTCCTATCTTTTCGTCATCAGCTGGTGCTCTTTATACAAAATAGTTATCTCCTGTTCTTAATCCGTAGGCTGTTACCGTGTTTCAGAACGTGTACATCAGTATCAATACTCGTTGGCTATGGTTCTCATCTGTTAAATCCTGCCGGCCGCGGTGGTCTCGTGGTTCTAGGCGCTCAGTCCGGAACCGCGCGACTGCTACGGTCGAAGGTTCGAATCCTGCCTCGGGCATGGATGTGCGTGATGTCCTTAGGTTAGTTAGGTTTAAGTAGTTCTAAGTTCTAGGGGACTGATGACCACAGCAGTTAAGTCCCATAGTGCTCAGAGCCATTTTTTGTTAAATGCTCTGTGATAGCATAAGCATTCTTTCAGCTCACATATTTTCCCTGTGCCTACTTCTGAAATTCCAGGAAGTTTGTCGTATTGCTTGAACTGACAGGTGCTACAAGTGAGTTGGTACCCTGTCTGATCAAACCTATCCAGACACCTGTTGGTGAAAATTAGTATGAGGTGTGTTCACGCCATCAGTTCTTCAGGGGGCGCTTTCAGCGACGTGTCTGAATGTCTGTGGAGGAATGGCCCGTTCTCCCTCAGGAGTCGAAACCAGAGAACGTAGTGATGGAGATTGGGGTCTGGAGCGAATTCTACGTTCTAAATCATCCCGCAATTGTTCAATTCGGTTCAGGTCAGGACTCTGGGCAGGTCAATCCATTTCAGGAATGTTATTGTTCAAAAACCATTGACTCGCTTGTACCATTTGCATTCTCATGCTGATACAGTCAGCTTCTCCGAACTGTTTATCTACTGTACGCAGTGGACAGTGCTGTCAAATTTGTTCATATCCTCCGACTTCAGCGTTTTATCAAGCAAAATAAGCGGACCATACCATAACCAGCAAAAGCACCCTGATACCATTCACCAGCTCCTCCGTACTTCACTGTTGGCACTACAAATGTTGGCAGGTAACGTTCTCCAGGCAATCGCCAAACTCGGATCCTTCCATTGGATTGCCAGAGTGTACAGCGTGGTTCATCACTTCAAATGACTCGTTTCCAGTCACCCACGGTCCGATGGTGACGCTCTTTACATCACATCAACCGTTTCTTAGCACTGGTTACAAAAATGTGTGTCTTACGAGGAGCTGCTCGACCGCTTATACCATTCTTTTTAACTCTTTGCGCACAGTAATTGTAATAGCTGGACTGCCACGTTGGAAATCACAAGTGACTCCTGTCGTTGATTTCATGCGGTTTTTTTACACACACCTTCCGCAGTGCTCGACGATTTGTGTCCGTGAGTACAAGAGATCTACCCGGTCTAGATTTAGCTGCAGCTGTTACTTCGCGTTTCCACTTCATAATCACATCACCAGCAGTCGACTTTGGCAGCTTTAGAGGGACTGAAATGTCCCTGACGGATTTGTTACTCTGTTGATGTCCAATGATCAGTCCAAGTTCGAAGTCGCTGGACCAGTCTGACCGACTGACTCTGCTGTTACTGCTTCTATACTGACGATTTTTATACTGGCGCATCCGTCTCTCATGATACCTAGTGCCCAGTTCCGCATTACATAGTGTCCGGATACTTTTGATCAGAGCTTTCTGTAGATGGAGACATCCTGTTGGTTGTGCGTTGTGTTTTGACTCCCACGAAACTGAGTTTCTGGTATATTTCAATCTCTATCGTAAGAAGTATTTGTTGGTGAACCATGTTGATGTTGTTGCAGCTCTGCTTCGTGTTTCATCTACAACGGAAATTATATCAGCCACATACCAGCATCAGTTTACAATTTCGTGTTCCTTTGTGTTTCGAGTTTTGGTGAATGTTTCGTTATGTACATGTATAGGAAAATGTTGACCAGGTCCGAATGATAGGAGATCCAGTGGATAATCAGTTCTTCCTGTCGCAGACACAATTTATTGCTGAAAGTAAAGTAATTGAGTTCTATGAGTAATCTTAGGATGAATGAAATTTCACTTTTTTTGGAGGCATTCTTGTGTTATTTCGGTAGTTCTATGTTACTTTTAGTTTCCTTTGTAAATGTGTGTGTTTACATGGATGTGATACCATAAGATGCAAGTGTTACTTTTGAAGGGATTTTGTCTGTGGGATACTCTATGTTGTTAAGGCTTCTCTTGCTTGTATATGTGTGTGTGTGTTTTTATACAGAAATGTGTGCATGTAATTCCGTAGTGAATAAGATGTATTGATCCGAAGGTTCGCTTCTAATCCGAATAGCATACTAGGCTTGAAGGTTTTTGGAGGGTTGTTCATCATGGGAGATTTGGGATTTTTCTTTGGATATTTTTGGCCTGTGTGTGTGTTTCTTATTCTTCTGTATGTCACTTTTATAAGGATCATGGACATGCCATGGTATTACAGTTTAGTTGGACATGCCTTGCCATGGTGTCACAGTTTAAAAGCAAAGAAAAATATTTACGGAATAGTCTGTCGGCACTTAAAGGAACACAGACATATTAAAAGCTGAAATACTCAGTATTAATGTTTCAGAATAATATTTTTATATACTTTCTTGTAAACCTCCTTTTCTCATAGATCAAAGGCAGAAAACTAATATTGCTGGAAATTATGGCTATGAATAAACAGCAGTCACAGATTTCTGAGTTATCCTTAATACGGTTTTGGAAAAAAGGTAGCGACCAGCTTAGAGAAAGAAACGGTAATACTTCTGGGACCCGCCCACCATTTTGCAGGACAGTGTTCGGGCGTGTATGGCGCAAGTTGTGACCGATTTGTTCAGTCGACGGGGCTGCCAAGTGATCTACCACCCCAACATTCTCCAGACTTAAGCCCTTGTGACTTCAACTTTATTCCTTAAATGAAGGAAGCGCTACACCGCATTCATATTAAACCTGTTACAAAGATTCGTCGTGCAATAGATAACACCTCTCGAAGTAACTTAGTATTAAGAAAACAGTCTTAATGGTGATTTTTTATTTATTTAGTGCCGACCGGTTTCAGCCCATCGCAGGGGCCATCTTCAGGATGAACACACCGCTGGCCGACTGCTGGTGACGTCACGTCTACCAGTCTCCTGCCACACCTTGGTAGACGTGACGTCATCAGCAGTCGACCAGCGGTATGTTCGTCCTGAAGATGGCCCCTGCGATGGGCTGAAACCGGTCGGCACTATATAAATAAAAAACGCGATTAACTTTGTTTTCTTAATACTAAGTTAATTTTATACCAATCGCTGTTACTCCACAATCATGTTGTCCAAACCTTTCGAACTATCGGAGGTGGGGGGGGGGGGGGGGGTACTGCTCGCATCGCTTGTGGCGTTTGATAAGCCACGGGCGCCCCCAGCTCTTGGTAAATGGCGAGCACCTCAAGGAGCTGAGCATTCGTTGCTGGATATGGGCTGCGGGAAACCGGGTTTCCTGAAATGGGGCCAGGTGAGTGTCACCAGTCGTCAGTAACTACAAGCTCTGGGCGTACTTCAGCGACAACCGTGTGGCGTGACGGTGGAACACTGAAACCCTCAATCTCAAGGTGTGCTGTGCACTGATGAGATGCGTGGCTATTGAGGTGCAACAGAGCGGGCAACCTGCCGCACCTCAGCTGTGTAAGGCTTACACAGGGAAACGGGGCTCTGTACGGGTGGACCTCTAAGTCCCTAGCTGCTCGTGGGAACACAATGACGAATAAATGTAATAACTACACTCCCAACGCAATCAACGTACTGTCCAGGAGTACTCACACCCACACATCCAAACGAATGAGGGAGGCTAGTCATCCTGAAAATCATATTACTCAGGGAGCCATTAATCAGAATTTGTTTCTGGTGACAAAGAGGAAGGAGGGCACGTTTGAGAAAGTGTCGCCTTTCTATAGTCATAAAATTAGAACGGCTTAAAGTCTATTAAACAATGTCGTAATGGTTTCTTGTTGGTCGAAACTAAACTGTAAAAGAAGGTGGAACTTCTTAAGAAGTCATAGAAATTGGTTAACTATGGAACACACTTCTCTCAAGCAAGGGTGTGGACACAAGTCGTGATATTATGGATATGGATATCTCAGAGCCGAAAAAAGGATAGGCGTCACAGGGGATAGCGGATGTGGAACGAAGGGTACGAAGGCATAATGGAGAGATTGAGAAGATCGGCACACTCATTGTCATCTTTAATTCTCCTAGGCTTCTTAAACACATCATGGCAGGGTTCCTCCACTTAGGATTACGCCTTATATACCTAACCTTATGAGACGCTACTGCTGCCTGCAATTTGGCCACACAATGCTGGCGGAGGTGAAGCTATTTGCAGAACATGTGTAAAGGGAGCCCATGAATCTGGCACTGACTGCACGTCTCCAGCGATGTGCGTCAACTGCTCTTGGAGCCACCCAGTCTAGAGCCAAGACTGCCAAGTTTTCGCTGACAAAAGTAAAATTCAGGAAATACAGGTGACCAAGTGAATCCCTTACACGAAAGCCAAGAAAAGCCGTTGCCATTTCTTTTGTTTCGTTAGTGAAGTAACCTGTCCCAAAGGTAGACGCAGTTGACGTCCAGTGTACCGTTATCCACCACCAATATGTGTAATTGCACTTGAACCTGCCAAAGCACGGGGAGTAAACATATAGGAATCCAGCCATCTCCAACAGAAGAGAAAAACACGTACTGTAAAAGTGAGCATAGAAAAAGCACCCCAACAGCAGAATGCCTCTCCACGCCCCTTTTCCCCACCTTCGTTGAAGGGGAAAGGAGCAGGGGCAGGGTGACGATGTTCGGGTACAAAGCTGTCTCAGGCAACGCCAGACGCCATCGTGGCACATCTGACAGATGAAGAGGGCATCGTCATGGACTTAGGTGCCTTGTCATCAGATTCAGACAGCCTTTCCATCTCCCCTAGCTCTCCAACTGTCTCACTATTCTGGTGCAAAGATAAATTTAAATTAAAACTACACCACTGAAATGGCTCCCATACTCCATTGGAATATGAATGTTTATGGGACTCTTCTGGATGAATTTAGTCTCTTTGTACAGAGCAGGTTTGTCTCCAAGAAACTCATTTTAAAGCTACTGACGCACCTGTACATGGAGGCTATCACCTCCACAGGAAAGACGACCTAACTGGTGACAGGATGAAAGGCAATGTAATCTGTTCATAAAGGACACATTCCACTCTTCTCCTATGCCCATAAGCACAAGTCTACAAGCAAAGGATTAGAATCTATTAAGAACATTTCCAGGCGGAACCCACGACCGCCAGTAGCAGATGTAGGAGGGCGGGGATTGTTGAATCCTGCCTAATCGTCTAGTATGGGGAGTCTAGGAAAACTGCTTTCCCGATTCGCTAGACAACATTCAAACAAATCATACCCTTTTTTTCCTTTATGGGATTTCGATTCCCCACGAAGGGGGTGGGCTGGCAGAAGCTTAGTACGCTGCTTTTCAACCTACAGAATTTTTAAAACATAAGAAGATAAACAATACAAGCAAGTGATAAAACGGTGACGTAAGTTGTAAAATGGCGGAAAATTGTGGAAAGTTAAAACGAAACGAAGGGTGGGCGATGCTAATAAAATACACAGGAAGCAGACAGGTAAAATAGTAGACAGACAATTAAAAAACACGGTGACAGTCTGGTTTCTGTTCGCAAGTGATATAAAAATAACACCCAGCGACAGTATGATGTCCGTACGCAACACTTCGGAAAAGACACACAGCTTTTAACAATCACTGGAAACACTGCGCTAAAAAGTTGACACGTAGATGACACACCACAGCCAAGGGCAGATGTATGGGGGGGGGGGGGGTGGGAACTGGACAGAGTAGGGGGGAAAAGGGGGGAGGAGAAACTGGACAGAGTAGGGGGGAAAAGGGGGGAGGAGAGGAAAAACGAAAGGGGGAAACTGGCAGAGGGAGAGGATTCATAAGGGGTGGGGGTGGGGGTGGGGGCAGGGCAGACGCGAGAGGAAATGCAAAAGGACTTGGGGGAGAGAAGGGAGGCACAGAGAGGGTAGGTGGTGAAAAAACAGGATGGAAGGGGGGGAGGGAGCCCAGGAAAAGGACAGAGGAAGGGAGAGGGAGGTGAGGATCATAGTTGATAGGAGGGATAAAATTAGGGAGAGAGGACATCATCCAAAAGTGGGAGTTGACGGAAGCCACCTTGGGAAAGGAGATGAAAGGTGTAGAGATGGGGGGAAGGGGGGGACACAATAGTGAAGGCATGGCAGAGGGCGGGGGCTGGAGAGGAGCAACCAGGGGGTGAGGGGGACCAGGGTGGCGGGAGGTGTAGAGTATGCGGATATGTTCGAGGAATAGGAGCAGATGGGGGAAAACAAATCGTATTAATGAGTTTTATTGAGAAAGGTAAATGACAATACTTATCTTTGAGAATTACATAGATGTGTCGTAAGCAAATGGCGACAGATGACATAATTATACAAGTTTCTTCAGTATAACAATTCCAAGATTGAGCTTCATAGAATGTACAAGCAAGTAATGAGAATTGACGCTTCTATTCAGGTCGCTGGTCTTGAAGTTTCTCTTCGACTGGGCCGCGGCCAGTTGGACGCGGTGCTTATGTTCTCTTCACATACAGGCCGCTGCTGTCGCGTTGTCGTCCTGGAGAGGGGCCGGTCAGGGTGCAACTGACTGACGTCTTCTTCACAGCACTCTCTGGTCTCTTGTTCCCGACTGGCGTACCGGCGCTTGCCTTTACGCCGTAACAGGGATGTCTCCTAGAATCACCAGGAGACGTTGTTGAGACAATGGCTGAATCGTAAAAGACCATTACGGCTGATTATAGCCAGAATCTAGCTTTCCTTTCATATCGGGAGTCACAGGAGATAGTTGGTTATGATTTCCGTTCCACCAACATGGACGAATACAATCAGCCTATCTCTCTTTGGGAGTTAGAATCTGCATTAGCAGGTCGTGATGCTGTACTCAGTCACGACCTGATAACGTACAGCATGTAGGAGCAGTTGATACGTTAGTCGAAGGATGTCCTCCTTCAACTCTTTAATGCAATTTGGATAACAGGAGACTTTCCCAACTCGAGGACAGAATCTATTTTAATCATAATGATAAACTCTTCTTATGTGATCATAAGAGTGGTGGCGTCACCGTTTCAATGAATTTCGTATCCATCTTCGCATGAAGATGATTTCATCTTTAGGGTGCGCCGAGAAAGCATGCAATCACATATATTTTAACCCTGAGTTTAAAACCAAGGAAGGACCGGACTAACCCCAGTAGTTAATGTAGCGTCAGTCTCAGAAGCTATGTAGGAAAAACACTGTACTTTACTGTCAACCAGCGGGTAGTGTGCGTTCTCGAAACCAGGTCACTACTCAGTCGCTCCCAGTGCGAGTTCACCCTCGTCAACCCGACCCTGCCTCTATCGGCGATTCGACAAGGTTTCCTCCGTAAGCAAAACCTTGTCAGTATATTCTTTATTTTGGAAAAGGCCTACGATACTACCTGCAGATACGAGGGCTATCCACAAAGTACATTACGTTTTGGAATTAAAAATAAATAAAGTATTGGAAAATTTTTTATTATATACAGATGAAAGCCACACTTAAATACTAGAAATACGATTTTTGTGGATTTCCTGGAAAGAGGCACTACAATAAACTCTCAAAGGTATTGCCAAACTCTGCACAACCTCAAAAGAGCAATAAAAAACAAGCGCAGGGGAAAGTTGGGCTCAAAGATCTTGCTGATTCACGACAACGCCCGGGCCCACACGGCAAATGCCACTCGTGAAGTTCTCGAATCTTTTAAGTGGGAGTTGTTTCCTCATCCGCCGTACAGTCCCGACCTGGCATCGAGCGACTTCCACTTATTCCCAGCAATGAAGAAGTGGTTGGCTATGCAGCGTTTTGATGACGACGCACAGCTTCAAGAAGAGGTAACCCACGTGGTCGAAGGCGCAGGCGGCCGAATTTTACGACGAAGGAATTTCCAAGCTCGTCCATCGCTACGATAAGTGCCTTAATTTAAATGCCAACTATGTAGAAAAGTAGTATTGAAGTGTGGCTTTCATCTGTATATAATAAAAAAAATTTCCAATACTTTATTTATTTTTAATTCCAAAACGTAATGTACTTTGTGGATAGCCCTCGTATAATATTTTGATGCACCTCGCCGAATGGCGATTCTGTGGACGTCTCTACACGCTCGTGCCGTCCTTCGTGTCAGAAAGGTATTTTTCTTATAGGGTCGGTAATGACCTGGCTGGCCGTTTTAAATAGGAGAACGGCGTCCCTCAAGGGAGTGTTTTAAGTGCAATGGCCTTCGCCATTGTGCTCCCTGCCGCCGTTGGATAAGCAGCTGAGCAGCAAGTCGTATACTCCTAGCTCACTCATTTGTTACATAGTTTAATTCTTAATTTCTTTGCGTGTTTTTGGTACTTGCATTGTTTAATTAATAAATTTCGGGCGTATTATAGTATTTGAGAGTTGTAGCATCGCGTTTTAGTACCTGAATAGTGTAAATTCGCGTAGTCGTTTGTCTACTGTTTTTGTTTTGAACGGCCAGTGTCGGTTGGTCGCAGTCAGTGTGCTCCCTGCCGCCGTTGGATAAGCAGCTGCAGCAGCAAGTCGTATACTCCTAGCTCACTCATTTGTTACATAGTTTAATTCTTAATTTCTTTGCGTGTTTTTGGTACTTGCATTGTTTAATTCGTAGATTTCGGGCGTATTATAGTATTTGAGAGTTGTAGCATCGTGTTTTAGTACCTGAATAGTGTAATTTCGCTTAGTCTCCTTCCGCCGCCGAGCAGTGTCAGCAGTGCGCAAGTAGCAGCATTACTGCATTTACTAGGCAATCTTGTATTTTAATAACCGTTTAAATTTTGTCGATTTGTTTGCGCTCTCTGTAGATTAGTTCAGACATTCTTTGCAAAACAGTTTTTAGCATGGATAGGGACTGCAACTGCTGTGTTCGGATGCAGGCTGAGTTGGCATCCCTTCGCTCCCAGCTTCAGGCAGTGTTGGCTTCGGTCACACAGCTTGAGGCTGTTGCCAATGGGCATCACTGTGGGGGTCCGGATGGGGGTTTGTCGGGGACGGCCAGCTCGTCCCACGCATCCCCTGATCGGACTAAGACTGTGGTTGCCCGGGATACTGCCCGCATTGAGGCTGATCCCTCACCTGTGGTAGAGTGGGAGGTCGTTTCAAGGTGTGGCAGGGGGCGAAAGACATTCCGGAGGGCTGAACGGAAAGCCTCTCCAGTTTGTCTGACGAACCGGTTTCAGGCTCTGTCTCAGGCTGATACTGATCTTCGGCCTGACATGGCTGCTTGTCCTGTTCCAGAGGTTGCCCCTCAGTCTGCAAGATCCGGGCAGTCGCAGAGGGTGGGCTTACTGGTAGTTGGGAGCTCCAACGTCAGGCGCGTAATGGGGCCCCTTAGGGAAATGGCAGCAAGAGAGGGGAAGAAAACCAATGTGCACTCCATGTGCATACCGGGGGGAGTCATTCCAGATGTGGAAAGGGTCCTTCCGGATGCCATGGAGGGTACAGGGTGCACCCATCTGCAGGTGGTCGCTCATGTCGGCACCAATGATGTGTGTCGCTATGGATCGGAGGAAATCCTCTCTGGCTTCCGGCGGCTATCTGATTTGGTGAAGACTGCCAGTCTCGCTAGCGGGATGAAAGCAGAGCTCACCATCTGCAGCATCGTCGACAGGACTGACTGCGGACCTTTGGTACAGAGCCGAGTGGAGGGTCTGAATCAGAGGCTGAGACGGTTCTGCGACCGTGTGGGCTGCAGATTCCTCGACTTGCGCCATAGGGTGGTGGGGTTTCGGGTTCCGCTGGATAGGTCAGGAGTCCACTACACGCAACAAGCGGCTCCACGGGTAGCAGGGGTTGTGTGGCGTGGGCTGGGCGGTTTTTTAGGTTAGATGGCCTTGGGCAAGTACAGAAAGGGCAACAGCCTCAACGGGTGTGGGGCAAAGTCAGGACATGCGGGGACCAAGCAGCAATCGGTATTGTAATTGTCAACTGTCGAAGCTGCGTTGGTAAAGTACCGGAACTTCAAGCGCTGATAGAAAGCACCGAAGCTGAAATCGTTATAGGTACAGAAAGTTGGCTTAAGCCAGAGATAAATTCTGCCGAAATTTTTACAAAGGTACAGACGGTGTTTACACTCCTGGAAATGGAAAAAAGAACACATTGACACCGGTGTGTCAGACCCACCATACTTGCTCCGGACACTGCGAGAGGGCTGTACAAGCAATGATCACACGCACGGCACAGCGGACACACCAGGAACCGCGGTGTTGGCCGTCGAATGGCGCTAGCTGCGCAGCATTTGTGCACCGCCGTCGTCAGTGTCAGCCAGTTTGCCGTGGCATACGGAGCTCCATCGCAGTCTTTAACACTGGTAGCATGCCGCGACAGCGTGGACGTGAACCGTATGTGCAGTTGACGGACTTTGAGCGAGGGCGTATAGTGGGCATGCGGGAGGCCGGGTGGACGTACCGCCGAATTGCTCAACACGTGGGGCGTGAGGTCTCCACAGTACATCGATGTTGTCGCCAGTGGTCGGCGGAAGGTGCACGTGCCCGTCGACCTGGGACCGGACCGCAGCGACGCACGGATGCACGCCAAGACCGTAGGATCCTACGCAGTGCCGTAGGGGACCGCACCGTCACTTCCCAGCAAATTAGGGACACTGTTGCTCCTGGGGTATCGGCGAGGACCATTCGCAACCGTCTCCATGAAGCTGGGCTACGGTCCCGCACACCGTTAGGCCGTCTTCCGCTCACGCCCCAACATCGCGCAGCCCGCCTCCAGTGGTGTCGCGACAGGCGTGAATGGAGGGGCGAATGGAGACGTGTCGTCTTCAGCGATGAGAGTCGCTTCTGCCTTGGTGCCAATGATGGTCGTATGCGTGTTTGGCGCCGTGCAGGTGAGCGCCACAATCAGGACTGCATACGACCGAGGCACACAGGGCCAACACCCGGCATCATGGTGTGGGGAGCGATCTCCTACACTGGCCGTACACCACTGGTGATCGTCGAGGGGACACTGAATAGTTCACGGTACATCCAAACCGTCATCGAACCCATCGTTCTACCATTCCTAGACCGGCAAGGGAACTTGCTGTTCCAACAGGACAATGCACGTCCGCATGTATCCCGTGCCACCCAACGTGCTCTAGAAGGTGTAAGTCCACTACCCTGGCCAGCAAGATCTCCGGATCTGTCCCCCATTGAGCATGTTTGGGACTGGATGAAGCGTCGTCTCACGCGGTCTGCACGTCCAGCACGAACGCTGGTCCAACTGAGGCGCCAGGTGGAAATGGCATGGCAAGCCGTTCCACAGGACTACATCCAGCATCTCTACGATCGTCTCCATGGGAGAATAGCAGCCTGCATTGCTGCGAAAGGTGGATATACACTGTACTAGTGCCGACATTGTGCATGCTCTGTTGCCTGTGTCTATGTGCCTGTGGGTCTGTCAGTGTGATCATGTGATGTATCTGACCCCAGGAATGTGTCAATAAAGTTTCCCCTTCCTGGGACAATGAATTCACGGTGTTCTTATTTCAATTTCCAGGAGTGTAGAAAGGATAGATTGCATGCAACCGGTGGTGGAGTGTTCGTCGCTGTTATTAGTAGTTTATCCTGTAGTGAAGTAGAAGTGGATAGTTCCTGTGAATTATTATGGGTGGAGGTTACACTAAACAACCGAACTAGGCTAATAATTGGCTCCTTTTACCGACCTCCCGACTCAGCAGCATTAGTGGCAGAACAACTGAGAGAAAATTTGGAATACATATCACATAAATTTTCTCAGCATGTTATAGTCTTAGGTGGAGATTTGAATTTACCAGATATAGACTGGGACACTCAGATGTTTTGGACGGGTGGTAGGGACAGAGCATCGAGTGACATTATACTGAGTGCACTATCCGAAAATTACCTCGAGCAATTAAACAGAGAACCGACTCGTGGAGATAACATCTTGGACCTACTGATAACAAACAGACCCGAACTTTTCGACTCTGTATGTACAGAACAGGGAATCAGTGATCATAAGGCCGTTGCAGCATCCCTGAATATGGAAGTTAATAGGAATATAAAAAAAGGGAGGAAGGTTTATCTGTTTAGCAAGAGTAATAGAAGGCAGATTTCAGACTACCTAACAGATCAAAACGAAAATTTCTGTTCCGACACTGACAATGTTGAGTGTTTATGGAAAAAGTTCAAGGCAATCGTAAAATGCGTTTTAGACAGGTACGTGCCGAGTAAAACTGTGAGGGACGGGGAAAACCCACCGTGGTACAACAACAAAGTTAGGAAACTACTGCGAAAGCAAAGAGAGCTCCACTCCAAGTTTAAACGCAGCCAAAACCTCTCAGACAAACAGAAGCTAAACGATGTCAAAGTTAGCGTAAGGAGGGCTATGCGTGAAGCGTTCATTGAATTCGAAAGTAAAATTCTATGTACCGACTTGACAGAAAATCCTAGGAAGTTCTGGTCTTACGTTAAATCAGTAAGTGGCTGGAAACAGCATATCCAGACACTACGGGGTGATGATGGCACTGAAACAGAGGATGACACGCGTAAAGCTGAAATACTAAACACCTTTTTCCAAAGCTGTTTCACAGAGGAAGACCGCACTGCAGTTCCTTCTCTAAATCCTCGCACAAACGAAAAAATGGCTGACATCGAAATAAGTGTCCAAGGAATAGAAAAGCAACTGGAATCACTCAATAGAGGAAAGTCCACTGGACCTGACGGGATACCAATTCGATTCTACACAGAGTACGCGAAAGAACTTGCCCCCCTTCTAACAGCCGTGTACCGCAAGTCTCTAGAGGAACGGAGGGTTCCAAATGATTGGAAAAGAGCACAGATAGTCCCAGTCTTCAAGAAGGGTCGTCGAGCAGATGCGCAAAACTGTAGACCTATATCTCTTACGTCGATCTCTTGTAGAATTTTAGAACATGTTTTTTGCTCGCGTATCATGTCATTTCTGGAAACCCAGAATCTACTATGTAGGAATCAACATGGATTCCGGAAACAGCGATCGTGTGAGACCCAACTCGCCTTATTTGTTCATGAGACCCAGAAAATATTAGATACAGGCTCCCAGGCAGATGCTATTTTTCTTGACTTCCGGAAGGCGTTCGATACAGTTCCGCACTGTCGCCTGATAAACAAAGTAAGAGCCTACGGAATATCAGACCAGCTGTGTGGCTGGATTGAAGAGTTTTTAGCAAACAGAACACAGCATGTTGTTATCAATGGAGAGACGTCTACAGACGTTAAAGTAACCTCTGGCGTGCCACAGGGGAGTGTTATGGGACCATTGCTTTTCACAATATATATAAATGACTTAGTAGATAGTGTCGGAAGTTCCATGCGGCTTTTCGCGGATGATGCTGTAGTATACAGAGAAGTTGCTGCATTAGAAAATTGTAGCGAAATACAGGAAGATCTGCAGCGGATAGGCACTTGGTGCAGGGAGTGGCAACTGACCCTTAACATAGACAAATGTAATGTATTGCGAATACATAGAAAGAAGGATCCTTTATTGTATGATTATATGATAGCGGAACAAACACTGGTAGCAGTTACTTCTGTAAAATATCTGGGAGTATGCGTACGGAACGATTTGAAGTGGAATGATCATATAAAATTAATTGTTGGTAAGGCGGGTACCAGGTTGAGATTCATTGGGAGAGTGCTTAGAAAATGTAGTCCACCAACAAAGGAGGTGGCTTACAAAACACTCGTTCGACCTATACTTGAGTATTGCTCATCAGTGTGGGATCCGTACCAGGTCGGGTTGACGGAGGAGATAGAAAAGATCCAAAGAAGAGCGGCGCGTTTCGTCACCGGGTTATTTGGTAACCGTGATAGCGTTACGGAGATGTTTAATAAACTCAAGTGGCAGACTCTGCAAGAGAGGCGCTCTGCATCGCGGTGTAGCTTGCTGTCCAGGTTTCGAGAGGGTGCGTTTCTGGATGAGGTATCGAATATATTGCTTCCCCCTACTTATACCTCCCGAGGAGATCACGAATGTAAAATTAGAGAGATTAGAGCGCGCACGGAGGCTTTCAGACAGTCGTTCTTCCCGCGAACCATACGCGACTGGAACAGGAAAGGGAGGTAATGACAGTGGCACGTAAAGTGCCCTCCGCCACACACCGTTGGGTGGCTTGCGGAGTATCAATGTAGATGTAGATGTAGAACAGCATTACGTCCATGGTAAGGCGTTACGTACAGTGTTCCTTGTTTTGCTGACGGCTTCTCCAACATCTGTGCCCCTTCCAACCTCGCAGCGGCTACTCGATAATTGCATCTGACGATTAGGCGGTTGGAGGAATGGTCAATCAGCACAGGTTTTAAATTATCTGTGGAGGAAATTGTGTGTGCTGAATTTAATCACCCCCGCTCTGTTTTCAAGTCATCTATTTTAAAACTGGGGGATACTGTTCTCGCTTTTAAGCGAAAGGTGAAGCATCAGAGACTCATTTTTAACGAGATGGTAACGTGACTGCCACATCTTAAAGAACTGGAGAAAACATGCTTCAAGGCTTTAACCGCACTGAATTACTGCTACTACTGCTACTTTCTGAATAGCCCTCGTATGTTATGTTAGTCTATGTAGCTCGTCCTTAAGTTTTGGACGTTTCACGAAAAATGGCTCTGGGTACACTTGCTACAAGTCAGTATCTGGCTTTCTTCGAACTGATACTGAACTGAATGGGACTGTGTGAGGGGGCAGGATGTGGGTACACCCTAGACCCCGCATGAATCCTGTTTTTATGCCAAACCAGCTGCTGCCAACTTTAGATGTGCACTCTGGAGTCCATTAATTGGTTTATCTTATTAGTCCATTAGTGTATTATCGCGTGGATGATATCTCACTTATTTATGTTGACGGTGATTAGACTTCTGAATATTCCAGCTGAGTGTACATCTCCGTTATTGTTTCTGTGTTCTCCTGGAGATACGGATTACAGTCATACATACAGAGAGCGTCGACCCGCCTAGCTTTCAGGTACAACTGATTTAAGGCTAGCTCCAACAGAGGGCGCAACTGTTAAGGAGGAGGAGGAGGAGATTAGTGTTTAACGTCCCATCGACAACGAGGTCATTAGAGACGGAGCACAAGCTCGGGTTAGGGAAGGATGGAGAAGGAAATCGGCCGTGCCCTTTCGAAGGAACCATCTCGGCATTTGCCTGAAGTGATATAGGGAAATCACGGAAAACCTAAATCAGGATGGCCGAACGCGGGATTGAACCGTCGTCCTTCCGAATGCGAGTCCAGTGTGCTAACCACTGCGCCACCTCGCTCGGTGCAACTGGTAAGATGTATTTTATGCTGTCATTATTACGTCACTCAAATAGTTCACATCTGGTGACCCATCAGCCAAACACGGATATAAACGGACACACGGCTCCTCTCATGTCATTATTCGCTCAGTATTAGCGTCACTATCAGTATGGTATCGCCCGGTATCAACAGTATCTCAAGACAGCATCAGTTCGCCGCCAGTATCCAAATTGGACATACTGCAAATGATTGTATTTATTGTTCACTAGATTCAGGATTACACCGGAGTCAAAGACAGATCATAGCAAGTGAAGGTTAGGTTTTTATGTTGTATGCACTAAATGTTCTTGGCATCAAACAAAAATATGTGGCAGACCGCGCTACCATCCAGATTAGTTCCTGTTTAGGAATAAAACCTCCTACTAACAACATTAGTCGTTATAATATCTAAGACTTTCCCGGCGATTTGTTGTCATCTCGTAGAATCGGGTGTGCTGCCGGCGGTCCGCGTCTTCCTAACACGATATTTCGACGTCGTAACCCGGCATCTTCGTCAGGTGTTCCCTCAGACTGGTTGACGAGCTGATCTAGTCCCATATTTATGCCTGGGCGGTGTGTGGCGCTCCCTATGCCGTCCGCGCCGACGGAAGTAAGTTCCCTCCTCCAGGAATGAACTACAGACGTCCAAGGGCGTAAGTAACAGAACAGAACGTCATGCGCGATATCAGGCGGCAGCAAGCTCCTTGGAGGATGGCCATCATGATATGCAGCTCCAACAGCAGCCGGATGCCGCAGGATGCGCACCTCACAGGCGCATACCGGTTTCAGAAGACCAGGAGAATGGCTCTGCCACAAGAGAAACTCGCCGCGGTCGGGGACAGCATAAGGAGCTTCATCAGAGCCATGGTAGTGGTAGATTCTACAAGATGACAACATTAGCCGTTGTTTTGAGGTGGACTGCTTGCACACAGCGACTGTACAACTTCGTCAAAGGGACCAAATATTTGCAGCATCTACTGCAACGTGAAGGCAACACAGATTAGCAAAAACTAACAATCATTTATTTATAGAAAGTGTGCAAATACTTAACTGCCGAATGGATATGGTGCGTGGCACTAGTATAAAAGTTCACTTGCAATGATCTGCCTGATCTACTCCTGAATCCAGTGAACGTTAACGGGGATTACTTGCATTATCTTCGTGGCAGCTGAAGCCACCGCCCTGACAATGTCTTGAGGTACTGTTGATACTGACACTAGTACTGTGCGCTTAGTTAAGTGAGAGCAGCCGAGTGTCCCCTTATATCCGCGTCTGGCGGACGGATGCCCACATCGGAACTATTTGAGTGACGTAATGGTGGAAGCATAAAATTGACGTAATGGTGGAAGCATAAAATACATCTCGCCTGTTACGCCCTCTGTTGGAGCTAGCCTTAAATCAGTTGTGTCTGAGTATTAGGCAGATCGGCGTTCTCCTATACCGGGAGAATGAAATAGGTCTTGCCTGTTGCACCTTCTGTTGGAGGCTAGCCTAACTAACAAGCAGTATTAGGGCGTGGACAGAAACGAAAGTGAAACTTCCTAGCAGATTTAAACTATGTGCCGGACCGAGACTAGAACTCTGGACCTTTGGCTTTCGCGGGCATGTGCTCTACCATCTGAGCTACCCAAGTACTACTCATACCCCGTCCTCACAGCTTTAATTCTGCTAGTACCTCGCCTCCTACCTTCCAAACTTCACAGAAGCTCTCCTGCGAACCTTGCAGAACTAGCACTCCTGGAAGATAGGATATTGCGGAGACATGGCTTAGCGACAGCCTAGGGGTTGTTTCTAGAATGAAATTTTCACTCTACAGCGGAGTGTGCGCTGATATGAAACTTCCTGGCAGATTAAAACTATGCGCCGGACCGAGACTAGAACTCGGGACCTTTGCCTTTCGCGGCAAGTGCTCTAGTTCTGGCGGAATTAAAGCTGTGAGGACGGGGCGTGAGTCGTGCTTGGGTAGCTCAGATGGTAGAGCACTTGCCCGCGAAAGGCAAAGGTCCCGAGTGGTGCTACAGGAGAATGCAGACCACTGGATGGGGGATACCATAACTAATGAGGAGGTACTGAATCGACATGAAGAGAAAAGAGATGGTTGTCACAGCTGGACTGGAAGGAGCATTACGTTGATAGGACACATCTTGACGCAGCAGGGAACCGTTAGTTTGGTAGTGGAGAATGTGTGTGTGTGTGTGTGTGTGTGTGTGTAGCGGTGGGCAGGGGTGGCATAATAATTGTAGAGGGAGACAGGGCTTGGACATACGAGGTTCAAATGGATGTAGGCTGCAGGATTTATGGAGAGATAAAGGTCCCTGCACAGAACAGACTAGTGTGGGGAGCCACATCAAACTATTCCTCGGATTGAAGACCACAACGCCAACAGAGAAATTCGTATAATTCGTCGTAGAGCACAATTAGATCACTACTGACGGCATGAATCTATCTGATTTAAGGTGTAATTTTTAGATATCAGGATTAGCTGTATTATCTTTTTCGCAAAAATTCATAATGTCTAACGTCAGTTATGAGTAAGCGCTAATGAAACCTACATCTACATCTACATACATACTCCGCAAAACACTGTACGGTGCATGGCAGAGGGTACTTTGTACCACAACTAATCATTTCCTAACCTGTTACACTCGCAAATGGACCCAGGGAAGAAAGGCTGTCTAATTGCCTACGGTTTTTTTTTAAATTTTTGTCATCAGTTTTCTGGCTGGTTCGATGCGGTCCGCCACGAACTCCACTCCTTCGCCAACCTCTTCATCTCAGAGCAACACTTGCAATCTACGTCCTCAATTATTTGCTGGATGTTTTCTAATATGTCTTCCTCTGCGATCTTTTCCCTCTACAACTCCCTCTAACACCATCGAAGTTGTTCTCTGATGTCCTACCATCCTGCACTTCTTCTTGTTAGTGTTTTCCAAGTATTCCTTTCGTCTCCGATTCTGTGTAGAGCCTCCTCATTCACTACCTTATCAGTCCACCTAATCAGTCTGTAGCTCCATATCTCAAATGCTTCGATTTTCTTCTGTTCCGGTTTTCCCACAGTCCATGTTTCATTACCATACAAAGCTGTGCTCCAAATCTACACTCCTGGAAATGGAAAAAAGAACACATTGACACCGGTGTGTCAGACCCACCATACTTGCTCCGGACACTGCGAGAGGGCTGTACAAGCAATGATCACACGCACGGTACAGCGGACACACCAGGAACCGCGATGTTGGCCGTCGAATGGCGCTAGCTGCGCAGCATTTGTGCACCGCCGCCGTCAGTGTCAGCCAGTTTGCCGTGGCATACGGAGCTCCATCGCAGTCTTTAACACTGGTAGCATGCCGCGACAGCTTGGACGTGAACCGTATGTGCGGTTGACGGACTTTGAGCGAGGGTGTATAGTGGGCATGCGAGAGGCCGGGTGGACGTACCGCCGAATTGCTCAACACGTGGGGCGTGAGGTCTCCACAGTACATCGATGTTGTCGCCAGTGGTCGGCGGAAGGTGCACGTGCCCGTCGACCTGGGACCGGACCGCAGCGACGCACGGATGCACGCCAAGACCGTAGGATCCTACGCAGTGCCGTAGGGGACCGCACCGCCACTTCCCAGCAAATTAGGGACACTGTTGCTCCTGGGGTATCGGCGAGGACCATTCGCAACCGTCTCCATGAAGCTGGGCTACGGTCCCGCACACTGTTAGGCCGTCTTCCGCTCAGGCCCAACATCGTGCAGCCCGCCTCCAGTGGTGTCGCGACAGGCGTGAATGGAGGGACGAATGGAGACGTGTCGTCTTCAGCGATGAGAGTCGCTTCTGCCTTGGTGCCAATGATGGTCGTATGCGTGTTTGGCGCCGTGCAGGTGAGCGCCACAATCAGGACTGCATACGACCGAGGCACACAGGGCCAACACCCGGCATCATGGTGTGGGGAGCGATCTCCTACACTGGCCGTACACCAGTGGTGATCGTCGAGGGGACACTGAATAGTGCACGGTACATCCAAACCGTCATCGAACCCATCGTTCTACCATTCCTAGACCGGCAAGGGAACTTGCTGTTCCAACAGGACAATGCACGTCCGCATGTATCCCGTGCCACCCAACGTGCTCTAGAAGGTGTAAGTCAACTACCCTGGCCAGCAATATCTCCGGATCTGTCCCCCATTGAGCATGTTTGGGACTGGATGAAGCGTCGTCTCACGCGGTCTGCACGTCCAGCACGAACGCTGGTCCAACTGAGGCGCCAGGTGGAAATGGCATGGCAAGCCGTTCCACAGGACTACATCCAGCATCTCTACGATCGTCTCCATGGGAGAATAGCAGCCTGCATTGCTGTGAAAGGTGGATATACACTGTACTAGTGCCGACATTGTGCATGCTCTGTTGCCTGTGTCTATGTGCCTGTGGTTCTGTCAGTGCGATCATGTGATGTATCTGACCCCAGGAATGTGTCAATAAAGTTTCCCCTTCCTGGGACAATGAATTCACGGTGTTCTTATTTCAATTTCCAGGAGTGTAGATTCTCAGAAATTTATTCTTAAAATTAAGGCCTATGTTTGATACCAGTAGACTTCTCTTCGTCAGGAATGCCTTTTTGGCAGTGCTAGTCTGCAATTGAGTCCTCCTTGCTCCGACCGTCTGCGTTATTTTGGTGCCTAGGTAGCAGAATTCCTTAACTTTGTCTACTTCGTGACCATCAATCTTAAGGTTAAGTTTCTAACTGTTGTCATTTCTTCTACTTCTCATTACTTTCGTCTTTCTTCGATTTACTCTCAATGCATATTTTGTACTCCTTAGAATGTTCATTCCATTCAGCAGATCATTTAATTCTTCTTCCTTCTCACTGAGGATAGCAGTATCATCAGCGAACCATATCATTGATGTCTTTTCATCTCGAATTTTAACTCCACTGTTGAACTTTTACTTTATTTTCATCATTGCTTCTTCGATTTGTAGAAAGACTACACCACTGTCTTACACCCTTTTTAATCCGAGAACTTCGTTATTGGTCTCCCACTCTTATTATTCCCTCGTGGCTCTGGTACAAGTTGCATATTACACGTTTTTCCCTATAACTTACCACTATTTTTCTCAGAATTTTGAACGTCTTGCACCATTTGACATTTTCGCACGCTTTTTCCAGATCGATAGATCCTATGAACGTGTATTGATTTTTCTTCAGTCTTGGTTCAAAGGTCAAAGGCAACATCAGAACTGCCTCTCTGGTGCCTTTACCTTTCTTAAAATCAAACTGAACGTCATACAAGCCCTAATATTTCGCAACTTGTCTTCATGGTCTTTGCGCGAAACGTACGTTGGCAGCATAGGATACGGTCTGTAATCGGTCTCAGATGTACCTACATTTGCGCAACAGTACCTTGCGGAAAGAACATCGTCTTCCCTACAGGAATTTCCACTTGAGTTCAAAAAGCATCTTCTTAGTGGTTGCAAGGTGATCGAACCTACCAGTAACAAATATAGTAGCTCGCCTCTGAATTGCTTCGAAGTCTTCCCTGAATGCGACCTGCTGGGGTCCCAAACACTCGAACAGCCTCAAGAATACGCCGTGTCCTTTATGGATGAGCTACACTTCCCAAAATTTTACCAATAAAACGAAGTTGAGCATTCGCCTTCTCTACTATCAACCTGACGTGCACATTCCATTTCATATCGTTTAGCAACCATACGCCAATATATTTAATCGAAGTAACTGTATCAGTGTTGTATTCGAACGTTACCGGACTGTTTTTCTACTCGCCTGCATTAATTTGCATTTTTCTACATTTAGAGCAAGCTGCCGTTCATCGCACGAACTATAAATTTTGTTTAAGTCATGTTGTATATTCCTATATATACCAAATGATCGTCAACTAACAGCCGTAAATCGCTGCTCACCCTGTCATTTATGTATAAAGAGAATAAAAGCTGTCCTATCACACTTTCCTGACGATACTCTTGTCTCTGATGAACACACTCCGCCAAGGACCACTTTCTGGGTTCTATTACTTAAAAAAATTTCGATCCAGTCGCATATCTGGCAACCAAAACCGTCTGCTCGGACCTTCGTCAACGATCTACAGTGGGGCACCGTGTCAAATGCTTTCTGGAAGTGTAGGAATGAGGAATCTTCCTGTCGTCCTTCATCTATGGTTTATAATATATTATATGCGAAAAGGGCAGGCGATTCTTTCTAAATCCGTACTGGTCTGTTGACAGTCGGTTTTCTCTCTTAAGGAAATTTATTATATTCGAAGACAAGAATGTCTTCAAGAGTTCTACAGCAAACCAATGTTAAGGATATCGGCGTGTAATTATGCGGATCAGTTCTTTTACCGTTCTCAGGAGTCACCTGCGCTTTTTTCCATTCGCTTGGGACTTTTCGCCAGGCAAGAGATTCGCGATAAATGCTGGCGAAGTACGGGGCCAGTGACTAAGAGTACTGTCTCCGAAACCGAATTGGATGATTTTTTTTTTTTTTTTTCAGCTGCTTCCCTACACCATGGATGCCAATTTATATGTCCTCCGTTTGGGAGTCTGTACGACAGTCAAACGACGGCATCCTCTTCCGTTAATCATTTCTTAAAAGTGAAATTTAATACTCTAGCTTTCCTTTTGGTTCTTGTATTGCCACCGCAGACTGGATAGAAGCCTTCGACCCAGGTTCTCGGCAGATTTTTCGCCAAGGTATGACGATGGAAGTTGTATGCTTTTCGCATAGCTCTTCTTACGGACGCACGAATTTCTATTAATTTTCGTCTGTCAACATTTGAGCGCTCTTTTTCGAACCGAGACTGCAACAATCTCCGTTTCCTCAGTATTTTCAGAATTTGGTTACTAAATCACGGAGAGTCCTTTCCATCGTTTATCCACATAATGTTAGACCTTTGCTACAGGGATGATTTATTCCTCGCACTAAATGTTTCGGAAACTGTCTTCCACCTTGAAGTATGCTTAGGTGACATATAGACTGTATACACTGAAAATCTCGTAACTCCATTTTGTTAAACTCTATCGGTGAAGCAAATACCATTTCTTAAAAAATAATATAAATGTGGGCTTTGCATGGGTATGTGACAAGCAGTTATAGTAAAGTTGTGTTTTAGTAGTAATGAGTGGTTATACCGTGGGACTGTGTGTTCGCTGCTTGGACAGCACTATCTGGTGGCCGGTTGTGAACCGCTAGAATCACAGCAGGTGAGCCTGCGCGGAAGAGCGCAGTGATTATGCCGACCGGTGTTAGGCGAGCGGTGGTAGTTTCATCTGGTGACTTCAGTTGTATATTTTATGGAAAGAACGACCATGAGACCAGTTTTTTTTTTAATTGGTTGTGACAATGATTTTTATCAGATGGTCAGCCTCATGTGCCATGATGTCCATACTGTTTTATAAGTGTTAATCCACGTTTCAGGTATGTGGTTCTGTAATAATTGTAATGTATATAGTTAACTCATGTAAGCCCTCCCTCAAACCTGTTATGTTATACCTTCACAGATCCATGATGGCACCTCCAGATTGCTGAAACCGGTCATCTACTAAACGATATTGAAGCGATCAAGGCCTTTCATTAATTTTAAAAACAGAGTGATCGCCCCACGACACACCATGTCTTAACTGCATGATACAGAAAGTTGCTACATGAGTGTAACTGTATAGTTATTGACAGATTAGGGAAATCCATGCACTTTAAAATCTCTCGTTGATTATGCAGTTAGTGGGTAGTGGATTTAAGAGTTCTGAGACAGATGGAGCTACAAAGTTTTCATTGCCTACCATCGATATTTAGATTATTCCCGTGAATACAATGCCGATGTATGCTGGCATATTGCCAATATTTTGGAACCAGAAGACATGACATTGCGAGAAATATGCTCATACAAATGACCCACCATAACGCGGTCGGATTTGTCGATCACGTTCTGATGAGCTCTTTAGATGAACACATTTCACGCAGTGTCGTACCTTCTGGCTCCCAAATATTGTCAATGTTGTTATGCGCCATTAGGAATTCCAGAGTGAAGTTTCGGTGCAAACGTCTGAGCCTTCATATATCGTACATATCACAGCTGTAGAGGAACTGACAAGGCGGAATTTTATCTTAAAGACAACGCAACTTCAAGGCAATTTCTTAAACATTGGCATCATTTACGAGCTCTCGCAAGAAAGTCAACTGCAATAAAAGTTCAGGCGCAGCCGGTGGTCTTCGCGCGGCCATTGAAAGCTTACTGAAACCACGGAGCCCGCAATCGTAACGTAGGGGATTTTATGGAGACCTCGCCTCAGCGCGGCACCGGCTTGGTCACGTCACTCGGCCCACCTGTCATTTGTCTCGCGCTTTACGAGTACATCCGGTAGGCTGCGGCCCAGGTCGGCTTGTCCACTGACTGGAAATCGATTACCGAGGAACTCCCCCTGCCCTCCACCACAGAGTAGTGCGGCGGCGCGCCATATTGTTGGAAGCGTGTATCGAGTTATTGATCATCCTCATCAACCTGCGGAATTAACAAGTTTCTCAGTTCTCTCTTCAGAAAAGAAAGGACTCTAAACTTTGCTCTTATTAAAAGCATTTGTGCTGTCACAGACCTCTTCTAAAGATTGCCACGCATTTTCTTTCATTGTCTGGAATGTGACAGTTCAGTATATTCACTTTGTCAGTTACGTGGAAGCTTGATGTATCACCGAAAATTCTTCTTCCAATAAACCCCTTGCCTTCACCATGAAACATCTTCGGAATCTCTTTACTTGTTCATAGATGTGTGTGGTTTCAGACACAAATGCGTCCTCACTACGCGGCACTCATTGACTCATGGGGCTTTCATCTCAAAGCTGCACGCTGATTCGATTTTGTACGACTGATAAAGAAGCTTTGTCCGACTTTCTGTATGGCACCATCTGAGCCTCAGGGCGCTCCGAAGCATAGTTACATCTACAGCACAGGCGGCATCAACAACACATTTATACCACTCATTTGTCAAAGGCTTAATACACTGCCGGGAAAAATATAGTGCGCCTGGAAAGACGACGTCGATTTTGATCTGATGACGACATAGGAGGTGCGACAATAAAGTAATGAGACTGATTTTCTTTTCAAGATGTGGCAACCCTGCATGCTTGCTTAGACACAATACCTTCGACCTTGGCCTATAAGCTGCTTCTAGTCCAAGCGGCACATCGATGCAACTGCTCAGTTGTGAGTTGAGCTGTAATAAGGTAACACGTGTTTGTGTCTCTTGTCACGGAAATTGAACCGCTTAACATTGCGCAACGGTATGCCATTTCTTTTTGCGTTAAATTGGGTGAAAACCAGACGACAATTTACGGTACGCTTCAGAAGGCTTTTGGAGAGGAGGTTATGTCAAGGGCTTAAGTTTTTCGTTGGCATAAAATGTTTAGTGAAGGCAGAACGAATGTTGAACATGAAGACCACAGTGGATGACCATCAACCTCACGGATGGATGTCAACTTGGCCAGAGTGCATGAACTCGTACGATATGATCGGATATTATCTGTGAAAATGATTGCAGAAGAACTGACCACCAATAGAGAAACGGTTAGTATAGTAATAACTGAAAATCTTGGTATGAGTGCAATTGCTGATAATTGGACTCTGCATCATGATAATGTGCTATTCCATACTGCTTTGTCTGTACAGCAATTTTTAACCTCGAAACAAACTTCAGTTCTACCACAGCCACCTTATTCACCAGATATCGCTCGTGAGACTTTTTTCTATTTCCAAGAGTCAAAACGTCGGTCAAGGGACACCATTTTCAAACAGCACAAGATGTCCAAAAAGCTGTGACGAGGGTCTTTGAGGATATTACAGATGTTTCTAGAATGAAATGTTCACTCTACAGCGGAGTGTGTGCTGATATGAAACTTCCTGGCAGTTTAAAACTGTGTGCCCGACCGAGACTCGAACTCGGGACCTTTGCCTTTCGCGGGCAAGTGCTCTACCAACTGAGCGCTTGCCCGCAAAACGCAAAGGTACCGAGTTCGAGTCTCGGCCCGGCACACAGTTTTAATCTGCCAGGAAGTTTCATTACTGAAGATTAGTTACAGAAATGCTACCATCAATGGGAGAAGCGCTGGAAAAAGTGTGTGCAATCAGAAGTGAACTACTTTGAAGGAGACAACACTAAACTTGATTAAAACGGTAAACAACATTTTTTTTCGCATCAGTCTCATTACTTTATTGTCGCACCTCGTATGCCACCTCAGAGATAGTAGATACTGATAATGGTTTCAAAGTCCTTCAACAGATAGCGTAGTTACACAGCTGTCAGAGCGCCACCTGTGCCTACCCATAAAAGGGAATGCTTACGGCCGGAAGGATCAGTCGGTAGAAACCTGTGAAGCAAGCAGGCAACCATGCCACGAGACGCATTCTTGCTTCCTACTTCCAAGTGAGCGAGTTTGAAAAAGGTCGAATTGTGGCCTTCCGAGTGGCGGCATGGTCTTTTGGAAGAACTGCCACACGAGTTTAGACGTGCTACGTCAGTTTTGTAACGATGCTGGTGTCAGTGGTCACGTGAACATTTTCAGATCTGTGGAGGGGGTTCTGGACGTCCACGCATCACAGACAACTGCCGGGATCGTCATATTGCAAAGGTAGCTGTGGTAGATCGTACGGCTGCCACAGCACAGATAAGAGGGCCTGTGATCCCAGACGGGTCAACACGGACTGTTGAGAATCGGTTATTAGCAGTGGGACTACAGGCACAGACACGTGCCAGTCTGCCAGTCTTCCACTTAAGCCTCAGCATCGACGTGCATGGGTCGAATGGTGCCATCAGAGGATCCCTTGGAAGATGGAATGGGGCGCCATGGCCATCAGTGATGAAAGCAAATTCTGCCTGCACGCAATGATGGTCTTTGGAGCGTATGACATAAACCTGGTGAGTGCTGTGTCTTAGAATGCATTCGTCCAAGACACACTTGTCCTACCCCAGGTCTTATGGTCTGGATTGTGATAAGCTACAACTCTCTTTCACCTTTGGTGTTTCTGGAGGGGACTCTAACCAGCGCTCGTTACGTGCAGAATGTTGTTAGACCCGCTCTTTCGACGTTCTTGCAACAGGAAGGTGATGTGTTGTTCCAACAGGATAATGCTAGCCGACAGAATGCCCATGAAATTTAACGTGCTCTGCAAGACGTGCATTAACTTCCCTGGCCACCACAATATCCGGACTTGTCTCCAATCGAGCACGTGTGGGATATTATGGGAAAAGGAGTCAACCAACAACTCTTCCAAAACTACGTGAACAGGACGAGCAGGCGTGGCATAACGTATGCCATGATAGTATTCGCCATATCTACTATCGAGTGGACGCCTGAGTCAGTGCCTTCACTGTCGCCTGTGGAGGCCGCACCACGTACTAATATGGTTGTTTCAGCGTTGGTCGATACCTGGTACCTCAGAACCACAGGTGCTATTGATCTGTAAATGAAATCATTTAATGTATTCCATATGTACTGTTGCAACAATAAATCTTGAGTGAACTGGAAACTTCTAAAAGAGTGCACTATTTTTTTTGGCAGTGTAGAAGGACGCGCTATCAAAATTGAGTTATTCGATTGCTGCAGACTATTATTAGAAGCAAAATTATTAGTGAACAGAGAGTAAATTCTATAGGAGTCTATTTTTGATCATTACTGTTTCTAAGATACGAGGGTCACACCAAAAGAAATGCACACTACTTTTTTTTAAATCCATCATTTATTCTACATGTTTGAAAGTTGTATAGTATGTAGATACATCCTTTAGGAACAATATTTTCATTTCTGCACATAATTTCCATCCCTCTCAACTGCCTTACACCATCTTGGAACCAGCGCCTGCTTACCCGCACGGTAAAATTCTGGACCAACCTGTTGGTGCCACTGTTTGGCAGCGTGTACAAGAGAGTTCAAATGCCTCTGAGCACTATGGGACATAACATCTAAGGTCATCAGTCCCCTAGAACTCAGAACTACTTAAACCTAACTAACCTAAGGACATCACACACATCCACGTCCGAGGCAGGATTCGAACCTGCAACTGTAGTGGTCGCTCGGTTCCAGACTGATGCGCCTAGAACCGCTCGGTCACACCGGTCGGCTGCACAAGGGAGTCATCATCTTCAAACCTTGTTCCACGAAGAGAGTCTTCCAGTTTCCCAAAGAGCTGATAGTCACATGGAGCCAAGTCAGGACTGTAAGGCGGGTGTTGCAGTGTGGTCCATCCGAGTTTTGTGATCGCTTCTATGTTTTTTTGACTGACATGTGGCTGTGCATTGTCGTGCAACAAAAAACATCCTGCTTTTACCGATGTGGTCGAACACGACTCAATGGAGCTCGAAGTTCCTTCAGTGTCGTCACGTATGCATCAGAATTTATGGTGGCTCCACTTGGCATAATGTCCACAAGCAAGAGCCCTTCGGAATTCAGAAACACCGCAGCCATAACTTTTCCAGCAGAAGTTGTGGTTTTGATTTTTTTTTCTTGGGTGAATTTGCATGATGCCACTCCATTGATTGCCTCTTCGTCTCTGGTGAAAAATTATAGAGCTATGTTTCATCACCTGTCACAATTCTTCCAAGAAATTCATCTGCACCATTCTCGTACTGTTCCAAAAGTTCGCTGCATACCGTTTTTCTTGTTTCTTTGTGAGCCACTGTCATCATCCTGGGAACCCACCTGGCACAAACCTTTTTTAACGCAAACACTTTCAGTATTTTGCAAACACTTCCTTCACCTATACCGACGTAGCGTGACAATTCGTTACTGTGATGCGTGTGTCAGCAGTCACCAATTCGTTAACTCTCTGCACATTTGTCAGGAGTGTGTGCAGTACGAGCCTGCCGCTGCGAGGACAATCCTCAATATTGCCGCGTCTGCTTTCATCACGTAACCTACTTGCCCACCGACTAACTGTACTGCGATCGACAGCAGCATCTCCATACACCTTTTTCAACCTCTTGTGGATGTTTCCCACCGTCTCGTTTTCACAGCACAGGAATTCTATGACAGCACGTTGCTTCTGACGAACGTCAAGTGTAGCAGCCACCTTGAAGACATGCTGTGACGGCGCCACTCACGGGAACAGGTTGAACTGAGTTTGAAAACATGCGGGAAGGCTGTATCTACACACTGTAAAACTTTCACACATGCAGAATGAAAACTGTATTTTTACAAAAATAGTGTGCATTTCTTTTGGAGTGACCCTCGCATATAAAACATCTTCCTCTTGCATATCCATAACGCCCCTTTTTGCAGATATGCTAGTATAGGATTAAAAATACCACCTGACTTATGGAAAATTTGACGTTTGTGCTTACGGCATAGTGATCCGGCAGTATATCAATGCGTTAGTCAAGCCTTTCTGTATTTTGTGAAGCAACAGCTTCGTATGCACTTCTCAAACCACTTTAGGGTGTGCATATGGTATGACTACTGCTTCCCCCCTTCCCAGGTCCATTGGCGAATGGCGCATGGTAAGAATTACTGCCGATAAACCTCCATATTAGCTGAAATATCTCGGACTTTCTCCTTGTGGCCATTTCTCGAGACGTTTCTCTGAGGGTATAATAGGCAGTCCTATTCTTCGCGGATCGTAAACATTTCCGTAATGCACTTAGCCTCTCTTATAGCGCCTCCCATTGGAGTTTGCTGAGCATCCGCGTAATCCTCCCGTGCCGACTCAACGATTCCGAGACAAAACCCGCCGCACTTCGTTGGATTTCGTCTGTCTCTTACAGTAATACGACCTGGTGAGGGTCCCAGACTGATGAGCAATACTTACGAATCTGTCGAACAAGTGTCTTGTAAGCCACTTCTTTGGTAGCTGTACTACATTTTCTTTACATTTTTTCTATGAATCTCAGCCTAGGATATGCTGTTCGTACAGTTTGTTTTATGTGGTTATTGCACTTTAGGTCACCACGGAAACTTACTTCTAGGTATTTGAATGTAGTTAATATTTACAGTAATTTGAAATCACTAATGTAATCGTACAGTACCAATAGCGCAATCACCTGGAAATTGGAAATTCTAGGTCTACACACTACTTAATCTAACTTTAACTTACGCAAAGGACAACACACGCACCCATGCCCGAGGGAGGACTCCATCCCCCGACGGGGGAGGGGGGGGGCGCTGTTTATGTGCAGTATATGACATTTATTTACGTTCAAGGACAACTGCCACTCCATACACCAAGCGTCGACCATCCGCAGGTCTTCCTGCAGTTTGCTTCAGTCTTCTGGCGTTACCACCTTCTCACAGACAACAGCATCACCTGCAAACGGCTTCTTGGGGCTTCCTACTTGATCATTTGTGAAGAATCCTTTGATCGAATGGTGTAACTGATAGTACTCAAATACACATGTGCAGTAAAAACTTGTTTATTAACATGAAATAAACTATCAAGGGGAGGCCACGACGTTGGGATGACGGATTTACTTCTGACTTTGTACACCTTCAGTAGGCCATTAAAGCAACATGATGTGCAAGTCATCTCGTAAATATTGGATTCAGTCTGCAATCTACGGGGCTGCTGTACTCTTCATCTTTGTAATGGGCTCGGACAGAAAAATTCAGACGAATGAGGTCAGGTGATCTCCGAAGCCAAGGTACAGGCTCAGATCGACCTGTTCAACTCGAATCAGTACATCAGCAGCGAAATGGGCCGCAGCCGCGCCATGAATTTACCACATTCCCCAAGCAAGCGCTAACGCCAAAGGTTTGAAGTCAGTTAGACGGGGAATTAACAGAAAAGTATACATTCCAATTACAGTTGTGTGCCAAACTTAAGAAAGAAATGAACTTTCTCATGATGTTTCACTATCAAATAACATAGTTCGATGAAACATGGACCATACATACACAGAACTGCTACAGTGTAATACAGAGGGTAACTGAAAGAAATACGCAGTGAGACGAACACAAATGAGAATTGTATTCGAAAACAATAATTACAGTGTAGCACCGCGATTTATGGTGGTCCCCTGGAGACTACAGATGGTTCTTAATAGAGTATGCCATCACCACCGACGGTAGTGTATGATGTGCAACGTTCCCCCATACTGGCCAAGAAGTTGGTAAGGAGTCCTTGTTGTAGCGCGTCCATCCTCGGCGGCGAGTCTTCATCCGGTACAAGGGTATCGTCAGGAGTGCCACAGAGAAGCGTGATAGGCCCGCAGCTATTTTCTATATACGTAAATAGTCTGGCGGACAGGGTAAGCAACAGTCTGCATCCGTTTGCTGATGATGCTGTGTTGTACGGGAAGGTATCGTCGTTGAATGACTGTAGGAGGATACAAGATGATTTAGACAAAATTTCTAGTTGGTATGATGAACGGCAGCTAGCTCCAAATGTAGAAAAATGTAAGTTAATGTAGATGAGTAGGAAAAACAAACCCATAAGTTGGAGTACAGAATTAATAGTTGCCTGACTCCGTCATCGATTAAATATCTAGATATAACGTTGCAAAGCAAGATGAAATGGAAGGAGTACGTAAGGATTATGGCATCGAAGGCGAATGGTCGACTTCGGTTTATTGTGAGAATTTATGAAAGTGTAGTTCATCTGTAAAGGAGATCGCATATAGGACACTAATGTGACTCACTGTCGAGTACTGTTCGAATGTTTGGGATCCCCGCCAGGTCAGATGAAAGGAAGACATCAAACCAATTCAGAGGCGGGCGGCTAGATTTGCTACGGGTACTTTCGAACATTGCGCAAGTATTACGGAGATGCTTCGGCAAGTCAAATGGGAATCAGTGGAGGAGACATTCTTTACGAGGACCCTTATAGAGAAAAATTAAGAAAATCGGTATTTGAGGCTGATTGCAAAACAGTTCTACTGCCGCCAAGGTACGTTTCGCTTTAAGGACGACGAAGATGCGATTAGAGAGCATGGGGCTCATCCGGAGGCATACAGACGATCATTTTTCCCTCGCTCTGTTTGCGAGTGGAAAAGGAAAGGAAATGACTAGCAGTAGTACAGGGTCCCCCCCCCCCCCCCTCTCCCTCCACGCATCTTGTGGTGGTTTGAGGAGTATATACGTACATGTAGAAGTAGATTCCTGCACCAGTGCGGTTTACAACAGCTGAATGATCGTTGGTACTTGTGGACATGTTGCAGTACGTCTCCCCAACGCATTCCACACGTGCTCGATGGGGTGTAAGTAGGAGGAACGGGGCAGGTCAATTCGTTTGCCAAATGTCCTCTTATGCGAAGAACTCGTGCACCTACGCTGTTGCGTACGATCGCGCATTGTCATCCATAACAATGAAGTCAGCACCGACTCCACCCTGAAAGATGCACGCGGGGAAGGGGTATTGTGTCACAATAACGTTGACGGATGAGTGTTCCGTGTTCAAAGATTTGGACGTCAATACGCCCGTGCAACATTATGCTTCCTTACACTATTAACACCTAGACCACTGAAATCTGGTTTCACAGGATAGAGCAGATCTGTTATGGTTGTGGAGGGAGCCGTAATCAGCTACTGTCGGTTGCACGAAACACACAAACATTATTTTGTGGACTGGCAAGACAGCCAATCCACTAGGACGGGAGGCCGAAGGTCACGCGTTTAAGCTCACGCAGGATGGCGTGAGGTCTGGAACAGGACAAGGTCTTTATAGTAGCAAAAATAGTACGTAGCTTCTGGAATAGTTAACTTTAATCCATAATTGGTGAACATCGGTCTGACGGTACATGCATCACAAGATAAACAGCAATGGCGCCTTGCTAGGTCGTAGCAAATGACGTAGCTGAAGGCTATGCTAACTATCGTCTCGGCAAATGAGAGCGTAATTTGTCTGTGAACCATCGCTAGCAAAGTCGGCTGTACAACTGGGGCGAGTGCTAGGACGTCTCTCTAGACCTGCCGTGTGGCGGCGCTCGGTCTGCAATCACTGATAGTGGCGACACGCGGGTCCGACGTATACTACTGGACCGCGGCCGATTTAAAGGCTACCACCTAGCAAGTGTGGTGTCTGGCGGTGACACCACACTTTATTTTCCTAAGAACCACTTAACTACACATTGCCTTAAAAGGATCAAATTAAAACAATATAGTTGAAGGCCTAGTTAAGAAAACTTGCGATACCTCCTGGGCTGAAGGCATAAAACCACACCAAAAACAAGAACGGCTAAAGGCCTGAACACGTTATAAAAATTGCTTTAAGGAATACACGTAAATACTCGGCTGAAGGCCACACACAGGACATTGAACAACTCAGAACTTAACCCTTTGACTGCTGTTGACGAGTTTACTCGTCATGCTGCGTGCCACTCCCTGGGTGCTGATGACGAGTATAGTCGCGCCCGCCGGTTTTCCCCTGAGCGCTGTTGACGAGTTAAGGCCTGTATAACAAGATTTTCAGATAGAGCAAATTTAAAAAAAATAGCTTTAAACAAATCAATTTTCAAAATTTTGATTTAGTATGGCTAGAGGCCTTATCTTAAAAATATTTCATGTAAAGGCTCGGCTGAAGATCACACACTGGACACTGAACAACTCAGGGCTTAAGGCCTGGATAACAAGAATTTCAGATAGAACGAACTTTCAACATTTTAGTTATTAAACAAATCAATCTTCAAACTTTAATAAAAGTCGGCTGGAGGCCTTATTTCCAAAATCTAAAACAAACTAAATTAACAGACGGCTGAAGGCTTCGCACAGTACATTAGACTAAAATGAAAATCACAATCTAAAACCAACAGAACAGTGGTGCTCAGAAGTGTTCCAATCGTCAGCCTGAAGAGGTAGTTCTAACACAAGGTGAGGTGAGACACGCAGCCAAGAGGATGGCAACCCGACCCAGGGACAGCTGGACCGACCAACAACCTAATCAATTCCTTTCCGCCTGACCAACGGTACGACAACGGAAAATATCAGCTGAGGACAAAGATACCAGTTGCACTGCGTCTTCAATTTTGGCGTCTAAAAACAGCCAAGGCACAATAACCACTCTTAAAAAAATATATAAACAAACATCTAAAAGGCTGTTGAACTATACGCCGTGGCGGACAGCATAAAAATGGCGAGGAAAAACATATTGCGGTAAAACTACGCTAACGACCAGCTCAAGTAACAGGGGCGTTAACGGCCACAAGGCAGAAAATACCGCTGCTGCACTTCACTGACAAGTGACAACCAGTTCAAGTTAAAGACCATACAGGAAGACGGCCGCAGAATTTCGCCAACTCCAACACACTATACGTTGCTGCTAGCCGGAACGGCCCAGGAAGCAACAACCGGCATTGAACGAAGAGCTGTCACAGCAGCTGAGGTTTCATGGCAGGTTAACTGATCACTCAATTTCAGTGTCCAGGTTCGCTGGGCAACGAACTTTGTAGCTCTCTCAGCTGGCGCCTTACGATCCGACCGTGCGTGCACGCCTCCAGCGGTCCCGGCCTGACCATGCACCGCGGAGACTTCCTCGTTGCTCTGTCCCAACTGACCAAGTGCTACGCACACCACCACACGGAAATATAGCGATCACACCAAAGATGGTACAGCAGTACTAATATCGATAATCGCTGCTGCTGCCGCTGACGGAGGCAAATCAGCAGCTCGGTATGGTAGTAATCCAGGGAGAAATAACACGCCACTCGATTGTGACAAAATGCCAAAGAACAAACGGCCACGGCTCAACCACCAAAATGATCATGTTCAACAATATTCCTCTCGCCATATGAGGGTATGTTAAACATTATTAAACATGATCGGTTTGGAGGTCCAGGTGTTACAGTGTGTGAAGCCATAATGTTACATGGGTGTACTGACCTCCAAATTTTTGAACATGGTGCACTCATCAGTCAGCGTTATTGTGACACTGTAGACGTTCCCTGTATCCGTTTTATGGACGACAATCCGCGACCGCATCGAGCTGTGCAGGTGGAGGAGCTCATGGAACGACAGAATATGTGGCGAATCAACTGGACTGCCCGTTCTCCCGACTTAAATCCCATCGAGCACTTGTTGGGTATGTTGGGGAGTCGTATTGCAGTGCGTCCGTATGCACCAACGACCAGACAGCTGTTTTGAACCGCGCTGTCCGGCTGGTTGGAAAGCCGTACCACAGGAAGCCCTTAGCGACCTCGTGGCCAGCACAGGAGCATGCTGCAGACGTTGCTCCGCCGTAAGTGCTGTTCCCACACCTTAATAAGAATAATGTCCCGCTTTTTTAATGTCCAGGGAACCACCATGCATCGCGCTGACTTTAGTGTAATCATTGTCTTTGGATAAAGCTGTCATTTCTGTTAGTCTCATCCCTCATTTCTTTCAGTTATCTTTTGACCTATCTTGTACTATTATTTCTGTTTCTAGTCGAAGTTTCATCGATGTATGTTACTTGGCAGTGATACGTTGTGCGAAAGTTACTGTCGTCCCTAAGTTTTGTAAAACAGTGTACAATGTTCTAACTACTGCAGTATTTCATAGTGAAGCCAGTGGCGGCCAGGAACTACACATTTGCATTTATCTCACAGACGGCTCATTTGCAGTCACTTGCTTACTGGACCGTTTCTGCTTGTACTTCCGTATACTTTATTTTCGCTATTAATTATGATACAGTCTGTATCTGTAATGAATTAAATACACTGACGTGAAGTGAATGAATTTGAGTGGCTGAAAGTATTGAAGACCCGGTGATATGAAATAATGTCAGTGCAAACTGTTCATCAATATGGGAGTTGTGAGTCCACCTTGACGCAAAACACTTTTGTTATTTATTTATTGCTCAAACTACTTTCAGTGACAAATATCGCCATCATTATTGGGTTCTTTAATTCTAAAACATGCAGAAGTAGCATAGTTATAAAACATTGTAAAACATTATTACATGTGCACTGTTTGTTATTTTAAATATTGTTTTCTGTGAATACTTTCATAATACCTTATTTACTGCGCGTCACAGCATGGTTTTAAGAATGTTATCGCTGTGTGCGGCATATTTTCTGTGTTTTCCTGGTGCCGTTTTTCTCGGCATACATCATGTCATCTGTAACTGTGTAACCTTTCCTTATAAATAAAAAATATAAAATAACGATGTGTAACCTTCCCGAACAGAAAATAAAAATAAAATTAAATTTGGATAATTAAATTCTGACGTTTGGAAACTGATAGATCTTAACTCATGAAAAACTGATACATTTTGACGTAAGCAGCGCTACGCCATGGCACTGTGAAATCAATTTGAATCGGTCCGTGAGAAATAAACTGAAAAATTCTTCCCTCGTCATGGTTTCGTCGGATAACGCTGCCTATATATCTGCTCGTAAATGGTACAGCTTAGTGCAATGCTGGCCTATCTGCTAATACTTCATAACATTTGTCTGAGATCTGAATTACGAGAAAAACTGACTTTACTCAGTGACACAGCTGCACAGCTGGTCGTCTGATTACTAAAGAACACAAGACTATGATCTGACAAAAATTCTGGAATATTGAAATTTAGATAAATAACTGGATCGGGACTGGCTATGACTTAAGGGGTAATTATACTTTTATAGTTGACTGGTAAAAACAATTATATTCTGAAAATTTTATACGTTACTGATAAAGATCTACAATCCATTACACGAGAAAATGGAATATATTACAAATCTGGGTCAACTGGTGCTGACGAATCACAAAAGAACAGATTGACACATCTCAGACAAGTGACTTAACTACGCGCATGCCAATAAAAATAATACAATTTACCATACAATAGATGGTTGACTTAATTACACTATTGATTTTTGATTATATTAACAGTTATTCATTTGTTCATCATCATCTCATTCCATGGTATCTTTTAGCTCTGCGGTTGATCACAATTATTATTCAGTTCCATATAATAAAATTTTACAATTTGTTCTGCACTGTTACTTTAACATCTACTAACTATAAACTGCGCTGTACCAGCGACAGACTACAACTACACTGTAGTAGCGAGCGACTGCGACTGCCGCGGAGACTGCTCTGACCTGCGACTCTATTGCAGGTCTCTTTTAATAGGGGCAAAGATATTTTATGTCTCAGGCAGCGCCTGTGAATTGTCGTTCTAGCAAGTGAGCAATACATCGAGATTACATTTGCTCCAGCAGGGTGGTGAGCGGCTGTTAGTAATCAAATACGAAAACGCGAACTTCTGTATGTCAGCGTTAGATAACAGGGATTGCAGTAGTGTTGTCGATACATTTTTGTTGTGTAATGGGTTGTTATGTAGTTTGTCGTGTGTTCATACGGCTTGCAGCTACTTTTACACACAGAAAAACACAACTTTCGTGAAACTTCCTGGCAGATTAAAACTGTGTGCCCGACCGAGACTCGAACTCGGTCGGGCACACAGTTTTGATCTGCCAGGAAGTTTCATATCAGCGCACACTCCGCTGCAGAGTGAAAATCTCATTCTGGACAACTTTCGTGAGTATATGACAAACTACGTAACAACCTAGTACACGCCAAAACTGTATCGAAAACACTATCGCAATCCCAATTGTCTAACGCTGGCATACGTAAGTTCGCGTATTCGTATTTGATTACTAATAGCCGTTCACACAGTTGCAGATGACATGATGTGTGCCGAGAAAAACGGCACGAGGAAAACACAGAAAATATGCCCCAAACAGCGACAGCAGTCTTAAAACCATGCTGTGACGTAGAGTAAATAAGGTATTATGAAAGTATTCACAGAAAACAATATTTAAAATAACAAACAGTACACATGTAACAATTTTTTACAATGTTTCATAACTATTCTACTTCTGTATGTTTTAGAATCAAAGAATCCACTAATGATGGCGATATTTGTCACTGAAACTAGTTTGAGGAAAAACAACAAAAATGTTTTGCATCAAGACGGATCCACAATTCCCATACTGGTGACTTGGGTTGATTTGGGGGGAGAAGACCAAACTGCGAGGTTATCGGTCACATCGGATAGGGAAGGATGGGGAAGGAAGTCGGCCGTGCCCTTTCAAAGGAACCATCCCGACATTTGCCTGAGGCGAATTAGGGAATCACGGAAAACCTCAGTCAGGATGGCCGGACGCGGGATTCAACTGTCGTCCTCCCGAATGCGAGTCCAGTGTGCTAACCACTGCAACACCTCGCTCGGTCCCATACTATCTTTTGTTTTGTAAACACGGAACGATGGAAGAGTTTCAAGAAAAAATTATTGCTTAACCTGCAATGAAATGAATATTCCTTATGCCAGGTATATCACCATACCCTTTCGACCGAGTTTCACCACTGGTGCTGTTCTGTTCCCACATATCCTTCGGAGAAGCTGTAGCAGTTGTGTGCGCAAATGAAAAGGTGGAATCTGTTTGTGTCAGGCCTCGAGACGTGCTCATGCAGCCTAGTGCTCATGGCGACTCCTAGCAATAAGCTGGGAATTCAGGTTCGAATCCGTTCTGACAGGTGTCCGACTGTCATCACGTATGTATTCACTGCAGATTCGGCGTATTTGAACCACTGGGTACATCATTTCATGTCATCGAGTACTCTTCGGCATTGGCTCTTTACTTAATACGCATTTATCGCGAATCTCTCGCCCAGCGTCAAGACAAAAAAAAAAAAAAGCGCATGTGAGCCCTATATATAAGAAGGATAAAAGAACGGGCACTCAAAATTACAGACTGACGTTCTTAATGTCGGTTTGCTGCAGAATTCTTGAGCATATTCTAAGTTCGAACATAATAAATTTTATTGGGGCACAAACGATTCAGTACTCCGAGCGGTTCTAGGCACTACAGTCTGGAACCGCGCGACCGCTACGGTCGCAGGTTCGAATCCTGCCTCGAGCATGGATGTGTGTGATGTCCTTAGGTTAGTTAAGTTTAAGTAGTTCTAAGTTCTAGGGGACTGATGACCTCGGAAGTTAAGTCCCATAGTGCTCAGAGCCATTAGGATTCAGTACACAAATCACCACGGATTGCCGGCCGAAGTGGCCGTGCGGTTAAAGGCGCTGCAGTCTGGAACCGCAAGACCGCTCCGGTCGCAGGTTCGAATCCTGCCTCGGGCATGGATGTTTGTGATGTCTTTAGGTTAGTTAGGTTTAACTAGTTCTAAGTTCTAGGGGACTAATGACCTCAGCAGTTGAGTCCCATAGTGCTCAGAGCCATTTGAACCATCACCACGGATTTACAAAGCATCGCTCGTGTGAAACTCAGCTCCCCCTGTTTTCGCACGATATCCTGCGAACAATGGATGAAGGGCCACAGGTAGCTCCCATAATCTAGTACTCCCCGAAAGCGTCTGACGCGGTATCCCACTGTAGACTTTTAATGAAGGGCTGAGCATCGGAACAGGTTCTCAGACACGTCAGTGACTCGAAGACTTCGTAAATAATAAACCCAGTATGTTGTCCTGGATGGCGAGTGTTCACCATAGACAAGAGTTGATATACATCAACGGGGACAATGAAAATGTGTGCCCCGACCGGGACTCGAACCTGGGATCTCCTGCTTACATGGCAGACGCTCTATCCGTCTGAGCCACCAAGGGCACAGAAGATAGAGCGACTGCAGGGATTTATCCCTTGCACGCTCCCCGCGAGACCCACATTCCCAACTTAATATCCACACACTAGATCCGTAGTGCCCCTGCCCATTACACTCATTACTCGCGGCAGACAATCTGACCGAGTCCCGTAAGAGTTCGGGCAATGCGTGTGCATCCAGCACAGAAGAAGAAGGTCAATGGCCGGTTAGCCTTAACTATATGAAGATGGTATCTGTTCTTTCGGACAACGCCTGTCGACAGCTTAGGGTCTTGATTTAATTATCATTTCATTCTAAGAGAGCTGCATGGTCACCGATGGTATCTGTTCTTTCGGACATGTCCGAAAGAACAGATACCATCTTCATATTCATACAGACAAGGGTGTCGTCAAGAGTGCCCAGTATACTTAAACGACCTGGCAGACAGGATGAACAACAATCTGCGACGTTGTAGTTTATGGGAAACTATGCTCGAGTACAGATATGTGATGTGCTGCGGAACAGGGCTGTGTTTGAACCGACTCGAACTGTTCGTACAGCTTACGTAACAGTTCGGAAATCTCGGGTTCTATTCGATCTTTACATCGGCCTGCGATCTAGTGATTTTTTTTTTTTTTTACTACCACACCGACTTGTCTTAGCGGGTTTTAATGCACTATGGATTATAACAATAAAAATAGTTGCGGAACACGCGCTCAAACATCTTCTAGGGAGCAGCTCACACGTAACAACGGAAACTAACAGACAAATAAATGATTGCAAACATGATTCTGTGTAATACTTGAGCTTTCGATCGTTCTGCTTTCTGGTGAGGCCTGATTGCCCTATCTCCAAGGCGGGTCATTCCGCTGTAATTTATTCTCACTATAAAAATCACAATCACTTTATTGCGATACAGTTCGTTCGTTCGACATTTAATTCTTGATTAGTTGTCTAGATTGTTTCATCTATTATATTCAAACTGATTTAAAGCTGGTAACGTGTTTATCTGTTATTTAAATATGCGAACAGGAATTGAATTGCTCCTTTCGAACCTACTTGGTAAATCATTACTACCTCTCATATTCGAATGAAAAATTATAAAGTCAAGCGATATTTTTTGGAGGACAATAGTTTTGTCTTTGTCTGTTACCTTTACTGAAAAATGTCATAAATGTTTCCTACATCCATGCACATATCCGTACATACTATTTAAAAACGCATATTGTAAATGTGTTCAAACACAACAGGAGTTTGTGCAGCGGTAGGATTTAATGCTGTTTCCTCCACTGTTTCACGAAATTGTGAAATACAGTACGTGATCAAAAGTATCCGGACACCCGCATATTAGGTGCATTGTGCTGCCACCTATTGCCGGGTACTCCTTATCAGCGACCTCAGTAGTCATTACGTATCGTGAGAGAGCAGAATGGAGGTGCTCAGCAGAACTCACGGACATCGAACGTGGTCAGGTGATTGGGTGTCCCTAGGTCCGCTGTTTCCGATGTGATAGTAAAGTGGAAACGTGAAGGGACACGTACAGCACAAAAGCGTACAGGCCGACCTTGTCTGTTGACTGACAGAGACCGCCGACACTTCAAGAAGGTCGTAATGTGCAATAGGCAGACATCTGTCCATACCAACACACAGGAATTCCAAACTGCATCAGGATCCACTGCAAGTACTATGACAGTTAGGCGGGAGGTGAGAAAAATTGGATTTCATGGACGAGCGGCTGTTCATAAGCCAGACATCACGCCGGTAAATGCCAAATGACGCCTCGCTTGCTGTAAGGAGCGTAAACATTGGACGACTGACCTGTGGAAAATGTTTGGTGTGACGAATTACGGTACACAATGTGGCGATCCGATGGTAAGGTGTAGGTATGGCGAATGCCTGGTGATCGTCATGTGTCAGCGTGTGTAGTGCCAACAGTAAAATTCGGAGGCGGTGGTGTCATGGCGCGGTCGTGTTTTTCATGGAGGGGGCTTGAACCCCTTGTGGTTTTGCGTGTCACTTTAATAGCACAGGCCTACATTGATATTTTAAGCACCTTCTCGCCTCCCACTGTTGAAGACCAAGGCGGGGATGGCGATTGCAGCTTTCAACACGGTCGAGCACCTGTTCATAATGCCTGTGGCGGAGTGGTTACACGTTGGGATGTTTTGGAGCGCCGAGTTCGTGCCAGGCCTCATCGAACGACATCAATATCTCTCCTCAGTGCAGCACTCCGTGAAGAATGGGTTGCCATTGTCCAAGAAACCTGACTGAACGTATGCCTGCCAGAGTAGAAGCTGTCATCAAGGTTAAGGGTGGGCCAACACCATTTTAATTCCAGCATTTCCCATGGAGGGCACCAGGAATTGTAAGTCATTTTCAGCCAGATGTCGGGATACTTTTGATCACATAGTGTACATGCAGAGCCACAGCTTATTGCTGTTGCTGGTTCGTAGTTTCCTGCCTATCCATTGTGCTCGCTCCGCGCAAATCTAATGTCACATGATTGTTCGAACAAACTCGATACGGTATCGAACGCAGCGGCCTATGGGGAAATCTCGAGCCCCTTCGAATGCGAGTGTCGTTTGCCCAGCCCTAAGCCCTACTGCTGGGTGCAGTCACGCCGATTAAATATATAGGGGTAACGTTGCAAAGGGTTATGGTAATGGGACTAGCGTATAAGGTCGGTAGTAAAGAAGATAAGGCCGGCCGTTGTGGCCGAGCGGTTTTAGGCGCTTCAGTCCGGAACCGCGCTGCTGCTACGGTCCCAGGTTCGAATCCTGCCTGGGGCGTGGATGTGTGTGATGTCCTTAGGTTAGTTAGGTTTAAGTAGTTCTAGGTCTAGAGGACTGATGACCTCAGATGTTATGTCCCGTAGTGCTCAGAGCCATTTAAACCATTTTTTAGAGAAGATAAGTGATCGGTTTCGGATTACTGGGATAATTTTAGGAAAGTGTTTTTGCTGATCTCTAAACGAGAACTCTTATAGAGTGGAGTGGCAGTGGGTTCCATCCTTGAGTACTGCTCCTGTGTTTGGGACTCTCGCCACGTCGAATTAAAGGAAGACATCGAAACAGTTCAGAGGCAGCCTGCTACACTTGTTACCAGTAGGTTCAGTCAAGACGCGAGAATTACGGAAACGCTTCGTGAAGTGAAATTAGAACACCTGGAGCGAAGAAGGCGGTATTTGAAAGACTGTTGAGAAAATGCAGAGAACCGGAATTTGCGGCTGACTGCGAAACGATTCTGTTGTCGCCAGCGTGCATTTCTCATAAGCACCACGAAGACAATGTAAGTGAAACCAGGGCTCCTACAGAGGCATATAGGCAGTCGTTTTCCCTCGCTCCATTTCCGTGTGGAATAGGACAGGGAATGAGTGCTAGTGGTATAAGATACTTTTCGCCATGCACTGTAAGGTAACTTTAGTAGTATTATGTAGATGTATGTGTCAACGCACCTTCATAGATTTCATCCCCATCGATTTATTAATTCCTTCCCATTTCATTTAAGTGTTGTTGTTGTGGTCTTCAGTCCTGAGACTGGTTTGATGCAGCTCTTCATGCTACTCTATCCTGCGCAAGCTTCTTCATCTCCCAGTACCTACTGCAACCTACATCCTTCTGAATCTGCTTAGTGTATTCATCTCTTGGTCTCCCTCTACGATTTTTACCCTCCACGCTGCCCTCCAATACTAAATTGGTGATCTCTCGATGTCTCATAACATGTCCTACCAACCGATCTTTTCTTCTAGTCAAGTTGTGCCACAAACTTCTCTTCTCCCCAGTCCTATTCAATACCTCCTCATTAGTTATGTGATCTACCCATCTAATCTTCAGCGTTCTTGTGTAGCACCACATTTCGAAAGCTTCTATTCTCTTCTTGTCCAAACTGGTTATCGTCCATGTTTCACTTCCATACATGCCTACACTCCATACAAATACTTTCAGAAATGACTTCCTGACACTTAAATATATATTCGATGTTAACAAATTTCTCTTCTTCAGAAACGCTTTCCTTGCCAGTCTACATTTTATATCCTCTCTACTTCGACCATCATCAGTTATTTTGCTCCCCAAATAGCAAAACTCCTTTACTACTTTAAGTGTCTCATTTCCTAATCTAATTCCCTCAGCATCACCCGACTTAATTCGACTACATTCCATTATCCTAGTTTTGCTTCTGTTGATGTTCATCTTATATCCTCCTTTCAAGACAGTATCCATTCCGTTCAACTGCTCCTCCAAGTCCTTTGCTGTTTCTGACAGAATTACAATGTCATCGGCAAACCTCTAAGTTTTTATTTCTTCTCCATGGATTTTAATACCTACTCCGAATTTTTCTTTTGTTTCCTTTATTACTTGCTCCATATACAGATTGAATAACATCGGGGATAGGCTACAACCCTGTCTCACTCCCTTCCTAACCACTGCTCTCAGTCTACACTTGGTTCCAAAGTCGCAGGGGCGTCTTTAAAGCAAAGAGTATAATGTCATTGTCAGACGCGTAAGAGATATCGATTCGCTGGAGAGCCTCTCCACAGCTTCAGCGGCCTCATCGCTGCAGGGCGTAGCACTGAGACGCGTGTCAGCGCGGTTCTAACTATGCGCAGACTGCGGCCTCAAGAGGCGGAGCGCCGGCAGCCTTTGGTCGGCGACCGCGGCCGCCTGTTGCGTGCGCGTTTAAAGTGGAAGTGCGCCGGCGAGCAGGTGTCCATATCGATCACCGGCCACGCCCTGTCAGCGCCCGTGGCGTGCCACGCCCAGGACTCACCTGGGCCCGCGGTTCGCTCGTCTCAAATGTCATCCCGAGCCGCACGCGAGGGCACCGGCGGCTAAGCGGGTCGTGTCGCGTAACGACGCGGCAGCTGAAAGGCTACTGTAGCGAGCTGCGGCGGTCGCTACCGGCGGAGTCGTTTACGGGGACGTTACACCGTTAGAAGGCGCGGAAGACGGAAAGATGGTCGGCGACTGATGCAAAGACTCGCAGCGGACGTTAGCCGGTCTCATGTATTGCTCACAAACAGTCGAGGAGACCAGATATCATTCGATTACACGTTTGACCGTCGGTCATTTGAATCTGTAACTGTAGTCAAGTACGTAGGTGTGTCTATCCAGAGTGACTTAAGGTGGAAGCACTACATAAATCGAGCTGTAGGGAAGGCAGATCACACACTGAAATTTACCGTGAGAATCATGAGGAAGTTTGATTCACTCCCCTTGGTTCTCAGTCTCAACGTGAGCCACAAGATACACTACAGGCGATTAAAATTGCTTCACCAAGAAGAAAAGCAGATGATAAACGGGTATTCATTGGACAAATTTATTATACTAGAACTGACATGTGATTACATTTTCACGCAATTTGGGTGCATACATCTTGAGAAATCAGTACCCAGAACAACCACCTCTGGCCGTAATAACGGCCTTGATACGCCTGGGCATTGTGTCAAACAGAGCTTGGATGGCGTGTACAGGTACAGCTGCCCATGCCATGCAGCTTCAATACGATACCACAGTTCATCAACAATAGTGACTTGCGTATTGTGACAAGCCAATTGCTCGGCCACCATACACCAGACGTTTTCAGTTGGTGAGAGACCTGGAGAATGTGCTGGCCAGGGCAGCAGTCGAACATATCCAGAAAGGCCTGTACAGGACCTGCAACATGCGGCCATGCATTATCCTGCTGAAATGTAGGGTTTCGCAGGGATCGAATGAAGGGTAGAGCCACGGGTCGTAACACATCTGAAATGAGACGTCCACCGTTCAAAGTGCCGTCAATGCGAACAAGAGGTGACCGAGACGTGTAACTAATGGCACCCCATACCATCACGCCGGGTGATACGCCAGTATGGCGATGACGAATACACGCTTCCAATGTGCGTTCACCGTGATGTCGCCAAGCACGGATGCGACCATCATGATGCTGTAAACAGAACCTGGATTCATCCGAAAAAATGACGTTTTGCCATTCGTGCACCCAAGGTCGTCGTTGAGTACACCATCGCAGGCGCTCCTGTCTATGATGCAGCGTCAAGGGTAACCGCAGCCATGGTCTTCGAGCTGATAGTCCATGCTGCTGCAAACGTCGTCGAACTGTTGGTGCAGTTGGTTGTTGTCTTGCAAACGTCCCCATCTGTTGACTCAGGGATCGAGACGTGGCTGCACGATCCGTTACAGCCATGCGGATAAGATGCCTGTCATCTCGACTGCTAGTGATAGGAGGCCGTTGGGATCCAGCACGGTGTTCCGTATTACCCTCCTGAACCCACCGATTCCATATTGTGCTAACAGTCATTGGATCTCGACCAACGCGAGCATCAATGTCGCGATACAATAAACCGCAATCACGATAGGCTACAATCCGACCTTTATCAAAGTCGGAAACGTGATGGTACGCATTTCTCCCCCTTGCACGAGGCATCACAACAACGTTTCACCAGGCAACGCCGGTCAACTGCTGTTTGTGTATGAGAAATCTGTTGGAAACTTTCCTCATGTCAGTATGTTGTAGGTGTCGCCAGCGGCGCCAACCGTGTGTGAATGCTTTGAAAAGCTTATCATTTGCATATCACAGCATCTTCTTCCTGTCGGTTAAATTTCGCGTCTGTAGCACGTCATCCTCGTGGTGTAGCAATTTTAATGGTCAGTAGTGTAGTAATGAGTTTTATTATTTCAGGTTTCTCGTTAAAATTTTATACTCCGTTATGTGCCACTGTAACCCACTACGTGGGTGCTGAACTGGTGAACCAAATTCCAGAGCAGTACAGAACCCACACCGAGAGACAACAAGCGCAGCAGTATTCCAATAATCAGTCAGGAGGCTTGGGAGAGAAGCCATGATATTTTCTCCCGCGCCACGCTCCACAGAGAGAAACTTGTGAATCTCATTGTCTCGTAATTTGCATGTGCCTCAGACACTCTTATATTTTAGATTTACTCCAGTGCAGGGATCTTGGGCCATTTGCCGTTACTCTCCCTCTCTCTCTTGTGTTTTAGTTCAGCTACAGAGCAATCTGCCTTAGACCGTCTGCCTCTGCCTTTCTCTATTATTCCTGTTTCCCCATGAAATATCACTGTTTCCTTCGAATTTTTTTAACTTATGCCACACACCCCTGTTGCCCGTAAAACTGGAAGGTCCCACTGTAAACCCTATTACTGCAATTGATGCAGACCACTTTTTTTGTCTATACATGCTATAAGTTAAAATCCTCCGCCACGTTTTTCTGTCTTACGTGAACGATAATCACGGGAACTACTGTAGGGATTCTTATACTGTTTTCACTCATAGATAGACCGATTCGCGAGGAAGTTTGAATATATAATTTAAAATTGTGGTAATGAAGGGTGTGTAATACGTGTATTGTCGTCCACTCCATATTTAATTAGCGTTCGGAGTGATGCCTCGAGGCAATGTTGGGGCTATGGTCTGCAGCAGAGGCGGTATCTGGCGCCAAAATCAGTAAACAGCCACCGCAACCCCAGAGAGCAGCGAAGCTTGATCAGAATCTATACAGATCTATCTATCTATATCGTGTTTTTCTGTCTCCATGTGAAAACTGATTTCAGGAACTACTGTAAGGAGTTTGATTCCGTTTTCACTGATAGGCTGACTCACGAGAAAGATTTATGTATGCAGGATATCTCAGGTAGCATGGCCAATATTCAGGAATATGACAGAATCGCGTTTTACTTGATTAACTCGAAAACTTATCGCAATACAAAATTAAACTATTCTAAATTTCATGCTAAAAAGACCGTTTTCATTTTTTTCCCGTAGGACTAATAGTTTGCACGAAGACAGCGAGAGGAACAGAAAACCTCGCACGCGACATGCATATCGTGTAGCTTACTTAGTTCTTGTCTGCCAATTTGACGTACTTTCCCAACTCGATAGACCACAAGTGTTCAGTATCAAACCATCTCCCTTGCCTGTAGACTACTATGGTGCGTTGTTAACAGTGACAACGTACTGCGGTACCAATATCTTCTAAAAAAAACCTCGCGCAGAAATACGGTTTTTCAAGGAGTCATATCTCGAGTTCTATTGATCACAGAGATAATGGTTCACGAGTTTTGGCTAGCCGTTGGCCTCCCGACCGTTTTATACCTATCGGAAGAGCGGTCACACTGTAGCTCTCCTACAGTAAACGGTCAAAATTTAAACATTACACACTTCCTCGAGCCCAGCCAGATTGCGCAAATCGGTTGGTTTTTTTGTATCAGGCGTGGTCTAACAAGGGGAGGCCGCCAATTGTGAAATTCAGATTCAATTCATACTGCGCATAATAAAAGCTCATGGCCAGAGGTGTAATGTGGCAAAGCACCAAGATGCACTTCTCAGCCGTTGTCGAGAAAATCGACAGATAAAAGAAACCGTTGCGGTGAAATACTCTCTACGTTTGATAATTTTCTGCAGCGTCGTGGCGCAGCGGTAAGCGCTCGGGTTCGTAATCCGAAGGTCGCCGGATCGAATCTCGCGCCATGCAAAAAATTTTTTTTTTAGTATTTGTTTTTTGTAATTCAAATGTGTGTACACACACACACACACACACACACACACACACACATATATATATATATATATATATATATATATATATATATATAATTCCCGGCAATCAGTTGCAACAATTATGCATATAATAAGTTGTTGAAAGTCGTTTGTCGTGGAAAAACTGGCGACTTCGAACATCATTATGTTTTCCGCAAACAAAGTTGTATTTCACAAATGTTATTAATTGTCTTCATAATGTTAACCACGTATAGTTAACGGAAGACGTAGAAACGATATTCCGAAACGAATACGTATAGCATAAGTCAAACGTTCGAGTTAGAATAGAAACCCCACGAACACAAATTTGCTGTGGCAGGTATGAAATATAAACTCCGTTACCCGCTCGTTACACTTAAACGACAGATGTTGAATGGGCCGAAACGAGCCGCCGCATAACAGCGTAGTTGCTTGCTGACTTCGAAAGAAGGTAGATGCGGTCCCTAGCGCAACTTATAACATCGTCGAAAATCAGTGCGGACGAGAGAGCTTTGGTACACTCTGTTAAACAAACGGAAAAATGGAGGCGGTACAATTGGAGAGCGATCCGCCTTCACCAACGTGCATAAGCAATTCATTAATAGTTTAGGTATATATATATATATATATATATATATATATATATATATATATATATATATATATATATATATGAATTACAAAAAGCTTATAATAAAAAGAAAAATGTTGCATGGCGCGAGATTCGATCCGGCGATCTACGGATTACGAACCCGAGCACTTACCGCTGCGCCACGACGCTGTAGAAGACTACTAATCGTAGAGAGTATTTCACCGCAACGGTTTCTTTTAACTGTCGATTTTCTCGACAACGGCTGAGAAGTGCATCTTGGTGCTTTGCCACATTACACCTCTGGCCATGAGCTTTTATTGTGCGCAGTATGAATCGAATCTGAATTTCACAATTGGCGGCCTCCCCTTGTAAGTTGAACCTTAGGCGGCTTATAAAAGCACCATTTGTTTATTGGTGGTTCCCGACACAAAACCGCAAAAAACCACCGATCGTGGGAACGGCCGCTTATATAATTTCTATTCTTTTACAGAAGCTCGAAATTTAGCGCGGACTTCAATGCGAGATGTCTGTAACAGTTTCCACAACGAAACTTTTTCTCGGTACCTGGCAGAAACTCTGAAGAGATTCTGGTCGTATGTGAAGTATGTTAGCGGCAAGAAACAATCAATGCCTTCTCTGCGCGATAGCAATGGAGATACTATCGAAGACAGTGCTGCCAAAGCAGAGATACTAAACACAGCCTTGCAAAATGCCTTCATAAAAGAAGACGAAGTAAATATTCCAGAGTTAGAATCCAGAACAGCTGCCAACATGGGTAACGTAGAAGTAAATATCCTCGGAGTAGTGAAGCAACTTAATTCACTTAATAAAAGCAAGTCTTCTGGTCCAGACTGTATACCAGTTAGATTCCTTTCGGAGTATGTTGATGCATTAGCTCCATACTTAACAATCATATACAACCTTTCGCTCGACGGAAGATCCGTACTCAAAGACTGGAAAGTTGCACAGGACACACCAATATTCATGATCGGTAGTAGGAATAATCCACTAAATTATAGGCCCATATCGTTAACGTCGATATGCAGCGCAGGATTTTGGAACATATATTGTGTTCGAACATTATGAATTACCTCGGAGAAAACGGTCCATTGACACACAGTAAACATGGATTTAGAAAACGTCGTTCCTGTGAAGCACAACTAGCTCTTTATTCACATGAAGTGTTGAGTGCTATTGACAAGGGACTTCAGATCGATTCCGTATTTCTGGATTTCCGGAAGGCTTTTGACACTGTACCACACAAGCGGCTCGTAGTGAAATTGCGTGCTTATGGAATATCGTCTCAGTTATGTGATTGGATTTGTGATTTCCTGTCAGAGAGGTCACATTTCGTAGTAATTGACGGAAAGTCGTCGAGTAAAACAGAAGCGATTTCTGGGTTCCCCAAGGTAGTGTTATTGGCCCTTTGGTGTTCCTTATCTATATAAACGATTTGGGAGACAATCTGAACAGCCGTCTTAGGTTGTTTGTAGATGACGCTGTCGTTCATCGACTAATAAAGTCATCAGAAGATCAAAACAAACTGCAAAAAGATTTAGAAAAGGTATCTGAATGGTGCGAAAAGTAGCTGTTGACCCTAAATAACAAAAAAAAAAGAAAAAAATGGTTCAAATGGCTCTGAGCACTATGGGACTTAACTACTGAGGTCATCAGTCCCCTAGAACTTAGAACTACTCAAACCTAACTAACCTAAGGACATCACACACATCCATGCCCGAGGCAGGATTCGAACCTGCGACCGTAGCGGTCACGCGGTTCCAAAGTGACGCGCTTAGAACCGCACGGCCGCACCGGCCGGCCTAAATAACAGAAAGTGTGAGGTCATCCACATGAGTGCTTAAAGGAACCCGTTAAACTTTGGTTACACGATAAATCAGTGTAATCTAAAAGCCGTAAATTCAACTAAATACCTAGGTATTACAATTACGAACAACTTAAATCGGAAAAAACACACAGAAAACGTTGTGGGGAAGGCTATCCAAAGACTGCGTTTTACTGGCAGGACACTTAGAAAATGTAACAGACCTACTAAGGAGACTGCCTACACTACGCTTGTCCGTCCTCTTTTAGAATGCTGCTGCGCGGTGTGGGATCCTTACCAGATAGGACTGACGGAGTACATCGAAAAAGTTCAAAGAAAGGGAGCACTTTTTGTGTTGTCGCGAAATATGGGAGAGAGTGTCACAGAAATGGTACAGGATTTGGACTGGTCATCATTTTTGAAAGGGGTTTTTCGTTGCGACGGAAACTTCTCACGAAATTCCAATCACCAACTTTCTCCTCCGAATGCGAAAATATTTTGTTGACTCTGACCTACATAGGGAGGAACGATCACCACGGTAAAATAAGGGAAGTCGGAGCTCGTACGGAAAGATGTAGGTGTTCATTCTTTCCGCGTGCTATACGAGACTGGAATAATAGAGAGTTGTGAAGGTGGTTCGATGAACCCTCTGCTAGGCACTTAAATGTGATTTGCAGGGTATCCATGTAGGTGTAGATGTACACATGGCAGGTCGTCTAAATTTCCACCATATGTTCTTAAGATGATACCGTTGGGGAACTTCGAAACTTTTTTCGATATCATTATCCCCCTTTTAGCCGTTTTTGCACTGTCGCAGTTATCTAAACAACTGAGTATAGCAAGCAGCTCAAATTTTAACTGTACGTTCCTTAGACTTCCATCTAGTAACGCCATTTTCCCGTTTTCTAAAATCTGTATCCGTTATCAAGATAGGCCAGAAAATCCTTGATTTTTGGGCACTAAAAGTACCAGTTGTCGGGGCTGTGACACACTTTCCTTACCAAGTCACGTATCCGCAACGCCACCAGCTGGCTTTCAGTCTTACTGTTCGCAATGTATTGCTTCTTCAGTTGAAGTCGCTACGGACTGCAACCCACGATAGTAATAATCGCTTTCGAAGTACCATCTCGTGTGATTGCTCATGTCCGTCGGACTACGCGCTATTTTTCGAAACACGTCGTGGACCTAAGTCGCTTAGAATGTGACGTGCAGTCGATAGTAACCATAGTAATCCAATAACGTAAACACTAGGGATGTTATCTTTTGTAGGCAGAAACGCTGAAAATGTTCCGTATAACCCATACCGAATTTTAATTTAAGTGCCTTTTGTTTCAGGTAAGCCATCATGAACAGTCAACGTGGAGTATTAGAATACCTCTACAAATATGAGGAGAGCTCACAACATTGATTCGAGGTAAGTTATTGCCAGTTTACACAGACTGAGTGCACTATCCGAAAACTACCTCGAGCAATTAAATAGAGAACCGACTCGTGGAGATAACATCTTGGACCTACTGATAACAAACAGACCCGAACTTTTCGACTCTGTATGTACAGAACAGGGAATCAGTGTTCATAAGGCCGTTGCAGCATCCCTGAATATGGAAGTTAATAGGAATATAAAAAACGGGAGGGAGGTTTATCTGTTTAGCAAGAGTAATAGAAGGCAGATTTCAGACTACCTAACAGATCAAAACGAAAATTTCTGTTCCGACACTGACAATGTTGAGTGTTTATGGAAAAAGTTCAAGGCAATCGTAAAATGAATTTTAGGCAGATACGTGCCGAGTAAAGCTGTGAGGGACGTGAAAAACCCACCGTGGTTCAACAACAAAGTTAGGAAACTACTTCGAAAGCAAAGAGAGCTTCACTGCAAGTTTAAACGCAGCCAAAACCTCTCAGACAAACAGAAGCTAAACGATGTCAAAGTTAGCGTAAGGAGGGCTATGCGTGAAGCGTTCAGTGAATTCGAAAGTAAAATACTATGTACCGACTTGACAGAAAATCCTAGGAAGTTCTGGTCTTGGCTCTGAGCACTATAGGACTTAACATCTATGGTCATTAGTCCCCTAGAACTTAGAACTACTTAAACCTAACTAACCTAAGGACATTACACAACACCCAGTCATCACGAGGCAGAGAAAATCCCTGACCTCGCCGGGAATCGAACCCGGGAACCCGGGCGTGGGAAGCGAGAACGCTACCACACGACCACGAACTGCTGACAAGTTCTGGTCTTACGTTAAATCAGTAAGTGCCTCGAAACAGCATATCCAGACACTCCGGGATGACGATGACATTGAAACAGAGGATGACACGCGTAAAGCTGAAATACTAAATACCTTTTTCCACAGAGGAAGACCGCACTACAGTTCCTTCTCTAAATCCTCGCACGAACGAAAAGTTGGCTGACATCGAAATAAGTGTCCAAGGAATAGAAAAGCAACTGAAATCACTCAACAGAAGAAAGTCCACTGGACCTGACGGGATACCAATTCGATTCTAAACAGAGTACGCGAAATAACTCCCCCCCTTCTAACAGCCGTGTACCGCAAGTCTCTAGAGGAACGGAAGGTTCCAAATGATTGGAAAAGAGCACAGGTAGTTCCAGTTTTCAAGAAGGGTCGTCGAGCAGATGCACAAAACTACAGGCCTATATCTCTGACATCGATCTGTTGTAGAATTTTAGAACATGTTTTTTGCTCGCGTATCATGTCGTTTCTGGAAACCCAGAATCTACTCTGTAGGAATCAACATGGATTCCGGAAACAGCGATCGTGTGAGACCCAACTCGCTTTATTTGTTCATGAGACCCAGAAAATATTAGATACAGGCTCCCAGGTAAATTCCATTTTCCTTGACTTCCGGAAGGCGTTCGATACAGTTCCGCACTGTCGCCTGATAAACAAAGTAAGAGCCTACGGAATATCAGACCAGCTGTGTGGCTGGATTGAAGAGTTTTTAGCAAACAGAACACAGCATGCTGTTCTCAATGGAGAGACGTCTACAGCCGTTAAAGTAAACTCTGGCGTGCCACAGGGGAGTGTTATGGGACCATTGCTTTTCACAATATATATAAATGACCTAGTAGATAGTGTCGGAAGTTCCATGCGGCTTTTCGCGGATGATGCTGTAGTTTACAGAGAAGTTGCAGCATTAGAAAATTGCAGCGAAATGCAGGAAGATCTGCAGCGGATAGGCACTTGGTGCAGGGAGTGGCAACTGACCCTTAACATAGACAAATGTAATGTATTGCGAATACATAGAAAGAAGGATCCTTTATTGTATGTTTATATGATAGCGGAACAAAGACTGGTAGCAGTTACTTCTGTAAAATATCTGGGAGTATGCGTGCGGAACGATTTGAAGTGGAATGATCATATAAAATTAATTGTTGATAAGGCGGGTACCAGGTTGAAATTCATTGGGAGAGTCCTTAGAAAATGTAGTCCATCAACAAAGGAGGTGGCTTACAAAACACTCGTTCGACCTATACTTGAGTATTGCTCATCAGTGAGGGATCCGTACCAGATCGGGTTGACGGAGGAGATTGAGAAGCTCCAAAGAAGAGCGGCGCGCTACGTCACAGGGTTATTTGGTAACCGTGATAGCATTACGGAGATGTTTAGCAAACTCAAGTGGCAGACTCTGCAAGAAAGGCGCTCTGCATCGCGGTGTAGCATGCATGGGGGCTTATTAATTAAATTATTGATTGAAAATATTTTTTTTTGTAGCTGTCTGTCCGATTACGTAAGTCTCGTAATCGGTTGGCCCTGACTAGTATTTTTACGCAATCTGACTGCAACAAACAATGTAAGAAAATTTTCGTAAACACAGTTAATTAATTAAGTCCCCAGCAACTATAAAACCTACAAAATCCAAGCACAAATGTAACTGTTCTGTATGTGGGAGTGTGACTCAACGTCCACATCTGGCACGGTTCTTTCCAACAAGACAAGAATTTTTAAATACCAACTATACTGAGGTGACAAAAGAAAATTAGAAAAACTATAATTACGCAAGAAAACCAGAATTACACTCTAATGCAAGAACACAAACCAGATGCTTTGTTGACTGAACCTGTAGTGATGCATTATTTCAGATACACAATTAATAAAAGAACATTGTAGTTTTTACCTTCATATATATTGACGAAATGCACTCATTACAATAACATCTGCTATCTCTCCCATCAAATAACTGCATAAAACATGGAACAACACTCTTTACTACCACATCTCACTCCGACTTCACGACAAGCAGTGCCCACTAGCACCTCTGGGTACGACTGACCTCCACAAGCTCTCTACTAGCACTGACCTCTACGATCTCTTCACAAGCACTGACTGCTACGAACTCTTAACACACACTGTGGAGGCGGCTTAATAGTACTCTTTGGCGCAATCTCTGGCGCAGTGGCACAGTGTAGCCACCTTTCAAGCATGCTGTCCAGGTATCGAGAGGGTGCGTTTCTGGATGAGGTATCGAACATAGTGCTTCCCCCTACTTATACCTCCCGAGGAGATCACGAATGTAAAATTAGAGAGATTCGAGCGCGCACGGAGGCTTTCAGACAGTCGTTCTTCCCGCGAACCATACGCGACTGGAACAGGTAATGACAGTGGCAAGTAAAGTGCCCTCACAGTGGCACGTAAAGTGTCCTCCGCCACACACCGTTGGGTGGCTTGCGGAGTATAAATGTAGATGTAGATGTAGACAGTAGAGTGCAACCACGTACGAATAGTATGTTTCGACGTGTTCGTTCGTTTTGAGGTTGTGATTGTACGAGGGACGTTCAGTAAATAATGGAACACTTCTGAGCCGTGCGCGGCTCGTGTTCATGCCGTTTCTTGCTTGACAGCTTCTCTTTACGGAACTGTCGCCTCGATTCTTATTCGATTTACTAGCGTCACTAAGTTGCTGGCTTGCCTGCCCGTGAGTGGCAGCAGCAGCGCATATCGATAAAAGCACTGTCGTACTATCTTTGAAGCGACCGCTAGTACGTCCGGCTTGTCGTGTGTCGGGAGTTCAGTGGGGACGCAGCACTAGTGAGGTCAGGACAGCCGCTACTCGCCGACCGCTGGCGACACACATGTAGCTACTGTCCGACGGAAGGAGACTTGAGTGTGGACGACCTTGGTTGGTCGTTCGGTCGGTCATCTCATCGAACGATGTGTATTTGGTCGCCGACCGCTTATGGAAACTCTGTGTGTGTGTGTGTGTGTCGACTTGTGATTTCTCCTTGTTGCTCCACGGTGATTGGTTTTAGGATTATCGGAGTTCTTGGTTCAAGTGTTTACGTGGAACTGTGTGTAACTTCTGTGATTTCCACTGAGCAGTTATGAATGCTGTCTGCGTACTGGAGTAGGCAGTCGGTTGGTTGGGACAGTGCAGCGAGTGTGTTGCCTCGCCGTGTTGATGCTGTCCGGCTCGGCGTGTAGTTCGACAGCCCTTTGTGTCTGTTCATATTTTTCAGGGGTTGTTGTGCCTTGACTGTATTTAAACGCCAATTTTGAAGACGTAGTGCTGCTGGTATCTTCGTCCGCACTGATATTTTTCGTTGTCGTGCCGTGGGTCGGGTGGAAGGGGATTGATTAGCAAAAACCGACATAATGTCTGGTAGGATAGCCGCTATCAGTGATTTTTACAATGTTACTTATAATCAGTCTTGATTGCAAAATGTTTATTCATATGACCGGTTTCGGTTCATCTAGAACCATCTTCAGATCTAATATGTCGCTTACAGGAGTCACATGCGACGCAGCATGTGAAAGTTGCTGTATTTGGACGGATTACTCCTGTAACCGAAATATCAGATTTGAAGATGGTTCTAGATGAACCGAAACCGGTCATATGAATAAACATTTTGCAATCAAGACGGATTATAAGTAACAGGGGATTGATAAGGTTGTTGGTCGGTCCTTCAGCCTCCCTGGATCGGGTTGCCGTCCAATTATTTAATCTGACTTTTGGCTACCTGTCTTACCTAAACTTATGTTAGAGTTACTTCCTCAGACCGACCCTTGGATCACTTCTGAGTACCACTGTTCTGTTGTTTTTAGATTTTGATTTTCTTTTGTCTCAAGTACTGTGCGAGGCCTTCAGCCTTCTACCAACTTAGTTTGTTTTATATTTACAATAAGGCCTTCAGCCGACTTAAATTAAGGTTTGAAGATTGAATTGTTTAAAACTTATTTAAAAAAAGGAGATTATGCTCTGTTTCAAATCTTTCTTATTCAGTCCTTAAGCCTTGAGTTGTTCTATGTCCAGAATGTGGCCTTCAGCCGAGGACTTATTGAAATTTTTTTCTTTTTTAAGTAAGGCCTTCAGCCGTGTGTATTCCTTAAAGCAATTTTAATAACTTGTGTTCGGGCCTTCAGCCGTATTGTTTTGAATCCTTTCAAAGACATATGTGATTAAGTGTCTTTAGGAAAATAAAGTTGTGTGTTTTGTGTAAGTAACAGTAACTGATTTTGGCCCCTTTCCCCAGCCACAACCTGATCCACTCTGTCCTTCGAATCCAGGTCAATCTCGGTAGGAAAAAATGCGGAATTTTTTGTGGGACATCGTGGAATATTCCCACTTCAGCCCCTATAGTTTCGTGAAGTTCCGATAGGTGGCGTAGCTATACGTAGGCTTCGAAATGGCGTCAGTAATGTCGGTGCGTTCCAAGCAGAGAGCTGCCACTGAGTGTCTTTCGGAGCAAAACTAGAGCATCTCAGATATTCATAGGCGCTTGCAGAATGTTTACGTAGACGTCACAGTGAACAAAAGCACGGTGAGTGGTTGGGCGAGGCGTCTGTCATCGTCGTAACAAAGCCGCGCAGACCGGTCCAATGTCCCGCGTACCGGCCGGCCGCACGCAGCTGCGATTCCTACACTGTTGGAACGTACGGGCACTCAGATTCGAGGTGGTCGATGGACAACAGTTAAAAACCTCACTGCTCGACTGGACGTCTCTGTTTGTAGTGCTGACACACTCGTCTATTAGTCGGGTACTCAAAGGTGTGTGCCGTCTGGGTTCCTCACCGTCTAACATGAGGACCATAAAGAGCAACGAAGAACCATCTGAGCGGAATTGCTTGCGCCTTACGAGGCTCATCGTGACAATATTTTGTCGAAGTTCGTCACACGGTGATGACACATGGGCCCATCATCTCGAATGGGAAACATAACGACAATCCATGGAGTGGTACCATAGCACCTCCCCGCCGAAAGAAAAGTTCAAAGCCGCACCCTCACCCGGTTGGTGGGTTGGTTGCTTGGGGAAGGAGAAAAGACAGCGTGGTCATCGGTCTCATCGGATTAGGGAAGGATGGGGAAGGAAGTCGGCCGTGCCCTTTCAGAGGAATCATCCCGGCATTTGCCTGGAATGATTTAGGGAAATCACAGAAACCCTAAATTAGGATGGCCGGACGCGGGATTGAACCGTCGTCCTCCCGAATGCGAGTGCAGTGTCGAACCACTGCGCCACCTCGCTCGGTCCCTCACCCGGTAAGGTCAGGGTACTCTAAGGGGGTTATTCTGTTTGATGTCCTTCAACACGGTGCAACGATCAGCTCGGAAGTGTACTGTGCTACTATCAGGAAACTGGAGAAATTACTTCAGTGAGTTCGTCGCCACAAAAATGCAAACGAATTTCTCCTTCTCCATGACAACGCAGGGTCTCACAAAAGTCTGTGCACCCGAGAGCGGCTCTCAAAAGTTTATCGGACTGTTCTTCCTCATCCACCCTACAGCCCAGATCTCTTACCTTCCGACTTACATCTGTCACACCCAAAGAAGCGTCCACTTCGCGGGAAGCGGAACGTGGATGACGGGGAGGTTACTGATGTACCAAGACGTTGGCTCTGACATCGACCACCAGAGTGGTACCACGCGAACATACAGGCCCTCCCAGTAAGCTGGCTTAAGGCAATCGCATTGAACGTAGATTATGTTGAAAAACAGGGTTTTGTAACCAAAAGAGCAGGAAGTAATATGGCGTATTGGAATCCTGAATAAAACCAACCTGCTTTCAGAAAAAAAGTCTTGGAGTACAGACCTTTAACATAGTGCAGCTCTTCAGCAACTGTAAATTGTTCAGAAATTAAGAAAATCAGCCTTCAATTGCAAGGTCAAATTTTATTAGTTTACCTAGTTTTCGATGTCAATAATGGTATCTTCTTCAGAACCTACAAATTAACCCATACGGACATATGTTACACATCGAAATAAATCATAAATATAATGATTTCATAATAAAGAAAATCGTGGTACTTACAAAAATTAAATTATTTTGGGGGCCAAACGTTGGCCATGTCACAGAATAAAATTAAAACAGAATAAAATTAAAACAGAATAAAAATGCATAGTCATAGCATTATGTCTGTCAAAACTAAAAACATTAAGACAAACGTAGACGGAGCTACGCCGGCCAGGAATAAGAGTCACACGTAAGCAATAAGGAAACTAGCCGTTTCATACTCTACCACCAACAACCTTAAAAAGAATTTAGTTCATTTGCTTGATAAAGGTACTGATAAATCATCTCTATCAAGTGTGTATAAGATCACTTGTGATGAATGTCCCAGTTATTACATTGGCCAGACAGGAAGGGCCCTGTCTGTTAGGTTTAAAGAGCATCTGCCGACTAAAAGCGGTGATGAAACACTAGGATCTACTTTTGCTGAACATCTTGTCCAAATGGCCCATGCTCCCAAGCCTCTAAAAGATGCAGAACTTTTGCACAATGAAGTCAAAGAATGTAAATTAGACATCCTCTAAGAACTGCAAATTTTTAAACATCTTATTATTGATACAGAAAATTTACTTAATGATCAGCTGCAACTAAAAAATAGAAATTATTTCGAAGGATTTCAACCTTTACTCCAGTGGACCCACAGTCTGCTTCGAATGGCCGATACTGTTTCCTATCTGCTTTGTCCCTTTATTATAGTGCGATTGTACAATGTGTCTCTATGTATTTTGTATCATACTGGTAATGACACCTAGTTGCTAAGGTGTTTCTTAATTTGCCTGTTTTATGTTCAAGATATTTTTTGCTTCGCACGCTTGTGTTTCCCCTACTAATTTATTAGTTACTGTAGCGGGGCTTCGTCCTCTTATCATAATATTTGAATGTAAATTTTCATGCCCTGACTTTGTAGCTAGTTCTCAGGTAAATTGTTCAATGTACTGTACCAATAGGTAGGTTTGTCCATTTGTAGGACTGCTTCCCGTCTTAATTTGTTTACAATTTACGTTTGCTCTAAGTAATTTTGAGACAGCTTGTCTCTAGCTCTCGCGCATGCGCTTGGCCGCCGACCGAGCCTCTCCGCAGAACTGCTCGCGACGCCTGGTTTCCTCGTTGCTTATGCGTGACTCCTATTCCTGGCCGGTGTAGATCAGTCTTTCTTAATGTTTTTTGTATTGACAGACATAATCTTATAACTTTGCGTCTTTATTCTGTTTTAATTTTATTCTGTGACATGGCCAACGTTTGGCCCTCAAAATAATTTAATTTTTGTAAGTACCACGATTTTGCTTATTATGAAATCATTAGATTGATGATCTATGTCAATGTATAACAAATGTCCGTGTGGGTTAATTTATAGGTTCTGAAGAAGATACCATTATTGGCATCGAAACCTAGATAAACTAATAAAATTTACCTTGCAACTGAAGACTGAATTTCTTAATATCTGAGTGTTGAAATACTTACTGAACTGTATAACGGTTCAATCCTATTCAAGGAGGCCGACTCTCGTCAGAGTAGATGACAAGGAAATTTGATCAAATTACTCAGGATACGTAACTGTAAGGCATATCTTCGAATTCTTCAGAAATTGTTCAAGGTTCTCTATAACGGTATCGAGTAACTGGAAGGCAGGTGAAATTCTGTTCGCAGGGTCCAACGGTTCTCGACAAGAGAGATTATGGAAGTCGGGGAGAACATGTGCGATGATTTTCTGCAGTTTCTGTGGGAATTACAGGCGAAGCTTCCATGGAGTAATCACATATGATGAAACCTAGATGCTTTATTTAAATCCTGAAAGCAAAAGGCGGTCGATGAAGCGAAGCTTTCAGGCTATCTGCTTCGAAAAAAGTTGCGTCTTGTCAAGTAGTGCAGCAAACTGACTTTTCACAGTTTGTGACCTTCGTTAACTTAACTTTCACGTGCACGCAAGGAAAATACTGAAGAACGATACTTTTCATCCCCGGACTAGCTGCAGTGTATCGTGCAAAGAAGCCATACAATGCAGTGCTGTAATGATCAACCTCAACAGCTGGACGCCTGTGGGAACGCAAAATGGTTCAAATGGCTCTGAGCACTGTGGGACTCTACATCTGTGGTCATAAGTCCCCTATAACTTAGAACTACTTAAACCTAACCTAAGGACATCACACACATCCATGCCCGAGGCAGGATTCGAACCTGCGACCGTAGCAGTCGCGCGGTTCCTGACTGAGCGCCTAGAACCGCTAGACCACCGCGGCCGGCGTGTGAACGCAGATGGATAGCATACCGAAGGATAATTTCCGAGCAGAAAAGCTTCTGCTCGTAACATCTCATTTCCCTATGGCTTGCCAGTACTAAGCTACATCGGACTGTGTGCTGTTATGAACGCTAATTTTTATTCTTTAGGCGAACCATGTAAATCATGTTAATCTACACACTTTTCCTGTCATATTTCAAAGTGGACGCCTCACACACTTTTCCAGCCAATTTTCCAGTGTAAAATTTCCATTGCGACACAACTCTTTCCCCGCTGTCCGAGGACCTTGTCGTACCGTTGCGCTTTCTGGATGCTCTACAGTGCTTCGTAACGTTGGCCTCGCAGCTATTCTTTCACAGAACCGAAAATATGATGGTCGGAGTGTAGCAGATTGGGGCAGCACGAAGGAGACGGAAGACTTCCCCATTAATTTTCTCCACTCTGACACAGACAGTACGGCCACCCGTTCTGGTACTACGGTGTGGATTATCTTCCTTATGATCTTCTTCCCAGGATATGTTACCGTGTTGGTACACGACAGAGTATCTAAAGCGCCTGAGGTTAGCAGGCAGCAGATGCTGCACAGAACTTTCCTTACGATCCAGTGAATCCAAATGTTGTCGTTCCATATTCTTCAATTCGTTCTAGGCCCCTACTGATTAAAACAGCTTCTATCGTCCGTTACATTACTCATCAAAAATCATTTCCATCATTTATTTCCTAGGTCCTCGATCATAAACGGGAGAATCAGCGACTATAAATCTTTTATTAACCCAGGCTTTGATTCATTTCCTGCACTGCATTCTTCTTCATTGTCTGATCAATGGTACCGTGGTGTATGTACTGATGGCTTCAACTCTGTTGGTGGCAGGCATCTGAATGTCGATGGAGCAATGGCAGCGCATTCTTCCTCAAGAGTCGAAACCAGAGGAAGTAGTCGCGTTGAGCGCTGCATTTTGGATCGAAATCGAAGTTATAACACATCCCAAAAGTGTTCGATTGGGTTCAGATCAGGATGCCGTGCAGGCCAGTCCATTTCAGAAATGTTATTGTCCACAAAAATGGTTCAAATGACTCTGAGCAGTAGGGGACTTAACTTCTGAGGTCATCAGTCCCCTAGAACTTAGAACTACTTAAACCTAACTAACCTAAGGACATCACGCATATCCATGCCCGAGGCAGGATTCGAACCTGTGACCGTAGCGGTCGCGCGGCTCCAGACTGTAGCGCCTAGAACCGCTCGGCCACTCCGGTCGGCATATTGTCCACAAACCATTGCTTCACAGGGGCTGTATGACAGGGAGCATTATGATGCTGATAATCTATTCATCATCGTCTTCCAACTGTTTGTCTGCTGTACACAGTGCTGTAAAAATGTGTTCATATCTTTTCGCTTTTAGCGGTTTCTTAAGGGAACCACAGACTAACGACGAAAAATATTCCACACCGTAACACCAACTAACTCCCTGTACTTCACTGTTGGCACAATATATGATGGTAGGTAACGTTCTCTAGGCATTCACTGAACCAAAACCTTTCCATCGGATTGCCACAAGGTATGTGGTGGTTCATCATTCCAAACCACTCGTTACCAGTCATCCACTGTCCGATGGTGTCGCTATTTACAACACCCCAAACTTCGCTTGGCACTGACTACAAAAATGTGGGACTTATGAGGTGGTGCTAAACTATTGTACCCTGTTCTTTTCAACTCCTTGTACACAGTCATGGTGCTCGCTGGACTTCAGGTAGCACTTTAGAACTTACGAGTGGTTCTTTCCGTTAATACCATATAATTGTTTACAACGACTCCCCCCAATGCTCGACGAACCCTGTCCCTCACTACTCGAGCTCTGGCTAGCTATGGTTTATCTGTGATCGTTCCTTCACGTTTCCACTTCACAATCACATCACCAACAGTCTACATGACTAGCTTTAGATGTGTTGAAATGTCCCTGATTGATTCATTACTTAGGTGACATCCAGTGGTCAACGTTCGAAGCCACTGAACTTCCCTGACAGACCCATTCTGCTGTCACTGCTTCTCTACTGACAAGACAATACTCTCTCCACCTTCCTTTGTACTGTCATGCCTTTCTCTTCCGACCTATATTGATCACCTCCACATTACATAGGAGTGTGTGGATTCTTTTGATTAGATACAGTATCTGCATTGTTTCCATATCAACGTGCCTATTTTCTAGTTACCCATAGTGCCTTATTCTCGTGCCTGCTGTAAACAGTATTCTCCTTTTTTCTGATAACTCTTTACGAGGAGTCCCAGGCTGGATGTTGGAACGGCACACTGCACTGAAGAGCCAAAGAAACTGGTACACCTGCATAATATCGTGTAGGGCCGTCGCGAGCACACAGAAGTTCCGCAACACGACGTGGCATAGATTCGACTAATGGCTGAAGTAGAGCTGGGGGGAACTGACATCATGAATCCTGCACGACTGTCCATAAATACACTACTGGCCATTAAAATTACTACACCACTTGCTACCGACGCGAAATTTAACCGACAGGAAGAAGATGCTCTGATATGCAAATGCTTTTCAGAGCATTCACACAAGGTTAGCGCCGGTGGCGACACCTACAACGTGCTGACATGAGGAAAGTTTCCAACAGATTTCTCATACACAAACAGCAGTTGACCGGCGTCGCCTGGTGAAACGTTGTTGTGATGCCTCGTGTAAGGAGGAGAAATGCGTACCATCACGTTTCCGACTTTGATAAAGTTCGGATTGTAGTCTATCGCGATTGCGGTTTATCGTATCGCGACATTGCTGCTCACGTTGGTCGAGACCCAATGACTGTTAGCAGAATATGGAATAGGTGGATTCAAGAGGGTAATATGGAACGCCGTGTTGGACCCCAACGGCGCCGTATCACTAGCAGTCGAGATGACAGGCATCTTATCCACATGGCTGTAACGGATCGTGCAGCCACGTCTCGATCCCTGAGTCAACAGATGGGGACGTTTGCAAGACAACAACCATCTGCACGAACAGTTCGACGAAGTTTGCAGAAGCATGGACTATCTGCTCGGAGACCATGGCTGCGGTTACCCTTGACGCTGCATCACAGACAGGAGCGCCTACGATGGTGTACTCAACGACGAACCTGGGTGTACGAATGGCAAAATGTAATTTTTTCGGATGAATACAGGTTCTGTTTACAGCATCATGATGGTCGCATCCGTGTTTGGCGACATCGCGGTGAACGCACGTTGGAAGCGTGTATTCGTCATCGCCATACTGGCCTATCACCCGGCGTGATGGTATGCGGTGTCATTGGTTACACGTCTCGGTCACCTCTTGTTCGCATTGACGGCTTTTTGAACAGTGGACGTTACATTTCAGATGTGTTACGGTCCGTGGCTCTACTCTTAATCCGATCCCTGTGAAACCCTACAATTCAGCAGGATAATGCACGACCGCATGTTGCAGGTCCTGTACGGGCCTTTCTGGATACAGAGAATGTTCGACTGCTGCCGTCGCCAGTACATTCTCCAGACTCTCACCAATTGAAAACGTCTGGTCAATGGTGCCCGCGCAACTGGCTCGTCACAATACTCCAGTCACTACTTTTGATGAACTGAGGTATCGTGTTGAAGCTGCATGAGCAGCTGTACCTGTACACGCCATCCAAGCTCTGTTTGACTCAATGCCCAGGCGTATCAAGGCCGTATCAAGGCCAGAGGTGGTTGTTCTAGGTACTGATTTCTCAGGATGTATGCACCCAAATTGCGTTAAAATGTAATCACATGTCAGTTCTAGTATAATATATTTGTCCAATGAATGCCCGTTTACCATCTGCATTTCTTCTTGGTGTAGCAATTTTAATGGCCATTAGTGTACGTAAAAGTGTGTGGAGATCTCTTCTGAACAGCTCGTTGCAAGGGATCACAGATATGCTTGATAATGTTCATGTCTGGGGAGTTTGGTGGCCATCGGAAGTGTTAAAACCCCGAAAAGTGTTCCTGGAGCCACTGTGTACTAATTATGTGTCGGTTATCGAATTGTCCTGCTAGAATTGCCCAAGTTCTTCGGAATGTGCAATGTACATCAATGGATGCAGGTGATCAGACAGGATGCTTACGTACGTATCACCTGTCAGATTCGTATCTAGACTTGTCAGGGGCCCCATATCACTCCTACTGCTCACGTCCCACACCATTGCAGAGACTCCACCAGCTTAAAAATTCCCCCGCTGCCACGGAGGGTCCATGGATTCATGTGGTTGTTTCTATACCCGTTCACTCCACCCACTCGATACTATTTGAAACGAGACTCTCCCGACCAGGCTACATGTTTCCAGTCATCAACTGTCCAATGTCGGTGTTGACGGGCCCTGGCGAGGCGTAAAGCTTTGTGTCGTGCAGTCATCATGGGTACATGAGTGGCTCTTCGGCTCCGAAAGCCAATATCGATGATGTTTAGTTGAGTGGTTCGCTCGGGACACTTGTTAATGGCCCATCAAAGAAATCTGCAGCAATTTGTGGAAGGGTTGCACTTCTGCCACGTTGAACGATTCTCTCGAATCTTCTTCCGGTCGCAGCAATATCGGAGGTTTGTTGTTTTACCGATTTCTTGGTATTCACGGTACACTCGTGAAATGGTCGTACGGGAAAATCCTCACTTCATCACTACGGCAGAGATACTGTGTCCCATCGCTCGTGCACCGACTATTACACCACATTCAAACTCACTTAAATCTTCATAACCTGCTATTGTAGCAGCAGTAACCGATCTAACAATTGCGCCCGACACATGTTGCCTTATACAGGCGTTGCCGAAAGCAGCGCCGTATTCTGCCTGTTTACATACCTCTACATTTGAATATGGATGCCTTTATCAGTTTCTTTGGCGCTTCAACGTATTTTACGTATGTAATACTTGACCAGACGTGAGCTATCATGACTAGGTATCTCGTTACATTGAAATTATCGATATTTTGACAAAATTATATCGATATTTACACATCACTGGTATACTGTCGATATGTCGACGAAATTTAGGCGTTTCCCTCAATGTATTGAGCTTTCATAATTCTACTTTCCGTGTATTTTTACTAACCGTTTGAAGTAAGTAGTGATCATTTTTGCAGTATCTGTTAAATAACGTATAAACACGTAGATTCATTTAGTTTTTCTAGTATCAGATTGAGATGTGACACGTAATAAAAAAGATTAGAGACATTGTTAAATTTATAAAACACAAAGTACATCCCAGTGATCATTTGAGACTAGAGCAAAGAATGAGATAAATTCTCGAAGGAGAAAGTTTGATAATGACACTGACGTGAGGCAATGTGTAACCCCAAATTCTATATGATAGAAAAATTTGTGGTTTCAGCAAACATTGTAGGCAGCTGAGAAAGCTTTAGTCTCCTTCCGTGTTGACTGCTATGGGGCTGGAACTATTAAAGAACAGAACTTTTTATAGAGTGTTTGACTGGAGAAATCTGGGTCATAACCAATAAAAGAATTTCCTTACTAGACTGTTTCCTCCAGTCAACATTTGCCTACTCTTGGAAGCTACTCTTCTGAAAGAATGTGACAGTATATTTAGGGACAGAAAACAGATACATTTAGTGCTCTGCCTATGTTGGACTCAGGGTCGAAAGTTCTAAAATTAATAAGTTCTAAAATTAATTAATAACTTGTTGCACCACTCTCAGAAAACAATCTCATCGGAGTGCGAGACTGAAATAGAAATAAATTTGATTCCTTAGAAATGGTCACTTGACAACTCAGTCGCACTGAACACAACAAAGAAAATAGGAGCGCATTTACCTGTGCTGCCAATATTAAGCTAGCATAAATATATCTGTACTGTAAAACTCCAGTATTCGACAATCGCAGAGCGAATCCTTTAGCTATATGGAAGAACCTCAGGTTCGAGTTTTTCCTGGGTTGTAGCGACATCTGACCAGCTAAGAGGCTATTTTCAAAGGAAGGCAGTACCATAATATAAAAATGAAAGAGATTGTGTGGGAATATAGTATATTGTATTAACTGCTGCAGAGATGTTAGAGGCCACTTTTTAGAATAAATAGCAGATGCTCAGAAATGAACTTCGATTTCTGTTACAATATATTCTGTAGGAAAAAAGGGTCTTTCCTATGTTTTGAAAGTGCGTGTTACATTATGCAAAGTATACGTTCAAATTATTTTAGCGTGAACCTGTTCTTAAATTGGTGAATTTTTTGATTAGTATTTAAATTGGCACCGTTCAATATTATTCCTTTGAAACAGTTTTCAACTAAAATACTTCTTAGAACTAAAAAATTATTTCTCAATACAATCTGCAGTTTAGAAAAACTCTTTTCTCTCAGAATCTAAGTTAATACAGTACGAATATGTTACCACATCCCCCTACAAAAATCTAAGAAGTATTTCTAGAAAAAACGTCTGCGACAAAACAATAATCTTTGACCTTTAATACAACAATATTAAGCAGTAACCTATTCTTGACTCCAAACGAAGAATTAAGAAATATGATCATCAGTCTTTTTGATGAACCAAAATGAAATACTTCTGAAATATCGATATTTCAGCTCTTATATATCGGCATCACCGACGCCGGAGATTTATCGTAAAATAGATATATCGATACGTTAGAAAACCTCTAATCATGACAACGTCTTTCTTTGTCGTTTCCTATTTTTCCAGTATCACTCATATTTTTTCCCGTGTTGTCTTTTCCATTTTTCTGTCGGTATTGTTTGCTTTTCATATTTCTTCTGCCTTGAAAGTTTTCTAAATTTAGTATTTTATTGATAAAAATGTTTCATTCTGTTCTGAGTACCCATTGTGGCGAATTGGTGCAAAACACTTGTTTATAGTAATAACGATACCTAAAGTAGGGTCAGGCTGCAAGGATGGTTTCGTAACTTTTTATTTCATGAATAAAAAATTATAAAAGCACCCATGCAGCCTGAGGCTATTTTAGTTATTGTTCATTTCAATCTGTTACTTCCTATTTAGCGTTGTTTCTTTCTAGTTGTTTTCTTACTTATGTAATCCATTATACTGTCGATTTCTTTTTCTAGAAGTACCGTTACAGGAATATTTGTTTGGTTAGCCTGGTCTCATTCATTCATTCAGTAGAGGTGTCCCAAGAAGATTAATTTTCGCTTTGCCATTTAGTCTGATATTGTCTGTGTGCTTCCGTAGATCTCTGCGTTACATCTCATTTTCTAACGATAGGTAGCTCAACATGAAAGTTTTCTGCGTACGGTGCCGCGTCATATTGTAAATAACTATCACTGGTTAGAGTGATATTTGCGTACGCTGTTTGTCCAGCTTATAGCTCATCGCTAAGCATTCACAGGCACGAAACATCCTATTCTTATCACTCTGGTATAGTGTTTTCGTTTTTTTTCTAGTTATGCATTTTATTGTGTAACTATAGTTTGGCAAATCATTTGTTTTTGCGGAAAACTATATGTATAAGGGAAAGATAATGTGGTGGTTTCCCACTGTAGCCGGCCGGTGTGGGCGAGCGGTTCTGTTTGGAACCGCGCGACCGCTACGGTCACAGGTTCGAATCCTGCCTCGGGCATGGATGTGTGTAATGTCCTTAGGTTAGTTAGGTTTAAGTAGTTCTAAGTTCTAGGGGACTAATGACCTCCGATGTTAAGTCCCATAGTGTTCAGAGACATTTGAACCATTTTGTATCGCAGTAATGCAGCCATTAGACCCGCCCCGGTCACGCCTACAGATAGCACCATAGTTGCTGTACTAATACCCTTGATTTTTTGCCAACTGTGTTGCTGGAGGAACCACTGCCTTCCTAGTGGAAGAGGCTTCTCTTTGTACCAGCTTCAACAGGATGGGCTCTGTGAGCCCTATTGGCGACCTGATCTCATCTCATTCGCCTTAAAGATCGTAGCGATCTTCTCTCATACAAGCTACAACCAGCCTATCCAATTGGATCAGGTGTTTAGAATGTTATTCCTCCATCGCTTCTTTTCTATACTGGCTTGTGGCAGGCAGAACCTCGTCAGAAAAATAACTGGTTTGATTGTAAACGGACTAGAGTCACCACCGTAATCTGAATGTCAAAACACAAACTGGCAACAGCATTTTTATCTCTTCGACATTCATGTTTCACTTTATCGCTGAACTGCAAAAATTTCGGATCAACACATCATTTGGGTTAAGAATTATTCTTTTGTTATTGAGGTTTCTTCGTCACCTATTTATTAGCAGGTAACTTCGATATTTTGGCCTACATAATTTCTACGTTTTAAGAAAAATATCGGACGGGGTAATTTTCGGTTAATCTTCACACTGACTCGATTTTCGCACCATTTTTTTCTGCTGTCGTTTTGCTTCTTTTGACGAGAGATTCATATTCGCGACTTACAAAACTGTCTAGTCTTTGCCTTTACTTTCAACGAACAAACTAAAAGGATCTTTGTCGTTGACAGCTTGCGACCTCTTACATACGCTGAGATGTTGCCATTCTCTCCTGAGTGAGATTGATAAGATAAATTTTATCGTTATTTAATCGATCAACGGGTCCTTCCTGCACAGCACTATCTCGGTGTCGCTTTTGAGAGTATGTCAAGACTACTGCCGTCGTAGTAGTCTCCGCGTTCTGAATATGTAGCAGAAGTCTTTCCATAATGGCACAGTGACACTGCTGTCTAGCGCCTCACTGCTGGGTTTATGTAGCGTATCATTACGCAGTGCTGAGATCTATCCTTGGTCGTGCTACAAACACCATCGTACGAGGTTGTAATCCCAGTTCTAATGAATTACGAAAGTATGTGAGCTGTTGTGTACCGACACAAAAATTTAAAACTGTTTCCACTCCGCGCACTGAACGAGTAGCAAGTGTCTGCAGCAGCTAGGCGGGACGATGTTACATCATCCGCTTCTGCGTCTTCAGAAAACCTGGACGTGAACAGACAGGATTTTCATTCAGTACTTCTAGAATGCATTACTCGTGATATATAACACAGAGGGCGTTGCGGTTGTATGCCAACACTGAGTGACATAAGGTAAAGCAGTCTTAGCAGTTGTATTTATTTATCTATGAAACTTTAATGATTACAATAACTTGTCTACGAGTTGAATTTTTAATGCGTGTTTAGTTTCGGTACCATTACCTGTTCCCAAAGAAAGCAGGTGTTGACAGATGTGAAAATTACCGAACAATCAGTTTCATAAGCCACAGCTTCAAAATACTAACACAAATTCTTTACAGACGAATGGAAAAACTAGTAGAAGCCGAGCTCGGGGAAGATCAGTTTGGATTCCGTAGAAATATTGGAACACGTGAGGCAATACTGACCTTACGACTTATCTTAGAGAAAGATTAAAGAAAGGCAAACCTACGTTTCTAGCATTTGTAGACTTAGAGAAAGCTTTTGACAATGTTGACTGGAATACTCTCTTTCAAATTCTAAAGGTGGCAGGGGTAAAATACAGGGAGCGAAAGGCTATTTACAATTTGTACAGAAACCAGATGGCAGTTATAAGAGTCGAGGGACATAAAAGGGAAGCAGTGGTTGGGAAGGGAGTAAGACAGGGTTGTAGCCTCTCCCCGATGTTATTCAATCTGTATATTGAGCAAGCAGTAAAGGAAACAAAAGAAAAAATCGGAGTAGGTATTAAAATCCATGGAGAAGAAATAAAAACGTTGAGGTTCGCCGATGACATTGTAATTCTGTCAGAGACAGCAAAGGACTTGGAAGAGCAGTTGAACGGAATGGATGGTGTCCTGAAGGGAGGATATAAGATGAACACCAACAAAAGCAAAACGAGGATAATGGAATGTAGTCGAATTAAGTCGGGTGATGCTGAGGGCATTGGATTAGGAAGTGAGACACTTAAAGTAGTAAAGGAGTTTTGCTATTTGGGGAGCAAAATAACTGATGATGGTCGAAGTAGAGAGGATATAAAATGTAGACTGGCAATGGCAAGGAAAGCGTTTCTGAAGAAGATAAATTTGTTAACATCGAGTATAGATTTAAGTGTCAGGAAGTCGTTTCTGAAAGTATTTGTATGGACTGTAGCCATGTATGGAAGTGAAACATGGACGATAAATAGTTTGGACCAGAAGAGAATAGAAGCTTTCGAAATGTGGTGCTACAGAAGAATGCTAAATATTAGATGGGTAGATCACATAACTAATGAGGAGGTATTGAATAGGATTGGGGAGAAGAGAAGTTTGTGGCACAACTTGACCAGAAGAAGGGATCGGTTGGTGGGACATGTTCTGAGGCATCAAGGGATCACCAATTTAGTATTGGAGGGCAGCGTGGAGGGTAAAAATCGTAGGGGGAGACCAAGAGATGAATACACTAAGCAGATTCAGAAGGATGCAGGTTGCAGTAGGTACTGGGAGATGAAGAAGCTTGCACAGGATAGAGTAGCATGGAGAGCTGCATCAAACCAGTCTCAGGACTGAAGACCACAACAACAACAACAACACCTGTGGAATCTTGCGTCTAATATGACGTTAACTGTGACAGGCTTCTCTCAACATCCACAGAACACACACACACACACACACATACACACACGCAACGGACTGTGAAGGAATTATTCGGATGGGACTGAAGTCGGTAGATGTGATATACGGCTAGAAACAAACAAATGATTACAATTTCGAAGGAGAAAAAGAGTTTCACAAACTGAGAAAGTGAATAACGATTTGGTCCACTCTAGCCTTTATGCAACCAGTTATTCGGTTCGGCATTGAATAGTAGAGTTGTTGGATGTCCTCCTGAGGGATATCGTGCCAAATTCTGTCCAACTGGCACGTTAGATGGTCAAAATCCTGAATTGGTTAGAGTGCTATTAACGTTCTCAATTTAGGAGAGCTGGCGACCTTGCTGCCAAGGTACTGTTTGGTAAGCACGGCTGAGGAAGACGATTAGTGTTTAATATCCCGTCAACAACGAGGTCATTAGAAACGGAGCACAAACTCCGATTAGGAAAGGATAGGGAAGGAAATCGGCCGTGGCCGTTTCAAAGGAGTCCTCCGGCATTTACCTGAAGGTATTCAGGAAAATCACGGAAAACCAAGATTCGGGCGGCCGGATATTTGGATCGTAGTCACCCCGCATGCGAGTCCAGTGTGCTAACCACTGCGCCACCTCCCTCGGTGGCAAGCACGAAGGCAAGCAGTAGAAACTCTCTCCGTTTCTGAGCGGCGTTACCCTGCTGAAACGTGAGCCCAGGATTCTTTACTGTGAAGGGCAAGAAGACGGGGACGTAGAAAATAGTCGACGCTCTGCTGTGCTGTAAGACGTACGAGGGTGAGTCAAATGAAAACATTAAATTTCTTATAACAAATCGAAATTTCGCGCCGTTATCCTGGTAAGCGTGCTACAAACAGCGTGCAGAATGGCCTGTAGGTGGCAGCATACTGCTGATGCACACATACCACCGCAGTATTAGTATAAAGATGGCCGCTCCACTTGCGACTTGCACCAGGGAAGAACAGCGTTCTGTTATTCGGTTTTTGCGTAGTGAAGGTGTGAAAGCTATTGAAATTCATTGACGAATGAATGTTCAATACGGTGATGAATGTTTGGTCACAGCAGCAAGTCTACGAATGGAGTAGGAAGTTCGCAAATGGTGTGACTTCAGTAGAAGATGCTCCTCCCCCGGGTCAGGTACAACGAGTTGTGGTTCCACAGAACATTGCAGAAGTTGACGCCCTAGTGAAGGAAAACGGCCGATTGACTCTGAATGACATTGCAGCATGTTTACAGATTAGTCATGGGTCAGCACACCACATTGTGCATGATGTGCTCCAGTTTCACAGAGTGTCTGGAAGATGGGTGCCACAGCAGCTGACTCCTGAAATGAGAGAACTACGTGTTGATGCTTGTGAAGAACTACTTCGGTGCTTTGAACGAGAAGGTGATGGCTTCCTTGCAAGAATCGTTACTGGGGACGAAACCTGGGTTCACTTCCACCAACTGTAAATGAAGAGAGCGAGCAAGGAATGGCGCCATTCCTCATCACCAAAACCAAAGAAGTTTCGAACAGAACCATCAGCAGGGAAGGTTATGCTGACTCTGTTTTGGGACGAAAAAGGCGTAATTTTGGAGCATTACATGCCTAGGGGGGCCACTGTCACCAGTGCATCATACACAGATCTCCTAAAAAAATCACCTGCGGCCTGCAGTATTATCAAAGCGACTTGGATTGCTGTCAGCAGGTGTCCTTTTGCAACATGACAATACAAGGCCCCACACTGCCAGTACAACAGTTGCTACAATCACAGACTTGCATTTTGAGTGTCTCCTTCATCCACCATACTCACCAGACCTTGCCCCAAGTGATTTCCATATGTTTGGACCACTCAAAGACGAAATGGGAGGAAAGAAGTTCCGTTCTGATGAAGAGGTATGCCACACAGTGCACGAGTGGCTGCGCGGACTACCAAAAGAATTTTTTTCTAAAGGAATTTATGCACTTTGTAAGCGCTGGAGGACTTGCATTGAGCGTGGGGCAGATTATGTTGAAAAGTGATACCGCTTTGTACCACTTCTGCACAATAAATAATATTTTTAAAAAAATTTAAATTTTTCATTTGACTCGCCCTCATACAACGGATGACAACCAAAGGGGTCCTGCTATGAAAAGAAATGGCACTGCAGACCATCACTTCTGTTTGTCGGGCCCAATGGCGGGAGACAGTGAGGTTGGTATCCCATCGCTGCCCGCGACGTCTCCAGGGTGTGCGGATATTTGCCACGCCGGACAATTGCCACGATTTTACCTGCTTCGAAGGGTTGGGTCCCTTCCCTTGTCTCCCCCTCCTCCTTCTCATCATCGCTGTCGCGCAGTAGAGGTACTTACTGAGCCTTTCCGCTGGTTTTCTTAACATAGGATCAGAATTTCTTTGGGTTTTCCGGCACGTTTCTAGAGAGACTTTCGTTGTGGAAACTACACTCCTGGAAATGGAAAAAAGAACACATTGACACCGGTGTGTCAGACCCACCATACTTGCTCCGGACACTGCGAGAGGGCTGTACAAGCAATGATCACACGCACGGCACAGCGGACACACCAGGAACCGCGGTAGGTAGGTAGGTGGTTAGTGTTTAACGTCCCGTCGACAACGAGGTCATTAGAGACGGAGCCCAAGCTCGGGTTAGGGAAGGATTGGGAAGGAAATCGGCCGTGCCCTTTCAAAGGAACCATCCCGGCATTTGCCTGAAACGATTTAGGGAAATCACGGAAAACCCAAATCAGGATGGTTGGAGACGGGATTGAACCGTCGTCCTCCCGAATGCGAGTCCAGTGTGCTAACCACTGCGCCACCTCGCTCGGTTAGGAGGAACCGCGGTGTTGGCCGTCGAATGGCGCTAGCTGCGCAGCATTTGTGCAACGCCGCCGTCAGTGTCAGCCAGTTTGCCGTGGCATACGGAGCTCCATCACAGTCTTTAACACTGGTAGCATGCCGCGACAGCGTGGACGTGAACCGTATGTGCAGTTGACGGACTTTGAGCGAGGGCGTATAGTGGGCATGCGGGAGGCCGGGTGGACGTACCGCCGAATTGCTCAACACGTGGGGCGTGAGGTCTCCACAGTACATCGATGTTGTCGCCAGTGGTCGGCGGAAGGTGCACGTGCCCGTCGACCTGGGACCGGACCGCAGCGACGCACGGATGCACGCCAAGACCGTAGGATCCTACGCAGTGCCGTAGGGGACCGCACCGCCACTTCCCAGCAAATTAGGGACACTGTTGCTCCTGGGGTATCGGCGAGGGCCATTCGCAACCGTCTCCATGAAGCTGGGCTACGGTCCCGCACACCGTTAGGCCGTCTTCCGCTCACGCCCCAACATCGTGCAGCCCGCCTCCAGTGGTGTCGCGACAGGCGTGAATGGAGGGACGAATGGAGACGTGTCGTCTTCAGCGATGAGAGTCGCTTCTGCCTTGGTGCCAATGATGGTCGTATGCGTGTTTGGCGCCGTGCAGGTGAGCGCCACAATCAGGACTGCATACGACCGAGGCACACAGGGCCAACACCCGGCATCATGGTGTGGGGAGCGATCTCCTACACTGGCCGTACACCACTGGTGATCGTCGAGGGGACACTGAATAGTGCACGGTACATCCAAACCGTCATCGAACCCATCGTTCTACCATTCCTAGACCGGCAAGGGAACTTGCTGTTCCAACAGGACAATGCACGTCCGCATGTATCCCGTGCCACCCAACGTGCTCTAGAAGGTGTAAGTCAACTACCCTGGCCAGCAAGATCTCCGGATCTGTCCCCCATTGAGCATGTTTGGGACTGGATGAAGCGTCGTCTCACGCGGTCTGCACGTCCAGCACGAACGCTGGTCCAACTGAGGCGCCAGGTGGAAATGGCATGGCAAGCCGTTCCACAGGACTACATCCAGCATCTCTACGATCGTCTCCATGGGAGAATAGCAGCCTGCATTGCTGCGAAAGGTGGATATACACTGTACTAGTGCCGACATTGTGCATGCTCTGTTGCCTGTGTCTATGTGCCTGTGGTTCTGTCAGTGTGATCATGTGATGTATCTGACCCCAGAAATGTGTCAATAAAGTTTCCCCTTCCTGGGACAATGAATTCACGGTGTTCTTATTTCAATTTCCAGGAGTGTATTAAATGCATCTCGCATTGAAATCCGCACCAAATTTCGAGCGTCAGTAAAACTTCGCCAATCTTGGAGATTTTGCGTTCGTCTAAATTATACGTGCCTTTTTCGGTGCTCCTGCAGCAGCTTTCTGTCGTGTTTTGTATACCATGGGGGATCACTTACGTCTCTTATTAATTTATTTGGTATGAATCTCTCGAGTGCTGTTCATACTATTTCTTTGAACTGAATCCACATATGGTCTTCACTTACATAGTTTGGAAGGATTGGAGACTGTCTCTTAGAGAGACGTCAAGCGAATTTTTAGCTGCTTTTGTAAATAGATATATTTCGCGTTTAGTTCTGGTGAATTTCTTTGTTACGAAATTGAGCCTCGCCCGACTGTGTGTTCACTAATGCCCATATCCGTCGTGATGCTCAGGATTATTTGTGGCTAAGAGGTCAAGTGTGTTTTCGTAACCACTTACAATTTGAATGGCCTCGTGAACTAATTGTTCAGAATAATTTTTTAAAAAAGCATTTGGAATAATTACGGAAGTTGTTTTCTATCTACAATAGGGTCTGAAAATGTGTTTTTGTCAACATACGGACGGTAGATTGGAGTCACTGCCAACTGTAATTGTATGAGTAGCGTACCTATTTGTGATGAGACTCAAGTTTTCTTTGAACTGTTCAGCAACTGTTTCATCTGAGACCGGGGGTCGGTAAAAGGAGCCAGTTATTAATTTATTCCGGTTGTCGAATATGACCTCTGCCCATACTAAGTCACAGGAACTACCTGCTTCAAAGTCGATTGTGAGCTTACATTATTTTTCCTTAAGTTGTCCTTCTTGTTTCTGTTGTAGTGCAGATCATTACAATTACGGCTTTTCCCTCCAAAACCTAGGATGCTTTCGCTGTGACCCTGTAAATACCAGAGCTAAACAATGTAGAACAACAACGTACGTTACAAGCATAGCATTCTGTATTACTTCATTTCCTTATTTCTAACATTTTAAAATTGTACGTCGACTTTAGATGATATGTCAATCATAGATGTTCTTATCTCTATTTAGTGAACGTATTTTCAGTCATGTTTTGAACATTGTCCCGCCGCCGGCCGGTGTGGCCGCGCGGTTCTAGGCGCTTCAGTCTGGAACCGCGTGACCACTACGGTCGCAGGCCCGAATCCTGTCTCGGGCATGAATGTGTGTGATGTCCTTAGGTTAGTTAGGTTTAAGTACTTCTAAGTTCTAGGGGACTGATGCACACAGTTGTTAAGTCCGATAGTGCTCAGAGCCATATGAACCATTGTCCCGCTACACTTTATTAGCTAATGTTTCGCCGCAAGGCATATCGAATTTTAGAGAGTAAATTAATATGGAGTATGTCGTTCTTCTTTTCATACATTCACATTCCCACTTCTTCTTTCCTTATTGTCTTTTGAGCATGCAGTTGTAGTAATTAAAGTAGGCACAAATGCAGTGATTTAAAAGAAACGATTAGTCTACATTCACATTCTCTTTACAACGTTCCTTTCTTGTCGCTCCCCTGCCGATGGACTGATTCTATCGCGATCAGTAAGCGTGAAAGAGGGACATATATTTATACTTGGCAGAACTAATTACATACTGACGTAATCGTGGGTATTGCTTTCGTTTCCCAAAAGTTATAAATATTTCGATTTCGGAAAAGAAGCTCTGTTTTTCGCCAAGATGTCGAAGAAGAAGGTCTCTTGCGTACTGTTTGCATCGAGTAAGATGTGGAGACGGCGGTTTGAAAGCGGACAGAAGTACGAGGAAGGGCGTCCCTTACCTGAGGGATCGCTACTCAAGCTAACTGGCGAAGGGGCAAGTGTGGCAAATGTCCGGCGTGGCAAATGTCCGGCATTCGTCTCCAGACACATCTTCAGCCTGGAATCTCACTGACCGGAACAATGTCTCAAACCGAGACCCGATTACCAGCTAAGACGTGTCAGTTGAGGAACCGGACAGTGGCAGAATACCAACCTCATTGTCTCCGCCATGCGGCCCAACAACCAGGAGTGATGGTCTGTAGTGCCATTCCCTTTCATTTCAGGACCCCTTTTTTTGTTATCCGTGGCACCCTTCCAGCAAAGCGGTACGTCGACGCTATTCTACGCCCCCGTTTAGTTGCCCGACATGGTAAGCCATCCTGGACTTTACATTTCAGCAAGATAATTCCCGCCCGCACACGACGAGACTTTCCACGGCTTTCCACGGCTTTCCCATGCACTGGACCCAGATTCGATTCCCGGCCGGGTTGGAGACTTTCTCCACCCGTGGACTGGGTGTTGTTCCCGTCATCATTTCATCCTCATCATCGGCCGCAAGTCGCCCAATGTGGCGCCGATTAAAATAAGACTTGCACTTGGCGGCCGAACCCGAATGGTACCTCCCGGCCAATACTGCCATACGACAATTTCCTTTCATATTTCATGCTTGGCAAACCTTACCTTGGCCAGCAAGGTAGCTAGATCTCCCAACTGAGAACGTTTGGAGCATTATGGGCAGGGTCCTCCAAGCAGCTCGGGGTTACGACGGTCTAATGCGCTAATTGGACAGAATTTGACACGATATCACTTAGAATGACATCCAACAATTCTATCAGTCTACTGCTGTGGTCTTCAGTCCTGAGACTGGTTTGATGCAGCTCTCCATGCTACTCTATACTGTGCAAGCTTCTTCATCTCCCAGTACCTACTGCAACCTACATCCTTCTGAATCTGCTTAGTGTATTGATCTCTTGGTCTCCTACGATTTTTACCCTCCACGCTGCCCTCCAATGCTAAATTTGTGATCCCTTGATGCCTCAAAACATGTCCTACCAACCGATCCCTTCTTCTAGTCAAGTTGTGCCACAAACTTCTCTTCTCCCCAATCCTATTCAATCCCTCCTCATTAGTTATGTGATCTACCCATCTAAAGTTCAGCATTCTTCTGTAGCACCACATTTCGAAAGCTTCTATTCTCTTCTTGTCCAAACTGGTAATCGTCCATGTATCACTTCCATACATGGCTACACTCCATACAAATACTTTCAGAAACGACTTCCTGACACTTAAATCTATACTCGATGTTAACAAATTTATCTTCTTCAGAAACGATTTCCTTGCCACTGTCAGTCTACATTTTATATCCTCTCTACTTCGACCATCATCAGTTATTTTACTCCCTAAGTAGCAAACCTCCTTTACTACTTTAAGTGTCTCATTTCCTAATCTAATCCCCTCAGCATCACCCGATTTAATTTGAATACATTCCATTATCCTCGTTTTGCTTTTGTTGATGTTCATCTTATATCCTCCTTTCAAGACACTGTCCATTCCGTTCAACTGCTCTTCCAAGTCCTTTGCTGTCTCTGACAGAATTACAATGTCATCGGCGAACCTCAAAGTTTTTATTTCTTCTCCTAGGATTTTAATACCTACTCCGAATTTTTCTTTTGTTTCCTTAACTGCTTGCTCAATATACAGATTGAATAACATCGGGGAGAGGCTACAACCCTGTCTCACTCCTTTCCCAACCACTGCTTCCCTTTCATGCCCCTCGACTCTTATAACTGCCATCTGATTTCTGTACAAATTGTAAATAGCCTTTCGCTCCCTGTATTTTACCCCTGCCACCTTTAGAATGTGAAAGAGAGTATTCCAGTCAACATTGTCAAAAGCTTTCTCTAAGTCTACAAATGCTAGAAACGTAGGTTTGCCTTTTCTTAATCTTTCTTCTAAGATAAGTCGTAAGGTTAGTATTGCCTCACGTGTTCCAACATTTCTACGGAATCCAAACTGATCTTCCCCGAGGTCCGCTTCTACCAGTTTTTCCATTCGTCTGTAAAGAATTCGCGTTAGTATTTTGCAGCTGTGACTTATTAAACTGATAGTTCGGTAATTTTCACATCTGTCAAAACCTGCTTTCTTTGGGATTGGAATTACTATATTCTTCTTGAAGTCTGAGGGTATTTCGGCTGTCTCATACAGCTTGATCACCAGATGGTAGAGTTTTGTCAGGACTGGCTCTCCCAAGGCCGTCAGTAGTTCTAATGGAGGTTGTCTACTCCCGGGGCCTTGTTTCGACTCAGGTCTTTCAGTGCTCTGTCAAACTCTTCACGCAGTATCTTATCTCCCATTTCATCTTCATCTACATCCTCTTCCATTTCCATAATATTGTCCTCAAGTACATCGCCCTTGTATAAACCCTCTATATACTCCTTCCACCTTTCTGCCTTCCCATCTTTGCTTAGAACTGCGTTGCCATCTGAGCTCTTGATATTCATACAAGTGGTTCTCTTCTCTCCAAAGGTCTCTTTAATTTTCCTGTAGGCAGTATCTATCTTACCCCTAGTGAGACAAGCCTCTACATCCTTACATTTGTCCTCTAGCCATCCCTGCTTAGCCATTTTGCACTTCCTGTCGATCTCATTTTTGAGACTTTTGTATTCCTTTTTGCCTGCTTCATTTACTGCATTATTATATTTTCTCCTTTCATCAATTAAATTCAATATTTCTTCTGTTACCCAAGGATTTCTAGTAACCCTCGTCTTTTTACCTACTTGATCCTCTGCTGCCTTCACTACTTCATCCCTCAGAGCTACCCATTCTTCTTCTACTGTATTTCTTTCCCCCATTCCTGTCAATTGTTCCCTTATGCTCTCCCTGAAACTCTGTACAACCTCTGGTTCTTTCAGTTTATCCAGGTCCCATCTCCTTAAATTCCCGCCTTTTTACAGTTTCTTCAGTTTCAATCTGCAGTTCATAACCAATAGATTGTGGTCAGAATCCACATCTGCCCCTGGAAATGTCTTACAATTTAAAACCTGGTTCCTAAATCTCTGTCTTACCATTATACAATCTATCTGATACCTTTTAGTATCTCCAGGATTCTTCCAGGTATACAACCTTCTTTCATGATTCTTGAACCAGGTGTTAACTATGATTAAGTTATGCTCTGTGCAAAATTCTACAAGGCGGCTTCCTCTTTCATTTCTTCCCCCCAATCCATATTCACCTACTATGTTTCCTTCTCTCCCTTTTCCTACTGACGAATTGCAGTCACCCATGACTATTAAATTTTCGTCTCCCTTCACTACCTGAATAATTTCTTTTATCTCGTCATACATTTCATCAATTTCTTCATCATCTGCAGAGCTAGTTGGCATATAAACTTGTACTACTGTAGTAGGCATGGGCTTTGTGTCTATCTTGGCCACAATACTGCGTTCACTACGCTGTTTGTAATAGCTAACCCGCACTCCTATTTTTTTTTATTCATTATTAAACCTACTCCTGCATTACCCCTATTTGATTTTGTATTTATAACCCTGTAATCACCTGACCAAAAGTCTTGTTCCTCCTGCCACCGAACTTCACTAATTCCCACTATACCTAACTTTAACCTATCCATTTCCCTTTTTAAATTTTCTAACCTACCTGCCCGATTAAGGGATCTGACATTCCACTCTCCGATCCGTAGAATGCCAGTTTTCTTTCTCCTGATAACGACGTCCTCTTGAGTAGTCCCCGCCCGGAGATCCGAATGGGGGACTATTTTACCTCCGGAATATTTTACCCAAGAGGACGCCATCATCATTTAATCATACAGTAAAGATGCATGCCCTCGGGAAAAATTACGGCCGTAGTTTCCCCTTGCTTTCAGCCGTTCGCAGTAACACAACAGCAAGGCCGTTTTGGTTGATGTTACAAGGCCAGATCAGTCAATCATCCAGACTGTTGCCCCTGCAACTACTGAAAAGGCTGCTGCCCCTCTTCAGGAACCACATGTTTGTCTGGCCTCTCAACAGATACCCCTCCGTTGTGGTTGCACCTACGGTACGGCCATCTGTATCGCTGAGGCACGCAAGCCTCCCCACCAACGGCAAGGTCCATGGTTCATGCCAAACCGAATAAATGCTTGCATAAGGGCCGGAGGTGAGCCATAGCATTACTGACTCTCTCGATTTGTTAAGCTCTTTCTCTCGAATAAGTCATTCGATTTTTATTAAACTGTAATCATTGTCTGTCTGTACACGTACATCATATCTACCGATTGCCATACCATTCGCATAATTAATTCATGGTGGGTCGTCTTTTTTGTCTTAGAATGTACGTTATGCCTCACATAGACTGAAATATACTACACCTCAATATTGATAATATTCTTAAAGAAAAAAATATTTTAAAAAATCAGCCAAATGTTTAATTAAATGATGTATCTTAAAGTGGGAAATGAAATAGATTAGGGAAACTGTGACCCACCTCATTTGCTGGACGTGATTTCGGGCATAATTGAAAGGCAGGTTAACTGTTTGTGTTATCTGTTTTATTTCTTTCTTTTAGACAAATCATTTCACAAAACGTTTGACCGTTTCTTTTATTTTTCTTATTTTGAAGTTTTGTTCTGAAAACATGATCTTATTGACCCATACTTTGCTTTACTGGCGTTTTCTGTTCACAAAATGGCCTAAATTTAGTATCTGATTCGAACGAAGCCTTTAAATATCACACTAATGTAACTTTTTATGCGCAAAATAACTAGACCTTGAAGACATGAACTTTTTGGCCCTTCATTTACATAGTTAACAGCAGCTATTCTTGAAATATTTCAGTTGTCCTTCAAACCACTAAGTTTTTATTAATTACACTGATTACTTTGAAGCAATTAACTATTATTTCCAGAATTAGACCGCAAGCTGGTCACTTTGGTACCCGATTTGTCCCTCTCTTCGTTTGGCTATGAACAAACCAATCGTGTAATTTATAGGGATTTTCTTTTTTCGCTCCGCTCAGACATTTGGCCAATAACGATTAGGTGAAGGAATCGTTTGTCATTTTCCAGATATACTCCAAACTACGTATAACAAGTGAGGCGAAGAAGAGCTGCAAGTTTCATCGTGAGTTCGTTTAGCCAGCAAGCAAGTGTCGCAGAAATTTTAGGTATTACCACATTTTCCACCTGGCCTAATATTAGACATATTTATTCGCTACTGTAATTTTGGCCTATTCTGCCGTCATCAAATGACATCTCACTATGAATGCATAATCACTCCTTTCTCATTGGCACGCTACATAGTTAGCCGTTACTTGATAATGGCTCAACAGGGCTAAATCATGATTGTGAATAAATAAGTCTAATAACGGGCCAGACGAAAACGTTGTCATTCCTAAAATATTGCAAGACTGTGGACGCAAGTAACCAGAAAAAAATACCGCAGGATGTTCAACAATCTGTAGTGGGAGCCGCTACGAGAAAAGAGTGTGCAGAACGTTCACTATCGTTTAAGATATTTAAATTGGAAACCCATTAATGTACCAAGCTGTAGTTGTCACTAAAACTGTCTTTTCATTCAGGTCGCACAATTTTTTGGCTATCGGATTCCGTTTTCGATTATAGCATTGTGTATGCTTCAATACTCCTATGATTCCCCAGTCACGAAGTTGAAGAAGATATTGACTCGGGGACCGTTCTCATCCCATTTTCCGTCTGCTGTTCCTCTCCCCGAAATACTGGCCGCCCTCTTAGGTCATAAAATTTACTGCTGCAACAACTCCCGCCCCTCCCCCTCCCCCTCCCCCACCCTCGGCCGTCCGCTGGCTGGTAACCCATGGTTCCATATCGCCCTCGGAGCAGAGACGCAAGGCACGGGACACGTCGTAAAGTAAAATATTAAGTATTTGTTCCACTACTCCCCATTGACCTGAGCTTAGACCCCAGTGTTTTGGCCAACGAGCATGAAGAGAACTCTAGGCCTGCAGGTATATGAACAAGATGAAAAATAAAACTTTCTTATTAATTCTACCACTGAGACTGTAATAAAAAAACAGTAATTACCTCTGTCTTCCACTTAGAAATAACAACAGTGACAGAGTTACTGGGGTTTTCCGGTCTTGGAGCCTTATTTTGCGCTCATGTTCAACATTTTTTTCTGCAAAACATATTTTTTCATAATAATATTTAACAACAAACAAAAGTACATTCCTGAAATACTATGTAAATAATTTTTGGCCGGTGAACTAACCAGCCTACGCAGTGGGAAATGGCGGCCAAAATACCTCTGCGTCGATTAGGTAACTAAACGGTTCGCACGATTGAGGGTGACATATAGGTCTGCAGACAAAATTAAACACATGTATATCATCAAAATTAAATTCTCTGTGGCGTGAACCTTGAAAATCTAATTTCCTGTAGTGAATTTCAAAGTGCCGGCCACTTGAAAATGTAGGTACTGAAAAGTGACTTATTCTGACGCCTTCGAATAGAAATAAAAAACAAACATTACGAAAAATGTATTGTTTTTTGAGGTTCACACCAAAATTACAAGTGTATATTTTATTACATCCACAACGGCACCAGATTTTACTAGTAGTCTTTTAAATTTTCAGTTCAATTTTTGTGCATATAACCCCGAGCTTTTCAACTTATCATTAACCTACTATTCATGGGCCACACTGTAAACCTTCCTCTTCTTCGAAAGGCTTATTTTCTGGAGCGCGAGTCTCCCTCGCCGCAATTCTAGCCTCGACGCTGCTCTGGAACGAGAACCAGTCCGAAAGCTGCAGATGTTTTGTGCCCCTTTTCGCGGCGACTGAGCAAGCCGTGATGCCGATAGCAACTCCCATGACTCCCATGTTATGCCGAACAACCTTAAATCAGCTGTTAAAAATGATGCCCGCCCGACTATTAGCAATTTGGACAAATTTTACACTGAGAAACGTGTTTCAGTGCAGAAGTCCAAATTAATGAATTCAGTGCTTCATTGTTGTTCTGCGTACAGACTCCAGGGCATCCCTCCATCAGTTTGTCTTCACTCAGGCGTTTGTACACATTAGCGATGGCTTCAGTATCTTTACTGATCAGTGGAGGCTTACGGTCAAAAGTATCCACTATCCTATTCATCTGAGCTTGCTACCATTTGCACCAACTTTCAGAACAATACTCGTGCTATGGATTGTCAGTCGTTGACCTACTGTGATAAAGTTCCACCATAACCACCTTTTTCACCTCACTTTTGTCGAAAGCATATAGCGGGGGATTATAATTAAGCTTTCCCTGTCTAACACCTTATAACACGGATGTTATTCAATCTGTATATTGATCAAGCAGTAAGGGAAACAAAAGAAAAATTCGGAGTAGGAATTAAAATCCATGGAGAAGAAATAAAAACTTTGAGGTTCGCCAATAACATTGTAATTTTGTCTGACAGCAAAGGACCTGGAATAGCTGCTGAACGGAATGGACAGGAGGATATAAGATGAACATCAACAAAAGTAAAAAGAAGATAATGGAATGTAGTCAAATTAAATCGGGTGATGCTGAGGGAATTAGATTAGTAAATGAGACGCTTAAAGTAGTAAATGAGTTTTGCTATTTGGGGAGCAAATTAACTGATGATGGTCGAAGTAGAAAAAAATGGTTCAAATGGCTCTGAGCACTATGGGACTTAACTTCTGAGGTCGTCAGTCCCCTAGAACTTAGAACTACTTAAACGTAACGAACCTAAGGACAACACACACATTGATGCCCGAGGCAGGATTCGAACCTGCGACCGTAGCAACCGCTCGTCGAAGTAGAGAGGATATAAAATGTGGACTGGCAGTAGCGTTTCTGAAGAAGAGAAATTTGTTAACATCAAATGTAGATTTAAGTGTCAGGAAGTCGTTTCTGAAAGCATTTGTACGGAGTGTAGCCATGTTTGGAAGTTAAACGTGGATGATAAATAGTTTAGACAAGAAGAGTATAGAAGCTTTCGAAATGTGGTGCTGTGGAAGAATGCTGAAGATTAGATGGGTAGATCACATAACCAATGAGGAGGTATTGAATAGAATTGGGGAGAAGAGAAAGTTGTGGCACAATTTGACTAGAAGAAGGTATCGGTTGGTAGGACATATTCTGAGGCATCAGGGGATCACCAACTTAGTATTGGAGGGCAGCGTGGAGGGCAAAAATCGTAGAGGGAGACCAAGAGATGAATACACTAAACAGATTCAGAAGGATGTAGGCTGCAGTAGGTACTGGGAGATGAAGCAGCTTATACAGGATAGAGTAGCATAGAGAGCTGCATCAAACCAGCCTCTGGACTGAAGACCACAACAACAACAACAACAACAACAACACGGAAACTAGTCACCGTACGAGTACCAAACTTGGTAGCACTAATGTGAAGGACATAGGGAAGGGAATTAATTCAGAACCAGTTTAATTGAAAAGCTTTTAATGTGCTGCTACGGTACATCATATCATTACATATCGGCACCATTACTGCTACAAAAGGGGATCAATATGGCGCCCATCAGTGTCCAGAAGAGTCTGAGAGCCCAGGACTGCACTCTGCACAGCAGAACGAAGCATGTGCGTAGGTATGCTGGCTGCCTCTCTTGATATGCTGCGCTGCAGATCAGTACACGTGTGAATGTTCCCACGGTAAACCCTGTCCTTCCGGTGACTCCACAACCAGAAATCACAGGGAGTAGGAGATCAGGTGATCGTGCCAGGTAAACATTTTGAAACGATCGGCTGATAACTCGATCATTTCCAAACGTGTTTCGTAGAAGCAGGTGAACTTCATGAGCGGTGTGTGGTGAGGCCCCATCTTGAGTTCAAAGCGTCTCTCTCCTGTAGGGCGGGTATGACATGCTGGCGAAGCATATCGCAGTAACGCTGGGCATATCACAGTAACGCTGGCCAGTCACACTGCACGTCTTTGGTCCTTGAGCGCCAACCTGTTCAAAAAATAATGGGCCAACGACGAACGTAGCCGTGAAGCCACACCATATGGCGACAAATTCACCATAGAGAGTAACTTCACGCACAGTGACTGGAGGTGAAGATACCACACTCGGAAATTCTGTGTTTTCACCTTCCTTCAGTGAAAAATGAGCTTCGCCAATCCATATGATGGTCCAGGGCCATCCCTCGTCAACTTCAATCCTTGCGAGAAAGTGGAGAGCGAAGTCAAGACGTCGTTGTGCGTCCTGTGGTGCAAGCTACTGTACGATATGGATCTTGTACGGTCACCTTTTGAGAATGGTTCGATGCACCTTCCGTACGGTGGGCCACGGGACGTTCAAATGTCGTGACACATCACGCGCACTGCCTGACGATCGGGAATTGCGCGCAGCGTGGTCTGCCATAGCAACAGCCGTTTCTTCAACCACCTGTGGTGCAGCCGATTGTCTGCCTCTTCCCAGAGCAACGCCCAGTTCTCCAGTTGATTCGAACTTGTTCATCATGCTCCGCACAGCAAGTGGAGAGTGAGGACCCTTCTGTAATCCTTTCAGCCAGCGATATTCTCGAAGTACAGGTGCAGCATTACTGTTGTTTTCATAATAGAGCTTCACCAATAATGCCCTGCTCCTTTTGTCCATGCTCATGTTGACGCGTCAATTAGGGCACTGCGACTGTTCAGGTGTGTGAGACTATGAGTCACGATGAATGATCACGGCACCTGGTGCCCATAACTGTAACTACCCCATACGCTGGACATTAATGCTACCAAGTTTGGTATTCGTACGGTAATTAGTTTCCGTGTTGTAACGTGTTAAATAGGGCAAGTTTAATTACAATCACCCGACATATGGTAAGCAAATACAACACCTAAGAAATTTGTTAACATCGTGTGTAGATTTCAGTATTGGGAAGTCTTTTGTGAAGGTATTTGTCTGTAGTGTAGCCTTGTATGGAAGTGAAAGATGGGCGATAAACAGATTAGATAAAAGAGAATAGAAGCTTTCGAATTGTGGTGTTACAGAAGAATGCTGTAAATTAGATGGGTCGATCACGTAACTAACGAGGAGGTACTGAATGGCATTGGTTTGGGAGACAAGAAATTTGTGGCAAAACTTGACCAAAAGAAGGGATCTGTCGATAGAACACATTCTGGGATATCAAGGGATCACCAATTTAGTTGGGCTGGGTTGTTTGGAGGAAGAGACCAAACAGCGAGGTCATCGGTCTCATCGGATTAGGGAAGGACGGGGAAGGAAGTCGGCCGTGCCCTTTCGAAGGAACCATCCCGGCATTTGCCTGGACGATTTAGAGAAATCACGGAAAACCTATATCAGGATGGTCGGATGCGGGATTGAACTGTCGTCCTCCCGAATGCGAGTCCGACCAATTTAGTATGTTAGGGAAGTGTGGAGGGTAAAAATCGTAGAGCGAAACCAAGAGATGAATACTAGAAAGCAGATAAAAAACGATGTAGGTTGCAGTAATTGCTCGAAGATGAAGAGGCTTGCACAGGAATAGAGTAGCGTAGAGAGTTACATCAAACCAGTCTTCGCACTGAAAACCACAACAACAACATCGATTTTTTAAAGGACATCATGTTCGCCGTTGACTGTAGAAGTTATTTATTTCACAGTTGCAATTTCTGTCTTTGGGTCATTTTCAAGTGGTACTGCAAAAGATTTTGCTTCTGAACATGTCAGTCTTTAAGAGCCTCCGACATGTGTCTTAAAGTCTGACATGTGCTGAAGCAAAATCTTTTGCAGTTTCTCTTCAAAATGGCCCAAAGGCCGAAACTGCAAATGTGAAATGAATAATTTCTGCAGTCAACAGCGAACATGATGCCCTTTAATAAATTCTACATAACTGTAAACCCCGACCTTGAAAAGTTAACCTATATCGATATTTTCTTCGACCTAGAATATTTCAGTAGCTTTAACAGTGAAAGAGATATCGATCGGAGTTGCAAACAGCCCAAGGGTCGAGAGTGCCAAGAGTGGCCGTATGCGCACTTTCATTGAAACGTGATTTCCAGGTATCAGCAATAGTTTTCCGACAAAATACCCGGAGTCATGATATGGAAAGAAAAATTGGCAATTCTTTGGAACCTCAAGATCGGAAAGTCCCCTTAATTAAGCAGAAGGTAATTGAGACACTTGAGTTTGTAGTTCGAAATAATTCTTGTAATACTCTTCATGGAGTTTGTGACACTTGTGCGGAGTGATATTTTTGCTGAGATGGAATGTGTCGACATTTCTGTGGAGCTCAAGACACTTCAGGTAGCTTCTAGCATTCACAGTTGGCTGGTTTCTCCAACTCAAAAACGAACTCTCACATTTCATCATAATTTAGATCTTGTCTGAAGATGCTAAAACTGATGATACTGATACAGGCAAAATAAAAGTTATTAATAAGTGACGGTCGCAGTTTCTTTCAACTTTTAGACATATTTAAAAAATAATTACTAGTAAGTCGTGTGGTAGATTGCGGCGCTCTGTACTGCACTGTTAGAAGGAAAACAATTTCTTAGTTTGTCTGTACGTTACCTGCGAAAAGCCGCTTGTCCTAATAGAGCCCCATAGCCAGTGGAAATGTTCTTCCAAAGAAGTGTCATCCGCCGCAGTTGTTCTAGCCCCGCATTGTTCAGTTGGAAAGTCCACTTACTTGCGATGTCTTTGTAGCACTGGCTTCGACTAAATTCTCTGGAAGAAAGTTTGAAACTGGGGAAGAGACAGTAATTTACAGTGACATAATAACCGAAGTTCAAATATCTTTTATCAGTAATGTATTCCTAGTAAACATGGTAGCTTAAGTATGTGAAATTCTGAACAATTGCCACAGTGTTAAGACCAGTTAATAAAAATCCCCTTCCAGCAAGTGTTTTAACATATAGGGGGCGTTTTATAAGATGGTGCTGACGACCGGTGTGGCCGAGCGGTTCTAGGCGCTACAGTCTGGAACCGCACGACCACTACGGTCACAGGTTCGAATCCTGCCTCGGGCGTGGATGTATGTGCTGTCCTTAGGTTAGTTAGGTTTAAGTAGTTCTAAGTTCTAGGGGACTGATGACCTCAGCAGTTAAGTCCCATAGTGATCAGAGCAATTTGAACCATTTTTAAGGTGGTGCTGGTCCCGTCCTGCTGCCATCTTTGCTTCGGAGACTGTTACTCATTCAATCTGGATGAGGGGTGACACGTTCACCTTGAAGACAACAGCGATCCAGTGTTTGACAATATGTGAAAACCAAGAATATCTGATTGCAAATAATTGTTTTATTCAGTGACTGGTTTCGATCATTATTGAAATGGCAGGGAGTCTGGATCTGTAATGGTAAGGTACTGAGCATACAAAATACGAACATGTAATCTCTTTACTTTGCCTAAGCAGCATTAACTAATATCTATATAAATAAAAGTGTAAATGTTCATTTGTTCAAAATCGTGTATCTCCGAAAGTTCCTGACCAATTGCTTTGAAATTTTGACACAATGATGAATGATAATACGGGCCTGTTTTGAGTATCTAATTCTTTAATATTTGACGTATAACATATATGTATGTAACGCTTTGAGATTTTTGTAACAACGTTTCCCCATTATTAAATTTATATAAATTTATGTATTACGTATATTTAAAACTGGGTAATAAAAACAATCGCATATATCAATGGAGCGTTGTATCAAAATTTGAAAGCAATTCGTCAAAAGCTTTGGAAGATTTACCGTTAAAAACATTTACATTTTCTAAAGAAGTGCAAACATATTGTAGACATTCATGCCTTCAGAATCTTAAATCTCCTTAACTTCTTCATGGATTGCTTTGAAATTCTGACACAATTTCATCTGAGGGGAATATTATAAAAATACTGCTTTGTTCAAAATCGTTAATTTCCGAAAGTCCCTGACCCATCGCTTTGAAATTTTGACACACTGTTGAGTCTCACAATTTTGAACATGTCTGACAGCAGCAACCATAAGTAAATTTTCCATATTTGAAGTATACAGCCGACCGGTTGCATAGGTTTAATGTAAAAACCTTAACCAGGTTTTGGTACCTCTAAGGACGTCATCTTCAGAATGAAGTCACATATATTGTAAGACGTGAAAATCGTAAGTATACATGATGAGCTGAGGAGCGCAAATCAAACAACATAAAATGCTGTTTGACATTTATATTTACAATTTTAACATCACGTAATTTACGTGACTTCCTTCTTAAGAAGATACCCTTAGTGGTAGCGAAACGTGCTTAAGGTTTTTACATTAAACTTATGCGACTGGTTAGCTGTATACTTTATATATTGAAAACTTTCAATTCTAATATAAGCGTATTTTAGGTACCTATATATGTATATGAGAATTAGGTACCTAAAAACATGCTCGTCTTAGAATTGAAAGTTATCAATATGCTGTATAAAGTATACAGCTAACCAGTCGCATAAGTGTAATGTAAAAACCCTAAGCAGATTTGGATACCACTAAAGGTATCTCCTTCAGAAGGAAGTCAAATGAACTAAATGAAGTTTATATATATATATATATATATTATATATATATATATATAAACGGATACATTGTCACCAAAAATCTGAAAATGTACCTTTCCAATACACTTCACATTTTTACACGTTGCTATAATAAACGTTTAGACACATATATACAACATCCTTTTGAATATGTGTATTTAATGAAAGAAACATAATATAACCTTCTGTTATACATCATTACAAAGAGTATTTAAAAAGGTTTTTTTTCACTCAAAAACAAGTTCAGAGATGTTCAATATGGCCCCCTCCAGACACACGAGCAATATCAACCCGATACTCCAACTCGTTCCACACTCTCTGTAGCATATCAGGCGTAACAGTTTGGATAGCTGCTGTTATTTCTCGTTTCAAATCATCAATGGTGGCTGGGAGAGGTGGCCGAAACACCATATCCTTAACATACCCCCATAAGAAAAAATCGCAGGGGGTAAGATCAGGGCTTCTTGGAGGCCAGTGATGAAGTGCCCTGTCACGGGCTGCTTGGCGGCCGATCCATCGCCTCGGGTAGCTGACGTTCGGGTTTCATAACTAACCTTTTTCGTAGGACTCTCCATACAGTTGATTGTGGAATTTGCAGCTCTCTGCTAGCTCTGCGAGTCGATTTTCCTGGGCTGCGAACAAATGCTTGCTGGATGCGTGCTACATTTTCATCACTCGTTCTCGGCCGTCCAGAACTTTTCCCTTTGCACAAACACCCATTCTCTGTAAACTGTTTATACCAACGTTTAATACACCACCTATCAGGAGGTTTAACACCATACTTCGTTCGAAATGCACGCTGAACAACTGTCGTCGATTCACTTCTGCCGTACTCAATAACACAAAAAGCTTTCTGCTGAGCGGTCGCCATCTTAGCATCAATTGACGCTGAAGCCTAGTCAACAGCGCCTCAAGCGAACAAATGTACAACTAAATGAAACTTTATAGCTCCCTTAATTCGCCGACAGATAGTGCTTAGCTCTGCCTTTTGTCGTTGCAGAGTTTTAAATTCCTAAAGTTGTAGTATTCATTTTGAATCACCCTGTATAAATACACATATATAAAATATATAATAGCGAACAGGGAAGTTAGATTTATAGCTTATTAGTTTAAGATACATTAAGGAGAGACTCAGGAAAATATAAAAAATTATTTTGTCTACGTGCAAAGCAGGTGTTACAGTGACTGCGATCTGAAGAGCATTTTAAGCGTATAAGGAAAGTTTTAAGATTTCGAAATCTTGTGCCTCAGACAGTCTTTTAAATTCAGAAAGAAAATGAATCTTAGGAAGGTTTGCAAGTCTCAAAACAATAACTCACAAATGGGCAAAACACAAATGCATTTCTTTCACAGACTTAGAACTAGGGAAGCTGAGAGTCGTTGTATTAGCCAACGTAAGATTATCGGCTTTGGCTCAATCCACCCATCACACTGTTACCTGATGCGGTCCAGACACTAAATCACACAAGAGGTATACACTAAAATCATATGATAGAAACAAATCACGAATTGCACAAGAGTCTTTGACCTTGGCGCAATAAACTTAAAGGAAGAGATACCAATCATTGAGTGAAACAAATATTTGCGATCAGAGACTGTGTTGGTTTTCACATTATGTGACTCATCCAGTCCTCGTGGCGTATTACGCGCAGAATTAGCCCTGAACTCTGGGCAGAGTTTCCATGACTTGGGGCCGATCGCTGCGCCCTCCTTCGCCATTGACCAACCTCCGGGTTGCTACCGCCGCATATCGCCCACACACAGTGGTGACCTTCCATCTCTTATTATCAACCGACTGCTTCCCTCGCAAAAGACACCCCTTCACGTCCCTCCCACCACTCTGCAGCCCCCACCACCAAATGTTCTCGTTGGTTGTCCTTCACCCTGCTTTATTACTTTATTATTTTAAATCCTTGCGTGACTCAGAATAGTACAAAAATTTAGTAGTAGGGGATTTCAAAAAGTAAGTTACACATTATTATAGCTGGCCAACTAACTTTTACTGAATGCTGCGCTAGCTTCAAAGTGACACTGGTGTATGACACTGTTTTCCAACATAATCGCCAAGTCTCTGTAAACGACGGTCACAGTTTTCTACCAATCGTCCAATTCCTCGACAGTAGAAATCCGCTCAGTGACCACGAAGCCATTCGAGAAACGCTGTGAGAGCTTCCTCATTTGTGGAAAATCTCTTTCCTCCCAGATGTTCTTTGAGCTTGCCGAAATGATGGAAAACGCATGGAGCAAGATCTGGACGGCGGATGCTTTCAAATCCCCCATCACAGATGTTGAAGCAAAGCTTGTGTTGTGAGCCCCATGTAGGGCACAGGTGGGAGAAACAATGTTCATGACGCGCAAATAAATATAAACATATAGAGATGGGGGCAGAATATAAAATGAATATACTCTCAAAATCACGTGCTTTGAGGCACCTGTCCAAAACGGGCTGATGTTAATACTGTTTCTCTATCCAATACAAAATTAACCTCATGGACGCTGTAGTTTTGACTTCATGCGCTAAGTGTGCTAATGTCGCGTCACGTGACAAGGTGACTCGCGAGGTTTGGTTAGTATTCGAATCAGGCCCACGATTCACCAAAGGTTGGCCATTCCTGGTGTGTTGCATTGTCAAATGGTTCAAATGGGTCTGAGCACTATGGGACTTAATGTCTACGGTCATCAGTCCCCTAGGACTTAGAACTACTTAAACCTAACTAACCGAAGGACATCACACACATCCATGCCCGAGGCAGGATTCGAACCTGCGACAGTAGCGGTGGCGCAATTCCAGACTGTAGCGCCTAGAACCGCTCGGCCACCCCGGCCGGCTGCATTGGCGAGCACGGGAACAATGTCGTTGCTTAATTTTCCACGCCTCTTGTTCTTCTGTAGCCATTGTGCAGCAATGCCAGTGTTGCGGTTCGGCATTAATGGTTGCGCCCTTTGCCATAAACTCTGTGAACACAACTCCTTCACAGTCGAAGAAAACGTTAGCCATGACCTTCCACCCTGACAGCGCAACTTTGAAAATTTTCCGCGAAGATGAGGAAGTCACTCTCCATTCCACAGACTCTCTCCTTGTTGCAATTGTGAAATACATCTCGTCATCCGTAATGACGAGGCTTAGAAAATTATTGCCTTCCATGAAGAACGCTCAAGGAAGTCGAGAGACGTAATAAACCCTACGTCCTGGTATGCAGTTGACAGTGGTCGTGGAAACCAGAGTGAATACAGTTTCCAAAGCCGCAGATAATCTCGGACGATGGAATGAACGCTGCCTAAAAGATGCACGCTTGCTGGGCAATGTCCGCGATACTGCAAATCAGTTTGCGACGGAGCGGTTAATAATCAACATCCCTAACAGTTCAAGCCACTTACCTCGAAAGGTTTCTTACTGTCTATCTTTTCACTTTGCGTTAGCAGATACTCACTCAGTCGATGAAAAGCAGTGTTGAAGAAACACCGACTAAATACCCACTCAAGCTTCGAAGCAGGTTCGTAAAATTTCGGGCGTTCGACATTCTAAAGAACTTTCTTGAAAATGTTTTAAAGTTCGACTAATTAACCTTTATTGCCTCCAAAACCTGTTGTAAATGGTTATCAAGTCCGTTATTGTCCAACTAATACCGATGCAAGTAGATGACAGTTTTACTACAAGTTCTATACATGAAAGCAGCCAGAACTTCACCAATGATTTTATCGTTCCACACAGTTATTGACCCACAGCTATTTGCGAGTTACTACATCAAATTGTCCAGTGACTTTCTTAGAAAGAAGTGCTCGCCCAAATGTTCCGAGATGTTCCCGAAATACGCCACGCGGGGTTTAAGTACCACCAGAAAGTTCACACTCAAATAACTTCCAGACAAATCCACTTAAAAATTTCAGACTTTCACAGTAATGTTCAAGACTGAAGTTGCCGTACAATTCCGATGACAGAATTTGGGTGCAGCGGTTCCACATTGATCTGTACAGTTACGAGGTTCACAAGGGACTCCAATCTGTACAGAACTGTAGCAAAAATCACTACACAAAACGCGGGGAACGCTTAATTCATACTGGCAGATGATTTAGGCAGCCAATCGGAACAAATCCACCGCTGAAACACTCTTGGTAATCCCCTGAGTCGTCCAACAGAATCACAGACAGCAACTTATAAAAGAAATTCTGCATTTACAAACCAAAAGTAATTTTTATAGAACAAATTACAGATTATCCCCAGAAATGAAATACTAATTGATTTGACACTTCCCCTCTCACTGTTTTTATACAAAAGCATACACACTAGGGCATACGTCTCATGATACATGTTTGCGCAAGAACTTATCCAAGCATACATTTTACATAATTATCATAAAATAAAGCATCCACAGTTTACTCTCTCTACAATATTCACACAACAAAACGTAATTAAATAATAATTTTTTACATTGGTTGTTATTATGTCAGCAACTATTGTAATGTGTTGTTGTTGTGGTCGTCAGTCCTGAGACTGGTTCGATGCAGCTCTCCGTGCTAGTCTACCCCGTGCAAGCTTCATCTCCCAGTACCTACCGCAATATACATCCTTCTGAATCTGATTAGTGTATTCATCTCTTGGTCTCCCTCTACGATTTTTACCCTCCACGCTGTCCTCCAATGCTAAATTTGTGATCCCTTGATGCCTCAGAACATATCCTACCAACCTGTCCCTTCTTCCTGTCAAGTTGCGCCACAAACTCCTCTTCTCCCCAATTCTATTCAATACCTCCTCATTAGTTATGTGACCTACCCATCTAATCTTCAGCATTCTTCTGTAACACCACATTTCGAAAGCTTCTATTCTCTTCTTGTCCAAACTATTTATCATCCATGTTTCACTTCCATACATGGCTACACTCCATGCAAATACTTTCAGAAATGACTTCCTGACACTTAAATGTATGCTCGATGTTAACAAATTTCTCTTCTTCAGAAACGCTTTCCTTGCCATTGCCAGTCTACATTTTATATCCTCTCTACTTCGATCATCATCACTTATTTTGCTCCCCAAATAGCAAAACTCCTTTACTACTTTAAGTGTCTCATTTCCTAATCTAATTCTCTCAGCATCACCCGACTTAATTCGACTACATTCCATTATCCTCGTTTTGCTTTTGTTGATGTTCATCTTATATCCTCCTTTCAAGACACTATCCATTCCGTTCAACTGCTCTTCCAGGTCCTTTGCTGTCTCTGACAAAATTACAATGTCATTGGCGTACCTCAAAGTTTTTATTTCTTCTCCATGGATTTTAATTCCTACTCCGAATTTTTCTTTTGTTTCCTTCACTGCTTGCTCAATATACAGATTGAATAACATCGGGGAGAGTCTACAACCCTGTCTCACTCCCTTCCCAACCACTGCTTCCCTTTCATGTTCCTCCATGTAAAGAAAGAAAAGTCAAGAAAATTAACTTATACGAACTGAATATTTTTAGTTACTATTCCCAATGATATTATAAACGATCACATTACACTCCGTAGCTCAGTTCTGCAACACCAGAACAGTTATTATCGGCTTTTGGGTAAAAGTTTATATCTTGAAAAGTACCGAAGATATTGAACTGAGATTTTTATAGTGTATTTGTATTATCATTACAAGTCTGTATGTATCTACGAAAAATATCGACTACAATTTAATCCTGTTTCTTTAGATTCATAGGGGTATGCATAAAGAAATCGTACGCACAGGGTGGTAGGTAAAGCACCTTCTCCCAACGGCCAGCGACGGCTGTGCTGATGTGGGGCAAAAAACTGCTCTCCTCCCGGCTATATGGCAAGACTCATTTCAAGAACGCTTATTTCACTGCAAAGTGCAAAGACTCGGAATAATTTGCTACGTTGCAAGTTCCTCCATTCCCTAGACATTGTCACCTGTCTCTGTTGATCCACAGTAGACGTGGGACAGCGGCTGGTCAAATATTTGAAAAAGATATTCGCCAAAGAGGCGTGCAAATTGAGAAGTTATTTTATTTTATTTTCGTTACCAGTTTCGGCAATTCAATATGCCGTCTTCAGGCCCCATATACACCTCTCAAAACTTATCGATATTGGCATACTGGGGGTATTGGTTTCAGGATGTCGTCAGTTCGTACTTCAAGTGCTTCCTTCGAAGACTTGACTGCCGAGGGAAGCTCTTGATGCACAAATGCACGAAATCCAGAAACAAATGACCCCACCAGGCCTATATCGATAATTTTCGAGAAGTACATATGGGGTCTGAAGATAGTATGTTAAATGTTATAGTACTTTCAGCTTTGCAGCACAGTCAGCAATCGTGATAATCTAATATTTGGTACACTACTGGCCATTAAAATTGCTACACCAAGAAGAAATGCAGATGATAAACGGGTATTCATTGGACAAATATCTTATACTAGAACTGACATGTGATTTACATTTTCACGCAATTTGGGTGCATAGGTCCCGAGAAATCAGTACCCACAACAACCACCTCTGGCCGTAATAACGGCCTTGAATACGCCTGGGCATTGAGTCAAACAGAGCTTGGATTGCGTGTACAGGTACAGCTGCCCATGCAACTTCAACACGATACCACAGTACATTAAGAGTAGTGACTGGCGTATTGTGACGAGCCAGTTGCTCGGTCACCATTGACCAGACGTTTTTAATTGGTGAGAGATCTGGAGAATGTGCTGGCCAGGACAGCAGTCGAACATTTTCCGTATCCAGAAAGGCCCGTACAGGATCTGCAATATGCGGTCGTGCGTTATCCTGCTCAAATGTAGGGTTTCGCAGGGATCGAATGGAGGGTAGAACCACGGGTCGTAACATATTTGAAATGTAACTTCCAAAGTGCCGTCAATGCGAACAAGAGGTGACCGAGACGTGTAACCAATGGCACCCCAGTGTTGCGATGACGAATACGCGCTACCAACGTGCGTTCACCGCGATATCGCCAAACACGGATGCGACTGTCAGATGCTGTAAACAGAACCTGGATTCATCCGAAAAAATGACGTTTTGCCAGGTTCGTCGTTGAGTACACCAGCGCAGGCGCTCCTGTCTGTGATGCAGCGTCTAGAGTAACCGCAGCCATGGTCTGCGAGCTGATAGTCCATGCTGCTGCAAACGTCATCGAACTGTTCGTGCAGATGGTTGTTGTCTTGCAAACGTCCCCATCTGTTGACTCAGTGATCGAGATGTGGCTGCACGATCCGTTACAGCCATGCGGATAAGATGCCTGTCATCTCGACTGCTAGTGATACGAGGCCATTGGGATCCAGCACGGCGCTCCGTATTACCCTCCTGAACCCACCGATTCCATATTCTGCTAACAGTCATTGGATCTTGACCAACGCGAGCAGCCATGTCGCAATACGATAAACCGCAATTGCTATAGGCTACAATGCGACCTTTATCAAAGTCTATCAAAGTCGGAAACGTGATGGTACGCATTTCTCCTCCTTTCACGAGGCATCGCAACAACGTTTCACCAGGCAACGCCGGTCAACTGCTGTTTGTGTATGAGAAATCGGTTGGAAACTTTCCTCATGTCAGCATGTTGTAGGTGTCGCCACCGCCGCCAACCTTCTGTGAATGCTCTGAAAAGCTAATCATTTGCATATCACAGCATCTTCTTCCTGTTGGTTAAATTTCGCGTCTGTAGCACGTCATCTTCGTGGTGTAGCAATTTTAATGGCCGTAGTTTATAAGAAACTGTCAGCCTCGATTGCGGTAATGAAACCAACCTTTACCTAGGTTTCAGCCCAAGTAATTGATCCTTCTTCAGAAGATAAACCTGATTCTATAATATGTTACGAGGGCACTGAAAAAAATACAAACGAAAAAAGCCTGAATAGGCGTAGTTACATTTTAAAAATGCGGTGACTTAGTACCTGTGTACCCCATTTTAAAAATGTGACTACGCCTATTCAGGCTGTTTTAGTTTTATTTCTAGACCAGGCCCTCGTAGAAATATTATAGAATCACGTTTATCTTCTGAAGAAGGCTGAATTACTTGGGCTGAAACCTAGGTAAAGGTCGGTTTCATTACCACAGTCGAGGCTGATAGCATGTTAAATGGCCGGAACCGGTAACGAAAACTAAATAACTTCTCAATTTGCACGTTTCTTTGGCGAATTTATTTGTTAAATAATAGCCATCTTTGGTCCATGTCGATGGCCTTCCTTCCTGATCAGTACTACCCACGTCTTGTCACATTGTTGGCACCATTTCATTATGGCTGGACGCAACGTTGCATTTGGTCCGTCTTCAACCAGAATTTCACGGCGAACCTCTGCAAAATTTAGACGATCTGTGCACAAGAATTGTACCATCTAGCGTACTTCAACTTTGGACTCCGTTTCTAGCTGCCGCAACATCTCATTCGCCCGCTGTGGCGCACCTGTTATTACCCATACCTCAGCAGAAATGTCTCTGAAGGAAATCCGGAACTTGTACTCTCTTTGACAATGTACCACTCTTGCTGCTCAATGGTCTTAGTGTGGGACGATAGGTGCAACTTAGTTTCTGAAGTCTCTACGTAAAATAAATATTACTTGTAATTGTAATAATATAAGACTTTTCTTTTGAGTCATCAGTCTTCTGACTGGTTTGATGCGGCCAGCCACGAATTCCTCTCCTGCGTCAACCTCTTCATCTTGGAGTAGCAATTAAAATCTACATCCTCAGTTATTTGTTCAATGTATTCCAAACTCTACCTTCCTCTACAATTTTTACCCTCTACAACTCCTTCTAGTACAATGGAAGTTCTTCTGTTGTGTCTTAACTGATGTCCTACCATCCTGTCCCTTCTTCTTGTCAGTGTTTCCCATGGATTCCTTTTCTCATCAATTCTGCGGAGAACCTCCTCATTCCTTACGTTATCATTCCAGCTAATTTACAACATTCTTCTGTAGAACCATATTTCAAATGCATCGAGTCTCTTCTTTCCCGTTTTTTCCCACCGTACATGTTTCGCTACCATATAATGCTGTGCTCCAAACGTACATTCTCAGAAATTAAGACCTATCTTTGATACTAGTAGTCTTCACTTGGCCAGGAATGCCCTTTTTCGCTAGTGCTAGCCTACTATTGATCTCCTCCTTGTTCCGTCCGTCATTGGTTATTATGCTGCCTAGGTAGTAGAATTCCTTAACTTCATTCACTTCGTGACCGTCAGTCCTGATGTTAAGTTTTTACTACTTCTGATTACTTTCATCTTTCTTAGATTTTCACCTTGAATTTTAATTCCACTCTTGAACCTTTCTTTTATTTCCTTCATTGCTTCTTCGATGTATAGGTTGAACAACAGGGGCGAAAGACTACATCCCTGTCTTACACTCTTTTCAAATAGTGCACTTTATATTAGTTCTTCCACTTTTATTATTCCTTCTTCCTTCTTGTGCATACTTTCCTACTGCTTAGCCCTCCTTTCTCAGAATTTCGAACACGTCGCATCATTTTACACTGTCGAACTCTTTTTTCAGGTTGACAAATCCTATGAACGTGTCTTGATTTATTATCAACCGCAATATCAAAATTGCCTCTCTGTTGCCTTTCCGTTTCCTAAAGCCAAACTGATCGCCGTCTAACGCATCCGCAAGTCTCTTTTCCATTCTTCTGTATATTATTCTTGTCAAAAATTTGGACGATGAGCTGTTAAGCTGTTTGTGCAATAGTTCTCGCACTTGTCAGCTCTTTCAGTCATCGGAACTGTGTGGATGATTTTTTGCCGAAAGTCAGATAGTATATCGCCAGTCTCTTACATTCTACACACCAATGTGAATAATCGTTTTGTTGCCTCTTCTCCTAATAACTTTAGAAATTCTGATGTCTTATCTGGTCTTAGGTCTACCAAAGCTCTTTTAAATTCTGGTCCTAATACTCGATTTCATATCTCTTCTACATCGACTCTTGCTTCTTCTTCTATCTCGTCATCAGACAACTTCTCCCCTAGTAGAGGTCTTCAGTGTATTCTTTCCACCTATCCGCTCTCTACTGTGCATTTAACAGTGGTATTCCCATTGCACTCTCAATGTTACTGCTCTTGCTTTTAGTTTCTGCAAAGATTCTTTTGACTTTCCTTTATGCTGAGTCAGTCTTTCCGACTATCATTTCGTTTTCGATTTCTTGCATTCTTCATGCAGCCATTTGGCCTAAACTTCCCTGCACTTCCTATTTATTTCATTCCTAAATAACTTGTATTTCTGTATTCCTGAATTTCCGTGAACATTTTTGTACTTTCTTCTTTCATCCATCAACTGTAGTATTTCTTCTGTTACTTACGGTTTCTTCGCAGTTACTCTCTTTGTATCGATGATTTTCTTTTCGTAATATAAAATAGCTCTCTCAGGTTGAATTTGCCTATCAGGTTTTCCAACAATGACAGGCTTCTAGTCTGATCTTTCAGCTAGACCACCCGGTAATCGGATTTTTGTAGCTTTTTACATTTATGGTACATTATCAAAAGCAGTTCGATGCAACTCTCAAAACTTCTCGAGAATTTCGATATTGAAATTTTCTAAGGAAGTTTAATTTCCTACAGTTAAGGCAGTTTTTCACGACAGGTCATGTGGTTAAATCGGTGCTTCGAAACTCGCTTTAGTCTTTTTTCGTTTTTTTCTCGTGCAATTCAAACCTACATCATATAAATATAAAACTCATGAAAAATATACCAATAACACACATCTGATCATTATTTTTCTAATTATATACCAGACACCAAATTCTCATTAACTGATATTCTGTAAAAGACTGTTTAAAAATTTTAACAATCTTTATTGACAATATTTAATTAAATATCGATAATTAAGAATTGATATTTGCAATGAAAACTGGAATTCTCCGTGCCATATGTAATTAGAAACAGAAGACGTGCATTTTTCATAAAAATTATGATTAGCTATGTGTTAATTAACATATATCTGATGAATTGTAAATTTAAATAGTGTAGGTATTCAAACCGAACGAAAACGACTTAAGCTGAAATTCACCGAAAATGTCAATTTTCAGTTTTATTTTTTATTTGTTAGTTGAACTCATGTACAATAAGTTTCCAAAATTTCAAAGATGAAATCGCATGCGAAGTACTTGAAAAATAATTAAATGTGTGACGGTCCTTCCTGGCACGCCCACTTTTTGAAGCAAAATATCAGTACAAGTTCAGTTAACAACGATTCCGCGCATTTCTTTCAAGTAAACTTGCACGGGATAATCTAGACGAGAACAGGCTGTAGATTGAGGAAACTTGCCCCTGATATGGAGGCCAAAAGCTTGGAAAATGGAAAGGGCTTTGGTGGACATGACACACTCATAAAGAAGATGACAGGCACTCTACTAGTGTATTATGGCAACGGTATCAGACAGAAGCTATCCAGTGTAAGTGACATGAAAAGTGCAGTGTGGGCAATATATTTCCACATGGTGTCAACAGACGAACAACCCATTCATCATTTGTGTCTCATTAGCCGGTGCAGTATGGGTTATATATTTCCACATAGTGTCAACAGTCGAACATCTCATTCATCATCTGTGCCTCATTAGCAGGCTCAGAGAGATAGCAACCAGTACATTCACGAGGGGGGACTTCCAAATTGTACCTCAGATGTTGTCAAGCCCACATACAGGTTTCTGCTGATCCTGAACTTCTGAAAAAGTGTGTTCATGGAAAAACCCAGAATCAAAACGTGTTTCTAAATTCACTCTTATGGAAACAATACCCAGAAAACACATTTTCGTCTGCTTCAGTTGTCAGAATTAGAACTTGTGATGCAGTTCTTGTACTTAATGATGGTAACGTACGGAGGATGAAGGGCCTTAAGAGGGCTTTAAGAATGGGCTTTAAGACAGGAAAATTCACTCAAGACATCGTGAGAAAAATAGATTTACAGCGCGTTGAAGACCTGCAAATGGAAAGAAATCGGAAAACAAGAAACCAAAAGTGAAGCCTTCAGGGAGAAAGAGGACCATGAGTACAAATCTGGGGCCTTCTGAAGAGGTGACGTAAGAAAAAACGTTAGGTTGAACTTTAAATTGCATTGCCTGAAAATTATGCTTTTTGAAGCTTATGTATGTTTTCAGAATCTATAAAGGATATAACTATGAAATTTTTTACGCTTATTTCTATAAATTCAGTATATTTGTCTTAAGAATAAATTTTGAATTTTTGTTTTTAAGCTGAGGTATGGGAAAAAGTACTTGGAATTTTCTATGAATTTTATATTATGCTTACAGAATTACAATTAAAAAATTATGAAAATTCTCCTATTCAATATATTAAAGAAAACCTCATGAGAAGAGCTTACTATATCCAAAGAGATTAAACAGAGAAAATTTTGTAGAAATCTCTTGAATAGTTTCTGAGGAAAGGGTACATATTTTTTTGAAAATGAAGTTTTTAAATTCAATAAAAAGTTAAATATATGTAATCCAGGGAACTTAAGAGCAAATGTGTTAGTTTCACGAAAAGCATGGTGCAAAACTTCATTGTTATATCTTTAAAATTGTGGAATTAGTGCATCTTTTACATAGTGTATGTTTTTCATGAACGTCTCCCCTTAAACTACAATCCAACCAGCGACCTATTGATTATCCGATTACCACTCTCCAACGCCAGCGATTGAGCCACGCGGTTAATCGTGAAAGTCTTAACTTTAAGGAGTTTAAGTTCCTCGGTAAACATCAAAGCCTATTTTCTCGAGATTTTTTGGGAGTTGGATCGAACTGTTTTGACGGATTGTTCTAAACTTCTTGCAACATAAATATAAAAAATCAGATTGCCGGGTGCTATCGTTGTTATTGACTCTTGCCCTGCTGTTTCTTTGTCTGCCGCGTGAAAGGGTCGAAGGTTTCCATGTTTGTACTCTTCAGAAGTACTCCGCAACATTCGATAACTTTTGGAAAAAGAATGTGCGTCCAAATATAGCAGAATCGTTACATGTCGATCTCGGAGAAGCACTCTCGAGAAATTCCAAGAGCCCAGTTCCAGTACAAGTTAAGAAACATGTTACGTCTCCCACGATACACCTCGGGTAACAATTAGGGAACTCGAGCTTGTACATACAAGTCCCGTTAACCTTCCTTTCTTCCGGGATGATTTTTGTATACTGTTTACCATCGGCGACACTTCGTACGATTCTTTACAGAGCTGCATATGAAAAGTAAGGAACAACGACGAGGACTCACCAACGCTCCTGTGATTGCTTTTTCTTTTGTTTCTATCCTGCGAGTCGTACTAGAGTCGCCTGTTAGAGCGCCACGAGAAAGTTGGTTTCTCCCAAGCGCTAGTTTGGCTTCTAGCTGCAAGGTCAGTGCCCGCAGCAAGTGATGGAGCCGCCACTCGGTCATTCTGCCACTACCTGAGGCAGCAAAAACTTTCCTCGCGCTCTGGCTCACAGGGAACTCATATACACTGTGCACATAAAGCACAGCCAAGCCGATGGCGAGCTTCAACTTTCGTGGTTGAAGTTCACACATAGCAGTCCTTAAAAAAGAAGTCTACAACGGTACTCTGAGAATTTTTAACTATATAACAGACGGTACATTTTATTGTCCCTATTAAGGCTCTTTTCCTGTCCATTCAGGTACTGAATACGCGAGCAATGATGACTCGTACGTCGAAGAGCTAGTGTAACTTTATCTTCACGCCCTTGTTGTCGATCTGTAGGGGGGAGGGAGGAGGGGGGGGGGGCGAAAAATACTTTCTGCCTTCGGAACCGGTTCTTGAAGAAGAAAGCTTTCGTGGAACACACGTCTTCTTTAAATTGACTGCAAGCTGATTTTTTACAGTATTTCTTATAGTTTCCCACTATTCTGAAAACCCTGTGACTATACGCTCGATGCGCTCTCATCTGATTCATACATTCCACAGATTCCATAATCTCTTGTGTAGACAAACTACAGTTTCCCAGCATTAATCAAAGTCTGTCTTATTCTGCTTCAAATCATCGTCATCATCTTCAGCTATTTGACATCCACAGATATCCACCTGGCCTCATCCATTCAGTATTGTCTTTAGCCACAAGTATTCATATAGCTCGGCTTGTTTTGTAATGTAATCTACCGACCCTCCGTAAGAACGTATTCCGAATCTTTTCTTATCTCGTGATATTCAGCAAAGAACTTTCTCGTTCCATGTATCATCCATTCACCTGGCTACACACAACAGCACACCTCAGTTTCATTTCAGTCATAATTACGCCTTCCGCGCCGGTCTGTTCGCTGGTCTGTTCGTTCGTCTTGCTGTGCCTTCTCGTAATCCACAACATGCACCTGCCCATTGCTTGCTGAACAAACGTTTGAACGGTATTCGCGTGCAAAGTGCATGTTTCACTCCCATAAATCAGAACTTTTAGTAAACATTGGTTGCAGTCTTTCTGTTCCGAACACAACGTAACTTTAATTTTTAAAACCGTGTTTGGTTTACCAAAACTACTGCCTGCCAATTTTTACTCTTCTATTTCTTGTCCACTCTGTCCTTGTCTTCAGCTGCACTAAATAGAAAGACTCGTCAACTAGTTCTGTGACTTCTTTGATAATTTGTATAATTTCGTTGGCAATGTAGAATGTTTCTACTTATTATTAATCACCTGATTTAATGTGATACCAGGAAACCCCCCATTCTGTAAACAATCCAATTTTCATGTATAAAACAGCTTAAAACATCTGATTACTTTACAAATGAATTAACGTGTTGAATATTTGACGTTAAGTATTTAAGAGAGAAAAAGTATAGAAAAGATTTGAAATTATGCTTAAAGTTTCTTGGAAGCCGGTAAGTGGTCTTATTATGAAACACTGGATGAATATAATCTTGGTCATTTGTGGCCCATTTTAAACAAAAGCTAGTTTTACACGTATCTCGGGTCTTATGACGTCATGTGTCCTGAAATATGTTTCTTATAGTGGTATAGTTGTGCATTCACATTCAATGGTGTGTGTGGACATTGTCTAAAAATTGTGATGCGGATAGAATTACTAGTAAGGCCGTAATAAATTAAAACGTCACGCCTGATGATGAAGTTCTACCCTGCTCCATTTTAAGTAAAAGCTAGTTTTTCACGTATCTCATGAACTATCTTTCGTACAATGATACGATTTTTCATGTATGTTCAGTGGTATATGTGGATACCGTGTGCAAAATGTATTGAAAATGGTGTTAGTAGTAAAGAAGTAATAAATTAAAACTTCATGTCTGATGATAAAGTTTTACTGTAAGAACACCGAAAATGTAGTAAGCGATAAATGTTTTTCCTTTCATCATTCCGTTGGGATTGTCAGCGAGAAAAAGTTTCATAAAGGTTTGAAATTATGTTTCAAGTTTGCTGTAATTCACTGAGTGCTCTCATTCTTAGATACTGGATGAATATGATCTGGGTAACAGTGAGCTACACTGTCTCCAGACATGCTCACAGATTCTAGCTGTAGTACTTGCCTTTAACAGAAAGTTATACATCTTACTGCGTAGATTATAACAGAATTTAAAGTTTTAAATTTGTTCAATAGTTGCACGAAATACTGAAAATCAAATTTTTGTTGCCCCTGTAACTGAGACTATGAAGCACGAACCGGTTTAGTTTGTTATAACTGTGACTCTTCAATACTGTAGCAAAATGTTGTGACATTATTAGGTTTCGTGTAGTGCACAGTTTCACATTCCTATGTATTAAGAGCATGTTGACAGTCTCTACAGTAGCTGATGTTTTGTCAAGATCTAACTGGATATTAAGTTAGCACAACTTTTGTGGACTAAAACCTCCTCGTAGATAACCACATCGTCTACGAGACGTTCGAGATTTCAAATAATGGTTCAAATGGCTCTGAGCACTATGGGACTCAACATCTTAGGTCATAAGTCCCCTAGAACTTAGAACTACTTAAACCTAACTAACCTAAAGACATCACACACATCCATGCCCGAGGCAGGATTCGAACCTGCGACCGTAGCAGTCGCGCGGTTCCGGACTGCGCGCCTAGCACCGCTAGACCACCGCGGCCGGCGATTTCAAATAATGCTAAGTCATATAAGACACAATATGAGTAACAGTGGTCCAGGAACACACCCCGCAGGGCACACCCGATGTTAAATTTGTGTCGTTACGTGTCACTCTATCCGAGACAAAATGAAGCGTTCTGCCTGTCACGTAATTTCCTGCTGAACCACCAACCTTATTACATTTCCCATAAGGAATTTATTTCCTTTATATGATGTGACACTGAACGAAGAGTTACTTTTGAAAATATAAAACCGCAGGCTCCACGTAATTACCGCTGTCCGTGGTGCTGTAGCCAGCGAGACAGACAGCACTGCCCACTCGCTCCCACAACCGGTGGCGCAGAGCGTCAGATACACACCCTCCTCCGTAGCTTCGCGTCAGGAGAGGTCACCGTGTGGTCTCTGGTGCGAGATAAAACTGCCCGCACAGCGGCCGCAAGCTAATGTCGTACTCAGTCAACATGCTAACAATATATGCACCGACTACTCTCGTCTTGAAAATGGTTCAAATGGCTCTGAGCACTATGAGACTTAACATCTGAGGTCATCAGTCCCCTAGACTTACAACTACTTAAACCTAACTAACCTAAGGACATCACACACATCCATGCCCGAGGCAGGATTCGAACCTGCGACCGTAGCTGTCTACTCTCGTCTTGACCACCGGCCGCTGCAAGCTTGGACTATGTTTCACTATGGCTGGATTTCTCGTATCAGTGCACCCCGACTTGGGTGTTACTTACAGACTTGCAATATTCCACAGTGGTCCTTCTTTGCATAAATGCATCCATCCAGATGTTTGTGTTGGACGCTGAACTATCAACGCGTATCTGACTTGTAACTAGCGTTTTTGTCCAAATAAAGGGAACAGAAGCACTTAAGATAATATGTGTGATGATCGCAAGTTGGGTTTTACTCACTGAGTATTTCCGGAGTCCATGCTGGTTTCCAAGGACAGACTAATCTCGGTCTGGGTAGATATTTTGTTTGAACTCGTAGTGTATACTACAATTGTGCTGCACATAGGAGTCATTGACTTACAACGGCAGTTATGTTTGTAATATGAATAGGACTAATACGGTAAAAATAAAATACACAAGAGTTTACAAAAGCTTGGATGTATCATCAGATCACTTTTTAGTGAGACGTGATATAGCTGGAATTACTTCCACTTACTTGTGCCAGGCTTCTCCTGTTTCCCTTCTTATCCGGCCTCCCTCGGCCAACTCTTGGTTTCTTCGACCCCAACGGTATTAGGTTTCCGAGGCCCAAGGGCGTCTTTCACTTTCCTCTCTAGTATCTATTATCTACCCTTCGACCCAGCGGCGAAGCGAGCGGAAGAAGAATCTTATATCCCAGGTTCTCAACGATCGTGGAGGCGGAAGAGGTCATGCCAGAGGAACTGGCTGTAAAGGCGCCGCTAAGCCATCATTGAGCTCGCGGCAGTTCGTTGCAGTTCTGGTACCTGAAGTCACATGTCACATGCCGTAATGTATTGTTCCAGAATAATAGTGTCTGGGTCACTTCCTCGCAAGTCTGTAATCCACCTTAAACAAATTCACGCAAATGGCAATTTCTCCTGTCATTTTCTCTAAAGACCAATGGCGATGGGATAAGGACGATGGTAGCAGGCTCCGAGTGAGGCTGGAAGCTACTAGTCTGGGCCTGCACATTGGCGGCAGGTGTATGATGGTCGCCTTCCTGAGAACCCGTGTGACTACTCGGGAATCCGGTCCTGCATCTGCGACTGGGCAGGAATATTTAGGATGACCGCTGCCCACCCTGAATGGGGAAGGCCCTAGAAAATGTGGGCTAAACATCGGAAGTCACACTTGAACCGGGCTGGGAATTCGCACCCAGTAGGTCACTCCTTATAGTGCGGACGTAAACAAAAGAAGAATGAAATGATTATGACAATAGGGACATGGAGTGTCAGGACCCTCCTGGACGTGAACAATTACAGGCCAGAGAGAAGAACCGCTCTTATAACCCAAGAACTAGGCCGGCTAGACATAGACATAGCTGTCTTGAGACAAGACTCTCAGGTGAGGGACACATTAGTGAGGTACGTTCAGGGTACACCATCTTCTGGAAGGGAAAGGATGCAGGAGAACCACGCATCCATGGTGCAGGATTTGCCGTAAAAACGAAAATAGTGAAAGATCTTCGACTTACACCTGTCTCAATTAATGAAAGACTGATGACTCTTTGAGTACCCATTGGTTCAGACAGTTTCATTATCTTCGTCTCCGCATATGCTCCTATTTTAGACAGTGATGAAGACACAATGAATCAGTTCTACCACCAACTGAACAGTACTCTCTCTGAGAAACCCATTAAAGATAAATTGATTTTACTTGGTGATTTCAATGCCAGAGTGGGAAGGGACAACCGTTTTTGGAGAGACGTCATGGGTAAACAAGGGGTCGGAAACTGCAGTGCAAATGGGTTGTTACTTCTTGGTCTATGTGCTGAGCACGAGCTTTTCATCTCCAATACCCAATTCCGCTTGCCTAACCGCTATAAGACCACATGGATGCACCCACGCTCCAAACATTGGCATCTTATAGACTACGTTATTACTCGACAGCGTGACAAGAAAGACATTCTCATCACAAAAGCAGCACTAAACATCGATGAGTGCTGGACTGACCATAGACTTTTAGTCAGCCGTTTGAGAGTACCAAAGTATCGCAAGCCACGATCCCACTTTTAAAACCCACCACGCAAAACATTCAACATAAGCAACCTGAACAACAAAAACGTTCGCTCACACTTCCAAGACATGCTGTCTGAACAACTTAACAAAGCTCCAGCAACCACAGATGATGTCGAACAAGAATGGACCACATTAAAGAACATCATCAAAGAAACTGCTGAGAATGTTGTTGGTTTCAGTGCACGGAAAAGAAGTGACTGGTTTGATGACAACCATGGAGAAATCCAAGCCATCATCAATGCAAATCGGGATGCTTACCTATCCCTTGCTCAAGATCCGTCCTGCGCAGAAAAGAAAGCACACTTTCAAGAACTCAGGCAGAAATGTCAAAGTGAATTACGAGCAATCAAGAACGGTGGCAACAGAAAGCCACAGAACTCCAAAACCTTTCCGATGCAAGGAACCTGCGTGGCTTCTACGCTGGTATTAAAGAGCTGTATGGACCTATCCGCTCCTCATCAGGAACACTGAAAGCTGCTGACAACTCCAACATTCTTACTGAAAGTCAGGACATCTTAAATCGCTAGAAAGAGCACTTCAGCTCACTGTTAAACCGCCCTTCTACTGCCGCTGGAGATTTTCTCAAAAATGTCCCACAGCACACTCCACAACCCTGGATGGCTTATCCGCCAACTGTTCAAGAATTCTGAAAGGCACTCAAGAGTGTGAAACCTGGGAAGGCTCCTGTGCCTGACAGCATCCCGATGGAGATTATTGAGGGTGGCGGCTTGCCTCTAAAAACTAGACTCTTCTCACTCATTCAATTAATGTGGGAAACCCGCAAGGTACCAGCTGACTTGAAGAATTCCACAATCGTCACCATCTTCAAGAAGGGCGACAGAAGCGTCTGTGGTAACTACCAGGGAACATCTCTACTCTCTGTCAGTGGCAAAATCTTTGCAAGAATCCTTTTAAATCGCCTCCAGACACTTTCAGAGACTATACTAGCTGAGTCTCAATACGGGTTTCGACCTTCAAGAGGGACAATTGACATGGTTTTCTGTGCACGACAACTACAGGAGAAGTGCAGAGAACAGCAAAAGCCTTTACTACTTGTTTTCTATGATCTAGAAAAGGCCTTTGATACAGTTCCCAGAGAAGCCATGTGGATGGTCTTAAAACGCTTCGGCTGCCCTGAACATTTTGTTGACTTGATTGAAGCTCTCCACGATGATATGACTGGACAGGTCCTCTGCCAGAATGAAACAACTGGTGAATTCCCAATAACAAATGGGCTTAAACAAGAATGCGTTCTTGCACCAACATTATTTGCATTGTATCTGACAGCTATGCTTTACGAGACATCCGTAACCAATGCAGGAATAGAACAAAAGCACAGGTTCGATGGAGGATTATTCAACCAGTCCAGACTATATTCAAAAAGGTTCACCAGTACCACTCGTGTGACAGAGCTGCAGTATGCTGATGACAATGCTTCTCCAACTCATTCACCTGCAGAGTTGCAGCTGTCAGTTGATTCCGTCAGCAGGGCGTACGAACGATTTGGTCTCTCTATCAATATTCCAAAGACAAAGGTGATGATGCAGCCAACTCCTGGCTCCTCCGTTCCTGATTTCAGCATATCCATCTATGATACACCCTTGGAACAAGTGGACCATTTCCTCTACCTAGGAAGCATACTGTCACCTAACTGCTCATCTGGATAAGATGTGGAGAATAGATTACGTGCTGCCCATATAGCATTTGGACGTCTTACAAAGCGTGTCTTCCTGAATGAAGACCTAACACTGTACACCAAACTGATGGTGTACAAAGCTGTAGCACTGTGGGACATAACTTCTGAGGTCATCAGTCCCCTAGAACTTAGAACTACTTAAACCTAACTAACCTAAGGACATCACACACATCCATGCCCAAGGCAGGATTCGAACCTGCGACCGTAGCGATCACGCGGTTCAAGACTGTAGTGCCTAGAACCGCTCGGCCACTCCGGCCGACAAACCCTACAACGTCACAAGATTATGCAATTGCCCACAGCATTGGAGCCAGAAGGTTCATGATTCGAGTCCCAACATGTTTAATTTTCTCAAAATTCAACTCATTTCCAAGATTTTCAGGTGACACAGCGCAGGTCGACTATTGCAATAACACTAACGTGTCTACGTCAGTGCCACCAGCGCTCAGTCCTCTAGCTGGAAGGTTCAGTGTTCGAGTCCCGTCACGTTAAATTTTCTTGAAATTCGTTTATTTTCAACGAATTTCTATCTAGTTAATATCTAAACAGTTTCGACACACTTGAGACATCCCACTCCCACCGCCGTCGCACTACACCCTCCTCTCTTCCCCCCTTCATGGCTCCCGCACCCACTGCCATATGTCACTGGTACATGGACTTCACGCCGCCATGGCCGGTACCACCCCACTCCCTCCACGACGCCACCGGGGTTTCAGGCTCCACCATAAACAATTACACACCCCCTATGACGTCATCCAAGATGTCATCATGTTTAATTATCAATTTAGCTAGCGCTACACATCACCGCCACTATAAACAATATTGCATTCACACGTAGTGACAAGTACGTGTAAACAATTACAGTTTACTTAATGGAGCTTGAGACGAACCATCACCCGCACATAGCAGCGAAATTTAACGTCTCTACAATAGGAGATGTGTAGGAGTTTCCCAAAACTTGTCACTGTTGACGATTCCCTGAATAAAGTTGCTTTAGGCGTTTGGACAAATTAAATCGCTAATTTTATTCAATTCTGACTAATACTCTAACTCAGAGCATTGTTATACACTACTGGCCATTAAAATTGCTACACCAAGAAGAAATGCAGATGATAAACGGGTATTCATTGGACAAATATATTATACTAGAACTGACATGTGATTACATTTTCACGCAATTTGGGTGCATAGATCCTGAGAAATCAGTTCCCAGAACAACCACCTCTGGCCGTAACAACGGCCTTGATACGTCTCGGCATTGGGTCAAACAGAGCTTGGATGGCGTGTACAGGTACAGCTGCCCATGCAGCTTCAACACGATGCCACAGTTCATCAAGAGTATTGACTGGTGTATTGTGACGAGCCAGTTGCACGGCCACCATTGACCAGACATTTTCAATTGGTGAGAGAACTGGAGAATGTGCTGGCCAGGGCAGCAGTCGAACATTTTCTGTATCCAGAAAGGCCCATACAGGACCTGCAACATGCGGTCGTGCATTATCCTGCTGAAATGTAGGGTTTCGCAGGGATCGAATGAATGGTAGAGCCACGGGTCGTAACACATCTGAAATGTAACGTCCACTGTTCAAAGTGCCGTCAATGCGAACAAGAGGTGACCGAGACGTGTAACCAATGACACCCCATACCATCACGCTGGGTGATACGCAAGTATGGCGATGACGAATAAGCGCTTCCAATGTGCGTTAACCGTGATATCGCCAAATACGAATGCGACCATCATGATGCTGTACACAGAACCTGGATTCATCCGAAAAAATGACATTTTGCCATTCGTGCACCCAGGTTCGCCGTTGAGTACACCATCGCAGGCGCTCCTGTCTGTGATGCAGCGTCAAGGGTAAACGCAGCAATGGTCTCCGAACTGATAGTCCATGCTGCTGCAAACGTCGTCGAACTGTTCGTGCAGATGGTTGTTGTCTTTCAAACGTCCCCAGCTGTTGACTCAGGGATCGAGACATGGCTGCACGATCCGTTACAGCCATGCGGATAAGATTCCTGTCATCTCAACTGCTAGTGATACGAGGCCGTTGGGATCCAGCACGGCGTTCCTTATTACCCTCCTGTACCCACCGATTCCATATTCTGCTAACAGTCATTGGATCTCGACCAACGCGAGCAGCAATGTCGCGATACCATAAACTGCAATTGCGATAGACTACAATCCGACCTTTATCAAAGTCGGAAACGTGATGGTACGCATTTCTCCTCCCTACACGAGGCATCATAACAACGTTTCACCTGGAAACGTGGGTCAACTGATGTTTGTGTATGAGAAATCGGTTGGAAACTTTCCTCGTGTCAGCACGTTGTAGGTGTCGCCACCGGCGCCAACCTTGTGTGAATGCTCTGAAAAGCTAATCATTTGCATATCACAGCATCTTCTTCCTGTTGGTTAAATTTCGCGTCTGTAGCACGTCATCTTCGTGGTGTAGCAATTTTAATGGCCAGTAGTGTAATAACGAAGACGTAGAAAGAAATACTTACCAACAGACTGTCTGTCTGTCTTCTTGAATGATGTACGAAATCAAGAAATAATCCACAGCAAATGTCATCCCATGTTATATCATATCATGTTTCGATCCTTGTATTCATTGGTGTTTATGTCAAAATACAAGCCCTTTTTTCTACCTCTTTTATTAAAATTTCTGTCAGTTTTCTCTAATCCACAGGACTCATTGTGGAAGAAAGCTGTAGACACAAACACTGTGTGCTTACAGCTGGCTGCTCTGTTCCCTGGCCACTCTTCACACACGTGCCGCATCGTGCATGTGAACCGCACAGTTGATTTTCGCTGCCACGTGGTTTGCGTCTCGTTACTATGGCCCCGATGTGGCTGGCAAGAGGCGAAATTCCGCAGCCGCAGGCGGTCCGCCCCGTGTGGACTGCTGCATCTGCCCCTGTATCACAGCAGTGCGCCCATTAATTGTGCTCCTGCTGTTCTGCAAACATTCCGACTGTGTGAACCTAGCCTGATGTTGGGGACACACGAGCGGAATGCTTCCACAACGGATGTACGACGGTTGCTAATGGTTATTCCAAGTGTAGTTGCTCTTTCAAAGAGCTGTCCGTACGAACAAACGAGTTGCGTCTTTACCTGTGGTTACTCGTTCAAGTACTTGGGCCATGCACGGCTCTGTTTGAAAAGAATAGCTCGATGTAGTCATAGGGTCCAGCCGCGCACGTCTGCTTTCGTGCCCCACATCTGATTCATTGCAAATAACCTGAAGCAGTCAAATAGTCTGTGCGTTGGCTAGAATTGCGAGTTAGAAAAATACAGTGAAATACTAAATAAAAGTTAAATGAATAATTTAATTTAAATATCTTCAACATTTCGCGGCCCTGTCAGCAACTGTATAAATATTAATTTTACTTTTTAATAATAAACAGCCTCAGTTGCACCGTTTACCTAGAAATTTACCTAGGTTTCAGTTGGGATAACCCAACCTTCTTCAGAATAACAGTAACTACCGTTTGTCCATAGTGGACATCGTCAAGCTGTCCCAACTGAAACCTAAGTAAATTTCTAGATAAACAGTGCAACTGAGGCTGTTGATTATTAAAATTAAAATTTAAAAAAAAATGAATAATTTAATAGCAAGGGTCGTATGCTAACGTCTGTAATTGATGTAGACGACAGAGAGTTATGTTAAATAATTTTTATTCAACAAAGGACATTTCAAACGGGAAGTGATCCTACGATACTAAGCTACAATACAGACATAAAGTACTTATCAATGCAGTAAGATGCGTTGCGAGCGTTTCCAAAATGGTAGCAAAATCCCCAAACCAAATGCCGGCCGGAGTGGCCAAGCGGTTCTAGGCGCTGCAGTCTGGAACCGCGCTACCGCTACGGTCGCAGGTTCGACTCCTGCCTCGGGAATGGATGTGTGTTATGTCCTTAGGTTTAAGTAGTTCTAAGTTCTAGGGGACTGATGACCTCAGATATTAAGTCCCATAGTGCTCAGAGCCATTTGAACCATTTTTGAACCCCAAACCAAATACTCATCGACGATACGCGGAACTAAGACCATTCCATGATCAAAATATTGATATATTCAAAAGCTAGAAACAATTCAGAGTTCAACATGATATTTTACAAAACAACACACGTTTTTTACGAAGAACAGTAACTCATTAAATGTTTTAGTCCTGCGCTGGCGCCGGTCGGAGTGGCTGAGCGGTTCTGGGCTCTACAGTCTGGAGCCGCGCGACCGCTGCGGTCGCAGGTTCGAATCGTGCCTCGGGCATGGAAGTGTGTGATGTCCTTAGGTTAGTTAGGTTCCAGTAGTTCTAAGTTCTAGGGGACTGATGACCCCAGAAGTTCAGTCCCATAGTGCTCAGAGCCATTTGAACCGTTGGACCTACGCTGGAGCACATACAGACCTCTCGAAATATAAAGTTCTTTCAGAATTAAAGAATGGTAGCGGCCATTCACCGCCCAGAAACAGTCACCCACTCCATCAAAAACCGCGTGATACCAAAGGCAGGTCTGCCTCCCTCCAGAGCGAACATCCAAGTGTCCCCTTCAGGATCCAACTGAAAAGTGTCCTCAAAAGCTAAAGTTTTATAGCGGCTGTTCACCAACCAGAATCTATCACCTATATGTCCGAATGATGCACGTTACCACAGGCAGCACCAACGTAAGTGTCCAGAATCCCTCCCTTAAGCTCATCACTCAGAAAGTTCCAGTCACCGCTTGACTCCCGTAGTGTTCCTCCACTGTCTGCTTTTCCATTGGCTGCAGCCATCTCTGCTGAAAATTCATTGTTCTTAAGCTCTACAGACATGATTTGACTCAACATACCGAGTAGCGTGGCGCAGTGGTTAGCTCACAGGACACCCATTCGGAAGGATAACCGTTCAAACCCGCATCCGGCCATTCGGATTTAGCTTTTCCGTGGTTTTCCTAAATCGCTCCAGGCAAATGCCAGGACATTTCCTTCGAATGGGCACAGCCGCATTCCTTCGCCATCCTTGACGCAACCTGAGCTGGTGCTCCATCTCTAATGAACTCAATGTAGACAGGACATTAAACCGTATCTTCTTTCCTTTCTTCCCTCATCATGCCCTCAATGTAGACAGGACGTTAAACCCAATCTTCGTTCCTTCCTTCCCTCAACGGGGTAACTAACATATTACTTCATAATAATTACAAAAACGGATTGTTCTTAACTAAATAAGCTAGTACTCTTGTACAAGTGCACTCACATCAAATGACAAAGAACTGTCGTTAAATATTGTTTAAAGAATTAATTACTCCTGCTTGACAAAACCATCTTTTGGCACTCTTTACAATAGTGGCATCAGCTAACACATGAAACTGACCACTTTTAAATTAGAAGTTTTTAACAGCGCTTGCAATCAACATTTCAATAATGTTACTGGCAAAATGTTAAACTGTTCATTAAGTAAACGCGAAAGTATAATAAAATGTAAGATATTCATGCTGTATTCATTTGCTGTGTAACTGTGGATAATATGATATTCTCTCAAATATTTGCGTAATGAAAAGATGTAAAAGGTGACACAAGCCAATAAATAAAATAAATAAGTGGTTTTGTGTGATGATAGCTATTATGCAACGCTGTCATCAGATATATTGTCTGCTGAAACCTTGTGAACCATTTAGAAGCGTTAATTGAAAGCTTCATTGTGAAATTGTCACTACAAATTATAGATTTTTGTTGTTTTAAAGATATTGAAATTATTGTTGTGTCATTGGGTGTATCTACACTACTGGACATTAAAATTGCTACACCAACAAGAAATGCAGATGATAAACGGGTATTCATTGGACAAATATATTATACTAGAACTGACATGTGATTACATTTTCACGCACTTTTGGGTGCATAGATCCTGAGAAATCAATACCCACAACAACCACCTCTGGCCATAATAACGGCCTTGATACGCCTGGGCATTGAGTCAAACAGAGCTTGGATGGCGTGTACAGGAACAGCTGCCCATGCGGCTTCAACACGATACCACAGTTCATCAAGAGTAGTGACTGGCGTATTGTGACGAGCCAGTTGCTCGCCCACCATTGACCAGATGTTTTCAATTGGTGAGAGATCTGGAGAATGTGCTAGCCAGGACATTTTCTGTATCCTGAAAGACCTGTACAGGACCTGCAACATCCGGTCGTGCATTATCTTGCTGAAATGTAGGGTTTCGCAGGGATCGAATGAAGGGTAGAGCCACTGGTCGTAACACAAGTGAATTGTAGAGTCCACTGTTCAAAGTGCCGTCAATGCGAACAAGAGGTGACCGAGACGTGTAACCAATGGCACCGCATACCATCACGCCGGGTGATACGCCAGTATGGCGATGACGAATAACACGCTTCCAATGTGCGTTCACCGCGATGTCGCCAAACACGGATGCGACCGTTATGATGCTATAAACAGAACCTGGATTCATCCGAAAAAATGACGTTTTGCCATTTGTGCACCCAGATTCGTCGTTGAGTACACCATCGCAGGCGCTCCTGTCTGTGATGCAGCGTCAAGGGTAACCGCAGCCATGGTCTCCGAGCTGAGAGTCCACGCTGCTGCAAACGTCGAACTGTTCGTGCAGATGGTTATTGTCTTGCAAACGTCCCCATCTGTTGACTCAGGGATCGAGACGTGGCTGCACGATCCGTTACAGCCATGAGGATAAGATGCCTGTCATGTCGACTGTTAGTGATACGAGGCCGTTGGGATCCAGCACGGCGTTCCGTATTACCCTCCTGAACCCAGCGATTCCATATTCTGCTAACAGTCACTGGATCTCGACCAACGCGAGCAGCAATGTCGCGATACGATAAACCGCAATCGCGATAGGCTACAAACCGACCTCTATCAAAGTCGGAAACGTGATGGTAGGCATTTCTCCTCCCTACACGAGGCATCACAACAACGTTTCACCAGGCAACGCCGGTCAACTGCTGTTTGTGTATGAGAAATCTGTTGGAAACTTTCCTCATGTCAGCACGTTGTAGGTGTCGCCACCCGCGCCAACCTTGTGTGAATGCTCTGAAAAGCTAATCATTTGCGTATCACAGCGTCTTCTTCCTGTCGGTAAAATTTCGCGTCTGTAGCACGTCATCTTCGTGGTGTAGCAATTTTAATGGGCAGTAGTGTAATTTTTCTGGGGTCGCCGATGTATTCAGATTTGCATCAATATTTGACTCTAAATTATTATAAACTCTCGAAGAGCTGTAAGAAGCCATCTTTCAACTTGTCTGACACGACATTTCTTGGAGTACTGTCTGTATTCCTAAGCGTTAAAATTCCCTGCACTGGGATTTTTTCCTTTCCGGCCAAGTGTTCCTTGTGTCTGCACCTGGACTCATCTAGCAGACCAGTCCCCTAGCCGGACGTGCTACGGCGTGCCCTGAGCCCTTGGGACCGCTGGTGTTCAGCTGTACAAGCTTACCTCGAACCAGTACTGGGCAGCCGATTACCTCTCCCAAATATGCATAAGGTTGCAGATGGAACGTGGAATGACAAATATCGACTCATCTACTTTGACTCTAAAAAAAATGGTTTTATGTAAATGAAGAAATGCTGCATCCAACTCTGTATTATTTGTTCAGTACAAGCTCATGTAAAGAATTAGAAACCGTTGTTTTTGGATACGTACGTGTTCTCCACTAAGGAATCTCCTTCAGTTGGATTTCAGGAAATTCTAAAATAAAAAAATATTATTTCAAATCTTATAGGTTCACATTGCACCTTGATTATGAACCGCCTCTCTTTCATTGTTGCTCATAGTCGGTAGCCAGTTTACAGTTGGTCCGTTTTAGTCATACATTGCTCCATTGCTTAAGTCATACATTGCTAACATACTGAAACTGTTTTTAAAGCTGTAAGGAGAGGTAGTGTTGAGTAAATAGGTGATATGCATCTGTGTTAGCCACAGTGAGCTATGACACACCACACCAGAAGCTACTGCCATACACTACACTGAGTTGTCCCTCATTTTTCTCTTTCGAATTTAGTTCATGTAGCTGCTTACAGTAACACTTACAGTTAATACTGCATTAGGAGTTAATTTCATTTTATAACTAGAGACAGACAATCACAGATCCAGTGGCAGGAACTGTTACACACTGTATGTATAATTTTTCATACTTGCACTAACAGTTTCATTCAGAAAAGATCCAATAAATGATACTGTTAACGAAATTTAGTAAGAAATAGAAGTAAAGGTGACCTGACAATACTTTACGTTGTGACTAAACGACGAGAGAAATTAAAGAAAAGTGGAATTTTTTATGTCATACATATTCAGAGGAGAAAAAGCATCTGGGCTGTCGAAACACGTAGAATAACTTGCGGAGCATCTACAGAAGAATTAAACGATTTCTTCTCAACAGCTGTAAACTGCCACGCAGCGACAAATTACCAGCCCCAAGATATCAATCTCTCGAGAGACAAGTTTTTCCTAAAACATGCCACTACCGGCACAGTACACAAGGCAATTATGAGAATCTCTTCCGAGGCAGTAGGAAATGATGGAGTGAGCATTGGCATGATTAAGAACGTCGTAGACACTATTATTCCAGTTATCAGAGACATCTTCAACCTGTCTCTTGTCAGTAGTACATATCCTACTGAGTGGAAGCAAAGTTTAATTCAGCCTATACCCAAGACTGGCAACCCAAAGTCGCCAGGTGACTACAGGCCGATCAGCATACTACCTGCAATATCTAAAGCCCTAGAATACATCGTCCATGAACAGCTGACGGATTACCTCAAAACTCATAACATCCATGACAAATATCAGTCAGGCTTTCGAAAGCACCATAGTACAGCAACTGCATTACTCAAAGTAACTGATGACATTAAATATGCTATGGACAGACGTGAAGCTACCATCCTAACACTGCTTGACTTTAGCAAGGCTTTTGGTGCAGTTGACTTTGATATATTACTAATTAAAATGAAACAGCTGAATTTCTCAAACAGCGCAATACACTGGTTCGACAGCTACCTCAAAAACAGAAGTCAACAAGTCATTTGTGGGTCGAAAAAGTCATCATGGAAAAACGTGCGCTCTGGAGTTCCCCAAGGCTCCGTCTGTGGTCCATTACTCTTCTCACTGTACATTAATGATATTTCTTCACTGATTCACTCCTGCAACTACCATCTATATGCCGACGACCTCCAACTGTACATAAGTGCAAGCCCCAAGAACATTGCTGACGCAGTAGCGAGTATGAACGCAGATCTTTGCTCTGTTTCTCGATGGGCACAGAACCTAGGTCTAAAGCTAAACCCCAAGAAATTCCAGGTCATATTTATATCTCATCCAAAGTTAATCAGCCGGTACTTTCACGAACCAGTCCCTCAAATACTCCTCAATGGTACCCAACTACCACAGCAAAAAACAGTAAAAGACCTTGGAATAATCTTGGATGAACACCTAAACTGGGAAGAACAAACAGTCACAGCTTGCCGGAAATCGCTCTCCTCCCTAAATGCAATTCAAAAATTTAGAAAAATATTTCCAAACCATGTTAAACAAAAATTAGTCCAAACACTAGTCTTGCCTAATCTTTACTACTGTGATGTAGTTCAACACGGCACAAATAGTGAAAATTCGAGATGCCTCGAGCTAGTGATGAATGCTTGCGTTAGATACGTGTGCAATATAGGGTTGTATGATCATTTCAGTCCTTCATACTCCCAGCTATGTTGGATACGCCCACATAAGGCACCCGATCTCCACACGATGTGCTTACTTAATCGATTTCTTAGCCACTGGTGCCCCCAATACTTATCTTCTCAATTTAAGCACCTATCATCATTCCACAACCGCAATACCAGATCGGATACGTCTAGCATCTTGGCTGTACCTTTACATAACACAAAATCTTTCTCTGTGTCATTCTCCATCTCAGCCATACGACTATGGAACCCGCTCCCCCGTGATCTGCGTCTTATCCGGAACCACTCAACATTCAAGAGGGAACTCAAGACTTACATATTAGGGACGGTATAACCACCATTGTTGTGCCCCTCTCATCCCTTTCTTTCTCCTCTCCATCACAGCTTCGAATTTTACCATTCTATTTCTCTTCCTCTAACCTATCTACCTCTTCTATATCTCTTTCACCCCATTCTATCGTCTTATGTCTCTGCTCGATAAGAATAACTCACAAGCTGCAAGAACATAACGAGAAAATTCCCAAATAGCAATAGGACTGACATTCATAAAAGAAAAAATGTTTACTTTCATATACATAGTCATTACTATTATTATTATTATTATTCTATTCTTGATTGTTATAATTATTTTTTGATTGTTTTAATTATCATTGTACTACTGTTGTAATCTCTATTTTCTTTTCTTTAACATTAATATTGCATAACACGTTATATGTCCTTAATGTTCTGTAGAAACTGTAATTCGTTCAATCTGAGTATGCCTGGTTAAGTGTAAGAGAGGGCCTGAAGGCCCTAATCTTTCCAGGTAAAACGGGTTCAGGGATTTTCTCTGCCTCGTGATGACTGGGTGTTGTGTGATGTCCTTAGGTTAGTTAGGTTTAAGTAGTTCTCAGTTCTCGGGGACTGATGATCATAGATGTTAAGTCCCATAGTGCTCAGAGCCAATTGAACCATTTTTTCCAGGTAAAATAAATGCATAAGTAAATAAATAAATAAATAACATGAGCAAAGAGTTTACTGCTACAATTTGTCACCAACGTAGATACCTTGCATACGAGATGTGATCAAAAAATATCGTGATTAATTTTATTAGAAACAAAGTGATAACTTCACATGGAATCTGATTTAATCTCCTTCAAAGGACTATCCTTAGCTGGCAATGCACTTATCCCAATGTTGAATCCATGTTTGGAAACATTTCTGGGAGGCTTCTTTGGAAAGGGCGTTCAGCTGTTCTGTCGTGGCCCTCTCAGTGTCAGGAATGTTGTCATAACGTTATCCTCTACGCACAGTTTTAATTTTTGGGAAGAGCCATAAATCGCGTGGTGCTAAATCTGATGAGTGAGGACAGACAGAAACAATTTAGTCGGCCAAAAACTCGCAAATCAAGAGCTAGGTGTGGGGCAGCGCGTTGTTGTGATGAAGAAGGTAACCATCGGTCCATTTCTCTGGTCTCTTTCTTCGTACATGGTTTTTCATACGTTGCAATATGCCGTTATAAATTTCGGCGCTTACTATTGTTCACCTTGGAACAAACTCTAATCGCACTATTCCCTCAGTATCGAAGAAAAGAATGAGCATGATTGTGATATTCGATTTTGACACACGTGACTTTTTAGGGCAAGGAGATTCACTGGTTTTCCTGTGGGAACTCTGAATTTTCGTCTCAGGGTCATAGCGATAGACGCAAATTTCATTGCCAGTTACAGTTTTGGACATAAGGCCGTGCAGCCCGGCGCACGATTTTCCATCTGTTCATCACTCAAAGTCTGGGAACAAATTTTGCTTTCATTCACCTCATTTGCAAATTAACGGCCAAAATGCTTTGCACGGACCCGTGCGAAAAGCTACGTTCTTCTGTAAGCTCTCGGACTGTTGTTCGATTATTTGAACGAACAATTTTTGCTACTTTTTGCAGTTTTCTTCTGTTTTTTCAGATTAATGGACGTCCCGAACATTGCTCGTCTTCTATTTCCGTATTTAAACCGCTCGTACCACTTATAAACAAACTCGAGAGTTACAGCATTATCGCCCTATATCAATTTCAACATTTCGTGAGATTCTTTGGCACTTTTCTGCAACTATAAACAGAACTTAATGTTCACGGGTTGATCGAAATCCATGATGCGCGACATATATGGTAAACACAGTCTCACTCTAGCGTCTCTGGACGCTGACGGAGAAGTCAGAACGTGTTCCAAATTTTCTACCTGTCCCAACGGATTAGGCTATCGGACAAATGACATCAATACATTGTAGCGCGAGCAGATACTGCTGAAAAAATTCATTCGCCACATTTTTTTATCACCCCTCTATTCCTGCAGTATATTGTCGAACAAATGGCGTGTTTTCCAACGAGCAATGAGTGTTAAATTGGTTTTTGCTGTTGGTATAACTGTGTCTGGATAATTATGTATGTGAGGGAGATAATCATCTACTTGAAGGCACAATGACGGTGAAAGGCTAATTACTTTGTAAGTGAGGTGGGTAAGGTGACTTGGCAGGATAGTAACTTATGAAATATCATATGCATTTTCCTTTACATGTACGATTTTGTTCATTTGATTGTTCTGTCTTGATTATTGTTTTCGGTAGCTGTTCCTGTAAATTTGTTTGAAATATAATAGAACAAATTAATGTGTTGCTGTTCACTCTTTTTCAAACTATCGAGAAATCAGTTCAGGGCAGCGCTACCTGGACGTGATTTGTTTAATGATCTGTTTTTATTGATATAAGTATCATTTTTTCGAATAACGTAATTCCCCAAGTTGATCATGAGTCTTAATTAATGTCATGCAAAGGAATCGATGGCGTTACTGCCGCTTCTTCATGAGACGAGCGTGGGACCAGTATCTTTCGTCACAGCTTGTAGGAAACTACGAGTATAATGCATGCTGCTACTAGTACTGCACTATTATAGGTTTTCATTTGTTGCGCGTTTACAATAGAATAAAGAACGAACTACCTGAAACAGACACACTTCGCTTGGTATTTATTTTCATTTGTTTTCTGAGAACATTACAGATCACTCGAGAACATTCTCAAACCTTGTCGGAGATCCTATAAAACCCTGGAGCATTCTCAAACGTTCTAGAATATTCTGGAACATACTGTAGACCATTCTAGAACATTCAGGAATATTCTGGGCACTCTCAGCCATTTTGCCACTCAATTCCCAGCTTTTTCACCAGCTTCCCATAAGAAGCCCATTGATGCAGTGTCTTCCTTTGAGGTTTACACTATGTGATCAAAAGTATCCAGACACCTGGCTGAAAATTACTTGCCAGTTCGTGGCGCCCTCCATCGGTAATGCTGGAACTCAACATGGTGTTGACCCACCCTTAGCCTTGATGACAGCTTCTACTCTCCCAGGCATACGTTCAATCAGGTGCTGGAAGGTTTCTCGGGGAATGGCAGTCCATTCTTCAGGGAGTGCTGCACAGAGGAGTGGTATTGATGTCGGTCGGTGAGGCCTGGCACGAAGTCGGCGTTCCAAAACATCTCAAACGTGTTCTATAGGATTCAGGTCAGGACACTATGCAGGCTAGTCCATTACAGGCATGTTATTGTCGTGTAACCACTCCGCCATATGCCGTGCATTATGAACAGGTGCTCGATCGTGTTGAAAGATGCAATCACCATCCCCTAATTGCTCTCCAACAGTGGCAAGCACTAAGGTGCTTAAAACATCAATGTAGGCCTGTGCTGTGATAGTGCCACACAAAACAACAAGGGGTGCAAGGCCCCTCCATGAAAAACACGACCACACCGTAACACCACCGCTTCCGAATTTTAATGTTGGCACTACACACGCTGGCAGATGGCGTCCACCGGGAATTCGCCACATCCACACCCTGCCATCGGATCGCCACATTGTGTACCATGATTCGTCACTCCGCACAACGATTGTTCACTGTTTTTCCATTGTTTACGCTCCTTGCATCAAGCGAGGCGTCGTTTGGTATTTACCGGCGTGATGTGTGGCTTATGAGCAGCCGCTCGACCATGAAATCCAAGTTTTCTCACCTCCCGCCTAACTGTCATAGCACTTGCTGTGGATCTTGATGCAGTTTGGAAATCCTGTGTGTTGGTCGGGATACATGTCCGCCTATTATACATTATGACCCTCTTCAAATGTCGGCGGTGTGTCAGTCAACAGACGAGGTCGGCCTGCACGCTTTTGTGCTGTACGTGTCCCTTCACGTTTCCAATTCACTATCACATCGGAAACAGTGGACCTAGCGATGTTCATGAATGTGGAAATCTCGCGTACAGACCTATGACACAAGTGACACCCAATCACCTGACCCCATTCGAAGTCTATGAGTTCCGCGAAGCGCCACATTCTGCTCTCTCACGATTTCTAATGACTGCTGAGGTCGCTGATATGGACCACCTGGCAGCTCAATGCACCTAATATGAAAAACGTATATTTTTGGGGGTGTCCGGATACTTTTGATCACATGGTGTATATTTTCGAACTCAACCTCTACAGTTCAAAACCAAAACCTTTTCCATGGATCTGTGGGGGTGGATTGCTGAGTTACAGTAGCATCCACGGACATGCCCCACATATTTGACTGTATACCAACACTGAGTATATTACAAATGTTTCCTGGTATCCAACCATCGGTCAACCACGTCGGGAAAACTTTACGAAATACATCATTGCGAATTTTCGTAAATATTTCATCTGTATTGTCCTCAATTGTGTATATAAGGAAAAAAACTTTGTCAGACCCATATTAATTACAATTGAGTTACTCTCTATGCTAGTTTGCGTCAGAAAAAGAAAATTCGGAAGGCTCTACATCCAACACCTGCAGCACCGGCGAAAACTGAGGATGAACCTCAGGAGGAGGCGTCCTTAGCTATTATTCCGTTCTGTGGGACCTTATCCGGAAATATTGGACGCATTTTACGTAAACACAAAGTGAAAACCCTCTTCCGTCCTCCAAGCAAAACCGAGAGCCTTCTTGGTAGTGTCAAGGACAACCTTGGTCTACGCAAATCAGGGGTTTATCAGATACCTTGCCAATGCAGTAGTGTATACATAGGGCAGACCATTCGTACCATTGAGGACCGATGCCGAGAACATCAACGGCACACTAGATTGCAACAGCCCAGTAAGTCGGCAATCGCTGAGCATTGCCTGTCGGAACTCCACAGCATGGATTATGACCAAACCAAAGTCATGACACAGACTTCCAAATACTGGGACTGTGTCATCAAAGAAGCCATAGAGATCAGAGTAAGGGAGCCACAACTAAATCGTGACAGCGGTTACATCCTTAGAAAGGCGTGGGAACCCGCGGTCACTCGGATTAAGAAGAAAAAGGATATTTCCTAGAGTGTACCGACTTCGGGGGAGGAAGGAAGAATAACTTCTTAAGACATCTGAACTCCCTCCACGATCAAATAAAGTTCACAATGGAAATGGAAAAGGAGGGATGCCTTCCATTCTTGGATGTTTTGGTTCGGCACAGAGAGGATGGCACTTTGGGACATGAAATGTATAGGAAGCCGACGCACACCGATCTGTATTTACGTGAAAATAGCTGCCACCATCCTGCCCAGACAATGAGTGTTCTCCGAACTTTGACTCACAGAGCGCATATTATTTCTGACGAAAGCAGTCTGCAAGATAAACTATCCCACTTACAATGAAGTGTTGGCAGAAGAGCCAACACCGTGTTACTAGAGGAGGTCGAAATGCACGCTTTTAAGCTCACGTAGATTGGCGTGAGGTCTGGAACAAGGTAAAGTAATTATCCTATAAAGAAAAGAACGTAGTTCTTGGAATACTTAACTTTAATCCACAATTGGAGAACATCGCTCTTGTTTAGACATTATTACAATATGAATATAAACTGGTAATGGCGCCTTGCTAGGTCGTAGCAAATGACGTAGCTGAAGGCTAAGCTAACTATAGTCTCGGCAAATGAGAGCGTATGTGTCAGTGTAGCATCGCTAGCAAAGTCTGCTGTACAACTGGGGCGAGTGCTAGTAAGTCTCTCTAGACCTGCCGTGTGGTGGCGCTCGGTCTGCAATCACTGACAGTGGCGACACGCGGGTCCGACGTATACTAACGGACCGCGGCCGATTTAAATGCTACCACCCAGCAAGTGTGGTGTCTGGCGGTTACACCACATTCATCCCCCGCAAATCGGCGAACGGTTGTGTTATAAGGCTTCCGCCCGCCGTGGGGAGGACCCCATGTTGACGTATGCGACGAGGTGGGGAGCCTAACAACAGGCGAGGCTGTGCCACCCGCACCCGGCCATTCGGTCCGAGGGGAGCTAGGAAACGCCTGAAAACCTAGTCCAGGGTGCACGCCAACATGCGGTGTATGCGCCCGTAAAGAGACAGGAGGGGCCGAAGATTCGACCTCCATCGGGGCGGGGCAGACGACGGGCGAAGACGACATCTTGTCCGGAGCGGGCAAGAGTTCCATGGCGGAGGACGGCTGGTCACGGGAAGCGATCGGGCGTCGCCGGCGGGAGAACAGGCGGCGGCGGCGGCGGCGGCGCGTCGCCATGGGGCAAAATGGAAGGCAGCGTCGGTAACACCTGGGGATGAGGCTAGCCAGTAGATGGGTCCCCAGGGCGCTGACCGGACGGCACCGTCGCTGAAAGCAGACGGGGAGCGGCAGAACCCGTGCGACGACAGAGGCGCAGCTGATTGAGATGCCGACGCACCTCACCAGAGGCCCCCAAAACCAGATACATAGCGCGGCCGAGGCAGCGAAGAATGCGCCCTGCGAGCCAACGCCGTGAACCTCGATAGTTGTGATAGTATACAACGTCGCCTGGAGCAAAAGCAGGTGGCTGCCGCTGCACAGGAACCTGATGCGGCGGATGCAGCAAAGACATCAAGGTTCGATGAGGACGACCGTGGAGCAACTCAGCCGGCGAGCGACCATCTCGGGGCTGAGAGCGATACGAGGACAAAAAGAGCAATAACGCGTCCTCCCGAGAATGCGACTCTTTCAATTTCAACATCTGTGACTTGAAAGTCCGGACCAGTCGTTCAGCGGCACCGTTTGACTGCGGCGAAAACGGCGCGGATGTCAGATGTTGAATACCATTGGCCTTGCAGAATGACTGAAATTCTGCGGACATGAATTGTGGGCCATTGTCGGAAACAATAGTCTGTGGAAGACCTTCAATGCAAAAGATAGCGGATAACGCTTGGATGGTGGCAGATGACGTCGTGGAAGACATCCGGACAACAAAAGGAAAATTACTGAATGAATCTACCACAACCAACCATCAAGCATTCCAGAATGGACCAGCAAAATCGATGTATAAGCGTTGCCAAGGGGAAGTGGCTTTTGGCCATGCAAAGAATTTCCGCGGTGGTGCGGATTGTTGTTCGGCACACGCCATGCAAGAAGAGCACATATTCGTAATCGCAGCATCGATTCCGAACCAAGTACAGTGCTGACGAGCAAGTTGTTTCGTTCGCACTATACCCCAATGTCCTTGGTGGAGAAGCCGTAATACAGAGGACTGTAACGAACGTGGGACTACGACCCTGGACTGATCATTAGCAGAACGCAACAGCAAAACACCACGTCGTACAAAAAGTCTCTCCTTGTGAGCAAAAAATCGGCCAACCAACGGATCCTCGATCCGTGACTTTGACAAGGGCCATTGCGTAGCAACAAAACGCAAAACGGCAGCAAGGACAGGGTCAGCAGCTGTGGCTGTAGCTACACGACGAAAATGAATCGGAAACGATTCGACCACGTCATCGGTTTCCGCATCAAAGAACATGCAAGCAAGTTCGGAGGAATCGAATGCTCTATCCTCAGCAACAGGCAAACGGGACAACGCATCGGCGTTTCCGTGCTTAGCAGTGGACCGATACAAGATATCGTAGCGGTACTGCGAGAGGAAAATAGACCAGCGAATGAATTTCTGCGCTGTACGTGGAGGTACAGGCTTGTTCGGGTGAAAAAGCGATGTCAAAGGTTTGTGGTCTGTGATGATGGTAAAGTGACGACCATACAAGAAATCATGAAACTTAGTAACACCAAATACGAGAGCCAAAGCTTCTTTCTCGATCTGTGAATAATTTCTTTGCGCAGACGAGAGCAATTTGGACGCAAAGGCAATAGGGCGATCGTGCGAACCATCTTTGTGCGCAAGCACAGCACCGATCCCATCCTCGTCGCCATGTGAAGTGTTGGCAGAAGAGCCAACACCGTGTTGCTAGAGGAGGCCGAAAAGCACGCTTTTAAGCTCACGTAGATTGGCGTGAGGTCTGGAACAAGGTAAAGTAATTATCCTATAAAGAAAAGAACGTAGTTCTTGGAATACTTAACTTTAATCCACAATTGGAGAACATCGCTCTTGTTTAAACATTATTACAATATGAATATAAACTGGTAATGGCGCCTTGCTAGGTTGTAGCAAATGACGTAGCTGAAGGCTAAGCTAACTATAGTCTCGGCAAATGAGAGCGTATGTGTCAGTGTAGCATCGCTAGCAAAGTCTGCTGTACAACTGGGGCGAGTGTGGTGGCGCTCGGTCTGTAATCACTGACAGTGGCGACACGCGGGTCCGACGTATACTAACGGACCGCGGCCGATTTAAAGGCTACCACCTAGCAAGTGTTGTCTAGCAACTCTTGTCTACGGTGAACACTCGCCATCCAGGACAACATACTGGGTTTATTATTTACGAAATCTTCGAGTCACTGACATATCTGAGAATCTGTTCCGATGCTCAGCCCTTCATTAAAAGTCATAGATACAACTCGCGCATTATGCACGTCTCTGGCGCCGACCAACGTCTCTGGCGCATTTGCATCTGTGGCCGCATGCGCAGTCGCGCGGTACAACAGTATAAAGGGACGAAGCGAGCACTGGAGCGGCAGTCTTGCGGCTCACTCTGAAGATGGCTGAACGTTATACAGCCGAAATATTAGAAGAAGAAGGAGATTTCTTGCGGCTGCACACCCGAAACTTAAGGGAACAGTCTTTGCGCCGCCAAAACCTGAAGATTCACAAAAAGCTATTGTTTTATTGTCAATTTTTTTATTATTGAGGCGTAGCCGCATGGCTTGAACTTCTATTTTCAGACTGGGCAATCCTAGATGCCCCAATATATATTCTGCAGTTGCACCGCCGGTCAGTACATCAGCGCACCTGATGATGGAAACGTGGTCGATTGCCGAAATATTGTGTCCTGTGCACACTCATACCAGGCTGTTCACCCGAGACTAATTTTGTCATAAAATACGCCTGGAGAAATTGAAGAATCACAGGAAATTTTCTCTTCACACTTGAATTCTCTGCGAAATCTGTAAGTAATTCACAGGACATATCATGCCATGCGGGATCTTTATTGTTTCTTCATATGAACACAGACAGGTAGCGCCCGCAAGCTCGAAACACACACACATATAAACAGAGAAAGACCGCTACACTGCCAACTGTCGACTGACCACTCCGCTCCCAGCATTGACTGCCTTCAGCTGGCCGCTCTTCGCACTGCTGCCCCTCGGCCCATGTGAGCTGCACAGTCGATTTTTGTGGTCCACAGACCTTCAGCTGCCGGCGCGTGATTTCCGTCTCGCTATGGCCGATGCGGCTGGCATGCGGCGGAATTCCGCATCCGCAGACGTTCCGCCCCAGTATGGACTGCTGCATCGACCTGTTCGCCATAGCAGTGCGTCCATTTGCGGGCAGTTGCCGTTCCGCAAACATTCCGCTCGTGTCGACCCAGTCTTATTACTCAGCAGCCTCGAGGGGGAGGGGGGGGGGCGGGGGGGAGGGACGCCCCTTTCTCCTATCCGCCACATGAAGCGGTGGCGTAAGACGACCCGTTGGATTTGTGTAGGCACACAAAAGGACTTACTGTCCATAGGTCAGCCACTTACGGTTATGGGTACAAGACAGCATCAGCATAGCACAATTTATTGTATATTGGATATGAGCATTCGTATCTGAGCGTCATACGCGATGCTTGATACCAGTGGCGGCTCGTGAGTATACATTCTGGATGTTCACAAATTTTTAGGTTCAGGTAAATACGAAAGTGTGAAAGTAATAGCATTTACTGTATAACAGTTATGGTTATCAACATATTTACACAACTACAGCGACTGCCAATAATAATAATAGTTGGTTCAAATGGCTCTGAGCACTATCGGGCTTAACATCTGTGGTCATCAGTCGCCTAGAACTTAGAACTACTTAAACCTAACTAACCTAAGGACATCACACACATCCATGCCCGAGGCAGGATTCGAACCTGCGACTGTAGCGGTCACGCGGTTCCAGACTGAAGCGCCTAGAACCGCTCGGACACACCGGCCGGCATAAGAATAGTAATAATGATAATATGCACAACTTGTCTGAACAAAGACAGAATTGTTTTGTTGGAACTTTGCTGTTTTGAACAAAAGTAAGTACAGTTTAGGGTAAGAACGAAATAATGTTTAATCTTTCGATACTTTCCGTTTTGAATTTTTGTGTAAGTGGGAGTTTTCTGCTTTTTTTATTTTTCTCGGACATATGTCCAAGTTCCGGAACTCATGTATTAGGTAAAGAACTAACTTCCAGGCTGAAAATCAGACATTCTTACGTTGTACAGACGCAACAACTTATTGTACACGTGTTTGTTAAATGTTTGCTCGTAGTCATGGGTATTTGATTTGGTCACTTTCTCAGTCAGAGGATCTAGTCTTGGAGGCCCTAGTTCCCTTGCGGATAACGTTTCCTGATAATTTTCTTTTCTGTTACCATTGAAAACGGATTCAACAGAGTTCCTGCTGTCACTGCACACAACTATAAACACTAACTGCCGTTTATGGAAATGATTAAATTCAATTAGTAACATTTACCAACAAGGTCACTTGACCAGAATACGATTGAGGCGCTGAGAACCGTAAAGGCCAAAAGCGCACCATCGTTGATCCAATATTTAAGTGAATATCAGAGTAACCAGTGAGACAGCCTTTCGTGAATGTTCATATACACGATATCAGAGTAATCAGTGAGACAGCTTTTCGTGAATGTTCATATACATAATATTGACCTACAGTACAGATAAATCTGACTGACCATAAGGTCAACTGATGTCAGAAGCATGAAAGCATACAGTCGACGATGATGTGCTACATGGTTCCCGGCGGAGGTTCGAGTCCTCCCTCGGGCATGGGTGTGTGTGTTTGTCCTTAGGATAATTTAGGTTAAGCAGTGTGTAAGCTTAGGGACTGATGACCTTAGCAGTAAAGTCCCATAAGATTTCACACACATTTTTTTGCTACATGGTTCTCAGCGCCTCGGATGAATCATGGTATGATAAAATCCAAAACTGAATACACTAAATATCATTCAGAATCCCCACAAAATAGGTTTCTCTATCAGTATAACTACAACATATACTGACTATAAAGTGATATGAAACGAAAGTAGAAGTTGCTATGATGTCGCTAATTCTTCCCTTACAAGGGGAGGCCGCCAATTGTGAAATTCAGATTCGATTCATACTGCGCATAATAAAAGCTCATGGCCAGAGGTGTAATGTGGCAAAGCACCAAGATGCACTTCTCAGCCGTTGTCGAGGAAATCGGCAGTTAAAAGAAACCGTTGCGGTGAAATGCTCTCTACGATTAATGATTTTCTACAGCGTCATAGCGCAGCGGTAAGCGCTCGGGTTCGTAATCCGAAGGTCGCCGGGTCGAATCTCGCGCCATGCAATATTTTTTTTATTATTAGTTTTTTGCAATTCAAATATATATATAAACTATTAATGAAGTGCTTATGCATGTTGGTGAAGGCGGATCACTCTCCAATTGTACCGCCTCCATTTTTCCGTTTGTTTAACAGGGTGTACCAAAGCTGTCCCGTCCGCACTGATTTTCGACGATGTTATAAGTTGCGCTAGCGACCGCATCTACCTTCTTTCGAAGTTAGCAGGCAACTACGCTGTTATGGGGCGGCTCGTTTCGGTCCATTCAACATCTGTCCTTCAAGTGTAACGAGCAAGTAACGGAGTTTATATTTCATACCTGCCACAGCAGGTTTGTGTTCGTGGGGTCTCTGTTCTAATTCGAACGTTTGACTTACGCTATACGTATTCGTTTCTACGCCTTCCGTTAACTATACGTGGTTAACATTATGAAGACAATTAATAACATTTGTGAAATACAACTTTGTTTGCGGAAAACATAATGATGTTCGAAGTCGCCAGTTTTTCCACGACAAACGACTTTCAACAACTTATTATATGCATAATTGTTGTAACTGATTGCTGGGAATTATATATATATATATATATATATATATATATATATATATATATATATAAAAATTACAAAAAACAAATACTAAAAAAATAGCTGCATGGAGCGAGATTCGATCCGGCGACCTTCGGATTAGGAACCTGAGTGCTTACCGCTTCACCGCCGCGCTGTAGAATATTACTAATCGTAGAGAGTATTTCACCGCAACGGTTTCTTTTAACTATCGATTTTCTCGACAACGGCTGAGAAGTGCATCTTGGTGCTTTGCCACATTACACCTCTGGCCATGAGCTTTTATTATGCACAGTATGAATCGAATCTGAATTTCACAATTGGCGGTCTCCCCTTGTTAGTCGCAATGGAAATACAAATATTCTCTTATTGAGAACTCAGAAGTAGCAATCTATGTTTTACTTGGGAAAAACTTTCAATAGTGAAGATCACATACAGTAAATTTACTATGTACTGAATGAACTGGCATATCGGAGGAGTGTGCTACTGTCTAGCGGGATTTATACCAGGCGGACAAAAGTCTGCAGCAGTGCTCTACCATCTGGTGGCAGAGACGTAAACTTACAGGTTACTGCAAAGGCTAGCTGTGGATTTCGTTAATAGTGCACGTTGTTGACCAATTCCGTATGTATAAGGGGCGTTCAAAAAGAAACGAGCCCGAGGAATAATTACAGAAACCAGTAGCTGTATGTTAGAAATATTGACCCTGGCTGTTGGGACACTTGACCCACTGTGACACAAGGCAGCGGTTCTAGGCACTACAGTCTGGAACCGCGCGACCGCTACGTCGCAGGTTCGAATCCTGCCTCGAGGATGGATGTGTGTGATGTCCTTAGGTTAGTTAGGTTTAAGTAGTTCTAAGTTCTAGGGAACTGATGACCTCAGAAGTTGAGTCCCATAGTGCTCAGAGCCATTTGAAACATTTTTGACACAAGGCGGTTAATGGCTGTCTCATAAAATTTCCGGGGCTGCGATGTGAACCAGTTCTGCACGTACAGCTGGACGTCGTCGTCCACACGAGTGCAGGAAAGGCTATGCTGACGTTTTTCTTTGGCCAAAATGGCCCCCTTGTGATTCACTTCCTGCAACACGGGACAGCAGTCAATGCCTAGCGATACTCGCAAACTTTGATCGACCTTCGCCTAGCGATCAAATCAAAACCACCAAGCAATCTCAACAGTGGGGTCATTCTGCTCGACGACAATGAAAAAATGCGGCCAACACAGTCGCGGCATTCCTGCAGAAATTCCACTGCGGGGTTCTCGGCCACCATCCATACAGTCCGGTCCTCTCTCCCTGTGATTACGCCATTTTTGGTCCCCTTAAAAAGACTCTGAGGGAAAAAAACGATTGACCTCGGACAATGACGTCCAGCTATAGGTGCGGAACCGCTTTACGTCGCAGCGCCGGAAATTTTATGAGACAGCCATTCACCGCCTTGTGTCACTGTGGGACAAGTGTCTCAACAGCCAGGGTCAATACTTCTAACATACAGGTACTGGTTTCTGTAATTATGCCTCTGTCTCGTTTCTTTTTGAACGCCCCTTAAATTTGGCCCATAAGACTACTATGCCACGCCAGTTGCGCAAGCGCAAAAGCCCTTTAAAACGTGCACAAGCGAAGGTGTGCACGCGACCCTGATGCCAGGGTACGCGGAGTCTAGGGGAGTAGAATGTGGTATAGCGCAGTACATTTACTATGGGGGGTTGAAACTTTAATAGTGGCAACTGTTATTTTTTTTTTTTTTTTTTTTTAAAGCTCGTACAAAACAGATACGTGTTTCAAAGTTTTACTGACCTTCAAAATCGTCACCAGCATTGTGTATAACCCGTTGACAGCGATGTGGAAGTCGTAGGATACTGTTAGCAGTGCCAGTTGTGTTGACAGTTCGAGCGGAGTGGTCTATTGCCCGACGAATTTGTAGCAGTTCTGAAGTGAATGCTGTGAAGTATTTCCTTCAGTTGAACTTACGAGAGCTTAAGTCAGGGGAGTGCAGTAGGTGGTATATCACTTAGCACCCTCATCAGTGAAACAAAGCAGTAACAGCTTGCACTGTACGTGCTTGAGCATTGTCCTGCAAAATGATGGTCAGGTCCTGCAGAAAGTGTCATCACATCTGTCTCTGTGCTGTTCTTTTTTTGAACACAAACTACGACCAGCTTAGAGAGAGAAGTGATGACACTTTCTGCAGGACCTGACCATAATTTTGCAGGACAATGCTCAAGCCCGTACGGTGCAAGCTGTTGCTGATTTGTTTGACTGATGGGGCTGCTGAATGCTATACCACCTACTGCACTCCCCTGACTTAAGGCGTCATGAGTTCAACTCGATTTCTAAATTGAAGGAAACACTTCACGGCATTCGCTTCGGAACTGCTACGAATTCGTCGGGCAATAGACCGCGCAGCTCGAACTGGCAACACAACTGGCACTGCTAAGAGTATTCTACGACTTCCACATCGCTGGCAACGGCTTATACACAATGCTGTTGACGACTTTGAAGATCAGTAAAACTTTGAAACATGTATCTATTTTGTACGAGCTGTAAATAAATAGTTCAAAAAATGGTTCAGTTGGCTCTGAGCACTATGGGACTTAACTTCTGATGTTATCAGTCCCCCAGAACTTAGAACTACTTAAACCTAACTAACCTAAGGACATCACACACATCCATGCCCGAGGCAGGATTCGAACGTGCGACGTAGCGGTCGCGCGATTCGAGACTGTAGCGCCTAGAACCACTCGGCCACTCCGGCCGGCAAATAAATAGTTACCACCATTAAAGTTCCAACCCTCGTAAGTAGTTCATCGCATCATCGCATTACGTTGAAAAGCATTCAAGGAAAAATAACCAATAAATCCGCAAGGTGACAACAGTTAGGATGTTCACATGCTCTTGTTCTCTTACACAACAGCCGTCACTGCTTGATTCCAGGAAATAAACGCCGGCGTGTTACGCACAGCGGCTGGCAAATAGACAGCATGTAGCAGTTGCCACTAACGACAGCGCACGCTTGGTTACAGGAAGCGCCGATATTGTTCATGAGCGAGTGTCCACCCACTAGTCCACTGTGGTGAGGCTTTAAAACTGTCAAAAAATCATCAGAACACAGGACGACAGCGGGAAATATGCCAAATTTACACAAAAATTTGCATTTATTTAACGATACATCTATTTCCGTCTGTGAATTTGTTATTCTTTTTTGCATGTAACTGAATAAAAATAAAAGAATACGTTGTCCTTTGTAGGCTGTATTGTCCATGGAGAACCATAGTACGGCTGGAAGCGGGACAGACACAGAGGGAGGTGGCTGCAGCTATTGGAGTGCCCCAAAGTGTAATTTGCAGGACCTGGACGCGATTTCAGACAACAGGAACTGTTAAAAGAAGGCGAGGCCAAGGCCGTCCACCGCTTACATCAGCAAGAGATGACCTTTATCTCCGTTCAACAGCCCGTCGAGACAGGAGGCTGAATGCAACTCAGCTGCAACGCGCCCTCCAGGCAGCAACAGGACGCGCAGTGTCAACACAAACAGCCCGAAATCGCCTTTGGAATGTGGCCTCCACGCACGGAGGCCTACGGTGTATGTCCCATTAAAACCACGACACTGTTCAGCCCGCAGAAACTGGGCGGAGGAACATCGGGATTGGAGCCGTAACGCATGGCGCCGGGTGCTGTTCACAGATGAGTCAAGATTTTGTGTTCAGCCGGACAATCGTCAAGCGTGGAACCCGGAACAATCCTGTTTATGAGCAGGAACCATCACCATACCATGGTGGTGGACGAATGGTGTGGGCAGGAGTCAGTATTGGCGGACGTACGGACCTGTATGCCGTTCAGAATGGCGTTTTGACTGCTCAGAGGCATAGAGACGAGACCCTTCGACCTTCTGTTGTGCCCTACGCTGGTGCCATAGGAGATGGGTTCCTTCTGGTGGACGATAACGCTCGTCCCCAAGGAGCTGCACTGGTGGACAACATGCTTGAAGCTGAGGGAATTGAACGAATGGAGTGGCCGGCTTGTTCTTCGGACTTAAACCCGATTGAGCATGTCTGGGATGCGCTTGGCAGACGCATTGAAGCCAGACCAGCACCTCCCACGACGGTTGCAGAGCTGGATATTGCACTAATGGAAGAATGGCCAAATACCCCTCAACAGCTGATTGATAACTCATACTGTCCATCATGCCACGCAGGTGTGCAACTGTACTGGCCGTGCGAGATGACCACACAGCATATTAGAGGACAACGAGAATGACTGTTTCCCCATGATGGTAGCCCCATGGTGCCTCGCTCTACGTAAACACCACGTAAACATAAAGTAAAGAGTTGAGACACCAAGATATCGTACTGTATCGCAGACTAATTACAACTGTAACCGATATCTGAATAAAATACGTTACCATGTGTCTATTGTGTATGATACCTCACATGATCTCCTAATTGTTTTGAGCAGTATAAAATCCTGCTACTAGCTAATTTCTGCCGTAAGCCATTATCAAGAACATTTGCTATGTCGTGTATTACATATCGTGCTCATCACATTCTGTCGTAAAAGAATGTGATGAGCACAGCATGTAATACACGACATTGCATATGTGTTTGATAATGGCTTGCGGCCGAAATTAGCAAAAAGCACGGCTTTAATAAAGCACAGTACAGTGGACAATGTATTCTTTTATTAAACACTTAGGTGATTTGGATACCCACGAAAGCAAAATCTTTATGAATAAAAATACGGTTGTTTACTATACATTCGAACATTTTCTCTATTATTAAACTCACTTAAAACTTAATAAATACTGTACTTCCTATATTATCAAATATATATATTCCAGTATTGGGTTATTAATAATAATTAAAAATCATGAATGGAGAGCAGCCATGAAAAAACCGGTGGGACAAACCGAGAATCATGGCATATTGAAAACTAACTCAAACGGCATCTACATCTGCAAATATACGCCGCAAAGGACAACGCGGCAGAAGGTAGTTTTTATCAATATTAGCGATCCCCTTTCCAATTCCATTCGAGTACAGAGCAAGATAAATATGCCTCCATGCGCATCCACCGTGTTCTGTCATCCCGACGACGTATATGTGAACGAGGCAGTTGAATAATTAAACCGTCCAGTCCGAATACCTGCTCTCCAAATTTGCGCAACGGGATTTGCGAGTACAGCAACGCCTGCCTCTTAGCAATTTAAGCTAGTGCCTTAATAATCTAAGTGACATTTTCTTTAAGACTATTTACGATCATAACATCGCGCCTCACGATTCCTTCGATGCATGCTGCCAGGGAATGGCCCCAAACACTGACGGGACACGCTATAATTGTCTTCGATTTGTCTTTCGTGCTGCTGATTTCACGTGATTCTTCCATTTTCTATCATTTCGTGGCAGAACCCGTAAAGAATTAAACTCTGTGATAGGTTTCAAAATATTACCGTTACCCATTTGTCGGATACTGCCCACAACTGTCACTTCTTTAGAGGAATATTACTAGCGACACGCCCGGGCATCGCACGGGTAACACTAAGGATCTAACGCCGGATGACTTGTCTGGCGTGGCGGTAATACATATTCTCGTGAATCAGTCTACCTTTTACAGAAAACCGTATCGAAATCCCTGCAGTAGTTCCTGTGATAAGCTTTCACACAAAAAAGACACATTGGGAGACTTCAGTTTATAATACACTACTGGTCATTAAAATTGCTACACCACGAAGATGACGTGCTACAGACGCGAAATTTTACCGACAGGAAGAAGATGCTGTGATATGCAAATGATTAGCTTTTCAGAGCATTCACACGAGGATGGCGCCGGTGGCGACACCTACAACGTGCTGACATGAGGAAAGTTTCCAACCGATTTCTCATACACAAACATCAGTTGACCGGCGTTGCCTGGTGAAACGTTGTTGCAACGCCTCGTGAAAGGAGGAGAAATGCGTACCATCACGTTTCCGACTTTGATAGACTTTGATAAAGGTAGGATTGTAGCCTATCACGATTGCGGTTTATCGTATCGCGACATTGCTGCTCGCATTGGTCGAGATCCAATGACTATTAGCAGAATATGGAATCGGTGGATTCAGGAGGGTAGTACGGAACGCCGTGCTGGATCCCAACGGCCTCGTATCACTAGCAGTCGAGATGACGGGCATCTTATCCGCATGGCTGTAACGGATCGTGCAGCCACGTCTCGTTCCCTGAGTCAACAGATGGGGACGTTTGCAAGACAACAACCATCTGCACCAACAGTTCGACGACGTTTGCAGCAGCATGGACTATCAGCTCGCAGACCATGGCTGCGGTTACCCTTGACGCCGCATCACAGACAGGAGCGCCTGCGATGGTGTACTCAACGACGAATCCCGGTGCACGAATGGGAAAACGTCATTTTTTCGGATGAATCCTGGTTACGTTTACAGCATCGTAATGGTCGCATGTCCGCAGCTCGTGGTCGTGCGGTAGCGTTCTCGCTTCCCACGCCCAGGTTCCCGGGTTCGATTCCCGGCGGGGTCAGGAATTTTCTCTGCCTCGTGATGACTGGGTGTTGTGTGATGTCCTTAGGTTAGTTAGGTTTAAGTAGTTCTAAGTTCTAGGGGACTGATGACCATAGATGTTAAGTCCCATAGTGCTCAGAGCCATTTGAGCCATTTGGTCGCATACGCGTTTGGCGACATCGCGGTGAACGCACATTGGAAGGGTGTATTCGTCATCGGCATACTGGTATATCACCCGTCGTGATGGTATTGGTTACACGTTTCGGTCCCTCTTGTTGGCATTGACGGCACTTTGAACAGTGGACGTTACATTTCAGATGTGTTACGACCCGTGGCTCTACCCTTCATTCGATCCCTGCAAAACCCTATATTTCAGCAGGATAACGCACGACCGCATTTTGCAGGTCCTGTACGGCCCTTTCTGGATAGAGAAAATGTTCGACTGATGCCCTGGCCAGCACAATCTCCAGATCTCTCACCAACTGAAAACGTCTGGTCAATGGTGCCCGAGCAACTGGCTCATCACAATACGCCAGTCACTACCCTTGATGAACTGCGGTATCGTGTTGAAGCACCATGGGCAGCTGTACCTGTACACGCCATCCAAGCTCTGTTTGACTCAATGCCCAGGCGTATCAATGCCGTTATAACGGCCAGAGGTGGTTGTTCTGGGTACTGATTTCTCAGGATCTATGCACCCAAAATGCGCGAAAATGTAATCACATGTCAGTTCTAGTATAATATATTTCTCCAATGAATACCCGTTTATCATCGCATTTCTTCTTGGTGTAGCAATTTTAATGGCCAGTAGTGTATGTATAGAAGAAGATATGTATAGATTTAAAAAACAAAAAACACCATCCGAACAGGCCTTGAAGGCACAATTGTACCGACCGGCCGCCGAGTCATCCTCAGCTCTTAGGTGTCAATGGATGTGGATACGGTGGGGCATGTGGTCAGAACCTCGCTCTCCCGGCCGTTGACAGTTTCGTGATAGGAGTCGCTACGTCTCAATCAAATAGCTGCTAAATCGGCTTCATAAGGGCTGACTGCAGCGCTCTTGCCATAGCCCTCGACAAACCCGGACGTTCACCCATCCAAGTTTTAGCGGCACCCAACTGCGAATAACTTCGGTGATCTGACGGGAACCGTTGTTACCACTGCAGGCCATTGGCGTACGCTATACTGATATTTGTTAAATACCCTCTCTTCTGGCGTAACCACAAGCGCCGTAACGAAGATGAAGAACGCAAGAGCAGAGACGGCGGTGGGACGAAGTCAGCCAATGGTGCGCTAACTAGGGCCACACCACGACAGGAGCGCCCTCTAGCCGAAGAGAATACAAGTGCCGCTCCTGCCAGCCTTGGCCTCACAGTATTGGCACAGTATTCGCACAGTTGTAGACCGGCACTCGCAGAACAGTTCGTAGTGATCCATATCCATTGCTTGTTTGGACATTGTCTATAGTGAAGAACATTACTGTTTGCATGTCACCCATTCCCTGTGACCCATGTAAATTCAAAGTTAATTATTGTCAATCTTCTTATTTGTAGTAAAAACTATTACTGTGATTTGCTTGAATTGTTGTATAGCATTCCGAGAACGCAGCACCCTTTATGCATGCTATACAAGACGAGTGGGCAGGACCCCACACCCTCAACTAAATACATACTGATACGCTATCATAATCATATCGAAATACACCCGAAGTAAGTATGAACAAACAAACTTTATGGTGGAGACTACTCAGAAGATTAAAAGTGTGTGTACAGGGTAGTCCATTGATCGTGACCGGGCCAAATATCTCACGAAATAAGCGTCAAACGGAAAAACTACAAAGAACGAAACTTGTCTAGCTTGAAGGGGGAAACCAGATGGCGCTATCGTTGGCCCGCTAGATGGCGCTGCCATAGGTCAAACGGGTATCAACTGCGTTTTTTTAAAATAGGAACCTCCATTTTTATTACATAATCGTGTAGTACGTAAAGAAATATGAATATTTTAGTTGGACCACTTTTTTCGCTTTGTGATAGATGGAGCTGTAATAGTCACAAACATATGGCTCACAATTTTAGACGAACAGTTGGTGACATGTAGGTTTTTTAAATTAAAATACAGAACTAAAGCACGTTTTAACATTTTATTTCGGTTGTTCCAATGTGATACATGTACCTTTGTGAACTTATCATTTCTGAGAACGCATGCTGCTACAGCGTGATTACCTGTAAATACCACATTAATGCAATAAATGCTCAAAATGATGTCCGTCAACCTCAATGCATTTGGCAATACGTGTAACGACATTCCTCTCAACAGCGAGTAGTTCGCCTTCCGTAATGTTCGCACGTGCATTGACAATGCGCTGACGCATGTTGTCAGGCGTTGTCGGTGGATCACGATAGCAAATATCCTTCAACTTTCCCCACAGAAAGAAATCCGTGGACGTCAGATCCGGTGAACGTGCGGGCCATGGTACGGTGCTTCTGCGACCAATCTACCTGTCATGAAATATGCTATTCAATACCGCTTCAACCGCACGCGAGCTATGTGCTGGACATCCATCATGTTGGAAGTACATCGCTCAGCGGTTACTTGCTAGACCACAAATCCAAACTCCGCGGCTCGATCCCCAGTCGGCCCCGGGTATTCTATTGCCGTTACTTATCGCTTATTTCACCTGTGGAAATGGTTTTTTTAATGTGAAAAATGCCAAGTTGTACCATGGTTCGGGGTATAAGTTAAACTGATATATCCCCAACAACTGGCTGGCTTAAGCCAGCTTAAAAAGTTAGAAGAAGGCAAGGGTATGTCAGGTCCAACAGGACAATTCTCACGAGGAAACTTCCCTTCGCACCCCCCTCAGATTTAGTGTTAAGGTGGCGCAGATTTAGTGGTAAGGTGAAAAACTGATCACAGATCAGGCAGGAAAACAGGAGAAAGGTTTACTGAACTGTGAAAAAAAGCAACATAAAGACAGTGAACGGTTGAAGCTTAACAAGCGCAATATCGGGAGACAGTAAATAACTGCGGTGTCATGGATAAGTGGTCACGATGTTGGACTGATAAGCGGCCGCGCCGTGTTCAAAGTTCCCTCGCGCCAGTTACTTTCATTTTTTTTTCACAACACTATGAATTTTCATCGAAATGATTCTTCCCTTTCTGTAGTCTTGGCTGATGTCATACTATACATTGGTTGTAGAATATGAGTCGAGTGGTGAGAAAATGAAAGCAACAAATAAACAAGTGTGAACCATGTTACAAGAAAGGATTTCAAGAGTCAAAACTTTCAAAACGGAACAGAACTTTAAAAGTGTTAAAAACATAAGTTTTGACAGAGTGCAGAGAAACTGTGTGACTGTGAAACTGTTGCGTTCAATTTTTGCAGCTAATGTGACAAACTAATATATGTTTTCGTCATTTCTTTGGGAGTGATCACATTCGCATTCATACGAACACCTAAATCGGGAAAGGGGGTGTATCTCGCTCACTTACCAGGCATACAAATTAGGTGCGTGGATGAGAGATTCCTGTCATTTGACACACGTACTGTCACTAACGCCTCGTATGACACAACAGATGTGTTTTACGGTGGAAGATTCGGTTGACTTGTCGCCTTGTCATCAAACGTTTTCGGTTTCCATTCGAAAGCCACTTTCTTACGGCTGGTAATAGTGTAGTTTTGCAGAATCAACTGTCATTATGGGATTCTGCCTTACACCTCGCAGTTGCAAACGGACGTTACGCCACGACACAGACACAGTTTTGAATACAGCGAACAGCGAGAAATGTGTAGGTTCATGGCATTACTTATTTCGTGAAACGTAGTGGATTCCTCTTCACGGATTTATCAACCTCGCTAGAAGTGCAGTCGCTGACCCACATGTAGCAGCACATGCCCCCTACCTGCAGCGGCATTTCACGCCGCGCTATCCGCGGCCTTGGCAGCACAGTGAGTGGTTTTCTTCCGTTGGGGGTAGTTGTCTTTTGCTTTCACGCTGCAGAATCCCACGTGATTTCAAAGTGCTGATTACTCCTCATATTAAAAAGGTAACATTGTTTGATTTTGCACAGTTGTTTGTGTGATATAAATAAGTTTTTCTGATTACGGTTTGTGTTTTTTCGTTCGTTAGTTCAGACGTACTAACCTTAGCTGCGCTAGTAATAAACTTAGCATTTTGGCTGCCATCTTGCGCCACCCTAGACAGTTTTTGCAAATACTGGCTAATAAACGTATTTAAAAGCGGCTATTTAATTATTTGTAGTAGCAGGCCCGTGGTACAGATAGAGCAGTTCATTTCAAACCGGATAATATATTAAATTTACATATCAAGAATTAACCAAGCCATCACGAACTTAACCAGTTTTTTCTTCTGCATGTTAGATGCCTCCAAAATATCGCAGATTTGCCAGCCCAAGTATTATTACAACAGCAAGGTTGGTAAAAAAGGAGAAGTACTCAATTTACAAGGCATCAAAGCAATGTGAAGAGCCATGGTCTACCCTGAAAAACTTTCTTAGCAGGACTGAAGGTGAATGTGTAGGCCTACTTAAATTAGGGAAACCGTTTGCTTTACTTGCACAAATGGAACAAAGAATATGCAATTACATACTTTCCATGCAGGAATTAGGATTCGGATTGACTGTAATTCAGATTCGAAAACTGGCATATAAGCTAGTTACAGCAACTGGTAGGAAACATCCCTTCAGTGAAGAAGAACAAGCTGCAGGGGGACTGGTGGTGGAAAGATGCAATGCTTTCATTATTTAATTAATGCATTATCATGAAATTACCCAAGTAATGTTACGAACTTACGAAAGGGTACCACGAAATAACCTACAAAATTCTTAGTTGATGAAATCGTAAGTGAGAGGATTTAGAATCAACTAATCATAACATTGTGCATATTGAGTAATTCATTTAAGGACAGGCTTACATATGTAATACAGCGGGCTTTCAAAATATTTTTTATGTACTTGAAATTAACTTAATACAGAAATCCTCACGAAATTACCAAGATTTACCCTATATTTACCGCGATGGAGGTTCGAGCGCGGTTCGCCGACTTGGCCGTCGAAGACCGTGGCCACTGAACAACGGCGCCGTTGCTCTTTCAGGATGCTCTATACTGCAGTTCGTGTCGTTGACCGTTCACTGTTTTTATTTTGCTTTTTTTTCACAGTTCAGTACACTTCCTTCATGTTTTCATGTTTAAGCTGTTTTCAGTTTTTTACGGGCTGTCCACTGGGTCCTCTTACCACAAAATCTGAGGGGGTGCAATGGAGAGTTTCCCTTGTCAGTGAAGCAGCACGTCGTTAAACCAACTTGCGGGTTGAGGTGAGGTTTACTGTTACTCATTACACACTCCCCTCTGCACCCTAGCGTAATCTGCTCAGTATCGCCTTACTGAACGTTGAAAGTCTGTGGGCTCTTGTCATCACCTGCTGAACACATACTGTTAACATGCTGTCCTTCTCTTCATCTACAAATTCATTGGCTTTAATGGCAAGCCGTTACTCCTCCATTTAGCACGCTTCCACTGTGTGGTGACAAAACACATCACTCTGAACTGGGACGCAGCTGTTATTCGTCACCCAGGAGGGGCGTTTAATAAGTGATGCGCAAATTTTTTCTCGGAAAATTGCGGTTGAAAAAATGCGGAATTTGTTGTGGAACATCTTGGGATATTCCAGTTTCAGACACTACAGTTTGATGAAGTAGCTTCAAAATGGCATCTGTAACGCAGCTGTCATTAAGTTTCATTTGGAGGAAAACCTGAGTATCGAGACATCCATAGACGCTTTCAGAATGTCTACGGAGACCTGGCAGAGAGTACAAGCTCAGTCAGTCGTTGGGCGTGGCGTCTTTCATCCCAACGAGGTCCCACAAACATCTCCGATACCTCGCGTGCCTGCACACAGCTATGACTCCTGCAATGTTGGAACGTGGGGACACACTCGTTCGAAGTGGTCGAAGGATCACAACGGCACACATCGTTGCTCAACTGGACGCCTCTGATGGTAGTCCTGAACACACGCGTCCACCAGTTGCGATACTCAAAAGCAGGGCCGGCCAAACGCTGCACTGTGTGCAGACGTGCGGAAGTGCTGCACATGTGCGCACGTGTGCGACAGCGACATCTGTTATTAGACATGTGTCCTAAATGAACGGCGGCGGCTCCACTTCCCTGTTTATGTGGTACAAGCAAGAGCGCAACATACCCTGTCTCGTTTACCGCTGGTGACCGTAACCTTAACACAGAAGTACTGAGAAATGGCAGGTACTGTGAAAAAGCAAAGGACGGGAGATCTATGTTCTCAGTCGTTTAAAAATGACTGGGGACTGCAATTATTTTTTGTAGCCGTTGGTGAAAACTCACAGTGTTTGCTATGCCGCTGAATAATAGGCGGCCAGCGTAAGTTTTCAATTGAAAGACACTACAATACATATCACAAAGACGTGTGTAGTGTACTCAAGAGTGAAGAACGGCAAGCAAAATTAAATGTCCTTAAGAAAATGGATGAGACACATCAACTCGATTATCAATTCTCATGACCAGTGATAAACGTGTTTGGATTTATTCCTTTCATAATTAAAAATTATTGTTTACTAACTGTGCATTAGTGTCTCATTCTGCTCCATGTTACATTATTATCAGGAAAGTTGGTCATTAAACCGATTGTTCCAATGTATACTTACATTTAGGTTTTTTGATTCTTTTTTTTTTAATGTGTGAAGGGCTACGCTCAGCTGAAGTCGATAAAACGTGGCATTCATCTAATTGTCGGTTATTATTTATTATGCAGATTTCAGACGGAGTTAATGAAAGATGTAGCAATAATGGTATTGAAATAACAGGTGATCATCCAGAGGTCTGCGGTTGTCATTCTGTTCAGAGGCCAGTGAGACAGAAATTATGTGGGTGAAACTGAGGGCACCGAGAACTAGTAATAGCAAACCTTGCATTAGTTTAATGTTATTTGATATCATGAATAAGGTTCGTTGAAAGTCTCTAAGTGCTCTCTTTCTTAAATACTAGATCAAAAACATTACTCGTGTTTACGTGCCGTCAGTCAAGCTGCCTTAATAAAAACTCACTGTTGTTAACTGTACTACTTGTCTTACTGGGTTAAACTGTTAACATAAAAGTAGACGTCTCAATGAGTAGACTGTGACAGTATTTTAAATGTTTAATACGCGAAATACCTTCGCATGGTTGGCTTGCAAGCTGTGGAAAGAGCACTAGAATGCGCCGGTACAAAGTATCCTAGCAAGTGGATAAAGCGACATCTGTGGGTAGAAACATGCACTACATGAACGCTGACGGCTGCGGCGTGCACGCTGTGACCCGGAAGTTGCACGCGTGCAGGAGCACCGCACGCGTGCAGAATTTCTGGCCGGCCCTGCTCAAAAGTGTGTGTCCGCTGGGGTCTTCGCCGCCGAACAGAAGACCGTAAAGAGCAACGAGGGACCAGCTGAGCGGAGTTACTTGCGCGTTTTTTGTCGAAAACCGTCACAGGCGATGAAACGTGGGTTCATCACTTCGAAAAGGAAGTAAAACGGCAATCGGCGCCACACCACCTCTTCCCCGAAGAAAAAGTTCAAAGCCGCACCCCCAGCCGCTAATGTCGTGGCGACAGTCTTCTGGGACTTTGAATGGGTTATTCTGTTTGATGTCCTCCAGCACTATGCAACGGTCAACTTGGAGGTGTATTGTGCTACCTTCAGGAAATTAAAAAAAAAAATATTTGAGCGTGTTCGATGCCATAAAAACGCAAACGAACTTCTCTATAACAACGCAAGGCCTGGGCATCCGAGAGTAGCTCACAAAATTTGATGGGATCGATCTTGCTCGTCGACCCTACAGCCTGGATCTCGCATCTTTCAAATTCAATCTTTTTGGTCCAATCAAGGCTGCACTGCGCGGGAAGCAGTAGGTAGATAATGGGGAGATTTTTGATGCACTAGCAAGTTGGCTCGGACGACGACCAGCAGGGTGGTACTATGCGGGTATACAGGCCTTCCCAGTTAGGTGGCGTAGGGTTGTCGCACTGAACGGACATTACGTCGAATAATAGGGTTTTGTGGCTAAAAGAGAGGGGAATAATATGATGTACTGGAATACTAATAAAACCAATGTCCTTTCAGAAAAAAAGTAGTGTGTCCCTCGTAGGTCTCCATATCACCTTTGATCTTGTCTATAACAATGAAATGCCTAATACGCGTTCTTGGGTCGCTCATTCGCGATCTGTTATTGGCGCACCGGGTTTCAGCGGTAGCAAAATTCTGCTGGGCAGTCATGTGCTGTACAAGTGTGCGCTTACAGAGCAATCTGCTCAGCGTGGGGTCTGAGACTGCCACCAGAAAGAAAAGACGGGACAGGAGCCGTAACCCGCCTTGTGGCTAATTCATAGCGCGCGTCCCGCCGTGGCTGGAGTCCTGCATTTTTCAAGCGTCACCGCGGGCCCTGCGAGAGGCGCCCCTGCCACTTTTGTGCTCCAGCCCTCGCCGTAGCGCACAAACATGGCACTACAATAACGTGTAGTCAAACAAGATTAATTTCCCATAACTAGAAAAAAGTGTGGTGCGATTTTAGCCAGGAGAAATCTCTTGATGTGCCAGGGAGAGACTGCAGTTTTAGGGCAAAAATTCACTTTGTTCCGACAGAACACCCTACTACGTCACATCACTTCACGTAACTTTATTTCAGTGAGTGCACTGAATTTCTGAAGTTCCATTCCGCAACGTCAACAAAGTACCCGTTTGTGATTGCCACAACCCCTGCACTGGACTTGCAGTGGAAACACCAAAAACACAACACTGTATCATGCCTAATATGATGTAAGAGACCAGTTGGCAGTCAGAAGAGCTTCCAGTCGTCTCGGAATGGATAAATACGAGTTATACTTAAATGTAAAGCAAATTTTATACAGTAGACCCTCGATTAACTATCACTTTTGGCACCACGGGTTGGTCGGCACGCTAAAAAGGTCGGATAGTCAGAGGAGAGTGAAACAAGTCATCTACAGCGCTCAAAACAATGAGGTAAATCGAAATTAATAAAAAAAAATACATTTCTAACAAGGGGAAAGGAAAACAGAAAAGTTTAGACACTGAAAATCTATTTAAAAAAGTGTAAAAATTTTTTGTTTCAATTTCTTAAACCTTGACTTTATAGCTGTTTCACCCTATTTCTTTGCACACAAGATGTCCAGTGTTTGGCCGTTGTTCTGAATATTTGAGGACAGTCTTGAACGCATCCTTTGCTGCACAGCGGCTGATGTTTTCGTATTCTTTCATTTCTTTTCATCGTCTGTCTCCTCCCGCTCAACACTGTACTGCTTGCAAAGCAAGATCAGTTATCTGACTATCTTCAAGTTCTTCATTCGTAACAGCAGCAACGTTACCTACTCTAGCGATTCCCCTACATCAGCAGGCTGCATATCATTCTAAAGAGTTTGCAAATCAGTGACTAATCTGCAGTGTCTGACTCATTAGTTTCAGGAAGATCTTGCTCTTAATTTAGGCTCGGACAAACCACCTTCCATGATTTTTGTGGAATGGTTTTCTTGAGTTCTTCCCAAGCTTGGGCGGCTCTGTAAATTTAATCTTTTATGTTGACTCTTTTCATTGCTTCAAACAGATCACGTCTGTGCTGTTAAGTCTAACAAAGCGCTGACGTACTTCCTCCTGTAACGTCTTTCCAACCACTCAGTAACACTTTGGTCCTTTGGCTGCGGGGGATGGGGGGCAAAAACACAGCTTTTATGTCACCTTGTTGAAGTTTCAGACCCAAAAGGGTATCTTGGGACTTGGTATAAGAATACAGTCGTTCCAGCTGGTAGGTTTCTTGACTAAAACCGATCGATAACGCTGGCCAGTTGTTCGGCGCGGAGTATTGCTACATATAGTCGGACACATGGTCGTATAATCCGAGGAGTCGGTTAATCGAAGATCGGATAGTCGCGGTTCTACTATACCTGTCTTCTTGCAAAACTTCAGGCAACGATGATCGAGTCGGATAGCGATTAGAGACATTTCTCTCCAAAGCAGATCACAAAGGATCAACAATATTGAGATCTGGTGACTGTGGTGGACAGGGGAGATGCGACAATTCACCCTCGTGCTTGCAAAAAGAGCGGTATGATGTAGGGCTCTTGATAAAGTATCGATACAACTAACTTTTAGCAAACTTATCGATATGTGCAAGAGCATTGCTACCACGAAATATAGATATATCATTGTCGATATCGATATGGCAAATCGAGTGCCGATATTTTTATTGTATGCTATATTTCTTTCACAATTTTCGGTAAATATTTGAAGATGTTCTTTTGAAATTGTGGTAGAACATAATTTTACTTTCAATGAGTGAAGGAGTATTACTACTTCTTCAGCTTTCATCACGTCCAGTCTTTCACTTTGCCTGCAGCAAGTATATGTGGCAGAAAAGAAAAAGGAGTGTGATTGCAGAGCGGGGTGAACGGAATAGCAAGATCTCCGATGTGAAGAAATAACACACCAGCGGGGTGAACGGAATAGCAAGATCTCCGATGTGAAGAAATAACACACCAGTGGCGTTAAAAAGCAATTGTAAGGCAACTAGTGTGCTATTTCTTCACATCGGCGTTCTTGAAAAGCATTTGCTGAAAATGATAAACAAAAATCTAAATGTCAAGAGTGGACTTCACGGTGTAGAGGATACGTATGACGTAATCGGCGCTCGGCGCTAGCAGAAGAAGCTGCACCGCCTAGCTTCACCAGGCAATTTTGACTCTACAACTGCTAGGTCGCTGGCGTTGACAGAAATGAAAAATAGGGAAGTCGACATGAAGTGTTCCGGACAAATACTATATGTGACGAAACCGGACGGCGGACCCATCGGACACCTTTTATTGGTTGGTTGGTTTTGGGGAAGGAGACCAGACAGCGTGGTCATCGGTCTCATCGGATTAGGGAAGGATGGGGAAGGAAGTCGGCCGTGCCCTTTCAGAGGAACCATCCCGGCATTTGCCTGGAGTGATTTAGGGAAATCACGGAAAACCTAAATCAGGATGGCCGGACGCGGGGTTGAACCGTCGTCCTCCCGAATGCGAGTCCAGTGTCTAACCACTGCGCCACCTCGCTCGGTCACCTTTTATTGTACCACTTACATGCAGACATCATTGTTAGCAAAGCGGCTGTCACCAGGCGTGAATGTGCATTGTTTTCGATTCAATTCTTGCTCTGAGGGGGATAGGCAGGCTGCTAGCTTGTTGATGTACAGAATATCTCATAATAAATCAATAACTAAATATGAAGCTCTTAACGTGCAGTATATTTGCCATATGCAGCCTATATTTTTATTGGCAGATACGTCAACATATTCGTGTATCGATAGATTGCCGATATATCGAAGACCGGTATGGTGCTACTTTAAATATCGTAGTATAAGCAGGTATGTCGATATATCCGTGTATCGATACCTTCTTCTATACTCTACAGCCGGCCGTTGGTGGCCAAGCGGTTCTAGGCGATTCAGTCTGGAACCGCGTGACCGCTACGGTCGCAGGTTCGAATCCTGCCTCGGGCATGGATGTGTGTGATAACCTTAGGTTAGTTAGGTTTAAGTAGTTCTAACTTCTAGGGGACTGATGACCTCAAATGCTAAGTCCCATAGTGCTCAGAGCCATTTGAACCATTTTTATACTCCGCTGACCGATAATATACACCTTTAAATATCGATGTATTGGGTTGCCGATATATTTAAAAATATCAATAGTCCTGGTATGAAGGTGACTCGCGTCGCCTTGGAACACAGCATCATCATTGTGGGACAAACATTTTACCGTGGGATCGACCTGATCAGCCGAAGTGGTCGCATAATCTTTGGCAGTAATGCGACGTCGGAGAGTAACCGTGGATCCCATGGAATACCAAGATATGGCTGCTATAAGCATCATCGAACCCCCGGTGTGTTTCACTGTTGCGACGTAAACACGGCCAGAAGTTGGACACAGTGTGTTCAAAAATGGTTCAAATGGCTCTGAGCACTATGGGACTCAACATCTTAGGTCATAAGTCCCCTAGAACTTAGAACTACTTAAACCTAACTAACCTAAGGACATCACAAACATCCATGCCCGAGGCAGGATTCGAACCTGCGACCGTAGCGGTTGATTTTTTTAAGTCGCATCAGTAAGTTCCGTGATATTTTCAACTTATTAAATTGAAGTGTTTTGCTGTTGCAGTCTCTTTGATACATAATACAGATGGCTGCATTTATCTGCCTTTATTACAAGGACATCATGACTGATAAGCTTGTTATTGACATATGTAAGATTTATCTGTTCACTGTGGGTTGATATTGAAAATTTATGCTCTTTAAGGTATTCCTTAATAATTTCATTGGTTTTGCTTGCTAAGGAATTCTTTGCATTGCAGTCTAGTGTGGCAGCAGTACAGGTCGTTTAAGCACTAACAATCTCTTGATATTATTTTTACTAAGCCTGAGAGAGGGGGACAGGAGGGGGCAATGTTATGTTTAAGTCCTTAGTTTAGAAAGCACAGCTTATTACTATTGATTTGATTTTATTATTCACCCAGGGATCACCTCACAATGGTACGGGATTTGCCATCACAATGCAATGGAAATAAATAGCTCAAAATACACATACACACAGAAGTAAGTTTTGGTAAGGATAGTACAGATGATCGGCCGTAGCCTTGATGAAAAGACCATCTCGGCATTTTCCTGAAATGATTTAGAAAAACAACTTAATACCTGAATGAGATTTTCACTCTGCAGCGGAGTGTGCGCTGATATGAAACTTCCTGGCAGATTAAAACTGTGTGCCGGACCGAGACTCGAACTCGGGATCTTTGCCTCTCGCGGGCAAGTGCTCTACTGCAAGTACTCCGCTGCAGAGTGAAAATCTCATTCTTTCGGTTTCGTCACACATCCCCCAGGCTGTGGCTAAGCCATGTCTCCGCAATATCCTTTCTTTCAGGAGTGCTAGTTCTGCAAGGTTCGCAGGAGAACTTCTGTAAAGTTTGGAAGGCAGGAGACGAGGTACTGGCGGACGTAAAGGTGTGAGGACGGGGCGTGAGTCGTGCTTGGGTAGCTCAGTTGGTAGAGCATTTGCCCGCGAACGGCAAAGGTGCTGAGTTCGAGTCTCGGTCGGGCACACAGTTTTAATCTGCCAGGAAGTTTCAACTTAATACCTAACTCATGGTGGCTGGTCAGCGCAAATTCCATCCTCGCGAATATGAGACCATTGTCTTAACAACAGCAGTCCCTCATTTGGTTGTTCTACTTTGTACGATGGTCTTTCATTTACACAGAATTTGCTCCAGATAACTGATAATACAAAACACAGTTTCCACTTCATCAGTACACACTAAGGCCACCCGTCGAAGACTCCAGGGCTCTAAATATACAAACGTACTTCTTCATTTTCTCTCCTCAAATCGCCAGCAAAGCTACATCAGCCTGTTCAGCTCAGAAGAATTACCATCACGCACTTTAGATCCTCACCCACGATTTCCATGTAAAAGCAGTATGTGTGATCTTGTCTTATAATGCGACAGGGTTTGTAGTTATCTCCTTTCATTATTAATCACTGCTCTGAGTCCTCCAAGAAACCTTTGATTCTTTAGAATTACTTAAGAAGAATGTTTTAGCTGCCTTTTTAAACAGTTGTCTTATAGTGATCTTCTTCATCTCCATGGCAACTTATTATATAGTTTTATTCCCTGATAGAAAATGCTTTGGAATTGAACCCGTGGTCCGTGGTCTAGGTGTGGCGTTTTTGACTAGTAATCAAAACGTCCTAGATCCCGGGTTCGAATCAAGGCACTGCTTAAATTTTGAATAAAAATCATCAGCATGGCGGTTGAAGACTTCAGGCATAAGAAGTCATCCTCGTTCTGCCAAATGCCTCGTCAATGAGAGTGAAGAAGTGGATAGAGTTTCAGGGTATTCCCTTGCCCTTGGGGTGGGAAACTGCCCTTAAAAGGGGGAAGCAACGCGATGATCAACGGGATGAGGATGCAGAAGGCAATGGAAACCACTGCGTTAAAGACACGTATTTTATATCCACAGGACATGTGGTCTGTTACTGATAAGTGTCATCATGTCTCCAACGGCAAAAGATTCCCGACTAGACCTACATTCGCATATCCGGGAGGGGACTGCGAATAGGAGGCGATCAAGAGAAAAAGATTGGATGAACGAAAGAGCAACATTTTCTGAGTCGGAGCGTGAACTGTCAAAATTTGAAGCAAGAAAGTCTGAAGAGAGAAATACAAGGGCTCATTGCAGATATAATGGAAGTCAGTGAAATGAAAAGAACGTACGGATTTCTGGTCATACGAACAAAGATCCATATCAAAAGCTGCAGAAAATTGTATAACGGAGGGAGGATTCGTTATAATTGAAAAGGTAGGGCAGAGAATGAATTACTGTGAACAGTTCAGTGATAAGGTTTTTCTCATCAGAACTGATACAAACTCAACGCCAACAATAGTGCAGGTGTGTATGGCGACTTCACTCGCAGAAAATTAAGAGATAAAGAAAGTATATGAACGGGTAATGTAGCATGTAAATGTAGACGAAAATCTAATAGTCACAGAGAATTGTAAAGAGATTATAGGGGAAGGAGTAGAAGAAAGAGTTACGGAAGAATGTGGACTAGGTAGTAGGAATACGACAAGACTGAGTTGTGCAATAAAATTCGTAATAGCGAATACTCTGTTCAAGAATCACAACAGGAGGAGGTACACTTGGAAAAGCCTCAGAGACACGTTAAGATTCCAACTGAATTACATCGTGGACAAACAGAGATTCCGAAATAAGATGTGGGATTGTAAGGGGCACCCAGGAGCAGATACAGACTCATATCATAATTTAGTAATGATCAAATGTAGACTGAATTTTAAGGGAATCGTACGGAAGAACCAGTGTGGAACCAAGTGAGATGCTGAAGTACTGATGCATTATGGGACGCGTTTGAAGTTCGCAGATGATGTGGGTACTGCGGTATGGAATATCGCAGTAGGCAGTTCAGTTTTTTTAAAAGTTTATTAATGGCTTTTGGGCATCACCCATATAGCCACCCTAAATAACATCAGTGACATCCATTTAAACTCAACTTAAGAAAACAATGTAACTAAATTAACATATTTAATATATTATAATGTAAAAAAATACACTTTTGTGCTTTTTGTTGCTATAAGGGTTTTAATGTTTGGAGGTAAAGCATTTCGAGGGGTCATCAGGTGCTGTAATAGTCCCGTGGCTTCTTGAAATCTTCTGTGGCAGCCGAAGAAAACGTGAATAACATCTTCTTCACTGCCACATTCACATGAAGAAGATGTGATCATGTTGAGGCGGTAGAGATGTTACTGGAATCTCCCGTGATTGAAGCGAAGTCGTGCCATTGTCACTGTAGAGTTTCTATTGGATCTGCAGTTTTGGTACCAAGAATGTGATGGGAGATTAGACACCACTGCGGCATAGTGTCATTCTTTAATTTCGTAAGATTTTTGGAGATCTTCATTCCATCGGGCTCTGATTGCAGTCCTTAGATTGTGAAGAATGTTGTCGGGTGACACTTTATCTTATTTCACTGAAGCAGTGTACACTGCTTTCTTGGTCAGGGTCAGAGTATCTACTTTTTTATTTCCTCTTACTGCGCTGTGCGCTTTCACCCATAACATGATGGCCATCTCATTTATGCGATAAAGCCCCTATACTGTTTCTGTAATCTAGATAATTTTTGGTATTGTTGATGTCGTAGCATTTTAATAGCATCATTACTGAACGCGAGTATGATAAAATTATGATTGTTTCTTCTTGCACGTCTTTTGCGTTATTTAAGTCCCTCTAAAATCGCTGTGAGTTCCCAAATGAGTATGGACGCAACCTCCGGGAGGTAGAATTTGCCTCCTTGATTAGTCTTGCCATCGTGAATGCACTTCTTGCCAGGTCTTTTTGTTTAAAATCAAATGGTTCAAACGGTTCTAAGCACTATGGGACGTAACTTCTGAGGTCATCAGTCCCCTAGAACTTAGAACTACTTAAACCTAACTAACCTAAGGACATCACACACATCCATGCCCGAGGCAGGATTCGAACCTGCGACCGTAGCGGTCGCGTGGTTCCAGACTGAAGCGGCTAGAACCGATCGGGCTTTTGTTTAAGCCCATCTGTATAGATCTGTCTTAACCATGGCTATGCTGCGTGGTTGTCAGATAAAATTTTCGCAGTCAGCGAACCTTCGTTGACTGGAAGGCGCATCTTGACATTCATGTTCACTAAGGTGTTAGCGTAGGACTTGCTGAAGCAACTTATATTTTCGGAAGTGGCGACGTGTTCACGGAAAATCGAAGCATCGAGGTAAAAGGCTGCAAGAAAATTGTGGCGAAATCAGAAGAGAAATGGTCGTCGGAAAGAGTGATTCAGCATACAGAATACAACATTAGGTGAAATTAAAAACAAAGGTAGCAGGATTAAGAGTGAGTGCAACGGGCAGTCACTGTTGAACACTGAGGAGAGAGCGGATGATTGGCAAGAGTACAGTGAAGGCCTCTATGAGGATAGAAGTAGGAGATCCAACATCAGAGTCAGAATTTAAAAAAATCTTTGGGAGAATCGAGATAAAATAAGACAGAGGGGAGTGATAACACGCTATCGGAATTCCTAAAATCGTATGAGGAAGTGGCAACCAAACGACTGTTCAAGTCTGTGTGTAGAGTCTATCAGATTGGCGACGTATTATCAGACGTTCGGAAAAATATCTTCCACACTATTCCGAATATAGCACGGCAGATAAATGAGAGAACTGCAGCATAATCAGCTTAACAGCCCACGCACCCCAGTTGCTGACAAGAATAATATACAGGAGAATGGAAAAGAAAATTGAGGATCTGTTAGATGACGATAAATTTGACTTTAGGAAAAGTAAAGGCTCCAGAAAGGCAGTCCTGAAGTTGCATTTGATAATAGAAGCAAGACTGAAGAAAAATCGAGACACGTTCATTGGATTTGTCGACCTGAAAAAAGCGTTCGACAGTGTAGAAGCGTGCAAGATATTTGAAATTCTGAGAAAAATAGGTGTAAGCTATAGAGGGAGACGAGTAATATACGAGTTGTACAAAAGCCAAAAGGGAATAATACGAGTGGACGACCAAGAACGAAGTGCTCGGATTGAAAAGGGTGTATGACAGGGATATAGTCTTTCGCCCCTACTGTTCAATCTGTACATCTAAGAAGCTGTGAAGGAAATAAAAGAAATGTTTAGGAATTGAAATAAAATTCAAGGTGAAAGGATACCAGTGATATTATTTGCTGGTGACATTGCTATCCTGAGTGAAAGTGAAGAAGAATTACATGATATGCTGAAAGGAATGAACAATCTAATGAGTACAGAATATGGATTGTGAGTAAATCGAAGAAAGGCGAAAGAAATGAGAAGTATCAGAAATCAGAACGACGAGAAACTTAACATCAGAAATGGTAATCACGAAGTAGACGAAGTTAGGGAATTGTGTTACCTTGGAAGTAAAATAATCGACGAGAGACGAAGCAATGAGAAACCAAAAAGCAGACTCACCCAGGTAAAGAGGGCATTCCTGGCCAAAAGAAGTGTATTAATATCAAACCTAGGCCTCAGTTTGAGGAAGAAATTTCTGCGAATGTAAGACTGAAGCACGGCATTGTACGACAGCAGTGAATCATGGACTGTGGGAAAGCCAAAACGACAGAGAATCGAAGCGTTTGAGTTGTGGTGCTGCAGAATAATGTTGAAAATTAGATGGAGTGATAAGGTAAGGAATGAGGAGCATCAGCAAAGAAAGGAACGTATGGGGAACTATGACAAATGAAGAGAAAGATGATAGGACATGCGTGAAGGCATAAAGGAATAACTTCCATGGTACTAGAGGGAGCTGTAGAGGGCATAAAAGGTAGAGGAAGACAGAGACTGGAATACATCCAGCAAATAATTGAGGATAGAGGTTGCGAATGCTATTCTTGAGATAAAGAAGTCTGCAAAGGAGAGGAATTCGTGGCGACTTGCATCAAACCAATAAGAAGACTGATGACAACAAAATTGCTGTTTCAAGTTTTTCGTTGGTTCTCAGAACAACTAGTGAAATACTTAATAATGCGTTCCCTGATTCGACAACACATTTATAGATGTACTCAGTTGATGCAGTAAGAATATCCAGTTCTTTAGATAGTTCTTTACAATGAGCCCAACTACCAGTTATTATTATTCTTACGGCACTTTTATGCAGTTAAAAAATCTGTTTCTATATTTTGCGCCTTCGATTTCTAGGAAAGAAACCAAGAGCTAAGAACTGAATGTACTTAGGAATAGTATGTCAGTACAGGACATTGGTTTTTACAGACTGATGACAGAACCCTAAGAGCTTAACATTCTGTTAAATTTCTTTTTGCCAATAACTTTGTGTAATCATCTTATGTTAACCGAAAATTAATTTTTGTCTTATCACCTATGCATAACGTGACAGAGTTTTGCGCTCTTTATGTTCAAGCGCATACTGTTCGTTTTCTTTACGTTCAGTGTCATTTTATTACTCACTGTCCAACCGTAAACATCCTTGAGGGTTTCGTTTGCTTACCCTAAAAGGAGCTCTGGTGTTTTATCAGTCACTATGCCGTCATCAGCTAACTTTTTCTCCATGCCTTATACTACCTGCAAAGTGCCAAGTTATTGATATAATACATCGAGAACAGGTTTGGACCCCATACACTACCCTGAGGAACACCTATTTTTATGTGTTTCTTGCCGACAATTTTTGGAACCACTTGTTCGCTATTCGTCATACAGCTAGCGCTTGAAGCTTGTTTAGCAGTATTTTTTGGTTAGTAGTATCAAAAGCCTTGGACACGTCTAAGAATATGCTTGAAATACAGTCAAGAGCTTCAAGTACCACTTTCGTGAACTCATTAATGACTGATATTGTACTTCCACCACTTCGGAAACCAGACTATGCTTCCTTAAACAGGTTTCATTTATTCATGGAACTGATTAGTCTTTCCTTCGTGATAGATTCGATTATTTTTTAGAACAAAGACAGTAGTGAAACAGGCCTGCAGTCTTCAGCATCTTCAGCATTTTCTTTCTTTAATAAGGAACAACTCGTGCATTCTTTAGGTACTCTGGAAACATACTTGACCTGAAGGACTCATTTATTATGTTTGTTAATGCGGCTTGTATGCTGTGTATGCACCGCTTCAGAAACGAAACTGGAACCTCGTCTATATCTCCTTATTTTTCAGTTTCTGTATTGTTTTGCTGACTTCAGACTTCTTACGGGGGAAAAGAACTGAGACACCCTGCTAAACCCGCAGAACAGGACAGGTAGTTTAAGTTGTGGAAAGGGGACAAAATAAGTGCCTGCCAATTACACTCGAACGTACAACCTTTTATTTAACCAAACATTACAAGATCCCCTAAAAAAAAAAAGCTTTAGTTTTGGAACTTAATTAGCGGCTGAATGCACAGTACAATCTCGTGCCTTAAGGGCAAGATCACTGTAATTTAAAAACGGCTGAAAGCCAATACCTTAAACCTCAACCAAAATCAGAAATTTAAAAGGTAAAGCCTTATCTTAAAACAGTTTTTTAATTAGGCTGAAGGCCCAAAGAATCTGACACTTTAAGAGCAAAACAACTTAAATTCAAAATCGGCTGAAGGCCCACGCTTAAGACTCAATAACATCAATTTTAAAAATGCCAAGGCTTTATGTAAAACAGTTCTTAAATTAGGCTGAAGGCCCAAAACATCTGACGCCTTAACGGCAAAACAACCTTAATCTAAAAATCGGCTATAAGCAATGCAAGAACAAACAAGAAAAGGCAGTACACCCAAGGGCGCTCAAGAATTCCGAGGGTCGGCCTGGAATTCAAACACTAACGCTCGCTTAGGTGAGACAGACAGTCGGCCCAACCATTGTCGATCCGACAACAACCCAACTGACAGACAGTCAATGGACCCACTGACAAGATAACCTCCACTTCACCTGACCAGCACACAACAGGGAGTTCAATGGAACAACGTAGAAGGAATTGTCGCCCACAACTAATTATACGTTGAGCTGTCAAACTACACACCGTGCTGGACAGCGACAACACGATAAGGAAAATACACTGCCTGAATTTACGTCTATGGCCAGGGCAGGTAACATGAACGTTAGCGGCCACAAGGCAGAAGATACCGCTGGTGCACTTCAATTCAAATAACCAAGTACAGTTAAACTCCACCAGAGGGTGGCTAAAATTTGCCAACTTCAAAACATACTTTGTTGCTCGCGCGAATATCTCAACAGCCGACAACGTCTCCAAACGACACAATGTGAACAGCCGTGACTTGCTGGTAGATTAAGTCAAAACTCAACTTTCATGTCCAGGATCGGTGAGCCACGAACCTCGTAGCAATGGGAACAGCACCACACACTCCGACACCACATAGAGGCTGCCAGCGGGCCGGCCAAACTACGCCCCGCTGAGATTCGAACTGACTCCCAGACACACGACGACCCAGAAATACTATCAGTCGGTCCAGAGATGGTACGACAGTGCACTTATCAATACGTGCTGCTGCTGCTGGTCACGGGAAAGTAAGGCAGGAAGTTAGTGACGCCAGTAAATGGAATAAGAAAACGAGGCGGCAGTACCGAAATTGAAGATGACAAATAATAAATGGCATGAACACGAGCCACGCACGGTTCAAGAACATCATTGTGTAGGCTGCTGCGTATTTTTTAAGAAATTTTGCTGCAACTTCTCCCGCAATGCAACAAAAGTAGTCGTTCACAAAATTTACCAGTTCCTGAAGATTTTATGTTATGCCACCATCTTCGATTTGTATGTTTAACAATTTGAGCCTGCCTTCCCCAGTTTCCTGTCTTATGACCCCTCTCCCCACTACTTTGCTTTTATTTCCCGCCTTAAACATTTGTTTGTCATTGAACGAAATTCTTGGGGCAAACAGTACCCTCCTGTATATCTTTTATATCTGTGATAATCTAGGAATTGTGGATTAGTACAATGCTTTTTTTAAAAACTGGGAAATTTTAAGTGTCTGGGAGGACTTTCTAATACCCGCATTTATCCATTTATTTTCAGTAGCTGTTGCTGTAGAAGTGCCTACTTTTGGAAATGTCTCCTCAAAAGTTAAATGATGTGCAGAATCTAAAGAACTTAGCTTCTACATTGTTTTCATCCCAGGTTTGATTTGTCAATGTCGTGTAAAAAGTATGTATTTTGCGTTCAGAGAAGATCCTTTTGTAGATCAGCAGATTTGCGGGCGTCACCAAGCCCTTATTTTACCTTTATTATCCGACAGTAATGATCAGAAAAGCTAAGATCTCTTATAGATACTTTACAGTTTTCCCTATCAGTATCTGTAAGTACATGTGACCTATGTTGCACGCCACAACCCTACCCAAGCTGTTCCCTGCCCCACCCACTATCAGTACCTGATCCTGTTCTGTAAAATGTCACACAAAGGCTCTAAAACCTGGATCGTCCGATCTAGCCCAACATACGGTTTGAAAATGCTGGCGATCTGATACCCCTCACTTAACTTCTACTATAATTGAGGGCCTACACCTCTGCTGTTAATGCTACCTGGCAGCAGTACTCTCTTTTTTGTACCATTTGCGCTTTTTCTGTCCTTCCTAGTAACTGGCAGAGTTGAGACTGCTCAACCCTGGCAGCTGAAATCTTGCTGGTAGACATAACAAAACTGTCAGATCGCTTCATCGTTCTGTTAGCCTCCCTACCAAGACCCGGTACCCAACCACACCCCCACCACTAACTTCCTGCATCCTCACTAGTTCTTGATCCAAATCTGCCTGAAGGGTACAGATCTTCCCTTCCTACTCCTCTATCAGTCTATTCCAGTTCCATTTTTTTTTTTTTTTTTTTCAGTTCTAGGACAGTGCCTCCGTGACTTCCCAAGTCCTCCCCCCTACACACACACTCCGACTACATTCCCCCTGGTGAAACCACTTACTGCAGTTCCCACAAAGTATCCCACTACCTATTTTCCTACGACAGCTCCCACAATTTCCACTCATGCTCAAATAAATATCTAAAGCTAAGCGACAAGGAAAACGACACACTTGTGGCTATTCAAAAAAGCTATGAATAACATGTACGTTCAATTTGTTGTGAGCATTTAGTTCAGTATGTAAACAATAATCACACTTCAGTGACAATCGCAGATTACTGTACAGCCAAGCATCCTACATATTAACAATGTGAAACAAAAACAACAAAATACAATAAAAAATACGATCAAAACTCATTTCTTGACGAGCTCTATAGTCGCGCTTGTCAATAAGCCGCCATCATTCCTAAAACATTGCTAAAGGCATCTGCTGCAACGATAAACCGTTCCCCAGCAAATAATTATCTACATCTGTAACGATAAGCGCTCGTTAGTTATCGGATTCGTAGTACGGGGTGTTCAAAAAGTCTCTCCGCAGTGCCGTATGATTGTTAGCCGCGCGTGCCGTATAATTGTTCGCATAGCTGGGTTACTTTCTTTCAAGTGGACTCTCCCAACATTCCTATGTTTCGTTTATCTCAGCCAACGTTAGGACTTTCCCCATACAAAGTGACAGTCGTGCAAGAACTGAAAAATACTGATAATGGCAAGAGACTGCATTATTGTCAATGGTTCAAAAATTCCTTTCAACAAAATGGAAGGGATGTTAATCTTAATGAAACGTTTTTCACTGATTTATCCGAGTACATGTACTCGCAAAATTCTTGTATGTGGAGTACTGCAAATCCGTTGTGCAATCATGAGGAACCACTTCATTCTGTGAAAATAGAAGTTTGGATTGCAATTTCTAGACGTCGGATTGTGGGTCCCATATTTTTCAACGAAACAATAAACACACAACGATACTGCAGTGATATTCTGTACCCATTCATAGGAGAACTTGTGTTAAGTGACACAGAACGATTATTCTCAACCTTGTTGATACAGCTCACGTTTCAGTGTCACTGCTTGTTGATTGTTTTGGTGATCACACAATTTCACAGGGACTTTGGCCTCCATGGTCGCCTGACCTAACACCACCTGACTTTTCTTCTGGGGTGCAGCGAAAGCAACTGTCTATAAAAACCGTCCAAAATCCATCGATGAATTGAAAACTGCAATATCCACTTTCACTGCTTCTGTTACAGAAAAATGTTACAGTTTGTGTTTGGAAAAACGATTAGACGAATTGAATTGTGTATTCAACAACAGGGGAGACACTTTCAACATTTAATGTGAAAATTTGTAAGTAAAAATGAATATTAAATAAATTAATAAGTTGTGCTTCACTTTCATTCCGGTATATTCACTGCGGCATACGGCACGCGCGGCTAACAATCATACGGCACTGCGGACAGACTTTTTGAACACCCCGTATAAAAGTAAGAATAAAAGTCTGTTGTCAATATATTAGATTGGTGCGTAGTATTTTTGCATTGCGTGTTGGTATTCCGGTTAGGTTTATTTATCGATTTTCGTTTTTTATTTGTAGCTGTTGCTGTTTGAGTTTACATATTGGCATTTTGTGATCTGGAGATAATGAGCTGAGTTGTGGACGCTAGAAAACGGAGTGCCAAATGGAGAAGTCTGAACATTTCCGACATATTCTTCTGTTTGAGTTCAGCAGAGGGGTGACGGCAGCGCAGGCAGCCAGAAACATTTGCGCCGTGTATGGGGATAACGCCACTGGACAATGCACGGCGAGAAAATGGTTTTCTCGTTTTAAGGAAGCTCTTTTTGACATAAGTGACTCTACGCGTTCAGGAAGACCTTCGGAGTATGATAAAGATCATTTAAATGCATTAATCCACAATGATTCACGTCAGTGTACCCGAGAACTGGCAAATGTGATGAATTGTGATCATTCGACCATAGTGTGACATTTTCTTGGAGGAGGTTGAAAAATAGGATATTTGCGTACTGCATACTCTAAGCCATAACCACTAAAATCAGCAGGTGGCGATATGTGCATCTCTGCTCGCTCGTCATCAATTGGTTCGTGAACAACACCGACCATTCCTAACCTGTACCGTTACTGGTGACGAGAAATGGTGTTTCTATGCTAACATAAGGAAAAGAAAGGAAAGGTTAATCCCAAACCAACCAACAACACCCATTGAAAGGCCTGCGCGCATCCACAAAGGATAATGTTATGCATCTGGTGGAACAGCGACGGTGTGGTGTACAACGCTTTCCCCGAGGTGTAACCATCTCTGCTGACATTTACTGTCAACAACTGAAATGTCTTGCAGCTGTAGTCCATGAACAACGACCAGGAAGACTACATGAGGTGATGCTACATCACGATAACGCCTGCCCGCATTCTGCTCGACCGACCGAAAACGCTATTCAGGAGTTGGGTTGGGAAACCATTCTGCACCCACCTTATTCACCTGATTTTGCGTCTTTTGATTCTCACTGTTTCCACTCTCTATCGAACAACCTTCAAGGATCTTCCTTTCTGGATGAATATGTCCTCCAAACAAGGCTCGTCGAGTTCTTCACCTCAAAACCATCTGATTTCTACAGTCGTAAAATCGAAAAGATATCCCAGCGTTGGCAGACTGTGGAAAAAAGTGAAGTAGAATACATTATTGATGACTGAAATCTCTGTTATGTGTTTCTGTGTTTGTTTCTTTTATTAAACTTATGGAAAAACGGTATTAACTTATGCTTCCAACCCAATAGTTTACAGTTTATGAGGCATCAGTTTTTGACTAATGTTTCATTTCCTTGTGTGTTTGGATTGCATCTTGAAAGTTCAGAAGAAATCTATTACTCTGACGGTATAGCACTAGCAATCTATAGAGGGATATGCTTTTTCAAAATTCCAGTGCACGCGCCCCAACGCGCATTAATGTTCCTCATCCTGTCAAGCGGCGATGTATTAATGGATCTGTTCCTTGGGCTCCAGCTCTACATTGACAATCAAACTACAGTACTTTCGCGGAGTTACGTGAGGTCGACGATTTACATGTTGCAATACCTGTGAGCGTTGACACACTCGGATAGTCACACATTAGCATGCCGCTTCTGGGGTGCTGGCCAGCCTGGATGTGGTTTTTAGGCGGTTTCTCCCATCTGACTACGTGAATACTGGGCTGGCACCAACTTCCAGCCTCAGTTATACGATTCGCATACATTTAGAAACTGTTCTCACACTTTCTCATGGCATGGGAGAACACTAGACACTGGTCAAATCCAAAAACTTATCGAAGGCGAGAAGGAATCGCGCACTGAGTGTTCCATACAAACTTAATTATGCATATAGACAGCTCATCCATTCCAGGAATCGACGATCCTGACGATTTTTGTCTATTATCGACAATGATACTGGGAAGATACCGGCTCCAGGGAATCCAAGCTTTTCAATAATGTTTCAGTTCAAAGGACTTCATCTTGCTTTCAGCTGTTAGAATTTTATTTTGTGATTGCAATTTCGGCATTAAGCCTTTTTAACCATAAGATTTTCACATATCATGATTATACATCAAGGTGAAGTACCCAAATATTTTAATGAGTGGGTTTCCGAGAATCGAAATATGTGACATAAATGTACATGTGTTTTGACTGCATTGACTTAGAAGCTTAACATTTTCACACCATCAAAAGACTATAGACCTCAGTATGTGACATAAATTTTAACGTGATACATCTTCCCGTTCGTGGCAAAAAGGGGTCTTAACAGACGGAGGGCAGACATACAGTCGGATAACAAATGACAATTACTTTGTATGCGATATAATTACAAATTAACAATTTCGTTTATTTCCTTAACTTGTACTGTGATCGTTTCTTCTTGCCAGATTTCATGACTGTAGATCAATGGGAAGTACCCTATAGGTTTTGATGAGTGAGTTTGTGAATATCGAAATATGTGACATATATGGCCGTTTCTGTTGATTGTGTTGACTTAGAAGCTTACATATTTTACACCACCAAATGACTATAGATCATAGTATGCGACATAAATTTCAACTTGTTACATCTACTCGTTCTTGAAAAAAGTAGACTTAAAAGATGGACGTACTGCGAGTCTGATAACAAATGACAAAAAAATTCTTGTGACGTAAGTACAAATTCACAATTTTAGGATTTTTTCCCGTACTTGTACAGTCAAACCATGATCGTTGCCAAATTTCACGATTATAGGTCAACGGGAAGTGCCGTGTACGCTTAAGGAGCGAGTTTGCGAGTGTCATAATATTTGACGTAGAGGGCTATATCTTTTGATTGCACTGACTTAGGTACTAACGTTTACTGTACCGTCAAGGGGCTGTAAACCTTAGTACGTGACGTAAAGTTCAATATGATACGTCTAGCCGTTCCTGAGAGAAAGAAGTCTTAACAGTCGGGGTGACAGACGGAGAGTCTGATAACAAATGACAATTTTTTTTTTCGTGTAATATAATTGTATAAATTAACATCAACAAAGGCAAAACGAGGATAATGGAATGTAGTCGAATTAAATCGGGTGATGCTGAGGGAATTCGATTAGGAAAGGAGACGCTTAAAGTAGTAAAGGAGTTTTGCTATTTGGGGAGCAAAATAACTGATGATGGTTGAAGTAGACAGGATATAAAATGTAGACTGGCAATGGCAAGAAAAGTGTTTCTGGAGAAGAGAAATTTGTTAACATCGAGCATAGATTTAAGTGTCAGGAAGTCGATTCTGAAAGTATTTGTATGGAGTGTGGCCATGTATGGAAGTGAGACGTGGACGATAAATAGTTTGGACAAGAAGAGAATAGAAGATTTCGAAATGTGGTGCTACAGGAGAATGCTGAAGATTAGATGGGTAGATCACATAACGGACAACGATGGTTTCCGTTGTCACCAGTTCAGATACAGAACTCTAAAAAAAGCGCGCCGATCCCCTGAAGATACAGATTATGACCAGTAAGAAGAAGAAAGATTTAAATACTGCCTCTGAATGTTGAAACGTCTCTTTTTGCGTGAGCTGTGGAAGAACGTCTGTCAGTGGCCCTTTGCAAACTGACACGTTACATATTGGAGTGTGTGCGGCGGTAAGCTGTCACCTCGGCATTTACAGAAAGAGAATTATCGGTAATGGGGGCAAAATAGCGGGAAGAGAGAGACAGAGCTTCAATAAATTTAAAAAATAATTGTTCATTTATTTCAACATAAATTTATAATGTAGCACCACTTATTAACCTTTTAAAAACGACCAAGAATCCATATTTAATGCTAGAAGTGCGAAAAGCTCTTGTTTACGTACATAAATACAAAAATGTTGAAAATACTTCATTGTTATAAAGAGAACATCCTATGTGAAACAAATTTTCTCTCTGAAAAGCATCCTCTGGTGGTAAGAGCAATAAGAGGCATAACTTTTGTAGTTGTGTTCGTTGACTTTAAATAGGAATATGACTCGATCGATCTTCAGATGGTCGTCAACGTTCTGGAAGAAATGGAAGGAACTGGAAAAAGTAAGGCAATTACATACCAAACTCTATGGATCTCATCTCGAAAGTAATATTTTATGGGGAAGTTTCGGAGTCCATTGAGACTAAGATAGGATTTTGGCAGGGAAAAAGACTGTCACCCATTTTTTTAAAAATCTTCCTGGAGGAGATAATAATAACATAGAAGAAAGCCACTAAAGTAGGATGAGTAGAACGAATCGGTTTAGGCGCAAAGAAGCAGGAGTCGATAGCTTTCGCTGATGATTTGAAACTGTTAGCCAAAGCTACAGGAGAAGCTTCAATAATGGTCGAAAAACTACATGTAGTAGCGGAATAAAGAGAACTCATTATCTCCTACGGAAAAACAGAATACATGGCATACAAACATGGCGGAGAAACTACTCTGAATACTAGGTTTGGAAAAGTCAAGAAAACAGATAAATGCAGGTATCTTGGTGAATGGGCTTGGTAAAGAAGTAAACAAAAGGCGAGGCAGAGGGGTAGAACTAGCATGCTGGTCAGTACAGAACAGATATAACAAATACACGTCTCCCACAATAGAAAGGTGAGGCACTACGCGGCGTTTGTCAAGTCAGAAACACTTTACAAATCCTTAATACTGAATAAGAAAGGAGAAATGTAAGGAGTAGAGAAGAAGAAAGGAAAACTTTTAAGGAAAATCCTCGACTCACAAAAAAGACTTCAATTCCTTCCTGACCAACCCGGCGTACAGCCTTGACAACTCAAAGATTGTGTCGAATAACATATGACTGCGACACGAGCAGACTTGAAGCAGAGCGTTTACTGCTTGTGTTGCAGTTATAGTCGTATGTTATTCAACACTTTCTTTGAGTTGTCAAGGCTGTACGCCGGGTTGGTCAGGACGGAGTTGACGTTTGTGATGTCTGAAGATGGATGTAATCCCTAAAAGCGTAACATGTTCTAATAAGAAGAGTCAATTGAACATCTCATGACTTTATTGCGATTCTACAGCATTGGTTGCCAATTATTAACATAAAAATGATCCCAGGCCTCAGATGGGATTTTATGTCCTGTATATCATCACAAAAAAGAAACGATAATACATGGAAGAATAGAAAAAAATGAAGATCTGTATAAACAGGCGGAGAATATCATGGACATTTCATGCCAGAAAAGGCTGACGTTTTATGCGCACCTTTTCAGAATGAACGAAAGCACACTGTCAAAGAAAATCTTCATCTATGTGGGGACTTCTGAAGGTAAATTACACATTTAGTCTCTCGCGACAAGTGTGGTACGTTGTCAGAAGAATGCAGTTGCTCTGAATTTCCTGCAGACACAATTCTGCAACAGTGCGGATAACAGGTACACCACAGCGTGGGAGTGAAATGGCGCACAACGTACTCCAGAACTGAAGTACGTGAGACAGTGCGATGCTTACAGACAATACGTCTACATTGCACAAAGATTCACCGTGAAATTCTGGCTGTACGAGATCCAAACTGAATATCGGTTCCAGTCGCATTGAAAAGGTGCCAAGAACTGTCCAAGGCCGTAAAGATGTGGGTGAGGCTGATTGGGAAGTCCACATCCTGGGCCATGCGATTTCAATCTTTTCTGCAAGCTGAAAAAACATCTGGGTCGGGAAAAGATTTGCCAACGATGAGGACGTTCGCACAGCGTTTCGCGGATGGCTCTATGACCAAAAAGCAGATTTCTGTTGTCGAGGAACTAAAGGAAAGGTAAAACGTTGCGAGGGTTTTTTACAGAGACTTTGTGACAGTGTTGAAAAATAGTCTAATGTACCCGTAGTGCAGCATTCAATAAAAGTTACTTACCTTACCACGACAATGTGTAACTTACTCCTTGGATTTCTCTCATACATCACCAAATTAAAGCCGACCACGAAATGGATTGAGGAAATAAGAAAGTACATGGAGGAAGGTGGGATCAGTCAAAAAGAGTTCTGGGGTGAAGAGATATTTCGAATGAAGTCTGAAGTCAAGTGGCGCCAGTAAAATCAAAGTGCAGGAACCAGTATCATACGAAGAGGAGGAGCTTCAGCCAATGAATAAAGAGATTTGGAAACAAAAGGAAAGACTAACCGACAAAGAGATTGTTTCTCACGGTCCACAATAGGACAAATTCGAATAAAAGAAAAACTATTGGTCACCTCTCCTTGAAATAAGATACGCTATTTGTATGTAAAAAATGCTTCCTACCGTAGTCATCGTTAATGTATAATCAAAAAGGCTGAAAAAGTATGTTAGCGAAATCACTGAAACCCGGAGAGTGAGTAAAAAACTTTCAAATAGCGAATTGGCTGGAGAGACTAGTTTCATTCGACTGCAAAAATCACTGAACGAAAAAACAATCGACTGGCTAATCAGTTATTGCAACTAGGCGGTTGTCCCATCACACTTAGGCACTGTACCCTGATGGTCAGAGTATCTGGTCCATAATTTCCTACATCTCTCGTAGAAGTCACCAGTTGATTGCCTAAATATCTACCACACGTAAAGTATTCCAGCTTCCTGACGGAGTTCCAGTATTGAGAAATCCCAGGGCAAGTGGAAAAGAAGCCTATTGCATCCTTTGCAGGCAATCAATATGCACTGTATGGGTCACCCACTCCCGGACTGGAAACCCTTACTGTTTCGTCAGGATGGAGGCCTAGGAACATGTGCAGCATCCTCAGGCACAATAAAACAACTTCTTTTACTCCTTGGAAAACGTCAGCGGGTCTTCTGCGGCAGCTAGTGGCTTCGTAAGCTAAGGTGCAATCTTCTGAATCGAGAGACTGCTGAAGATCCCTGCCTCAGCTTCAAGCGCAGGCCAGTCACTCGGCATGTGACAGCTTGGCCGTCTGTTTGCGTTTCCCGTCGGCTGATGTGCTACAGAAGAGGAAGTGACCACGGCGCACATGTATTTGGCTCACAAACTGTCCTGAGAATATTAGTCCTTCTCAGGTCAGTACCCGCGTTGTCCCATCAGATGGAGCCCGATTTCGGATGCTGCGATGTCGTGTTTAATGGTGATCTTGGCCCACTGGTTCAGATGGCGGCCTGACTCAAACGATACTGAAGTTTCAGAGCAGCTGGTGCTCTGAAATTGAACGGTGTTGGTAGACTTGTGGACTACGCATGAGTTGTGACTTCAGTATTGGATGCTGGTTCGTAGTCATCCATTGTTACAGATCGGCGGTCATCACATGAGCCACCATGAGGATGGCCAATACTGGGACAATCTCACACAAGATGGTACAGTAAAATAATCAGAGAATCGAGTACCAACAACATGAACACCATTGACCCTACTGATTGACTCGCTCTAGGCTAGTGGGCTGGAGTATTTATGATGCCGAGAAGCAGCTATGTTGTATGACGTCATCTGTAATAACCAACTCAGTTTCGCAAATTACGTGTCATCAGCAGTCTTCAGTTTTGCTGTATAAGTTGAATCAATTTCAGTATAATATCTGCTTTGTCAACCCCCTGACGAAATTCAAATGGCTCTGAGCACTATGGGACTCAACATCTGAGGTCATCAGTCTCCTAGACTTAGAACTACTTAAACCTAACTAACCTAAGGACATCACACACATCCATGCCCGAGGCAGGATTCTAACCTGCGACCGTAGCAGCAGCGTGGTTCCTGACTGAAACGTCTAGAACCGCTCGGCCACATCGGCCGGAAAACCCCTGGCAGGTATTGTTTCGTCCTACCTAGTACTTCGATCATAATGCTACAATAGTAACGGAGGCAGGTTGGTCTGCAAACCCCTGGCAGGTATTGTTTCGTCCTACCTAGTACTTCGATCATAATGCTACAATAGTAACGGAGGCAGGTTGGTCTGCACTTATCTAACACTTTTCTGCTGAGCTCTCTTACGCACACACACAGAAGTATTGGTGCCACACTCTTGGTGACCGATTAACCGTGTCGAAATGTTTACACCTAGCGACTGGCTTCTGTTGGTACTTCCATGCAGTTGAGCAATGCTGGGTTGTAGAGCCTTAGAAAATTTTTCTCTTTCCCATTCCCTTACTATCTTAGAGCGTATTAGTGGATAGGCCGCTTTCCCCACTCGACAGCTCCATACTCCTAAACTGAGCGCAGAACAACTCCAAGGTCCTGCCGGAGTGTGGACGGCGGATATAGGAATGGGGAGAGCTGCCACAGACTTTCCACATCTTTATCCCTCAGTTCTTTAATATACTGACCACACTTCAGATGCCTATCGAGAGTAACACTGAGATATCTGGCTACGCACAGCTTCACGCAGGAAGTCTTACCTGACCTTCAAAGTATACTTTCCCAGAACGTAAGCACCATTTAGCGGTATGTATTTATTTGTCTTTAATAGCCAATAGGAGGGTAATTTCAGAATAGTCCTCGTGATTGTCAACGCACAATGAATTAAGTAGACCACAGACTTTGAAGTAAGTGGCGCTGCTCTTACTGACTACTGCGAAAGCTCGCACATTGTCGAGCTGTTATTTTTCACAGGTCGCTCATTTATTCGTATAATAGAATCGTGAAGTTATACGAGACCATTACACACATGTGCATCTATGTCTCGGAAGCAAGAAAAAGGAAGGGGAAGAAAAACACTAACGCACACAGACAAAGATCTCGTAAACGTTTTCATCCACTATGAACCGCTTCATCAACGAATATAATATATGAAGACAGTAACTGTTCTCGAATGAACAGATTACTGTTGTTGACCGTGCAGCTTTTCCCTGGAATAAATGATGACTAACTGAAAACCCTCAGCTGCCGACAGGTGTTGATGATATACCTCGATGTGGACAGCTGAAAATGTGTGCCCCGACCGGGACTCGAACCCGGGATCTCCTGCTTACCCTTACATGGCAGACGCTCTATCCATCTGAGCAACCGAGGACACAGATGAATAGCGCGACTGCAGGGACTTATCCCTTGCACGCTTCCCGTGAGACTCACATTCCCAACAAGCGTGCAAGGGATAAGTCCCTGCAGTCGCGCTATTCATCTGTGTCCTTGGTGGCTCAGATGGGTAGAGCGTCTGCTATGTAAGCAGGAGATCCCGGGTTCGAGTCCCGGTCGGGGCACACGTTTTCAGCTGTCCACATCGAGGTATATCATCTACACCTGTCGGCAGCTGAGGGTTTTCAGTTAGTCATCGAATATAAGTAAACTAATTGCTTTGCACAAACCAAGTTCCGCGGCTGCTACTGCTAAATATGATTCACTACAACATCGTGACAAATGTTGCTGGCAAATTTGATGGCCATAAACAAGCGTACATGAAAGTAAAGCTCGTACATGTGATCGGATAATTAGGACGAACGCTGCTGCTATAATGCATGGCTCTAGCAAAACCATGCCAACAAGTAACAGTCTCGTTTTATTCTATGATTCGAAGTTGTATGGTTCTTTTTGGTTTCTGGAACGAATGCGTACACTGAGTGACAAAAAGTGAAGTACATGGTAGACACAGCCGGGAATCAATGTAACTTCGTGCATTTACACACTATCGGCCGGTAGGCAAATGATCAGAGTTGCAATTCTTTTGACAGGCAGTGTTATGACCAGACGAAACTACAATCGTTCGGCCGTAACTCTGGGTTCTTTAATTGCTCTGGGATTTTGCTCATCTGAACTGCAATATATAAAATATTATTTCACTTTATTCGTGAATGATAAAAAGATTTACTTAATACTCATCTTTTGGATCTGCAGGTCTAGCCTTTTTTTCTCTGTTTTCAGTTAAATTATTGGATCATGTCCGGCTTGTATGCAAAAACACTGTTTTGTCTTGTTACCCAAACATGTTTCGGCATCTCTGCGCGATCCTCATCGGGTTTTGATTGTCGAAAACTGATTTTACATTACATGGTTTTGCAGCACCATGTGTATGGTGTCCTGCACTGAAAGCTTTTCATCTTTTGTTATGACTGATCCTTCTTCTTTTGCGTTCTGAGCACTCTCTACACACATGTTACTGTACTTTGGTAATTTTGTTCGTACAAACGCCTTTTTACTTCATAAAACGTGAAAGGTGGCTACACTGAGCCACAGCGCCAGAGATTGCGCCAAAGAGTATTATTCAGCCGCCTCCACTTTCAGTTCTTGTCGAGAAGTCGTGGTGGAGAGTGCTTGTTGAGATGTGGTAGTAGTAAGTCGGTGTTGAGATGTGGTAGTAGTGAGTCGGTGTTCAGATGTTGTAGTAGGGAGTGCTTGTTCCATGTTTTATGCAGTTTGTTTGATGGGCTAGACAGCAGATGTTGTTCGAATGGAGATATTGTAATGATCAGAGTGCTTTTCGTCAATATATATGAAGGTAAAAAAATTCCCTTTTCTTTTTATTATTTCAATGTCTTAAATAATGCGTCATTACAGGTTCAGTCAACAAAGCATCTGGCTTGTGTTCTTGTATTAGAGTGTAATTCTGGCTTCCTTACTCAATTATAGTATTTTTATTTTTTTTAATTACTTCAGTATAAATGGTATTTAAAATTTCTTGTCTTATTGAAGAAGAACCGTGCCAGATGTGTACGTTGAATCACACTTCCACACACAGAACAATTACACTTGTGTATTGGTTTCGTAGGTTTTATAGTTGCTGGGGACTTAATTAATTAATTGTGTTAACGGAAATTTTCTTTCATTCTTTGATGTTATTCTATGCAGTCAGATTGCGTACTTAAACTAGTCAGGGCCAACCGTTTACGAGACCTCGTAATCGGACATACAGCTACTAAAAAATTAAAATTATTTGAATAATATATAATTAAGCCCCCATGCAAACGCAGTGAGCATTATATGAGCAAACATAGTATTAACCGCTTTTTACGAAGTAAAAAGGCGTTTGTACGAACGAAACTACCCAAAGTACAGTAACATGTGCGTACAGTGCCCTCAGAACGCAAAAGAAGAAGGATCTGTCCCAACAAAACATGGAAAGCTTTCAGTGCAGAGCACCATACAGATGGTCCTGCAAAACCACATAAAGTAAAATCGCGTTTTCAATAAACAATATCCACTGAAGACGGCACAGAGATACCAAAACATGTTTGGGTAACAAGACAAAACAGTGGTTTTGCATGAAAAACTGACCTGTATCTAATGAGGTTTACTTAACTTGATACAATCCTCTGGCGCATCAGTGCTTGATAATTTACAGCTGTCATTGACTATCAAAGCATCACTTGAGGCACTAATTAAGAAACTTACGTTCAGTTGGCTCGATAGATTGTCAGTGCTACAAACTTTCTGAATTTCGGAGCCATTTGGCTACCTTGCTGACCAAAGCAGGATTTGTCAACCACGGAGACAAGTAGTAGAAACTCTCGCTGTGTGCGAACGGGCTGAAATGTAAGCCCTGGATGACAACAGAACGGGGCGCAGAATGTCGTCGATATACCGCCCTGCTGTAAGGGCGCCGCGGATGACAACCAAAGGAGTCCTTCTATGAAAAGAAATGCCACCCCAGACCATCACGCTTAGTTATCGGGTAATATGGTGGGCGACAGTCATACAGGTATCACACTGCCGTCCGGGGCGTCACCAGACACTTTGTCGTTGGTCATCGGGGCTGAACTGGAAGTGGGACTCAACACTGAAGACAATTCTACTCCAGTCAATTAGATTCCACGTCGAGTGTGCCCAACACCCCTGATACGGGCTTGTTGGTGTACAGAAGACAAGGATAGTCGGAGCAAGGGGTGCCGTGAGCTCAGTTCCCTTCCTATGAGTCCCCTCCAATAGGTGAACGGTCAGCGCCTTGGAATGCCACGCATGGGGGCCCGGGTTCGATTCCCGGCTGGGGTGGGAGATTTTCTTCCCTCAGGGACTGGGTGTTGCGCTGTCCTCATCATAATCATTTCATCCCCATCGTCGACGCGCAAGGCGCCCAATGTGGCGTCGCACTCAATAATACTTGCACTTGGGGGCGGCCGGACTTCCCACCTGGGAACTCCCGGCCACTGACGCCATTCGATCACTTCCATTTTTCCTTCCTATGAGTCGCTTGTTAATGATCTTTGTGGTCACTGAAGCACCAGCTGGGCGTAGCATCGATGATAATGGTGAATCCGGGGCTGTGAGTGCCTTTCTGACGGTTTCTCGGTCCTCGTGTTCTGTCGTCTCTTCAGGTCGACCGCTTCCTTCTTGACGCTGTGTTCGGCTGTGGTTCACCCATTCCTACCAACATCGTCGAATAGTGCCATCGCTTTTATTCAAATATCGAGTGATTCTCCGACTACTCCAACTGCCTTCTTTGACCGTAGCTACAAGTCGTCTCTCAAATGCTGACATCTGCGTATATTGTCCATGCGCCTGTCTGGGAAACATATTTGCTGTCCATCTGAGTGAATGGAATGCAATTCGCAAAGATTATATGTCGTGGCATCTAGATGTCACCTCTTTGTAAAATCTTTGCAATCTGCACGGTGAAATTGCTGTGCAGCCTCACAAATTTATCCATCGGCCACCAAAGTTTACAATTTTGCATTTTCCGTCGATAACTGTACGACCAATTTGCGTAACTCCTTCGTGGTGCGTATTTTTCTTTTTTTGTTTTTTGTTTGGTGTTTTTATTTATGGCTCAAATGGCTCTGAGCACTATGGGACTCAACATCTATGGTCATCAGTCCCCTAGAACTTAGAACTACTTAAACCTAACTAACCTAAGGACAGCACACAACATACAGCCATCACGAGGCAGAGAAAATCCCTGACCCCGCCGGGAATCGAACCCGGGAACCCGAACGTGGGAAGCGAGAACGCTACCGCACGACCACGAGATGCGGGCTGGTGTTTTTATTTATCTTAGAGTATATATGTCGACCTTTTCCCTCTAGCACTTGCGAAAAATGAACATTCAAATCTTTCCGTGCGAGCTCTGTTTTCTCTTATTTCATTAGGATGGCCATTTCTCCTTACGTAAGTGATGGTCACCAAAATATTTTCGCATTCGGAACACAAGGTTGGGGATTGAACTTTGATGAAAACATCTCGCCGCAACAAATAAATGCCTTTGTTTTAATCATAATCATTCCAAATCGCTTATCGTATCAGTGACACTCTCTCCCCTAATTCGTAATAATAAAAAAAAAACAAAAAAAAAAAAAACGAGCAGCCCTCCTTCGAACTTTCCTGATCTCCTCCGTTGATCCTCTTCTCTAAGAATCCCGTACCACTAAGAGGATGGACAAGGGTGGTGTAGGCAGTCTCTTTAGTAGATATGTTGCATTTTGTAAGTGTCCTACCAACAAAAGCGCAGTCTTCGTTCGCCTTTCCCAAAACATTTTCAGAGTAATGATTCTAGCTTAAGTTGTTCATTATTTTAATCCCAACGTCTTTGGTTGAATCGGTAGCCTTGAAATGTGTGTGGCTTACCGTGTCTTTATTAGCACTGATGTGGAAGACGTCACATATTATTATTTAGGGTTAACTGTCACTCTTCGCATCACATAGATGTCTTACGTAATTCATTTAGCAATTCGATTTGATCTTCTGATGACTTTACTAGACAACTTACGAGGGCTGCTCAGATTGGCTCCTAAATCGTTTATATAGATTAAGAACAGCAGAATGCCTATAGCACTATATCAGGCATCACTTCTGTTTCACTATGTGACTTCCCCTGGTTATCTCTATCTGTCACCTTTGTGGCAGGAAATCACGAATCCAGTCGCGCAACAGAGATGATACTCCATAGCCACGCAATCGATTAGAATCCGCTTTTGAGGAACGTATCAGAAACCTTCTGGAAGTGTAGAAATATGGAATCAACTTGAGATCCGCTGTCGATAGCAGTCATTTCGTGTGAATAAAGAGCCACTTTCACAAAAATAATATTTTCTGAGTCCTTGCTGGTTATGTGACAATAGATCGTTTTCTTCGAGATATTACATAACATTCGAACACGGTATATGTTCCAAAATACTAATGTGCAGATATTTGCAATGCAATACACATACGAAGTTAAACGGAAGTAAGAAATCAATTACTCTGTAATGAGCCACGGGTCCATCACATCAAAATGCTTACACTGAACAACCACCGAAATTTTGCCGTTTCAACTTTATAGGCCACAAGAAGCTCATCACTAGTGCATAAATAGCACGTTGTCATGACGTCGAGTGCAGAAAAGAGATCGGAAATCTTGCTTTCTGTGCGGCCACTGCTGGGTAATGCCGTGACAGTGAGCAAAACACGAAACGGTCACTATGGGTGGAAAAAAATGGATCATCAGACGGAGGAAATGTTGACATTCCTTCGGTAAGAATTTGTTTTGAAAGACCAATGTATTAAATTTAAATAAATGTTAAAAATGTTATTTTTCGGTGTAATTAATCGTCTCGATTTATTCATAAATCCCATCTTTCCTGTTTATTAGACATGGTTCTCCTGTCTGTCACGCATGTCTCCAGAAAATGAAGGTATCAAAAACCGTATTTTTTGGTACATAATTAAATATCATCATCGTATCTTTAAGGCTAGGGGAGCGCGTCCTTCTCGTCATTACTGAGGCTTTTTCATTCTCTTTTTAACTACTTCTGCTATCGTTTGAGGTCTCCGCTGTTTCAAAAGCACTGCATATATACATTAGCCTTGTGCTAGCCTTTGCCCTCACGTCGAAAACTACTGCTTTTGTCCATACTTTTCGGTTGAAACACTCAGGTGGTCTACGCACAAAGTTATCGTGTACTCACTCTCTGCCCATTCTTTTCCTGTTATCACTTGGTCGCCACGGCCCATAAGCTCCATTACGTTTTGGTGTGTGAGTAAAAGCTTCGATTTGTGTTGGCAACATTCGTGTATCATCGGATGTACATTTATGCGTAACTATAGAATTCATATGTGAATTTACACCTGCACAAATTTCCGTGGGCACTATCTGCTTGCGCCGGCCGGAGTGGCCGTGCGGTTCTAGGCGCTATAGTCTGGAGCCGAGCGACCGCTACGCTCGCAAGTTCGAATCCTGCCTCGGGCATATGTGTGATGTCCTTAGGTTAGTTAGGTTTGATTAGTTCTAAGTTCTAAGCGACTGATGTCCTCAGAAGTTTAGTCGCATAGTGCTCAGAACCATTTGAACTACCTGCTTGCGGCTTTTGCACGAATTTGCAAGGGAGCGCACGAAACAGTACAAAGTCACGCATGCATGTAATTTATGTTCAGGCGCCGGATTTCCCCATTCTAGTCGGGTAGACACGCGTCTGATTGTTGAAAATTCATTCGCATTTTCCTTTCCGTTCGCACTATGGCCGAGTGGTGCAGCGAGAAACACATGGAATTCGTTTTTGGTTGTTTGATTCCACAAATATGAAGACAGAGTGAACCGAGATGACTGTCTCCAGTTCCTCACAAATGTTATGAAAAGCGCAACCTAGAAGTAACAGAGGCAACCTTGAAGAAAAACAAAAAATCCTTCGATTGTACTTCCGACGGGTACACTACGAATATGTGTCTGAAAACGTAGCCATTCTAGGGCCCTTGATATGAGGCAGCCGTTTTGGTTTTTATATTAGCCACTTCCCTTCATTCCGGTTGGAAGAAGAGGGAAGAGCTGGTGGAGAAACTTGCACTGTAACATCGGATAGAAAGGAAAGCTTTCACCATTGCTAACATGTTTTCCAGTCAAAGCTACAAGATTGTGACGGAGCTCCCATATCGCTTCAGAGCGACATGCAACAATCTGCCATTCTTATTTATAGTTTGGAAGCCTGAAGTAAACGAAAAAGTAGTTCCAGTGATCTAGTTCAACGCTTTTGACGAAGTAAGTTCCACTTATCTCTCTCTCTCTCTCTCTCTCTCACACACACACACAGACACACACACACACACACACACACACACACACACACACACACACACACACACACACACCAATACCGAAGGAGTCTCTCTCACAGACACATACACACACACACACACACACACACACACACACACACACAAACACGCACCAATACTGAAGGAACTAGACTCCTATACCGGGTGATCAAAAAGTCAGTATAAATTTGAAAACCTAATAAACCACGGAATATTGTAGATAGAGAGGTAAAAATTGACACACATGCTTGGAATGACATGGGGTTTTATTAGAACAAAAAAAAACCCGTATTGCTAGACGCGTGAAAGATCTGTTGCGCGCGTCGTTTGGTGATGATCGTGTGCTCAGTCGCCACTTTCGTCATGCTTAGCCTCCCAGGTCCCCAGACCTCAGTCCGTGCGATTATTGGCTTTGGGGTTACCTGAAGTCGCAAGTGTATCGTGATCGACCGACATCTCTAGGGATGCTGAAAGACAACATCCGACGCCAATGCCTCACCATAACTCCGGACATGCTTTACAGTGCTGTTCACAACATTATTCCTCGACTACAGCTATTGTTGAGGAATGATGGTGGACATATTGAGCATTTCCTGTAAAGAACATCATCTTTGCTTTGTCTTAATTTGTTATGCTAATTATTGCTGTTCTGATCAGATGAAGCGCCATCTGTCGGACAATTTTGGACGTTTGTATTTTTTTTGGTTCTAATAAAACCCCATGTCATTCCAAGCATGTGTGTCAATTTGTACCTCTCTATCTACATTATTCCGTGATTTATTCAGTTTTCAAATTTATACTGACTTTTTTATGACCCGGTACATGTAAATGTGTTATCCTTGCAGCACTGCCATTCCACAGTGTTGCATCTTTAGAAATAAACACGTATGCCGTATTCTTCTTAAGTGTCAACTAAGTGTTCTGTTTACCAGTGAAACACTCGTTAACTGCTTTTCTTTTATCCGCCTGGTAGTCGTTTCCTCCGCCGCGCGGGCAGCTGTCCTACCAGGAGGATGTTCGTAAATGGCTCTCATCAAAATAGGCATGTTTTCCTTGTATGGCCTGTACTGTTAACCAAGGAGCTAAACGTCGCCTCCACAGCGTCTGGAGGCGCCAACCTCACCGACGGGCAACGTGCCTGTCGCAGTAGAGAGCGCTTTCGGCAACACAACTATTTTGATGTGGCAGGTCACGTGCCCTGTGCCTCTAGGGAGTCCAAGTACCTCTGAATGTGCAATAAATAAAGTGAAACTGTCTCCCAACCCGTCACTCCAGAAGTAAAGACGATCTCTCTTCGGCACACAAATGACCAAAAAAAAAAGTAGTGCTAAGTCAACTACGCCCTACGCCTCAAGTCGACAATACTGGCAGTTTAGTCCCAGCGCTACAAGCAGCACTTCTGTCTCATAGCTATACGCCTTCGGCACCGACCCATTTCGTCTTGAGCCTCACCAGCAGCACGTCAGCCATCACACGCCAACACCACCGGCCCAGATCCAAGTTGCTACTCCAGGCGGATGTAAAATGAATGCGCGCAACGGAAAATACTGAATGCAAAAATCAAGATTTGGCCCTATCTGACTACCTGTTGAAGCAGATCTTACGATCTCCTAATTGTGATATTTTCTCCTCCTTGCTCTTTAACATATAAATTACATCCTAAACATAAATGAATTATTAAAAGAACTAGTAATTAATAAATAATAAATGTTGTTTCTGCTTATACATTTATTGTACATTAAAACCCCTTTATATTACAAATGCTTATATTTCCTGACTAATATTACTGATCAAGTGCCCAAATCTACCCCTTTTTATGGCTACGCGATCTAATATAAATAACGCGAGATGACTGACGTCATCTACGTACCAAACACTAGAGGAAACTCTTTTCGATGATGATCTACAGTGATGTGCAACCTCAGTGGAAACAAAACTTGCGTGATAACCGCTGTTTAGCCGTATAGCCCTAATAAGCTGAAGCACTTAGCAAATCACCATATGTACTGCATCCAGTGCGTCGGAGTGATGGTTCTCGAACACGTCTGCAACGCTGGAAGAACTCCAGCCACAAAATAAACTCTTTCAAACACTAGGACGGCAGAAGGCGGTCCTCTGTCCAGTATACTGTCTTCTCCCCTCTGTGTTCTACAGACGAGAAACGCAAGCTCCCAGCCACAAGGACAGAATTCAGATAACGTCTCTACTTGAGTATAGACGTGCTCTCTATCACTGAACGCTGCATACTCAACGACGACTTCCTAGCCGGAAGCGAAGACGAGAATTGTATAAGTTCGCAACAGTACAGTGCGTAACCGTTCTAAGTATAAAATCTCCTGAGAGCAAAGACAGCAAGTCCGTCTGTACCAACAAAAGCTGATACTGAGTGACCATCAAACACAGGCGCTCAAATCGGAAGACCTCTTTCTCTCCACTGCTGGCTTCCCAACAAAGCTCGCCTCCCCTCCCTCGTAACTGCAGAAGGCGAATCATATCCTCGAAACCACGGAATTCTTCCGAACGCCGACCAACCATATTTTAGTCTTTTGTCGTCCAGCGCGAAAGGTTTGCGAGGAAGTACCTATCCCCGTTAATTAGGAATTCATACGATGGTACGCTTCTCAGAGTAAAAATCCTCAGAAATAACTCGGCCTCCGTGATTTCCGATGTAATGCTTCCTTGCTCCTCTCTGCTGCGTCCAAGATTTTCAGCGTTTCCGTTTATCCTTCTGGGCTAGCTACAACACAGGCCAGCCGCCACTCTATTGTGCTTCAGCGCTCAGGTGCCCCGACCGTCCGGCTGGTGCTACTTCCTGTGTTAAGCAGAACCAACACACCTGTGCGGGCTTTTCCACCCAGGGCCTGCCTGAATTACGCCTGCCGTTTCATTTCCACTAGCGTTCCAACTTCTACTAGTATAGGCAATCATTCATTACGGCCGGCCGGAGTGGCCGTGCGGTTCTAGGCGCTACAGTCTGGAGCCGCAAGACCGCTACGGTCGCAGGTTCGAATCCTGCCTCGGACATGGATGTGCGTGATGTCCCTAGGTCGGTTAGCTTTAAGTAGTTCTAAGTTGTAGGGGACATAACCTCAGATGTTGAGTCCCATTGTGCTCAGAGCCATTTGAACCATTTTGAACCATAATAAAGAGACTCCGTCACCTTTCATGCAGTAAGCGTTAACAACCATTTACAAGGTGATCAAAAATTGTTCAAATGTGTGTGAAAGCTTATGGGACTTAGCTTCTAAGGTCAGCAGTCCCTAAGCGTACACACTACTTAACCTAAATTATCCTAAGGACAAACACACATACCCATGCCCGAGGGAGGACTCGAACCTCCGCTGGGACCAGCCGCAGTCCATGATTGTAGCGCCCCAGACCGCTCGGCTAATCCCGCGCGGCTTACAAGGTGTACGTGACAATGTCAGTCTTCTTTAAATATTGATATATGCAATGTACAGCCTATCAAATGATACAAAATTCCGGTTGTAAATCACGGCAAAGTATGTAGATGAGTGCTTGTAGGGTGCGAAATTATAGCCACCTTACACAGTAACGTCCCAACTCTTACACACTGCCGCCGACCGTTGTGGCCATGCGGTTCTAGGCGCTTCAGTCTGGAACCGCGCAGCTGCTACGGTCGCAGGTTCGAATCCTGTCTCGGGCATGGATGTGTGTGATGTCCGTAGGTTAGTTAGGTTTAAGTAGTTCTAAGTTCTAGGGGACTGATGACCACAGATGTTAAGTCCCATAGTGCTCAGAGCCATTTGAACCATTTGAACCTTACACACTGCCGCCTACCACGACTCTAGGGTTTGTCGAGTAGGCACATCGCAGACAATTTCATAGGAGAGGCAGTTCTGTTTATGTAGTTATGTGGATATTTATCGAAGGACATTATAATTGACTTCTGGTGTTGTTAATAAACATTTGATCTTTTAATGAGTCGTCGATCACTCGTCAGTACGAGGATACTTAAGCTTTTAAACTTATCACAATATGGCTATTCAGAAATTTTACCAGAGGGCGACAAACTTCTGGAATAAATTACATATCCATGCAGTAGATACCTTCACTTGGAACGCCAAGGCGGGGTAATTGTCCCCGGTAGCAAGAAACCGAAGTAGCAGTGCTGCTACCGGCATAATATATTTGAATTTTGTACTTCCCTTGACTGTCAGTATCCCAAGAAGGTGGAAGTATTACTTCGAAATTTGTGTCTGACATACAAGTAAAGATTCGACCTGTTCAGTATCCGACGCAGTAATTGGGATTCCCCACCCAGCCTGCGTATTGATATGGAGCAGATCACGCCGCCGCGGCAAGCATGTCACGTGGAGCCGTTCACTGGAGCGAGACGGCCTGCAATTACCGCGGCGCCACACTAGCCAAGCGGCCTTACAAGTCCACTCAAGCGTTAAGTACGCGCCACTCGTCAGTAGAGTTCGACCTTGCTGCCTGTACTACTTTCCTGATTCGGACTGCTCGCTGGACTGTTGGTACACACCTAACACTAGAAAGAAAGAGTTTCTGACATTCACAAAACGGCGGAGTCACGTTGACCCTACATAAAATGTTTTCCTATTTGACGTAAACAAGTGCTTTACTCCAGTGTGTGTTAATCGTTGATTCTTCCAGGATATAAAGATCATTATTTAACACGATAATTAATACATTAATTACGCATTTAAAGAACTATCTTACCTATTTATCGTTGCTCATTACAACAACATTCCTAAACTACAGACTTTCATATACACACATCAAAAAATGTTTTGCATCACACTGGTTCCCAGACCTGAAGATAGACGTTGACTGTGGATATTGTATCATAAACACAGCCCCTTGACTGTTCAGAGATGTCACAAAACCCGCCCAAAGATGTAAACAACCATGCATGATCAGCGTCCCATAGTGCTCAGAGCCATCAGCGCCTATTAGACGGAGGGGATCTGACAGCCGATAAGTTCCAGTCATTCCACCAGAAAGGAGGTACACGGATCGTGTTGACTGTAATTCAACAATGGCTAGACTGTCAATACCCCGCTTCGATCACGTCCGCATTGTTACTTTGTGCCAGGAAGGGCTCTCAACAAGGGAAGTGTCCAGGCGTCTCGGGGTGAACCAAAGCGACGTTGTTCCGACAAGGAGGAGATACAGAGAGGCAGGAACTGTCGGTGCCATGCGTCGCTCAGGCCGCCCAAGGGCTATCATTGCAGTGGATGACCGCTACCTACGGATCATGGCTCGGAGAAACCCTGACAGCAACGCCACCGCACTGAATAATTCTTTTCGTGCACCCACAGGACGTCGTCTTACAACTCAAACTGGGCGCAATGGGCTGCATGATGCGCAACTTCACTCCCGACGTCCATGGCGAGGTCCATCTTTGCAACCACGAGACCATGCAGAGTGGTACAGATGGGCGCAACAACATGCCGAAAGGACCGCTCACGATTGGCATCAAGTTCTCTTCACCGACGAATTTCGCATATGCATTCAATCAGACAATCATCCGAGACGTGTTTGGAGGCAACCCGGTCAGGCTAAACGCCTTAGACACGCTGTGCAGCGAGTGCAGCAAGGTAGGAGTTCCCTGATGTTTTGGGATGGCATTATGTGGGGCCGACATACGCCGCTGGTGGTCATGCAAGGCGCCGTAACGGCTGTACAATACGTGAATGCCCTGCTCCGACCGATAGTGCAACCATATCGGCAGGATATTGGCGAGATATTCGTCTTCATGGACGACAGTTCGCGACCCCATCGTGCACATCTTGTGAATGATTTCCTTCAGGATGACGACATCGTTCGACTAGAGTGGCCAGCATGTTCTCCAGACATGAACCTTATCGAGCATGCCTGGGATTGATTGGAAAGTGCTGTTTTAGGACGACGTGACCGACCAACCACTATGAGCTATCTACGCCGAATCGCCGTTTAGGAGTGGGACAATCTGGACCAATAGTGCCTTGATGAACTTGTAGATAAGTGTGCCACGACAAATACAGGCATGCATAAATGAAAGTGAACGTGCTACTGCTTATTAGAGGTACCGGCGTGTACAGCAGTCTGGACCATCACCTTTGAAGGTCGCGCTGTATGATGGTAGAACAAACAATGCGTGGTCTTCATGAGCAATAAAAAGGGCGGAAATGATGTTTATGTTGATCTCTATTCCAATAACCTGTACAGATTTTTGTAGTCTCGAAACTGAGTTGATGCAAAACTTTTTTTGATGTGTGTGTTAACTTTTCGTAGTAAATTATAGATTATGTTACACTACTGGTCATTAAAATTGCTTCTCCAAGAAGAAATGCAGATGATAAACGGGTATTCATTGGACAAATATATTATACTACAACTGACATGTGATTACATTTTCACGCAATTTGGGCCCATAGATCCTGAGAAATAAGTACCCAGAACAACCACCTCTGGCCGTAATAACGGCCTTGATACGCCTGGCCATTGAGTGAAACAGAACTTGGATGGCGTGTACGGGTACAGCTGCCCATGCAGCTTGAACACGATACCACAGTTCATCAAGAATAGTGACTGGTGTATTGTGACGAGCCAGTTGCTCGGCCACCGTTGACCAGACGTTTTCAGTTGGTGAGATATCTGGAGAATGTCCTGGCCAGAGCAGTAGTCGAACATTTTCTGTACCCAGAAAGGCCCGTACAGGACCTGCAACATGCGGTCGTGCATTATCCTGCTGAAATGTCGGGTTTTGCAGGGATCGAATGAAGGGTAGAGTCACGGGTCGTAACACATCTGAAGTGTAACGTCCACTGTTCAAAGTGCCGTCAATGCGAACAAGAGGTGACCGAGACGTGTAACCAACGGCACCCCATACTATCACGCCAGGTGATACGCCAGTATGGCGATGACGAATACACGCTTCCAATGTGCGTTAACCGCGATGTCGCCAAACACCGTCGCCAAACACCGATGCGACCATCATGATGCTGTAAACAGAACCTGGAGTCATCCGAAAAAATGACGTTTTGCCATTCGTGCACCCAGGTTCGTTGTTGAAGACACCATCGCAGGCGCTGCTGTCTGTGATGCAGCGTCAAGGGTAACCGTAGCCATGGTCTCCGAGCTGATACTCTAAGCTGCTGCAAACGTCGTCGAACTGTTCGTGGAGGTGGTTGTTGTCTTGCGAATGTCCCCATCTGTTGACTCAGGGATCGAGACGTGGCTGCACGATCCGTTACAGCCATGCGGATAAGATGCCTGTCATCTCGACTGCTAGTGATACGAGGCCGTTGGGATCCAGCACGGCGTTCCGTATTACCCGCCTGAACCCACCGATTCCATATTCTGCCAACAGTCATTGGATCTCGACCAACGCGAGCAGCAATGTCGCGATACGATAAACCGCAATCGCGATGGGCTACAATCCTACCTTCATCAAAGCCGGAAACGTGATGGTACGCATTTCTCCTCCTTACACGAGGCATCACAACAACGTTTCACCAGGCAACGCCGGTCAACTGCTGTTTGTGTATGAGAAATCGGTTGGAAACTTTCCTCATGTCAGCGCGTTGTAGGTGTCGGTAAAAGCTAATCATTTGCATATCACAGCATCTTCTTCCTGTCGGTTTAATTTCGCGTCTGTTGCACGTCATCTTCGTGGTGTAGCAATTTTAATGGCCAGTAGTGTAGTTACCATGTCCACCTTATACTTTGTTGCACTGTGGAATGTTCTGGTCCCAGTATCTTCTCTCCTTGTTTGCTTATTGCTACTTCAGCATGCAGTGTACTCAGTGCAAGGAGCAGTCTGCGGCCCTTTGCTGATGATGCTATGGTGTATGGGAAGTCGTCGTCGGTGAGTAGTTGTAGGAGGATACCAGATGGCTTAGACAAAATTTGTAGATGGTGTGATGAATCGTAGCTAGCTTTAAATGTGGAAAAATGTAAGTTAATGCAGCTGATCAAGAGAAACAAACCTATAATGTTAGAAAACAGTATTAGTAGTGAGGTGCATGGCACACTCACGTCGATTAACGTAACGTTGCAAAGTAATGTCAAATGGAAGGAGCATGTGAGGACTGCAGTATCGAAGGGGAATGTCCGACTTCGGTTTATTGGGAGAATTTTAGGAAAATATGTTTCATCTGTAAAGGAGACCGCCTATAGGACGCTAGGGGGACCTTGGGTTGAAGGAAGACATCGAAGCAGTTCAGAGACAGGCTGCTATATTTGTTACTGGTAGGTTCGAACATTGCGCAAGTATTACAGACATGCTTCGAGACCTCAAACGGGAACCATTGGAGGGAGGGCGACGTTCTATCCGACGAGCACAATTGACAAAATTTAGAGAACTGGCATTTGAGGGTGACTACAGGGCGATTCTAATGCCACCAATGGACATTGCGCGTAAGATTCATGAAGATAGATTAGGGCTCGTAGACAGTCGCTTTTCCCTCCCTCTAGTTGCGAGTGGAACAGAAAAGGAAATCACTAGTAGTGGTGCAATGTACCCTGCGCTACGCACCATACGGTGGCTTGAGGATTATGTATGTAGGTGTCGATGTAGAGGAATGACACTATTATTTTTCATTCCTTGCTATACCGTCCTGATGAAGTCTGAGTGGCCAGTGTAGTGCCGGGTGTTGGTGGGATGTACGAAGGTTGGAACTTTAATAGTGACAACTATTTCTTTACAACTCGTACAAAATAGATACGTGTTTCAAAGTTTTATTGACCTTCAGAGTAGTCACCAGGATTGTCTATAACACGCGTTTCCAGCGATTGGAAGTTGTAGGATACTCTTAGCAGTGCCAGTTGTGTTGGCTGTTGGAGCGGCGCTGTCTATTGCCCGACGAATTTGTAGCAGTACTGAAGCGAATGCCGTGAAGTGTTTCCTTCAGATTGGAAATCGAGTTGAACTTACGAGGGTTTAAGTGAGGGGAGTGCAGTAGGTGGTATAGCACTTAGCAGCCACATCAGTCAAACAAATCAGTAAAAGCTTGCACTGTACGTGCTTGAGCATTGTCCTGCAAAATGATGGTCAGGTCCTGCAGAAAGTGTCATCACTCCTGCCTCTATGCTGTTCATTTTTGGAACACAACCTACGACCAGCTTAGAAGTGATGATACTTTCTGCAGGACCTGACCATCATTTTGCAGGACAATGCTCAAGCACGTACAGTGCAAGCTGTTGCCGATTTGTTTGACTGATGGGGCTGCTAAGTGCTATACCACCTACTGCACTCCCCTCACTTAAGCCCTCGTGAGTTCAACTCAGGAAACACTTCACGGCATTCGCTTCAGAACTGCTACAAATTCGTCGCGCAATAGACCGCGCCGCTCGCACTGTCAATACAATTGGCACTGCTAAGAGTATCCCACGACTTCCACACCGCTGGCAACGGGTTATACACAATGCTGGTGACTACTCGGAAGGTCACTAAAACTTTGGAACACGTATCTAATTTGTAGGAGCTGTAAATAAATAGTTGCCACTATTGAAGTTCCAACCCACGTATTTCAGTCTTTGTCTTCTTTACTTCATCGGGATTTCAAGACAGACCTTGTACACTGCGTCAGCTAATGAAATTTTCTTTTCTTTGAGCTAGTTAGCAAGCTGAAAAAACATGAAGAAGTTGTTTGTCGTCCGTTTCTTCCTTGATTTAGAACGGCTTCATGAGATGCAGAACGATGCACTCTCCGAGTGGTTGCTTCTCTCTACGCATGTCCTCTTTACTGAGGTAAGGGAAACCTTTCCACACTGGCCAGTCAGTTTACTTTGACCACGCTTCAGAAGCCTCAATAACCACTTTTGCAGCACAGACCACTGCGAGACTGCAGGAACAGAGTCGGCGAGGTTCTGGAGGGTGCCGACCGGAATGTGGGCCAATGCCGGCTCTAGCGTCGTGGCCAGCTGCGATAGGTTTCTTGGTTGAGGATCCAGCCCGATCGAGGTAGTCCCACACACTCGATTGGGTTAAAATCCGGGGTGGCCAGGGGAGTATAGTTACGAGGCGTTTTTTTTTTTTTTTAAGTAAATGCCGTTTTGAAATTTAAAAAAGACGTGTTAAGGTATCTCAATAATTTTAGTTTTACATGAAAGCCTGTACCTTAATCTACGCACTGACCCCATTACAATCTGATTTTTCCTTGTTTACGTTGTGTACTGAGTGCTGAAGATGCCTCCGATAATTGTGAGTCCCGCCGACTGTGAAGTACGGGCTGTTATAAGATTTCTTAGTGCTAAAGGCCTAAAAGCGATCTATATTCATCGTGAGATCTGTGCAGTTTGCGGAGAAAACATTATGAGTGATGGAATGGTAAGAAAGTGGGTGAGAGCATTTAAAGATGGCCGCACAAATGTGCATGGTGAACAACGGAGTGGGAGTCCTTCGTTCGTTAATGAAAGTTTGGTGCAGGAAGTGGACAATGAGGTGAGAGTAAACAGACGCTTTACCATTTCCTCCTTGCGGGATGACTTTCCTATTGTTTCTCGTAATGTTTTGTATGGCATTGTGACTGAGCCCTTGAATTACCGAAAATTGTGCACACGTTGGGTACCGAAAATGTTGACGGATGTGCACAAAACCAAACGTCTAGACAGTGCATTGACTTTCCTTGAGCGGTACCACAACGACGGTGATGATTTCTTAAGCCAAATTGATACGGGCGATGAAACATGGGTGGCCTACGTCACATCAGAATCGAAGCAACAGTCCATGGAAGTTGAGCAAGGGCATCGTTTTGCTGCAAGACAATGCCCGCCCGCATGTGGCGAATCAGACCAAAGATCTCATCACATATTTTTGATGGGAAACTCTAGATCATCCTCCGTACAGCCCCGATCTTGCGCCCAGTGACTACCATCTGTTCCTGCACTTGAAGAAACACTTGGACGGTCAGCGTCTTCAAGAGGGTGACGAAGTCAAAACAGTGGTGATGCAGTTAACAAGTCAGGCGGCAGACTTCTATCAGGAGGGTATTCAAAAGAAGGATATAAGATGAACATCAAAAAAAGAGAAAAGAGGGTAATGGAATGTAGTCAAATTAAGTCGGGTGATGCTGAGGGAATTAGATTAGGAAATGAGACACTTAAAGTAGTAAAGGAGTTTTGCTATTTGGGGAGCAAAATAACTGATGATGGTCGAAGTAGAGAGGATATAAAATGTAGACTGGCAATGGCAAGGAAAGCGTTTCTGAAGAAGAGAAATTTGTTAACATCGAGTATAGATTTAAGTGTCAGGAAGTCGTTTCTGAAAGTATTTGTATGGAGTGTAGCCATGTATGGAAATGAAACATGGACGATAACTAGTTTGGACAAGAAGAGAACAGAAGCTTTCGAAATGTGGTGCTACAGAACAATGCTGAAGATTAGATGGGTAGATCACATAACTAATGAGGAGGTACTGAATAGGATTGGGGAGAAGAGGAGTTTGTGGCACAACTTGACAAGAAGGGACCGGTTGATAGGGCATATTCTGAGGCATCAAGGGATCACAAATTTAGCATTGGAGGGCAGCGTGGAGGGTAAAAATCGTAGAGGGAGACCAAGCGATGAATACACTAAGCAGATTCAGAGGGTTGTAGGCTGCAGTAGGTACTGGAAGATGAAGAAGCTTGCACAGGATAGAGTAGCGTGGAGAGCTGCATCAAACCAGTCTCAGGACTGAAGACCACAACAACAACATACCTCCGCTATTTGTTGGTGGTATGACGGACGTCCACAGGTCCACTGGCTGTTTCCACAAAAAGAGGCACTCTAGCTCCTTTATAAATGAATGAGAATGACAGAAGAGAGTGATGAGAAATCTCAATACATATTATGCAGTCGTATAAGCGACAGGTACTGCAATCAGCTAGGAAACGATGTTTCAGCACCATGCAGAAATAATTTACAAATTTAGTTGACAGTGAAAGAGCAAAGAATTACACTGAATGCCAGATGTGATTCATTGTACAGAACATCAAGAAGCACTTTGTGCTAAATTTGCAAGGCATGGGGCACGTGATGAAATTGGTGATATGAATAGTAAAATTTCTAATGCCGCACGCGTTATTCCACTGTCAGTTGCAAGTGTTTTCGACGGAATTGAAGGAAGACTAGGGAGACAATATATTATTGCAAAATAATTTTTCGATTTTAAACTAGCTGTTCTTGAATTTATGAAGGAAAAAAGTCAAGAACGAAAATTAGAACATCTGGAATGGATTGAAGACCTCGCACTTTAAGTTGACTTGACTGCACACTGCCCACAGTAAGACACTTTAAGGTGAGAATAACTCATTTCTGATTTGATGGGGGTGCATTTAAAAAGAAAATCGCGTTACAGAAAGGACACCTTTTGACAAACACAACCCACTTCCCTGAGCTCACGCACATTATAGAAAACGCGAGGTTTTAAGAATTCATTCTGGCGTTGAAAAATTACAAAGATAGTTTCCTAAATGTTTTGAGGACACCATAAATCTCACATCTGTTTCCGAGCTGTTCTCGAGAGGGTTTGCCGTTTCAGCTGAAAGTGCCTCCGTGCGCATGCAGATGTAACTGATTGACCTGCAAGGAAATTATCGTTTTAATGAAAAATTCTTTTACGTTAAAACCGTCCAGGACGTCTACGTTGCTTTCCTCAGGGAAAGTTTCGACTTGTCTCTAATGAGGCCGCAAAATTGCTACAATATTTTGATATATTAAGTACAAAAGATGGAGCTTTTTCAAATGGTTCAAATGGCTCTGAGCACTATGGGACTTAACATCTGTGGTCATCAGTCCCCTAGAACTTAGAACTACTTAAACCTAACTAACCTAAGGACATCACACACATCCATGCCCGAGGCAGGATTCGAACCTGCGACCGTAGCAGTCGCGCGGTTCCGGACAGAGCGCCTAGAACCGCTAGACCACCGCGGCCGGCCAGAGCTTTTTCGATTATGGAGCTAAATAAGTGATGATTACATGACAACCTGAGCGCAAAAATCTGCGAAACTGTCTTGAGTCTGGCCGTAGGCTGACAGTATGTACCAGATAAATATTATATTAGCTCTTCAGCACGGCAAAAATAATTAAACAATAACGAAAATTTGTTTTGTTTGTGATCTACATTGTTGAGAAATGTGAAATATAAAACAAATTCGTATGCAATGCGACTGCACTGCTATTTAAATGCGCCGGGTTCACAGTTTCCCCCTCTCCCCCTACTCAGACAACTTGGCGCGGTGGTGGGGGTAATGTGCAGTGAGGTTGAGCGCTATGGCACTCGCACTGGGGCACGGCTCACGAGTCGACATTTTGTCTGCCCCTGTTTTAATGTGACTGGATCGTCTATATACTATGTCGCTACGTCGTCAATAATTCAAAATTTGAGACCACATTTATCGGATTTTTTGAGTATGAATTGAGTGAAATTGTGTGAAATTGTGTGAAACTGTATCTAGTTTTGTTTGACAACAGCTGCTGATCTATGTTAGTATTTACCGGACTGTGGTATGAACGAATACTGTTTTCCATGAACTCTCTCCAAATTTCAGGTACAAGAGAAAATTTGTTCACTGGCAGGCATTCAGCTCGGGTTAGATTTTTCATCAAAACAGAGAAATCCGAGAAGTTCCTGAAATCTGTCAATTGGCATAATGTCCTTGACGTAAGTAAGACCTGAAGTATGCCATGAAAGATCATCCAAGGATATAACTTTTGTAAATATAACACCCCTAGGGCAGCTACCAGTTACACGGCCCAATATTTGTTTCTAGCACTTTCACAGTATCTGAATATATGTATTTCTTTATGTGTCATAGCACTGCTTCGTCAAAAATAAGATGGAAAGTAACAGTGACACAGTCATCTATTCGTCAGCAAGCAAAAGTAATGGGATATCCTCTCTCCTTTAGAACTGTCACAGCTGGGTTCCTTTGCAAAGGCGCTTTACAGGGCACGCTGTGATGGATGAGTTGATGATTGACGTAGATCAGCATCTGAACCCTCTTCTACTAATCTCTCCTCGTCCACATCTCTGGCACAAAATCCTCATCTTTATCAATGAACTCAGTTCCAGATTCAAAGTCGAAATATTAATATTTCATCATCAGAAAGTGCGCGCTGACGTGACACGTTCGGCAACGTCTTTGATGGACAAATAATATTACTTGAATGGCATTTTCTAAACTGTGGCACACTGGAATGTGCAAGTGCTAAGACCAAACAAAGAGCAACAACTAAGCTGCATGATTGCTGACAGTTGCCACTCCATTGTTGATTATCTATAGACACTAACCGAAGAAATATCAAAACAGCACGAAGGAGTTGTGCGACATAAACGAAAGCTGGTAAGGCGAGTCTCTACAACTCAAAGATGTCGTCTATTCCGATTTCGGGCCAGTGGCATAAGAGTGAGGATAGAATTAGGTTTGCTTTAAATACACGCTGTGGCGATCGTCAGCGTTAGTTACCTTTGAGATTGGAAGTGGTGAGTCAAGAATGCCTTTAAGGCGACAAAGACGCCATTATCAACAGCTCGCTGAGTCTGAACGAGGTGTTTGGCTTCGAGAATTTGGATAATCCTTCCTCGATATTTTAGAAAGACTTCGCAGGAATGTAGCCACTTCACATGACTACTGGCTGCAGTGGCCACAAGAATATATGGTTGCAAGAAGACGGGACTGCCACGTGACTCTACCTTCGTGTTCAATGTATCGCTCTGGCGCAATGTACTGCATCTGCAAAAGCCATTTGAGAAGCGGTTGTCACCATAGTGACACAAAGAACTGTTACAAACCGGCTAATTCAAGAACAGCTCCGTGACAGACACCTTGTAGCCTGCACTCTACTGATACTAAACCACCAACATTTGTGACTTCAGTGGGCTCTGCTGTGTTTTCTGATAATAGCTGTTTCTACAGGGTGGAGCAGAGGAAACGCATGTTTTTCACTATTGAATGACTGGGACACGGTTTGATAAAAATAGTAAAAACTAGCATTAAGTGATAGATTTTTAATGCAGTTTTGAAATATACATACTTTAATTAGGTTCGAAAAATGTCTTGGAGATGACGTCCGTCTTGCTGGATACAAATTTGGATCCTGTCCCGAAAGTTACGCATGGCTTTCTCTAACATTTCATTCAGCATGGCTTCAATTTCCTGACGAATGGAATTCTTCAGGTCATCGATTGTGGGAGGCTTGTTCATGCAGACTTTTGATTTTAAATATCCTCACAAAAAGAAGTCTCATATCAACAAATCGGGTGAGCGAGGGGCCCAGTAAACATCACCATATCTCGAAATAACATGTCCTGGGAACATTTGTCAAACCAATTCCATGGATGCTCTCGCCGTGTGAGCTGTGGCACTGTCCTGCTGAAACCATATTTCTCCCATGTTCACTTGACGCCTTTCACGTTCTGGACAAAGGAAGTTGTTAAACATTTTAACGTCGCGCGCTGATGTCACAGCCACTGCAGTTCCTTCCTCTTCAAAAAAAACAGGGTCCAGCAATCCCCATCTTTGAAGTGCAGCACCACACTGTTACTTTTAAACTGTGGAGAGGTCTTTGGTGTAATTCATGTGGGTTCATCGGCGCTCAAAGGACAATTTTGAACATTGACGTAACCGTCTACATGAAAATGTGCTTCTTCATGAAGACTGTAGCATCTGCATCTTCTGTAAAAATTATGTCCATTACCCATGAAAACTGTCTGCGCTACACTAAATCCCCTTCACCAAGCTGCTGGATTATCATTATTTTGTATGGACGAAACTTAAGATCATCATGTAAGATTGTGGTGAGGCGAACGATGTGACATACCCAGCGCTACAGCCTGTCGTCTAGCCGATCGTTTCTGACTAGCAAGAACTGCCGTTCTCACTCAGTCTACATTTTCCAGAGTACGAACTGAACAGGGAAGAGCAGGTGGTTTCTTTTTCATCATAGATCCAGCACTTCTAAACGCTACAACCGGAGTACAGTATTTTGATCAGGCACTGCACCAACTCTAAAATTTTGACGGAATCATTGTTTCTCAAGTACTGCTCAACAACGAACACACGATGCTCTATGCTCCAACACTCCATAGCGACTGAAACTGCATTGTATGGGCAGTCTGCCAACATTCATTCAAGATCAATGCCCCCTCTCGTCGCCGCATAATAGAGGTTCAAAGAACATGCGTTTCCTCTCCTCCACCCTGTGCGTCGGTGACAGTGATGGACGTATGTTGTAGGAGGAGGTCAGTTGAGGGCCAGCAGCCAACCTGTGTGCGTGCTAGACACACTAGACCTACAGCTGGAATTATGGTCAGGGGTGCGATTTCGTATGGCAGCAGGAGCACTCTCGTATTAGTTAACCCACGCAGACCGACTGCAAATTTTTATGTCAGTCCGGTGATTGGACTCTTTGTGCTGGCAATCATGAACAGCATTTCAGGGGGTGTTTTCCAACTCTCGTTCACATTGTTGTAACTCAACATGCTCTACAGAGTGTTGACATATGGGACATCATCAATGACAGCTGCAACGTCATCCACAACCAACATTAACCGTCTCTAAATTGACCAACCAAGTGCAACAGTCATGGAACTCCAGCCCACAAACTGACGCCCGCCACCTGCATAACAGAATGCATGTACGTCTGCATGCTTGCATTTAACATTCTGGCGGTTACATCGGCTTTAATGCCCAAGCATTTCACATTTGCCACGGCTTATCTCCTGCTTCCATTAATTTTAATCACTCAAATATGTTACCTAAACAAGAGTATTCCCGAAATTTCATTACTGTACACTAATTATTTTTTGGAGATTTTTCCGTCAGCGTACAATGGTTCAAATGGCTCTGAGCACTATCGGACTTAACATCTGAGGTCATCAGACCCCTAGATTTAGAACTACTTAAACCTGACTAACCTACGGACATCACACACATCCATGCCCAAGGCAGGGTTCGAACCTGCGACCGGAGTAGCAGCGCGGTCAGCGTACAATAAATGATGACTAACTGAAAACCTCAGCTGCCGACAGGTGTTGTTGATATACCTCGATGTGGACAGCTGAAAATGTGTGCCCCGACCGGGACTCGAACCCGGGGTCTCCTGCTTACATGGCAGACGCTCTATCCATCTGAGCAACCGAGGACACAGATGAATTGTGCGACTGCAGGGACTTATCCCTTGCACGCTTCCCGTGAGACTCACATTCCCAACTGTCCACAATTCTACATATTTATTGTACCTTATAGACATTTGCCCAACCACTCATTACTCGCGCACGCTTTGGCGATTCCCGTAAGAGTTTGGGCAACCTGTGCGCATTCGCACAGACGGAGGTCAATGGCTGGGTAGCCTTTAACTATATGTACGAAGACAGTAACTTGTTCTCGAAAGAACAGTTACTGACGATGACCGTGCAGCTTTTCCCTGGAATAAATGATGACTAACTGAAAACCTCAGCTGCCGACAGGTGTTGTTGATGTACCTCGATGTGGACAGCTGAAAATGTGTGCCCCGACCGGGACTCGAACCCACATCGTTATGGAGCCACAACCAATTTCCACAGTGGTTTGTTGACAACTTGTGTACATGGTTTCGTGGGGTCTGCACCACACTCAAACTCTACCATCAGTTCTCAGCAACTGAAATCAGGGTTTATCTGACCATGGAACGGTTTTCCTGTCGTCTAGGGTCCAACCGAGATGGTCACGAGCTCAGGAGAGGTACTGGAGGCGACGAAGCGCTTTCAGCAAAGGCACTCACGTCGGTCGTCTGCTGCCATAGCCCATTAACGCCAAATTTCGCCGTTCTGACCTAGCGGATATGTTCGTCGTACGCCCTACATCGATTTCTGCGGTTATTTCATACAGTATTGCTTGTCTGTTAGCACCAACAACAACTGTACTCAAACGCCGCTGCTCTCATTCGTTAAGTTGAATGCCGTCGGCCAATGCGTTAGCCGTGGTGAGGGGTAATACCCGAAATTTAGCCTTCTCGGCACATTCTTGACACTGTGGATTTCGGAATATTGGATTCCCTAACGAATTCCAAAATGGAATGTCCCATGCGTCTGGCTCCAACTACCATCCCTCGTTAAAAGTCTGCTAGTTTTCGTTGTGCGGCCACTCACATCTGAAACATTTTCACATGAATCACCCGAGTACAAATAACATCTCCCCGGATGCTCTGCCCTTTTATATCTTTTGTAAGCTATAATAGCAGCATGTGTATATGAGCATATTGCTATCCCCTGGCTTTCGTGACCTCGGTGTATATTCACAAGAGAAATTACATGGGCGTCAAACTGAGCCCTTCCACAGTTGTAGGTACATCGAATGAAACGTCCAAGGTGATATAAATATTTTGTGAATCCTAGTACATTATCGTAAAAACGAGAAAAAATTAAGGTAGGTGATATTTCATGAACGAAAGAAAAGACATTGGATATGAAATTGAAAAAAAGGATGACAGGCCTCATATTGACCCTTTCCGCCGTTCTAGTGCTCAGACTACTTTGCTACGCTCTGGACTTGTTTTTGGTTAGCCGTTCACTTCGTCAACCAGCCGGTCATCGAACTCGAGAACCCCCTCTTTGTCCCACCGGTTCATGCGATACGGACAGGGTGAGTTATTATAAACTGTGTTCGTCCTATGCAGGGCAGCACAGAAAAAAACTACGTCGTTCTTGCTATTTGTGTCTCTTCATTTCAGTATAAAAGGTATTCATTAACCCAGCTCTTTCGCTTCTTTCTACTGTTCCATCTTTGTCTCAAAATAATACCAACTGCTGTGGCAGCTGTCGCTAGCAGGTCGGACGCCTTGAAAACTTGAATTACGTGCGTGCTTCTATCCAGACGTGAGTGGAATAACACATCTGCACGTGTTGAGAGAGAGGCATGCACCTGCATGCCCGCCTCTTTTTGTGTCTGTCTCTCCGCAGGCGCACAGGTGTAAATACACCTTTTTAACCACAACTGCGTGCAGTAGGCAGGAAGAGAGGGGGGGGGGGGGGAGGTAGCTAGTTTAGAGTGTCACTGTGGCCTTTTGTCGTGCGCTGAAAGGAACGTGCAAACAGCCCCTTGGGTGTAGGCTACATGCGAAACGCACTGGTGTCGGCTTCGTACTGCTGGCAGCTGCTTCACGGTAGTGATGATGGTTGTCGCTAAAACAACCGGTTTTCGGTTACGATCTGTTTGAAATTACCAGTACTGTTCGCTGAAAATTAATCTGCTTGTTAGCATGACACCTGACAATCCCAGATACACACTGTTGGCTCAAGAACGCGAGGCGAGATCTGTCCTGAAAGAAAAGTGACTTACCTCTTGTCAGCATGCTGTTTTTCTGTCTGGAGTACTGATGTTCTCGAATGCAAATTCAAATCAGCAGATGCAGCAGCTAAAGGAAAATAAACTGTTCAATACTAATTTTGTTACTGATCAAGGTGGCGCAGTGGTTAGCACACAGTATTCGCATTTGGAAGGACGACGCTTGAAACCCCCGTCCGGCCATCCGGATTTAGATTTTCCGTGATTTCCCTAAATCGCTTCAGGCAAATGACGTGATGGTTCCTTTGAAAGGGCACGACCAACTTTCTTCCCCATCCTTCCCTAACACGATGGAACCGATGACCTCGCTGTCTGGTCCCCTCTCTCCACGTTAACACAACCCAAATAATTTCTTTCTTTTTTGTAAATATCGTTCTCGGCCGAGACGTTGGATCTCGTTGTGAAAACTCCACAATTTTTCGTCGTCGGCACAAGTGACCGACATCTTCAGGACATCCTTTTGCTTGTGAGAAACAATCTGTGACTTCGTGTGGCGCCAAGTGTAACGCACACACGACAAAATATTTAAAACTTAACTATAAATCATGGAAGCGGGTTTTACTTTAAAGAAAATCATTACTGAAAAACTGAACTCTGGTTACTGACAAAAAAACTGTAAAAGATAAGAATATTCTAACGACTGCAAAATTCTCTCATTACAAAAATGTACAGCCGATTGCGTAATTTGTGACATAATGAAGACAAAGAGATGAAATTACCACTAAGATTTCCTTCAATTAACAGTCCTGACAAACAACATTTCGTTCATGCGTATGACTTCGTTATGTTTAAAATTCCTCCAAAATCTTCCCCATCAGTATAAAGAACGAGAAAGTTTTTCACTGAGTTTTCATCTCCATAATAAAGTATTCCAGATAGTTTCTTAAGGTCCACAAGTAACAGCTCTCATTCACTGTAAAAGTCAACTGCTCCCTACTATGCCTTCAGTAAGAATGCCCCAGGACTGCACAACTTAATGACTAGCAGGCCAATCACCGATAAAGCTAAACACAGAGTCACGGATCTCATTCACTACTCATCCATTGCGCTCATTCATCTTTGTCCCAGCACAGTAAAGGTGGATTATTTATAATAGCAGAAAACATAGGGAAACCCCTACAGGATGAGCATGGTGTGGCATTTGGAAGAGGTAGGCATCCTATCTCGAAGAAGAGCTCAAGACTAATTCTGAGCTAAAAAGGTTGCTGTAACTGACTGTGCAGCACGTGCCCCAGGCAGTGGTAGTGCTCGTGCAGTGCAACGAGAATTGTCCATCCCATGGTCAACATGTAGAGTGCGGACTTCTCGTGGACTAGCCACAAAGCATGCTACCAGTCTCTACTGCTGCATGGTCCAGCTCAGTGATAAAGGGGAGAGTGCACTAAGTAAATTAAATCAATACCTTGTAAGAGGTCCGAGCAGATGTAATTTCGATGTATTGTTCATGCGCTGCCTGCGATATGCAAGGTCTCTGACCAGAGAGCAGTGTTGACTGCAGTAGGAACTGTGTAGCTGTAGCAGTAAGTTGTGTCTAGTCTGGAGTCTGCTCTGGTCTGGTCTGGTGTATCGTGTTGGCTGGCCCGGTCGCGGTGCAGCGATGCCGGAGCCTGAATATTATTGTATAAGGTAAAAAGCAGCCTCGCGCATATGTATTAATGTTATCTCAAGTCGCATGTAAATGTTTTAAAACTCTCGTAATAATAATCTTCCTCATAAAAAGTAACTTTTAACAACCATTCATTTCAATTTAAAGAATTTACTAATTTCTCCCATCCATGATCATCCCGATTATTGCAATAGAAAAATCAGTTGCTTCCTTTCATAAATGACAGATAGGTCGGCCAGCATTGCACAGAGCTGTGCCGGAAAAATTTATTGTAAGAGCAGATATATCCGGCGACTTCATTGAGGTAAGAATTTTTGCCTTTTTTTATTCAGAATGATATTTCAGGGCCATGACGCAGCACTGCTGTCGTCCAAAATTTACCAGGTTAAATTCACAGCGAATTATTGAAAAGCCATAAGTGAGCGACAATTTAATTGAGAGGTTAGTTACATTGTTTTATTACCAGGTTACTGAATTTATTTTTTTATTGGGACGTTACACTCAATGTGAACGACATAATTATAATTTTTACTGTTGAGAGGTTTAGGAATTTTTCTGTTGTGAGGTTACGCTAAATGTGAATGAATTTTGAGCTTAGATTAAATCAGAAGGAACTTTGTAGGGAGGTTATAAATGTAAATGAATTTTGTGGGGAGGTTACACTGTGAAAGAGTTTTGTTTTTAGGTTACACTAAATCAGAATCATTAACCAATATTATTTTTTGTATTTTGTGGGGAGGTTACAACCTTTCACAACAGAGTCCGGTTATTCAGAATATTCCCTATATGGACCTTAAAGTGGCTTCTCAAAACAGGTCGTTTGGGGTTCATACTTACGAGAAATTTTTTCCAAAATACTAAAAAACTGGTTGGAGAGTTCCGTAAAAAATGACTGGTAAATATGAATCTGAAACTACCAGTTTGGAGGAGCCAGTTTAAGGTCCATAAAGATGGACAGGCAATACGTCCGACTGTCGACAGTACTGCCAGTACTTACCATAAGTTAGTCGCGTTCCTACACAGAAAGCTTAAAGTAGCATATAAGCTTGAAAAGAACTTTTCTGTTAAAAATTCAGTAGACTTTTCATAAATTCCCTCGAAGAAGAGCTCAAGACTAATTCTGAGCTAAAAAGTACTATTAGCCTCTATACTCGGTACGTTGGCGATTTAATTTTTGTATTCGTAGGTACGTTTGAAGTATTAGATCAACTGTTTCACACTTTCAATCGGTTTCATGAGAAAATAGTGTTCATTAAAGAATTGCTCAACCAAAATAGTGAGTTGAATTTCTTTGTCTTACCCTAGGTAAAAAAAAAGATAAAACTGGCCTCAGAACTAACGTTTTCAGATAAAAGTATCCTGGTTGATTCGGCTCACCCCAAGCACAAAAACTGGCCTTCTTCCGTTCTAATATTCATCGAGCTTTGCTTACTCCGTGATCCCCGGAGAATTTTCTGGAAGAGATAAATTTGATTAAAACTATAACCAGTAATAACGGCTATGAACCGTCATTAGTAGACCGAATATTGGATAATAAAACCGCTAAAAATGTTCCACTCTAGGGAGATTACTAACTGGAAAAAGAATGTAAAGAGGAAAGAAATTTCTAGAAAATATTTCATATAAGATAAGCGCCTTCTTATTAAGAAATAAGGCTCTAAAGTTTAGTTTCAACTAACAACAGTCTAGGGAAAATTTACCTTGCATCTTAAAGCGTACCGACGAACTATTTTCTCAATGTGGCGTGTATAAAACAAGATATAATGATTGTCCTTGTTTCTATGTATGGCAGACAGGAAGAGCAGTCAAACTTAAGATTCAAAGGACATTTATTGGGTAAAGGGGCGGTAACGTTCTTGACTCTACTTATGCCAAGTATCTCGTACAGCATCAGCACTCGGCTACTAAACTGAAACACACGATTATTTTTCATAGGGAAGAGAAGGGTTTTAGATTGGATTTGCTGGAAAATTTCAAATTTTTAAGTACAATCTCAGTTAATGCGACTTTATTCTTAATGATCTATTGCAGCGTAAAAACAGAAACATTATCGATGGCTTTCGGCCTGTTCTTAAATTGACATAGCTGCTGTATCGGGTTTTTCACACTGTTTCGAGATGTTAATATCTGTAAGACGCGACCTGTCATGCGTCGAAGTTATGTTGACCATTTGCGTATGTTTATATTCTTTTTTAGGATTTTTTGGTATGTTAATATTTGTGTAATGTTATTTTAATGTAATTTTACTTAGTTGTCAGGTGTCCTTGTGGTTGGTACTGGTTCTTGTGTGAGCGTTACCTGGGCGTAAGTCTCCTGCTGATTTGTCCCTTCTGCTCCTGTGTGTGTGTGTGTGTGTGTGTGTGTGAGCTTATCAGCGCCCATACCCTTCTGTTCGTATTAGTTTTCTGCTTGTGTGTATGATGCACGTCTACCTTATATTTTGCATGGATCATTTTCACTATTGACAAAGTCCAGTTTTGCTGATGACTAAACCCTATGACTTCGTTGCTCTTTGCACGTAGTATGTGACACATAAGTTTATTTTATATTTGAAAATGGTTCAAATGGCTCTAAGCACTATGGGACTTAACATCTGAGTCCCCTAGACTTAGAACTACTTAAACCTAACTAAACTAAAGACATCACACACATCCATGCCCGAGGCAGGATTAGAATCCGAGACCGTAGCAACAGCGAGGTTCCGGACTGAAGTGCCTAGAGCCGCTCGGCCACAGCGGCTGGCTTTTTATATTTCCACTGTATGTAATTTTTTACGCTTTTTTTTTGCTGCACATATGACGCCATTGTAATGGTTGTAACACACCCTATTTTAAGTGTTATTATTTCTTCTGAGGAAGACAGGTTTATATCTGTCGAAACCTAGGTAAAGGTTTGAGTAAACTTTTGACGTGCAACTGGTTGGCTGTATGATTCCCATTGTATCTTGATCTAATAAGTCTAAAACTTGTAATGTCCTCAGGTCCCTTCCACATATACAACCTTTTTCCTGTGTTTGCGACGATTAACTCATGCTCTGAGCAGAATTCTGCCAGGCGGTTTCCCTCTCACTTCTTTCCCCACTTCGTGTTCAATTATTTTTACTCCTTTTCCTTTTTCCTCACACTACAATATAAATTTCGATATTTGAGTCGTTCGTGGTTTTGGGGTTTTAGTGACAGCAGTGTAGTACCGGTATGTATGTTAACTGCATTTCCCGCCAGCTGCATACTCTGTTGTCTGGTGCTGTAGTACTGCAGTGCCCGAATGGTATACGTGGAACAGAAATAATAGCGCATTTTCTGTATAGAATTTACTAATTTTCTGTACAGAATACTGTAAAGGTTCATAAGAAACATTTGGCATACAGCAAAGTCCAAAATGTGTCTTTAAGAAGTTTCTAGAAACGACGTGGCTCGATCCATTTAAAATCCTCCAGAAGTCCTGACGCACTCCTGTGAAGCATCTGTGGACTAGGGATGAGATCTTGACGGTGGCTGTAGGTGGTGGGGGTGGGGGTGGGGGAGGAGAGATGTGATTCATTTCTCCAATGTCCTAGTCTACCAAGTTCAAGTTTTAAATAGGGAGATCGCCTCCACGTTCTCACGGACGTGATGGTCATCACTAAAGTTCTATTGTCACCTCCGTTTTGTTAGTTAAAATCGAGGTTGTGGGGCTATGATGTTGTCCGTATGACTGAGTGGGACTACTCACTATTACGGGAGACAGAAGTGGTCCAAAAGCGAAAGAAGGATAACGGCTTAAGGGTAGAGGGGGGGGGGGGGGGGCAAGGCAAGCGCCAAGGGGAAAAAAGGGTCTATGATACTCTGGAAGGGTAGTAAGAGCAGTAGCGGTTTCTTGCTGTCTGCGACAGATCATGCAGGCGTAAGTCTGTGGTTAGTTTTTGGATATCGTGCCAATGCTCGGCACCATTGTCATAGCTTACGTTGTCATAGAAGTATCAGTCCGATCGAGAATGGTACTGCTGTGAAGTATCCCTGGCCAGCTGCAACGTTAGCGTAACTGTAACATGACATGGTTGTCATATAACTGGTCGATTGGTCAGAAATCGCACGCACAGTTTGTAGGGTATTGCTGTTTTTCTGTGTGCGTTTGGTGTGCAGTGCGGCTTCTCTGCGTCGCCGGGTGGCCGGCTGGATACATTCAGCTGGCGTTTCTAGTTAGTTTTGCTGTGCTGCAGGGGTTCACCAGTATCTGCTTTGTCTGCGTTTCTGTGCTATCCATATGTGGTCATCTGTCCCTAGCAAAGAGTGTTGTTGGGCGATTATGTTTCCACCTACGGATGTGATCCTAGTTTCCCAGGTTGTTCAAGTGTCTCCAATTCCTGTACAGTCGTGTGGCCAGTTGTTTGAATACCTCCATGAGAGTCTCAACGCGGTATTCCCTGTGAAGGTCCGCGGTGCGTGTGTATCGCGGAGCACTGCATTGTTTATGATACGTAGCACTTTGTTCTGTATGATCTGCAGGCGGCACAGGCGAGTTGACGTCATCTGAGGTCTAATCAGTGTCATGTACATAGACCTCGACACTCTCCTACCCAGTGTATTTTGCCTGTTGAGCACTGGGAAAAGCTGTTTGAGCCTCGCGACTGCTCGGTTGGTTACGTATTCAGTGTGGTCCTCCCCATGTTAGTTTCCGCTCCAGCCAGACACCGAGGTATCTGATTTTCGTACAGAAACGTACTAGGCGTATGTGTAGATCATCTCTTCCGGTGGGTATCATCTCGCACCAAAACAGCTCAAGGCTGATGGCTTTTCCGTTTACGGAGGGAACTGGCTGTGGTTTCAATATGTCATACATTACCTCCAGACTTTGACACTTCTGTTCCGACCATCGACGGTGATTTTGACGTCCGTACATTCGTCCGACACGGTGCCTACACTACAAAGACTCCACCTCCAAATCTGTCCTCTTCCACAATATCACTTAAATTATACCCGTACGCAATTTATCTCCAGACAAATGTAGATAGTAATCGTTCTCCATACTGAAGTGGACATAATATGCAAAGAGCACATTTTTCTATTCATTCTTTTATGGTACATGATTCATTTCTTTGACTCCACAATGAATGGACCTCTCTCTCCACTTCTTTGAGCAGGATACTTATTGCCAGATGCCTAGCATAAAGACCAACTGCTCTGAGACTAGATTGCAGTTTCTCTGGAGACTGAAGTTCCCATGGCAGCTGTTAGGTGTGAAAGCCACTGCGTTTCCAGAATGGTTGGATTCTGTCGTGCAGTTAAGACAAGATATCGGACCTGTTGTGATCACTGCTGTTTAATGCTTTAAGGGCGTAAGACTAATGTGCAACCTTTGCACCGGTGCCCTAGGGGTAGCGTCTTTGATTAATAATCAAAACGTCCTCGGTCCCCGTTCGAAACGCGCCAGTGCTTAAATTTTGTTTAATAATCAGTATTGGCGGCCGAAGGCTTCCCGAAAAAGAAGTCACCCTCATTCTGCCGACGGCATTATCAAAGAGGGCAGAGGAGCGGACAGAGGTACAGAGCATTGTCTTCTCCTTGGGGTTGGAAACTGCCCCTAAAGGCGGAGAATCAGCAATGATCAACGGCATGAGGATGCAAAAGGCAATGAAAACCACTGCATTAAAGACACATAATGTGTATCCACAGGACATGTGGCCTGTAATTGAAAGATTGTCATTCGTGTCTCTCCATCGGTAAAAGATTCCGAAATAGTCTCCCATTCACAACTCCGGGAGGGGACTGCCAAGGGGGAGGTGACCATGAGAAAAAGACCGATTAACCAGGGAAAGCATAACGTTCTACGGGCCGGGGCGTGGATGGCAGAAGCTTGAAAGTGATAGGGAAGCGAGAAAATGTAGAAAGGGAAAAGCAAAGGCTCAGTCTAGATATAGTAGGATCCAGTGAAGTGAAATGGAAACAAGACAAGGATTTCTAGTCAGATGATTATAGAGTAATATCAACAGCAGCAGAAAATGGAATAACAGGAGTAGAATTCGTAATGAACAGGAAGGTAGCGCACAGAATGTGTTACTGTGAACTGTTCAGTGATAAGGTCGACAGCAAACCAACATCGACAACGATAGTTCAGGTGTACATGCAGACGTCGCAAGCTGAAGATGAAGAGATAAAGTATACGAAGATACTGAAAGTATGATACAGTATCTAAAGGGAGATGAAAATCTAATAGACATTGAGGACTGGAATCCAGTTGAATGGGAAGGAGCAGGAAAAAAATGGGCTTCGGACAAGGAATGAGACAGGAGAAAGAGTAATTGAATTCTGTAATAAATTTCTGCTAGTAATATCGAATCGTCTGTACAAGAATCACAAGAGAAGGAGGTGTACTTGGAAAAGGCCTGGTGATACGGAAAGATTTCAGTTAGATGACTTCACGGTCAGACAGAGATTACGAAATCAGATACCTGATTGTAAGAAGTACCCAGGAGTAGATGGCTCAGATCACAATGTAGTAGTGATGAAGAGTAGGCTGAAGTTTAATACATTAGTCAGGAAGAATCAAGACGCAAAGAAGTGGGATACGCTTGAAGTTCTCTTAGGCTATATATAACAGCAATAAGGAATAGCTCAGTAGGCCGTACAAATGAAGTGGAATGGACATCTCTAAAAGGGCAATCACAGAAATTGGAAAGAAAAACATAGTTACAAAGAAGGTAACTGTGAAGAAACCTTAGGTAATAGAAGAAATACTTCAGCTGATCGATGAAAAAAGTAAGTACAACAATGTTCAAGGAAATTCAGGAATACAGGCATACAAGCCGCTGAGGAACGAAATATATAGGAAGTTCAGGAAAGCTGAGCGAAGTGGCTGCATGAAAAATGTGAAGAAATCGAAAAAGGAATGATTGACGGAAGGACTGACTCAGCATATAGGAAAGTCAAAACAACCTTCGTTAACATTAAGAGTGCAACGGGAATTCCATTGCTAAACGCAGAAGAGAGAGCGGATAGATGGAACGAATACATAGAAGGCTTCTATGAGGGGGAAGATTTGTCTGATGTGATAGAAGAAGAAACAGGAGTCGGTTTAGAAGAGCTAGGTGACCCAGTATTAGAATCAGATTTTAAGAGAGCTTTCGAGGACTTAAGATCAAATAAGGCAGAATGGATAAATAACATTCCACCATAATTTCACTATTCACATTGATGTGTAGAATGTATGAGTCTGGCGACATACCATCTGACTTTCGAAAAAATATCAGCCACACAATTCCGGAGACTGCAAGAGCTGACAACTGCGGGAATTATCGCACAATCAGCTTAACAGCTCATGCATCCAAGTGGCAGACAAGAATAATATACAGAACAATAGAAAAGAAAATGTGGATTTGTTAGATGACGATCAGTTTGGCTTTACACAAAGTAAAGGCACCAAAGAGCCAATTCTGACGTTGCGGTTCATAATGGAAGCAAGTCTAAAGAAAAATCAAGACACGTTCATAGGAATCGTCGACCTGGAAAAAGCGTTCGACAGTGGAAAATTGTGCAAGACGTTCGAAATACTGAGATAAATCGGAGTAAGCTATAGGGTGAGACGGATAATATACAATATATACAAGAGCCAAGAGGAAATAATAAGAGTGGACCACCATGAACGAAGTACTTGGATTAAAAAGAGTTTAAGACAGGGATGTAGTCTTTCACCCCTACTGTTCACCCTGTACATCGAAAAAGCAGTGATGGAAATAGGAGAAAGGTTCACGAGTGGGATTAAAATTCAAAGTGAAAGGATATCAATGGTACGATTTGCTGATGACATTCCTATCCTGAATGAAAGTGAAGAAGAATTACAGAATCTGCTGAATGGAATGAACAATCTAATGAGTGCAGAGTACAGATTGAGAGTAAATCGAAGAAAGACGAAAGTAATGAGAAATAGCAGAAATGAGGACAGCGAGAAACGTAACATCAGGATTGATGGTCACGAAGTAGATGAAGTTAAGGAATTCTGCTATCTAGAGAGCGAAATAACCAACGACGGATGAAGCAAGGAGAACATCAAAAGCAGAATAGCACTGACCGAAAGGGTATTCCTGGCCAAGAGAAGTCTGCTAGTATCAAACATAGGCCTTAATTTGAGGAAGAAATTTCTGAGAATGTACGTCTGGAGCACAGCATTGTATGGCAGTGAAACATGGACTGTAAGATAACTGGAACAGAAGAGAATCGGAGCATTTGAGATGTGGTGCAAAGGACGAATGTTGAAAATTAGGTGGATTGATAAGGTAAGAGATGAGGAGGTTTTGCGCAGAATCAGAGAAGAAAGGAATATGCGGAAAACACTAACAGGAAGAAGGGGCAGGATGATAAGACACCTGCCAAGGCATCAAGGAATGATTTCCATGGTACTAGAGGGAGCTGTAGAGTGAAAAACTGTAGAGGAATACATCCAGCAAATAAGTGAGGACGTAGATTGCAAGTGCTACTCTGAGATGAAGAGTTTGACACAGGAGAGGAATTCGTGACGGGGCAGGTGCATCAAACTCAAAAAAAAAAAAAAAATAAAAAAAAAATTACACTACTGGCCATTAAAAATGCTACTCCAAGAAGAAATGCAGATGATAAACGGGTATTCATTGGACAAATACATTATACTAGAAGTAACATGTGATTACATTTTCACGCAATTTGGGTGCATAGATCCTGAGAAATCAGTACCCAGAACTACCACCTCTGGCCGTAATAACGGCCTGGATACGCCTGGGCATTGAGTCAAACAGAGCTTGGATGGCGTGTACAGGTACAGCTGCCCACGCAGCTTCAACACGATACCACAGTTCATCAAGAGTAGTGACTGGCGTATTGTTACGAGCCAGTTGCTCGGCCACCATTGACCAGACGTTTTCAGTTGGTGAGAGATCTGGAGAATGTGCTGGCCAGGGCAGCAGTCGAACATTTTCTGTATCCAGAAAGGCCCGTACAGGACCTGCAACATGCGGTCGTGCATTATCCTGCTGAAATGTAGGATTTCGCAGGGATCGATTGAAGGGTAGAGCCACGGTTTGTAACACATCTGAAATGTAACGTCCACTGTTCAAAGTGCCGTCAATGCGAACAAGAGGTGACCGAGACGTGTAACCAATGGCACTCCATACCATCACGCCAGGTGATACGCCAGTAGGGTGATGACGAATACACGCTTCCAGTGTGCGTTCATCGCAATGTCGCCAATCACGGATGCGACCATCATGATGCTGTAAACAGAACCTGGATTCATCGGAAAAAAATGACGTTTTGCATTCGTGCACCCAGGTTCGTCGTTGAGTACACCATCGCATGCGCTCCTGTCTGTGATGCAGCGTCAAGGGTAACCGCAGCCATGGTCTCCGAACTGATAGTCCATGCTGCTGCAAACGTCGTCGAATTGTTCTTGCAGATGGTTGTTGTCTTACAAACGTCCCATCAGTTGACTCAGGGATCGAGACGTGGCTGCCCGATCCGCTACAGTCATGCGGATAAGATGCCTGTCATCTCGACTGCTAGTGATACGAGGCCGTTGGGATCCAGCAGGCGTTAGTGTTACCTTCCTGAACCCACCGATTCCATATTCTGCTAACAGTCATTGGATCTAGACCAACGCGAGCAGCAATGTTGTGATTGTAGTGTTGGCGGTTAGCCAACACTACGCACATTACTTGAGAGAGGAGGCCGAATGCACGCCTTAAACTCACGCAGGCTGGCGTGAGGTCTGAAACAGGATACGTAATGAATGCTATAAAGAAAAGTACGTAGCTTCTGGAATACTTAACTTTAATCCATCATTTGTATACATCGTTCTTGATGAGACATGCTTCATACGATAACTATCAATTGCTATGGCGCCTTGCTAGGTCGTAGCCATTGACTTAGCTGAAGGCTATTCTAACTATCTTCTCTGCAAATAAACGAGGCTTCGTCAGTGTTGCATCGCTAGCTAAGTCTTCCGTACAATTGGGCGAGTGCTAGTAAGTCTCTCGAAACCTGCCGTGTGGTGGCGCTCGGTCTGCGATCACTGACAGTGGCGACACGCGGGTCCGACATGTACTAATGGACCGCGGCCGATTTAAAGCTACCACCTAGTAAGTGTGGTGTCTGGCGGTGACACCACAGTGATACAATAAACCGCAATCGCGATAGGCTACAATTCGACCTTTATCAAAGTCGGAAACGTGAGGTACGCATTTCTCCTGCTTACACGAGGCATCACAACAACGTTTCACCAGGCAACGCCGGTCAACTGCTGTTTGTTTATGAGAAATCGGTTGGAAACTTTCCTCATGTCAGCACGTTGTAGGTGTCGCCACCGGCGCCAACCTCTTGTGAATGCTCTGAAAGGCTAATCATTTGCGTATCACAGCACCTTCTTCCTGTCGGCTAAATTTCGTGTGTGTAGCACGTCATCTTCGTGGTGTAGCAATTTTAATGGCCAGTAGTGTATGTGGTAGGGATTCATAGTTTTAGTTTTACTGCAATCGATTTCGGTACCCAATTACACCACGTTCAAGGCCTCTTTATAATACCGGGGAAGACGATGTAATGGAACGCCGAAGTCGAAGGGCTTTGAACGCGGCTCAGTGTGTCTTCCCTACTACATAAAAATTTCTTATAATGGGACCAGCGGTCGGAGCATTGTATGAGCTCTCTGCGGAAAGTACAACACTGCTAAGGACGCATATGATCTGTTCCAAAGGAGTCAGTCCTTCAAAACGCGGAGATGCCACGCGGTTAGTAAATTTACAGCTCTTGAATTTTATTCTGCCGACCATCGCCACAGAAATGTAGACAATGAAATTGCACCAAAGGCTACAATCTGCTTTCAGTGAGAGAGCTGATGTGGTAGATATGCGTAAAATACGCCGCATTTTCCTGTTCTTTGAATTACGTGCTTGTGGTGTGGAATCTTGAAGGTCATGTCCTGTAGTTGCTCACTTCTGTCTCGCATTTTCCTCTTTCGGCGATTACGCCACACTGTGTACACTTCACCACCTTATGATCATCTTTGTTTTTGTGTACGCAGACACAGAGTCCATTTTCATGACGCTTTTCCGGCCGACCTACAAAATAGTGAGACCGTGCCAGCCTTCGGTCCATCACGCTGTGATGGATTCTCTGCAGAGAATGTATAAGCAATTTTCAAAGTGTCTCCAGTGACACCTACAGTAGGAAGTGGGCAACAGGAGACGCCACGCTGTTAGTGAATTTACAGCTCTTGAATTTTATTCTACCGACCATCGCCACTGAAAAGTTATGCAACCTCTAAAAGTACCCCGATACCCATCTGTCGTCGGCAGTTTCCATGCGGAAAGATCTCTGACATTAGATTAGATACGTTGTTTGTAGTAAACATAGCCGGCCGCGGTGGCCGTGCGGTTCTGGCGCTGCAGTCCGGAACCGCGGGACTGCTACGGTCGCAGGTTCGAATCCTGCCTCGGGCATGGGTGTGTGTGATGTCCTTAGGGTAGTTAGCTTTAAGTAGTTCTAAGTTCTAGGGGACTTATGACCTAAGATGTTGAGTCCCATAGTGCTCAGAGCCATTTTTTTGTAGTAAACATACGTAGTGAGAAGATCCTGGTCGACGTCAAACGTGCCGGGAAAATCAAAAACAGAAAACAGTTTCAAGTATGTGAAACAAGACAAAAAATAAAAGCCCTTTTAAATTAGTAGTATAGTTTTCATAAATAAGTGAAATAAAAGTTTGTACATGCTAAAACACGTACATCAGTTCCTAATCCATTATAGTGAAATTTAGAGAATTCGTAGTTCCATATATTGGTCATATTACTGTACTTAAAATATGTAGAAACCATATTACATGATTCATGAACTCTGTGTACATCAATTAGTGCTGTAGAGAAAGTCGCCGATAGAATAGGGGGTTTTGCTCATCAAGAAATTGTCCAGGTTGTCCTTAGACTGACCTTAATTATATACGAGCAACGTTTTATGGTTGCCGTCAAGTTATTGCGAAAGTGTCTTCAGGAATAATGGACTACTTTTCGTATCAACGTAGCCGTCTTTGAGTTTTTGTACAGACTTTCTTCACTCCTCACGGTGACATTTGCACTGGCGCTGTTGGTTGGAAAAAGGGATATATTTCACAAAACTGCAGTTTTGAAGTTTTTGTCAGATCATTTCCCAAAATTCTGTGTCCTAGAATCGATTTGTAATGCTAATACTGAAAATTACTTTCGTTTTGTTCTATCACATCAGGATATTTCACAATCTTATATTTTAAAGACTTTAGTAATTGAAGCACAAATATTTAATATCTATATTTTTTATAATTGTATTTTTATTTTTTGGTGTATATTGAAAATACTAAAGTTCTCTTAGGAACTGGTACATTTAATACAATTTAATATTCAAACTTTCTAATTTTTTATAAGCTTGATGAGTTTTCATCTTTACTGTCCTTCTTAAGCATCCCACAATAACCGACCATGGTAGTTTCATTCCCCCTTCGCTATAATATCCTAGTTTTCTGGAAAGTACACGGTAAGTGAGTGTAGAAAGTTGATTTTGAACTCACGCAACAAATCAACGTCTGAAATTTTCTACCATGGTTTTGATAATGCACCTGTAATTTGGAATTTTTTTATTCCCCAGAAGGTTTTCAGCAACAGACTAGGAGGCAGTTCCTTAATTTCTTATCTAACATTCATTGCATTTGCAAATTCATGGTCCTTCATCAGTTTCTGAATTTGATGACCAATAAAAACATCCATTACGTCGAGGGTGGCGTAGACATCACGTATCGATTGACATGGTGGCGCTTGTTTCCATGGAGAGTAACATAAACTTTCAGGCTGCGAGTGATTCAAAAGGCAGAAACAAAAGCACAAAAAATACAACCATTATATTTTTATGATTCTTGAGTTTCTCCCGGCGTATTTGATAATCAAAATATCCACGGGTATGCTGCCGGTCTATAGTGTCCAACGGGCACTATAGACACTATAGACCGGCAGCATACCCGTGGATATTTTGATTATATTTTTACTCTCTAAAGTTTTGTCAAACCTACCATAGAGTTATATTGCTGAATTTCTCTTATACAGATCAGCTATTCATTCGCATAAAATACCATAGTTCGATATAAAAAGAAACGAAATTAATGCCAGCATTTCGGTGATCAATGCTGTTGCGAAAACACTTTTGGCTGGTCACATTTCCTCTAGAGGAAAAACTTATTTGAGATGAAAGTTAGACGCTTTGTCCTGTACGAACACACGCAAACAGTGTAGTTTGACGACGGTAATTTCTGGGGACTACAACATGACAATAAATTCTGTTGAGAGGAGCATAACGTGTAACTGTTGCTAGGCGAATGGTTTTGGATACAGGCTATGAAAAGTAAGAAAGGTGACATAGTATCCATACTTTCATTACTTAGCGTCATGCAATCCCAAATTTTTGTGTGACTTCGCAAGCCAGCTCAGGTTTTCCGAGTCCAGAGTCGTTTGAGTCGTTTGATACAAATGATTTGTGATGTTAGTTCAAAATCGTGTTGAGAAGCGCATTCAAAGAATTAGATTCACTACTATTGCTTCTCAGTAAGTTTATTCCTTAATGAAATTCGTCGTAAATAACGATAGTCTGCATGTTATCAAATGACTGAAAATAAATATATGTACTTAAATAACCTTTTTATGCCGATTTCAAAATTGTTTTTAGTTTTTTACTCTCACGTACAGTTTTTTCATGCTGCAATAAAGTTAATTTTATTTTTAACTAGTTGACAAATCAGGAATTGCCTCGGTATTCGTTTTGTCTATTACCTATTAGAGGCGGAAACAATAAATAAACGATGTAGAATAATATCGAAAAAAATCATTTCCATTTATTCGTGAAAACACCTTTTGAAGTTATGAAACAGTCGTGCAAAGAAATACACATAATGTGTAAATGTATAAGTACATCTGCTACGTGTGTCTACAACGCGAGTTTGTAAATGTCTCTATGGCAACGCCACTTCATAGCTGTTAGATGGCTATTGTTTTCGCCTACAGCCGTTTGCGTTGCGCAGTTGAGAGGTGTCAAAAGCGATGCCAGGTGTCAGAGATTTTCTTAAACTGATTCGACTGTAGGAGTGACTTAGTAGTAAAGAATAAACGTATTAATACTTCATGCACGATGAGCCAGTTTTTCACGCATCTTATTGTTTATGACGTCTGATCTGAACTAGGATAGGTAGATGATTCTTACCACCATAACGATTGCTGCTTAACAGTAAGGGGATATATGTACAACGTTTGCTTGAAATCGGCTCAGTGGTTTGGGAGGAAATGTGGAACACACACACACACACACATTCATTCATAAATACATACATTATATAAGTATGGATTACAGGAGCTTTACTAGGAAAGCAAGTTCGTTGTACGAAGATACCCTGTTTTTTAGGTGAGAGGGGTAGATAGACAAAACAATAGCATTGGGATGTAAACGATTAGGCACGTCGGAGACATCGATATCAAAATGGCAATATCGAGTGCTGATATTTATATTTATATTTTATATTATATTATATTTTCTGCACAATTTTCGGAAAATATTTGAAGTTGTTGTTTTGAAATTGCAGTAGGACGTTTTACTTTCACTGTGTGAAGGAGCTTTTATCACGTCCAATCTTTCTATTTGACTTTGTGAGTCAAGTATATGTGGCACAAAGGAAGAATTCCGATTGCACTGGTGGTGGTGGAGGGGGTGACTATGTGAATGGAATAACAAGATTTCCTATGTGAAGCCGCATACTACGCAACTAGATTGATATTTCTTCACACTGACATTCTTCAAAAACATTTGCTGAAAATTATGAACAAAAATCTAAGTGACAAATTGGTTGTTACGGTAGGCGGAGTCGTGTGAGGGGAAATGCTGATGTAATCGGCAGTCGGCGCTACCAACAGAAACTCCAACGTTTAGCTTCACCACGCAATTTTGACACTACAACTGTTAGGTCGTTGGCGTTTGCAGAAATGAAAAAAATAGGGAAGTCGACATGAAGCGCTTAGGACAAATCCAATATGCGACGAAACCGAACGATAGACCCATAAAACACCTTATATTGTGCCACTTATATGCAGTTACCATTGTTAGCAAAGTGGTTATCGCCAAGCGTGAACGTGCATCGTTTTCCTTTCAGTCCTTGCACTAAGAGGGATAGACAGGCTACTAGCTTGTTGATTTACAGAATTATAAGTCAATATTTAAATATACATCCATAAAACCGGCAGTATATTTGCAATGTGCAGCCGATATTTTTAAGGTAGACACGTTGATATTTTTCTTGCCGATATATCGACATTTTTTTGAATATGTCGAGAGCTTGTAACGATAGTTCTTCAAATATCGATACATCAGTTTTCCCACACTTTTAAAAGTATCAACATTGTTAAATACAAGTAGAAAATTTACTCCCACAATTTTCACAGTTAATAGTGAAGTGCGAATGTGCACAGTAATTCATAAAATGATTTTGTTTTCTGCCGGCCGGAGTGGCCGAGCGGTTCTAGGCGCTGCAGTCTGGAGCCGGCGAACCGCTCCGGTCGCAGGTTCGAATCATGCCTCGGGCATGGATGTGTGTGATGTCCTTAGGTTAGTTAGGTTTCATTAGTTCTAAGTTCTAGGCGACTGATTACTTCAGAAGTTAAGTCGCATAGTGCTCAGAGCCATTTGAGCCATTTTTTTTGTTTTTTGTTTTCTGTTATTGTGGTGTGCTTTTGCGATGTTAAATATCATTTTGGCAAAAAAAAAAGTGGTTATGCGCGTGCCTGGAAATCAAGAGGTCGCAGTATCGAATCCCTGTCGGACCTGAGCATTTTCAGCCTCCCTCTAATCGGGTGTTCACCTCTCAGCGTTCTGAGGAGTAGCCAGTAGGCGCAATTTCCCCGTTTGGATAACTGTGTGTAGGTCAGGGACACACAAGTCGCAGAAAGGGCGTCCAGTAGAAAGAATTGCATCAGGACACTGAGTGACATGAAATTATAATTATATCTCGGAAACTTCTTGGGAAAAAAACATGCAATTAGCACACACGTTAGTGGCATTTCCGTAGAATGGCAGCAACTGGGTGATTGCCTCTTTAAGTGCTTGCAGGTCTGTGGGGCGATGTTCATACTCTTGAGCCTTTAAATGTTCCCACACGAAGAACAATACAAGAAACTTCTACAGAACGTTGAGAGAATATATATTTCAAATGTTTGCACGATACCCTGATAAATATTAAGACAGACATAGGCTATATATTTTGAGTGTATATAATACATAAATATTTTTTATTTATGAATTTTTCTAGGTATGGACTTAATTCCAGAAATTATTAGGTGATAACACACTAACAGTGAGTAGTATAAGACATTACCTGACCTCCAACTCTCAGAAGTCAACATGGATTGAATCGCCACGTGGTGGCGCGGAATCGTAATGCGCCGTTATAACTAGCAAGCTAGGGGTAATCTGCCTCTGTGCTGTTTGTAAGACAGTCCACAAAAAGTCGACAGTGGCCTCTGCGTTATTAGTCACAAATCCCATGAGAGACTAACTGCAGAGGGATGGCAGAGGTAGAAATCAGAGCTGGAGTGTGCCCAGTTGAAAAAAAGAAACTGTTACTTTAAAAACAAAAAGAGACAAAATATTGCTTAGGTTAAGCTCATGCTGGACTTCAGTTATTACGCTGCATGTTCCAGTATAGTGAAAGAGAAATATCGCTGAATCAGGTCCACATCTGTGCCAGACATAGATATCTGTCTAGATGAGAACAGAGTACTGATGTCTGTAACGGGACTAAAGACGTCGGGGATAAATTCATTCATTTCCTCACCTTTCGATCCCAGATGCAAAATCCACCCCACGTTTTGTGAAATACAATTCACGATCCGTGCACCTCAGGAATGGCTATTTAATGTGGGGGCAGATCTTACCTATACTATTGTATATAGCTAAATCCTTCTTTAACGTAGCTCTTGATCGATTTACTTCAAATTTTGACACGATAGTCCATGTTTCTTGTTGGCTTCGTGTCTTCGCCTTCATCGTGGTTGCCTTTTTGGTTGCCCATATTTCTTTCATGTTCCGGCTGTGATCTTCTTTGCGTTATTCGGACCATTTTACGCCTGTTGATTGTTACAGTGTATCTCAAGTAGTTTACTTTTCTTAATGATGTTTCTGAATTTTGTTTATTGTGTCTGGTGTGATGTTGAGTTGGTTCAGGTCGATTTTACCTCTGCCACCCATTTGTTGTTTCTAGTGGTTACCCAGACAAAGATCTGTTTGGTCAGTCTGTATGACGGCGTTCTGTATAGGTGACCATAGAATTGTAGTCTGCGTTTTCTAATCTTTTCTATGATTGTCTCCGTACGTTTGTATAGTTCCTCTGTAGGTTTCTTGATCCATATTCCATTGCTGTTAGTTGCGCCAAATATTTTCCTAAGTATTTTCCGTGCTACTTTTTCTAGTTGTCTGATACGTGTTGCCCTAGGATTAGTGTGGTCTCTGCTGCATACAGTGCTTCGGGGAGCACCACCGTGTCGTAGTGGTGTAATTTGGCTTTTTGTGAGATAGACTTCTTGGTGTAATGATTCGAAACTACTTTGTATGCCTTATCCAGTTTAGTTTTTCTTTCTTCGTTTGAGTCTCTGTTATGTCCGCTCATTTGTAGTGTTTCACCGAGGTATTTCAAGTTTGTTTGTAAATAGTACTTTGTGTTCAGGGATGAGAGTTTCTGTGTGTTCATAAACTGTGTCTTTTCGGAAGAGATCTGTAGTCCAGTTTTGGAAGCGATTTCGTGTAGCTTTTCAATAGCTTCTTTTCTTTCGTTTATACCTTTCGTGACAATCGCCAAATCGTCTGCAAAAGCCAGGCATTTAATCTGTAGGTTTCGTAACGTTATCCCCTGTTGTGATATTTCCCATTCTTTTATTACCTTATGTGACACTAGAATGAAAAGGAAAGGTGAGAGGCCATCGCCATGTCGGACACCTGTTCGAATTTCAAAGGGCTCTGATAGTTCCCCACAGAACTTTACTTTGGAGGTCGTGTTGGTCAAGGTTTGCTCTATGATAGTCCGTGTTTTGTTGTCTATTTTGTATTCAGCTAGAATTTTGAAGAGAGATTTCCGGTCGATAGAGTTCTGTTTGTGTTGTAAAATCACTTTCAGGTTCCAAATTTGTTCCGCACAAGACCGCCCTTTACGCAACCCTGCTTGGTATTCCTCGATCAAGTGGTCGGTCTGGCATTCTAGTCTGTTTTGAAAAGCTTTAGAGAGGATCTTGTATGTGACCGGTAGTAGGGATATTCCTCTGTAGTTGTTCGGATCAGTCTTGCCACCTTTTTTGGGTTGTGAGTGCATCAGGGCAGTTGTCCAGTCGTCAGGAATTTTCATGGTTTCCCAGATATCTTCCAAGATCCTGTGGATGTCTTTGGTGAGTTCTGGGTCTTATAACTTCCAGATTTCCGCGATGATGCCGTCTTCTCCTGGTGCTCTACGATACTTGAGTGATTTGATTATTCCTTTAATTTCTTCTAGAGTTGGAGGCTCACTATCTGGATTGTACATGCTCTTTTCTGTCATCAGTTCTTCGATAGAGGGTCCGTGTTGACGAGTTTCTCAAAGTACTGTGCCAGAACGTTAAATTGTTTTTGGTACTGGTTTCTAGGGTTCTACAGAACGTTGAGGGAATATATATTTCAAATTTTTGCACGATACCCTGATAAATATTAAGACCGACATAGGCTATATATTTTGAGTATATATAATACATAAATATTTTTTTATTTATGAATTTGTCTAGGTATGGACCGCATATACCTTAAGACTTTTCCTTCCTTTCTTCCTAGTACTTAATTTGTTCACCAACCTCTCATGACTTAATCGTCTGTCCACACTATCTTTGGTCGAGGTTTTGGCTTGTCTTCTTCACAGTTTGCGTTTCCTATCAGTAGTGTGAAGCGATTCCTGTCATGCATTATTTCATATGTAACACCTGTTTTGTCTACATCTTTCTTCCATCCTACAGTTTTCTTCAGTTTATTAACGCAATTAAAATTTTTCTTTGTAATCCGTGTTTCTTCCATTCTTTTTAAATGCCTGTACAAATTTAACCGTCTCTTCCTCAACGTAGCTGTAATTTTTCTGTATATTTGCATTGTTTTTCTAAGGACCTAGAATTTTTCTTAGTATTTTGCTCCCTCTTTTTTTCTTGTTCTCTTAGCTCGCCTTTCTTTTTCTATGTTAGGCACTCTGATCCATATATTACTTGTTTCCCAATAACTAAATTATAGTGTCCAATCGTCACTAGGATGGATATTTTTTAACTTCTTTAGTCTTTATTTATTTGTCGTGTTATCCAGTCCGTGGCTTGGATCCATTCCCCGAGGTATTTAAATTTATCAACTCTTTTAATTTTTCCATATTTTGTTTCCATAAATTTTTCTCTATTGTGTTTATGTTCTATACACTCGGTTTTTTATAAGATATTTTTAGCCTAGTCTTTTCAGCAATCTCGTGTAATAGATCAAGCATAACAGTTGCGTCTGTTCGGTTTTGAGTTATCAATGCTATATCATCCGCAAAGGCTATACATTTTATTTCAGATTTGTTCTTTCCTTTTATGCCTCTGTTTTCTAATGCGTTTTCCCACGGTTATACTATATTATCTGAAACTAGATTAAAGAGAATCGGAGACAGTCCGTCTTCTTGTCGAACTCCTGTTTTGATTTTGAACGATTCTGAAATTTCGCCTTGAAACTTAATCCTTGGTGTTGTATCGGTGATCGTTTCTTCAACAAGTCTTCTGGTATTTCCATGTAACCTTGATTCGTAAAGTGTCTGAAATTATATCCCTTATGCCAATGATGGCAACCAGTTCACCCATTCATTTTAAATGACTTCATTGCCCAATCAAAGTTTCGTTGACAATAACAATAAACCAGGCTCAACGACAGAGAGATGGGGAAGAGAATATCGACAGAGAGATGGGGGATGGACAGAGAGAGGGGAAGGAGGGCACGGAGAGAGACAGAGAGAGAGGAGGATGTGGAGACAAGCATGGGAGATGGACAGGGATGGGTTGGAGCAGGAAGTTTTTTCCTAGACGTCTTCTCTCTTCGCGAGGCGACGTCGCCTCGCCCGCAAAGTCACCCGATTTATCACCTTGTAATATTTTTTTCTTTGGGAACATTTAAAGGCTCAAGAGTATGAACATCGCCCCACAGACCTGCAAGCACTTAAAGAGGCAATCACCCAGTTGCTGCCATTCTACGGAAATGGCACGAAGAACTATGGTCAAAATTCCAGAAAAAGCTTCGTCAGTGTGTCAACAGTGGAGGATGCCATTTACCTGACATAATTTTAAAACCAGCTAATGTAAAATGGCATAGTATTTGTTGTCCGCGAATAAAAGTATTTTCTCTGTATCTTTGTTTCTTTGTAATAGTGTTTGAATTACGGGAGGGCTTTTTTGCCGGGCTCTGTACGTTTGTTCCTTATCAAAGACTTTAGATAATCGCATTGCTCCATCTGCTGGCCCTGTCGGCCCATTCAGAACCGACCGGCCACCGTGTCATCCTCTGTCAATGGTATCATTCGGTTGCCGTTTGGAGGAGTGTGAACCGGCCGCTGTGACCGAGCGGTTCTAGGCGCTTCAGTCCGGAAATACGCGGCTGCTACGGTCGCAGGTTCGCTCGCGCATGGATGTGTGTGATGTCCTTAGGTTGGTTAGGTCTAAGTAGTTCTGAGTCTAGGGGACTGATGACCTCAGTTGTTAAGTCCCATAGTGCTTAGAGCCATTTGAACCATTTGGAGCAGTTTGGGGTCAGCACGCCCCTCTTCCCGCCGTTGTCAGCTTCCGAGATCGTGGAACTGCTACTTCTCAGGTCTCACTCAAGCAGCTCCTCCCTTGGCATGACGAGGCTGAGTGCAACCCGTTCCTGTCCACCCGCCAAGGATAAATCCCTTGGATACAGGGAACCGAACCAGGGCCCCCCGCATAGCGGTCGGAGGTGCTAACCAGTTAGCTACGGAGCCGGACAGCTTAGTCTTTGAATTAGTACTTGGGGTTTCATGAAAATTTCGCGACACACTGTAGTTTGTAGCCACGGTAGAAAGCGGTAAACATACGAGACGTTGCAGAGGCCGAAATGTTTTTTTTCCCCGTCCTCTAAATTTGTGAGCTGTTCGTCTATTGAGAACAAAGTACAAATGTCTATAACGTAACAAAATATTTCGGACAGAAATACGTTGCGCGGAGCCACCAGCGAAAAACCTTTCGATAACTGATTCAGAGTAGTCGGTAATGCGTTGAGACGGCACGTGCTGAGAGTTTCGCGGGACGGGATGGTGTGGGGTGGGGTAAGAGCGGGTGGTGGAGGGGGAGGGGAGGGCCGACTGCCGGATGTGCGCGACGCGACGCTCGGCTATTTCCGGAGACAGCCTGTGACGCAGGCGGCGTCTCCCAGACGGCCACCTGTTTGCCCGCTCTGTGCCGCTTCATCAAGCGGGAACAACTCGTCGCTGCTAGTGCTCACCGCCGGGCGGTGTTTCATTTCCGTGACTGAGAATTTTACATCTGTGTACTTCACTACTTCCCTGACATGCTGGATCCACTAGTCGGTAGTGTACATATTTTTCCCTTCTACTGTTGTATTTGTATTTATGCCAGACTAGAACGGAGTATGTTGTTATGGTCTTCAGTCCAGAGACTGGTTTGATGCAGCTGTCCATGCTACTCTATCCTGTGCAAGCTTCTTCATCTCCCAGTACCTACTGCAACCTACATCCTTCTGAATCTGTTTAGTGTACCCATCTCTTGGTCTCTCTACGATTTTTACCCTCCATGCTGCCCTACAATACTAAATTTGTGATCCCTTGATGCCTCAGAATATGCCCTACCAACCGATCCCTTCTTCTAGTCAAGTTGTGCCACAATTTTCTCTTCTCTCCAATTTTATTCAATACCTCCTCATTAGTTATGTGATCTACCCATCTAATCTTCAGCATTGTTCTGTAGCACCACATTTCGAAAGCTTCTATTCTCTTCTTGTCTAAACTATTTATCGTCCTCGTTTCACTTCCATACACGGCTACACTCCATACAAACACTTTCAGAAAAGACTTCCTGACATTTAAATCTATACTCGCCTCTCATTTCTTTATCTAATACTCTCAGCATCACCTGATTTAATTCGACTACATTCCATTATCCTCGTTTTGCTTTTGTTGACGTTCATCTTATATCCTCCTTTCAAGATACTGTCCATTCCGTTCAACTGCTTTTCCAAGTCCTTTGCTGTCTCTGACAGAATTACAATGTCATCGGCGAACCTTAAAGTTTTTATTTCTTCTCCATGTATTTTAATACCTACTCTGAATTTTTCTTTTGTTTCCCTTACTGCTTGCTCAATATACAGATTGAATAACATCGGGGAGAGGCTACAACCTTGTCTCACCCCATTCCCAACCAATGCTTCCCTTTCATGTCCCTCGACTCTTATAACTGCCATCTGGTTTCTGTACAAATTGTAAATACCCTTTCGCTCCCTGTATTTTACCCCTGCCACCTTCAGAATTTGAAAGAGAGTATTCCAGTCAATAATGTCAAAAGCTTTCTTTAAGTCTACAAATGCGAGAAACGTAGGTTTACCTTTCCTTAATCTATTTTCAAAGATAAGTCGTAGGGTCGTCGTCGTACCTCAACGCAAAGGTTTTCCTTTGGGTTCATGTCAGGACTCTGCCTGGGCCCAACGATCTCAGGACTGTTACTGTTTGAAGACCATTGCCTTATAGATACTGTTTTGAGATTCCTTGTTTCATGCTGATACAACCAACCATCGTCTGAAAACTGTTCCCGTACAATACACAGTACGCAACGCTGTTAAACCTGTTGAGATCCATCAGCATTCAGCGTTTTCTTCAGCGCAATATGGGCACCACACGTAAACCACAAAACCCCGCCCCTTTACCTAACACAACCTCCTCTATACTTAACTGTTGGTACTATACATCGTTGCAAACAAAGTTCTGTAGGCATTCGCCAAATCCGAACCATTCAGTCAGATTAACACAGCGAACAGCATAATTCATCACTCCAGAACACTCGTTTCCAGCCATTCCGCTGTGAAAATGGCTGCAAGCACTATGGGACTTAACATCTGAGGTCATCGGTCCCTTAGAACTACTTAAACCTGGCTAAACTAAGGACATCACACACATCCATACGCGAGGCAGGATTCGAACCTGCGACCGTAGCAGCAGCGCAGTTCCGGACTGAAGCGCCTAGAACCTCTCGGTCACAGAGGCCGGCATTCCGCTGTCCAGCGACGTCTCTCTTCATACCACCTTGCGTCGCTTCGCATTGACTAAAGAAATGTGTGCTCGATCATTGCATCCCATTCTTTTTAACTCCCGGTGCACAGTAATTGCAGCTGAAAAATTCTGGTAACACTTTGGAACTCCTTCCACTGATTCCATGCGATTTGTTTTTTCCACCCAGTCTCGACTGGTCCTGTCTGTCAGTACATCAGGTCTTCCTGGTCTTGGTTCAGCGGTGGTTGTTGTTCCTTCGCGTTTTCACAGTCACATAACGAACAGTCGACTTTGCAGCTTTAGAAGTGTTGAAATGTTCGTGATGGATTTGTTACTCAGGTGACATAAAATGACTGGTCCACATTTTGCTGTTACCGCTCCTCCACTGGCAACACAATTCTCGACACCGCCTTTTATACTGGCGGGTCTACCTCTGGTGACATCTACTGGTCAATTGCGCACTAAGTACAGGGTGTGCCAAACTGTCAATTTAATTACGCAGGAAATGAACATAAAATTTAATGCATCTTACTTTGTAATAAAACAGCTTGAAAACTCACAAGACAGCATTTTACGGAGATCTTCTACTGGTATTAAGTCTCTGAACTACTATATTCTTTCATAAATAACTCTCGGACAATCATTGTGTCTTACAATGGACATGTCCGCCCCCGGTAGCTGAGTGGTCAGCGCGACAGTGTCAGTCGTAAGGACCCAGGTTCGATTCCCGGCTGGGTCGGATATTTTCTCCGCTCAGGGACTCGGTGTTGCGTTGTCCTAATCATCATCATTTCATCCCCATCGACGCGCAAGTCGCCGAAGTGGCGTCAGATCGAAAGACTTGCACTCGGCGAACGGTCTACTGGGCGGGAGGACCCGGTCACACGCCATTTTTTACAATGGGCCTGAATTTTGATGATAATTAAATTTGTTGGCCTACATGTGCGCACGGAACATTTCCATTGCAACGAACCAACTTTAAGGTTGCAATTACTGGAAAAACTGTAGAGGTTAAGAGAGAGACACTTTTATATTTCATTTGACAAGGTCATCAGTTCTCTGCCAACTTCTTAATTTTTCCCCTTCTTACTACACAAATGATACTAGGTGTTGATATCTTGAATGAATACAAGGCTATTTTAAAATTTAATTATGCTAAGACGAAAGAGGAAGTCAGTGGCAAGTTAGTCTGTTTGCAATTCGAGAAGGAAAAAGACATCAGCTGTCTGAAATTTTTATCTTTGTCAAAATCACAGCCTTCCACTGAAATTATCAGTCATAAATCAAGCACTTCTCAGGAGATGGAACAGTCTTTTGATATCTCTGAAATTATATGTGAGAGCGCAGATAATGTAGAGGATGCTTCTGCAGTAGACAGCGAGAGTTACTCGACATGTTACTGTCACATTTTGAGGTCTGTTCAACAAACCTGGTACTATTCGAATTTTTCTGTATGAATTTAAAGTCAAAGAACGTACAAAGTTTTTTGTTCCACTGTATACTGTTCCATTGGTATACAGGGAAAGAGTAAAGAATGAGATCCAGTCCATGTTAGCTCAAGGTGACATTGAACCTGTTGTGAGTTCTTACAACAGTTCACTTCATGTTCTTGAAAAAAGAGATGGGGCAGATCAATGCCAATATCCTCCTTGAAACAGATTGTCCTCAAACATTGGAGGAACTTTTACAGAAATTTCATTGTGTTAAGACGTTATCTACTTTTGCCAAATTCTACTGCACCCTGCTTGTAGGGAATACACAGCTTTTCTTTGCTTTGGCACCTGTTACCAGTTTTATGAATTACCCTTTGGACTTAACATTTCATCTTCTGCCTTTATTCCTGGATTAAACTCTAATTCTTCCTGAACTCTTGAAGGAAAAATTACCACCCTCATTGTGGAAAAGTCATGGTTAGATCATAACAGTTTTCTTAATTCATTGCTACAAGTATTTGCTGAGTTTTGCATAACAGTTAATTTGGAAAAGTCACAGTTTAAGAAATCTCAAATTAAATTTCTTGGTCATATTATACCTAATGAAGGAATTCAACTTGATGCAGAAAAGGAGGAGGCTATTGCAAAAATGCCTTTAGGGCTCATTAATTTCTACCATCACTTCATTAATTTAAGAAAATTGACCACTCCCAGGTTGTGTCAGTTGGCCGGTAAGAATATTGTGTGGCACTGGGACGAGGTAGTTCTGGACGAATTTCAAAGTTTCAAGGATGCACTTCTTGAGGCACCCACATTACATCATCCAGACGTGTCAAATGAGTTTTGTATTTCTACTGACAATTCAAAATTTGGACTTGGTGTGCACGTTTCTCGAGAATTCGTGGAAAATGATGTTATTACCAAAAATGCTATTGCATTTGCCAGTCGCATTTTATCTAAATCAGAAAGTAATTACTCTGCGACCGAAATGGAGAAATGGAGGCTTTGGCTGTGGTTTGGACTTTTGATAAATTCCGCTACTTCTTGTATGGCAGGTGTATCAATGTATATACTGATCACCGTCCCTTCAGTTTCTAATGACTATCAAGTTAAATCATGATCGTCTTAAGCGTTGGGCCTTAACTTTGCAAGAGTTCCATTTTAAAAGTGTTTACATTTTGGAAATCAAAACACTGTAGCTGACACTTTGTCTCGTTCACTTGTTGGTCTTGTCAAATTAACTGAAGAAGACTGCCAGCAAAATACCTTTGGTATCTTACATTCAGAAGGTTGAATTTGACGGTTACACTTCACTAACACTTGCTGACATCGCTAAGGAACAAGATAAAGATCCTGTATGGAGGGAAATCAAAGAGAAATGGAATGACGGGGACAGTGTAGCTGTGAGACAGTTTTATCTGACGCGGAACAATATTCTTTTCAAGCGTAGGAGTCCTAATAGTGAATTAAGGGTGCTGTGTATCCCTAATGATTTAGTGAACAAACTTATGTGGTACGCACACCTTAGTTATGCCCATTTTGGGGTCCGAAAGTGTTTTAACACGTTACATGACCCATGTTATTTTCACAACATGGAGAAAAGAATTGGTACGGTGCTTTCAAAGTGTTAATAATGTCAAAAGACAAAACCTCCTTCTATATCCCACTCTGCTCCAATGTTTTCCATAATCCGTACTAAATTAAGGCAACTCGCAGCTGTCGATTTATTTCTACCCGTTCCTAGAACAAACAACATATACTCTTTTGTTTTTGTGGCAGTAGAACTTACGTCGAAATTTGTGTCACTTACTCCACTATATAGAGCAGCAACAAAGACTGTATCTGCAGCATTTGTTAAACACTTTTTGAAAGAAGTTCGTCACACAGACAAAGTAATATCTGACAGTGGGTCTCAGTTCCGATCCCAGCATTGGTTGCGCACATTACGCTGTAGGAATGTCAAACCCGTTTTTATCTCCTTGTATCATGCATCTTCAAACCCTTGTGAACGCCTAATCAAAGAGCATGGAAAACTGCAGATTGTATTGTCACCGCTAACACAACACTTGGAATAGATACCCTCATTTGTTTCAGAATGTACTGAATGAGTTACCAAATGATTTTACATCTTTGCCCCCTGGTCTGGTATTAAAGAATAAGTAGCCACCTTGCCGAGTCAGGGATATAGTACCATTGCCCAAACAGAGACGCCAACGTCATCATGAAATGATTTATTTAGCCTTAGTCAACATTAAGAGAGCTGCTGGAAACAGAAAGAAGTTTCAACGACGTGTAAATATCAAAAAGTTGTGTATAGGGCAAAAGGTCTTGGTGAAATCTCACCACCTTTCTCACAAGGGAAAATCACTCAGCCTTAACTTCTTTCTTCTCTACAGTGGCCATTTTGCATACGTCACGTAGTTAACGAAAATGCTGTGGGAGTGGAGACATTGAGGACACGTAAATCACGACGTGTTCACCATGTATCTAATATCAAGGTGTTCAATGAGTAGCGGCGCGGTCTGAGGCCCCTTGTCAGGGTCCACGCGGCTTCCCCCGTCGGAGGTTCGAGTTCTCCCTCGGGCATGTGTGGTTGTGTGTGTGTCGTCCTTAGCGTAAGTTAGTTTAATTTGGATTAAGTACTGTGTAAGCTTAGGACCCGATGACCTCAGAAGTTTGATCCATTAAGACCTTATCACAAATTTCCAAATTTTTCAATGAGTAAAGTAAATAGAGGATCAATCTCTCTAAGATGGTACCTCAGCTGGCGACCGATGCGTCCTCGAACTGGGTGTTACTATTCCTTCCTTTAATTCAAGGTTCACTCGACCTCTTTTACTGTTCTGTTTAGGTAATAAGTGTAAATAACTTCCTCATACTATTCTGGTGTAAGTATAGTGAAGTAAGTCTTGAGACTGGTCGACATTCCAACACAAGAAATTATTTTCCTAACTGGTGATAAATGTAATTTGCACTGAACTTTTGGTAATTTGTGACTCATGTTTCAGAAGTCTACTGTACTGATTGCATATTGAGATGTTTGAAAATAGCTATTTGAAGCTAACACTTCTCAGCTATTGAATACTTGTACTACAGAGATATTAATTGATAATTCTAACCGAATATGTTTATTGTGATCCCTGACATTTACTGAAATCTGCCTCACTGATAGCCGGAATAGGACTACCTGGGTCTAATATCTCTGATATAGAAACCTTCCCAACATAAACTGACACTATAAGATGGATTAAGATGTTCTGATTGTCTACCTTCTCTTCCAACAAGGTGTCTCTAATACGGTCAAACTGGGCGTAATTTATTCGTCTCTCCCCTGAATCTATGTCACAAAATGTTTTCCCTAAGAAAGTGTCTCCAAAATCACTACCATATCATTAGTTATGTTCCCTGCTGCTTGTGGATGTACATCTGTTTCATATTCACTATCATCATCTGACCAAGGCAGGTAATTAGTTACCAGTCAAAAACACTGTTTTCCCCAATTTTAGTGCTTGGTCGTCAACAGTCTCTACGTTAACAGGATTATGGTCAGTTGCATCTAACATCTGTTCCTCATTTTGATTAATAATAGACTGACATTGTTCATTTTGTTCACTAATTGGTTCACAATGTATGATTTTTATGGTATGAATGGAGGAGTTATCTGTATCGACAAACAAGTCGTTTGCCACATGTGCTATCAGTCATCCCTGTGACGGCCCGTCACGTCTGACATTATCAAGAGGACTAGGTGAGCTTATCCCAACTTCTTCAGCACGTCGTTCAACACTAAAATCTCCACGATCGCGCTCTCCTGACTATTTCTTCCGTAATAACTGTTACGATCACGCGAACTATATCGTGTTTGGTTGTAATCATAGTGACATGACCCTGAAATCAGTGTTCTCAGTTTCTAAATATGAACTGAAGTTTCGTCTTTCACGAAAATTACTATGATTTCTTTCATTATACTGATACTTGTTGGAGCCATCGCTATTGCCGTAACTTCTTTGGTACCCCGATCTCTGTTCCTACGTCTGACATTACTGCGATTGTTAGACTGTTCTCTCGGATGCCAATTGTATGAATAACTGTGATCAAGGTTATTAAAAACTGGTTATTCTATTCATAACTTTTGTTACGATTTGCCGAATACCCATCATCTGATCTGCCTCGTTGTGACTGGAAATTTTGCCTGCTACTGTCACTGTATTTATTTCGCTAATAAAATTCGTCACCGTCAACTTCAAGTTCTTGCAGTAAATTTTGAAAAGCCTCAGTATCATCTTTACAGCGTCCTGCCAAAATGATGTGTCGCAAGCGTGTCGGTAATTTAGCCAAACAAATTCTTATTAATTCACAGGGGCTGTAAGGACTCGATAAAAAGCGATTCTTAGGTATCATGTGCTGACAATAGTCTCCCAGGCTGGAAAAGTCAGACTGTTGAAAATTTTTAGCATAATGATACTGTTTAGTACTCTGTCTACTGCTGCTTCAGACCAGTATACCGACAAGAATGTGTGATAAAATTCACCTTTCGTTTATCATTCTGTGCAATTGCTTTAATTCTTGTGGCTAGTCCAGATTCTAAGTAGCCACATATATATTCAAGTTTATGACCAATTGGCCATGAGGGTGAGGTGCATGCCATTGGGAGAATTTCTAAAAACCTTAAACTTTCGAACAGTGTTTGTAATCAAATGACTGATTCTGGTGAGAACGCAAATTATTTTTCGCTCTATGTGAGGTACCGCGCTGTCTTGTTACGTAACACACTTCGTTCGCGTATCTATCAGTTCACCTACATGCCACGAATCCGAAATTCCGTCGGAAGTATTAAAACGCAAAATATGGCTATTGGTATCATCATGCCCGTGGCTAGTTTTCTGTTCGATGCGTGATAATCGGCCATCAAGTTTCCCTACATCAGACTTGTGCTGTTTGTTAATGGTCACCTCTTCCTGTTATAACGTTGAAGAGAAAGAAATTCTTCTGAATCGGCAAACGGAACAAGCTCTTAAGATCAGAATTTTTGCCCGCATTTCTAGACAGTTAGGTCAAGGTTACAGAAAGCTCGTCTACCTGTTTGGTAACTGCATTTAACTGTTCTAGGGAAGCAAATTCTGACTCTTCAGCCTTAAGCGAAGCACACTGCTCTTCGAGACTTTGTAACTGGGTTCAAACTGATTATCCCGCTATTTTCATTGTGAAATATCGGCTGTTTCAATGTGTTCGACTCATGACTTTATTTACATTTTGCTTAACCTGTTTAGTTTTCTCATTTAAAACAGTCAAAAGTTCCCCTCTAAACCTTTTATTTACCTGTTCCAGCTTGCTGGCCAGTCTTCTGTAACATTCTTCAAATTTTCTATTCTGTTCTTTACTGTGCTCTGATAATAGGTTCTCTAATTTTCTGTCTTGTTCTTTATTGTCTTCCTTAACGCTTTTAACCTCTGACATAAGAATTTCACCGTCTTCCTTAACGTTTGTAAACTCTGATAACAATATCCGTAACCGAAAGCTGTAGAGACTGAGTCAGTCTCATTAACAGCTGTGGGTGCAAAATCTGAATCTTTCACTACAAAACATGACTGTTGTGAAAAATTACATCCTACAGACTCAGTTTCCGAAGTAGAATTCCCAGCTGCACTTTCCTGTTCCGTGTCAGATACCGAAAAATTATTCTGATATGTACTGTCACGTATTGTCCTATGTGTTTCAATCAAACCAGTGTTGTAAGAGGATCCATTTTCCCTTCTCTGTCGACAAAATTACCAAAAGTTACATCAGCTGCAACTCTAGAATTTGACCTAGCTCTGGTAGCTTCTGACATTTTATTGAAATTGTAGTAATAAAGCTATCAAAAGAGAAACTCTCACGTACAGATCAGTACTACACAGATAACAACTAAAAGTCTCTTCCCATAAATACTAACGAAAACAGGAAAATATTTAAATAATCACTGCCACAATGCACTGTAGAAATGCAAGTCTAAAGTTCTGATAACATGACTATGAAGATACGCAAAAATTAAGTCCATTCCAAAATCACAGTACACGCAGTACTCACCAGCTCAAAACAGTTCAGAGTTCAACATGATGATTCACAAATTAACACACACATTGCAAAGAACAGTAGCTCATACTCTGTCTATTCTCAATTCAGTAAATCAAGCGGAAAACGTTAGATCTGTACTCTGGAGCACATTCAGACTTCTCGAAATATTAAGTCCCTTCAACACGTAGAGTATTATAACGACCATTCACCGCCCAGAAAGCATCACCTATATGACTCACTCACACACGTTACTCTATACAAGTCTGCCTTCTTCCAGAACTCGCCACAAAGTGTACGATTCGCTCCCTTGAGCTCGCCACTTGGTAAGTACCAGCCCCCACCTGACTCCCATAGTGTTCCGCTACTGTCTACATCTCCATAGGCTGAAGGCCGTCCCCATCATAAGCTTTGAAGACATGATTTGAATCAAGCTGACCATTTCCCGGACTAGACCAATATATTGCAACAATATTTAAATAAAGAAACGTCATAAACATTCGGTTACACTCGGATCATTTGCAAATCTAAGTAATAATTAATTCAAAAATAAATAAGCTAGTACTCTTGCATAAGATTTCTGACAATACATGACAACGAATTGTCGTTACATATTATGCAAACAATTATTTATGTCTTCTTGACAGAAGCACCTTTTGGTTTTCTTTTCAGTTGTGGCGTTCGCTAACACATTCAACGGACCACTTTTAAATTAGCACAGTTTTTTTAATAGCGCAGGGTGTTTCAAATTTATTGAAAGAAGATATAGAGTTGGGTTTAGTGTTATTTTGTAGGGAAAAGCATCAAATTTTTTTACCTTAAAATAAAGATGTTGTAGTAGCTTCCGTTGGTTGCCCTGCACCCATCCATCGAAAGTCAATTTCTTCCCACAAAAAAAAAAAAAAAAAAAAAAAAAAAAAAAAAAAAAAAAAAAAAAAAAAAAAAATTGGCTCTGATCACTATGGGATTTAACATCGGAGGTCATCAGTCCCCTAGAACTTGGAACTACTAAAACCTAACTAACCTAAGGACATCACACACATCCATGCCCGAGGCAGGATTCGAACCTGCGACCGTAGCGGTCGCGCGACTCCAGACTGAAGCGCCTAGAACCGCTCGGCCACCTCGGCCGGCAATTTCTTCCCAAACTCGCTGTAGCATTGCAGGTATTAACTTACTTACTCAGTGACGGCGTAAATTCTTGCTCTAAGTTCAGGTAGAGAAGCCGGCACAGAAAGTGCAAACACGATATTCTTGATGAATCTCCATTAAAAAAAAATCGAGTGGTGTCAGGTCTGGGGAACGTGGGGGCCATGCAATTGGCGCATCACGGCCAATCCATTGACCTGGAAAGCGGCCACTGGGAAAATTCCAGACGTCAGCCAGGTAGAGGGGTGGTGCACCATCTTGCATGAAGTAAACATTTCGTTCTTGGTCATCCTCGTCGATCTGTGGTATCAAAACGTGTTGTAACATATTCAGGTACACTATCCCACTGATAGTTCTCACACGGAAAAAAAGGGGCTGTACACTTTGTTCTTGCTCATTGTGCAAAAAACGTTCAGGTTAGGGCCATCACGAAGAGGTGGATTTTCACTGTCCCAAATCCTACAGTTATGTGTGTTTACCTTCCCGCTTAAGTGAAAAGTCGTCTCGTCAGAAAAGATGATTTTTTCCAAGAAATGTTCTTCATCATGTCATCGATTTAAATGTCTGCACAGAAGTTCTTGTGAGCAATTTTATCGGTGCCTTTTATTGCCTGTACGATCATCAGTCTGTGCGGTTTCAAATGAAAACGGTTTCTCAACACACGCCAAACAGTCGTATGTGGGATTTGCAGTTCGCGAGATGCACGCCGGGTCGATTTCGCAGTGCTGTTGACGGAACGTTATCTCACTCGCTCAACGACGTCGTCAGATATTCTTGGACTACCTGATAATTTCCCGTGTCTTACCAAGCACCAGTTTCTACAAAACATTTATGCCACTCATAAACTGTAGACCTACTAGGAGGTTCTTTGGCGTACTTGGTACGAAAATTACGTTGAACTGTTGTCGCCGACTTCGGTCCTTCAAACCAAAACACACAGTTAGCACGCTCGGGTCCAGTGAAGGTAACTGCCGCTAGCGCTCCTTATGGTGCGATTCTGCACTAGCTAACTACGCGAGATAAAACTTGATGTATTTCCCTACAAATTGACACTAGAATCACCTCTATAGGTACCGGTACTATGAATTAATTTATATGAAAGTCCTTTTTAAAACAACCTATACTTGCAGTCAACATTTAAATTGTGGTGTCACCGCCAGACACCACACTTGCTAGGTGGTAGCTTAAATCGGCCGCGGTCCATTTAGTACATGTCGGACCCGCGTGTCGCCACTGTGTGATCGCAGACCGAGCGCCACCACAAGGCAGGTCTCGAGATACGATATAGCACTCGCCCCAGTTGTACGGACGACATTGCTAGCGACAATACGAACGAAGCCTTCCTCTCATTTTCCTAAGAGACAGTTAGAATAGCCTTCCGCTAAGTCCATGGCTACGACCTAGCAAGGCGCCAATTGTAACAGTGCATGTATCTTACGAGTCTCATTTGTATAGTCAAGAGAGATGTATGACAAGGAGTGATTAAAAGTTAAGTATATTCCAAAGCTACGTATTTTCTTTATAGCAGTCATAACGTATCCTGTTCCAGACTTGACGCCAGTCGGCGTGTGTGTACGCGTGCCTTTCTTTCGGCTCCCTTCTCAATGTGGCGTAACTAGCTTGTTACGCCACAACATAAATTACTGGCAAAATAGTGAACTGTTCATTACTGCTACATTTGCATAATGAAGAACATACAAAAGACGTCGTAAGTTAGTAAATAAAATAGATAAAGATACGTAGCTTTCAGGGATGATAGCTATAGTGCAATGCCATCATCTGAGATATCGTTTGTTGAAATCGCACGATGCGATTAAATGTTGTTAATTCAGTGGTTCATTGTGTAAATGATTATTCATTGTGAAGTATTAACTTCTGTAATTCTAAAGATATTTCAGTATTGTTGTGTCATTGGATGTACCTCATTTTTCAGGGATCACAGACGTATTCAGATTTGCATTAATATCTGACTGTGAGTTATTGTCGAATCTCAAAGAGCTGTAACTTAGCATCTTGAAGAGTGTCTGACACTCCACCATTTCTTGGAGCGTTGTCTCCTGCACAAGTGCAATGCGAGCGACAGCCGTCCAAATGCCCAGCGTTCGGATGTACCCATTTCCGGTGACGCTGCTCGTCTCTGCATCTGGACACGGCCAGGCTGGCCGTGTGGCGTCCTCGTGCAGCCGACTCGCACCCACTCCAGCAAGCAAATCCAGCTCTGCTCAATATCAGTACTAGGTGGGCGAATAGCTCGCCTACATACTCGTAGCAATACAGGTACTACATGTTGAACGATATTGTCGGCGGAATGCGAGCGAATTAACAGTTGCTCGTGGCGCATTAGATTGAATTAAAGTGCACGGTAGTATGCAGATGTGTATCATCGAGCCACTAGTAACAGTATTAACTTCGGTTGCATGTTAGATGCAGTGTTGTCCAGTTTTATAGAACATATGAACATTCGAGTAAATTGTACAGACTGTGACGTTTCTACGCATTCTATTTAGAAAGCAGATACCCCTGAAGAAGTACAGTATGCGCAAGCTGAGTTGACAGTCGGCATGGTGGGTCATGGGAGCCGCACCGAATGTCAACTTAATTTGCGCGTACAGTAGTGCGAAGTGTTCCAAAGCAGGCCAGAAAGATGTATTAGACAGCTGTGTTAGAGTAACTGTTCTTAATTTTCTGATGCCGTAGAGAACAAGAATGCAAATGTGTCTACAAACGCTTCGTTTTTTATACAAATGCCGGCACTTATCTCCCAGTGCTTAGATGCTTTGTTTCAGTTATTAGTGTCACGGAAACAATGAACTTCTGAGGTTGCTTTGTTATTAACGGTCACAGAATATAATTTGTGAAATTTGTTAATTTAGTTTTGGGTATCAAATTACGTAACACTGCTTTCCTATGGAACTGCGGAAAGACAGCCCCATAATTACACAACTGACACTGAAAGTTAAATTTCCTGCCTCCAGTGCGCAATTTTTTTCAAGCATATTTTCTGCATACACATTTCTGATTTCCACTTACGTTTTCAATCAGGATTAGAATAGAGAGCGGTGGCTACAAATTTAAATCACTTTTATAAATATACGTGCAATTTTCATTGTATTTAACTATAATAATTCCGTAGAAAGAAAACAGATTGTAGCACACTTGCGTGGGTTGACCTTGTTAACATCATGCTCTAAATTTCACACACGTTTTGCAATGAAGTCTTTCCAGCGCTTGTATTACAATATAGTGTTTCCTTCATCCCAGTACAAGTTCAAAACGATGATTTACTGGACCTTGCTTTCTTAAGTAAAATATTTAATTTCGTGCCCTCTGTTATTTCAGAACCTAGAAACACGTATTATGATATACCTTGTGTAATGTTCTATTACAGTCAGACTTGAAACTTCCTGGCAGATTAAAACTGTGTGCCCGACCGAGACTCGAACTCGGGACCTTTGCCTTTCGCGGGCAAGTGCTCTACCATCTGAGCTACCGAAGCACGACTCACGCCCGGTCCTCACAGCTTCACTTCTGCCAGTATCTCGTCTCCTACCTTCCAAACTTTACAGAACCTCTCCTGCGAACCTAAATTTCGCAGGAGAGCTTCTGTAAAGTTTGGAAGGTAGGAGACGAGATACTGGCAGAAGTGAAGCTATGAGGACCGGGCGTGAGTCGTGCTTGGGTAGCTCAGATGTCAGGCGGCACGGTAGCTCAGCGTGTTCGGTTAGAGAGCCGGTTGGCCTCTGTAATAAAAAAAAACTGAGTGGAACGATCAGCAAACGAACTTGAACGGATGTCATGTGACGTCCGCAATGACCAAACACAACGATCAATAACGAACAAAATGAAGAAAAAAAAAAAGAACGATGGTAGAGTACTTGCCCGCGAAAGGCAAAGGCCCCGAGTTCGAGTCTCGGTCGGGCACACAGTTTTAATCTGCCAGGAAGTTTCATATCAGCGCACACTCCACTGCAGATGAAAATCTCATTCTGGAAACAGTCAGAATTATTTGGAATGTCGTAAAACGAAAAGTAGTCGTAAACTATGCCTTCAGTTTCCCGCTTCTACTTCGAAGGAATTAACACACCAATCAGGGAATCGTGAATGCACGTGGAAAGGTTAAACATATCGAGAAAGAATATCCAGATAAATCGTGAGAACTGAGGACTTATTGACCCTGGTCTTGGTTTCTTTTACCTTGACTATTGGTTTGCTTTGCCCTGAGGTGCGGCTCGCACTGACGCTATATGATGTGCGATACTGTACGCCGCAGCAACTCGCTTTGCTGAAGCGTATAGGAAACATGTTGAGCGACTTAACTGGTTCACACCGGGAGGACAGCGATACGACACCAACACGTATCTCTATAGGATAGTCTCTGTAAGGCCGTCTTTCCAGAGAAGGTTGCGGGACCTCGGCTGTTCATTACAGAATGTCAAATCAAACACCTCCCAGCGGTCTAAATTTCAAAATTGCTATTTTATTGGGCTACCAGTTTCAGCGATATATTATACCATCTTCAGGTCCCCTAGGATCTGGTCAAAATAGGGGCAAGTACGAGGGCTATCCACAAAGTACATTACATTTCGTTTATGTCCGTTAGGGGCGGGGCTAGCGCGGCCATCTAGGTGTCATGACATTCCGCCGCTCAGTCGGCATCCTGCCGTGCTAGTGAGAGGTTCATGCTGTACTCCTTTGAGTTACTGTGAGAGTTTGAAATGTCAGCGTTAATTGAAAATGCCGCGAAGTGTGAAGTGCGTGCTGTAATAAGGTTTCTGACGGCGAAAAATTGTACACCGATAGAAATCTATCGGCAGCTTTGTGAAGTGTATGGGGACAACATAATTACTGAAGGTGGAGTGCGTCAATGGGTCATAAAATTTAAAAATGGCCGAACTAACGTTCACGACGAAGAGCGAACTGGAAGACCCAGCATAGTGACTGCCGAACTTGTCGAAAAAGTCGATGCCGCGGTCCGTGAAAACCGTAATTTCACAATAACGGAACTCTCTATGAGTTTTCCACAAATTTCACGAAGTTTGTTGCACGAAATCATTACCGAAAAGCTTGGTTAACACAAGTTTTGTGCAAGATGGATACCAAAAATCCTGACAGAGATTCACAAAAATCAGCGAATGGCTGCAGCGTTAACGTTTTTGGACGCTTAAGAGAAAGATGGCGACTCATTACTCGATCGTATCGTTACTGGTGACGAATCATGGGTTAAGTATGTGAACTGCGAGACAAAATTGCAGTCAATGCAGTGGGGGCACACAAATTCCCCCCAAAAACCCAAGAAATGCATGCAGACAATGTCGGCAAGGAAGGTGATGGCGACTGTCTTTTGGGGCAGAAAAGGTATGATTTTTGTGGATTTCCTGGAAAGAGGCACTACAATAAACTCTCAAAGGTATTGCCAAACTCTGCACAACCTCAGAAGAGCAATACAAAACAAGGGCAGGGGAAAGTTGGGCTCTAAGATCTTGCTGATTCACGACAACGCCCGGGCCCACACGGCAAATGCCACTCGTGAAGTTCTCGAATCTTTTAAGTGGGAGTTGTTTCCTCATCCGCCGTACAGTCCCGACCTGGCACCGAGCGACTTCCACTTATTCCCAGCAATGAAGAAGTGGTTGGCTATGCAGCGTTTTGATGACGACGCACAGCTTCAAGAAGAGGTAACCACGTGGTTGAAGGCGCAGGCGCCCGAATTTTACGACGAAGGAATTTCCAAGCTCGTCCATCGCTACGATAAGTGCCTTAATTTAAATGGCAGCCGAGGTTGGAATCTTCCTACATGTCGGTCAGGGGATCTGAAGATGGCATATTATATCGCCGGAACTGGTAGCCCCATAAAATAACAATTTGAAAATTTAGACGACTGAAAGCTGTTTCATTTGACATTCTGTCTCTTCTCTATCTGATAGGCTGGCACAACTGGGAGTGATAGTTGCTCCACGCTATCGTGCAATACAAATTGTGAGTCATCAGAAGTGCCTCGAAACAATTCATTTATGTAAATGAAGCAGAGCTACATCAGTCTCTCTGCTTCTCAGGAAAGCGTTTTGCGTAAAAAGTTAAAAACCACTGTTTGTAGGACAGCATGTGATCTCCGCTATGTAGGCTTTCTGATTCGATTCCAAGTAAAATGTTCGGTAAAAATTGATTTTTTCACATCTTGTAGTCACATCACAGCTTGATAATGAAGTGGTTTCTTTTCGCTGTTGCCGATGATTATTGTGATACTTCGCAGGTAAGTAATCTACCCGGCATGTGAAAGTGAACAATTTAGTCGCTGACCAGTTTACGTCTGGTGGGTTTCACGTAATACAGTGCTGTGTACGAGATGTAGCTAGTATATCGAAATTGTTTTTAACTGTGGAAGGAGAGCGATACCTCTTTCCATTCTCAAGAAAATATCAAGAGGATCAGAAAGTAATGTTTTTTTTACATTAATGTCAAACAGATAAATTGTTAACAAGTTTTTATTTTTAATCAGTAATGTAATCACCCTCGTTATCAACAACCTCTCGCCATGTATTGCGCAACTACATCGGAACGATAAAAATCAATTGGATTTGGAGCAAAATATCTGGAGATGGTGTTTCGGACACCATCCCCATTTTCACATTTTTTTGTCACTTAGGAAAGTTGTAGCGAACGGAATAAATGGAAATCCGATGGCGTAATATCGGGCGAGTATTGTGGATGAGGCAGTATCTCCCACCTGAATTCATTAATTTTTTCCCGATGTCGCCTTTCGCAGTGCGGTATTGCATTATCGTGTTGCAGAATAAGGCCTTTTCTGTTGACAACCGCTGGTACTTTTCAGTAAAGATTGATGTCCTCGATCCGATTGTTCACAGTGTAGGTCTGCATTCACATTTTGTCCAGATTTCAGCACTTCAAAATGATCGACCCCGTAAATACTCTACCAAACACTCGAAAGCGGCTTTTTAGGTTGTAAGCCTAGCTTAGGTGTATTTCGTGGCGATTTATTCGGAGAGAGCCATTGCCTTTTGCGTTTTGTATTATCGTAGAGAGCACATTTTTCATCTCCAGTGATGAAGCGAATAAAAACCGCTTCCGAATTGTACAGCTGAAGCAATTAGTTGCCGTGGTGGACCTGTTAGCTTTGTTAGCCTTTACCTCCAAACGTTCTTGGATGACAGACCAAGGTTTGACAGTTCCTCGAGTGTTTGGCGTGTATTTGCTTCCACTTCTGCCCTTAACATGTTGTTGTTGTTGTGGTCTTCAGTCCTGAGACTGGTTGGTGCAGCTCTCCATGCTACTCTATCCTGTGCAAGCTTCTTCATCTCCCAGTATCTACTGTAGCCTACATCCTTCTGAATCTGCTTAGTGTATTCATCACTTGGTCTCCCTCTACGATTTTTACCCTCCACACTGCCCTCCAATACTAAATTGGTGATCCCTCGATGTCTCAGAACATGTCCTAGTCAAGTTGTGCCACAAGCTCCTCTTCTCCCCAATTCTATTCAGTACCTCCTCATTAGTTATGTGATCTACCCATCTAATCTTCAGCATTCTTCTGTAGCACCACATTTCCAAAGCTTCTATTCTCTTCTTGTCTAAACTATTTATTGTCCACGTTTCACTTCCATACATGGCTACACTCCATACAAATACTTTCAGAAACGACTTCCTGACACTTAAATCTATACTCGACGTTAACAAATTTTTCTTCTTCAGAAACGCTTTCCTTGCCATTGCCAGTCTACATTTGATATTCTCTCTACTTCGACCATCATCAGTTATTTTGCTCCCCAAATAGCAAAACTCCTTTACTACTTTAAGTGTCTCATTACCTAATGTAATTCCCTCAGCATCACCTGACTTAATTCGACTACATTCCATTATCCTCGTTTTGCTTTTGTTGATGTTCATCTTACACCCTCCTTTCAAGACACTGTCCACTGCGTTCAACTGCTCTTCCAAGTCCCTTGCTGTCTCTGACAGAATTACAATGTCATCGGCCTTAACATATCACTGTGCAAAGCAGTTGGTCTTCCTGCCCTATACAAGTCGAAAAGACAAAAATTACCGGGTTTGAACATGGAAAACCATCTATGACCTTAAGAACGTGTAATCCACTTAGATAAACTTTAAGTTATTTTTGGTAGGAACTGTTGCGTTACTAGCCTTGCGAAACTCAAGAACCATACGATGCCGGAAATGTACCTCTTCTGGTATTTGGCTGGCCATATCACCATAAATTGCAAAAAAGATTAAGATTTAATTATATTTAAGAGTAAACAGGTCACTCTAACCTTAAAATGTCTTTGGCACGACTTCGAAGTACACAGTGAGCTGATAAGTGACAAACGAATATCGACATCCGTGGAAACGGCATTAATTTCCGGTACACCCTAATACCTGAGATATACTGGAGGTTGTACACGACGAGATACGCAACTGCATGCCACACACGAGGCTGTTGCCGCCCGCTATGACACGCTATGCGAAGCGCAGAGCTGCCTCGTGTTGCTCTTTTCCGTATGCTGCCGATACAAGCACAAGATGGAAGTGAAAAACTTACTGAAATGAAAAGACACCGGTGTGATGCTAAACGGATATTTTTTCAGTCTATGCTGCCTGATTTCAGGAAACTTCGTGACACACGTAAAAGAGCTTAATTTCTGTGACATGAATCAGCAGCTGGATGAAGCCTAGAAGGACAGGTCGCGATTATCCTTAACGTCAAGAGCTCCTCCATTTATTGAAACACGTTGACTATTCATACGCAGAATTCACCACCCACTGCTACACCATCGATTGTAACCGATCTCACTTCAAATCCAGCGTTTCTTCCGAATATTTTGCGAAACTGAACATGTGCACAATGCTATCCTTGCTTTGTTAATTTGTAACTGTGATTTATATTCAGGATGTCTAAGCTAGAGGTGTACAAAAACATGTGTTTTTATTTCAGTGTCTATTGAATTTGGCCCGCCCGGTTGGCCGTGCGGTCTAACGCACGGCTTTCCGGAGTGGGAAGGAGCGCCTGGTCCCCGGCACGAATCCGCCCGGCGGATTTGTGTCGAGATCCGGTGAGCCGGCCGGCCTGTGGATGGTTTTTAGGCGGTTTTCCATCTGCCACGGCGAATGCGGGCTGGTTCCCCTTATTCCGCCTCAGCTACAATATGCCGGCGATTGCTTCGCAAACAAGTTCTCCACGCACAGCTTACACTCGTCTGGTGTGAGACGTTCCCTGGGGGGGGGGGGGTGGAGGGGGGGGGTCCACCGGGGGCCGAACCGCACAATAATCCTTGGTTCGTTGTTGGGCGGCGAAGGGGTGAAGTGGACTGCGGTAGTCGTCGTGGGGTTGTGAACCACTGCGGCTGCGGCGGGGACGGAGCCTCTCTGTCGTTTCTAGGCCCCCAGTTAACATACAATACAATACAATCTATTGAATTTTATAGCTTTATCTCTCCAACACTGTATACAGGAGCTCAAACACTTTTATGTATGTCGTCACAGTTCAATGTGAACACCGTTTGTAGCTCGACAGGTATCGAAGCGCCCCATGTTCACAAGTATGACAGGTGTTATGGTCTCTACTGCGGCTTAGGTCCGTTGTCTCAATTCTACCAGATCATGGACCTTTGTTCGGTAAACAATGTCCTTGATAAAACCCAATGCAATGAACTCCAGAGGAGTCGGATCGGGAGACCGAGGACCAGGCAGTGGAACCCCCGTTGCAGTCCAACGCTTAGGAAATGTCTCATGCAGAAATGTGGTAATATCCCAATGGTAGTGGGGTAGGATAGCACAATGCTGCTGGAAAACTACGTCGGGAGGCATCTATGGAACAGCGTACTTCGCTAACATGTCGAAATAGGTCACTGCAAACTCGATAAAAAAAATTGACCGGTCGCACCATGTTTATGTAATACCAACCACACATTACCTTTTGATGTGTTCCTTTCCTGATCAGTCACTTCTACTGGGGTCTCAGTTCCCCATATTCGACAGTTAGGTCGACACAGAAGGTAGATTCATCACTGAACAGCACTGCATTGAAATAGTTGCCGTTTTAGTCTATGCGATTCAGCAATTTCAACAGTAAAATCACATCATCAGTGGTTACCCTCAGGCTTAATGTGATGCAAAAGTTGAAGTTTGTAAGCACGCAATCGGAGACGAGTGTGCATAATGTAGTGCACCATCGAAAGGGCGATGGCTAGTTCCCTACTAGCTTTTCTAATGGATTTACGTGGGCTTCTAGCGAGCTTCTAGCGAATGCTTAGCGCACTCATTCCACGGTCTCTTCATTTACATGCGTTTTAGGATGTGTTCCTGCATTCGTATCTAACTTCCCATTTCTCGAAGAGCTCTGTCCCACTGATAGATGGATTTACGTGTTGATCCACGGTCCATTCTCTTCTTGCACTACGTTGAACACGTGTTGCAGATTTTAACTCTACTAAGCGATGCATCTTCCTTTCTGGTGTCCACATGTCGACTGTCAGGAGTACGTCTCTCTGCTTGCACAGTAATCATTTGTGCGCATGCGCCACAAGGCACAGCGCTGAGGATCACGTCTTTGTGTGTCTCTATCGATTGCAAACTTACCCAACAACATAAAACGTCGAATTTTTTTCGTTATAAGGATCTGTTTGTGTTGAACTCTGGCCCGGACACTTTATATGTTCAAATGGTTCAAATGGCTCTGAGCACTATGGGACTTAACTTCTAAGGTCATCAGTCCCCTAGAACTTAGAACTACTTAAACCTAACTAACCTAAGGACATCACACACATCCATGCCCGAGGCAGGATTCGAACCGGCGACCGTAGCGGTCGCGCGGTTCCAGACTGTAGCACCTAGAAACGCTCGGCCACCTGGCCGGCACCCTATATGTACCACACTGAATAAGGTGTCATATTAAGTGTGAAACGTCCCCTTAGAAAAATTAGGAATGGCTGTGCTGGAAAAACTCCACGTTATTTGATTTTCAAACAGCTGAGCAAAACTGAACGTACTCACACACTTCTCTCTTTACTTATTCTGATCATCACTAAACTAACACACACAATATTTTTAGCGGATCGCAATCTGACTTTCAATAATCCCTACAAAAGAATGGCCCTGACTAACAATAACGTATACCTTTCATGAATCACTTACCTCACAAAAATCCTCGTTACTCGAACTACTGCAATAAAGCGAACGCCAATACTACGAGATAAATAAGAGATTTTAAATACTGAAGGCACTAACTACTGATAGGCATAGCCGGCCGGAGTTGCCGAGCGGTTCTAGGCGCTACGGTCGCAGGTTCGAATCCTGCCTCGGGCATGGATGTGTGTGATGTCCTTACGTTAGTTAGGTTTAAGAAGTTCTAAGTTCTAGGGGACTGATAACCACAGCAGTGAAGTCCCATAGTGCTCAGAGCCATTTGAACCATTTGAACTGATAGGCATAGTTAGCAAGTGAAATATTTTGATAGAGAACGAACAGTGTATTTACCCTAATTGCGTTCAAAAGTCATTATATATATATATATATATATATATATATATATATATATATATATATATATATATCAGATTAGGAAATGAGACACTTGAAGTAGTAAAGGAGTTTTGCTGTTTGGGGAGCAAAATAACTGACGATGGTCGAAGTAGAGAGAATATCAAATGTACTGGCAATGGCAAGGAAAGCGTTTCTGAAGAAGAGAAATTTGTTAACATCGAGCATAGATTTAAGTGTCAGGAAGTCGTTTCTGAAAGTATTAGTATGGAAGTGAAACATGGACGATAACTAGTTTGGACAAGAAGAGAATAGAACCTTTCGAAATGTGGTGCTACAGAAGAATGCTGAAGATTAGATGGGTAGATCATATAACTAATGAGGAGGTATTGAATAGGATTGGGGTAAGAGAAGTTTGTGGCACAACTTGACTAGAAGACGGGATCGGATGGTCGGACATGTTCTAAGGCATCAAGGGATCATCAATTTAGTACTGGAGAGCAGCGTGGAGGGTAAACATCGTAGAGGGAGACCAAGGGATGAATACACTAAACAGATACAGAAGGATGTAGGTTGCAGTAGGTACTGGGAGATGAAGAAGCTTGCACAGGATAGAGTAGCATGGAGAGCTGCATCAAACCAGTCTCAGGACTGAAGACCACAACAACAACAAATGAATTCATGACATCCATCTTCACAAATTTTCTTTTTCTGGCGGCCACACGTCCAGATCGTCCGCTCATTGTAACCTCTCAAAACTCCGGCATCTCTCTCTCCACATCCACCACTGCTGGCGGCTCACCTCCAACTGCCCAACGCTACGCGCTGTTCACATCCCAACTGCCCAAGACTACACTGGCGAATATTCCATCAATGAGTCCAACCAGCCACATACTGCACACAGCACAGTCGGTGATTTTCATACAGAGCGCTACGTGGCGTTACCAACCTAAAAACCTAAACAGTATACTTACAAGTGGTCTTAAAAAAAATCGCATGGTAGCATTGTTAACGTCATTCACGCATTTTCACCAGCTTACCTTATAGTAATGAGTAGCTTGTCATCAGAAGAAATAGCACGTCGAATATTTGTGTCGTACTTTGTCGGAATAGCTGGTACTAGTTGCTCCAGAAAGCGGAAAGTGCCCGGACTAATTGTGTAAAATTCGTGGAAATTGTGTTCGTGCTGAGAGACCTTACCAGAAACTGCTTGCGAACTACACTGGTGTCGAAAACTAAAGTAACAAACGGAAATTTTGCAAGATTACGTTTATTTTGCCACAAAACAGTATCAACAGGTGATAGTAAAGTAGAAACGATGTAAAGAATACATAACATAAAGAAGTGCAACAACCATAGAGGTAGACAATCATGTTCTTCCTTTTTTCCAGCTAGTCGGATTTGCACACACATTCTGTCACCTCGTTGATGTGCTCAGTACGCGTGACCACCTCTGGCAGCAATACGGGCCTGACAACGACGGGGCATGTTGTAAATGATGTCATCATATTGAGTTAATAACGCCCATTCTTCCTCCAAAGCTACTTGCAAGTCTTGGAGAGTGGTTGGTGGATGCTGATGTGATGCAACGCGTCTCCCTAGTGCGTCGCAGATATGCTCTATGGGATTCAAACCGAAAGAGCGAGCAGGCCACTCCGTGCGTGCAATATCATCCATTTCCATGGAAACATCAATCAGCTGTGCTCTATGAAGTCGAGCATTATCGTTCATCACTACGAAGTCGGGGACTGCAGCTCCTCGTCACAACCGCACATGAGGTCCCAATATCTCATCACGATACCTGACAGCAGTTAAACCTGATTCACACATACAATCTCATGAAGAGCTGTTTGGAGTGGTCAGCATAATCCCTGCCCACACCCGGATAGGGATCCTCCTCGATCCCTGTCTCTTTCCATAATGTTTGGGTCCCGAAATCATGTTCCACGTTCACTAAAAATTGGTTGGGAACCACTCTCTAGACAAAATCGCGAGTCATCTGAGAGACGGGTATTACGATTAATCAAGGAAAACCCCCAGTTGGGAAAATTAGTTGGTTACTGTCGAGTTGCAATTTACAATTTCTTTATTGATTACTTCAACCATTGAAAGTCATTTCTTTACCACTTGACCAGGAACAGATCCAAAAAAGCTAGCAGACATGAGTGCCTTTTCAAAACAATTTACTTTACAGTTCACGGCCAAGCCATTTTACTTAAAACAGGCTTTGATAAAACATTTGATAACAAATCAAAATTTTCCAAGTAATGAAATCAAAAACTTTACTTCACCGTTAATAGCCAAGCCATTTTACTTAAAACGGACTTTGATAAAGCATTTAATAACAAAATTAAAACTTTCCAAGTAATGAAACAAAAACACCAATTGCATACAATTTCGCTACCGAATATGTAGGGAGCCACTTCTTTTAAATTTTGCCACAACAAGATATTAAATTACAAGGGCTCGCTAACAGGGAGGCAGGACTAGCATTTTCAAAGAATGCCAAGTAGATTAAAACAGTCAAAGTAAAGATACATTCACCTTTTACAATAACTAACAATTTTAAAGCCACGTAATTTAAAAAAAAAAAAACACCAATGAAAGGCAAACTTAACCTTTTTAAACAGTGGCCAAAAACAATCAGAGTAAAATACAAGCATTTAACATTTTACAATAGCCGGCCGGAGTGGCCGAGCGGTTCTAGGCGCTACAGCCTGGAACCGCGCGACCGCTACGGTAGCAGGTTCGAATCCTGCCTCGGGCATGGATGTGTGTGATGTCCTTAGGTTAGTTAGGTTTAAGTAGTTCTAAATTCTAGGGGACTGATTACTTCAGAAGTTAAGTGCTCAGAGCCATTTGAACCATTTTACAATAACTAACAACTTTAATACCATGTCCTGCCACCAAAATGTCCTGGGATAGAAATAATTAACCAACCGGGTGTAACGGCGGCCACAATCGTCTCCCGAAGGATGCTCAGGCTAGAAGCGGACCAACAGACCCATAACGCCTCACATTCAGCAATCACATCGACCTCACGCGAGCCCAGGGGAGGAGGAGGAATCAAATCAGGAACCATAATTCCTGCCCAAAAATACACTTCCTCCCAGGCAGTAGTAATAAGAAGTCAAAAAATCACTGTCTATAATTACACCGGCGACAGGGACAGGATATCCGAACGCAGGAGGCCACAAGGCAGAAAGAAAGTAATCTAAAACGATAATCCCTGCCCGTGGTTAGGGGTAGCGTCTTTGATTCATAATCAAAACGTCTTCGGTCCCGGGTTCGATCCCCGCCACTGTCTAAATTTTGATAAATAATCAGCATTGGCGTCCGAAGACTTCCGGCATAAAAAGTCAGCCTCATTCTGCCAACGGCCTTGTCAAAGAGGGCGGAGGAGCGGATACAGGTTGAGGGCACTCTCTTGTCCTAGGGGTGGGAAATTGCCCCTAAAGGCGGAAGAATCAGCAATGATCAACGACATGAGGATGCAGAAGGCAATGGAAACCACTGCATTAAAGACACGTAACGTGTATCCACAGGACATGTGGCCTGTAATTGAAGAAGTGTCATGATCTCTCCATTGGCAAAAGATTCCATAATAGTCCCCCATTCGGATCTCCGGGAGGGGACAGCCAAGGGGGAGGTTACCTTGAGAAAAAGATTGAATAATCAACGAAAGGATAACGTTCTACGAGTCGGGGCGTGGAATGTCAGAAGCTTGAACGTGGTAGGGAAACTAAAAAATCTGAAAAGGGAAATGCAAAGGCTCAATCTAGATATAGTAGGGGTCACTGAAGTGAAGTGGAAGGAAGACAAGGATTTCTGGTCAGATGAGTATCGGGTAATATCAACAGCAGCAGAAAATGGTATAACAGGTGCAGGATTCGTTATGAATAGGAAGGTAGGGCAGAGGGTGTGTTACTGTGAACAGTTCAGTGACCGGGTTGTTCTAATCAGAATCGACAGCAGACCAACACCGACAACGATAGTTCAGGTATACATGCCGACGTCGCAAGCTGAAGATGAACAGACAGAGAAAGTGTATGAGGATATTGAAAGGGTAATGCGGTATGTAAAGGGGGACGAAAATCTAATAGTCATGGGCGACTGGAATGCAGTTGTAGGGGAAGGAGTAGAACAAAAGGTTACAGGAGAATATGGGCTTGGGACAAGGAATGAAAGAGGAGAAAGACTAATTGAGTTCTGTAACAACTTTCAGCTAGTAATAGCGAATACCCTGTTCAAGAATCACAAGAGGAGGAGGTATACTTGGAAAAGGCCGGGAGATACGGGAAGATTTCAATTAGATTACATCATGGTCAGACAGAGATTCCGAAATCAGATACTGGATTGTAAGGCGTAACCAGGAGCAGATATAGACTCAGATCACAGTATAGTAGTGATGAAGAGTAGGCTGAAGTTCAAGACATTAGTCAGGAAGAATGAATACGCAAAGAAGTGGGATACGGAAGTACTAAGGAATGACGAGATACGTTTGAAGTTCTCTAACGCTATAGATACAGCAATAAGGAATAGCGCAGTAGGCAGTACACTTGAAGAGGAATGGACATCTCTAAAAAGGGCCATCACAGAAGTTGGGAGGGAAAACATAGGTATAAAGAAGGTAGCTGCGAAGAAACCATGGGTAACAGAAGAAATACTTCAGTTGATTGATGAAAGGAGGAAGTACAAACACGTTCCGGGAAAATCAGGAATACAGAAATGCAGGTCGCTGAGGAATGAAATAAATAGGAAGTGCAGGGAAGCTAAGACGAAATGGCTGCAGGAAAAATGTGAAGACATCGAAAAAGATATGATTGTCGGAAAGACAGACTCAGCATACAGGAAAGTCAAAACAACCTTTGGTGACATTAAAAGCAACGGTGGTAACATTAAGACTGCAACGGGAATTCCACTGTTAAATGCAGAGGAGAGAGCAGATAGGTGGAAAGAATACATTGAAAGCCTCTATGAGGGCGAAGATTTGTCTGATGTGATAGAAGAAGAAACAGGAGTCGATTTAGAAGAGATAGGGGATCCAGTATTAGAATCGGAATTTAAAAGAGCTTTGGAGGACTTACGGTCAAATAAGGCAGAAGGGATAGATAACTTTCCATCAGAATTTCTAAAATCGTTGGGGGAAGTGGCAACAAAACGACTATTCACGTTGGTGTGCAATGATACGATTCGCTGATGACATTGCTATCCTGAGTGAAAGTGAAGAAGAATTAAATGATCTGCTGAATGGAATGAACAGCCTAATGAGTACACAGTATGGTTTGAGAGTAAATCGGAGAAAGACGAAGGTAATGAGAAGTAGTAGAAATGAGAACAGCGAGAAACTTAACATCAGGATTGATGGTCACGAAGTCAATGAAGTTAAGGAATCCTGCTACCTAGGCAGTAAAATAACCAATGACGGAAGGAGAAAGAAGGACATCAAAAGCAGACTCACTATGGCAAAAAAGGCATTTCTGGCCAAGAGAAGTCTACTAATATCAAATACCGGCCTTAATTTGAGGAAGAAATTTCTGAGGATGTACGTCTGGAGTACAGCATTGTATGGTAGTGAAACATGGACTGTGGGAAAACCGGAACAGAAGAGAATCGAAGCATTTGAGATGTGGTGCTATAGACGAATGTTGAAAATTAGGTGGATTGATAAGGTAAGGAATGAGGAGGTTCTGCGCAGAATCGGAGAGGAAAGGAATATGTGGAAAACACTGATAAGGAGAAGGAACAGGATGTTAGGACATTTGCTAAGACGTGAGGGAATGACTTTCACGGTACTAGAGGGAGCTGTAGAGGGCGAAAACAGTAGAGGAAGACAGAGATTGGAATACGTCAAGCAAATAATTGAGGACGTAGGTTGCAAGTGCTACTCTGAGATGAAGAGGTTAGCACAGGAAAGGAATTCGTGGCGGGCCGCATCATACCAGTCAGCAGACTGATGACAAAAAAAAAAAAACGGGCAGTGCTAATAAGAAGCGGAAAAGATCACTGTCTATAAATACACCGGCGACAGGGACAGGAAACCCGAACGCAGGAGGCCACAAGGCAGAAAACACGCTGGTTGCACAAACCAAAATTCTTCAATTAACATCTAAACCTTTAACCAACTTAACTTGCAGTTTATCAGATAAACAGCAGATGAACTCCGATGCAAAGGTTCCTCACACCCGACCGTGTCCACGTCGCCAGCGTACCCAACTGGGCACAGTCACGCAGCCACGCGCTCTGTCACCGGAGCCCTCGTCTTCTCTGCACCCACGGCGGCGAAATACCACTCCTCAGGGTAGGCGAGTTACTAGTCCATCATTCCCGCCTCCAAACGGAAAATTTAAAGACATCCGTTGCCGCTCCCACCAAGTAGTGACAGGAAGAGCTTACAGCCTTGTCCCCGTCAACTCGTCCCACACGTCTCGCACCGCCAGCATAGACCACACACGACTTCTCGGAACAACAGCCAACCCTCGACTGCCACGCCACACCGCGGTCTCATCGTACGACATTCTCTAATTCCCTTCCGGCGGGGTCAGGTATTTTCACCTGCCTCGAAATGACTAGGTGTTTGTGTTGTCCTCATCATTTCATCATCATTCACGAATGTGGTGAGTTAGGACTGAGCAAAGGTTGGGAATTTGTACGGGCGCTGATAACCGCGCACTTGAGCGCACCACAAACCAAACACCATCATCATCATCTAATTCCCGATTTTAAAACCCGACCGACCGACTCGTCACCGCTAGGCTCTAACATTCTGCGTGGTTTCCGTTTGTTCTATATCGTGTCTCCCCACCACTTTCGCGCAACGACGCTCTGAACGTGTTTTTTAGGGAATTGACTAGTTTGAACCTGGGACCTGTTGCTGGTAAGGAGACGTCAGACCACGCATGACATGTAGAGTTCAGAAGAGTTCAGTGAGACTAGCGATGATACAACCAAATACTTAATGATTTCAGCGTCAGCTCCACTGCACTCCCTGTAAAAGAATTTTAATACTAACTAAATTTAGTGGAAGGGGTTCAAGGCTTTCCTACTTTTAGTTAGCTGGTAAAATATCGTCGAAAAAGCAGTTAAGTTTACCACTGGAAATTTTATTCTACTCACAAAACATTGTTTATAAATTGCACTATTGGTAAAAGGAAATGTTTTAATACAGGATGGTAAAAACCAACTGCGTTCAACAAAAATGTGAACGAATATTCCCTGAATGGGTTTCCAAGTTCTACAATGGATCGAAGGATGACCTATGCCATATCACATCTATAATCTAGGTTTAAATTGAGTTTCACAAAAGAGAAAACTATGAAAATGGTCTACGGTGACCCTCAATTATCTTTAATTACTTACCTAACTTGTCGTAAATTACAGTGGCTGATGTGGCTTCTCAATGACTATATAACAGAAAAATCATCGCGTTTCAGATTTTTACTTCAAGTGGCAAATGTGAACACCATGAGCTTTAATTGACGATCGACACTAGTATTACGCAAAAAGGGGGTGCAACAGATGAGACTTCTGCAGTTCTGAGTGAAGCTTTATGCGCTGTTATGCGGCATCGCGTGCGTTCATTACCTTGTCGGTGTTCGTCAGGGGGCAGCGGGCAGCACAGCTCCGCTCACCTCGCCGTCTCGGAAGCAACCCTCTCCTAACTTCTCCTCACTACAATTTACCGAAGATGGTTTAAAAAAACTATCTGGCTGTGTTTTCATCTGACCAATCGGGGTCTCAATGTTAACCTTAAGCTCCGCCACCAAAAATTCTGTCCATCCAATAAGAAACGTTATACTTTTCTTGGTGGGGCAATGTTTTTAAAGTTTGCAACGTAACAGAGACGCGAAAAAGTCTCACGCTAAAACTTTCAGCTGGTGTGGTCCTTTTAGTGTTATCGTAAGATCTATACTGTTCTTCTGGAGGGCTCTATCTTTTAACATGGGCTGGGGGGTGGTCCTGGCGGTTAGCTGCCAACGTGGGTGTCCGTCCCTTATCGTAGGGCCTTCGAGTTTAACACGGTTCTGCTCTCGGCTTCTGTTCTCGTTTCTCCCCTCGGAACTGCGTCTGTCTCACGGTGGGAAGGTATGACATGCATTTAGGCATTCTTGTGTTAGTCTGTGGTATTCCATTTGCTCACCAGTTACTCGTATTACTTTGGTTAATTTAATGTCACGATTTATTCGGAGCTATGTGACATATTACTGGATTTGCTTATCTTGTCAGGGTTTTCATGGAAGGTGTTGCATTTGCCTGACACCTTACAAGGCAACCAAGCGGCCATCCCCTCAAAGATCTTATCCCCTTACACAAGGCTAACAGGAAGCAACGACTCGAAGATCGATAAGACCAGACACGCCGCCAGAGGGGAATCTCAACAGAACCGTAGGCAGCATAACTATAAATATGAAAGAATCAATTAACGTCGGAATGGAAGGACTCAGATCAATCTTAACAGCGCGATATATGTTGAGAGCCGACACACGGCTCAATCTGTGACAAGAACATTGGCCTACTGTTCAACCGTCCAGATGACACGTTAGCCTCTCCGCTCTAGACGTTCTCTTCAGTGAAGACGCTTCAGAGGTGTGGTGTCACCGCCAGACACCACACTTGCTAGGTAGTAGCCTTTAAATCGGCCGCGGTCCGTTAGTATACATCGGACCCGCGTGTCGCCACTATCAGTGATTGCAGACCGAGCGCCGCCACACGGCTGGTCCAGAGAGACGTCCTAGCACTCGCCCCAGTTGTACAGCTGACTTTGCTAGCGATGGTTCACTGACTACAAACGCTCTCATTTGCCGAGACGATAGTTAGCATAGCCTTCAGCTACGTCATTTGCTACGACCTAGCAAGGGTCATTATCAATTGCTATTTATCTTGTGGTGCATGTACCGTCAGACCGATGTTCACCAATTATGGATTAAAGTTAAGTATTCCAACAGCTACGTACTTTATTTGCTAGATTCAAATCCTTTAACTGTTCCAGACCTCACGCCAGCCGGCGTGAGCTTAAACGCGTGCCTTTCGGCTACCGGTCACTGTGGATTGGCTGTCTTGCCAGTCCACAACAAGAGGTACACATACAGCAGGTCTCCAACAATAAAGGCCACTCCGCCGAAGCCTTCTGTACAACGTTTGAATCGATACAACACGTCCAGTGGATGCTGCGAGGTCAGGTGACAGTTGCCGCGCAGTACTAAGGCCGCACCGTCGTGCCTTTATAGCCAATAACGGTCCTCTCTTTCTGTTGTGACACGTGGTCGGCCCTGCCCATGTCTTTGGGATAAAGTTTCGGTCTCTATAAACTGTGGACACGTTAGGGGAACAACATAACGATTCTCATTAATCAGCGGGCCACATCAGTTTGCCACTGTCCTGCTTCCATTCTTCCTATGGCCCTCCACCGCAGAGAGTCTGGAAAGCGTCTTCTCTGTGCCATACTGCAGCGTGTGTAGCTGCGTACACGGCGATTGTCGGTATGGCCAATCCCGTTCGAGAGGTGCCATGACGTCACAGTTGGCGTGTTTGTCCGTTGACCGGAACGCCATCTTCTGTGCAGAACACAATGGTAAGGACATCTGTTGACCCTTTGTGTGATTATACCGTGAATTAAACACAGCACGGAGAATTAGAGGTTTGTTGCTTTGATTTTGGGCACTAGTGCATGATAACTATAGCACTGTGCCGATGCACCCAGTATTACCTTTTCTTTTTCATTTTTTTGATAGCCGGCCGAAGTGGCCGTGCGGTTAAAGGCGCTGCAGTCTGGAACCGCAAGACCGCTACGGCCGCAGGTTCGAATCCTGCCTCGGGTATGGATGTGTGTGATGTCCTTAGGTTACTTAGGTTTAACTAGTTCTAAGTTCTAGGGGACTAATGACCTCAGCAGTTGAGTCCCATAGTGCTCAGAGCCATTTGAACCATTTTTTTTTTTATATGTGAATAATGATAAGCCACAATAATGTCCTCTTAATGAGAGCCCGTGATAGCAACTGAAAGTGAAACAGATACGTATTCGTGCTGTCCTGTTGCTTGTCGTATGGCGAGTCGCATCACGTATCATCCCAATGGGAATACGAGTGTTGCACCGACAGGCGTCCCGTTGCGTGATCTTTACTGCACTGTGACATATTGCATAGTACCGCATCTCATCTGTGAGAACCGCGCCTTAGACGCTCTTGGTGCCTACAATGTTATCTCTGACACTCATTCGTTTACTTCAAGTACTGTGTCAAGTGGTTTAAATTCTGCCAGCGATACACCTTGAAGCTGTCTGTGTGGTTATCAGTCGATATATCAAAAGAAGAAATAATTCTATCCCGGATGTACGCCCGAAAGGTGATAGAGTGGAATCTAAAGGCATTAAGTTATTTCGAGGAGAAGGATGTTTGTGGAAGAACGAAATAGAACTAAGAGGCCGATACGTAGTCCTTTGTATCGAAATCTGTCCAGCAGTCGTATGTTCTTCTTATCAGGGTGACGGTAGGCCAGGCGTCGGTAATCTATACGTGAACATGTCTGCGCCCAGACTGAAGTACGTCTTTGTTAAGCAGCTGTGGCTGTTACTTTACGTCAACGTACTGTACAGCCCGACGTACACGAACGATCGATCTACATCTAAAAACATCTACATGATTACTCTGTAGTTCACAGTTAAATACTGGCAGAGGGCTCATCAAAACACCTTCAAGATATTACTCTACCGTCCTGCTCTCGAACAGCGCGTGGGAAAAACTAACACATCTTAACGTGCGATCTCTGATTTCTCTTATTTTAGTATGATGATAATTTCCTCGTACATACGTGGGTGCCAAAAAATACTTTCACAGTCTGAGGAGAAACCTTCTGATTGAAATTTCATTAAAAGATTCTGCCTTCACGAAAAATACCTTAAGTATTCTGGCAATAAATCAGAATCTTTGAGCCGGTCGGTGTGGCCGTGCGGTTCTAGGCGCTTCAGTCTGGAACCGCGTGACCGCTACGGTCGCAGGTTCGAATCCTGCCTCGGGCATGGATGTGTGTGATGTCCTTAGGTTAGTTAGGTTTATCTAGTTCTAAGTTCTAGGGGACTGATGACCACAGATGTTAAGTCCCATAGTGCTCAGAGCCATTTGAACCAGAATCTTTGGTTTGTTTACCTCACAACTTTATCTAAGTGATCTTTCCAATTTAAGTTATTCATAAATGTAATCTCTAAGTATTTATTTGTATTTAAAGCCTTTAGATTTGTGTGATTTATCCTATAACTTTATTTTACAATGCGGATGTCGTCACACTTTTCAGTTGTCACTTTTTGCACTGTACAATTATCTTGTCTGAATGATTTTGCAATTGGTTTCAAAACAACTGATGAGTTTACAAAACGGTAAATGACAGCATCATCTGCAAACAATCTAAGAGGGCTGCTCAGACTGTCTCCTACGCCGTTTAAGTAGATCAGAAACAGCAGGGGGCCTGTAACACTTCCTAGGGGAACATCAGATATGCTTCTGTTTTACTCGATGACCTTCCGTCATTTACAACGAACTGTTAGCTTTTCGGCAAGACATCACGATTGCAGTCGCACAACTGAGATGATACTCCACAGGCATGCAATTTGATTAGAAGTCACTTGTGAGGAATGGTGTCAAAACTCTTCTGGAAACCTGAAAATATGGCATCAGTTTGTCGATGGCACTCATTATTTCGTGAGACTAAAGATCTAGTTGTGTTCCACAACAACGATATTTCCTGATTCCTTGTTGGCTATTTGCCAGTCAATCAATATCTTCGAGCCGGCCGGTCTGGCCGTGCGGTTCTAGGCGCTTCAGTCTGGAACCGCGCTACGGTCGCAGGTTCGAATCCTGCCTCGGGCATGTATGTGTGTGATGTCCTTAGGTTAGTTAGGTTTAAGTAGTTCTATGTCTAGGGCACTGATGACCTCAGATGTTAAGTCCCAAAGTGCTCGGAGCCATTTGAACCATTATCTTCGAGGTTATTCATCATGTTCGAACAAAGCATATGTTCAAAAATCCTACTGTAAATCTACGTTAGTGATATGAGTCTGTAGTTCAGCGGATTACTTCTATTTCTTTTCTTGAGTACTCCTGTGACCTGTGCAAGTTTCCAGCCTTTATGTACGGATCTTTCGTATCTTTCGACGAGCGAGCAGTTGTACTTGATTGCTAAGTGTGGAGCTATTGTATCAGCACACTCTGAAAGGAACCTAACTGGTATACAATTTGGACCAGACGCCTTGCCTTTATTAAGCGAATTAAGCTGCTTCGCTGCACAGGGGATATCTACTCTCATTGGCAGTTGTTCCTGATTCGAAATCACGCCAAATGGCGTCGTATCGAGTCAGGATTCGGCCTGTATGGCGAATATCCGGTGGGCTGTCGTAGCTGGACACGGCGTATTCCCCAGACACGGGACGGCTGAACCTCGGCTCGATGGCTTGGCGGGGCGGATTTTGGACCGGCCGGAAATCCATTCGGACCGGCCGAACGACGCCAGTCCATCCGACAAGGCAAGCACACATCCAGAGGGTGTCCCTTTTGCTCATCTTTGGGACGACTGCAGTACGTGCTAACTGCTCTACTACGATGCGCTTCTTAATCGTTTCCGTGAAATCGAGTCTCTAAGCTTTACGAGGCTGTTGAATTCCATACGAGAATGCAGCCGTCTCGAGCGGTGGTGTTGGCGCAACTGGCTAAGGCGGTAGGCTTGTCGTCAATACCGCGTTTTCGTTGCACGTGAGCTTCGTGCGTACCTGTTTCGATACCTACATCTACGTAGATATTCCGCAAGCCACAGTACGCTGCGTGGCGGAGGGTACTCTGTGCCACCGATTATCGTCTCCTTTCCTGTTCCACTCGCCGATAGAGCGAGGGAAAAACTATTGTCTACATACGTCCATATGAGCCCAAATTTCACTTATCTTATCTTCCTGGCAACAAATTTAGCAGCCCGCCGCTGAACTGCTTTGAAGTCTTCCTTTAATCCAACGAGGCGCGCATCCCAAAGAGTCGAGCAGTAGTCAATAATAGCGTCCTATATGCAGTCTCCTGAACAGATGAACCACACTTTCCTTGAAGGTTCCCAATAAACCGAACACGACTATTCGCCTTCCCTACCAGAAGCCTCTCTTGCTCGTACCATTCCATATCGCTGTCCTGTTTCAAGGAGGACGCTACTAATCCTGTATGCGCACGTTACGGGTTTGTTTTTCTTACTCATCCGCATTAACTTGCACTTTTCTATATTTAGAGCAAACTGCCATTCACCACATTAACTAGAAATTTTGTCAAAGTCATCTTGTATCACTTAATTTTATCCATTTTTTTTCAGTGTTTCGTCCGCGACTGTTTTACTTTCGTAAAATGAAGAACAAACCGCCTTCAGTCACAAGTTGTATCATCTTGCAGTCATTCATCTCCGACACCTTCCCGTACACCACAGCATCATCAGCTAACAATCGCAGATTGCTACCCAGTGTGTCCACCAGATTACTTATTTATATAGAAAATAATAGCGGTCGTATACCCTTGTCGCACTTCTGACGATGCCATTGTCTCTTGTGAACATTTGCCGTTGAGGACAACATACTGGGTTCTAAGAGGTCTTCGAGCCACTCATCTGGGAACCTATTCCGTATGCTCCTACCTTCGTTAACAGTTAGCAGTGGGGCATGTGACAAATGCTTTTCGGTAATACAGAAATAGGGATTCTGCCTGTTGGCCTTCAAGCATAGTCCGCAGAAAATCACGTGAGAAAACGGCAAGCCGAGTTTCACACGAGCGATGCTTTCTATAAACGTGCCAATTCGTGGACATAAGCTTTTCGTGCTCTAAGAAATTTATTATGTTCGAATTGAGAATATGTTCTAGAATTCTACACTAAACCGATGTTAAGGATATTGGTCTGTAATTTTTCGGGTCCGTTCCTTTACCCTTCTTAGGGTCTCTCGCGCCTTTTTCCAGTTGGGTGGTACTTTTCCATGGGCGAAAGATTCACGATAAAAGCAAGCTAAGTAAGGGGCCAGGATTCCACCCGGACTTCGCGACTAACTTGTTTTCAACTATTTCAGTTGTTTCTCTACGCCAGGGATGCCTATTACTAGCTTACGGCTACCTGTTCCTGTAAGTAAGAAAGACTTTGACGCTAATCTGTATTCCTAGATGGCTAAATTGTTACCCAGTCCCAGTTGCTGGTTGCCTGTCTAACGCCTACCAGGGGAAACAAATATTTGATTCCCAGAATGTCATATAATTACTGAATGAATTTAAAAATTTTAAATGTTGTCATAATCTACTCGTTAAGAGGAACAAGGTTTAAAAGAATAACTCGGGTATTAAAGTGAGATACAGTACGTTATCGTATCATTAACAGATTTTGAAGAATTTTTTTAGACATTTAAAGAATTTATGACAGGATTTGTTCACATCTGAAGCTGTTTTATACATGCGAATTTGATTCTTTAAAGAATGTGGGTTGGGTTTACTGGTTATTTACCAAACCGTTTGCCGACCAAACAGATGTAGCTACCCGTAGTAACGTTGACTTTCACGAATCTCCAAGAAAGAATTGGTTAGCTATTTCCTTCGCAACATAGTCGCAGAAAGGAAGTGATGCTATGTGGATTCGAAAATAGACGTTCTGTTCTTCCCTTATTTGCGATCGAAGTGCAAATGTGCAATTTCAATAGAATTATGAAATCAAAGGGAAGTGGAACAGCTCTTGCAAAGGTCCAGATAATGTGATCAATGTTGTCTTTTCACACTGCACTACTGCAGTGCGGACACACCGAAAATGTATGCTGTTCAGATGGATCCCTTGTCAAGTGTGCGTCCTGTTGCATTCCGCTGCGTTTTAATCTCTGCTCTGGAACTCCACATTTTCACTCCGAGGAAGATTAATGAAAGAATGTACGACAACGCAACAACTTTTATTTTGGGAAATACGATCCTGAAAGTACTGCATGTCTTAGCGTGCATACAGTTGTCAAATAATTTATTTTTTTCCTTACTGCGATTGCAATTACGAGTAATGTTACTCATCTTCAGGCAGCTGCAAGCATACCACGCATCAGTATTTACATCATTTGGCATATAATTAGAGTAAAGCTAGGAGAGATGACGCACTTTTCGGAATTATTGTCTAAAGACTGTAAAAGCGCTTATATGAAAGTAATGATGTTTGGCACACATTTCTCGTCTTTCAGAAAGAGATCGCTTCTGTAAATACATCAATGAAATTTGAATTTTAAACAGCATTTAAAAACGATCGTATTTTGCTGCCTCTCCTCGTAAGGTAGGCAAGATGACGCCCTATGGGTAGGAGAAATGTCTCAAGATTGTACTTTTTAATTCGTTTAATTATAAAGAAAAGTGTATTCTACTGTTTTGCTACTGCCTTAAGGAACTTTTATTACAAGTAATAACCAAAACCCAAAGGAAGAGCCCGCTGCTGGTTTTCAACCACTATAACTGACGTGGGAGACTCTGAATAGACTGCGAACTGTAGTGAAGCGGTGCAAACAAAACTTGAAGCGGTGGGGCTACATACTGGATATGCAAGCTGCGAATGTAGAGAATTTCAGGATGCTGAGAACGTATTGGTCTGCCCGTAGCTGCATCAAGCCTGCACGTTGGAGCACCTGGTTTCAGGCAATGTTCCAGCAATCAAGCCTGCCGAATTTTGGGCCTCAAAATTAAATTGACATGTAAAAAGTCTTATATATATATTGTAGATATGATTTGAATTTGCAAATGACTGTACTGTCCTGGATACGAATATAATAATAATTACAGTTTCAAACCACTGGAAACTATAAAGGAGTCAGAAGAACACCTAATTTTTATAAACTGATGCAAATCTAGAAACTCAATGAAACTGTTCATAGATAGATATCCAAACAAACAAAGCAATTACAAGATATGAACTATTATTCAAGTTTTTGTATAACTATGATATTTGCTGCTTTTTGCTTTCATTTTTTCCGCGAATGGCACACGTGTGGCAGTAAATTGAAAAGTCCTTATGTAACTCCCGTTTGAACACTACATATTGTAGCCAGTCAGCTTTTGATCGGGCTTCAGAGCAGAGTTCCAGACATTCTAGCCAAGCATCTTCATTGAATTCTTCTAACTCATCATCGGAGTGCAGAACCGTTCCATGGTCGTTGTCTTCATCTGATGGTGACTCTCATTCCAACCTTTCCTGTGCCTTCTTGCAAACACCTGTACGTTCTTAGAGATTCTAGTTTCATTTCTCTGTATTTCATAAGGGACTTTCTCAGCCAGCGTCTTGTTATTTGATTTTTCCTTTTTTTCTTCTTTGATTTCCTGTTCGGCAATGTAAACTTGACCCGCTATGCCTCGAGATGACTGGGTGTCTGTGTGTCCTCATCATTTCATCATCATTAATGAAAGTGGCGAGTTTGGACTGAGTAAAGGTTGGGAACTTGTACGGGCGCTGATAACCGCGCAGTTAAGCGCCCCACAAACCAAACATCATCATCATTGACCCGCTAGCCGGCCGGTGTGGCCGAGCGGTTCTAGGCGCTTCAGTCTGGAACCGCTTGACCGCTACGGTCGCAGGTTCGAATCCTGCCTCGGGCATGGATGTGTGTGATGTCCTTAGGTTAGTTAGGTTTAAGTAGTTCTAAGTCTAGGGGACTGATGACTTCAGATGTTAAGTCCCATAGTGCTTAGAGCCATTTGAACCATTTTGTAATAGTTGTAGGCTCTCAAAAATAGCTCAATTAAGACGAAAGAGGATTTAAGACCCACGACACAGAAAATTTGTCTCTTCAAAGACGAGCAAGCCTTGATGTTGAGCTCAGCTACTGCAGATTGGTTTGGTAGAGGCGAACCTTTCTTACGTGACCCACACGAAGCTGTAAGCTATTTGCATTGCCTGTGGCAAAAGTTCTGTCTTCACGCTCTCCTCCCCAGCTGTAGAGCCCCTGGTTAATGTGCAACGGAGCCCAGAGTGTCCTTAATTTTTCAGATTCGGTAGAGTGATCTCCCTCTACGGTGCTGATGATCTTGGTGACAGTAGGAAGTGCGGCCCGGTGACTTGTTCTTTCTCCTCTTGCTTTTGTTACGGGGAACACGAGTCTGCAGCTTGCCAGACGGGCTATTCTTGTTCTGCGCGCGGTACAGCACCGACAAGAGCTGTCAACTGAAAGCGATAATGCCCGAGAACAGTACCACTCGCAGCCAGAGTCCGAAACCAGAGGCTGTCTACGATATGAACAGTAGAAGTAGCCCAGGGGACACGGCAGGCAGCGTTAAAACGCAGTATACAAGTACACGGCGGTGCAGAGTGCTTGCAGCATCGGCAGTTTCTGCCGAAGGCCAACCTCCCGCCCCCTCCCCCCCCCCCCCCCCCCCCTCGTGGCCACAGCGATATGGCAACGGAGGTTGAAGTAGGGAGGGATATTGATCATCGCTGAGGCCGATATGTACTCAGAATCTCTGACAGTTTGATCGAGTTGCCATTGTAATGGTACTGCGGTGTGGGAATACGCGCTGATGCTATTTATCTTGAGCAAAGTTTCGAAGTTTGTCGATAATATTGTATTACTGATAAAGCTTCAAAAAATGGATAATCTCCTTGTGTTTACAATGTCTACGGTTTTGTATCTTCACAATACAATGCCCTCTAGACATGCATGCCTGTCTGAAGGAACAGATCCTGTCACTGTCGATTACAGTTGTGAAAACATTACGAAATAGATTCGCAAGATACAGACACTGTGTGAATACTTACACTGTAACCATCAAGGATCTTCCATGCCTCAACGGTCTCTGTGGGAATCACGAACTGAGCGAGTACAAGTGTTGTGACTACGTGACTTATAGAGATTTGTATCGATCCCGGAGACTTATTCGGATAGCGGAAGTGCATCCGATAAGCGGAAAATCCGGGTTCCAGTCCCGGTCCGGCACAAATTTTCATGTGTCCCAAACAGCTGACGACAATGCATAGTCCCAGAACGCGAATTTATTTCTGAATGGATAACAGCTCGAAAACAGGTTATAATACGGACGTGATTAAACAAACAAGCGTTAACGGACTGTGGCGGAATAAAAGCAAGTGGAGATGCAATAGCCTTGCTATTTGCACATGAAAATACCTGCTCCGAAAGAAACAGGATATAAACACATCAAAAAAGCATCATCTTGGTTCCCAGAACTCCAGAAGATAGGCGTTGACTGTGGATATTGTATCACAGACACAGTCCCTTTGACTGTTCAGAGATGTTACTAAACCCGCCCAAAGATGTAAACAACCATGCATGAGCACCGCCTATTAGACGGAGGAGGTCCGACAGCCGATCAGTTCCAGTCATTCCACTAGGAAGGAGGTACACGGCTCGTGTTGTCTGTAGTTCAACCACGCCTAGACGGTCAATAGCGCGGTTCGATCGCGTGTGCTTTGTTACTTTGTGCCAGAAACGGCTCTCAACAAGGGAAGTGTCCAGGAGTCTTGGAGGGAACCAAAGCGATGTTGTTCGAACATGGAGTAGATACAGAGAGGCAGAAACTGTCGATGACATGCCTCGCTCAGGCCGCCCAAGTGCTACTACTGCAGTGGATGACCGCTACCTACGGATTATGGGTCGGAGGAATCCTGACAATAACGCCACCATGTTGAATAATGCTTTTCGTGCAGCAACAGGACGACGTGTTACGACTCAAACTGTGCGCAATAGGCTGCACGTCCATGGCGAAGTCCATCTTTGCCACCACGACACCATGCGGCGCGGTACAGATGGGCCCAATAACATGCCGAATGGGCCGCTCAGGATCGGCATCACGTTCTCTTCACCGGTGTCGCATATGCCTTCAACCAGACAATCGTCACGTGTTTGGAGGCAACCAGGTCAGGCTGAACGCCTTTGACCCACTATCCAGCGAGTGCAGCAAGGTGAGGGTTGCCTGCTGTTTTGAGGTGGCATTATGTGGGGCCGACGTACGCCGCTGGTGGTCATGGAAGGCGCCGTAACGGCTGTACAATACGTGAATGCCATCCTCCGACCGATAGTGGAACCATATCAGCAGCATGTTGGCGAGGCATTCGTCTTCATGGACGACAATTCGCGCCCCCACCGTGCACATCTTGTGAATGACTTCCTTCAGGACAACGACATCGTTCGACTAGAGTGGCCAGCATGTTCTCCAGACATGGCCCCTATCGAACATGCCTGGGATAGATTGGAAAGGGCTGTTTATGGACGACGTGACCCACCAACCACTCTGAGGGACCTACGCCGAATCGTCGTTCAGGAGTGGGCCAAATCTGGACCAACAGTGCTTTAACGAACTTATGGATAGTATGCCACGACGAATACAGTCATGCATCAATGCAAGAGGACGTGCTACTGAGTATTAAAGGTACCGGTGTGTACAGTAATCTGGAACACCACCTCTGAAGGTCTCGTTGTATGGTGGTACAACATGCAATGTGTGGTTTATCATGAGCAATAAAAAGGGTGGAAATGCTGTTTATGTTGATCTCTATTCCAATTTTCTGTACAGGTTCCAGAACTCTCGGAACCGAGGTGATGCAAAACTTTTTTTGATGTGTGTAAAATACATACAGCAATATCAAAACAAGCGTTTCTGAAATCGAGAAATTTGTTAACACCCAATACAAGTTTAAGTTTTGTGAAATCTTCCATGGGAGTGTTTGCCTGGAGTTTAGGCGTATGTGGAAGTGGACAACAAATGTTACAGATAATAAGAGATGAGAAGCTTTTAAAATGTGGTGTTTTAGAAGAATACTGAGGATCTGATAGATAGATATGAATCGAGTCGGGGACAAAAGACTTCTATGACACAACTTATATCCAGGCTCAAATGGATGTAGGTTGTAATAGTTATGGAGAGATGAAAAGACATGCACAGGACGGATTAGCATAGAGAACTGTATTGAAATAGTGATCTGACTGACTACAACACCAATATCCATCGTAATAATGACCAGAGCTAAAAGACTGGAGGAAAAAAAATTACTTTTAACAGTTACCGCCCCGGCCGGGGTGGCCGAGCGGTTCTAGGTGCTACAGTCTGGAACCGCGCGACCGATACTGTCGCAGGTTCGAATCCTGCCTCGGGCATGGATGTGTGTGATGTCCTTAGTTAGGTTTAAGTAGTTCTAAGTTCTTGGGGACTGATGACCTCATCAGTTAAGTTCCATAGTGTTCAGAGCCATTTGAACAGTGACCGCTAAATCTATTTCGTTGTTGATATAAACATTCATGCTTCTTGACAAAATATTTTCTGTGTCTTCGTTTTGATGTAAGAGTCGCACCGCGCGACCGCTACGGTCGCAGGTTCGAATCCTGCCTCGGGCATGGATGTGTGTGATGCCCTTGGGTTATTTAGGTTTAAGTAGTTCTAACTTCTAGGGGACTGATGACCTTAGAAGTTAAGTCCCATAGTGCTCAGAGCCATTTGAACCAATACTTTAAAAACTTTATTGCAGCAAATGAATAGCTTTACACGCTAACAGTATACATAATTTGAAAGAGTAAACTTTTAAGTTTCTTCAACAACATTTAATTTAAGTGCACTCCAGGTGCACATGTGTGATCCTACAAACGTCGGCGCGATAATCGAACTCTTGCCACATACGGGCCAACATGTCTTCCCAGACTGAGGCAGTTGCTTCTTCAATTTGCGCTCCTTTTCAGAACCCCATAAAAAGAATTCACAAGGGGTAACTTCCGGGGATCTAGGAGGCCACTTGAGCACACACTGGTCTGTTGCCCCAATCCATCGATTAGGTAGCACTGCGTTTAGATATGCCCTAACATCACGGTGAAAATATAGAGGTGCACCATCTAATTGAAAGACAAAGTTCTCTGATTGTGTTTGTAACAACGGCATTAACCAGTTCTGCAACATCTGAAGGAAGGATTCTCCAGTAATAGTTTGTTCTCCCAAGAAGAAAGGCGCGTCGCTCGTGTTCAACTACGTTACGCAGGTCTTCTGCTCCCCATATCTTAAAATTCTGCCTGTTTATTTTCCCATCTGTATGAAATGTCCCCTCGTTAGAAAAAATTATCGAATTCACAAAACCGTCATCTTCGACCTGCAATACATAGCCAAACTCGAATCTCTGCTCTTGGCTTTAGGATTTAACTTTCGCGCTAACTGTAGCCTTTATGGTTTCACGTTTAATTCTTTACGCAAAACATTCTACACAGTCGTTGCTGACATTTCCGACTCACGTGAAGCTCTGAATACAGATTTTGTCGGACTCCTTGTGAAAGCTTCTCTCACTCGTTCAGTGTCGGATGAGTAGGAAGAACAAACCTGTAATGTTCGGTTACAGTATTACTAGTCTCCTGCCTGACACAGCCAAGATGTTTAAATATCTTGACGTAACGTTGCAAAGCGATGTGAAATAGAACGAGAATGTAAGAAGTGTGGCAGGGAAGACGAATGATCGACTTCGATTTATTAAGAGAATTTTAAGAAAGAGTGGTTCATCGGTAAAGGATACCGCATATGGGACGCTGTTGCGACGTATTCTTGAGTACTGATCGAGTGTTTGGGATCCATACTAGGTCGGATTGAAGGGAGATGGTTCAAATGGCTCTGAGCACTATGGGACTGAACATCTGAGGTCATCAGTCCCCTAGAACTTAGAACTACTTAAACCTAACTAACCTAAGGACATCACACACATCCATGCCCAAGGCAGGATTCGAACCTACGACCGTAGTGGTCACACGGTTCCAGACTGAAGCGCCTAGAACCGCACGGCCACACCGGCCGGCGATTGAAGGGAGACAACGAAGCAAGGCAGGCTGCAAGATTTGTTGCCGGTAGATGCGAACAATACGTGTTATAGAGATGCTGTCCACCCCCGGTAGCTGAGTGGTCAGCGCGACAGACTGTCAATCCTAAGGGCCCGGGTTCGATTCCCGGCTGGGTCGGAGATTTCCTCCGCTCAGGGACTGGGTGTTGTGTTGTCCTAATCATCATCATTTCATCCCCATCGAAGTGCAAGTCGCCGAAGTGGCGTCAAATCGAAAGACTTGCACCAGGCGAGCGGTCTACCCGACGGGAGGCCCTCGTCACACGCTATTATTATTATTATTACTACGGAGAAGCTCTAGGAACTCAAATGGGAATCCCTAGAAGGGAGGCGATGTTCTTTTCGAGAAACACTACGGAGAACATTTAGGGAACCTACATTTGAAGCTGACTGTCGAACGACTCTACTGTCGCCAACATACATTTCGTGTAAGGATCACGAAGATAAGATTCGAGAAATTAGGGCTCATACGGAGGTATATAGACAGAACAGGAAAGGAAATGACTAGTCATGGTACAGGGTACCCTTCGCCACGCACCGTACGGTGGTTTGTGGAGTATATGTGTAGATGTAGCTGTAGATGTAGATGTCATCCGCATTCACATTGTAAGTAGGCTGTTTAGGTTTTTATGTTGGTAACGCCTCGTAGTGCTCTGTACGAAAATCGCTAATGAGTGCGCTGTGTGCAGTCTGTGGATGGTTGGACTCATTGTTGGAATATTCGCTAGTGTAGTGTTGGGCAGTTGGATGTGATCAGCGCGTAGCAGCGTTGCGCAGTTGGAGGTGAGCCGCCAGCTGTGGTGGATGTGGGGAGAGAGATGCCAGAGTTTTGAGAGGTTACTATGAGCGGACGATCAGGACGTGTGTCCTTCAGAAAAAGGAAATTTGTGGCGCTCGCTGTATTGCAGTAGTTCGAGTAACGAAGATTTTTGTGAGGTAAGTGATTCATTAAAGGTATAGGTTATTGTCAACATCTGGCCGACCACTTCTCTTCTTGACACACAAACACCCAGGTTCAACGAATTTTACATGACAACTGTAGACTGCATTTCTGGCTGGTGCTGCTTTACCGTACTTCATCCTAAATTTTCGTTGGACTTTCGTTGCACTTTTTGTTTTGTCAGATTCTAGCGTGCAGAAAGCCTTCTCAGCTCCAGAAAGCGCCATCTTCATTATGATACCATGTGTCGACCATAGTGGAACTAAACGTCACAACTGCAATGAGAAAAAAAAAAACTCTCAATGGGAAATGCGACTGTTATCCTCTCCACGTCGATGTATCTGAGCAAGATGCACCAGCTTCTGGACGACTCTGCATATCGCACCCTAACTAAGGACCCAACAGCAAAAATTCAGCGAAAAACTTTAGAGCTCCTCAAAAACAGCACGAACTCCGATGTGGTTGCTAAGAGACTACGTACACAGGCGCCCGTACCTCCCAGGCTATACGGATTGCCCAAAATTCACAAGGATGATGTGCCACTGCGGCCTATTGTGAGTAATATCGGGGCACCAACGTATAATCTCGCGAAACATCTGGCAGCGCAATTGAGCCCTTTAGTAGGAAAGTGTGAGCATCATATCCGTAACTCACAAGACTTTATTCGTCGGCTCAAGATCTTACGACTCGCACCATCAGATATACTCGTGAGTTTTGACGTAGCCTCACTTTTTACTCGTGTACCATTGCAGGAATCGTTGTTGCTCATTAGCGAGAATCTGGATGGGGAACTTTTAGAGTTATTCCAACATGTGCTCACCTCGACATACTTTTTATTTAATGGACAATACTTTGAACAGACTGACGGCGTCGCAATGGGTAGTCCCCTGTCACCCATTGTGGCTAATCTTATCATGGAAGACTTCGAGGAGAGAGCACTCCAGACGTCGGATTTGAAACCTACGTGTTTTTGGCGATATGTGGACGACACCTTTGTTATCTGGCCTCACGGCATTGCATCGCTGAATGTTTTTTTTTAGCATCTTAACTCGCTTCATCCCAACATCAAGTTCACGATGGAGATGGAGAAAAACGGCGAACTTCCATTCCTTGACGTGTTGGTACGGAGAAAAGAAGATGGCACATTGGGTCACGCAGTGTACCGTAAACCAACGCATACGGACTTATACTTACAGGCCACCAGCTGTCACCATCTTTCGCAACGAAGTGGAGTACGTTGGTCCACAGAGCACGAGCCATATCAGACTCAGACAGCGTATCCAATGAGCTACTCCATCTGCGTACCATTTTCCAACAAAATGGATACTCCGAACGGGAGATTCACCGTGCCTTACAACCGAAGCGGGTTACCCAACGTGAGGAAGTGGAAGAAGGCGAAGAACAAAGGGGAATGGTCATCTTGCCATACATCGGCGGTGTCTCTTCAAAAATAGGAAGATTATTGAAGAAGCATAAAGTTAAATGTGTTTTTCGTCCGCCGGCAAAACTCAGAGCTCTCTTGGGCTCATCTAAGGACAGCCTTGGCCTAAGAAGACCCGGTGTTTACGAGATTCCTCGTAGCTGTGGCATGTCGTACATCGGACAAACTTGTCGCACTGTAGAAGAGAGATGCACTGAACACCGACGCTACACTCTTCTAGAGCAACCAGAAAAGTCTGCAGTGGCCGAGCATTGTCTCAGTACAGGCCATTCTATGAATTATCAACATACAAAAATTCTCGCATCGACGAGTTCGTACTGGGACAGTGTTATTAAGGAAGCAGTGGAAATACGTAGCTCGACGAATCTTGTAAACAGACACACGGGCTTTCAGCTTAGTACAGCTTGGGATCCAGCACTGGCCATATTGAAGTCGCTTCGAGCAGAGAGGAATACTATTGGTCATGAGACTGACGACGATTCGCCAGCAACATAAATATTCTGTTGACAACGGGAGAATAATCAAGGCACCTACGTGGACGCGCAGTTTTGCTTGCGGCTTCCGTCAGAGGTCGCTGGGGCGGCCGATGGCAGCGCAGAGTAACAGCGGCAGCCTCCGCGCTTGCGGCTTCCGACAGAGGTCGCTGGGGCGGCCGATGGCAGCGCAGAGCAGCGGCGGCAGCCTCCGCGCGTGCGCCGAAGTATTTGGTTCTTCATCCTGTAGGTGGCGTTACTGTCCTTCCAGCTACCAGCTGATATCGTCGCTATTGGCCATCTAATTTGGCGCCTCCACGCATGCGCACTTCCTTTTAAAAATAGAGGTGGAGCCCCTCCACGCCCACACCGGCATGATGGCCAACACAAAAGGTCTACTGCCATCTCTGCATAAGGGTTAGTATTCACTAAAGTGAGGTGTCGCAGGATGTGGGTACTGCGATGTTTGCGTACGTCTGGTTAGGATTAACCATTAATACGCGCTCATCTGGAGATAGATTGGTCGAAATCTGACGAAGGGTAGCGGTTTGAAGGGCAGAGGAAAAAAAGTGCCAAGGCAAGGGCCAAGGGAAAAAAACCTCTGCGAAAGTTAGGTCGGGCGGCAAGAGCAGTAGCGGTTGTCTTGCTGCCTGCGATAGGTTGTGTAAGGATAGGCTTTGTTAGTAGTGGGTATCATGCATGTCGATACCTTGACGTTGTGCGTTTGTGCTGCTCGGCGGCTGGCGCTGGGTGCTGGTACAGAGTCCTCGTTCAGCGTCAGCAACCTGCAACAGTTAGGTTTGTTATCGATCTTGTGTCCGATAGGTCATATACCGGAGGCACAGTGTGAGGGAATGTTGGCAGATTGTTTGCGCGTCTGTGTCGGTGTCCCTGCTGTGGCCTGTTGGTCGGCACTAATAGCAGCTGGTAGTTGCCAGTCAGTGTTGCTGATATGCAGGGGCTTGCCGACGTTTGTCGCTGTTTGCGTATGCTAGTTAACCATAGGTGGCTATGCCCTAGCTAGCAGTGTCTTTGGCCGCTTGTGTTTCCACCTGTTGTTGTGACCGTAGTTTCCCAGAGTGAGGATGAAAGGATTGTTCGAGTGTCTCGAGTTCCTATATAGTCGTGTGGCGTGTTTTTTGAATACTTCCTTGAGGGTATCAAGGCGGTATTCATGGTGAAGATCCACGGTGCGTGTGTAGCGTGGAGCATTGCTAATGATTCGTAGCACCTTGTTCTGTATGATCTGCAGGCGGCGCAGTCGTGTGGGAGCTGCATATCCCCAGACGGGAGCTGCGTACGTCATCAGAGGTCTAATCAGTGTCATGCATAAGGACCTCGACACCCTCCTATTCAGTGTGCTTTCCCTGTTGAGCATTGGGTAGAGCTGTTTGAGCCTCGCGTGCGCTCGGTTGGCAACGTATTCGATGTGGTCCCCCCATGTAAGTTTGCGGTCCAGCCAGACACCAAGGTACCTGACTTTCTCTCGGAAACGTATTGGGCGTGTATGTAGTGTTATTGGTCTCCAGTGTTGGTGTTTGCACAGTAGTTTCGGTCTGCGTGTGAGCAGAACTGCTTCGCACTTGTCGACGTTTACTTTAATACGCCATCGCTCCAAATGCGCACTTCCTGCCTAAAACTGGCATAAATAGGGGGCCCTGGTCCTGCCTTAGCTCACCCTCGACCGTCGCCTCTCCTGGACTCCCCACCTCCGGACAATCCAAGCCAAGGCACGCTCCCGACTCAGTCTCCTCAAGCTCCTCTCCGGCCGTACGTGGGGTCTGGACCCCTCCACCATCCTCCACATCTATAAATCCCTCATCCGCCCTATCCTTTGTTATGCCCATCTGGCTTGGATCTCCGCCCCCCCCCTACTTTTTACAAATCCCTCCAAATCCTTGAACGCCATGCTCTCCACTTCGCCTATCGCATCCGTCTCCCCTCCCCTACACGGCTCCTGTATGATCTCATCCCCTTCCCCCACCTCCTCCTTTTCCTCGAAAGGATACGGATCCTGTACACCTCCCGTAAACTCGATCCTCCTCACCCGCTCGTCTCCCCGATCCTCTCCCACCCCCGCCCGCTGCCTCGCCTGTATTCCCACATCCCACCCGGTTTCCATATCTCCACCCTCCTTACCCTCTCCCAAGGTGGCTTCCGCCAGCTCCCCCTGCCTGATGATGTCCTCCTCCCCTCCATCTACCCCTCCCACCAACTTTGATCCTCCCTCCCTCTTCCTGTATCTGTTCCTTTGGGCACCCTCCATCCCTCCTTCCCTTCTCACCACTCCTCCCCCGGGCCTCCCCTCCCCTGTCCTTCTACTCCTCCTCCCATCTCCTCAGCCATTGGCGTCTCTGTTCTTCCCTCTCCACCCTCTCCACCCGCCCTAACCTTCTTCCCCTCTTGGCAGGTCCCCGGACTCGCACACGCTACGTGGACTTTCGCGCGCCGGAGATCATCGCCATCTGTGTCTCGCGTGTGTGACGTCGTTTTGTGTTTTTAGTGTCCGCCGTCCCGCTTCTACGTTCACTTGTGCCGTCGGATTCATCAGTGCTATGTGCGCCGTGTCAACGTGTTTTCAGTGTCGTCATCGTCGAGTGTAAACGGATCCGTGTTTTTTGTGTATCTGTGACCACTATTTTTTGCCCGTCACTATGTTCATTTTACTTCTCCATTATTGTGCTGTTATTGTCAACACTATGGCTGAAGAGCGGCGTAGTATGCCGCTGCCAGCCTACCTGATTGTTCAGGTGTTAAAATAACAATAAAGAAAAAAAACCTGCCTTAGCAGTGTGTTCGTCGCACCTGAAGATGTCGGCCAGTTGCGCTGACGAAATATTGTGGAGTTTGCACTAGGACATCCGACGTCTCGCCCGAGAACCATATATACAACATGTCCGTCGTGAAAGCCTCAAGCAACACAAAAACTCTCAAGTTTACGATTTCAAGTTATATATCTTGTTACTTTGTAACGCTACTCATTCGTCTACAATAAATTTTTTAAAGTGTTTCTGGACTTTTGAAACACAGTGTATTCTGTAAAATTATACGGCGGCACATATTACATACAGGGTGAGTCAGAAGGAAAAATACACGCTTTGAGGGATGAAAGTATTTGTGATTCTGAACAAAGGACTTCATTTGGACATACGACCTATTCCGAATGCTATAGCCGGCCGTTGTGGCCGAGCGGTTCTAGGCGCTTCAGTCCGGAACCGCGCGACTGCTACGGTCGCAGGTTCGAATCCTGTCTCGGGCATGGATGTGTGTGATGTCCTTAGGTTAGTTAGGTGTAAGTAGTTCTAAGTCTAGGGGGCTGATGACCTCAGATGTTAAGTCCCATAGTGCTCAGAGCCATTTGAACCATTTGAAGCGAACGGTTTACGAGATGAATACATTTAATGTATGTTGTTATTAGTTTTCTCTATTATTCAAATATTATCATTCTTTACAATGCACCACATAAATGTAAAGGAAGTTGAGACGAACAATTTGATACTGAAAATTTGTAGTCTATCAAGTCTGGTAACTACCTCAAATTGGCCTACAAAAACTACCTAAGCTACAGCGCAAGCGACTGCGCGAGATTTTCAGTATTTAATAATTTTTTTTTCATAATGCGGGGCCAAAGTCATAATATATTCCTTTAAAGTCAGTACCGCCATTAGAGTGTTGTTTGAAACTCCCTGGCAGATTAAAACTGTGTGGCGGACCGATACTCGAACTCGGGACCTTTGCCTTTCGCGGGCAAGTGCTCTACCATCTTTCCTTTTTTTCTCAATTTGTTCTATATTGTTCGTTGAATTTGTTTGGGGCGGATGTCTGATGACACTCATTTAGGTTCTTCGTTGATCCATTCACCCAGTTTTTTTATTACAGAGGGTAGCTAACCCTCTGACGGAACACGCTGAGCTACCGTTCCGGCTACCATCTGAGCTACCCAAGCACGACTTAACGCCCGTCATCACAGCTCTAATTCCGCCAGTGGCTCGTCCACCTTCCTACCTCAGAGTGAAAATCTCATTCTGGAGACTGTTGTTTATTTACAGTGTTGCATTTACACTTATACAGTCGTGATTTCGGCTTCAAAGTGCCATTTTGAATATTCTCACGCTCTTTCCGCGCAAAATCTTAGTCCTAGAGAAAAAAATAATAGGACTTTTTTTGCAGGATATTATGTAGCTTACTTTTGTCCTTCGAGACGTTCTCGCTGGAGGGTGTGGCTTTCGGGTTGCTTAAGAAAACATACAAAAGTACTATTGAATATGTTCTGTCTCGGTACCATTCGGAATAGGGCATATGCCCATAGGAAGCTCAAAGCAAGTAGGTTTCCTCCGAACCCATCCCGTATTGTTCCAGAGCCTGTAAGAACTGCCTTTCATACCAGTCAGTAAATTATCGGATTGAGTACTTTATTTCAGGCAAGCGTTTTGGCCGACGCAAAGTGTTGTTAGGATGTTTGTGCTACTGAGACGAGCGCAGGCGTCTGCTGCCTTCCTGGAAGAGACGCCTGGTGGGACGCTTTGTTAGTCGACAAATCTCACGTCGGCTGATGTGCCGGGTTTCCCCGAGGCGTGCGCGCAGTTAACTCGGGAGTGCTCACCGTGGTGTGAGAGTAACTGGCTCAGCCGATTTCTCAGAGTCACGACTGGGTAAATAATAAATAGCAGGGACGGAGGCAGCAGCGCGAAGGAGAGGGCCGGACCGCTGGAATTGAAGAACTCGACCGTGGCAGAAGCCAAGCCGCCTGAGAGGCGCGAGAAGTGAGGTCGGCAGTTCATTCGTCCACAGATCATTCACACAGTGACAGCTGACGTTTCATCGTAACACGGAGAAATAAACAATAAAATTATGACACGCAGGTGTAACTCACAAAAGGAATTTCATTTTGTGTAAACCGCTTGTTTTGTAGTGTTACGACGATTAGTTGGTGCAACGCACCACGATAGTCTATCCAAACGCAGTTTGATGACGGATGAACATTTGTTCTCCAAACACCGCTCTTCGGGCCTGGAGATGGTCATTGCGGTCGAAACCAGTTATAATTAAGTCACAAAAAATGTTTTTTATGTCACAAAAAAAGGCTAGGTGGGAGTATGACTGGCGTACTGAGGGTTCCGTACAGATTCAATTACGTATAGAGACAGTCCAACCATTCTGAGAATCGAGGATTTCGACGATTTTTGCTTTTTATCAATATTGATACTGGCAAGATACCTGTCCCAGGGTTTCCAAGACTTTCGAGATTGTTTAAATTTCAAGTCTGAAATTGGATAACAAGTTGCAAAAGAAATATTTTTGCGTGTGATATAATTATAGGTTAAACAATGGAAAATCCAGGATGGAATGTAGCAATATTACGAAAAGGAAAATTACCACGCAAACGCAACTCACACACATATGACTACAGTCTCAGGTAACTGAAGCCACACCGCACCTGTAGTGTGATGTGTTGTGTGACTGCCAGAGACTGCAGTCGCGTGTGTGTGTGTGTGTGTGTGTGTGTGTGTGTGTGTGTGTGTGTGTGTGTGTGTGTGTCGTCTATTTTTGACGAAGACCACTGGCCGAAAGCTAATTCGTGACAGTCTTTTTGTTGTGCCAATATGTGACTCATGTGACTCAGCATCTCCGCTATATGGTGAGTGGCTACTCTGCTTTTCGTAATACAATTAAAGATTAACAATTTTCTGATTTATTTCCTTTACTTGTACTGTGAAACCTTTCTTCGTGCCAGATTTCATGCTTGTACGTAAAGGGAAATCCCGCACTGGTTTCAATGAGTGAGTTTGGAGTATCAAACTATATGATATAAATGGCCATGTCTTGATTGCATTGACTTAAATGTCTCACTTTTTTTACGTAATCAAGGGTCCGTAAACCTCGGTCTGTGGCAAATTTCATCGTGACACATCTGCCCGTTCCTGAGAAAAAGAATTTTGAAGAGTCGGACGGCTTGTTAAAGCTTTCGTAGCCACTTGTTGACAAATTGCCTCTTGTTTCTTTGGTGATTTTTCTGACGTTTCCCTAGCACAAGTGGCTGTCATTGTCCACCCTCCATCGTTGGTAACCGACTGATTGTCCTGTAATATTCACACCTGTCAGCGCCCGCTTTCTTTTGAGTTGCTATTATTAAGTTCATCCCAAGTCTGAGAATATTTCACCTTTCTCATTTATTTAGCAAACCTGGTGGATAGTTTGGTCAACGCTGGCTCAATAGTTTTGAGGAAATTTCGTTTACTCCAGGAACCTTATTCATACTGCTGTTCTTAATCCTGTTCTTAACTTTGAACGCTGTTTTGCAATTATGTATAAAAGGGCTAAACAGTAATCTCCTAAAATGCTAGTAGCCTACATCATTTATTCTCTTTGCTTCGCTCTTCACTACACACACACACACACACACACACACACACACACACACACACACACAGAGCAGTTTCGGTCGGCGTTATTACGATAATTTTTCCTTTGTGTTATGTTCGTTGTTCCCACATCCGTCGGTCTGAAAAACTGGGTCAGTATCGTTACACGTGAAGAGATGTTGAGCTCAAGAAAACGGAAGGCGGTTAGTGTTATCCCTAGAAGACCCTGGGCATAAGATGTTGTAGCAAGTGCAATAAGTTTTAAATGAACACTGTAGCAATGCAGTGATGTGTTTCGTCAAATTCCTGAGCGGGTAGAAAACAAGACTCCCTAGAAATTGCACAATGGATATTTGTCCGAATTCTCACTGTGGTGTCACCGCCAGACACCACACTTGCTAGGTGGTAGCCTTTAAATCGGCCGCGGTCCGTTAGTATACGTCGGACCCGCGTGTCGCCACTGTCAGGATTGCAGACCGAGCGCCACCACACGGCAGGTCTAGAGAGACGTACTGGCACTCGCCCCAGTTGACAGCCGACGTTCATAGCAATGGTTCATTGACAAATACGCTCTCATTTGCCGAGACGATAGTTAGCATAGCCTTCAGCTACGTCATTTGCTACGACCTAGCAAGGCGCCGTATTCAATTGATATTTATTATGTGAAGCATGCATCATCAAGAGAGATGTTCTACAATTGTGGATTAAAGTTACGTATTACACCATCTACGTACTTTATTTGCAATTCTCAAGATATTGTCCTGTTCCAGACCTCACGCCAGTCAGCGTGTAATTAAACGCGTGCATTTCGGCCTCCTCTAGAAACACAGTGTTGGCTCTTCTGCCAACACTACACTCACAGCCAAAGGAAGAATCGGAAATGGACAAATGGGATATCAGATTGAACAGTAGTTTTGCTAAAGAAAGGTTTAATTGCTTGAAAGTAATTAGGGTAATTAAGAAAAACTATATTAGCGATTTGAGGGAAAACTGAAATATTTCACGAACTGCTGCTGCTCGTTATCTAAATGACGTGTCAAAAAGTTTTCTTTTCAAAGCCTTGTTATTTTGCGCATAAAAAGTTGTAGAAATCGTGGAATTATTTCTTTCAAGTTGAAAATATACAACAAATATCGAGCTACAGTATGGAGACAGACTGTGCTTCCACTTGATCATTATACTTGTATTAATAGTAGAATATCGATTGATGTTTCAATATATTATAATAATCAGTAGTTCTGCAGTCAGGCTGACGCGATCGCAGTTGTGAGAGTCAAACGTCAGGCAAGGAATGACTGTATTAGCCGACCGAAGTGGCCGAGCGGTTCTAGGCGCTACAGTCTGGAACCGCGCGACCGCTACGGTCGCAGATTCGAATCCTGCCCCGGGCATGGATGTGTGTGATGTCCTTAGGTTAGTTAGGTTTAAGTAGTTCTAAGTTCTAGGGGACTGATGACCTCAGAAGTTAAGTTCCATAGTGCTCAGAGCCATTTGAACCATTTGACTGTATTAAAAACCAAATAAAAATAGTTTCGATCGCGTCTTCAGAATTTTTTATTTGTGAGCAGCCTCTTTTGGCCCTTCCCAGTGGGTTTTCTCGTCCAACTGAATCGTCCATTGATTGGAAATGGTTATGTTTGGCTACTTGTAGATGATTTGCAGCTATTCGTGGACGTCATGTTTCCAAAGAACGATGGAATTTTTGTGTATAACAATGTTCCACGTCGCCGGGCCGGAATTGTTCGCGGTTGATTTGGAGGACACTCTGGACAATTCCAGCGAATGGTCTGTCCACCCAGATCGCCCCGCATGAATCCCATCGAACATTTATGGGACATAATCCAGAGGTCAGTTGGTGCACGAAATCCTGCAGAGGCGACACTTTCACAGTGTTGGTCAGCTATGAAGGCAGCACGGCTCAGTATTTCTGCAGAGGATCTCCCAACGACTTGTTGAGTCCACGCCACGTCCAGTTGCTGCACTACGCCGGGCAAAAGGAAGTCCGACTGGATATTAGGAGGTATCACATGATTTTTTTTAACCGCAGTGTATATTTCATGCTTTTTGAACAAAACTTGATCATTAAAAAAACTGAAAAGAAAACGATCAAATGATTTGCGAAATTAAGTAAGAAATACGGTATATTAGAGAAACATTAGCTGCGCTTCAATCGTTTTACTTGAATTTGAGCACCATTCAAAGGTGTGTCAAATGTTTCTTTAATCTATGTCATTTTTTTTACTTCTAGGCAAATCATTTCTCAAAATATTTGAACGGTTTTTTCTAATTATTGTTTGAATTTTCCATAATTTTATATCAATACTACTCTTTTGTTATCTAAATAGTCTTTGACAGTGTAGTAAGTACTATGAAAGAAGAATGTTGGAATGAACTTTAAAATATATGACATTTACTTTTCTCTTTAATCTCTCTGCGCAAATTACACTACTGGCTATTAAAATTGCTACACCAAGAAGAATGCAGATGATTAACGGTATTCATTGGACAAATATATTATACTAGAACTAACATGTGATTACATTTTGACGCAATTTGGGTGCACAGATCCTGAGAAATCAGTTCCCATAACAACCACCTCTGGCTGTAATGACGGCCTTCATACGCCTGGGCATTGCGTCAAATAAAGCTTGGATGGCGTGTACAGGTACAGCTGCCCATGCAGCTTCAACACGATACCACAGTTCATCAAGAGTAGTGACTGGCGTATTGTGATGAGCCAGTTGCTCGGCCACCATTGACCAGACGATTCCAACAGATCTGGAGAATGTGCTGGCCAGGGCAGCATTCGAACATTTTCTGTATCTAGATAGGCCCGCACAGGACCTGCAACATGCGCGGTCGTGCATTACCCTGCTGAAATGGTTTCGCAGGGATCGAATGAAGGGTAGAGCCACGGGTCGTAACAGATCTGAAATGAAACGTCCACTGTTCAAAGTGCCGTCAATGCGAACAAGAGGTGATCGAGACGTGTAATCGATGGCACCCCATACCATCACGTCGGCTGATACGCCAGTATGGCGATGACGAATACACGCTTCCAATTTGCGTTCACCGCGATGACGCCAAACACGGATGCGACCATCATGATGCTGTAAACAGAACCTGGATTCATCCGAAAAAATGACGTTTTGCCATTCGGGCACCCAGGTTCGTCGTTGAGTACACCATCGCAGGCGCTCCTGTGTGTGAAGCAGCGTCAACGGTAACCGCAGCCATGGTCTCCGAGCTGATAGTCCATGCTGCTGCAAACGTCGTCGAGCTGTTCGTGCAGATGGTTGTTGTCTTGCAAACGTCCTCACCTGTTGACTCAGGGATCGAGACGCGGCTGCACGATCCGTTACAGCCATGTGGATAAGATGCCTGTCATCTCGACTGCTAGTGATACAGGCCGTTGGGATCCAGCACGGCGTTCCGTATTGCCCTCCTAAACCCACCGATTCCATATTCTGCTATCAGTCATCGGATCTCGACCAACGCGAGCAGCAATGTCGCGATACGATAAACCACAATCGCGATAGTTTTCATTCCGACCTTTATCAAAGTCGGAAACGTGATGGTACGCATTTCTCCTCCTTACATGAGGCATCACAACAACGTTTCACTAGGCAACGCCGGTCAACTGCTGTTTGTGTATTAGAAATCTGTTGGAAACTTTCCTCGTGTCAGCACGTTGTAGGTGTCGCCACCGGCGCCAACCTTGTGTGAATGCTCTGAAAAGCCAATCATTTGCATATCATAGCATCTTATTCCTGTCGGTTAAATTTCGCGTCTGTAGCACGTCATCTTCGTGATGTAGCAATTTTAATGGCCAGTCGTGTATTATACAGTTTTATTCGCTGGTAGAAAAGCGTGAGGCAGCTTAGACTTTAACGTCCAGTCGCCGACGAGGTCATCAGAGACGTAGTACAAGTTAGGGTTGGGAAAGGATGGATAAGAACGTCGGCGATGGCCGTTCAAAACATGTCTGTCATTCTCCATAGCAATTTATGGCGATAACGGTAGTCCTAAGCCTCGTGGCCAACATGGAGTTAAACCACCGCCCTCCAGAATACGAATCCAATGTCTCGCCACTGCGCCATTTCACTCAGTCTCTTAAAGTAGAGTTTGCAGTTTCGGAATTCGACGGCGGTTACTGTTTGTAGACAAGGAAGAAAACGGGATGGTTCCCGTCGAACTAACGTAATTGATTCTGCGTTCTGTGAACTGTAGGGTCCAGTCAATTTAATGTGACCACCTGTCAATGGCCTGAATAACCAACTTTAGCAGCGTCGAAGTCCAGGAAGAGTCCGTGACGTTGTAGATTATACTGACAGAGGTGTGGTGCTATGCCGACTTCAGTACCGCTAGGGTTTGCGGTTGAGGATCCATGGAGCGAACAGCCCGATCAGGATGGTCCCATGATTTCTCGCTCAGATTCAAATCCTGGAGTTTGGTGACGAGGGAAGTGCGATAAACTCATTCTGCTGCTCTTCGAGCCAGGCACGTACATTGCAAGCTTTGTGAAACCTTCCATTGTCCTCCTCGTAGATGCCATCGCGCCGAGGAAGAAAAAAATAGAGAATCCACGTAGAGGTAAACGTGGTCCCCAAGGATGGATACGTAATTGTGTTGATCAACTGTGCCTTCGAGAATGACGACATCACCCAGGGAATGCCACGAAAACATTCCCCAGACAACAACGTTCCCTCCTCCGGCCTGGAGCCTTCCGATAATTGTTGCAGAGCAGTGCACGTCAACTACCATCTGCCCAATTGAGCACAAAACGAGATTCATCTGAAAAGGTCACCTGTCGCAACACAGTGGACGTCCTGTAGCCGATGAGCGTGGGTGTACGGACCAGGCGCCCGCTGCGGAGGCCCATATGTAGCAACGTTCGCTAAACGGTCGTTGAGGAGACACTGTTATTAGCCCTTTGCTTCATCCGGGCGATCAGCTGCTCCAGAGTTGCACGTCTATTCGCCCCTATATATTTCCGCAGCCGGCGCTCACCGCTGTCATCTACGGCCCGTAATGGATCGCAATTGCCTCGGCTCCGGTTTTATTAGCGCTCTTTTGCCACGCATGGTATATTTTAACCACAGCGGAACACGAACACGTTACAAACTTGGCCATTTCGGAAATGATTTCATCCTTGGCCAGAAAGCCAATGATCATGCCCTTTTAGACGTCAGATAACCCTCTCCGTTTCCGCCCGCATTACAGCGACAGTGCTGTTTTACGCGTCCCCTCCCCCCTCTCCACCATCCCACCACCACATGCCTTATATACCCTGCAGTGCGAGTGCTGCCACCCGCCGTTTGTAAGTGGCCACATTAATGTGACTGGACCGTGTATTATCCGATGAATGTTATTGGAAGAGTTTCCGAGAACACTGCAGGGACCCGACGTTGGAACTTAAACTGGAAGTACTCCAAGATCGGGATTCTATATGGGTATAGTGAGATAACTTCACGGCTCATACCAATAGTTCAGAAGCTGTCACTAGCGATTGTGGCTTTCAGTCCGAAAAGACTAGTTCATGATGCCCTCCACGCTAGTCTATCCTGTGCGAGCTTCTCCAATTGTGCACTGATATTAAAACCTTTTATCTCAATCCTAACCAACTTAATGTCTAGCTTAGGTCTCCCATTACAATTTTAACCCCCCATCCCGCCCTCCGGACCGCGCGCGCGCACGTTCGCGCACCCTCACGCACACACACACATACACACATACACATCGCAGTCTTTAACACTGGTAGCATGCCGCGACAGCGTGGACGTGAATCGTATGTGCAGCTGACGGACTTTGAGCGAGGGCGTATAGTGGGCATGCGGGAGGCCGGGTGGACGTACCGCCGAATTGCTCAACACGTGGGGCGTGAGGTCTCCACAGTACATCGATGTTGTCGCCAGTGGTCGGCGGAAGGTGCACGTGCCCGTCGACCTGGGACCGGACCGCAGCGACGCACGGATGCACGCCAAGACCGTAGGATCCTACGCAGTGCCTTAGGGGACCGCACCGCCACTTCCCAGAAAATTAGGGACACTGTTGCTCCTGGGGTATCGGCGAGGACCATTCGCAACCGTCTCCATGAAGCTGGGCTACGGTCCCGCACACCGTTAGGCCGTCTTCCGCTCACGCCCCAACATCGTGCAGCCCGCCTCCAGTGGTGTCGCGAAAGGGCGTGAATGGAGGTACGAATGGAGACGTGTCGTCTTCAGCGATGAGAGTCGCTTCTGCCTTGGTGCCAATGATGGTCGTATGCGTGTTTGGCGCCGTGCAGGTGAGCGCCACAATCAGGACTGCATACGACCGAGGCACACAGGGCCAACACCCGGCATCATGGTGTGGGGAGCGATCTCCTACACTGGCCGTACACCACTGGTGATCGTCGAGGGGACACTGAATAGTGCACGGTACATCCAAACCGTCATCGAACCCATCGTTCTACCATTCCTAGACCGGCAAGGGAACTTGCTGTTCCAACAGGACAATGCACGTCCGCATGTATCCCGTGCCACCCAACGTGCTCTAGAAGGTGTAAGTCAACTACCCTGGCCAGCAAGATCTCCGGATCTTTCCCCCATTGAGCATGTTTGGGACTGGATGAAGCGTCGTCTCACGCGGTCTGCACGTCCAGCACGAACGCTGGTCCAACTGAGGCGCCAGGTGGAAATGGCATGGCAAGCCGTTCCACAGGACTACATCCAGCATCTCTACGATCGTCTCCATGGGAGAATAGCAGCCTGCATTGCTGCGAAAGGTGGATATACACTGTACTGGTGCCGACATTGTGCATGCTCTGTTGCCTGTTCAAAATGGCTCTGAGCACTATGGGACTCAACTGCTGAGGTCATTAGTCCCCTAGAACTTAGAACTAGTTAAACCTAACTAACCTAAGGACATCACAAACATCCATGCCCGAGGCAGGATTCGAACCTGCGACCGTAGCGGTCTTGCGGTTCCAGACTGCAGCGCCTTTAACCGCACGGCCACTTCGGCCGGCTCTGTTGTCTGTGTCTATGTGCCTGTGGTTCTGTCAGTGTGATCATGTGATGTATCTGACCCCAGGAATGTGTCAATAAAGTTTCCCCTTCCTGGGACAATGAATTCACGGTGTTCTTATTTCAATTTCCAGGAGTGTATATATATACACACACATTTATCTCCATAACTACTCTTTGATGTTTCATGATGTGTCCTAGCGACCGATTCTTTCATTTATGCAGTCATTGTCTGTCACATTTCTTTTATCTTACTAATTCGATTCATACCTCTGCGTTAGCTAATCTACCCATCTAATATTCAAAATTTTTCTGTAGTACCACATTTCAAATCTTCTATCTGCAAAATACTAACGCGAATTCTTCACAGACGAATGGATAAACTAGTAGAAGCCGACCGCGGGGAAGATCAGTTTGGATTTCGTAGAAATGTTGGAACACGTGAGGCAATACAGACCTTACGAATTATCTTAGAAGAAAGATTTAGGAAAGGCAAACCTACGTTTCTAGCATTTCCAGACTTAGAGAAAGCTTTTGACAATGTTGATTGGAATACTCTCTTTCAAATTCTGAAGGTGGCAGGGGTAAAATACAAGGAGCGAAAGGCTATTTACAATTTGTACAGAAACCAGACGGCAGTTATAAGAGTCGAGGGACATGAACGGGAAGCAGTGGTTGGGAAGGGAGTGAGACAGGGCTGTAGCCTATCCCCGATGTTATTCAATCTGTATATTGAGCAAGCAGTGAAGGAAGCAAAAGAAAAATTCGGAGTAGGTATTAAAATCCATGGAGAAGAAAAAAAACTTTGAGGGTCGCCGATGACATTGTAATTCTGTCAGAGACAGCAAAGGACTTCGAAGAGCAGTTGAACGGAATGCACAGTGTCTTGAAAAGAGGGTATAAGATGAACATCAACAAAAGCAAAACGAGGATAATGGAATGTAGTCGAATTAAGTCGGGTGATGCTGAGGGAATTAGATTAGGAAATGAGCCACTTAAAGTAGTAAAGGAGTTTTGCTATTTGGGGAGCAAAATAACTGATGATGGTCGAAGTAGAGAGGATATAAAATGTAGGCTGTCAACGGCAAGGAAAGCGTTTCTGAAGAAGAGAAATTTGTTAATATCGAGTATAGATTTAAGTGTCAGGAAGTCTTTTCTGAAAGTATTTGTATGGAGAGTAGTCATGTATGGAAGTGAAACGTGGACGATAAATAGTTTGGACAAGAGGAGAATAGAAGCTTTCGAAATATGGTGCTACAGAAGAGTGCTGAAGATTAGATGGGTAGATCACATAACTAATGAGGAGGTATTGAATAGAATTGGGGAGAAGAGGAGCTTGTGGCACAACTTGACTAGAAGAAGGGACCGGTTGGTAGGACATGTTCTGAGACATCAAGGGATCACAAATTTAGTATTGGAGGGCAGCGTGGAGGGTAAAAATCGTAGAGGGAGAGCAAGAGATGAGTACACTAAGAAGATTCAGAAGGATGTGGATGCAGTAAGTACTGGGAGATGAAGAAGCTTGCACAGGATAGAGTAGCATGGAGAGCTTCATCAAACCAGTCTCAGGACTGAATACCACAACAACAACAACAACAATCTAACCGAGCCGTACCAAACTGTCTTACAATTTTTTGTGGTAAGGTCTTAAGGGACCAAACTGCTGAGGTCATCGCTCCCTGAGCTTGCACACTACTTAATCTAACTTACGCTAAGGACGACACACACACCCATGCTCCAGGGAGGACTCGAACCTCCAACGGCGGATGATGGGGGAAGAGGGGGGGGGGGGCGGTAAGCGGCGCGGAGAAGCCTCAGGCCGCGCTGCGTACAATTGTAGGAAGTTTTAACAGGTGGTGACGTGATCTCCTTAACCTCAGTATGTTTACAGATTGTAGTTTCATTTATTTGCTCTTTGTTCTTGGTGGTCAGTTAACTAGTGTCATGCATTAGGTAGTATTATTTGTGGCTCTTTACTGATTTTTTTCTTCAAATTAACCTGATGACGTATAAATCGAAAGAAAGTAGTCACCGCACCACCTTTGGCTTCCATGTATTTTAATAGCGCCCATTACAGCTCTGATCAATCAGTGGCCTGTACTTCCTAACAGAAGATTCAGGTATCGTCACGCAGGCACTTTCTTTGGTGACTCAAGGAGTCCAGTGCGAGAGCCCACTTGACACCCACAGGTGGCAAGTGTACACCACACCAAAAGAGTGGTTCGTTGGGAGGAGACAGGCCCCGTCGTGGGACTTACTGCCATCCGTCATGATTTTCCTCAATCTGCTGCGATCTCCGGCGAGCTTCTGCCATTTGTCGCAGTCAATATGACATGAGTTCATATCCCGCTTGACGTAATCTTTAAAGCGCTAAGCATGTCTTACAGCCGGTGCTGTCTCACTAAGCAGTGTGCGCCGGAGAAGACGGCAGTGGTCCATACGATGTCGGTGTCCTAGCCACCGCAGGCGACGTTCCTTGAGAGTGGCGGTGACGCTTCGTAGATTTGCAGCATTCAGAATCATCTCATTTGTCACATGATCTCTCGTTGTTATGAGCAGAATGTTTCGCAAGCACCAGGTGTTGAACTTAATTTCTTGTTTGGCGTCTGATGTCCATATCTCAGAACCATATAAGAGGGTGCTCAGCACGCGTTTTGACAGACTGTGGTCACCGTAAGGTGTTTGTTGTCCCATACTCTTCTGTGAAGCTTCCCGAAAGCGTTCGCCGCTTTGCTAATTCTTACATGTACTTTATCGTCTAGAGAAAGATCTTTTGACACTAGCGAACCGAGATAGCAGAATCCTTCGACTGTTTTCACGAAGTAGCTATTCGATCATATGCGCCATAATCACAGTCTTCTTTATATTCACAGACAAGGAGAAGAGCTTGCTTGCAGCAGAGTATTTGCCCACAAGTTTCTGAAGGTCGTCTCGAGAGTGACAGTGTACAACCTTCAAATAAGGAGGAAGTTTTTTTTTTCATCTACCGTGATGACATTCCGCTCACATGATGGCGAAGGTCACGTTTAAGGAAATGGAATACCAGAAGAAAGGAAAGAACATTAGGGTTTAATAGCCCGCCGACGACGAGATCATTAGAGATTGTGGAATGCTACAGGTCATATAGTATTCTCAGTGACAAACAGAAAATCAGTAAGAGTATGGTTGAACTGCAACTCAAAACTTCAGCTTTTCACCAGTAAACAATGCACGTGTTGAAGAAATTTCGGTTTGTTAGGCACAATGAGAACACCGAATGTGGGGACGTCAGTCAACTGCAGTACTCGCACTATAATATCTACATCTACATCTACGTGATTACTCTGCTAGTCACAATAAAGTGCCTGGCAGAGGGTTCAATGAACCACCTTCATGCTGCTTCTCTACCGTTCCACTCTCGAACGGCGCGCGGAAAAAACGAGCACTTACATTTTTCTGTGCGAGTCCTGATTTCTCTTATTTTATCGTGATGGTCATTTCTCCCTATGTAGGTGGTTGCGAACAGAATGTTTTCGCAATCGGAGGAGAAAACTGGTGACTGAAATTTCATGAGAAGATCCCGTCGCAACGAAAAGCGCCTTTGTTTTAATGATTGCCACTCCAGTTCACGTATCATGTATGTGACACTATATCCCCTATTTCGCGATAATACAAAACGAGCTGCTCTTCTTTGTATTTGTTCGATGTCATCCGTCAGTCCCACCTGATGCGGATGGGATGGGATATTTATAGTTTGATGAATTGAACGTAAAACCATTCAATACTACTTACTTCTGTGAACTGTAGTCACGAAGAACCAGCAGTGATTCGGCGATTAAATCCCGAGAGCAGTAAAGTAATCACAAAATCAATCTGTGACGTTGCATACGAAACAATATCGTGAACAAGAGGACGGTTCGTATGCGGGCAGTAATGCTAAAAAGAAAATAGTTCATTGCTGGCAAAGCACTTCGTACTTCAGGATTGTACTGCCGACATGTTGAGCTGTAGATAACGTCAGTAACAGCTTTTGAATCTCGAAGTTGCAATGACCACTGTGTCCGGATGGCTCAGTGGTCAAAGCATCTGACTAGTAAGCAGCAGGCTCAAATAGCAAGCTCTTTTGTAACGGTAGCGAATAAATAGTTGACACCATTTAAGTTCCAACCCTCGTATTTAATTGTGTTACTCAGTTTTCTTCCGATTTCTGCTCAGATTAACTCATTTTTCATTTGGTTTTTCCACTCGCCATTGGCCATGTTTCACAAAATATGCTGCGCGGATACCACCTCGATAAGCTGCACGTCCTCTGAGGCAGAGAAGCGGTCAGCCATTTCTGGTGGATGTTTCAGTAATTAGACCGGAAGAGTACAAATTACAAGTGTCGCCTGGTTGTCAGGTGCTGCTCAGTTCGACTTACTGCGACGTGTGGGACAGGCCCGTCCTGTAATGTGTAAGCGTTTCCTGCAGGCAGAGCCACTATGTCGTGCGCACCCTAGGAAAACGGTCTGGTACGTTTGCATTGTGCAGTGCGGAGCGCAATCTCGCACGCTTTTTACGCAGCACGTTGCGGGAAATTTCCGTAGCTAAGGAAGCGTAGCTTTACTGTAATAATGCTGGAGTATGTTTCAGCGCTCGCGTCTGCCGAACAGACCACCCACAATCATCTCTTTATCAGTCAGGATTTCTGGTACGTTATTCATGGCACTCTCTCCTACCACTCTACCAAACTGTAAAATTCACGTTTGCATAAATTTTATCTAACAGTCTTGTGAATTTTAATAGCATAAAATAAACAATTACATCGTTGTATTCGTAAGATCTTCTGATTACGAAACTACTGTGCTTGTAAGGGTTAAGTCTGGATCGAATTGTCATCGTAATTAATTTTAGCGCAACGTTTACCGGAGTCTGTAATGTTATGTGTGCCTCACTGCTTTTTTTCTTTAACTAATTTGTGCCTGATTTTATTCTGAGAAGCTCAGTAATGTATGTAGATACCGTAAATGTAATGTGATTCAAAAAGTACTTGAAGTGAAGTGAAGCGCAGCTGGACAGCAAGAAACTCTTTAGCACGCAATCCCCTCCCCGCAACGATAGTATTAGAGAATCTTTGAGTATGGACTCCAAAAAAAAGACAATTGATTTATTAAAAAAAAGGGCTGTTAATCTGTATCTTGTGGAAAGAGGAGTGTTGCGAGGCCGTCGCTCAGAACGTATTGTTACATTTAATCAAAATTGATATTTTAGTGATAAAAACGAGTAAAGTATGTGTAAGAGTTGCCAAACATTTATGTATAGAAATTTTCTGGAGGTGAAGAATGGAAATATCTTGTTTTTGGATAAGGAGGTGAACTTCATTGTCGTCGCCGTCTATCAATCGACAGAATTGTAACTTTATAAAGTTAACTAAAATACAGGAAAAGAAATGCATTCCCTATAGTTTTCATTCAATAAGTAACAACCTCTCATAGTTTCTTGATTACAGTAATTGGATTATGTTCTTGTACAATAGTATGCTGCTGAACTCCACTGACCAATTTTGATGTAGCAGGACGTGTAGTTTGAAGGAAGTTTTTGTTCCAAGCAATTGCCTTTTCTCACGAAAAGCAGATTGCTGTTTGATCTTATTTACTTACAACAGTGGTCCCTTAGGTACGAAAAGCTACGAAAACTTGGGCTCAAAGCTATCCGCAATATGGCCAAGTAACTAATAGAGTCGTATTTTAAACCTTAAAGAACAATAACTTTCTCCAAATTGCAATACGTCAACAACTGATGCAGAAGCTGATCATTCAAGGAGGCAGAAAACAAAATTCAGGTAACAGTTACGACTTAAAGTAAAAATGTCAATCAAAAATCAATCTCCCTCCCTCCCTCCCTCTCTCTCTCTCTCTCTCTCTCTCTCTCTCTCTCTCCCTCTCTCTCTCTCCAAACACATATATAAATACTGATATAAAAATATAGTCATTTTTATAAGTCGTTTTCCTTTCATTAGCCTCACATGCACATTTATATTAATAATGTTAACGAACTAACCGACTATGACGATGACGTAATAGCCCAATCAATAGAGACCAAAAAAGGTCGAATATCGGGAATAGTTCGTGAAGTCAGAAATTTTTGTACACTGGTAGGAGAGAGTGCCACAAACTAGTAGAAATACTGACTGCTGAGGGATGATTGTGGGGGTGGCCAATTTCTACATTTTTCTTGAATAATTCGAAAACCGTGGCCTGCAGTGAAAACGTATCCAGTACAAATTTTAACTACATTAAATTTCCCATAAAAATGCCCTGTTCATTTTTCTGTAACACTAATAGTTATCAAATAGCGAACCAGAGAATATGAAAATTTTGCGCGTGTTTCATGAAGTCCGGGTACAACATTACCGGCTGCATAAACCGACACAGGTAGGGGCAGCTGGGTCACCCTGTAAATATTAGTCTCACTTTGTTGGGTTAACAAATTTGCTTTTATCTTGTAAGGATGCGTTCAGGACATGAGCACCTGATAGTACCAAAAATTGTAGGTTTAAACTGGAGTGATTTAATAAAAATTCTAAATATTGGAAAATATTCGTATGTATAACCATTTCATTTCATTTTATGCCTTGTGTTTTCAGAACGTCCGTGGCGCCGCGGAGCACTGCTAGCCTAGCTTGCTGCACGCCCGCCAACGGCAACTCGGTCCAGAAACGGCGCATGCGCGCGCCGGGCGCTCCTGGTGGGGGAGGTCACGTGACCTGCAGGGCGCTGCCTCTGGCAGTTGCGCATGTGTGGGCCTAACACATGGTTGTGGCTTGTGCCGTGGTGATTCGCGGACTGGAGTTGTCGGGCGAACCTTACGTTCGAGACCTCAGCACAGGTAAGACCAGCGCGAACTCTATGATACCCTTATTTGTCAGGCGCAACTAGCCTACATTGTCCACTCTCACCACCATGGTCGTTATATTGCATCGATTATCGTGAAAGTGACTTTATGGATTTATTCAGGCAAGTAAGATCAAGCGGCCTTCTCCCTTAAATCTAAGCAGACATTATTTTGTCAGGTCATCGTGATACATGTACGTGGCCTGTCTTATATATATATATTTTTTTTTTTTTTTTTTTTTTTTTACATAGGGTAGCGCAAGTAATAGCTGTAGTACAAATAATCACAGTTTACATTAGTTTGTGAACGACAGAATCATGCAGGTAGACAGGTCGGGTTGGACTGTGTGACGAAATAGAACGATAGAATAGCGTGTGAAATTGGTAAAATAAAAGCAACGAAGAGGTCACAGGAAAAAGCAGTGAATGACTAGAAAAGATAAAGAGAATGGTGATTTATTTCAGCATACAACAAAGAACTATGATAGTTATTGCAATCATTGGGAAATTACTAGGATTCCCAAACAAAAATGTTGCAGCTTCGTGGAATAAATCAGAGAGCTAGATTATACAGATACTTAAAGAGATGACTTCTTCTAGAGGTGGATAGCTAAAGTGGAGGGCTCGATGAAATTTTTATTTCATTTGATAACTGTCAACAGAATGCAAAATAAAAACTTCCAAACACAGACGAAGTTGTAAATCTATTGCACACCTTCCTTGATAGCTGCAATTTCTAAAGTTTTCACTGCTCGTTTCGTACAATGGACTGCTGGGACAAGGAGCGGCTGTAAAAGTTCTAGATTTTTTTCTAACAATAGATGAATCATGATGGTGCTGCTTTTCACAATATGTACCGACTGCAGCCGTCTGGTGTTTGGAAGTTTTTATTTTGCATTCTGTTGACAGTTATCAAATGAAATAAAAATTTCATCGAGCCCTCCACTTTAGCTATCCACCTCTAGAAGAAGTCATCTCTTTAAGTATCTGTATAATCTAGCTCTCTGATTTATTCCACGAAGCTGCAACATTTTTGTTTGGGAATCCTAGTAATTTCCCAATGATTGCAATAACTATCATAGTTCTTTGTTGTATGCTGAAATAAATCACCATTCTTACAATCCTCCACCAACCACGATTTTTTTCTCTCTCCATAGACTTAACCTTAAGAAGGGAGTAAATGTGTGAGCGGACTTAAGTGGTTAGCGCACAGTGTGACCGGTTTTTGCTTACATTGTTTTTGTGAACTAGTTTGCAGTGGTTGTCCATCATATGGCATTTTACAGCCGCCTAATGTCGTTTCCTTCCCGACGTCTCTTCTAAAATTTTCGTTGCTACTGGTACAAATAATCTACAGGTTTCACTTAAGTTTGTCTTCTCCACACTTTAAGTTTAATAACAAATTTAAATACTGGAATTTCTTCAGTTTTACACAGAACATAGTAACCCATAGTAAAGTGCTGAAAAGATTCGTTCTTAAGGCTACGTGACTTTATAACAAACAATTTTCCTCGGTTAATGAAAACTTGTTGTATTGCACTGTTCCTTTTCCTTATGGCTATCTCGTGTTAACTTCTCAGGTATGTAAATTATTCTACGTATTTCTAATGGACTTTTCCAGTTCTGTTAGCCTTTTTGCATACAGTAAGTATCGTGTTTAATTTCGGGCTGTATGCAGATAATTTGACACTATCTCAGAGGAGTTGTCTGGAGGGTTTTCGTACTTCCATTGAAGACACATCTGCGAAACGAGCGCATGTGTTAACTGCAGCTCCCCTTGTTGGATCTGGCGCTATTTGTATGTGCTAGATTAAAGAGAACAGGGGCCGTGTGCAACCCTGCCGTACTGCACATCTATTATTTAACCCGTTATCCATGTTGCCCAGACTTTTGAACAGATTGTTGTATAAACACTCTGAACACTGTTGTTCCTTTCATCCTCTTGAAAAACTGCTGCTCTCTTGAACGTACTTCAACTACGTTGCCACTGTGCCCCCCCTCCCCACCCTCTTGGATGCCGCGGCTGTGGCGACTGCGTCTTCCGCCGCGTCAGCCGACACGAAGACTTCCTGTTCTTAGCTTCCTCTCGCTCTCACTTTCGTTGACCGCGCTGCGTAGGCAGGAATTTCTTGCGGTCGTAGGGATGCTTCCATCATTCGTCAGCCTCGGCCAGGATCGTAGTGCCTTTTTAAATGGAAACGAAGAAATAAGCACATTCCTATGTTTTAAAAAAGCTTTGGTCATCCTGGTATGCAAGATGAGGCGAAATAGCTTCAGACTTCACAAAAGTATGTAATAATTCCATACTTACCGTAGGCAAATGCTGAGGAGTGAATATTACCGAACCATCAAATTGTCATGGTTGCAAAATATTGACAAGGATTATTTACAGAAGAGTGGAAACAAGTGGGTGAATACTTGTATTTGCTAGTTACTTAGGTTTAACATACTGCATCGCGTTTAGAGCATGTTCTGCTCGTCTTCAGGCATTTATATGTACAATTTGTTACTTAAAGATAAACGTCTTAAACTAAATTAACATAGGACATTTTATTATTCGCTGTTGGAGGGAAGGGAGGCAGTGATTGGCCAGATGTTGTCCAGGTTTTCACGTGGTGCTCTCTTGTCTTCTGTTGTCCTCTTCAGGTCCACGTAATTTCCACTTCCCTTTATGTCGTCTATCATCTTGAATCTCCTCGTTCCTTTCAATCTCCTGCCACGCACTAGACCTTCCAAAGTGTCTGTTAAGCAGGCACTCCCATCTCAACGAATGTCCCATCCAGTTCTTCTGCTCTTATAAACTGCAGCCGTCTTCTCTTATAAACCCTTTCCTATACTCTTTAATTACTTATTCTTACCACCCAGCTTATCCTCTCCATTCTCCTCCTCTCCTCTCATCCTCTCGTCCTCTCGTCAGTGTCCATGTTTGTCCCATAGAGCGCCACACTCCAGACAAAACACTTGCTAAGACCTTTCCTCAGACCTTATAGTGTGCCCCATCTTTCTACTGAATGCCTCCTTCGCCATAGCAAAGCGAGTTTTCACCACCTGACGGTAAGTCAAGTCTTCAGTAATCGTACTCCAAATTATTTAAATGCTCGCACTAGGCTACTAATAACGTGTCCCATCTTAATACATGCCATTCTCCTTTGCCGACTACCGTACTCTGTTTTTGCTGTATTGATTCTCGCCCCATATTCCATACAAACGTCATTCAGATCTTATTGCATTTTATTTGCAGTTCGTTCAGTTTCTGCCACTAATACCATGTCACCAGCAAATCGTACGCATTCTATTCTTTCCACCAATACACATTTTGCATTTAAGCCTTTCGCAATAATCTTTCCCAGACATAAATTGAACAATAAAGGTGAGAGGCACCAAACTTGTCTAACGCCCCTTGCAGTGCTGCTTCCTTCAGACATTTCACTTCCAGTCCTTATTCTCAATTTCTGTTGTAAATATAGGCTCTGTACCAATCGTCTCACCTTCCAATCTACTCCATTCCTCTTAAAAATATCCATCGGCTTGTCTTATTGCACTCTGTCGAAAGCTTTTCCAAATCAATAAAACAGCATAAATTTTTCTACGTTTCTCAAATCTTTCCCTATGATATTTAACAAGCCAGTAGCCTTTTTTATGCTTTTCCTCTTCTAAATCCGAACTGTTCCTCCCGAATCCATCTATCAGCTTGCCATATAGCCTTCTATTCAGCGATCCCAGCAATAATTTAGATAGAATTTAGCTACCTCTTTCTATTCACATTTTTGTATCGCTATCCTCAACTGGTGTAGTTACCGTTGCAATAGTCAAGCCATTCCCCTTCCTCGTATATCTCAGTCGAGGTAGACTATTTCCTTCGTTCTCCCGTCTCTGAAGGACAGTAAGCCTCAAAATTTCATAATGACCTCAAAATCTAGGGAACGTTTGCTTTGCTTGTCTAACATTATCCACCCAATCATTTAGTGTGTAACTGTGCGAAGTTTTCCCACTGGCTTTTTACATCAAAACCAAAATCACTATAATTAGGTAAGCAAGAATGTCCTGATACCAAGAATGCGTGGTCAGTGGCCGAGGCTTCACGCTAATGTCTTGATTTTTCTTCACGAGACACAATGAAACTTAAATTTTCCTGTTTAAGCTAGTAGGTCTTAGGATTTCGTGTGTCGAGGTTACACATCCTTAAAGATACCAATCCTTAAATATTTGAAGATAATCGCTTTAGAATTTCCAGAACCAACTCTTTTCCCGAGATGACGTAATCAGAGCTGACTGAAAAAGCCCGTATGTAATGACTAGGTTTCCAGAAGGAACGAAACATGTTTCCTCTCTCCTTTGAATGCGGCATTGCAACTTACAGCAGGGGGCGTTAGCAGGAAGGCTTTTAGAGAGAACGCTCTCGTCCTTGTCGTATACTTCCTCCTACAGTTTCGCTGTCGTCTTCAAATGTTCCTTTTTCACTTCCCAGGATGTCAAATTCCTCGACTCTCTGCTCCATCATGATTGCAGACAGTCAGCTACTGCAAAAGCTCCATCTTCCTCAGCTGCTGTGTTCTCTCCTGCATTAAAAGGAAAATGGACTGATACAACATACAGTGCCTGCGCAAGTATCATAAAACGTTATCACACATTTAAGCTCAACAGTCCACTCTGGCAATTTACTCGATAATTCTCACTTATCAAACTTAAAGTAATTATTAGTTTACCTGACCTAGAATGCTGATAGTCCGACGCTTTATCTTCTGTATCTTTATACGAATTACTCATCAGTCCGTGTTAATTAGAGCTCACACACAAACTAAACAAACCATGCAAATTGTGACAGTGGACATGTTCCTACTGGGCTCTGAACACGTCTGCTTACTGCCATGCTCAACTGTGTGCCAATCCTAGAGCAGTTATTTATATTATCCAGCCATGAATCTTTTATGCTCTGAAAGCGGCTTCATGAATAGTACTTTAAAGCGGGAGGAGGCCAAAATAACCAAAACTGGACTAGATTTCCTTGTGCTCTGAACTCCCCATATGTGGCAAGCTAGCCTGTGCCAATCACCTCGTCCAGTTAATGATTCGTGTCAGTGGTGGCAGTCTTTTCTCATACAGCCGAGTTTTATACGATCGTCCCTGTTAATACCTTTACATTTCTCTCTCCTAGGTATTTGAAATTATTGAAACGAGTTCAGAATCATTAGTAATGAGAAAGCTTGCTACTTTTCTACATGTCGGACACATTGTGCCCTGATTTATCCAAGATCTTGAAGACCGGACGTAGTTTAGGCTTGGAAGTTATTCACCCGTAAGGATAGTCCTGAAACACCTGTGTAGTCACTCCGCCTGCAGCGCATCTGTAAAGACGCGTATCATTTGGTAAAGCAAATAAGACCACATTTCTAGTACTTTCAGTACACCCTCGAATTCGTACGAGAGTCTGGACACAAAAGGAGAGAATATTCTAAAACGGCATCTGCAATTTGAACTAACGTCATCCAAAGTTAAATGGCGCACTTATCGGTGAGAACAAGGTACTTCATAGTTCAGGGTTGTGCGCTACTCTACACTTCTACCTGTTCCTTTCAGCATCATCTCATTTCATCATATTGGTCCTAAAAGGCGTTTCTCGTGATAGTGAATGGGACAGCCTGGGGGTCAACAGAAGCCCTGGAAGATTCTATACAGAATGTGCAACCAAAGTTCACTATCTGAGGTAAAGTACACAGACATGTAGTAGTGGACTTTCATATAGGGTATGCCCGTCGTTCGCCTTTGACGGCTGAACCCTACTGGGGACACATTCAGTAAAGTGTCTGGAAGTCGGTGGAGGAATGGCAGTCCATTTTACATCTAGAGCTAAGACCAGAGAAGGTAGGACGCTTAGAAAATGTAACAGACCTATAAGGAGACTGCCTACACTACGCTTGTCCGTCCTTTTAGAATACTGCTGCGCGGTGTGGGATCCTTACCAGATAGGACTGAGGGAGCACATCGAAAAAGTTCAAAGAAAGGCAGCACGTTTTGTATTATCGCGAAATATGGGAGTGTCACAGAAACGATGCAGGATTTGGGATGGACATTATTAAAAGAAAAGCGTTTTTCGTTGCGACGGAATCTTCTCACGAAATTCCTATCACCAACTTTTTCCATCCGGAGAAACGATAACCACGACAAGATAAAGGAAATCAGAGCTCGTACGGAAAGATATAGGTGCTCATTCATCCCGCGCGCTATGAGAGATTGGAGTAATAGAGGTTTGTGAAGGTAATTCTATGAACCCTCTGCCAGCACTTAAATTTGATTTGCAGAGTATCGATGTAGATGTAGTGATGTTGGACTTTGGGGTCTGGACTGACGTCTACGTTTTACCTCATTCCACAGTTGTTCCATTGGGTTCAGATCTGAACCCTTGGCAGGCCAGTCCATTTCAAGAATGTTGTCCACGAACCATTTCCTCATAGGTGCTGCTTCATAACAGGGTGCAATGCCATGCTAATACAATCATCGTCGCCGAAGTGTACCTCTGCTGTACATAGCACGCAATGCTGTCAATGTGATCATACCGTTCCATATTTAGCGTTTTCTCGAGTGCTATAAGGGATCACACCCTATCCGCGAAAAATAGTCCCATGTCGTATACGTCACCATCTCCGTACTACAGTGTTGGCACTACACATGACGCCCCCCTGCGGGTCCGGGGTAAGAATAGGCCCGAGGTATTCCTGCCTGTCGTAAGAGGCGACTAAAAGGAGTTTCAACCGTTTCGGCCTTCTATGTGATGGTCCCCCTTGGGGTTTGACCTCCATTTTTCAAAATTCTACAGAAGTACGAGCCTTTTGGGGAAGGACACCTTACGTGGTGTACCACTGGTCCTAAGTGCACTAAGACCTTGGCCCCCCCAGGGGGTCCACAACTCTTTCGTGGATACGTGCGTGGCGAGCACGGGGCCCCGAGCCATTGCAGCCTTCTTTCTCTCCCGGGCTGCATTTCCTTTCCCTTCCCCTCCTTTCCCCTCCATACCCCTTTCCCCTCGCCCTCTCCTCTCCCTCTATTGGTGTCCTTGCTTATGTTAGCCCCCGCTATCCTCCTGGTTCTGTTGGTTTTACACTCTGGCTTTGTTGCGTAATCATCTCCTCCTTTTGGCATTCCTTGGTCCCCCTCTGGGGTTTGACCTCCATTCCAAAATTTCTCTTCCGTAGTGTGAGCCATTTGGGGAAGAGCACCTTACCTAGTGTCTCAGATGTGCGCCCTCCTAGTACATTCCACCTTTTCTTTCACGTCGTTGTCTGATACTAGGGTGCATAGCCAGCACGGTAGCCAGCCCGTGTGGTGGGGTCGCTATGTACCCTTTTGGTTGAGCCCCCTGAACACACAGGGATCACACTTCTGATACCTGAGCTGTGACCTCCTCATGCATGCCTTGGAGTGGTTGCTCGTCATCCTGGAGCATCGGAACTCCCGGCAATGGCCGCCGTGCCAGACGGCCCTTGCTGTGGCTGGGTGGCGCCCGTGAGGAGAGCCCCTGATCGGAGTGGGTGGTATCAGGGCGGACGCTATGCAGATGAAACGCATAAGGGTCCAAACCTCTGGCCGCTCTTCTGCGGCCGTCTCTCTGCGTGGTACTGATTCCTCAAGTGCTGCTTCTCTTGCCCCTTCGGCCTTCCCTTCCGTGGCTACCCCCTGGGAGGAGGGTCAGGCCCGTCGTCTAGGGGCAAAACCTTTCCCCCGTTATCTAGTTTGCACCAGGACTGATGGAGATACTTTCACCAGTGTCAAACCTTTATTCTTTGTGGAACACATTGAAGACAAGTTCGGCGAAGTGGACTCCCTGAGCAAGATGCGGTCAGGTTCATTACTGATAAAAACTGTTTCGGCTGCCCAATCTGCGGCCCTTCGTGCCTGTACCCATCTTGGCACAATTCCCGTGTCCATTACCCCTCACCAGTCTCTAAATATGGTACAAGGTGTGATTTTTCACAGAGACCTCATCCTTCAAACTGATGAGGAACTTCGGGACAATCTCGGACGGCGGGGTGTTCACTTTGTTCGGCGTGTTCAGAAGGGTCCTAAAGATAATCGTATTGATACTGGTGCCTTTATCCTGGCCTTTGAAGGGGATACCCTTCCTGAGAAAGTTAAGATTATGGTCTATCGCTGTGATGTGAAGCCGTACATCCCACCTCCTACGCGGTGTTTTAAGTGCTTGCGTTTTGGCCACATGTCTTCTCGCTGTGCCCAGGACCCTCTCTGTGGTGACTGTGGACGTCCACTCCATGAGGGGAGTCCCTGTGTTCCCCCTCCTGTATGTGTAAATTGTCATGGTAGTCATTCTCCACGTTCAGCAGATTGCCCAGTCTATAAGAAAGAAAAAAAGATACAGGAGTATAAGTCTCTTGATCGTTTAAGCTACACAGAGGCCCGTAAGAAATATGCACGATTGCACCCTGTGTCCATGACATCTAGTTACGCCTTGGTTACATCTTCATCCCTTCCTCCCCCTTCCTTACCCCCGTCCCGGACCCCTCTCCTTCCCCCCTCCCCTGCGGCTCCCACACCTTCTCCTCTGGGCGCCGCTCCCCCTCCCCAGCCGGAGAAGTGTCCCACTCCTTCGGCGTCTGCCGGTCAAGGGCGCCTCTCCCGGGATGCCCCTTCCCGGCACCTTCCAGGTCAAAGGTCTGCTGCAGCGCGGCGACCGCGAGAGCCGCGGTCTATCGGCCCCCAGGTCGCCCGGTCTCTTTCTGTTCCTGATCTTGCTGCAGCTGGCTCCATTATGCCACACAGCCCTCCTCGATCTCAGCCTGAAAAGAAGAAGAAACATAAGTCCCGGGACAAAGAGCCTCTGGTGTCACCGGAGGTCCCTTCCCCGGCTTCACAACCGGATTCTGACCTGTCGTTTATGGATGTCGCCCCCTCCTTGTCGGTGACGGGTGGGGACCCGGCGGTATGACTGGATTTAGCGTGTTCAGCCCTCATTTAAACCATCGTTCTGTGGTTCTCCAATGGAATTGTAATGGCTACTATCGTCACCTTCCGGAATTGAAATCCCTTCTTTCGTCCTACTCAGCAGCTTGTGTGGTTCTCCAGGAATCTCATTTTACTGATGCTCACTCACCGACCCTCCGTGGGTTCCGTGTTTTCTGTCGAAATCGGGTCGGACCCTTGCGGGCTTCTGGTGGCGTTTGTACGTTGGTCCGTACAGACATTGCTAGCACGTGGATTCCTCTCCAAACTACATTGGAAGCAGTTGCTGTTAGGGTCCACTTAGACTCTGCAGTCACAGTATGCAATCTTTATCTCCCTCCTGACAGGACTCTTACACCTGCTGCCTTAACCACCCTTCTTCAGCAACTTCCTCCTCCCTTCCTCCTCCTTGGGGATTTTAATGCTCATCATCCTTTGTGGGGCAGTGCCTTTCCATCTAGACGAGGTCTTCTTATCGACCAATTTATTGCAGACCACGACCTGTGCCTTCTTAATGATGGCTCCCCTACTCATTTCAGTGCTGGTCATGGTACCTTTTCTGCCATTGATCTTTCTCTTTCTTCTCCCTCTCTCCTCCCTTCATTACACTGGTCGCCACACGACGACCTTTGTGATAGTGACCATTTCACGTTGATCATCACGCTCCCTTCCCGCTCCCCGATGGAGAGGTTACCTCGTTGGTCTTTCCACCGTGCCGATTGGCCTCTATATACTGCACAGGTCGAGTTTTCTCCCTCTTTGTCGGGTTGTATTGATGACGTCCTACGTGACGTGTCTGACGCGATTGTTCGCGCTGCTAACCTTGCTGTCCCGCGCTCATCTGGACAATTTCGTCGTCGGCAAGTCCCATGGTGGAGTACGGCCATTGCCATTGCCATCCGTGACGCCGTCGAGCTTTGCAACAGTTTAAGAGGCACCCATCTGTAGCCAGCCTTTCTACCTTTAAGCGCCTTCGCGCTAAAGCCCGTTATTTAATCAAACAGAGCAAGCGGATATGTTGGGAACGATTCGTTTCTTCCCTTGGTTCCACTGTCCCTCTGTCACGGGTATGGGCTACACTTCGCTCTCTCCAAGGTTGCCATCGGCAGTCCACCCTCCCAGGCCTTCACCTCCCAGATGGCATTTGTACGGACCCATTAGTTCTCGCAGAACATCTTGCGACCCATTTTGCAGTGGCATCAGCGTCGGCCTCCTATCCAGCTGCTTTCCTTCATCAAAAACAGCAGGCTGAAGCTGTCACCTTATGTTTCACCACTTGTGAGTCAGAATCTTACAACGAACCTTTCACTGAATGGGAATTTCTTTCTGCTCTATCTGCTTCTCATGATACAGCTCCTGGCCCAGACTCCATTCATAACCAGCTGCTTCATCATCTCGGTGCTCCACAACGGCACCATCTTCTTCCGGTGTTTAACCGTATCTGGCTCCAGGGTGACTTCCCTTCTCAGTGGAGGGATAGCATTGTGGTTCCTGTCCTTAAGCCTGGTCAGAACCCCCTATCTGTTGACAGCTATCGGCCAATTAGTTTGACCAATGTTGGTTGTAAGTTACTTGAACGGCTGGTAGCCCGTCGGCTCACTTGGGTCCTCGAATCTCGGGATCTATTGTCCCCTTACCAGTGTGGCTTTCGAGAGGGACGATCTCCAATCGATCATTTACTTCGCTTGGAATCCGCAGTTCGGCAGGCTTTTTCCCAGCGCCGCCATTTGGTTGCAGTGTTTTTTGACCTTCGCAAGGCCTATGACACGGCCTGGCGCCATCACATCTTACTAACCCTTCATCAGTGGGGTCTTCGGGGCCCACTCCCGATTTTTATCCGCCAGTTCCTGATCCATCGGTCATTCAGAGTTCGAGTTGGTACTGCTTTTAGTTCTCCACGGACCCAGGAGACGGGCATCCCACAGGGTTCTGTCTTGAGTGTCCTTCTTTTCCTCATTGCTATCGATGGACTTGTGGCCTCTGTCGGTCCCTTGGTCGCCCCTGCCCTGTATGTGGATGATTTCTGCATTTGGGTTAGTTCCTCCTCGATGCCATCTGCAGAACGGCAGCTCCAGGTGGCTATACGGCGTGCCTCTGCATGGACCCTCTCCCACGGGTTTCAATTCTCTCCTTTCAAATCGCGGGTGGTCCACTTCTGTCGCCGTACTACGGTCCACCCTGATCCAGAGCTCTATCTCGCTGCACAAAGATTGCCTGTGGTTCCACAGTTTCGTTTCCTAGGTCTTCTTTTCGACAACAAGCTCACTTGGCTGCCCCATATCAGACTCCTGAAGGTAGGATGTTTCCGTAAACTCAATGTCCTTCGCTTCCTTGCCCACTCCTCCTGGGGTGCGGACCGTTCCCTCCTCCTCCATCTTTATCGTGCTCTAGTTCTGTCACGTTTGGACTATGGTTGTCAAGTTTATGGTTCAGCTGCTCCTTCCACGCTGCACGTGCTGGATCCAGTCCACCATCGTGGTATCCGTTTGGCCACCGGTGCCTTCCCTACTAGCCCTGTTGATAGTCTCCTGGTTGAAGCTGGGATCCCCCCCCTTTCTGTTCGGCGGTCCCAGCTTCTGGTGTCTTATGCCCTTACTATCCGTTCTTCTCCCGCTCATCCTTCCTATTCTATCCTATTCCCAGACCATGGACGTCGCCCGCCTGACTCCCGCCCTCGGGCGGGTTTACCGGTTGGGCTGCGCCTTGCGTCTCTTACCCGTGATTTTCGGCTTCCTTCTTTGTCCTGTCTTCCTCGCTCCCTCCCCTCCACCCCTCCTTGGTTAGTTCCTCGGCCTCGAATTCGGATGGATCTCCGCCGCGGTCCGAAAGATTCCATCCCCCCGGTGGTGTTCCGTTCCTTTTTCCGCCAAATTTTATGGGAGTTTCGGGATGCTGTTGTTTTTTACACTGATGGCTCTAAATCTGCTGATCATGTTGGGTATGCCTTCACGTCCTTTGTTGGAACGGAAAATCATCTACTGCCACCCTGATGTGGGGTGTTTACTGTGGAATTGATGGCAATTTCCCGGGCCCTTACCTTTATTAAACAATCCCAACACAACCGCGTTTTGTTATGTACGGACTCGATGAGTGGCCTTCTTGCTATTGACCGGTGTTTTTCGCGCCATCCCTTGGTCTCTGCCATCCATGACCATCTCGCTGATCTTCACCATGCTGCTTGTTCCATTGACTTCCTATGGGTCCCGGGCCATGTGGGTATCCCGGGTAATGAGCTCGCTGATCGTTTGGCTGGGGGAGCAGTTACTTACCCCCCGTTTTCTGTAACCCCTCCTGCAGCGGATTTACGGCTTCACATCAAATCCCACTTTGCACAGTCATGGGCCAATTCTTGGGAGGCTACTCCACTGTCTAATAAACTTCGTGCCATTAAGGTGAATACAGGCCCATGGCGTTCTTCCTTTAGCCTCTCCCGCAAGGACTCGACCACGCTGTGTCGTCTCCGCATTGGCCATACCAGGCTGACCCATGGTTTCCTTTTGCGTGATGAGCCACCCCCGCTATGTGGTTGTGGAGCCTTCCAGTCAGTGGCCCACATTTTGGTTGAATGCCCCCTTCTTTTGGCTCTGCGTGCTAAGTACAGACTCCCCCACACTTTACCTTTGATGTTGGCTGACGATTCCCGGATGGTCTCTCTGGTTCTAGGTTTCCTCCGGGAGAGTGGTTTTTATTCTCAGTTTTAAAGTTTTTAATCTCCCTCTGGTGTTGGGGCAGGGCGGTGAGTGTTTGGGTGTCTCCCACTGTAGGCAGTGTTCAGAGATTCCCGATTCACCTCCCTGACCGGAATCCTCTTTTCTTTCCCTTTTACTCTGTTTTTACCCCTTCTTTTTAAGGCTTGGTTAGTTTTTCTATTCCCATACGTACTTTCTGCATTATAGCAGTTGTACCTTTTAAGTCACAGGTGGTCTTGCCTATGCTGTTTCAGCATAGTGTTGGGTTCGTTCTCTTGCCAACTTCCCTCATTTGTTTTTACTAATGACAACGTGACTGCCCTTTTACGTTTCCCCTTTATCCGTTTTATTTTTCTGACTATATTGAGATGTCCCGTTAGCAGAATGGAGTCTATTTGAAACAAGGGACTGATGACCTTGCTGTTTGGTCCCTTTAACCTCAAACAACCAACCAACCTAAGACCTTGGCACTCAGCATTGCACCGGCATTGTAACCATACCCATTATTCCTCAAATTGGGCCTAAACGCCTGATGGGTTGTCCAAGTTACGCCCATAGTGCATCTCCATATGCACCAGCGATCATGATGGACTTTCCATGGCACGAGAAATCCAGCACGGTAGCCAGCCCGTTGTGGTGGGGTCGTCATGTACCCTCTAGGTTGTAGCCCCCTGACAACACAGGGATCGTACTGCCGATACCTGAGCTGCACCCTCCCCACGTTGGCCAAGGAGTAGATGCCCGTCTCCTTGGGGCATCAGGACTCCCGGCAATGGTCATCCTGCCAGGTGGCCCTTGCTGCGGCTGGGTGGCGCCTGTGGGGAGACCCCTGGTCGGAGTGGGTGGTATCGGGGCGGACGTTTCGCACATGAAACGTCACCACGTATCAGGTCGCTCTGCGGCCGAGTCTTCCAAACGAAAAGGTACCGTTTCTAGTTCTGGTTCTCCTGCCCTTTCCCCCTTGGCCACTCCATGGGAGGAGGGACAGGCCCGCCGGCTTGGGGCGAAGTACTTCCCCCGCTATTTGGTCTGTTCTCGAACAGATGGGGGGACGTTCGCCACCTCCAAGCCCATGTTCTTTGTTCAGCACATTGAGGACGTCTTCGGGGAAATCGAGGCTCTCAGCAAGATGCGATCAGGGTCCGTTCTTATCAAGACCACCTCTGCCACACAGTCGGTGGCACTCCAGGCGTGCGACCGCCTAGGGGACATCCCAGTATCCATTGTCCCACATTTGGCACTAAATAGGACGCAGGGGGTTATTTTTCATCGTGTCCTCCTGCTACAATCTGATGAGGAGCTCAGGGCCAACCTGGAGCGCCGCGGCGTGCATTTCGTCCGGCGAGTCCAGCGCGGCCCCAAAGACCGTCGCATCGACACCGGGGCCTTTATCCTCGCCTTCGAGGGGGACGTTCTCCCGGAGAAGGTAAAGGTGATGTGCTACCGGTGCGACGTGCGACCTTACGTCCCGCCTCCTATGCGCTGTTTTAGGTGTTTGCACTTTGGGCACATGTCGTCACGGTGTTAGGCTGAGCCCCTTTGTGGCGACTGTGGACGTCCTCTTCGTGAGGAACATACTTGCACCCCACCACCTCGGTGCCCTAATTGTCCTGGCGTCCACTCGCCTAGATCCCCAGACTGCCCCGCCTATCAGAAGGAGAAAAAGATACAAGAAATCAAAACTTTGGATCGGCTCTCTTATTCTGAGGCCAGGAAGAAGTATGACCGCCTTCATCCCGTGTCACTGGCCACTTCATTTGCCTCAGTTGTGTCCACTCCTTCCGCTGTATCCTCACCTCTATCCTGTCCCCCCTCCGCCTCCTCTGCCCATCAGGGGGCTCTGCCTCCGCCTCCCAAACCCCTCCCTTCCAAATCCTCCTCCCCGCGGCTCCCACCCCCCCTGCCCCAGGGGCCACCCTTCCTCCTCCTCCTCTCCCCACGCCACCTGAGAAGCGATCCTCTTCTCAGGCGTCCATCGGAGAAACGTTCCGGACCCCAGCTTCCGAGGTCCGGCGTTCCAAAACGGACCCCGCGCGTGAGGACCTTCTTCGGGTCCAGCCCACCATCCCTGTGCCTCCTCGGCCTTCCAAGAAGGCCTCCAAGAAGTAGTCTCTATCCCCCTCTCCACCCCGGCGCGTTTCATCTGACGCTTCATCCGTGAGTCGCTGCTCCCGGCCGTCCTCAGTTTCGCCGGGACGCTCTGCTGCCAGGCGTTCCGCCGGCCTTTTGTCGGCAAATGATGCGGCCCCTCCTACACAATCAGGGACAGCGGCCGCAGCTGGCGACGAGTCGATGGAACAGGATCCGCCTGCCGTCAGTTGTAGCGTTGTTGCCTCGCAACCTGGCCCTCCGCGGCCATCGAGGTGACCAGCTCTTCCCCGTCTCGTTCCCCCAACTTTTTGACTAGCAATGGCGTTGTTTCATTGGAACATAAGAGGTATTCGATCTAATCGGGAGGAATTACAACTGCTCCTCCGCCTGCACTGTCCGCTCGTCCTTGGTCTCCAGGAAACCAAGTTGCGCCCCACTGACCGTATGGCCTTTTCCCACTATACCTCGGAGCGGTATGACCTCACCCCTGTGGATGGTATCCCAGCTCATGGTGGGGTCATGTTGCTCGTTCGGGACGATGTCTATTACCATCCCATCCCATTGACCACCCCACTCCAAGCAATAGCTATCCGCATTACTCTTTCTGCTTTTACTTTTTCAGTTTGTACCGTCTACACTCCACCGTCATCTGCTGTTAGTCGGGCTGACATGATGCACCTGATCGATCAGCTTCCCCCGCCGTTCTTATTGTTTGGCGACTTCAATGCCCATCATCCCCTTTGGGGGTCTCCTGCATCCTGTCAAAGAGGCTCACTCTTGGCGGATGTCTTCAACCATCTCAATCTTGTCTGCCTCAATACCGGCGCCCCGACTTTCCTCTCGGATTCTACTCATACCTACTCCCACTTGGACCTCTCGATCTGTTCTACCACTCTTGCCCGTCGGTTCGAGTGGTATGTCCTTTCTGACACCTATTCGAGCGACCACTTCCCCTGTGTCGTTCGTCTCCTGCACCACACCCCATCCCCACGTCCTTCGCGCTGGAACATACTGAAAGCTGACTGGGGACTTTACTCCTCCCTGGCGACCTTTCCGGACCACGATTTTCCCAGTTGTGACAGTCAGGTCGAATACCTCACGGCTGTTATTATCCATGCTGCCGAACGTTCCATACCTCGTACTTCTTCTTCTTCACGTCGCGTTTCCGCCCCTGGTGGAACGAGGCTTGTAGGGACGCTATCCGTGCTCGACGACGTGCTTTACGCACCTTTCGCCGCCATCCTACGTTGGCGAATTGTATTGAATACAAACGACTCCGAGCGCAATGCCGTAGAGTCATCAAAGACAGCAAAAAAGCTTGCTGGGCCTCTTTCACGAGCTCCTTTACCAGTTTTACTCCCTCTTCCGTTGTTTGGGGTAGCCTGCGCCGGCTGTCGGGCATTAAGGCCCACTCCTCAGTACCTGGCCTGACCTCAGGTAATGAGGTCCTTGTTGATCCTGTGGCTGTCTCCAACGCCTTTGGCCGCTTTTTCGCGGAGGTTTCAAGCTCCGCCCATTACCATCCTGCCTTCCTTCCCAGGAAAGAGGCAGACGAGGCTCGGCGACCTTCCTTCCACTCGCTGAATCTGGAAACTTACAATGCCCCCTTTACTATGCGGGAACTCGAACGTGCGCTTGCACTGTCCCGGTCCTCTGCTCCGGGGCCAGATGCCATTCACGTTCAGATGCTGGCACACCTTTCTCCGGCGGGCAAAAGCTTCCTTCTTCGTACCTACAATCGCGTCTGGACCGAAGGTCAGGTCCCCATGCGTTGGCGTCACGCCGTTGTTGTTCCTATACCCAAACCCGGGAAGGATAGACACCTTCCTTCTAGTTACCGCCCCATTTCTCTTACAAGCTGTGTCTGTAAGGTGATGGAGCGCATGGTTAATGCTCGGTTAGTTTGGATTCTTGAATCTCGACGACTACTTACTAATGTCCAATGCGGCTTTCGTCGCCGCCGCTCCGCTGTTGACCACCTTGTGACCTTGTCGACATTCATCATGAACAACTTTTTGCGAAGGCGCCAAACGGTAGCCGTGTTCTTCGACTTGGAGAAGGCTTATGATACCTGTTGGAGAGGAGGTATCCTCCGCACTATGCACAAGTGGGGCCTACGCGGTCGTCTGCCCCTTTTTATTGATTCCTTTTTAACGGATCGAAAGTTTAGGGTACGTGTGGGTTCCGTATTGTCCGACGTCTTCCTCCAGGAGAACGGAGTGCCTCAGGGCTCCGTCTTGAGCGTAGCCCTTTTTGCCATCGCGATCAATCCAATTATGGATTGCATTCCACCTAATGTCTCAGGCTCTCTCTTTGTCGATGACTTCGCGATCTACTGCAGTGCCCAGAGAACATGCCTCCTGGAGCGCTGCCTTCAGCGTTGTCTAGACAGCCTCTACTCATGGAGCGTGGCAAATGGCTTCCGGTTCTCTGAAGAGAAGACGGTTTGTATCAACTTTTGGCGATATAAAGCGTTCCTTCCGCCATCCTTACATCTCGGTCCCGTTGTTCTCCCATTCGTGGACACAACTAAGTTTCTAGGGCTCACGTTGGACTGGGAACTGTGTTGGTCTCCACATGTCTCTTATTTGGCGGCCCGTTGTACACGTTCCCTTAATGTCCTCAGAGTTCTTAGCGGTTCATCTTGGGGAGCGGATCGCACTGTCCTGCTTCGCTTGTATCAGTCCATAGTCCGATCGAAGCTGGATTATGGGAGCTTCGTCTACTCGTCTACTCGTCCGCTCGGCCATCCCTCTTACGCCGGCTCAACTCCATCCACCATCGGGGGATACGTCTTGCGACCGGAGCCTTCTACACTAGTCCTGTCGAGAGTCTTTATGCTGAAGCTGCCGAGTTACCATTGACCTACCGGCGCGACATACTGCTGTGTCGGTATGCCTGCCGGCTGTTGTCTATGCCCGAACACCCCTCTTACAAGTCCTTCTTCGCCGATTCTCTCGACCGTCAGTACGGGTTGTATGTGTCTGCCCTGCTGCCCCCCCGGAGTCCGCTTCCGTCGCCTGCTTCGACAATTGGATTTTGCCCTCCCTACCACCTTCAGAGAGGGTGAGAGCCCGACACCACCTTGGCTCCAGGCTCCGGTTCGTATTTATCTCGACCTCAGCTCACTCCCGAAGGAGGGTACTCCGGCTGCAGTGTATTGCTCACGGTTTGTCGAACTTCGTGCTCGACTTGCTGGTCACACCTTTATTTACACCGATGGCTCCAAAACTGACGATGGTGTCGGCTGTGCCTTTGTCGTCGGGACCGCCACCTTTAAATACCGGCTCCTTGACCAATGTTCCAGCTTTACGGGCGAGCTTTTTGCTCTCCATCAGGCCATTCAGTATGCCCGCCGCCACCGCCATTCATCGTATGTCCTCTGCACTGACTCACTCAGTGCTCTTCAGAGCCTTGGGGCTCCCTATCCGGTCCATCCCTTGATTCAACGAATACAGCAGTCCCTCCATTCTTTCGCTGATAATGGCGGTTCTGTCAGCTTTCTGTGGGTCCCCGGACATGTAGGAGTGCCTGGGAATGAGGCTGCGGATGCTGCAGCCAAGGCTGCAGTCCTTCAGCCTCGGCCAGCCTCCCATTGTGTCCCGTCATCTGACGTTTGTGGGGCTGTATGTAAGAGGCTTGTGTCCTTGTGGTGGGATGCTTGGTCATCCCTCCAAGGAAACAAGCTCCAGGCAGTAAAACCGCTCCCAACTGCTTGGACAACTTCCTCCCGACCATCTCGGCGCGAGGAGGTCCTTCTGACCAGGTTGCGGATTGGGCATTGCCGGTTTAGCCACCGCTACCTGCTCTCTGGTGACCCAGCCCCGCAGTGCCCTTGTGGTCAGGCATTAACGGTGCGCAATGTTTTATTGTCGTGTCCCCGTTTTAGTCAATTTCGTGTTGTCCTGTCCCTGCCATCTACCTTACCGGATGTTTTAGCTGATGACGCTCGAGCAGCTGCTCGTCTTCTGCGTTTTATAACTTTAACTGGCTTGACCAAAGACATTTAACCTTTTTACTTATTTAATCTGCATCTTTGTCAGGTCCTTTTGATGTCCCCCCATCCCCTTGAGTTTTAGCAGGTTCCTTGTGCTCTAACACCAGTGACTGGGCGCTAATGACCTCAGCAGTTGAGCGCCCTTAAACCCTACCAAAAAAAAAAAAAAAACTACACATGACGGCAGATGACGTCCTGCAAGGCATTTGCCAAATCCAAACCCTTTACTCGGATTGCCAAGAGATATAGTCATTCATCACTCTAAATCACTCGCGTCCAGTTATCTGCTGTCCAGTGATGTCTCCCTTTATGCCACCTGAAGCATTGTTCAGTACTAACCTCAAATATGTGTGGCTTATGAGGACCTGCTCGACCCTTGTACCTCATTGTCACACCCTATGCACAATCAGTGTTGGTTGGACTGCTGGTAGCACTCTGAAACTTACAACTGATTCACTTTGGTGATTTCATGTGGCTTTACACAATGAGCCTGCACAGTGCTTGACGATTCCAGTCAGTAGGCCTACATGAGATGTGCCTGGTCTCGGTTCAGTGTTCGCGCAGAATAACGTGGCCAGAAGGTGGGCAATCGGCAGGGCATGTGTGGGGAAAGAAGTAGTGGTGGGGGTTAGGGGCTGGCTCTGCAGGGGAAAAGTCGAGAGCTGAAGTGGAAGTGCCGTTTTAAACTGAAGCCTACGCTCACATTTTTTGTAAATATTAAGCTCCTCCACGCCCACACTTGCATGGTGACAATTCACAAAGTTGTCACCTCTGCATTGGCTAGTATCTAAAATGTACTCCGCTGAAAATGCAACACAAGCAGAGATTTTTCACGAGGCTTATTAACCATTTGTAACTTTCAGAGAAGCGTCACGAGTGGCGAATTTTGTGTAAAACCTGCTTCTTTTACAAAAAAAAAGCGGAGTTTACATGGTGTCACTTCACTAACATGTTGCCCAGATGCAATTGCGAGAGAATTCTGAAACATGGTTTATTAAGTTTATTAGGCGAGAAGCTGAGGAATAAGATCAACAGCTTATGAAAAACCATATCCTCAGTACAAAAACAAACATTTAATGTCTTCACTTATGTTCTAAAACCCACGGTGTTCCACTTTCCACCATCCACTGAGGGCCCTTAAAAATACATTCTTCCATCGAGAAAGTGTGTAGTTAGTGGAATAACATGGCTGATGAAGTTCCGTAAAATAACCATATGGCCAAATACTCTCCTCTTTGAATGCTGTCATTTACCAAAATCTGATTTCCGTTGTGGTTATTTCACTCTGGCTTTTATCACTGGAGCGCGCGATCGCAAATGAATGTACTACGTCAGATCCACTTTCTCGCGATTGGTAACAGATAGCCCTCCACCCAACTCTAAAGAAAAATTCAATATATTACCTAAATTTCGTACGTAGCAACATATGTAATATGCACGAAACTCAAAACCACCCCTATATTTCACTGGATTTTTCAATTTTCGCCCCGTGTCTTACTTCCACGCCAATATCACAATAAGTACCATAACGAGTGATGGGCACGTCATGAAGCTGACATATAAAGCTATAAGTAAGCAAAAATATTTTTTTTTCGAATAGTTTCTGTAACATCGCTTGAGAAAGAGTGTAGGGAGTGCGTCTCGATTCTGTCATGGGCGATCGGCAGAAAGGGGACACACGCTGTCGGCCTTCCGTTCCGAACAGACGAATAAACTCGCCCCCACCGAGAGTGGTGGCGCTGTGGTTATCACACTGAACGCGCATTTGCGAGGACGACGTTCAAACCCACGTCCGGCCATCGTTATGTTTTCCGTGCTTGTCTAGACCGCTTCAGGGACATACCGGGATGGTTGCTTTGAAAGGGAACGGCAGACTTCCTTACCCATACTTCCCTAATCCACTGGGACCTATGACCTCACTGTTTGGTCCCCTTCCCCAAACAAACCAACCAACCACCTTCGTACCCTACGAAGTTTCCATTTCAGAATCACATGACCAATACTCTACTTGGGCGGTTTTAGAAGTGTTCGAAAGTCCCTGATGGATTTGCTGCTCAGTGATATTCAGTGGTTAGCCGGCGTTCGAAGTCACAGAGCTCTATTGACCAACGAACTATACTGTCACTGCTTCTCTGCTGACAACACAGTATTCCCCGCCTCCTTTTATTCTGGCGAGTCCGCCTGTGGCGACATACAGCGCTTACTTTCGCATTACGTAGGGTGTCCAGGTAGTTTCGATCAGATACCTCTCTCGAGCAAACGACAGATTCCCGTACAATGTAAGACATATTCACAGTTCATTGTTTTATCCAATACAAAATGATCTTCGTAGAAATTAACATAGACTCCGAAAATATGTTCAAAATATTCAAATGTGTGTGAATTCCTAAGGGACCAAACTGCTGAGTCCCTAGACTGGCACGCTACTTAAACTAACTTATGCTAAGGACACACACACACACACACACACACACACACACACACACACACACACACACACACACACACACACACACACGGCCGAGGGAGTATCTATCGCGTGAAAAGTAAATCATGACGTAAGATATGAACTGCGGGAACAACACATTTGAGTAGTTCCGAAGTTAGTACTTGATCTTCTCTTTACAACTCTCGGTGAACTGAAAATTTCTTGACAGGTGAAGCACAGATGAACAATCTAGGCATGGAAATAATATTAGTGTGTCCCAGAGAAGGGACAGCACCATAACGATACATTTCACACTTTGACATGACGACACTGTTCGAGGCTATCAGACCTTTGAGGTGATAAATCACAAGACATTGTTCAAATACTCAGTTCTTGACAAAATATCAGTAGGACTCGTAGATATTAATATGGAGGAGATGGTGAGCGCTAGAAGAAATGTTGAACTGTGGTAGCCTGTTTTATGGTCAGTGGTTGTCGACTATTTGGGAGTGATAACTTGTAGGGGATAAGCTGTGTGAAAAACGGGGGACTTGGATGCTTTGGTAGGATACTACGTGAAACTTTGTCAGATTAAAAGTGTCGGACTGGGTCTCGAACCTGGACCATTTACCTTTCGCGGGTACGTGCTTTCGCGACTGAGCATTCAAGCATCAGTCACTGCCCGCCCTCACAGCTTTCCTTCCGGACACACTCAGCTGCAGAAGTAAACATTTATTCTGGAAACAATCCCCCAAGGGCCCAAGCCGTGGTCTGGCCAAATCGCCGCAATATCCTTTCTTCCAGGAGTACTTGTCCTGCAATGTTTGCAGAACTTGTGTGAAATTTGGAAGGTAATAGAGGTACTGCCGAAAGTAAAGCTGAGTGTCGTGCTTGAGTAGCTCAGTCTTTGGAATAGGCCTATTTGTCCTCGAAAAGCAGAAGTAGCAAGTTAGTCCTGGTTCTGCACTCTGGATTTTTCGTTAAACATTTGTCTGGATGGTAGGGTTGCCATCCGTCCCCATATATAGGGACCATCACCGTTATGGACCTTCTTGTCCCGACATCCCGACAAGAAAAAATTTTGTCCCGATTTTGCAAAGTATTGCCACTGTGGAAAGAGCATTTTCACTGATGTAGGCGCATCGGACTTGATAACTAAAAGTTGACTTGCGTGGGGTTTTATAAATATGTAAAAGGAAAGACTTGATGACAAAGGTGAAATCTCTCGAAAAATACGGTGTACCAAGTAGTTCTGCCGCAACAAGTTCCATGGTATTGTGTTCTAAATAAAACGTAATTGTATTAAATTTTTACTTCATTTCTACACCACTGTCTGTGTCCCGACGAGGGCCCGGCTAGAAATGGAAACCCTATTAAAGCAATGAACTTGTGCAACCAAGGAAGGTTAAAGTATCTAAAGAAGTTTCCTTATTAAAGAACAATCAACTCGTAGCGATCCCAAAATACAAAAGACATTTACCCTGCGAGATCCCTAACAGTACATTCCCTCTATTCTCTGTAACTCAAGCTATGCTTTGAACTGTTGCTTGCTAACCTGTCATCTTGGCTATTAAGGTGGTGTTACTATTGTTCGTGCTGTCATAAAACTGAAATTCTAAACGTTTCCAACCACGGATGATGTCGACAATCTGCTAAAGATTGCACTGTCCGCCTAGCCGCCTCTGAACGACGAAAAGTGTTTCCAATCGCATCATGCTTTCTATACGTGGTTCCGTAATTTGTGTTTTGTAACATTTTGACACTTCCGCGGCAGTGCAATGCGCCTGTACTCTTCAATATTTTCAGCTTACCGCCATCCGGATGTAACTGTTTACAAGATGTGTTACAGCCTCAGAAAACAGTTATTTGAATTTGTCACCGTGTTTAGGCCACCCATTGCCCACAAAGTTGATGAAAAAATGGGAAAAATTTACTTAAAATGGTAGATATGTTAAAGGAGAAAAATAAAAGTAAAATTTAAAATATTCCAAAACAAATTATTTTAGAAACTCACTGGTATTATTAAGCAAAACTGTTTAACATTGAAAAAACTGTCATTTTCGATCACAGGAGAGTTTAGGAAACGTAGAACCTCTCCCATTTTATTAGTACATCCAGCGGGAAGGTACTTTGAAATCTGAACTTGTGTTGAAAACAGACATGGTCGATTTTGAGAGCAGTATCGTTATAACGAAAACATCTCTATGTTCGTCTCAGCAAACTTTCCTCAGTTAAGAGTTTCACGCATTTTATTACGTTTCTTGGTTTCTGCCAAGCCCAATTTTCCTATTTCGTAGACTCGTATTGGGTAAAATAAACCGTCAGTAACAGGTGTAAAATATAAATATATATATATTTATCACAATTGGATTTAATATTGTAATTACATACATCGAGGTTTTTGTTAGGAATACGATTTAGTACACTGAGGCTTTTACAGCCTGCTGCGTCAAAAAAAGAAATGAAAATTTCTGCATGTACTCGTCAATTTTCAGTTCAAATGAACCTTTATTTACATCATTTTGGTATGATATGCTTAGGTTATTTCTGATGCAATGCGTTTATAAATTGTACGGTTGTCATATCACTACGGGTAGGGATGAAGGATTTCTGAAACAAACCTTTTTGATAGCTGCTTGCGCCGGCAACTTCTCAAAGACTGACGCTCTTACTGTAAACTTCAAGGGCCAACCTATACCTCCCCTGCGAACAACGCCAAATCACGTCCTCAGGAGTAGAAAGCTTGTTTGGTGATAAACCTCTAGGTACCTAAGATAAGGCCAACCAAATACCTGTCTTATCGCCACATCATAACACAAAATCATAATTTTGTTGTAAGTGCAATTTAACCGGCAGCTGTGGCCGAGCCGTTCTAGGCTCTTCAGTCCGGAACAGCGCTGCTGCTACGGTCGCAGGTTCGTATCCTGCCTCGGGCATGGATGTGTGTGATGTCCTTAGGTTAGTTAGGTTTAGGTAGTTCTAAGTCTATGGGACTGAGGACCTTCGATGTTAAGTCCAATAGTGCTCAGAGCCATTTGGACCATTTGTAAATGCAATTTCAATGACTGGAACAGTGAATAAACACGAGGAACAAGTGTCGACTGACAGAAAACTGGCGCCGAGCGTGGGTAGGGAGTCGAGGCGTGGGCTTCCCGGCTTCCTTGACCCACGCCAGGTTTGGCTTGGAATTCTTCCGGTATTTTCTTAAACTTGACAGCTGTTGCGTTAGCGGAAGACCATGACCGATTTAAACCATTCTTTTTTCTCATTATTTGTGGGTTCGATTAATAATTAGAGATATTACGAGATTTACCCAGAAAGTAATGCACCGCATTTTTTTTTCTCAGCTGTCACACCGCATTCTACGAATGCGAAACGTTACGTATGTACAGGGCTATTACAAATGATTGAAGCGATTTCATAAATTCACTGTAGCTCCATTCATTGACATATGGTCACGACACACTACAGATACGTAGAAAAACTCATAAAGTTTTGCTCGGCTGAAGCCGCACTTCAGGTTTCTGCCGCCAGAGCGCTCGAGAGCGCAGTGAGACAAAATGGCGATAGGAGCCGAGAAAGCGTATGTCGTGCTTGAAATGCACTCACATCAGTCAGTCATAACAGTGCAACGACACTTCAGGTCGAAGTTCAACAAAGATCCACCAACTGCTAACTCCATTCGGCGATGGTATGCGCAGTTTAAAGCTTCTGGATGCCTCTGTAAGGGGAAATCAACGGGTCGGCCTGCAGTGAGCGAAGGAACGGTTGAACGCGTGCGGGCAAGTTTCACGCGTAGCCCGCGGAAGTCGACGAATAAAGCAAGCAGGGAGCTAAATGTGCCACAGCCGACGGTTTGGAAAATCTTACGGAAAAGGCTAAAGCAGAAGCCTTACCGTTTACAATTGCTACAAGCCCTGACACCCATGACAAAGTCAAACGCTTTGAATTTTCGGCGCGGTTGCAACAGCTCATGGAAGAGGATGCGTTCAGTGCGAAACTTGTTTTCAGTGATGAAGCAACATTTTTTTCTTAATGGTGAACAGACACAATGTGCGAATCTGGGCGGTAGAGAATCCTCACGCATTCGTGCAGCAAATTCGCAATTCACCAAAAGTTAACGTGTTTTGTGCAATCTCACGGTTTAAAGTTTACGGCCCCTTTTTCTTCTGAGAAAAAAACGTTACAGGACACATGTATCTGGACATGCTGGAAAATTGGCTCATGACACAACTGGAGACCGACAGCCCCGACTTCATCTTTCAACAGGATGGTGCTCCCCGCACTTCCATCATGATGTTCGGCATTTCTTAAACAGGAGATTGGAAAACCGATGGATCGGTCGTGGTGGAGATCATGATCAGCAATTCATGTCATGGCCTCCACGCTCTCCTGACTTAAGCCCATGCGATTTCTTTCTGTGGGGTTATGTGAAAGATTCAGTGTTTAAACCTCCTCTACCAAGAAACGTGCCAGAACTGCGAGCTCGCATCAACGAGTGTGGGAGGAACTTGATTATCGGGTTCATGTCTGCCGAATGACTAAAGGGGCACATATCGAACATTTGTGAATGCCTAAAAAAACTTTTTGAGTTTTTGTATGTGTGTGCAAAGCATTGTGAAAATATCTCAAATAATAAAGTTATTGTAGAGCTTTGAAATCGGTTCAATCATTTGTAATAACCCTGTATTATTTGAAGTCCCCTGAGTGAGCGCACAAAGTTTCCGTCACTTTCGACAGATAGCGTAGCTGCAGGACAGTTTCAAAATGGCGTCTGTATGTTACAAGCAACATGCCGTCATTGAATTTCCCACTGCAGAGAAAGAAACTGTGGGGAATGTTCAAAAACGCTTGTGCAAAGTCTATCGAGCTCCTCTTGTCAACAGAAGTACAGTTAGTCGCTGGGCACGGAGGGTGAGGTCATCAGAAGGTGGTTCGGCGGAGCTCCACGATTTGCAGCGGTCGGGGAGACCATCCACGGCTGTCACACCTGACATGTTGCCGCGAGCTGATGCTGTCATTCGCGAGGACAGACGCATTGCCACTCGGCAGTTGCCGCTGCATCTGTCCACCAGCAAAGGAAGTGTGGATGCAATTATCCGCACTCTACGATGTTCAATAGTGTACTCAAGATGGGTCTGGCGGTGTCTAACGGTTGTTAACAAGTCGCACAGAAGAAACATTTGTCCTGATTTGTTGCAGCGTTTTGAAGCTGAAGGGAAGCGTTCTTGTCCTGGATTGTGCCAGGTGATGAAAGCTGGGTTCGCCATTTTGAACCCGAAGCAAAACGACAGTCGACGGAATGGGGCCATTCCCACTCCCCACAGCAGAAAAAATTCAAACCAACTCTTTCCCCCGGTAAGGTCGTGGTCACCGTATTCTGGGATTTAGAAAGTGTCGTTATCGTTGATGTGATGCTAAGAGGTGGTACAATTAAATCAGAAGCATATGTAAACACATTAACAAAAATAAAGACGCACCTCCCGCAACTTGACGCCATAGTAACCCAGGAGATGTTTCGCTGCAACACGATAATGCTCGGTCCCACACAATTGACGACTGCTGAACAAATCGCAAAACAAGGTTGGACAATGTTACCCCATCCACCCTACAGCACTGACCTAGCCCCCTCGGGCTTCCACTTGTTTGGGCCATTAAAGGTTGCTATTTGTGGAAGACGTTTTGAGGACGATGAGGAGATTAGCGCAGTAAAGCACTGTCTCTGCCACCAGCGCAAGGATTGTTACCGATAGGGCATACACGCCCTTGTTTCACGCTGCGGGAAGGCCATGATGGAAACTGTGGAAAAATAGGGTGTGTAGATAAAACAGCATTCTTTCGTGTGTGTAATTATCATCATGTTCATTGAAGAATACGCGAAAAAAATGTGGTGCATTACATTCTGGGCAACCCTGGTACATGTGTGTTGCCAGTAAACATTGGTAAAATTTCACGATTACTAATTCAATACTTCCGGAGCAGTCATTTGTTTCACCCCATAGCGGAGCCATGAGTTTTCGACAAATTTGAGACGTAATATCTCCGGCAATGTTCTCTAGAAACAAACAAAACTAGGCCACCTCATATAGCTTTCTGAGCTCTCTTGAGCGAAATAATAAAACAAGATTTTTCTGAGCAATTTTCATACGGAAGTCGGTCAATAAATACGTGCTAGGAAAAAATGAGCTTTAGCTTTTTATATATCCGGAAGTAATTGTGGAATAAACCTGAAACCTTGCACATAACAACTTACCAATACCACGTCTTAGAATATAAAACTTAGTTGTACTGCTTTCCAGTAGTTTACAAATTAAGGTCAAAAGTAACGATTTTTCTAAAAACGAAGATGGACCTTTTTGGCACACTTCTATAAAGTCAGCTGCAAACGTATTTAAACAGTTTTCATTAGAAAGACCCTGTTCTGAAACACCTAATACCTAGATGTGCTTTTGCAATGCGAATATGAGGTGGATTTGAATTGGAAATGGACTCATATTCCGCTGGTACTCATATCTGCCATATTTATTATCCTCTACAATAGTTTGTGGAAGATATCAAAAGTCCTGATGACCATAAATGAACTAGTCAGAAAACGAAATAAGTTTTTGTTTTTTAAATATCTCTAAAGCATTCAGCTCTACAAAATTCTTTTTATAAAAAATGAAATGGAACAAGCAATCCAGTAAAAAAAATAGATTTCTATAATTTGAGGTAGTCACACATGAAAAAATTTTTTTTTGGCTCTGTCTGATCAAAATTTCTTCCCGAACTATCTCATCAGTGACATCATCTGGCCGGCAGTGTAGTTTTCCTCATGATATTATACAGCAAATTAATGAAATCTGTAAAAAATTTAAGTAGGGTGAAGTAAACATAAACTTAGGATTCTAAAACCACCTAACTTCGGCCTCTGACACTTACAGAAATGTATCAGGCATTGGATCCTGTGTAAAGAAACCGTTATCAGGGTTGGGACCTTACGGTAAAGAGAAACCCACCCACGGTTCCTGTCGCACAGCTATCGGGCGTCGCCCCTATGGCGATGAATTGAAAAGGAACCAGCAATGGTTAAGCTACCATGAACAACAGCACACATTTACTTAATTTTTCATCAGTGCATTAATGTTCCTCACAAACCGCAAACTGTGCTGATACAAAGTACGCTATACCTCAATCCAGAATTAAACTGGCACATCAATAGACAAGATAGAAATACTAATAATTCTCTACAACATGAATCCATTCCAAAAACTCTAGGGAAGACTGCTGTGAACTACACTAAAATTTTCACAAAGTGACAGTGATCTAAAACCTTACGGCTATTTATAAGATGTGTGCTGCGGCTGTTACGCTATTTTACTGTCATTATCTCCACTGCCTTGATAATGCGTAGTTAAATTGTGAAGTTTGTAACCAGTGTGATACGTAGTTAAAGCAGGAAAACACACGAGTCGTGACAAGACATCTTTCTTGAAGTTTTACTAGTTATTCAGACTTCCTCACTTCCTAGTCGACAACGCTTTCGATATTGTCTTCCCCGGAGAGTACTAAACATTTATAGAACACAATAAGTCAACTTTGATTACCACCGAAATATGGGTCCATTTTCAATGCACATCGACCTTGTTTCGTAGATCATTGTATGCTCGCATTGCAAAACCAAATAAAGTTTCTACGTGGTTTAGAATATGATCTAATGAAAACGGCTTAAGAGTTTGCACAAAACTTCTTTTAAAAATTTACCAAAAATAGCCATTTTGGCGTTTTTAGAAAAGTGGTCAACTTCGTCCCTCAATTTGTCAACTATAAGAAAGAAGTAAGAGAATGAAATTTTATATTCGGAGACCTTCTATTGTCAAGTTATGACGTTCAAGGTTTCAGGTTCATCCCACAGTTACTTCCGGAGATGTAAAAAATTAAACTTTAGATTTTTTCGAGCGTCTATTTTTTTCGCCAGACTTCAAATCATCCGCATGAAAATTGGTCAAGAAATCTTTTTCGCGTAAGAGAGCGAAAAAAGTTGTAAAAGAGCCTAATTTTACTCGTTTCAAGAAAATATTGCCGGAGATATTTTGCCTCAAAGTTGTCAAAACCTCACGGGTGCAACCCTGATATGTGGATTATTGGGTCAAATAAATGACAATATCTCTGGGATTATTGAAATAGTGATCTTGAAACTTCACCAAAGTTTTCTGGGAATATGTGCGAATGTTCATACAAAATTTCATGGAAATCAGTGATGGTCATGCGAGAACCTCTAGACAACTTGGCGTGGAATGACCCACATGTTGTTGTTGTTGTTGTTGTTGTTGTGGTCTTCAGTCCTGAGACTGGTTTGATGCAGCTCTCCATGCTACTCTATCCTGTGCAAGCTTTTTCATCTCCCAGTACTTACTGCAACCCACATACATTACGGCAATTTAACTAATACAATAAAGTTAGTGAGAACACTACTTTTTTACAAATTTCAGCCATCTTAGAGCGATTGCACAAACAGAAGATACGAATCGATTTGATTTTTACCTATTTTTCTCCCCAATTCGCATATTTTTTGCACTATTGACTTGAAACAAGGATCAGATTTTATTTCGGCTCACCCTTCTCACACGTGTCGATCGGGCCGCATGCCCTGTTCGCTATTACTGGAGGAGGGAGCAAGACAGTTTTGTGACAGGCGAAAAGTAGCGCAGAAGAAAAGGGGAAGAGGAGAAGGAAGGGATAGTAAGGAGGATTGTAGTGCTCTGAAACAGGAAGGGTGCAGATGTGTATGAAAGAGAATGAGAGATTCCGACTGGAGTGTGTTGTGCCGCAGTCCATGAGATAAACCCCTTCCCGGAATGCAGACGCTTGTCTTTTCGGCTACTAGATATAGTCAGTCTCTTTGGGCGTGATGAGCCACCGCAACAAAAAATGGCAAGAGCAAATTTTACGTTTGTTTTTCTGCTTACGTATAGGCCTCTCCATTTCGTCTCGGTGTGTTCGTCCGACGTGTAACAATTTTTCTGCGAGTGGCTGGCATTTTCGAAGATTGGCCCTCCACTGCTGGTGGCGAACTGGAGTCGAGCTCATGGCTGGAACATGTATGTATGTACTAGGACTGTTGACATTTTTAAAAAAATATCGGTAGTCTGATATATTGATAATTAAAAATCATTACCTGCCCTCGAGAGATATATATATATATATATATACGGAAAAACTATCGACGTAAAGGCCTATACAATATCGGCTCCATATTGTAAATAAACTGCCGATTTTAAAGCTGTATAATTAAGTATTGGCTGGAAATAAGACGCAATTGTATGTGTTGTTAGCCGAAGCTACTGTTTTTCCGTAATTTTTCTGCAAACAGTTTAGTTATTCAGTGATGGAAAACTGTTTAAAAGTTTTTAAGCTAAAAGTGAAAGAATTTTGTGAAACATTCCGAAAGTTGCTGCGTTTGTTGTCCCTTCGTTCTTTAGAAAAACCCAGATAAGGAACAAGAAAACTGCATTGCATGACGACTGGATCGGAAGTACCGAGACGCATTAATAAGTCGCAGAATCGCTTTAAAACAGGAATCTTGAACTGCGTTATTTGCTCGACCAGTGCTGAAAATGTTTTCCGTGGTAACCTGTGAAAACCTGCACAATAAAAATACACAATAAACTTGTTCATTCAGAAGATAATTTTGATCGTTGATTAGTGTGGTTGTTGCCAGAGCCACTTTCCTCAATTTTCAAATTTTCAGTCAGCCTGACATGACTTACGGGGAACTGCAGAGAATCATCGTGTAGGCCTATGCCTTCAACTTCAGGCATTGCAGGTTTTCCATTGTTCCACATCATTAATTTAAACCCCCGGAAAATCGCATCTAAATTGTGCAGTTAACGCAGCAGAACCTTAAAGTAGTTTTTCTACTGCGTACTTCTTTGCTGCTGAAACACAAGGAATTAAAAGTGCTCAAGCAGGACAAGCGTGGATTTTATCCTAATGCCCTGGTTTTACTGTTTTTGCTCGTGGGTTTCAAGTAATATATATTTTTTTCTCTTTGTCGAAATCAAACAGCTTTAAAATAGGCTCAATGGAGACAGTTGGAAGTGGCAAATCGTCTCAAACGACTTGGTGAGGAAGAATAATATGGTCGCAAGTTGTTAATGGTTTCTCAGAGTCCTCGGAATAATAGCTAAATCACCATGAAATAGTTAAATACCATCCTTGTGATTCATCTCAAATTGATAAGGTGTAAAACGAGGCTAATAAATGAAAGTAGATATTAAAATGTTATATTGTATATCATTGAAAGCTCTTACATAACTGTATTACGAATAAAGTAAACTTACGAAGACAGTAGTATTAAGAGAAGGAAAAGCTTGCACCAAATGAGGATCGATCTTGGGAGCATGGCATTAGAAGCAAAGTACGGTACCTATTACGCTTCAAGCAACGTTTTCCTTTGGAGTGTTTACTTACATCAAAATGATCCTCACATAAATACACACCTAGTTATCACTGCCTCATTCGGATCTCTACGAGGGGATTGCAACTGTATCTGCCCCATCTGGCTGTATTCTATTACTTTTATGGTTTTTTCCATCGCTGTACTTAGTTTCTATGCCGAACAAGTCACCGCAAAATACGATATTGGCTAATCACCCTTTTCGGATTACCGAATCATTTTGGCTTTATTAAAGGAAGTGCGTCTGAACAACTTCCTGTTTCGTCACTTTCAAAGCGCACCAAGAAATCAGTCCATCGTCTGTAAATCTGCTTTCAGTGCTTATGCCTTTAGCACCCAGTGTAAAGACGTCCGTTCTTCGGATCCACTATTTCCTCGTTAGAGACTTTCCTTTGCCGGATATGTTTCCGATGCGTTAAAGATCCAGTTCTCAATTTATCATACATATATTTAAATGTACGACGTGTAGGATGCGTACGTCGAGGATATCTTTCAGCATATAAGTCTATAGCTCACACTGAATTTCGTTGGCATTCTCTGTAAATGAGTAGCATATAGACTTATTCTTCGAAGGAATACATCATTCACATTCGCTTGATTCGACGAAAAGTCTTACCATTCCTATTAGTGTTCTATTGCGAAACCGTCGAATGGCACGTTAGATGGATACGCCATTTTCGGTGAATATTTACTATTTGTATGGTATACGAGAGAGAATTGTCAGAGCATGTGCTTCGATAAGTGCCAACGTGATAAGGAATACCACTCAAACCACGATAAGAAGATTGGAGCACTTCATTGATACCAGTGGTTATCACTTCGATCACATACTGTAAATGGACGTTCATGGCACCTTTGTGACCTTCGTTGACCTTCAAAGACCTTACTGTTGCACATCATTGGATTCGTCTCGATAGCCGCTATCAGAAAACATGTACCAAACTACAGCATCCCATTTACAAAGCAAATTTGACCTTCATACCTCTGATGCGACTCCACCTAGCAACAGAAAACCAGCGTCATATTATGGCTCCCATTGTCCCATGAACATTTGTCCCACAAACTTTTCAGCTACTATCATACTTTGGGTTATTCTAGGTGGCAATAGTTACTCACCCTGTAGAACGTTGTGTTGTTACAGCGACTTTCGATGAACTGTTTGTGGATGAGGAATAGGTTCTTATGCATATCTTTGTTGCTCCGTGTGGCTAGTATACACCATGGCGAGCCTCCAAAGTATAAACCGTATGACGGCTAATCTCTTTTTTCGTAACATTGATGTCGACGAGGGAACGGTGAACCCACTGGTATTAAAACAGTATAATTATATAAAATCTCAACATTCAAAAACATTTTTATATTTCAACGAAGGCAGCAACTTGTAAATGTGGTTGATAGTTATAAATATTAGGTTGAGTCAGCAAACAACTAGCCAATTAAAATGCAGAATACAAACGTGTTGATAAATAACACGAATTACTGAGTCCTCAACTTCAAGGTAGGAGACACGCTTCACAATTCTTCGTGAATGTGTTTTACATGCAGGACTGACACAGGCCACAATACTCTTTTGATTTACTTAGATTGCTGTACTTCTGCTCTTCAGTTTTAGCTTCTTTTACACAAAAATGGCACTGACCTTTTACTGTAGGACGCAGATCTGTATATGTTGTCACTTCTTTGATTTTCTTTTGTGGAACACTTTCTATTGACAGAATAATTTGGTTAGGTAATCCTCTTACATTAGTACTGCCTTCTGCTACCTCAAATTTCACTAGTTCCTACCCTGCTTGCAGAATGAACTGTTTCCGTTTGTTGTTTGTCATTTCATATTGGATGTTGCTGGATGAATGTGGTGGCTGTATTGTAGCACAGATATCGAGAGTAAAAAACTGATAGAGGCCATATCTTTGTTGCCCTGTTACCATTTGATCAATGGTATCAGTTCCATATTTAGTGGAATTATATGTATTTATATGGGTTTTATTCTTCTCTCCTCCTTCAGTGCCTCTCTTGGTGCATTGTTGGTGGCGTCAGCAAGTTCTTACTTGGTTTTTTTACTATGTAGGATACGAAAGTAGGTTGCCTACCTGTTGCGTGTGAACAATAATATTGGCGAATATAGCTGTTGACCTGATTGGTTCATTACGCGCGGAATATGCTCACCGTGTGACTGGAGAGATCCTACTTTAGTAACTTTGTGTAGTGTCGGTATGCTGCAATTTTTCACCCAGTATTTTTCACAGGTAGTGCCAGACATGTAACGACACTTGCTGAACCCCGATCGTCCTTGGACACTAAACTTTTCCTGTATGGGGTTCGATATTCATTACGTCTGTCTGTTACGTCTGACATAAAGCGTATACGGAAGCAACCCTCGGGTGGTTTCTCCTTCATAAATTGAAGTAGCGTTCTCTATAAATATGCTAAGCATATCATCGACGTTGAGGTGCACTCCTTGTTTATATTGTAGTGGAAACCTATCTTTCACTTTCTTGAAAACTTCACGGATTGCTGTGGACTTGTCTGCTTACTTTCTTTGCTGGCATATAGTTTTGTCATCACTCCTAATGATTCTAATAAGTTCATTGCAACATTCTCTTGGCATAATACCCTTGTAAACACTCCGACCTATTAGATTTGACAAGAGCGTGTACACTGACTGAATTGTTATTTGCACCCATGCGTGTCAGTGATCCTATAAAGGCACACAGTTCTTTCCTAATAGAAATAACATTTAGTCTGCCTCTTCATTTGAATGGTTTATTATAACGTCCATGAGAGATCTAAAAAGTAACATAAAGGCTCCTCCAAGAAATGGCAAACATCGGCGAAATTACATCTGCCTGCTCTCTTACTATATTTGAAAGAGACCACCTAGGTATTCTGGGCTTTTTGATTACATACCTTCTTCCAGACTTGGCCACCATCACAAACTGATGGTCACTACTTGAAGCTACAGTGTCTTCATACTCTTCATTGTTTCTAACGTCCACATCACTTCCTCGATCTGACTCCTGCTCCATAACACCATCCTCATCTTCGCTTTCACTCTGTGTTAAAATTATGTAAAATTTTGTTCATAACTTTCTAAACATGATTCAGTTAGAGTTATAGGTAAGTCTCGGTGTGAACAGCAGGGAACTGAAATAAGTCTCATTTTTTCCTTTCAAAGCAGTAGTTTTCTAGAAATTTTGAAACTGAAATTTCATACAGTATTCAACAAATAACTCAAAGGTAAAATGACGTATATACTTAAACAGTTGTGGGTTCAACGAACCTCTACCCCCCACCCCACCCCCTCCCCTACGATTAATAAAGGCATGAGCAAGCGTTCTCGTTCTCTCTCTCTCTCTCTCTCTCTCTCTCTCTCTCTCTCTCTCTCTCTCTCTCTCTCTCGCAAGCACGCGCACACAAAACACTCCTGGTACTGGTAACCTGTTGGGTTGCGTAACTCGGCGCCTCGTCTGTTTACCTAACGACTTAACAGTTCGCTCAGTGCAGACTTCACACACGCTCCTTTCAGAGCACCTTTGCGTTCCGATCTCTCTCAAGGAACCGCAGTCGCTGTTGCTCCTTTGCCTGTGAGCTCTATAGCATTCTGAATGACCAAACGCTGCTAAACTAAATGTCGGTGCATAGCCTTCGTGATCGAACCTCATGGACACAAATGCTGTAGGTAGGATTTACTTTAAATTAGGCAGTTCGCTGTTGTTGAACGGGGGTACTTCACAATGAAAGCAGCAAGGTCTTGGGTCAAAGAACAAGCGTTGTGACCAACAACCGTTATGTGGAAGGGACTCACATTTGTGGATATGTTTCTGCAGTTGCACATCTTGTAGTAGGTGTAAGTGAAATGGAATGAAAAGATAAGGATCACTGATCAGGCGAATAAAAGGTAATACCAACAGCAGCACAGAATGATATAACGGGTGTAGGATTTGTCAGAATAGGAAAATAGGACGTAGTCGTTCAGCGATAAAATTGCTCCCGTCAGAATCGACTGCAAACTAACGCCAACAATAGTTCAGGTATACACAACTCACAATCAGAAGATAGAGATAAGGATACTGAAAGGGTAATTTCTTATGTTAACGATGATGTAATAATTATGGTGAATTGGAACGCGATAGAAGGGTTAGAGAAATGTGTTCTGGGAGAATGTGAGCTTGGAAGAAGGAATGAGAGAAGAAAGTCTAATATAATTCTGCAATAAATTGTAGTTAGTAATGACGAATACGCTGTTCAAAAATTACAAGGGGAGCAGCAATTGTATTTCGAAACGGCTTGGAGATACGGGAAGACTGCAACTACATGTAGATTGTCATAGTCAGATTCAGAGATCAGATGCTGAATTTAGGCTAGCCAGGGGGCAGATACAGACTAGGATTGCAATTTTGTGATGGAGCGTTGAAGCTAATTCAAAAGACTAGTCCGGAAGAATCGTTCTGCAAAGAACTGTGATACTGGAGTACTGAAAAATGAGATATATTTGCAGTTCTGTGACTAAAGATACTGCGGTAATGGGCCCATAGTAGGCTGTTCTGTTGAAGAAAAATGGAAAGGTCAAACGGCGTTAATACAAGCTGAGCAGTAAACATGAGTACAAAGGAAGTAACTGCGGAAGAAACCTCCGGCAACAGGAAAAAGTTAAACTGATCGACGAAAGAAGGAAGTAGGGAATTGTCCAGGAAATTCAGGAGTACGTAAATGTCACTTAGGAAGGGCATCAATAAGAAATGCAGGGAAGCCGAAGTGAAATGGCGCCAGGAACAAGGTGAAAAACTGAAAAGAAATGGTTGTTGGGACTAATTCAGCGTAAAGAAAATTCAGAATCACCTTCGATGAAATTAAAAGCAAAGCGGTCAGCATGAAGTGTGCAATGGGAATCAATTAGCTGCAGAGGAGTGCTGTTAGGTGAAAACAGTAAAGTGAAGGCCTTCACGAAGGATTTGTCCGATGGTATGAGGAAGAAAAGGGAGTCGATAAGGAAACGTTAGTTTAATAGAGCTTCGTAAGACTTATGTTCAAGGAAAGCAGAAGAGACAGATAACATTCCTTTGGAATTTATAAAATCCAGGGGGGAAGTGTCAACCAAGCGACTAGAAAATTTGGTATGCAGAATTTGAGTATGGAGACATACGTGCCGTCAGACTTCCGGAGAAGTATCATCCACACAATCCCGAAGATAACAAGGGCAGACAAGTGCGAGAATTGTGACAATAAGTGTGTGACAAGAACAATAATACAGAAAAATGGAAAAGAAATCTGAAAATACGTTACATAACGATCGGATAGCTTTCGGAAATGCAAGGGCACCTAATGCAATTCTGACGGTGCGATTATTAATGGGATCAAGACTGGAGAAAGATAAAGATACTCTGAGGATTTGCCGACCTGGAGATAGCGTTAGACAACTAAAATGGTAACAGATGTTCGAAAATCTGAGAGAACAGGAATAAAGTTTAGGAAAAGATGAATAGTACATATGTACCAGAACCAGGAGTGAATAATAAAAAAGGAACGCCAAGAACGAAATGCTCGAATTACAAAGGGTATAAGACAGGAATGTAGTCTTCTACCCTACTGTTCAATCTATACATCGAAGAAGCAATAACGGAAATGAGATATCCACAAATGTGAGTCCCTTCCACATAACGGTTGTTGGTCACAACGCTTGTTCTTTGGCCCAAGACCTTGCTGCTTTCATTGTGAAGTACCCCCGTTCAACAACAGCGAACTGCCTAATTTAAAGTAAATCCTACCTACAGCATTTGTGTCCATGAGGTTCGATCACGAAGGCTATGCGCCGACATTTAGTTCAGCAGCGTTTGGACATTCAGAATGCTATCAAGCTCACAGGCAAAGGAGCAACCGGGGCTCCGTTAGTTACCTCAGCGCGGGAGGACGAAATTTCCTGACGATTTTTGCAGTGAATTTGTCTGGCATCTGCCTTTCCCAAAGTTAGTTTCATGGCGGTCACTTTGTACGAATACCCTAGATATTTAACGGTTCTAGTTGCATTCAATGACAGACCGGCAATCGTGTAAGCAAACAACGGGTTTTTCCGCCTATTTATGATCCAAACATTAACATGTGTTGATGTGACCATTTTTTTAAACTCCACATGTTGTCTCGTACTATCCGGATGGGACCACACACAAACTGCTGATTCTCAGTTTTCAACAAAGTATGCCCATTCACTCACAACCATAAATGTTCGTGACTCAGACTTTTGTTCTCTCTCTCTCTCTCTCTCTCTCTCTCTCTCTCTCTCATATACTGCGCTAGTACTGTCTCGCTTGTAGTTAGTGATTTGTGAAGGTCTCGCGGTTGAAACTGATAGAGGGTGATTCAAAAAGAAAGATTGTTTATTACACACTGAAATCCAGAAACACTGAACATGGTACTGGATAGGTGGTGTTTCAAAGTCTGTTCGCACAGCAACTATATACTACAAACAACTTCAGCACCATGCGTTGCTGCAGAAGCATGGTAACGGTAGTCTACTTCATTACGCACACGAATCGACAGGTCCCTGTTTGTTGGATCGATAGTTTCCAACAGTTCTGTTTTTCAGCTCTGAATAGCTGCCATAGTTGGAATAACTACTCTCACGGAAAAAGTTACAAGTTGTGATAACTGATGACCTGGAAGGTCAAAAGCAATAAAAAGATCTTGTTCACCTCTTCCAGTCCAACGTTGTGGGATGGTGTTGTTAAGATAACGCTGCACCTTAAGGTGAAAGACGGGTGGGGCGCCGTCGTGCATAAAATATGAAGTCATTGGAATCTTCGTGAAGCTGAGGGAGCAGTTAGTTTTGCAACACATCCGGAACATTTGTCAGTGCCCTACCCCAAAAAGAAAGGTCCATAAACTTTGTGAACAGAAACGGCTCAAAACACATTCCGTTTGAGTCTCTTTCATGTTCAAGGATTTTGTAACCCCGAAATTCTTACCTTATGACAGTTTATTTTACCCGATAGATGAAACGTCCATTCGTCCGAAAAGATGAGCCGTTCGGAAAAAGTGTCCTCTGTAACCCCGAAATTCTTACCTTATGACAGTTTATTTTACCCGATAGATGAAACGTCCATTCGTACGAAAAGATGAGCCGTTCGGAAAAAGTGTCCTCTGCCATATCACGGAGAACTGAAATACAGAATTCGTGCCTTCTCTTATGGTCAACGGGACGCAGTTACTTGCAGTAACTGCAACATGTAAGGCTTTATTTGCAGGCGTCGTTTCAGAACACGCCAGACCGTTGTTTGAGGAAGCTGAAGTTCCGGCCCTGCCCGTGTTGTGGACTGCGAAGGGCTCAGCGTGAGAATATTTCGGATGAGCTTGACATTTTCATCAGAGGTGCGTCGCCGACCAGTGCTCCTCTCTTTGCTTACGATGCAACCAACTTCCAAGAATTTTGTATGTAAGTCGTAAATTTGCTTGTGCAGAGGCAGCTTCTTGCTGACTCGACGGCGGAATGCACGTTGCGCACGAAAAATCGATTTACGTTGCGCAAATTCCAACGCACAAAATGATTTCTCTTGTGGTTGTAGTCGCCATGTTGCAACAAACAGCAGCGCAGCACTGTGGCAGAACTCTGAACCTTCCTCTATCTAGCGACATAAGGCCGGTATTACACTATCAAATTTCATTGTCAGATATCTTTGTCAAAAATCTTTGATGGTGTAATAGGAACTTCGTCAAATGTCGTCCAATATTTGGCCAAATCTAGGTCCTCGCTATAGATTTGATCAAAGAAATCGCTTGTCTTCTGTTCACTGCAATGTGACATGTTACGTCGTTACCACATGGAGCGCTAGCATCGCTGCAGCGTTCTGTCGTCTGTGGTGTTTTTATAAACATTGCCGGTAAATACAATTGCTGTGTGCCGACAATTACAAAATTAATAGATGTATGAAGCTGATGAGGCGCTTTACAACGTGAGACACCCTGAATACAAAAACAGATTAAGAAGATAGGAGACATGACCTGGCCTGGCCTAACCTAACCTAATCCTCTCCTGTAGCAAGGAATCGGAGTGTTACAGTGGGCCTGTCTTCTGAAGATGTAGCAGTTCCTAAGTGAATATTGTGCTTTGTGATATGAGGCTACATTTCACTGAGCACATACAGAAATGTATGCTCATCCATTATTAAGCAATTGATCCACGATTTGACGTCTTCCACTGTAAGCTCACGTAACAAGTTTTGTTGAATGCTTTTATCGTGTCGTCGTAAAACCCACGGCTTCACCCACATTAAATTAGTTTTTCGTTCCATAGATCCGTGCTGAGGAGATCCTCATGGATGTGGAACATGTCAATTTTTTTAAGCTTAAATAATACTAATAGTATGAATAAATGCAATACATCATTTGTTGCTATTAAAAATTTCGTCAATGGAGTAGGAGGAGTTGGTCACCAGTAAGTCTTTCAGGCTCCTTTTAAACTGATCTTTATTTGTAAATAAATTGTTTGCTGGCAAATTATTGAAGATGAGTGTTCCTGAGTAGTGGACCCCTTTTTGAACTAAAGTGCTTTTAAGACCTTGTGTAGATCATTTTTGTTCCTGGTATTGTATGTATGAACTAAGTTGTTTGTTGGAAAAAGACATATTATTTAGGACAAATTTCATTAAGGAGTAAGTATACTAAGAGGCGGTAGTTAGTATACCCAGCTCTTTGAAGAGGTTTCTGCAGGACGTCCGTGAATTTACTCCACAAATAATACGTATTACACGCGTTTGGACTCTGAAAACTTTTGACTTGAAGATTTACCCCAAAATATTATACCATATGACATTATGGAATGAAAGTAGGCAAAGATGCAAGCTTTTTCATTTTTATGTTGCCTATGTCTACTAACACTCGAATTGCAAATACAGATTTGTTAAGGCGTTTCTACAGTTCCGTGGTGTGCTCCTCCCAACTGAATTTATTATCAAGTTGTAATCCCAGGAGTTTGACTGTCAACCTCGTATGTAAGGTTCCTTCTCCCCCCCCCCCCCCCCCCCGCCCCCCACTTCTTTTCCGCATGTGCACACAATGCAATTGCCGTACGTGCAACTGCTACGGTTAATAACAAGTTGTTGTCAGCCGTCTTGAACTTTGACGAAAAATTTGATGACAGTGTAATACCCCTTCTAGCGCTACGTCAAAGATTTTTGTCAAATATATTTGACGGAATATTTTATCACATCTTTGATCAAATCTTTGACAAAGAAATTTGATGGTGTAATACTGGCCTAAGTAATGTTTCTTTCATAGTTCGTGTATAATAAACTGTAATCTGTTTATACTTTTTAAATCATCCTATATCTACAAATTACATTTATTGGTAGTGAAATAATTGCACCTGAGTCCGCCGTAGATACGCCATATGCCAGATAGTAAATAGTGTAGAATAGAATCGCTTTTGTTTTCCCTGGGAGACTGCCGTGATCCTTGGGTCGTCGGCTCCCACCAACCTGCATCTACAGTGGCCTGCTGGGAGGAGCCCACAGCGTTAAGCCGCATTTCCACAGGCATTGGAAACTTCGGCAAGCATGCCCCTACCACCACTCGCACCAGCCAACTTGACGCCGGAGATACTTCACTGACTCACTGTCATGTCAGCGGACATGACAGTCATAAAAGTTATAAGCCGTATAACTTAATGGTCTCGTCGACTTCCCGCCTTAGAACTTCAGCAACTGACGCTAGATGGCTCTGCTCTCATTCTGCTTTCGTTCGTTAGCGCAGGTCGTCGTCGTCGTCGTCGTCGTCGTCGTCGTCGTCCGTATGCGTGAATAGTTGGCATATCTAAAAATGTGCTTAATCTGTGTAAATAAATACCTTGTAAAGTGTGTAAATAAATACCTTGTGAAGTGGCAAATTGGTCGTATTGCTTTTGATAGGAATCTCATTCCATCCTTCAGAAATCCCTTTTAGTATCAACGTAACACAGCCTTATTTGCATGTTTTATAAATCGACTTTTATGGTTAAGTTTTCTCCGCTCAGGGACTGGGTGTTTTCCTCATCATTTCATCATCAGTGGAAGGCAACGGGAAACCACCACTGGAATCACTTCCCTAGACGCTCATGCGGTGAACCTCTCTTACAAGGCTTCCCCCATAAGACCTGCCGTAAGACAGTTTTTTATTTTTTTACCGTGACCATTATTGATATCGAATGAAAAAACCAGTTTACTGTTACGTGACTATTACTTTCCAGTATTTTTCGAAGATTTAAACTTCCCTTATCAGGTGGATTTGTATCAAGACTTTCGAGAAACCTTTGTTCCCTGAGTGTTTACGAAGTGTGATACTGGATGTGACGTAACACGACAGGAAAAGGAGTCTGTGGCCGGTGGAGATAGTGCCTTAGGTTACTCCCCGCTGCAACAACACATAATGCCATACTACGAGGGCAGTTCAATAAGTAATGCAACACATTTTTTTTTCTGAAACAGGGGTTGTTTTATTCAGCATTGAAATACACCAGGTTATTCCCCAATCTTTTAGCTACACAACACTATTTTTCAACGTAATCTCCATTCAATGTTACGGCCTTACGCCACCTTGAAATGAGGGCCTGTATGCCTGCACGGTACCATTCCACTGGTCGATGTCGGAGCCAACGTCGTACTGCATCAATAACTTCATCATCCGCGTAGTGCCTCCCACGGATTGCGTCCTTCATTGGGCCAAACGTATGGAAATCCGACGGTGCGAGATCGGTGCATGAGGAAGAACAGTCCACTGAAGTTTTGTGAGCTCCTCTCGGGTGCGAAGACTTGTGTAAGGTCTTGCGTTGTCATGAAGAAGGAGAAGTTCGTTCAGATTTTTGTGCCTACGAACACGCTGAAGTCGTTTCTTCAATTTCTGAAGAGTAGCACAATACACTTCAGAGTTGATCGTTTGACCATGGGGAAGGACATCGAACAGAATAACCCCTTCAGCGTCCCAGAAGACTGTAACCGTGACTTTACCGGCTGAGGGTATGGCTTTAAACTTTTTCTTGGTAGGGGAGTGGGTGTGGCGCCACTCCATTGATTGCCGTTTTGTTTCAGGTTCGAAGTGATGAACCCATGTTTCATCGCCTGTAACAATCTTTGACAAGAAATTGTCACCCTCAGCCACATGACGAGCAAGCAATTCCGCACAGATGGTTCTCCTTTGCTCTTTATGGTGTTCGGTTAGACAACAAGGGACCCAGCGGGAACAAACCTTTGAATAGCCCAACTGGTGAACAATTGTAACAGCACTACCAACAGAGATGTCAAGTTGAGCACTGAGTTGTTTGATGGTGATCCGTCGATCATCTCGAACGAGTGTGTTCGCACGCTCCGCCATTGCAGGAGTCACAGCTGTGCACGGCCGGCCCGCACGCGGGAGATCAGGCAGTCTTGCTTGACCTTGCGGCGATGATGACACACGCTTTTCCCAACGACTCACCGTGCTTTTGTCCACTGCCAGATCACCGTAGACATTCTGCAAGCGCCTATGAATATCTGAGATGCCCTGGTTTTCCGCCAAAAGAAACTCGATCACTGCCCGTTGTTTGCAACGCACATCCGTTACAGACGCCATTCTAACAGCTCCGTACAGCGCTGCCACCTGTCGGAAGTCAATGAAACTATACGAGACGAAGCGGGAATGTTTGAAAATATTCCACAAGAAATTTCCGGTTTTTTCAAACAAAGTTGGCCGAGAAAAAAAATGTGTTGCATTACTTATTGAACTGCCCTCGTAATCCACATAAATACACGTGATTGAGATTTAAACCTTCAAAACGGGTTGTAGAAACAGTGGTAACAGTACACGTGTTCCATTCGGAGTCAGTAACACGACCTATTCCAAAAGTATTGTATTTAGTTTGACCCAGTGAAGTTCATATTACTGCAATACTGTCAATATTTTATTTTGTACGATGTTCTTCTTTTGACATAATCAGTGAATAAATAGATTCTGCGGGATGGCACAAAGTTTCGCTAGAGAATTATGTAAAGGCATGGATGGTATTTTATACAGAAAACATCTGTAATCCGAGCCCTAACTAACTCGAATAATAAAAAAGCAGACGTGTTGTGACGAGAGCCTTACATTCCGATGTACATTCAGGGCATTGTAAATCGCACCAAGCATCTCACATAAAAACCTAGCAATAATGCTTGTAGGAATGCAGTAATCACGCTACTCTCGCTAGGTATCTGAGATACTTGTAATTCAACGCGAGTTGGCGTGACATCTAGTGCACATGTAAATTTTTTTTGTTGAGTAGGTATAAATACAGCCCAAAATAATTGCGGAATTAATGTTACGCATTGGAAAAAGGTTTTCGAATGATTCTGCATCCCCATCGATGATTTTGGTTGACGCATTTGACACAAAAAATGATTTGTGCGATAAGTCTGTTTTCATATCTAATATGCGGGAGTGGGCGAATCCATTTTGACTGCGTTAAAGTTTCTGCATGCCGTAGAGCTAAAACGAGCGTACCCACAATAACGACCGTAATTGTAAAGGGTTTGTTTCGATGGCTCAGCGGTAATCAGCCAGACTATAAAGTCTTCGGTTCGGTCCTTGGTCAGTCCAAGGATTTTGTCATTTAGCACTTCTTTCACCTCACGCAGTCGTTGTTGATGTAAAAGTGGAGTCGGACAATGATCCGAAATCCACGTAATCTGTGGGTGTCCCTGTAGTTCTCTGGGTTAAGTCAGTCAAAAGGTGTAACGAAGGCAACGGCATGCAACTGTGGCGTTTCTCTATAGGGAGGTGTGTGGGAATTCTTAGAACTTGCTGCTGACAGTCCCAATTCTGGATGCTCAAAGAATATAAAATTTAGATCCAGATGAAACCACCTGGGTAAGATTCCTAATACTTAAATCGTCAAAATGCGCAACGGATTATGATCTGCATCTGGTAGCTGTACAATAACTTCTTCCCTACGCAAATCCAAAGTTCAACTTCACTCAGAGGTTATAGCTCATACTAAGCATAAAGATTTTGCGACCTCTCAGGTTCTGTCGGCATGAATGATTAATGGTGTGCTTCCGGTTGTTCGAGCTATTGTTTCCACTTTATGCATTAAAGTGAAACAATAATTCTACAGAACACCCGAAAGCACACCATTAAACAAGAAAATACTGTACCAGGAAGGGGGATACTTTATGCTGACCTTTTGAAAATATTGTAATCTGTGCCATTACTTTATTTTAAAATTTTGAATAAATTGTTTTTTAATGAATTCTTCTTCCATACAGGTTTCAAAAATTTTCAGTTAAAGTTAATCTAAAATTTAAGTCTCAGTAGCAAATGTCAGTTCCTATTTTTTCTTTAAACCGTATTTTAAGAAATAGTCAGCAACAATGAAGAAAGTCTACATTTTTCAAAATTTTTTGTAGTGACCGTTCATGTTATTGAAAGTGCGTAGATAATGTTAAGTGTGTGCTAAAGTACTATTTCCAATTTCTGGACCCTACTTAGTCATCAGTACCTCTTTAAAAAGTGTGTAGTTTATATTAACTACACAACAGCAATCACAACAGCAATTAACGAATTTCGCTTTTATAATTTTTTTTCGGGTGGGCGTAAAGTACCTCCTCCCCCTTACTAATTCGCGTTATGGAAAATGCCTTGGTATTGCTAGAGTTAATAAATATTTTGCTCTGCTCGTAATTACTTTTCCATATTAAAATAAAACCGTTCACCATATTAAACTTCAACAGCCACAATGCAATGCTTTTGCTAAGACATCAAGCTCCCAATAGAGACAAAGTTAAGTGCTAGATAAGATTTTAAATGTACTGCCGAATAATTAATATACGTATTGCGCCGCATATTTCCCTGTCTAGTTTAAAATATTCCATTTCAAATAAGTTGAACATAAATTTCAGCGTAATTAGTGTGACCCAGTCCATTTCCGGAGCTGTACTCAAATGAATCATGTGAAAATGTATCCAACATGATTATGACCGCACGACGAGAATTAACATTTGAACCCGGATTAGTAGTTGCAGCTAGACACATAGGACATTCCATTTTGGAAATCGTACGGGAATTCAATATTCCGAGATCCAAAGTGTCAGGAGCATGCCGCAATACCAACCTCTAACCATGGACAACGCAGTGGCCGACGGTCTTCACTTAACGACCGAGGGCTGCGGCGTTTGTATAGTGTTGTCAGTGCTGACAGACAAGCAACACGTTGTGAAGTAATCGCAGAAACAATGCGGGACGTACGACAGGACAGTGCGGCGAAATCTGGCGTTAATGGGCTGCGGCAGCAGACAAGACACGAGTGTCTTCCGAACAGCACGATATCGCCTGCAGCGCCTCTCCTGGGTTCTTGACCATATCGGTGGGACGCTAGACAATTGGAAAACCGTGGCGTGGTCAGAGGAGTCCCGGGCTGATGGTAGCGTTAATCTGCCACAGACCTCTCGAACCCGTGGAGCCAACATAGTCAGCAGAGCACTGTTCAACCTGGTGGTGGCTTTGCAATGGTGTGAGCTTTGTTTATATGGAATGGACTGGATCGGATCCTCTCTCACATCTGAACCGATCAATGGTGGAAGTGATTATTTCGGCTACGCGTTCCCAAACAACGATGGAATTCTTGTGGACGAGAATGCGCCATGTCACCGGGCCATAATTGTTCGTGACTGGTTTGAAGAACAATTCTGGACAGTTCGGGTGGATGGTTTCGCCATCCAGGTGGCCCGCCATGAATCCCATCGAACATTTATGAGACAGAATCGAGAGATCAGTTTGTGCGCAAAATCCTGCACGGGCAATACTTCAGCAGTTGTGGACGGCTATAGAGGAAGCATGGCTCAATATTTCTGCAGGGGACTTCAAACGACTTGACGAGCCAATGCCACGTCGAGGAGCTTCGCAACACCGGCCAAAAGGAAGTCCGACCCGATATGAGGAGGTCCCCCGAGACTTTTGTCGTCTGTGTGGTTTATGTTGCGCCAGGACATCACTTCTATTACGTTGAAGTTGATATTCACACTGATTTCAATTGAAACATTTTATGTTGAAGAGGGAATGTCAGTCAGCGAATGACAGAGGAAAGATTCACTGAGATATATATATATATATATATATATTGAAAGTTCTCCATATATACCCCCCCCCCCCCCCCAACTGATTCCGCATACGTTCTTCCAAAGTTCGGCGAAGCATGATCCCGTCAATCTGTTTCAAAACACTGTTGATGCGGGCTCACAGTTCTGGTAAGTTTCTTGGTAGAGGAGGTGTAAACCAGTCTTCCACATTACAAAAAATCGGACGAGTTTGTCGGGTGAGCGTGGGGCCCTTACATGATTTGCTGATCATAAATTCCACCATCAGAAATATGAGAACCGGATTATGGAATGTAGAGACGTTATACAGAATTGTAGCCCTTGGAAGCCTGACTGGAATAGTGAAAACGTCAAGGTGGATATCAAAGCCTTGCAAGAGACCAGATGGTTAGGAGAGGGTATCTTCCAGAAATAGCAGAGTACTACGTACTACTGTGTCACAGTGGTGAACACATAATCGGTGTGGGATTTATGGTCAGTCCAAGCACAGTACCATTAGTGATAGAATTCAAAGCAACGAGTCCAAGGGTAAGTTGTCTGTGAATAGAGGGAAAATTTCTTTAACTACACTCTCCTAAATGCACATGCTGCTACTGAAGACAGCAGATGAGAAGACCTTTTCTTACAAACTAGAGCAAGCTTATCGACAATGTCCAAAAAAAAATAAATAAAGATGGCGATAGAAGATCTGAAAGCAGTGGCAAGTCTTCTCCCCTCCCACTGGTAAATACAGCCTCCATAAAAGTAGATAACAAAGGACCCTGCCTTTTAAATTTCGCAGCCTCACTAACTCGACCGTTTCTAGCACATCGTTCCAGCATAATAATATAGGTAAAATAACCTGGGTCTCACCAAGTAAGAAGACTACAAGCAAATTGATCAAATTTTAAGATACAGGGCATGGCTCTGATGTACTAGACAGCTGTAGCTTGAGGTACTAATATGGACTATGAATATTACCTCCTCATAGCAAAAAATAAGAATTCCAAATGCACATAAAGTTAAAGGAGAATCATGAAATCCGTATGCTATCTCCAAAGTGAAGATCCCAAGGAAGGCTGAAAACATGGCTGTTAATCTGGAAAATAGATTGACAGGTATCATGCAGAATCATACTCTTAAGTGACCAGTGGAATAAAATCAGAAATAAAATTGTGTGAGGGGAGAACAAGAACAATGAAGCACATACAAAGATGTAGTCCAGAACAAGAATGCTAGTGGGTGACAATAGAGAAAAAAGGTATGCAGAAATGCGGTTTCTGGAAGCAAAGAACACAAGCTTTTTCGAAAGTCAGTTGCAGGACACCAATTCACTGAATAATGCTAATGAAATCAGGAAATTCTACAGGAATGTCATTAACCTCAGGAGTTTCGACTAAAAACGACACAGTGCAAAGGAAAAAATGAACTAATAGCAGCACCAGAAAGGAGTGTAAAATCGTTGGACAGAGCATTTCAAGAAACATTATTATACTCGGAGATTGGTAAAGGGTGGGAACTAACTGAAAACCAAGAAGTTGAAAATGAGATGCCCTCGATGCAACAGAATCACGTAACAATAAAGAAACTAGCCAACAATGTCACCTGGCAATGACATCCTGTCCGCTAAGCTTATTAAGTGTTGTGGAGAACATCTGGTTGCATGCATGCACGCCCTGATCTCAGACATATGGACGCATAAAGTCACCCCAGCTGATAGCCGGCCGAAGTGGCCGTGCGGTTAAAGGCGCTGCAGTCTGGAACCGCGAGACCGCTACGGTCGCAGGTTCGAATCCTGCCTCGGGCATGGATGTTTGTGATGTCCTTAGGTTAGTTAGGTTTAACTAGTTCTAAGTTCTAGGGGACTAATGACCTCAGCAGTTGAGTCCCATAGTGCTCAGAGCCATTTTTGAACCCCAGCTGATAGGAATATTAGCGTAGTATGTACTGTACATAATAAAGGAGACTTCCTGGAATGTACAAACTATAGAGGAATTACACTGATGTAAAATATTATCCTCCCTGCTTTGTACCCATGTAAAACCTTTCGCAGAAGAAGCAATTGGGAGATATCAGCCAGGCTTTAGATCTGGCAAATCAACTATTGACCAAATATCCGCCCTGAGGCTGATTATGGAAAGAAACAAGGGGATACAATATAGAAACATATCATATATTTGTTGATTTTAAAGCAGCTATAACAATACACAAAGAAATAAGTTTATTGAAGCCACGAAGGAACTGGGTGTTCCCACAATATTTAATACACCTCATAAGTTTGACAATGGAAAAGTATTATGTAATGTACGGATACAAGAAACAAAGTTTAGAAACTGTGGACCGAGATGAGGGATGCACTGTCATGTACGATTTTTAACGTAGCACTAAAGGTGGTGGTAAGGACACCTCAAATCAACACAACAGTAGCAATATACTTTAGAATGGTGCGGGTTCTGGCCTATACAAATTATGTGAATATTACTGCAAGAACAAAACTAGCCTATCGAAACACACAGAACACTGGTGGTAACAGTAATAGAAATGGGACTGGAAGTGAACATGAATAAAACCAAATACATGCGAATAATACGACGAGAACCAAATTCAATGCTAGAAGTTTACAAGACACAAATACAATCTGTTAATGAATTTGACTATATGGAAACATTGGTAACATCACATTATATTAGTATGGAAATAAAGCGGCGCACTCACCTAGTTAACACATGCTATTATGGGCTCGCTCCGCAACTTAAGTGCAGAAACCTGTCCAGAAGAACGAAGGGTCAGCTGTTCATACTCCAATATTAACATATGGCTCAGAAACCTGACGCTGAGACATCAGTGTGAAGAGTTAACAGTATTTTGAGCAAAAGGTGTTCCGCAAAATGTATGGGGCGACTGATGAAGATGGTGAGTGGCGTAGACGATATAGTTTTGAGCTTTACAGACTTTATAAATATTTTGAAATCATAAGATTCATTAAAACAAACCGCCGGAAATGGGTCGGCCATGTTTTTACATGGAATATGAGAACGCAACTAAAAAAAAAAGGCTGCTGCAAAACCCATTGGGACGAAGAAGCAAGAGAAGACAGACTTCGATACTTGGACGACGTAAAAGATGATTTTATTGGTGTCAGAGGATGAAGACACAAGACGCTAGACATGGACGAATGGAGTGATGTCCTAAAGCAGGCCAAGGCCCATCAAGGACTGTAGAGCCAGGAAGAGCATGAAATGCCACCACGACCGATCCATCGGTGTCTCAACTTCCTGTTTAGGAATTCACGAACATCATGATGCAAGTGGGAAGGAGCAGCTTCTTGTTGGTAGGTAAGTCCACACTGTCGGTCTCCAGTTGTGACATGAACCAAGCTTCCAGCATGTCCGGATACATGTCTTGTAACAGTGGTTTCACAGAGGACAATGGGAGCGTAAACTTTAAACTGTGAGAGTGCACAGAACACATACGCTGTCGGTGAATCTCAAATGTACTGCACGATAGCGTGGGCATGCTGTCTTCAGATTCGCACATTATGCCTGTTCACTGTGCCATTAACAAAAAATGTTGCCTCATCGCTGAAGATGTTACCCACAAAACTAAACCCATCCTCTTCCACAAGCTGTTGGAACTATGCCGAAAATTCAAAGCGTCTTTTGTCATCGGGAATCAGGGCTTGTAGCAATTGCAAGCGGCAAGGGTTCTGCTGCAATCGTTCCCTTAAGAACTTCCAATCGGTCGGTTGTAATGCGTTCTGCTCTCTTTGTGCTATGTTTGTTGTCTTCTGAGGACTACGTGCGAAGCTTGCACTCGCCGTAAACTGTCTCTTCACTCACTTCTCGTCGACCCGTTTATTTCCACTTTCAGAGGCAACCCGAAATTTTAAACAGCGCATATCGACGTCGAGTGGACTTGGCAGTTAAGTGGATCTTTGTTGCAGTTACTTGTGAAGTGTAGCTGCTCAGTTAAGACAACCTGGTGTGAACCGTTTAAAGCACAACGTATGTTTCCTCGGCGCTTGTCGCCATCTGGCATAACTGCTCTCTTTCGCTCTCGTGGCAGAAATCTGAAGCGTGGATGCAACAGGTTAAGACTTTCCTAGTTTTTTCTGTGTTTTTATGAGCATGGAGGCTTGTGACGATGTTAATTAATGTAGCACGGTGAATTTATTAATTTCTCCCACCACTTCCGGATATTGCATAGCGTCACAATATTTCTTGTTTATATTTGAACAAAAAATAGCAAATGATAAACTGCCTGTTTGTGAATTTGCCCGGCGGGTCAGCAACACCTTTCAGCGCATTCTCCTATCTGTAGCATTCACTAGAAAGCTGACGTACTAACGATTGACCATTACACGTCTAACAGGACCATGACTAATAGAGCATTGTGGTATTCAAAGCAACCTTCGGATTGATGACAGCCGTACTTAATGAATTACTGCATTTGACTCCATTTTGAAAACTGTGACACTAACAAATTCCGAACGCGGACCCAGGAAACTGGCCACCGAATGGTAGGGGGCTTCTTATGGAAAATTTCAATGGCTGTGGACACATGACGACGTGCCTGCCTCCACTTTCCGTGACTCCAGACCGCCAGGTTCACCTCGGGCACAAACATGGTAAGCTTGTAATCGCCAGCGAGTTCAGTCTGTTACACTAATTGGAACTTCGTGTTCGCATTAGGTAGAATAATTCAAGCAGAGTGTTCCCACTCGGTTAGGCCCGCAGCAGCGCCACACGCTACCACTGCGGGCGGGCAGATAACTGGTGACGTCACTCGGCGACTACCTGTGGCTTGCACACTCTGACAGCCCGGAGCGTCCGATCGCGGTGCGCGGCTGTAACCCATTATAGATAGATACGTCGGTGCAGTGGCTGTCATTCGGGAACAGCTTATCGCTTTCCTGTGGTATCGGCTACGCACGCCCTTCGCTTTCGTATCGTATGCTCGCCACTTCCGTTCTATTTCCAGTGGTTGCCTACACTCCATTGACGAATTTTTTAATAGAAACAAATGTATATATTCATACTATTAGTATTATTTCAGCTTAAAAAATGACATGTTACACATCCACGAGGATCTCCTCAGCACGGATCTGTGGAACGAAAAACTAATCTAATCTACATTGTCGTTAATAGGGATTGTTTCTATATTTTAGAAGGAGTAAAATATTAAATTTCCAGAAATGAAGCTAGTTGAAGGAAGTAAAAGCGTCTATAAACTGAGATTGACAGGAAATGCAAACAGAAAATGCAAAATGATAAAGTAGGAGAAGCTAGAGGAGAAATGCGAAGGTGTAGAACCACACACAACTGGGAAAAAGAAGCCGACATGTATAGGAAAATAAAAAAATTAACTTTTGAAGAAAAGAGCACCTGAATTAATATAAAGAGCTTAAATGGCAAGGCAGTACCAGGGGAATAAGGATGGCCAAAACGTGGAAGGAATATGGATGAGGGCTACACCAATGAATTGAACTTGAAGACGATTTTACGGAGGGGAATGAGGAAGTAGATGAGGGATATACGATACTGGCAAAAGCATCAGTCGCTGCATTGAAATACATAGGTCGAAACGAGGCATCTGGAGTAAATGACGTTCTTCCAGAATTAATGAGATCCTCAAAGCTAGCCACAACAAAAATATTTCAACTGGTATGCGACATGGGTGAAATATTATAATTTCCAGTTCTGTCGAACGCAGGTGCAGCTGGTATGTCAGAAATAGAATGTTAAAATTGAGCTTGGACCACAGCAGCTAATCAGGACAAGAGTACCCCTTCCTGTAAGAAAAAAATTAGCTCAACATACTAGAAGAAGAAGAAGAATCGTGCCCAAAATGTAACGTAGGTATATTTGCATGACAAATGCTTTGTAGACTTCTATGCAAAATTACATTTTATCACTTGTTAACAGTTCATAACTTTTAATAAGTCTGATTATCAAATTTCAATCAGTAAAAATTGACAACCTTAATAAGATTTTATTCTGATTCTTTTTGTTCTACAGTAGTGAACGAACTTACATGCCCATGGGGTCATTGTTGGCCCCCTGTAGAAACCTTCTTTCAGAACTGATAACTACGAGGGTAAATCAATTATCCGCAAAGTAGTTACAAAATTTTATTGTAATCAAATAGGAAGCTTACAAGAACATCATTTTTCGACATACTGTCCTTGCGTTTCAACGCACTTGGTCCATCTTGGTCCATCGTTGTACAAGCTCCCTGATGCCCTCATAAAAGGTTCTCGGTTGAGCTGCGAGCCAGGAATGCACCGCTTCTTTCACTGCTTCGTCCGAGGCACATCGACGGCCGCTTAATGCCTGTTTGAGTGGACCAAACAAGTGATAGTCAGAAGGGGCAAGATCGGGACTATATGGAGGATGATCCAGTACTTAAAATTTGAGTTTCTGGAACTTTTCAGCAGTGTGGGCAGCAGTATGACGGGCATTGCCGCGCAACAACACAACTTCTTTTAACAGCAATCCTCGGCGTTTGGTTCGAATTGCAGGCTTTAGCCTGGCAGTAAGCATCTCACTGTAACGGACACTATTGTTGTGCCCCTTTTCCCCATAATGTTCCAGTACTGGACCCTGTGCGTCCCAAAAAATCGTAAGCATCAGTTTTGCTGCGGACGGTTGGATCTTGAACTTTTTCTTGCACGACGAATGTGGATGTTTAAATTCCATACTCTGCCGTCTACTTTCCGGCTCGTAATGATGGATCCATGTTTCGTCACCAGTAATGATCCTGTCTAAGAAGTTGTCCCATTCGTTGCCATAGCGATCCAAATGTTTTTTGCAGATGTGCAAGCGCGTTTGTTTATGCAACTGTGTGAGTTGTCTTGGGACCCATCTTGCACAGACTTTACGAAACCCAAGTCTGTTGTGGATGATTTCGTAGGCAGAATCGTGACTAAATTGCAGACGATTTGCCACTTCGTCAGTAGTTAATCGTCTAAGAGAATCATTTCACGTGAACGCTCAATGGTTTCATCATTTGTGGCGGTAAACGGTCGTCCGGCTCCTTCATCGTGCGTAACACTTGTGCGACCATTTCGGAATTTTTCAATCCATTCGTAGACACTCCGTTGTGGCAAAATACTGTACCGAAAGTCTTCGATGAATTTCGGCCCCTGATACGCCTTCCGACCACGAAAAACGGATCACTGAACGTTGCCCTTCTTTGGTGCAAATAGACAGAGGAGCAGACATGATTAACAACACGGCAACGATAACGAAACTAACGTAGCAGCTTGAAAATTGCAAAGATATAACACTAAATAAACAAAGCATGCGTCATCAACGTAAGACAATACTTCCAAAATAAACAAATATAACGTAACTTACGTGACTTAGCCTCGTTAAAATTACTGTTATGTTTATTATCTGCGGTAGGTAATAAACGATATATGTGAAAATCATAACTCCATGACAAAAAAAAATGTTCTAGGTATATGTGTTACGTGTCGTGACTTCCATTCCCCGTCGGTGCTGACTCGTTTGATTCGTTTGCCGGTGGCCGACGATGCCTTAGTACCGCCGGTGCTGGTCCCCATTCTTCCCCAACTTGAAATCACGTGTAGCAAGTCGTTAGCTATACTTACTTCGGATGCTCTTTAATGGTGAAGTCCCAGTAAGTGGAGATGGACGACAGGATCTTCGACTCTGTGGATCATGCTGTTCCCCGTGTGAAGACAGTTCAGCAATAACATATTTTTCTGGTTGACCTAATCTGGTGTGACGTCTGTGTTCATCGCACCTGTCTTCAACAGAGACAAGACGACCTCTGTAGAAGCACTGTGTTCAGTTCCTCAGAGGGAATACTGAGCGGCGCTCCGATATTAGCATTGAAAGGGATTAAATTGTGCCCCCACTTCAAAGACTGTCTATCAAGGATTTTAAAAGTGCCGTCGAACAAGGTGACTTGAAACATCCCAGTGAGAATTTTGAAGAAATATGGTGATATGGTGAGAAACGTGCAGCGCCATACGTAGGATGCCCGCACCCAAGAGGACACCACCACCACCACCACCCCACCACCACCACCACCACCACCACGGAAAGAAAATCGCTCTGTTCTTAAGATGATGTTGTGGTCTTCAGTCCTGAGACTGGTTTGATGCAGCTCTCCATGCTATTCTATTCTGTGCAAGCTTCATCTCCCAGTACCTACTGCAGCCTACATCCTTCTGAATATGCTTTGTGTATTCATCTCTTGGTCTCCCTCTACGATTTTTACCCTCCACGCTGCCCTCCAGTACTAAATTGATCCCTTGATGCCTCAGAATATGCCCTACCAACCGATCCCTTCTTCTAGTCAAGTACCACAAACTCCTGTTCTCCCCAATTCTATTCAATACCTCCTCATTGCTCACCAGATTGTAGAGTTGTCAGGACTGGCTCTCCCAAGGCTATCAGTAGTTCTAATGGAATGTTGTTTACTCCCGGGGCCTTGTTTCGACTCGGGTCTTTCAGTGCTCTGTCAAACTCTTCACGCAGTATCGTATCTCACATTTCATCTACATCCTCTTCCATTTCCATATTATTGTCCTCAAGAACATTGCCCCTGTATAGACCCTCTATATACTCCTTCCACCTTTCTGCTTTCCCTTCTTTGCTTAGAACTGGGTTTCCATCTGAGCTCTTGATATTCATACAAGTGGTTATCTTTCCTCCAAAGGTCTCTTTAATTTTCATGTAGGCAGTATATATCTTACCCCTAGTGAGAGAAGCCTCTACATCCTTACATTTGTGCTCTAGCCATCCCTGCTTAGCCATTTTGCACTTCCTGTCTATCTCATTTTTGAGACGTTTGTATTCCTTTTTGCCTGCTTCACTTACTCCATTTTTATATTTTCTCCTTTCATCAATTAAATTCAATATTTCTCCTGTTACCCAAGGATTTCTACTAGCCCTCGTCTTTTTACCTTCTTCGTCCTTCGCTGCCTTCACTACTTCGTCCCTCAAAGCTACCCATTCTTCTTCTACTGTATTTCTTTCCCCAATTCCTGTCAATTGTTCCCTTACAGTCTCCCTGATATTCCGTACAATCCATGGTTTAGTCAGTTTATCCAGGTCCCATCTCCTTAAATTCCCACCTTTTTGCAGTTTCTTTAGTTTTAATCTACAGTTCATAACCTATAGATTATGGTCAGTCCACAACTGCCCCTGGAAATGTCTTACAATTTAAAACCTGGTTCCTAAATCTCTTACCTTTATATAATCTATCCGAAACCTTCTAGTATCTCCAGGGGTCTTCCATGTATACAACCTTCTTTCATGATTCCTGAACCAAGTGTTAGCTATGATTAAGTTATGCTCCGTGCAAAATTCTACCAGGCGGCGAAGACAAGATACGTCATAGTAATTTTACCTGCTGACAAGGAATGTTACTGTTCTACTTGCAATATTTTTCTTTGACAAGATGATGGATTTGCTGCAGGACTCGGTGTATTGTCTCTAGAAGGATCCAGTGGGTGCAGTTAAACGGAAGACCCCCCTTTCTCAAATCCAGCCAGTTTCCTAAATATCTGAAAGAGTTTGAGTGCATGCGCCAGTTCCAGCAGCATGACTTTATCCTGCCTGAGATACTTAAAGGAGTTTAGCTTCGCTTCATTGTGTGTCGATTTCATCGGGATTCTCTACCTGATGCCTTTGGTAGTAAAATGTGAACACCATATTGCAAACTAAAAAGATTTTGTACAGCATCTGAAGAGTTTGTCCCTCAAATCAAGTGAATTTCGATATGGCGTAGTTCTTCACACCAGTCGGTCAGGTGCATTCACAACTACTCGTAGGAGCTAAGCAGGAGGAGGACATCTTACGTCTTCTAAAATATGTGCTTACCTCGACTTCTCATTTAACGAACAAATTTTGAGGACACTGACGGTGTTGCTATGGGTAGCCCTCTGGATCACAGCAGCTAACCTTTTTATGGAAGACTTAGAGGACAAAGCACTTCGCTCGGTTCTGAAAACCTAAAAGTTCATGGAGAGATGCGGAAGACACCGTTTTTGTGTGGCCACATAGGACAGAAACGCTTCCTTCATTTCTGGAACAGCTTAACTCCATGAACATTTGCTTCAGCATGGAAGGGAAGAAAAATAAAGACCTTCAGTTTCTAGATGTTGGTCTGTAGGAAAGACGGTTCCTTGGGTAACAGTGTGTTCTGCAAACCAAGAAACACTAACCTATGTCTTAGAGCTGTCCTTTACCTAACTATAGCTCATCTTGTAGTTACCTCAGATACACAGCGCGCATCAGAAATTACCCATCTTCGCTCTGTTTCTCTAGAACAGGTACTCTGATAAGCAGATACGGAATTCATTTCAACCAGTACGTACTAAACCTCAACAACAGTCAGGAGAAACGGAGAGATCCATGAGGAGGACTTTTGTACCTATGTTGGACCTTAAGATCGGCAGGCTATTCAGAAAACATCAGTTAGTGGCTTCGGTCCTCCAGCGTAAATGCAAACGATGCTCGGTTCTGTTACGCGTCAGTAGCGATGTACACTACTGGCCATTAAAATTGCTACACCACGATGATGTGCAACAGACGCGAAATTTAACGGACAGGAAGAAGATGCTGTGATCTGCAAATGATTAGCTTTTCAGAGCATTCACACAAGTTGGCGCCGGTGGCGACTCCTACAACGTGCTGACATGAGGAAAGTTTCCAACCGATTTGTCATACACAAACAGCAGTTGACCGGCGTTGCCTGGTGAAACGTTGTTGTGATGCCTCGTGTAAGGAGGAGAAATGCGTACCATCACGTTTCCGACTTTGATAAAGGTCGGATTGTAGCCTATCGTGATTGCGGTTTATCGTATCGCGACATTGCTGCTCACGTTGGTGGAGATCCAATGACTGTTAGCAGAACATCGAATCGGTGGGTTCAGGAGGGTAACACGGAACGCCGTGCTGGATCCCAACGGCCTCGTATCACTAGCAGTCGAGATGACAGGCATCTTATCCGCATGGCTGTAACGGATCGTGCAGCCACGTCTCGATCCCTGAGTCAACAGATGGGGACGTTTGTAAGACAACAACCATATGCACGAACAGTTCGACGACGTTTGCAGCAGCATGGACTATCAGCTCGGAGACCATGGCTGCGGTTTACCTTTGACGCTGCATCACAGACTGGAGCGCCTGCGATTGTGCACTCAGCGACGAACCTGGGTGCACGAATGGCGAAACGTCATTTTTTCGGATGAATCCAGGTTCTGCTTACAGCATGAGGATGGTCGCATCCGTGTTTGGCGACATCGCGGTGAATGCACATTGGAAGTGTGTATTCGTCATCGCCATACTGGCGTAATGGTATAGGGTGCCACTGGTTACACGTCTCGGTCACCTCTTGTTCGTGTTGACGGCACTTTGAACAGTGGACATTACATTTCAGATGTGTTACGACCCGTGGGTCTACCCTTCATTCGATCCCTGCGAAACCCTACATAATGCACAATAATGCACGACCACATGTTACAGGTCCTGTACGGGCCTTTCTGGATACAGAAATGTTCGAATGCTGCCCTGGCCAACACATTCTCCAGATCTCCCACCAATTGAAAACGTCTGGTCAATGGTGACCGAGCAACTGGCTTGTCACAATACGCCAGTCACTACTCTTGATGAACTGTGGTATCGTGTTGAAGCTGCACGGGCTGCTACAGCTGTACACGCCATTCAAGCTCTGTTTGACTCAATGGCCATGGGTATCAAGGCCGTAATTACGGCCAGAAGTGGTTGTTCTGGGTACTGATTTCTCAGGATCTATGCACCCAAACTGCGTGAAAATGTAATCACATGTGAGTTCTAGTATATTTGTCCAATGAATACCCGTTTATCACCTGCATTTCTTCTTGGTGTAGAAATTTTAATGGCCAGTAGTGTACATAGACGCCACACCATAGTAGGCCTGCCAGAAAAATCTGCATTGCTGAACTTTCTTGACGCGGGGCGTAGCATGAGTTACGGAGAGACAAAGATGCTGTGGTCTGCTTCACGTACTGGTACTCCATCACTAAAGCAGTCGAAATACGTATAACTTACAAAGACACGTGATTTCAACTCATTACCGTCAAGGCTCGTCCTCTGCTTTACTAAGTCGTCGTCGTCCACAGACGAACGAATAATACAACACAGACGGGGAATCGAAATCAGGACAGTCAAATTGTGCGCTAACTTTCTGCCCGCGTGCCGCTGGTTCGCTTACTTCCGGCCGCGCTCTTCCCGCGTCGCGCGTGGAAGGCCGCAGCCCGTTTCTCCGGCAGGGCGCTCTGGATGTCGACGCCCTCCGTGATTCGCTTACGATGTTGTTGCCTCACCCCTTGGCGTCTTTTAGCGAGCCAGCGCCATATATCGGCGAACCACAACAGCAATACATCGGTTAGTACCTGAAGATGACGAGGAGCTCTCTCAATGAAATATTACGCAGCTTTCAGATTTCCTAACGTGACGACCGGGAACCATTAGAGCGGTTACTACGTCGGTAAAGTCTTAGATGGTACGACATTGTAACAGTCAGCTACGGCACATGACTTGGAACAGGGGTTGAGCTAATTAGATAGTGCGCTGCAACGAAGTTAAGGTGGATGTCAACTAAAGTAAAACACGGACAACTAAGTACAGAAAATTTAATGGGGCCGTTTCAGAGGGAGTTTAAATTGAGAAAGAGATTCAAAAGGTAGTCAAATTTTGCCATACGGGCAGCAAAATAACGATGGACAAACTAAAGGATACAACAAGCAGATTGTCAATAGAAAGAAAACCGATTCTGAAAAAGATGACTATGGTAATATCTTTCCTTGAAGTCTCTTGCTTGCGTCTGTATATGCAGGCTAATCTCATGGACTGCTGTAGGGATTTTGACCCGGTAATTACTGATAGATGGACTGGTTGAAGAGCAAGGTTTCTTTATGTAATTTACAAAAAAAAAGGGTCTGAGCACTATGGGACTTACCATCTGTGGTCATCAGTCTCCTAGAACTTAGAACTGCTTAAACCTAACTAACCTAGGGACATCACACACATCCATGCCCGAGGCAGGATTCGAACCTGCGACCGTAGCTTCGCGCGGTTCCAGACTGCAGCGCCTAGAGCCACCCCGGCCGGCTGTAATTTACAAATATTTCTTACAAATTGTCTGAATTAAGATGAATTGAAGTGAAATTGTGAGAACGGTGTCTGTTACCCCCCCCCCCCCCTCCCCCAACAGCTCCCTTCAACTCGAAAGAGCAGCAGTGCTCAGAGAACGCTGCAAGCAGGTTTTAATTCGAATCTGGTGTAGTGGTCTAGCAGTACAGCGCGTGGCTGGAAACAAAGGTTTTGGATCGAATCTCGCCTGCCTCACTTTTTCATTCAGCCTTTTAACTCTGCATTCATCTCTGACTGACGCGGAGCTACTCATTTCGAAATAAGACGATTTTAAACTGCCAGTGTCTGCTTCCTCCAGATTTGCAATTACAATTATCACTCTTTATTCACTGCAAATTCTTCGAACAATGGGCAATGAGTTACTCAACTGCGAAATAAATGCGACCGAAAACTAAGACACAATCAAGCTGTGATGTGAGACGTACAATTACAAATACCTGTAATACAATATTTTTAACCAATAGCTTCCATGCGATCCTTTGAGAATAGTTAAAGAGCGAAAAACATGCGAAACTAAAATTTTTGGTGGTTTATTCCTTATATCAAAAGTGATTAGTTTCCGAAAAACTACTTGAATAACTTTGCTTTGAAACTTTCCTGGCAGATTGAAACAGTGTACCGCACCGAGATTCGATCTCGGGATCTTTGCCTTTCGCGGGCAAGTGCTCTACCACTAAGGTATCGAAGCAAGACTCACGACTCGTCCTCACAGCTTTAGCTTCGAAACCAGACGAGGCACTGGTGTAAGTAAAGCTGTGAGAGCGGGTCGTGATTCGTGCTTGGGTACCTCAGTGGTACAGCGTTTTCCCACTATAGGCGAAGAATCTAAGTTCCGGTCTGGGTCCGGCACACAGTTTTTGGCCATGTCAGCGCACACTCCGCTGCAGAGTGAAAATTTCATCCTGGAACACTCTGCATCTACATCCATACTCCGCAAGCTGGCAAGGGTACCTTGAGTACCTCTATCGGTTCTCCCTTCTATTCCAGTCTCTTATTGTTCATGGAAATAAATATTGTCGGTATGCCTCTGTGTGGGCTCTAATCCCTCTAATTTTATCCTCGTGGTCTCTTCGCGAGATGTACGTAGGAGGGAGCAATATACTGCTCGACTCCTCGGTGAAGGTATGTTCTCGAAACTTCAACAAAAGCCCGTACCGAGCTACTGAGCGTCTCTCCTGCAGAGTCTTCCACTGGAGTTCATCTATCATCTCCGTAATGCTTTCTCGATTACTAAATGATCCTGTAACGAAGTGCGTTGCTCTCCGTTGGATTTTCTCTCTCTCTTCTATCAACCATATCTTGGACGGATCCCATACTGGTGAGCAGTATTCAAGCAGTGGGCGAACAAGCGTACTGTAACGTACTTCCTTTGTTTTCCGACTGCATTTCCTTGGGATTCTTCCAATGACTCCGTCTGGCATCTGCTTTACCGACGATTAATTTTATATGGTCATTCCATTTTAAATTACTCCTAATGCCTACTCCCAGATAATTTATGGAATTAACTGCTTCCAGTTGCTGACCTGCTATATTGTAGCTAAATGATAAAGGATCTTTCTTTCTATGTATTTGCAGCGTATTACACTTGTCTACATAGAGATTCAATTGCCATTCCCTGCACCATGCGTCAATTCGTTGTTGATCCTCCTGCATTTCAGTACAATTTTCCATTGTCACCTCTCGATATACCACATCTTCTGCAAAAAGCCTCAGTGAACTTCCGATTTCATCCAGAAGGTCATTTATGTATATTGTGAACAGCAAAGGACCTGCGACACACCTGAAATCACTCTTACTTCGGAAGACTTCTCTCCATTGAGAATGACATGCTGCGTTCTGTTATGTAGGAACCCTTCAGTCACACAATTGGTCTGATAGTCCATATGCTCTTACTTTGTTCATTAAACGACTGTGGAGAACTGTATGAAACGCCTTCCGGAAGTCAAGAAACACGGCATCTACCTGGGAACCCGTGTCTATGACCCTCTGAGTCTCGTGGACGAATAGCGCGAGCTGGATTTCACACGATCGTCTTTTTCAAAACCTTTTTTTTTTACATCGAGTAAGTTGTTTCAACAGCGTAGCAGGTAACTCAGCTTTGTGCCTCCCTTGAATCAAACGTAGATATGGTCACGATAAATATTGAACGTCTCGAAAACACACACACACACACACACACACACACGCACACACATCAGGATACCATACTGACATTAGTTGTAAACGCTTTACATCATGCTGAACTCCCGTCATTGGCATGAGAGGTCACGCATGCCCCGGGACAACTTTCCTGCTCCGCTCTGTTTACATAGTGTAACTTGTATTAAAGTGATATTCAGTTACTTAATGTTCTCCGAAATTTTGTTCAGAACTCTACAGTGACCCACAAAATAATTCACTGCGCCAATTAGGTCATCTGGCCACAGCTACTTAATGCTACCCATGCGAAGCCGGTGCGGGTCGTTAGTCGAATATAAATTTAAATGTTACAAAGTGTTGAGATAGAGAGCAAGAGAGCGAGAGAGAACTATCCATTTTGTCGCTGTGTGATTCTCTTCTCAGTAGCCATTCCCTCTGTTACGTTTTTCAGTCTCTTCTCATCCATTGTGGTAGACAATTTTTCTTCCTCTTGTTTCCAGTTTGTCTCGTTTCTCATTCACCCTGTGCAGTTGTCAATGTCAGAGGTCTTAGTTGGGTGGCGTAGAACTGACACGCGATATCATTCCTACAATGCGCTTCTCTATACTGAAAATACTACCCCTGTAAGTGGTTTCCCTGATAAATGGTCCCGTGACTCAGTATATAAAAATATGCGGAGTAAACTAGGTTCTCTTTTCATTTTTAAGTAACTCTTAACAGTAATCATGCATGTGCTGCAAATGTGATCCTTACGGTGCTTCACTGAGTCCATGGTGTGGTTTGCTGAAGTTTGCGGTCTCTCTGTAGCTCCAAAATCGTAATAATTCCTCTTTTATATTTCACTGGTAGAGTAAACTACTTTTTCAAACTCTGAAGTTCTTTCAGAATTTTTGTGTTATTGTCAGACTTCAAAGGTAATCCTTTTGCCTGAAGCGCCTTTTAATATGAAATATTTCGTTAGCTGCCTTTACAGTAACAAGACTAACTACATTTTATCCCTGTACCTTTTTCAAGAAAATTGAGTTTGAAACGCTGTTTTTAGACCTGGCGAATTCCGCGCGTTCCAGTGTTGCAGCGCGTTCGCCGCCTGCGGATCTGCTTGTACCCGTACTTTCCCTCTCGCAGTCTCGGTTAAAGCGATGGAGCCAGGTGGCTGCCCTTTCCAGCGGGAAAAGTGGGCGCAGACCCCAGCTGGCGTGGCCAAGTGACACGGCTTTACAGACAGGTGTATTCCTCGAAGATACTCTCAGAAACACTAATAGAAAACAATCGTCACACCACGCGAGATAGAGTAATGAAATTTCAGAAATACATTTGTCTCGATAAAATATGTGATTAACATTGCGAGATCACAAGTTAATATAAGCAAGAGCTAAGCCATTGCAAATGTGAAATAATAACCGGTTTAGCCGCCACGATGTACAATACAAGCTTGAAAACGTGCTTGTATTTTATAGTACAGGTGCCGGAAGCCAGATTGGTGGGATTGAGTTTCATGCCTGTTACACTTCGTCTGTCAACAGAGGACGGTTCATGCCGGTTGTTGATGACGCTAGAGTTGTGGTCCGATGATCCCTATGTGCTCGACTAACATGTCGGTACTGTGTGCAGCGTGTTTTGTTACTACAGCGGCATGTGGCCGATCGTTATCCTGTTGGAAAATACTTCCCAGAATGCTGTTCATGAATGGCAGCACTGCAGGCTGTACCACCAGATTGACGTATAGATTCGCAGGCAGGGTGCGTAGGATAACCACGAGTGTGTTCCTGCTGTCATACGAAATAACATCCCAGACCATCTAACAACCCTACCACAACAAAGGTCAAAAATTGTGATTGTAGTGTTGCTCACGCTGCTAAATATTGTTATATTATGTGGCAGGTGTCATTAGAGCACAGTTAATAAAGTCATTTCTTGAAATAATGGATAAACTAAGCACTCATCTTTTCCACGCTGGTCTCGTTGTGAACTCATGGCTCAATCGTCGAAAATCTAGGTAGTGATGATTCCAAGCTCGGATGCAAAGACGCCTAGGTGTTATTCTGCGTTATTCAAAAGTTTTATAGATGTGTTTCATAAACCATTCTTGAAGTTAAATTTTTGCCAGTTAGGACAATGGTGATGTAAAAAAGTAATCAGCACTCCGAATTTAAGTTACATTTCTTTTTTATTACTTTTGTTACAATATCACGTAACTCGTTCCAAAGCATCACTTCACAATATAAAACATACTTGAAAATATCTACCTCACGGTTAATGTTCACAATTCATAAACTGACTACAATTTGCGTCTTTTTAACATGACGACCAAAGCTTGACACTCTAATAACCGCTTACGCGCCCAAAAATCAGAGTTAAAAGTACGTCAAAGATCATAGTGAGAAAAGAAAGAATACACATAAGAATAATATCTTTGCAACATATACATATCGGTGTATCGAAGTACCTCTACATTAATGAAATCAAATCTGAATGTTGTCACAGAAACATGTTCCAGAAACACAGTAGAATATTGCTGGTATCGAGATGTTGAGGCGAGGTGCCGTAATGGTTACGTAATTAAAGTACCATTACAACCATAACTCCAAGTAGAGGTCCAGAGTGTGTATCACGCAGACAGGTTGATTGCAGGCCATCAGCTGGCCTCATCCTGACCAACACATAACTATCACTGGCCTGGAGGCAGAATCAGCTTTCGTCAGAAAACACAAGACTTCCACCGTGCCCTCAAAGAGCTCCCTATTGCCACCACTGAAGTCGCAAATGGCGATGTTTGCTATAGGGCGTCTGGCTCGGAGTTGTCCTTGAAGTAACTGATTTGCAACAGTTTCATGTGTCACTTTAGTGCCAACTGCTGCTCAAATTGCTACTGCAGATGCAGTACGATACGTCAGTCATACGCCGAACACGATGGTCTTCCCTCTCGGTAGTACAACCTAGTCTTCCGGAGCCCGGTCTTCTTGCTACCGTAGATTCTCGTGACCACCGTAGCCAGCAATAATGTACAGAGGCTGTATTACTGCTAAGTCTTCTGCAGTATCGCACAAGGAACATGTTAGCTTCTTCAAGCCTTATTACGTGATCTCGTTAACTCGGAGGTGTTGATAACGGCCTCTTTGTCGCCTTGACGTCATTTTTTACTAACATGTCCAATCTCAAAGGCAAGTAAAGTTAAAGACCGTTACAACGTGTATTTAAAGAAACCTGATTTGCATCTCATAGTGGCGCTACTAGCGACACAATATAAGACTGGCGAAATTTGAATAGCCGTCATCTTTCAGATGTAGAAACACGGCTACCAACTTTAGTTTGTTGCGCAACTTCTTCTTAGTGATGCCATTTTTTTAACTTTTTTATACCGCACGATGCAACAATGTACAAAGTGCGGCAGACAGATCAGACCGTTTTCGCAGAACGTATTAACGTGTTCATTGATCCATCCATTTAAGAGCCACAAAAATAAGTCTGTAAAACAGTCTTTGGATCCGAAAGTGGTCTTCTTTTCTGTATATACTCTTCAGGTCTTCTCGAAGCTGACTCCTTACAGTTGGTCTAGCGTACGTGATTTGTTACGTGTTCCCTTAAAAATAGTCACACTGAGATCTGGGGAGCGTCCGGATCAAACATCTGCTGAGTATGAACATCAAAAGCAGTAAACAATGCTACAAAAAGACGCAGGATTTGGCATGTAAATAATGTTGCTAAAAGCTATAACAGTGACACGGTCCCAGTTGCAGATCGTTTAATGGCTTCCAGGGACAACAAAAATTTGATTTTCAGTGTTCCATACAATTATTGACCGAACTTGAAAATTTAAAGTGCTGTCATAATCTATTCGTTTGGAGGTGTAATCTTAGGTTAAACCTTTAACACCGTAAGTATTACTGTTAGAAACTAGTTTGGAGCAGAGTGGTGTAGACTCAAACGAATCCTGCGACGGTATCGGATGCGAATTTCTCGACCTCCGCTATCGGGTGGAGAATTGTAGGGTCCACCTTAATAGGTCAGGCGTGCAATACACGCAGGAAGCGGCTACTAGACCAGCGGAGTACGTGCGGCGTGCACTTAGGGGGTTTCATAGGTTAGAGGGGATCACCCTCCCCCCCCTCCCTCCCCTTGGGATCTGTGTGACAAAATCGAAGGTAAATCAACCACAGTGTTCTCAGAGAATGCTCGTCCTCGCAGATTGGATATAGAGAGTTCGTTTCCTTTAGAGTGGGCTACTTGTTGCATAAGCAACAGTGCGTTTTCATTATTGTTCTGTTGAAGTTATTCATATACCGACCGGACATCAATGAACTGACGTTAGTACCTGACGCAACACCAGAAAGTCACGAGGACTACATGAATCACTGCACGCTGTGCTAGGTGAGGCGGGAAGCAAACTGTTCATGTTCCTGTTGTACGCGGCAGTTGTAGCGCTCTTCCGGGAAAGACCGCTTCCCACACAGCGAGCGCAGTTCGCTCTTCGCTTTACGAACAGACCACAGACGTAGACGAACATAGCGGAGAAAATCTGGCGCTACGCAACCAAACGGAGAGCTCTGACTTAGCTTGGCGTTGTTGATAATCCGTGGAACTGTAAGCTTCAGTTAGCGGCAGTAAGTTCTGGGGCGAGGCAGTCACTCATCTGTAGAAACGTTATTCGAGAACACCGGGTGGGTGAACACAGATACAGAGAATTTCGTAGAAAGCTCGCTCGTACTTACTCCACGTAATGCCATTCCGCGGTTTCAAACACGAGGTCGAACGAGTTAGCGTTGAGACGCGAAACACCCCGAAACGTTGCTTTAGTCTGTCCTCAAAGGTTCCGTTGCGTTGCGCGAAGTCGCACTTGGGGTCAAAGGACAGAAGTCACGCACTCAATGCGCGGAACGCGAGACAAATACGCGAACCACTGCGCGGCGGATAAATTTGGCAGTGCTTTATCTAAGGCTATAGTTTAAACGCTTTCATGAAGGTATAGAGAACAGACAACTGGACTGGAATTGTATCTCACTAAAAATTCATACACATACGCCAACTGTCGCATACCAACTTCCATCTCCACTACAGCAAAGCAGGAATACTGTTCAAAATCAGTAAGGAGAAAAGTCACAAAAACACCACACTCATACTTGCACGGAAACAAATGGAACTTATTGGCTTGAATTAAACCTCGCCAAATCGGCTTCGTTCATTGAACACGTCCTGCAGATAGCTACTGGCTCCGCGACCTGATAGGGGTTGCAGCGTATCGAACAAGTGCTTCCTAGATCACAACATTCGCCTAGGAAACCCAGAAGAAGAATGAACCGGTTCCGCGGAACCCATTTCGTATTGTTGCAGTATCCTCGCAGTTGTAAAAAAAAAACACACCCTTGCTTGATCACTAATTACCGACTTCAGAAATACACTTCGAAACGCAATCTTAAAACGGCGTGGTGTAGCGATTTTCGTCAATAATAATACCATGCCTCACCTCTTTCTTCCATCAAAGGGTAGCAAGTGATTGTAGTGTTAACATACAATTCAATTCATATAAGTGCCAAGAGGCTGTTCCACTACCTAACAGAGTCGAGCTACAGCTCTATACAATGATAATAATTCCTAAACAGTAGACAAGACATGAGTGCCGCTTCTGGGACGTTCTCCGGTCATGATGCACTCGATCGCTTGCGTATCGTCAGGGAGTTGACCATTACCTCCGGTCTTCCCGTTTGGGTCCGTCTAGCAGGCAGGACAACGTCGAAAAGAATTGGAAACTAGAATTGTAAAAGGTGTACCATCTCACTATGGGTTACCGGGACTTTTCCTCAGAGTTCATTTACAAGACTTCTAAAGATGTTACACTGTACAACAATGACATGAAATAACTTATATGCGAACATACGGCGTAGGTATTCAAATATAACGTGTTCTCTTGGGTTTTTTCTGCTACTAGCAGCAATCGTAGTTCTAACCGACTAGTGTTACACCAGATTGAAGCAGTTACGATGCAAGCTTACACATATCTCACAAATTTGTCGTTACTACTTTTGTAATCACTGCCTGTTATACTTTTCATTTGGCTTCGTTACTTGTTTTCGGTTTGAGGCGTTTTACAATAGTGCCACATAATTTATGGCAGATGTCAGTCGTATTGACAGGTTGCCTTCATCGTACGTCATATCACACCCAAGACACTGGAAGTGTGACGTTCGCTTCAATGTTGTCTCACCGATGACCACCTATGATCGAAACTGATCATCTCCCAGAAACGCCTAACGTAATAGTGATCGGCATTTTTAAATTGTAACTGGAGGGTTGGCGATTTAATTTTTCCAGTGCCATTTGAATTGTATCCACGTTTTGCTAGTTTAAATATATTATTTTAGAATGTTTATGAGCTTTAGATTCCAAATATTTATATGCCTATAGGGACATCTTCCGTATAGATTCTTAATAAATAATCGAAATAGGTATTTAATAGCACTGGAGATATACTATACCCTTGCCTAACTCCTAGTTTGCATTTATCTCAAGTGGTAATTTTCTGCTAGTAACTGTCATATTTCTGTGTTACTATATATAAATTGCATGGCATAAATTGCTGTTTCGGATATCCCCCCAACTGTATAGTGTTGTCTACACAGCTGAATGCTTTTACGGAACCTACATACGGTAAAACTCTCAAAGTTAAATTGCAAACAATTCGGTAATGTTTTATTGTCGCTGCGTACTGGTCCTTTGCGGAAGCTCATTTATTCCTCATTTCAAATACGATCAGGAATGTTGCATTATATAACCATGCGGGCGATAGTACTAACTTACCATTTTCCTTAGAAGAGAGACTGCAGAAAGGCAAACATACATTTATACCTTTTGTAGATTTTGAGAAGGCTTTTGACAGTGTTGACGAGAATATTTTTTTTAATTCTGTTGGTAACAGGAATCGCACAGTGAAAAAAGTTATTTACAGCTTGTACAGCAACCAGAGTGCCATTAAGAGTCAAAGCGCTTGAAAGGGAAGCACTACTTGAGACGGGAATTACAGCGTTCCAGCCCATCCACGATGTCTCCTCTGTACATTGAGAAAGGAGTATAGAAAACCAAGTAGTTTGGAAAAGGAATATAGTTCAGGGAGAAGAAACAAAAACTTTGAGTCGACATAAAAGTTTTCTGGGTATGGTACCGCGTCATAATGTACCATTAGACCCAGGAGGAGGCCGCTGCAATCGTGGCCGAAACGTTGGTTTTTCTCTGGCAACAGTAGCTCTTGCATTATGACGCGGTACCATACCCAGAAAACTTTTATGTCGACTGACTGTGGCCGCGGAAGCCTACGCAATTATAAAAACTTTGAATCCTGCTAACGACATTGTAATTCTGTCAGACTTAAGAGGACTTGGAAGAGCAACTCAATGGAATGAATATCATAAAAAGAGGTTGCATCTTACGAGCAATAAGTAATACAATGATAGTCGAATTACATCAGGTAATGCTGATCGAATTGTATTAGGAGATTAAACATTAAATGAAGTCAGTGAGTTTCGGTATTTGGGCAGCGGAATAACTGACAATGGCCCAGACTGGCAACAGCTTGGAAAGCGTTTCTGAAAAAGAGAGATTTGTCTAGATCTATAATAAATTTGTCTGGAAGTTTTTTCTAGAGGTATTTGGAATGGAGCCTTGTATGGAAAAATGAAACGAGGACGATAAAGGGTTAAGAACAGAAGGCTTCTGAAACGCTGTGGTATAGACGAATGCTGAACATGGGTAAATGGAATAACGAGCTACTGAATGGAATAGGGGAAAATTTATGAAGCGAGGTGACTAAATGGAGGATGAATTCACAGTACACATCCTAGGGCATTGAGGAATCGTTTGGTAATGGAAGTGCAAGGGGTAAACAGGTTTCAATTCTGTAAGCAGGTGGAAATGGATGTACATGGCGGTAGCTATACAGGCATGAAGAACCACTTTTGCAGGACGAACTAGCGTGGATAGCTGCATCAAGCCAATCTTAGGACTAAAGAACACAAACACGATGCTTTATAAACTGCACCTGAAAGATAAACATCTCTGGAGTTGTTTGGACTGCCCCTCTCTTTCCAGAATTTCCTTAAAAATTGGCCGCGCTCTTTCCTTCGGGAATTTGGCATTTGTCTCATAGTCCTCTTGTTAAAGGGATGTAAAATTCTGAGCTTCAGGGGCATTTCTCCATACTTAATCAACTATAGGTTATATCAGAAGTCTTTCTATTCTTCGACTTTGGCATAGTTTCATCTAACTCTTCCGTCTGTTGGAGCTATTGCTACCATGTTATACAGCTGCAAAGATTCTGTAGAGCATCCTTATACCATAACCGTTTATAGCGCGTGAGGCGCTCTTACTTGGATGTAACGTTCAGCTTACCTGCTACTGTTTGTTCAGCTCTTTTATTCACGTTTACTGCTCGGAATTCTCCGCGTATATCATTTTTTATTTCGTTTATAAATATTTTCGTCAATTAGTTATGTGCTCTCCCTATTATTTGATATTATGCTTTTCATTACTGTTCTGTAACTCAGTGAAAACGGTACCCTAATAGGATCACATTCTGTCTGTCAGACTGTTAAATATGCTGTTTCTCTATAACTGGTAGAGACGTCACACCAATGCTTTTGTGCTACAAAACAAAATAAACCAATGTCTATAGGCCCTTGGCGGTGTAGAAAATTGGAGCTTCTTAGTCAATGCATTTAAGACATGGCCATATTTTTATACACTCATCTCTCATCAGAATCTATAGGGTACTTGCCGTTCGCCTACAAATATGAAATTTGCCAAAAAGGAAGGTTTCACAGTAGGACGAAACGAAAAAATTGGCCAGTTCCGAGTAGGACTAGAGTATTGAGGATTGTGTACAAACCTAATTATATAAGAGTTGTTCATTTTGGCAGAAGACATTGAAGTATCTCAAACTACAAATAGGATCAAAAAAAATTATAATTCAAATTTCTTTGTCTCCGAAGGGGACATCCAAAGATACCACACACGACCCGCAACCCCATCCCATTGGGTGTCAACTTTGAAATCTTCAATGGGAACCCCATTTTCATTGCGGATTAAGATTCTGCGGCAAAATAAACATACGTTTCGCTACAGATGGCGCTGTAATCGGGGTATAGAAATGCGTACACAATCGTAATTTCAGACATGCTACTCAATGGTCCTTGAATATCCAATAGCACATGGGACCCCACCACCGTGCTGTGAGGTTAGGGCACATCAATATTTCATAAACTTCTAATTGGAAACCCCATTGGCAGCGTTATACTTCTCCAACATCGAACAGGGACTACTCGACGCGCCACTGTGCCCGTGTATCGTAACACAGTGAGTCACTGAGTGTGTTGTCAGAAGTATCTGCTCAGATCACATTTCGCCACATTGCATGTGAGGTGAAGTAGTCAGCGGAAGTGAGTGAAATCAATGCACTAAATAGGAGCTGATTGGACACCAACCAGTGACACGAAACATGACGGAAACTTTTGCAGATGACATGCTGTCAAAAAAGGACGAAAACGAGCACTAAAATCGATGTATAATAATACAGTTCAGTTATCGATGTAATCTGAAGAACAAAGGGGACTTCCGGTTGTTGAACATTTTGAAATGCCTTGGCGGAAAAACATGGGGAGCTGACAGGTCCTGCCTCCTACAGTTTTATAGGGAATTTGTTCGATCACGCTTAGACTGTGGCAGCGTGGTCTATGGATCGGCCCGTCCTTCCTTCCTACCTCCGGATGTTAGATGCTGTCTTCCACGTGGGCATTCGGATGTCGACTGCAGCCATTCTGACCAGCCCAGTTCAGAGTCTGTGTGCAGAGGCTGGTGAACCACCACTCTGGATTCGGCGACGTATCCTTTTGGTTCGACAGGCGCTGAAAATCTCAGCGTCATTTAGTTCAGTGATCAACCCGCCTTCGAACGACTGTTGAGGAATCGGCCCCAAGCGACCCAGCCATTTGGTATACGTACTACGGCCTGCCTCAGGGATCTGGGTCTCTCTGGCATAAAATACACACCCAGGGATGGAGCGCACTGCCGTCTTGGTGTCTTCGGAGGCGCAAAGTGATTTTAAGCTTGACGCAGTACCCGAAAAATTTTACTCCAGATACGGTTTTTATAATTTTGTTTTCGTCTATGTTAAGTATGTACCATAGTTTAATCGTTATTTATACAGATGGATCCCAGCAGGGGAATGCTCTCGGTTGTTCTGTGGTTTTCCCTGATAGGGTCTTCCAGAACAATTTACAAATTATGATGCGGAGATGTATGGCATTCTAATTGCACTAGAGTGGGTTCACAGACTTCACCGAACGAGTTTCCTTGTCTGTTCACTCTTTCTTAGTGCACTGCACGCGCTTCACCAGATGTATCCGGTAGACCCGCTGATTCAGCTAATCCATGACTGCTTACAGCGGCTCCAACGCCGTGGCAAGGTGGTGGCCTTCTGCTGGGTACCTGACCACGTTGGGATTCAGAGTAAAGACATGGCTGATAAAGCTGCCAAGGAAGCATGTTGGGATGGTGTTGTCCATCAGTGTCCCATGCCGTTGCACGCCATTATCTCATTTACTGACAGATGTATCTTGCGTCACTGGGAGACTGAATGGTTGCAGGTGTTGGACAACAAACTGCGGTCACTGAAACCGACCACAAAAGCTTGGCGGATTTCGTATCAGCCTCGCCGCTGGGAGGTGGTTTTGCTTGCCAGACTGCGCATCGGGCATAGCTCTTTCACACACAGCTTCCTCCTCCTGGGGGAGGATCCACCTTTCTGTGAAGCTTGTGGCGTGCTGCTTTCAGTTCAGCATATTGTGGTTACATATGTCCTGTATACTGATAATAGGGCAGACCTTGGTCTCGCTGGAGATTTGCCCACAGTCCTCGCAGATATCGATACCAGAGTTAACAGAGTGGTGAAATTTTGTGAACTATCAGACCTCATCCCTGAACTGGTGGGGAAGGGCGGCAGACGTTAGTACGTTATAAACTGCTCTGCATGTGGGGGACAGCCTTCGTCCCCACCCATGAGATTTCATGTTTTTTCGTCACGGGGCTGATGACCGTGATGACGAGCGCCCCCCTCAACCCAACTTATCAATTTTAAGAAATAAAAATTTGACCCTCCGAAGATGACACATTGGTGTTGAAACATGTCTGGGTAAATACAAAAATAAACTAATTGTTTGCATAAGGCTGATTCCCAAAACAACCCAGTTTTTGAAATGATCCTGATTGATAGAGAACGCAAGAGAAATGTTGAGGCTACTGTTGGCTTGTGCGCCCGCCGTTTTCCAGACAAAGCTCGCTCTCTTTCGTTCTTTTACAAGGTTGTGAACGCGTTTGTCTGATGGCAGCATACACACCAGCTAAAGGAAAAGATACGTGTTACAGGAGAAGCTAATGAAATAGCTGTACTAGCGGCAGTGCACCACAACCCACGGATAAGCGCCTGTTTGTGTGTGATAATGGTAAACAAACTCAGTGATTCGCATTTTATCAACGGCATGTGAATGGACGCCAATATCCAACGTTTTTGGAACACGAACTGCTGGAACTACTGCAGGATGTTGCCCTGGACGTTTGATAGCGTACGTGGTTTCAGCATGACAGTTACCTAGCGCATTACGCAGTTCAAGCACGGGAGTTTGGACCATGTTTACCCTGGTCGGTGGGTCGGCAGAGGTGACCCCCTAGGTCGCCGAGGATATTTTTCTGTGGGGATATTTAAAAGTATCAAGTGCCAACAGGCCGAGAGGACGTGGTCGACTGCATCAGAAACGCCTGTGCTGCTATTCCCGCAGATATGCTTCTGTCCTGTGTAGGGTCATTTGAAAAGCGGATCGCTAAATGTATTGAAGTTGGCGGTACTATGTCTGAACACTTACTGTAATTGGAAAAGTGGAGTAGCGTTCGCTTCCATCCGCGGCCAGGAGCGTGGAGTTGTCTCCTGCTCGATAAGTCGGAGGAATACAGCGTTGCGAACGGGGATTCCAATTAGAAGTTATGAAATGCTGGCCTGTCCTATCCTCACATCAAGGAGGTGGGGTCCCACGTGCCACTAGATACTAAAGGGCCATTGAGTAACATGTCATAAATCGATTGTGTACCCATTTCTATTTCTACGATTACAGCGCCATCTGTAACGAAACGAAGAAAAATATTTAGACAAAACGTATATAAATTGTGCCGTAATCATGATTTGCAGTAAAAACTGGGGGTTCCCACTGAAGATTTCAGTTAAACGCCGCCACCCACGCACAGGGTGCTGGTATCGTCGGTGGTGCCCCTTACAGACAAAGAAACTGGAATTATAAATTTTCGATTCGATGTGTAGTTTTAGAGATGTTGAAATACCTTCAGTTAAGACACACATCGTGTATACAGATAGTGCATCCACTGCGGGAATCGAAAATTTCAATCAGTTTTGCCTCTTATCGACATTGATGCTGGCAAGATATTGGTCCCAGGGATAAAATTTTCGAAAATATTTTAATTTGAATAAAATAAATATGACATAGTCGTACAGGAGGCAGGCGACAATTACGATAATTATCAGTAGTACTCCATTCAAACTGACGGAGTCGAGGTGGTAAGTCAAACATGACTCAGACAATGACTTCACTCTTCATGTGGCGTGTTTTGGAATTCTCCCATCAGCAGATATCCAGGAACGATTACTACACGTGGATATGGCGTTTCAAATTGTTTTTAAACAAACTTTCGGATACTATCTCTCTCAGTTTTCAGGCATTTATTTCCTTTGCACGAGTATCCCAGCTCTTCATAACGTCTCTGATAGACGAGTATTATTGCCGGTGTAATATGTAACGTTGTAAGCCTTGTGTAAAATTTTATCTATAAATGAAAACACTGAATATTCTTTTTCAAAAACGTTCTCTCCTCGTAACATGTGCTTCAGATATAGTGTTAAACTGCTGAGCAATACTGAGTGTTGGTTGGCCCTATGTTACTCATGTGAACAGTGTCGTGAAACAAGACTTTAATCTTAGTGAGATACTTAATTTAAAATAGTGAACATGAATCTAATAAAATGCCAACAGAAACACTGTGCTTAGTGATAGCTAACACTCAATACATACATTATGAAAGCTGGTCAACATGAAGTTCAATGCCTGATGTGGGATGTGCACAAAAATAAAATACTGCTCTGCTCGAAATAAAGTAACTATTTGAGATTACCTACACTGTTCACTGTAAATTAGTTTGCTTAATTAGCACAACACTTGAAAATTCTGACACTGTACTGTTTTCTCATGAGAATGCACAGTGAGATCTGCCCTGAAGTAGCATACCTATCGCTCAGCATGCTGTTTTGTGTGTGGTGTGCTGATGACCTCGAAAGCAAGTAAGTCAGCAGGTGCAGCAGCTAAAGAAAAACAAACTACTCACTACAAAATTTGTTTATGCTTCTCAGAAAAAAATATTCGAAACTTTGCTAAGAAGGATGGAGGTGGGTTTTACTTGGAAGAAAATCTTTCTTGAAAAAATTGAACTCTGATGTTTGACAAAACGATTGGGCAACATAGGAAGACCCTAACTATTACGAAATTGTCCCAATACTAATTTTAGTTATTTACATTATTTGTGACATAATGAAAACGAGATTAAATTAACACTAATCACGAATGTTATTATTTACCTGAGGGACAGAGATTTCCTTCAATTAATAGTTATGACAAACATTTCATTCCTAAAAAATTCCTCCAGAAAGATTCTCCATCAAAAGAATCAATAACATATATTTACATATAAGTTTCCATCTCCATAATACAGCATTCTAGATAATTTTTCTCAGATTCACAAATATTAAATCTCCTCTCAAAATCAGCTGCGCGCTGCTACCCCGCAAGTATACGGGTTTGTATGTATCTGCCCTGCTACCCCCCTGGAGTTGGCTTTCGTCGCCTCCTTTAGCAACTTGATTTTCCACTCCCTGCAACCTTTAGAGTGGGCGAGAGCCATACGCCAACTTGGCTCCAGGCTCAGGTTCGCGTTCACCTTGACCTCAGCTCGCTCCCAAAGGAGGTTACCCCAGTTTCGGTATACCGCTCGCGGTTTGTCGAACTTCGAAGTTCATTAATACGATCTTTATTTATACAGATGGCTCTAAACCCAATGACGGTGTCTGGTGTTCTTTTATTGTGGGGGCACAAAGTTTCAAATACCGGCTCCATGGCCATTGTTTGGTCTTCACAGCTGAGCTATTTGCACTCGATCAGGCTGTTCTTTACATCCGCCGCCACCGACATTCTGCTTATGTCTTCTGCTCCGATTCCCTGAGCGCCATCCAGAGCCTCCGTGATCCGTATCCGGTTCACCCTTTCGTGCACCGGATCTAACGCTCTCTTCAGCAGCTGGCGGACGACGGTTCTCCGGTTACCTTTATGTGCGGTTCCTGGCCATGTAGGTATCCCTGGGAACGAAGCTGCAGATGCCGCGGCCAAGGCTGCGGTCCTCCAGCCTCGGACAGCTTCTTGTGTGGTTCAAATGGCTCTGAGCACTATGGGACTTAACATCTATGGTCATCAGTCCCTTAGAACTTAGAGCTACTTAAACCTAACTAAACTAAGGACATCACGCAACACCCAGTCATCACGAGGCAGAGAAAATCCCTGACCCCGCTGGGAATCGAACCCGGGAACCTGGGCGCGTCTTGTGTGCCTTCATCTGATTTTAGCAGGGTCATTTGTCAGCGCATTTTATCGCTGTGGCATGCCGATTGGGCTACACTTACGGACAACAAGCTTCGGGCCTTGAAACCTCTTCCCACGGCTTGGACGACCTCTTCACGCCCTTCTCGGCGGGAGGAGGTCGTTTTGGCCCGGTTACGAACTGGACACTGCCGGTTCAGCCACCGTCATCTGCTGACGTCTGCGCCGGCGCCGTTCTGCCCATGTGGGCAATTGCTGACGGTACGCCACATTTTAACGTCCTGTCCGAATTTTAATACACTGCGCATTGATCTTGGCCTGCCATGTACTGTGGATGAGATTTTAGCGGATGACCCAGGAGCAGCTGCTCGCGTTCTTCGTTTTATCCACTTGACACACCTAAGGACATTCGATTATTCTGTTTCCTTTTAATCCCTTGCCTGTTAATGTGCCTTTTATAGTGTTGTCCTTTTTAGTTGCTGTTTTAACATTATGCCTCGCAGTGCATTCATAATTTAGTCTGGGCGCTAATGACCTCTGTAGTTGTGCGCTCTAAAACCACAAAAAAAACCTGAAGAAAGAACGTCACAGCGCTGCACAACAGGTGAGCTAGGGAACCTCAGTTAAACGTAAAACATTTAGTCAAGGATCTTAATCACTACTCCTGCAACACGCTCATTCGTCTTTGTCCCAGTACGGTGAACGCGAATTATTCACAGTGGCAGAAAACATGGAAACCTTACAAAGTTGGGCATTATCGTGCTTGACATTTAGTGAAGTACGAGCTGTTCTGTGGTTTATCTGCTCGTTCGGCTCCAGTGAGCTTACTCTGGTGCTCCACCACCACCACGACCAGGACCAGTGCCCTCGCCGAGATGAGATGTAAGGTGAGATGGCGCGCACCCCAGCCCTCTCAGCATCCGAGGCTTCTTCGCCGTGCAAAAGAGCAGCGAGCTGACCCGCTCATTTGCATTGCCCGTGGCCGGGCCAGCCTCATTGTCTGCAGAATGAAAAGGTGCCGTGGCGAGCAGAGGCGAGGAGGCCATTGTTCTGTTCCCAGGCCCGCCCCTGCCCCTCACTTTTGTAATCCGGAGTCATCTAGCAGCCGGCTGAAGCACGCTATATGTAACCTCCAGCAGATGCACTCGTTCGGCAGATACCTTCAACACCTGGAAGCGTGACTTCGAACTTCCAGTCGCTTTCTCACCCCTCACTCTCAAATCGGTGAGTCAGCACATCTTCCAAAACTTATGGCGGACTTGAAAAGACTGGTTCATGCTAACGTCACAAGGTGTCCTCTTTAATTTAAAAGGGTTTCCACTCCATGGCTGGTGATACAGCAACCAGTATGTAGGATGAGGACAAAAGTCTTAGTTGCGACCGAGAGGTGGCGCAGTGGTTAGCACACTGGACTCGCATTAGAGATGACGGTTCAATCCCGCGTCCGGCCATCCTGACTTAGGTTTTCCGCGATTTCCCTAAATCGCTCCAGGCAAATGCCGGGATGGTTCCTCTGAAAGGGCACGGCCCACTTCCTTCCCTAATCCGATGAGACCGATGACCTCACTGTCTGGTCTCCTTCCTCAAACAACCCAACCCAACTCTTAGTTGCGATGCTGAAATTACTGGTCGTGTATTCAATGACGCGCGTTTCGCCTAATTAAAGGCATCTTCAGATGGGCCAATAATGTCGATAAGCGACTTATGGATATGGATGAGAAAACATTGGCAAAAATAATCTATGCTCTCGTTACGCACAGTCGCAGAATGTAGGCAGAAGCTTCAAACATGTTTACCGTTTGACAGATTGTGCTGGTCCTGTCTTATGATCACTGGACCAAATTGCGCGTCCCGCCAAGCTTATCGGATTTCACGTTTATAATGCATGACGGGAGCACATATTTGCTTAGACTATTTTTCTTGTACATGACGAGGGCAATTTATTTTTGCGGATGTTTTATCATCGATATCCGTAACATGCTTATCAAAATTTGTCGGCCGATCTGAAGATGCCTCGAATCAGGCGAAACGCGCTTCACTCATGAAAAGACAGCAATTTAGACATCGCAACCAAAACGGTTTCCTTCTCATTCTTTCAATTTCGTAAGAGGGTGAGTCAAATGAAAAACCTTAAATATTTTTAATTATTATTTATTGTGCAGAAGTGGTACAGAGCTATATCAGTTTTCAACATAATCTCCCCCACGCTCAATGCAAGTCCTCCAGCGCTTACAAAGTGCATATATTCGTTTAGAAAAAAATTCTTTTGGTAGTCCGCGCAACCACTCATGCACCGCGTGGCGTACCCCTTCATCAGAACGGAACTTCTTTCCTCCCATTGCGTCGTCTTTGACTGATCCAAACATACGGTGCATGAGGAAGACACTCAAAATGCAGGTCTGTGATTGTTGCAACTGTTGTACGGGCAGTGTGGGGCCTTATATTGTCATGTTGCAAAAGAACACCTGCTGACAGCAATCCACGTCGCTTTGATTTGATTGCAGGTCACAGATGATATTTTTTTAGGAGACTTGTGTATGATGCACTGGTGACAGTGGTCCCTCTAGGAATGTAATGCTCCAAAATGACGCCTTTTTCTTCCCAAAAGAGTGTCAGCATAACCTTCCCTGCTGATGGTTCTTTTCGAAACTTCTTTGGTTTTGGTGATGAGGAATGGCGGCATTCCTTGCTCGCTCTCATCGTTTACGGTTGGTGGAAGTGGACCCAGCTTTCGTTCCCAGTAACGATTCTTGTAAGGAAGCCATCACATTCTCGTTCAAAGCGCCGAAGAAGTTCTTTAGAAGCATCAACACGTTGTTCTCTCATGTCAGGAGCCAGTTGCAGTGGCACCCATCTTGCAGACACTTTGTGAAACTGGAGCACATCATGCACAATGTGGTGTGCTGACCCATGACTAATCTGTAAACATGCTGCAATGTCATTGTGTCACTCGGCGGTTTTCCTTCACTATGGCTTCAAATGCTGCAATGTTCTGTGGAGTCACAACTCGTTGTGCCGGACACGGACGGGGAGCATCTTCCACTGAAGTCACACCATTTGCGAACTCCCTACTCCATTCGTAGACTTGCTGCTGTGACAAACTGCATCACCGTACTGAATCGTCATTCGTCGATGAATTTAAATAGGTTTCACACCTTCACTATGCAAAAACCGAGTAACAGAACGCTGTCGCAAGTGGGGCGGCCATCTTTATACTGATACTGCGACGGTGTGTGTGCATCTGCACTATGTTGCCACCTACAGGCCATTCTGCACGCTGTTAGTAGCACGCTTACCAACTTACAGGATAACGGCGCGAAATTTTGATTTGTTATTACAAATGTAAGGTTTTCATTTGATTCACCCTCGTACTGATTGCAATGCAATGGCAACGGAGAAAATAATTACCATAAGTTTGTAAGGTTTGATGGCCGGGGACAACTTCTACGTTCTTGTGGCAGGTAGACGGCGTCGCGCTGTAAAATCATGTACGAAAGTTTCGACCTTGCGATGCAACACAACTTTAATACACTGTCTTAAGAAGATTGTAAGTGACGGCGAGTGAACGGTGCTGATACTCGCTATTGATTACAATTGCTGGACTACATTGACGAATGGGGAGGCAACTGCTGTACTGACGTGCTGCTGCCCTCGCAACCACTCGTGGCAATTAGGACAGGTCGGTACGCTGTGCTCATAAGAGTTCCTCAGGTTAGCGTATTAGCAGCAGTACAGGTCCTGACATCCATCAGTTACTTTCCCGATAGTGTTGTCATGGGGCAAAAATGACAGCAATAGTGTAGTCACTGAGAAAAGAGAACTTCAGAAAAAGGTAATGAAACCCTCAACAAAGTTCCAATTCATTTACACGCAATGCAGTTACATTCAAGAAAAGGAAACAAATGCCATGAATTCTAGTTTGAGGATGAAACCTCACACTGCTAAATTACTCGTCTCCAGAAAAGACAGAACACCATGAACGACTGGATAGGATGTTCATATTCACAGGACATGTACGTTAGTATGTTCTGCAAAAATGATTAGCATTTGAAACACATTGGCTCGCGGGTTCAAGGTCAACATCGATATCGCGGCGCAACACAACCCACCAGTAAGACATACGTGCGGCTCTCATTGTCGCTATAAACCGAAGGCAATGGATCATGTGATTTGAGCAGACGTACAGGATACCCCGCAGACGTGTGCGCGAACCATACCGTCGAATCAGTGAGTTTGAAAGAGATGGGGTGGATTATTGGCATAATGCGATGCTTCCATCCGGGAAATTCCTGCTGACGTGGGACGAAGTATTTCGACAGTGCAACGACTGCGTACAGAATGGTTCACTGAAGGTCGTAGAATACGAGGAGATGGGTCAGATCGCACCACCCGGGGAAAAGACACCTCATCCGAATGGCATTGCGTGATACATCTGCGTCCTCCTCGGCTCTGGAGCAACAGTGGAACACAGTGAACATTGTACACTTCCAGGAGTGACAGTCCATCGCAGTTTATTACGGCATGGGTTAAGTGCGAGTCTACTTTTCCGCCTACCTTTGACGAATGTGCAGAAACATGCTAGACGGCAATGGTGTAAGTACGGAAAGATAGCACCGGGGACTGGAATGGCATCAGATAGTGTTTTCGAACGAATCCAGATTTTGTTTGTTTGAAAATGATGGCCGTATTTTGGTTCGCCGCAGTCGGGGTGAGCGGCATCACAATGACTGATTCGCACAAGACATACAGCGCCAGCTCAAGTCCATATGGTGTGAGGTGCTGTTGGAAACAACCACAAATTACAGTTGGTGCGTTTCCAGGGCACTGTGAACTGTGTGACCTACGTGAATGACGTCCTGCGACCTTTAGCCATACCATTTCTGCACGACACTCCAGACACTATTTTTCAGCAAGACAGTGCGCGACCACATATTGCTGCACGAACACGTGACTTCTTGGTATCACAATTCTGGCTATTACTCTAGGGGATCATTATGAACAACAGTCATTGCCCGCTGGATGCAGTGTTTCCACTGCCGAGCTGGTCGCCATCTCTCGCGCCCTAGAGTATATCCACTCATGCTCAGGCGAGTCCTTCGTTATCTGTAGTGACTCCCTGAGCGGTTTACGAGCTATCGACCAGTTTTTCCCTCGCTCTCGTCTGGTGCTAGCTATCCAGGAGTCCCTCCGTACTCTTGCCCATTGCAGCCGCTCTGTGGTCTGTGTGGACCCCGGGTCATGTCGGCATCCCGGGAAATGAACGTGTTGACACGCTGGCCAAACAGGCTGTCGGTGCACCAGCCTTGGAAGTTGGCCTTTCGGAGAGTGACCTCAGGTCAGTTTTGCGGCATAAGGTTCTTCGCACCTGGGGTGAAGAATGGCGCACCCTTCCTTCACCCGACAAACTTCGGGCCATAAAGAAGACTACCGGTGCGTGGCGCTCCTCCTTTCGGGTCTCTCGCAAGGACTCTGTTGTCCTCTACCGGCTCCGCGTTGGCCACACATGGATAACGCACAGCTTATTTACTGCGCCGCGAGGACCCACCTTTATGTAGCTGCGGGTCAGCTTTGACGGTGGTCCACATCTTGTTGGACTGCCCGCTTTTAACTCCGCTCAGGCAGACGTTTGCGCCGCCTGATACGCTTTCCGCACTTTCATCAGATGACGTTGCGATGGCAGATTTAGTTTTGAGTTTTATCCGTGCAGGGGGTTTTTATCGCTTGATCTAAGTGTTTGGCCTTTTTTTTTTAGTCTGGCCTTCGGCCTACCATTTTAGACTGGGGTTTTTAGTGCGTTTCTTGGTGATTGGCTTTTCCTTTTTTGTTTCTATGGTCGGCCAACCACTGTCACATTCGGTGTAAAATCACACCGAACGTGACAGTGGTTGGCCGACCATAGAAACAAAAAAGGAAAAGCCAATCACCAAGAAACGCACTAAAAACTCTAGTCTAAAATGGTAGGCCGAAGGCCAGACTCAACAAAAAAGACACTCTCAGATCAAGCGATAAAAAACCCCTGCACGGATAAAACTCAAAACTAAATCTTTTTTCTGATCCCCGTCTGTCTTTTTTGTCCTATGTCTTGTCATCTCCATTGTTTGTTCTTATTATTTGTGGGTGTTTAAAGTTCGTGGAAAAAGGGACCGATGACCCTGGTAGTCTGGTCCCTTCAAACCCACAAACCAACCCATCAGTCCTGGCCCGCCAGATCACCACACTTGTCGACAATTGAAAATGTGTGGGGGATGTTGAAACGACGGGTGCAGCGCTGTGATCCAATGCGAACCACCACAGATAAACTTTGGAACCAGGTGACTGCAGCATGGATGGCTATACCATTGGACGCCACTCGCGCCTTACACGCGTCGATGCCATCACGCAAGAAACAAGTTGTGCCCATGGAGGACCCTGTGCCTTCTAGGCGACAGGACACGTGCTGAACCGAGGTGACTAAAATGCTAATCACTTCTGCAGAACACACTAATGTAAATGTCCTGTGAATACGAACAAACCGTCTGTAGCCGTTCAAGGTGTCCTGTTTCTTCTGAACATGAGTGTAAATGCAGATGGTACCTCTATAAACTGCATAACAAACACAATTTCTAGAAGTGCATTCTGGGTTAAAGTGGTGTGAACACACACAAAAATGGTTGCAGACTGAATGTCATCAGCTTGTTAGTCCTTCGTCCTGTAATCAGTGCGTAACAGCCAGTGTCCTTGAGTTATATAAGCTCACCGATCAAAAAATTAGTCATCTCTAGAGAAACCTTCACAAGCATCATCTAATACCGCTCGATTCCGCCCAAGGGCTCGGTAACCGCCTGGGAATCGGTTCGGGAGTGCATGCACAAGGTTGTATAGCTACCTCGCGTCCAAGTGAAGTCACTCGCTGAAAGTTAGATCGAGCTGGTCCACCAAACTGCAAGGATGCTGATTCGACGTTTCATCCGCTGCTCCAACATGTCGCATTTTACTGGCCAATCGAGATGGGGAGCATTCCAGAATTAGATTTTCACTCTGCAGCGGAATGAGCGCTGATACGAAGTTTGGAAGGTAGGAGACGAGGTACTGGCGGAACCGAAGTGAGGACGGGTCGTGGGTCGTGCTTGGGTAGCTCAGTTGGTAGAGCTCTTGCCTATGAAAGGTAGAGGTCCCGAGTTCGTGTCTCAGTCCGGCACTCAGTTTTAATCTGCTGAGATGGGGAGTGTTCAGAAAAACGCTCTCATATTCTTCCAGCCCGATTACTATTGCTGTCTGTCGTCTATTTGCCTGTGTGGACAATGGCCTCTCGCGATGTGATAGACGCCAAATGTTCATTACATGCAGTTCTCGTCGCAGTGCCCTCTTCTTAACGGATTGGGATGGACATTCATTCACTGTCTGCGACAATTCCTGTCCGGTTAGGGAGAGATTTTGATTAAAAGCCCTCACATGACTCCGGTCCTTTTGTCAGAATCTTTTTTCGGTCTCAATTCCAACATCGCGTTTCGTAGACTCTTTGAACAGTCAGCCGCGAACCGCCAACAGATCCAGGAACTTCACACACCATATGGCCATGGGCATGGCCAAACACGATTGCCCCATTTTGCTATTTTGTTATAACCTTCGATTTACCCATGTTTATATACAATGTCCTTTTGAAACATAAATGTCTCGTTGATCGCTACTGCCTTATGCTTACGAGGAGGCAGTGGGCGCGTGGTTGAACATCTGTAAAGGCTTAACGATTCATCTGCGCGCGTGCACAAGGGTGGCTAATATTTTGTACGGTACTATTCGTATGTATACTCAGTTCTTAGGTATGTATTTTTTTCTCAGTAACTAATGCACGAAGTATGTACAGTTCCCAAACTACAGAAAATGACCGTAAGAATAACCAGAAACAAGTAATATGGCTTATCGTTGATATTTGTTCAGAAAATTGGAAATTTTATCTACACCATTTGAGAGCATTTACCAATCAGTTACCCACGTAAAATGTAATCTTAATAATGACTACACATTCAGCTGTGCCCAGCTTTGCATAAGTTCAATATCCCTTCTTAGTCCTGTTGGGTACGGGTCCATCACACTAAAACAGTCTTATGATGGCTCGCACGAGTGTTCTGTAAGCAGTCTCGTTTGTAGACTGATAGCATTTACCGAGTATTCTACCAGTGAACCGAAATCAATCACTTGAATTACAGGGGGTGGAAAGTAATATGGAAACACCAAATACACAACACGGTACCATGTCTTACACTTCATGTCTTCACTTCGGCTACAGTGCAGGAAATCCGTTGGTAAGCAAAACAGCTCCAGTCACGGGAATGTATAAACACAGGTCCTGTGTGGTTTTAAAGGAAATTTTACACCATTATTCGTGCAAAATAGTGCACGCATACTTCCCTCCAAAGTAGAGTACTCACGAAACCAGTCATGGACGATTCTAGCTGAGTGAACAGGGGTCCTTTAGCTTTACCATCGGGGAACAAACATTATACCACGAGATGGTCCTGATCACCCACAATCACTTCATAATCGTTGGTAGTAATGCGACCTCGTAGAGTAACGAAAGGGCCCATGAAATACAATAATACGACAGCCCAAATTATGACCGAACACACGCCATGTTCGTTTCGTCACATAAACTCAGCCAGAAGTTGGAAACAGTGTGAAACAAGACTCATCCGACCAGACTACTTTCTTACACTTTCCCCATAGCTCAGCTTCTCAACTTTTACGCCTTCTGCGCCAAGTTTTTCTATAACGGGCATTTGCACCGATAAGTGGTTTTGGAATTCCCAGCTCGCCCCGCAATCCCCTGCTTATGGAGCTCCCTTCGTGTTTTGTTGCTGACACGGGTCGCGAGTGCGCCATTCAGCTCTGCAGTGACTTTTACAGCTGTCCTCTTGCATTCAGTCTTCAGTGGCCGTCTGTCACGATAACTCGAAGCACACTTCCATCTGCGTTGTGACGTAGCTAATGGCTCTCCTCTTTCCCTGTTGTTGTTGTGGTCTTCAGTCCTGAGACTGGTTTGATGCAGCTCTCCATGCTACTCTATCCTGCGCAAGCTTCTTCATCTCCCAGTACCTACTGCAACCTACATCCTTCTGAATCTGCTTAGTGTATTCATCTCTTGGTCTCCCTCTACTATTTTTACCCTCCACGCTGCCCTCCAATGCTAAATTTGTGATCCCTTGGTGCCTCAGAACATGTCCTACCAACCGGTCCCTTCTTCTCGTCAAGTTGTGCCACAAACTCCTCTTCTCCCCAATTCTATTCAATACCTCCTCACTAGTTATGTGATCTACCCATCTAATCTTCAGCATTCTTCTGTAGTACCACATTTCGAAAGCTTCTATTCTCTTCTTGTCCAAACTAGTTATCGTCCATGTTTCACTTCCATACACGGCTACACTCCATACAAATACTTTCAGAAACGACTCCCTGACACTTAAATCTATACACGATGTCAACAAATTTCTCTTCTTCAGAAACTCTTTCCCTGCCATTGCCAGTCTACATTTTATATCCTGTCTAGTTCGACCATCATCAGTTATTTTACTCCACAAATAACAAAGCTCTTACTACTTTGTCTCATTTCCTAATCTAATACCCTCAGCATCACCCGACTTAATTCGACTACATTACATTATCCTCGCTTTGCTTTTGTTGATATTCATCTTATATCCTCCCTTCAAGACACCATCCATTCCGTTCAACTGCTCTTCAAAGTCCTTTGCTGTCTCTCACAGAATTACAATGTCATCGGCAAACCTCAAAGTTTTTATTTCTCCTCCATGGATTTTAATTCCTACTCAGAGTTTTGTTTCATTTACTGCTTGCTCAATATACAGATTGAACAACATCGGGGAGAGGCTACAACCCTGTCTCACTCCTTTCCCAACCACTGCTTCCCTTTCATGTCCCTCGACTCTTATAACTGCCATCTGGTTTCTGTACAAATTGTAAATAGCCTTTCGCTCCCTATATTTTACCCCGGCCACCTTTAGAATTTGAAAGAGAGTATTCCGGTCAACATTGTCAAATGCTTTCTCTAAGTCTACAAATGCTAGAAACGTAGGTTTGCCTTTCCTTAATCTTCTAAGATAAGTCGCAAGGTCAGTATTGCCTGACGCATGCCAATATTTCTACGGAATCCAAACTTATCGTCTCCGATGTCGGCTTCTACCAGTTTTTCCATTCGTCTGTAAAGAATTCGTGTTAGTATTTTGCAGCTGTGACTTATTAAACTGATAGTTCGGTAATTTTCACATCTGTCAACACCGGCTTTCTTTGGGATTGGAATTATTATATTCTTCTTGAAGTCTGAGGGTACTTCGCCTGTCTCATACATCTTGCTCACCAGATGGTAGAGTTTTGTCAGGACTGGCTCTCCCACGGCCGTCAGTAGTTCCAATGGAATATTGTCTACTCCGGGGGCCTTGTTTCGACTCAGGTCTTTCAGTGCTCTGTCAAACTCTTCACGCAGTATCATATCTCCCATTTCATCTTCATCTACATCCTCTTCCATTTCCATAATATCGTCCTCAAGTACATTGCCCCTGTATAGACCCTTTATATACTCCTTCCACCTTTCTGCTTTCCCTTCTTTGCTTAGAATTGGGTTTCCATCTGAGCTCTTGATATTCATACAAGTGGTTCTTTTCTCCAAAGGTCCCTTTAATTTTCCTGTAGGCAGTATCTATCTTACCCCTAGTGCGATAAGCCTCTACATCCTTACATTTGTCTTCCAGCCATCCCTGCTTAGCCGTTTTGCACTTCCTGTCGATCTCATTTTTGAGACGTTTGTATTCCTTTTTGCCTGCTTCATTGACTGCATTTTTATATTTTCTCCTTTCATCAATTCAATATTTCCTCTGTTACCCAAGGATTTCTACTAGCCCTCGTCTTTTTACCTACTTGATCCTCTGGTGCTTTCACTACTTCATCGCCCCCCTGCGGGTTCGGGGGTAAGAATAGGCCCGCGGTATTCCTGCCTGTCGTAAGAGGCGACTAAAAGGAGTCTCAAATGTTTTGGCCTTAATGTGATGGTCCCCCTTGGGGTTTGACCTCCATTTTTCAAAATTCTACAGAAGTACGAGCCTTTTGGGGAAGGACACCTTACATGGTGTACCACTGGTCCTACGTGCACTAAGACCTTGGCACTCAGCATTGCACCGGCGTTGTCACCATACCCATTATTCCTCAAATTGGGCCTAAACACCTGATGGGTTGTCCAAGTTACGCCCATAGTGCATCTCCATCTGCACCAGCGATCATGATGGACTTTCCATGGCACCAGAAATCCAGCACGATAGCCAGCCCGTTGTGGTGGGGTCGTCATGTACCCTCTAGGTTGTAGCCCCCTGACAACACAGGGATCGTACTGCCGATACCTGAGCTGCACCCTCCCCACGTTGGCCAAGGAGTAGATGCCCGTCTCCTTGGGGCATCAGGACTCCCGGCAATGGTCATCCTGCCAGGTGGCCCTTGCTGCGGCTGGGTGGCGCCCGTGGGGAGAGCCCCTGGTCGGAGTGGGTGGTATCGGGGCGGACGTTTCGCACATGAAACGTCAACACGTATCAGGTCGCTCTGCGGCCGAGTCTTCCAAAAGAAAAGGTACCGTTTCTAGTTCTGGTTCTCCTGCCCTTTCCCCCTTGGTCACTCCATGGGAGGAGGGACAGGCCCGCCGGCTTGGGGCGAAGTACTTCCCCCGCTATTTGGTCTGTTCTCGAACAGCTGGGGGGACGTTCGCCACCTCCAAGCCCATGTTCTTTGTTCAGCACATTGAGGACGTCTTCCGGGAAATCGAGGCTCTCAGCAAGATGCGATCAGGGTCCGTTCTTATCAAGACCTCCTCTGCCACACAATCGGCGGCACTCCAGGCGTGCGACCGCCTAGGGGACATCCCAGTCTCCATTGTCCCACATCTGGCACTAAATAGGACGCAGGGGGTTATTTTTCATCGTGACCTCCTGCTACAATCTGATGAGGAGCTCAGGGCCAACCTGGAGCGCCGCGGCGTGCATTTCGTCCGGCGAGTCCAGCGCGGCCCCAAAGACCGTCGCATCGACACCGGGGCCTTTATCCTCGCCTTCGAGGGGGACGTTCTCCCAGAGAAGGTAAAGGTGATGTGCTACCGGTGCGACGTGCGACCTTACGTCCCGCCTCCTATGCGCTGTTTTAGGTGTTTGCGCTTTGGGCACATGTCGTCCCGGTGTGAGGCTGAGCCCCTTTGTGGCGACTGTGGACGTCCTCTTCGTGAGGAACATACTTGCACCCCACCACCTCGGTGCCCTAATTGTCCTGGCGTCCACTCGCCTCGGTCCCCAGACTGCCCCGCCTATCAGAAGGAGAAAAAGATACAAGAAATCAAAACTTTGGATCGGCTCTCTTATTCTGAGGCCAGGAAGAAGTATGACCGCCTTCATCCCGTGTCACTGGCCACTTCGTTTGCCTCAGTTGTGTCCACTCCTTCCGCTGTATCCTCACCTCTATCCTGTCCCCCCTCCGCCTCCTCTGCCCATCAGGGGGCTCTGCCTCCGCCTCCCAAATCCCTCCCATCCAACTCCTCCTCCCCCGCGGCCCCCACCCCCCCTGCCCCAGGGGCCACCCTTCCTCCTCCTCCCCCCACGCCACCTGAGAAGCGATCCTCTTCTCAGGCGTCCATCGGGGAAACGTTCCGGACCCCAGCTTCCGAGGTCCGGCGTTCCAAAACGGACCCCGCGCGTGAGGACCTTCTTCGGGTCCAGCCCACCATCCCTGTGCCTCCTCGGCCTTCCAAGAAGGCCTCCAAGAAGAAGTCTCTATCCCCCTCTCCACCCCGGCGCGTTTCATCTGATGCTTCATCCGTGAGTCGCTGCTCCCGGCCGTCCTCAGTTTCGCCGGGACGCTCTGCTGCCAGGCGTTCCACCGGCCTTTTGTCGGCAAGTGATGCGGCCCCTCCTACACCATCAGGGACAGCGGCCGCAGCTGGCGACGAGTCGATGGAACCGGATCCGCCTGCCGTCAGTTGTAGCGTTGTTGCCTCGCAACCTGGCCCTCCGCGGCCATCGAGGTGACCAGCTCTTCCCCGTCTCGTTCCCCCAACTTTTTGACTAGCAATGGCGTTGTTTCATTGGAACATCAGAGGTATTCGATCTAATCGGGAGGAATTACAACTGCTCCTCCGCCTGCACTGTCCGCTCGTCCTTGGTCTCCAGGAAACCAAGTTGCGCCCGACTGACCGTATTGCCTTTTCCCACTATACCTCGGAGCGGTATGACCTCGCCCCTGTGGACGGTATCCCAGCTCATGGTGGGGTCATGTTGCTCGTTCGGGACGATGTCTATTACCATCCCATCCCATTGACCACCCCACTCCAAGCAATAGCTATCCGCATTACTCTTTCTGCTTTTACTTTTTCAGTTTGTACCGTCTACACTCCACCGTCATCTGCTGTTAGTCGGGCTGACATGATGCACCTGATCGATCAGCTTCCCCCGCCGTTCTTATTGTTTGGCGACTTCAATGCCCATCATCCCCTTTGGGGCTCTCCTGCATCCTGTCAAAGATGCTCACTCTTGGCGGATGTCTTCAACCATCTCAATCTTGTCTGCCTCAATACCGGCGCCCCGACTTTCCTCTCGGACTCTACTCATACCTACTCCCACTTGGACCTCTCGATCTGTTCTACCACTCTTGCCCGTCGGTTCGAGTGGTATGTCCTTTCTGACACCTATTCGAGCGACCACTTCCCCTGTGTCGTTCGTCTCCTGCACCACACCCCATCCCCACGTCCTTCGCGCTGGAACATACTGAAAGCTGACTGGGGACTTTACTCCTCCCTGGCGACCTTTCCGGACCACGATTTTTCCAGCTGTGACAGTCAGGTCGAATACCTCATGGCTGTTATTATCCATGCTGCCGAACGTTCCATACCTCGTACTACTTCTTCTTCACGTCGCGTTTCCGTCCCCTGGTGGAACGAGGCTTGTAGGGACGCTATCCGTGCTCGACGACGTGCTTTACGCACCTTTCGCCGCCATCCTACGTTGGCGAATTGTATTGAATACAAACGACTCCGAGCGCAATGCCGTAGAGTCATCAAAGACAGCAAAAAAGCTTGCTGGGCCTCTTTTACGAGCTCCTTTACCAGTTTTACTCCCTCTTCCGTTGTTTGGGGTAGCCTGCGCCGGCTGTCGGGCATTAAGGCCCACTCCTCAGTACCTGGCCTGACCTCAGGTAATGAGGTCCTTGTTGATCCTGTGGCTGTCTCCAACGCCTTTGGCCGCTTTTTCGCGGAGGTTTCAAGCTCCGCCCATTACCATCCTGCCTTCCTTCCCAGGAAAGAGGCAGACGAGGCTCGGCGACCTTCCTTCCACTCGCTGAATCTGGAAACTTACAATGCCCCCTTTACTATGCGGGAACTCGAACGTGCGCTTGCACTGTCCCGGTCCTCTGCTCCGGGGCCAGATGCCATTCACGTTCAGATGCTGGCACACCTTTCTCCGGCGGGCAAAAGCTTCCTTCTTCGTACCTACAATCGCGTCTGAACCGAAGGTCAGGTCCCCATGCGTTGGCGTGACGCCGTTGTTGTTCCTATACCCAAACCCGGGAAGGATAGACACCTTCCTTCTAGTTACCGCCCCATTTCTCTTACAAGCTGTCTCTGTAAGGTGATGGAGCGCATGGTTAATGCTCGGTTAGTTTGGATTCTTGAATCTCGACGACTACTTACTAATGTCCAATGCGGCTTTCGTCGCCGCCGCTCCGCTGTTGACCACCTTGTGACCTTGTCGACATTCATCATGAACAACTTTTTGCGAAGGCGCCAAACGGTAGCCGTGTTCTTCGACTTGGAGAAGGCTTATGATACCTGTTGGAGAGGAGGTATCCTCCGCACTATGCACAAGTGGGGCCTACGCGGTCGTCTGCCCCTTTTTATTGATTCCTTTTTAACGGATCGAAAGTTTAGGGTACGTGTGGGTTCCGTATTGTCCGACGTCTTCCTCCAGGAGAACGGAGTGGCTCAGGGCTCCGTCTTGAGCGTAGCCCTTTTTGCCATCGCGATCAATCCAATTATGGATTGCATTCCACCTGATGTCTCAGGCTCTCTCTTTGTCGATGACTTCGCGATCTACTGCAGTGCCCAGAGAACATGCCTCCTGGAGCGCTGCCTCCAGCGTTGTCTAGACAGCCTCTACTCATGGAGCGTGGCAAATGGCTTCCGGTTCTCTGAAGAGAAGACGGTTTGTATCAACTTTTGACGATATAAAGCGTTCCTTCCGCCATCCTTACATCTCGGTCCCGTTGTTCTCCCATTCGTGGACACAACTAAGTTTCTAGGGCTCACGTTGGACCGGAAACTGTTGGTCTCTACATGTCTCTTATTTGGCGGCCCGTTGTACGCGTTCCCTTAATGTCCTAAGAGTTCTTAGCGGTTCATCTTGGGGAGCGGATCGCACTGTCCTGCTTCGCTTGTATCGGTCCATAGTCCGATCGAAGCTGGATTATGGGAGCTTCGTCTACTCGTCCGCTCGGCCATCCCTCTTACGCCGGCTCAACTCCATCCACCATCGGGGGATACGTCTTGCGACCGGAGCCTTCTACACTAGTCCTGTCGAGAGTCTTTACGCTGAAGCTGCCGAGTTACCATTGACCTACCGGCGCGACATACTGCTGTGTCGGTATGCCTGCCGGCTGTTGTCTATGCCCGAACACCCCTCTTACAAGTCCTTCTTCGCCGATTCTCTCGACCGTCAGTACGGGTTGTATGTGTCTGCCCTGCTGCCCCCCCGGAGTCCGCTTCCGTCGCCTGCTTCGACAATTGGATTTTGCCCTCCCTACCACCTTCAGAGAGGGTGAGAGCCTGACACCACCTTGGCTCCAGGCTCCGGTTCGTATTTATCTCGACCTCAGCTCACTCCCGAAGGAGGGTACTCCGGCTGCAGTGTATTGCTCACGGTTTGTCGAACTTCGTGCTCGACTTGCTGGTCACACCTTTATTTACACCGATGGCTCCAAAACTGACGATGGTGTCGGCTGTGCCTTTGTCGTCGGGACCGCCACCTTTAAATACCGGCTCCTTGACCAATGTTCCAGCTTTACGGCCGAGCTTTTTGCTCTCCATCAGGCCATTCAGTATGCCCGCCGCCACCGCCATTCATCGTATGTACTTTGCACTGACTCCCTCAGTGCTCTTCAGAGCCTTGGGGCTCCCTATCCGGTCCATCCCTTGATTCAACGAATACAGCAGTCCCTCCATTCTTTCGCTGATAATGGCGGTTCTGTCAGCTTTCTGTGGGTCCCCGGACATGTAGGAGTGCCTGGGAATGAGGCTGCGGATGCTGCAGCCAAGGCTGCAGTCCTCCAGCCTCGGCCAGCCTCCCATTGTGTCCCGTCATCTGACGTTTGTGGGGATGTATGTAAGAGGCTGGTGTCCTTGTGGTGGGATGCTTGGTCATCCCTCCAAGGAAACAAGCTCCAGGCAGTAAATCCGCTCCCAACTGCTTGGACAACTTCCTCCCGACCATCTCGGCGCGAGGAGGTCCTTCTGACCAGGTTGCGGATTGGGCATTGCCGGTTTAGCCACCGCTACCTGCTCTCTGGTGACCCAGCCCCGCAGTGCCCTTGTGGTCAGGCATTAACGGTGCGCCATGTTTTATTGTCGTGTCCCCGTTTTAGTCAATTTCGTGTTGTCCTGTCCCTGCCATCTACCTTACCGGATGTTTTAGCTGATGACGCTCGAGCAGCTGCTCGTCTTCTGCGTTTTATAACTTTAACTGGCTTGACCAAAGACATTTAACCTTTTTACTTATTTCATCTGCATCTTTGTCAGGTCCTTTTGATGTCCCCCCATCCCCTTGAGTTTTAGCAGGTTCCTTGTGCTCTAACACCAGTGACTGGGCGCTAATGACCTCAGCAGTTGAGCGCCCTTAAACCCTACCAAAAAAAAAAAAAAACTACTTCATCGCTCAGAGCTACCCATTCTTCTTCTACTGTACTTGTTTCCCCCACTGCTGTCAATTGTTCCCTTACGCTTTTCCTGAAACTCTGTACAACCTCTGGTTTAGTCAGTTTATCCAGGTCCCATGTCCTTAAATTCCCACCTTTTTGCAGTTTCTTCAATTTTAATCTGCAGTTCATAACCAATAGATTGTGGTCAGAGTCCACATCTGCCCCTGCAAATGTCTCACAATTTAAAACCTGGTTCCTAAATCTGTCTTACCACTATATAATCTGAAACCTGTCAGTATATCCAGGCCTCTTCCATGTATACAACCTTCTTTCATGATTCTTGAACCAAGTGTTAGCTATGATTAAGTTATGCACTGTCCAAAATTCTATCAGGCGGCTTCCTCTTTCATTTCTTACCCCCAATCCATATTCACCTATGTTTCCTTCTCTCCCTTTTCCTACACTCGAATTCCAGTCACCCATGACTATTAAATTTTCATCTCCCTTCACTATCTGAATAATTTCTTTTATTTCATCATACATTTCGTCAATTTCTTCCTCATCTGCAGAGCTAGTTGGCATATAAACTTGTACTACTGTAGTAGGCGTGGGCTTCGTGTCAGTCTTGGCCACAATAATGCTTTCACTATGCTGTTTGTAGTAGCTTACCCGCACGCCTATTTTTTTTATTCATTATTAGTCCTACTCCTGCATTACGTCTATTTGATTTTATATTTATAACCCTGTATTCACCTGACCAAAAGTCTTGTTCCTCCTGCCAGCGGACTTCCCTAATTCCTACTATATCTAACTTTAACCTATCCATTTCCCTTTTAAAATTTTCCAACCTACCTGCCCGATTAAGGGATCTGACATTCCATGCTCCGATCCGTAGAACGTCAGTTTTTTCTCCTGATAACGACTTGAGTAGTCCCCGCCCGGCGATCCGAATGGGAGACTATTTTACCTCCGTAATATTTTACCCAAGAGGACGCCACCATCATTAAACCATACAGTAAAGCTGCATGCCCTCGGGAAAAATTACGGCTGTAGTTTCCCCTTGATTTCTGCCGTTCGCAGTACCAGCACAGCAAGGCCGTTTTGGTTATTGTTACAAGGTCAATCATCCAGACTGTTGCCCTTGCAACTACTGAAAAGTCTGCTGCCCCTCTTCAGGAACCACGCGTTTGTCTGGCCTCTCAACAGATACCCCTCCGTTGTGGTTGCACCTACGGTACGACCATCTGTATCGCTGAGGCACGCAAGCCTCCCCACCAACGGCAAGGTCCATGGGGGCGGTATTAACCTTTAATACGGTCTCTTTAAATACCAAACACTTCAGCTACCTTGGTTACAGAAGCGCCCACCTAACGAGCACCAGCAATCAATTTACTCCCGTTAGAATATAATTAGCTCCGACTTCATGCATCCACAACTACAGAGAATTGTTTTGACCACGACTGACACTGGCAACGTAATGAAGACATTCCGCAGGTGCCGTTTGTGGTCAAATGCAACAGCGCAACTTGAAGAGTGCAGTGGTTGTTACAGTGGATTCGCATTCTGGAGGACGCCAGTTTAAACTCGCGTCCGCCCATCCAGATTAAGGTTTTCCGTGATTTTCCTAAATCGCTCCAGACAAATGCTGGGATGGTTCTGCTGAAAGGGCACGGCCGATTTCCTTCCACATCCTCAACACAGTCCGAGCGTGTCCTCGGTCTCTAACGGCCTCGATATCGACGGGACGTTAAACCTATTTTCCCTCCCTGCAACGTGAAGGTGTGGGTAACATCTGCATTTATGTTAAAGCATGCATTTCTCCCTGTTTTCTTTTTTTGTCCAAACTATATGCCTACAACTCAGCCTATCTGATTGTTCATTTCATGTCACCAAAAATTGGACAATTACAGTGCTGGGAGTAGCTCACAGTTAGTTCACCACTTTGGCGAGAGACAGAAAAAGGTCATTATTCACAAGTAGACAATGGCTGTGATGTGTGGTCTGAGTTGGGGTATGGTCAAGTGTGGGGGGGGGGGGGGGGGGGCAGTGATCAGTCTTGGGGCCACTCCTGTTCTTTATTTACATAAATGATGTGCCCTCTAGTATTAAGAGTAACTCTAAAATATTTGTTTGCTGATGACACTAGCTTGATAGTAAAGGATGTTGTGTGCAATATTGGCTCGGTTTCATATTGTGCACTTCATGACCCAAGTTCATGGCTTGTAGAAAATAAACTAATGTTAAATCACAGTAAGACTCAGTTCTTACAGTTTCTGACACACAATTCAACTAAACCTGACGTTTTAATTTCACGGAATGGGCATATTAGTGAAACTGAACAGTTAAAATTCCTAGGTGTTCAAATAGTAAACTGTCGTGGAAAGCCCACGTTCAGGATCTTGTTCAGACTTGCTGCAGTTTTTACTATGCGAACTGTATCTGAAGTAAGTGATCGTTCGATACGAAAATTAGTCTACTTTGCTCACTTCCATTAGCTTATGTCGTATGGTATTATATTTTGGGGTAACTGTTCCCCTTCAAAGGGATATTTTTGGCTCAGAATCGGGCGGTTAGGGCAATAAGTGGTGCAAGTTCACGAACACCTTGTGGATCCCTGTTCAGTAGTCTGGGTATTTTGACGTTCCTCTCTCTCTCTCTCTCTCTCTCTCTCTCTCTCTCTCTCTCTCTCTCTCTTATATATAATTTTCCTTACTGTCATTTCTTGTTAAAAATACTAGCTTATTCCAAAGAATAAGCAGCTTTCAGTCAGTAAATACTCACCAGAAATCAAATCTGCATTTGGATCGGACTTCCTTAACTCTTGTGCAAATAGATGTGCTTTGTACTGATCCAGCCATTTTCAATAAGCTACCACTCGAATTCAAAAATCTTATCAGTAATCCACGAGTTTTAAAATCGAAACTGAAGTGTTTCCTCGTGGGTCACACCTTCCATTTTGTCGAAGAGTTCCTTGGAAAAACTAAGCTGATTTTTCATGTATTGTTGATTGCGTTTACTTAAACTTACGGATTGACTCTTTTCGGGTTCATAAATATTTTATTTGTTATTACTTTTATGTTGTAATTTTATGTACTTACACGTTCCATGACACTGAAGATTTGCTCTTCAATTTGGTCCTACGAAATTTGACGTGTTAATAAATAAATAAATAAATAAATAAAAATAGTTACATCGGGTGCTTGAATGAGTTAGCTCCAGTTGTAACTCATCGATATTGCAGAGATAAGGTACACTTTTGAGTTATGGGAAGTCAGAATCGTACATTTCACAACATTTAAACCGAATTACCGGTTTTCACGTCACTTGTCAATCTTATCAGGATTTGACTGATTTTTTCCAAATAGTAATCCATTATAGATAGCTAGTACCATCTACGAAAAGTCTCGGGTCACTAATATCGTCTGCCAGGTCGTCATTATGCGGCATGAACAGCAAGGATCGCAAGACACTTCCATGGAACACAACTGAAGTTACTACTATATCTGTCGACGACTCTCCAAAATGACATGCGTGTTTTCCCTATCAAGAAATACTCAATCTGTACAAGTTTTGTTTCATGTCCCCATGTAATCGTACTTCAGTAAGAAAGCGGTGGTGCGGTTAGCATTTCTCGAACGCTCTTCGAATGTCAAGTTATACAGCGTCCACGGTCTGCCGAGATGGCTTTCAGGATCTTAAACAGAAGGTGAATGCTGAACTATATTTCAAAGGGGTGCAAACGCCAAATGCCAATACAAAATTGGGTGATGAAATGGTTTCCCTTTACGGGTACAATATCCCAAAATAAAACACTGAGGTGGAGCAGAAGTTCCCATTATGACGAAAAGAGCGTGGACGTTGAGTCAAGAAGTGTCCGCCTACCCCCCGACGACGTCCGCCCCGGTAGCTGAGTGGTCAGCGTGACACTGTCAATCCTAAGGGCCCGGGTTCGATTCCCGGCTGGGTCGAAGATTTTCTCCGCTCAGGGATTGGGTGTTTTGTTGTCCTAATCATCATCATTTCATCCCCATCGACACACAGGTCGCCGAAGTGGCGTCCAACCGAAAGACTTGCACCAGGCGAACGGTCTACCCGACGGGAGGCCCTAGCCACACGACATTTCCATTACGCCCCAACGACGAGCCGGTAACCGCCGGGGGGTCCCGATACTGGAATACCGCCACACTTCTGTCCAGGCTACAGTATAACACTGGGCAACAGAAGTGTTCTCAGTAATGCGCGGGAAATGTCTGACCACCACTGGATGACACCATCGGAAAACTATGTGGCGGTTTCACTGAAGAATGGCCCGTCTGGAAAACTCAGAATACGCTCAAAATAAACTCACAATAGGGGCTGCAAGGTTAACAGATAGTTCGCAGAAATTATCTCCTATCATCAGCCCTTTGCGCAGTTAAACGAACTACAGAGCACTTGCAAAAACGTAGACGATCCTGCAAGATGTGCCATTGATGAGCAAATGTCCGCTAGTTCCGAGGCGTTAGTGATTGCCAAATACTGGGGTAAAGCTGCTTAGATTGTCATTTTATCTTCATTTATTCTGCGTAAATATTCCTTTTTATGTATTCCTCAAATTAAAATTAGTGTTGCTATTTTACTGTTACTGGAGAGTTCAAAACTGTAGTAACGTAGACTGTGTCCCACAAGAAATACTGGTGTCTTTAAATTTAAAGTAAGCAGTTTATAAGTCCTATTACACATTGTGGATGGTTTTTAAATGAATAAATAAAACCTCAGATTTCTACCACAATTAAAGGAATAAATTTCCGAAAATGTACGTTTGGAGCACAGCACAGCATTGTATAGTAGTGAAATACGCACTGTTGGAAAGCCGGAGCAGAAGACAATCGAAGAATTTGAAATATGGTGCCACCGAAGCATGTTGAAAATTAGATGGACTGATAAAGTAAGGAATGAAGAGTTTCTGCGCAGAGGAAAGGAATATGTGGAAAACAATGCAAGAAGGGGACAGGGTGGTAGGATATCCATTAAGGCATCAGGGAATGACTTCGATGGTACTATAGGTAACTGTAGAAGGCAAAAATTGTAGAGGAAGACATATTGGAATACACCCGCCAAATAATTGATGACGTAGGTTGCAAGCACTACTGAGGTGAAGAGGTTGGCACAGGAGAGGAATTCGTGGGGGGCCGCATCAAACCAGTCAGAAGATTGATGATTCAAAAATAAAGAAATAAATAAAACCTCCGAGCGAGCAAGATCATTTTCCGGTGGATGGGTCGAATGAATCCACCTGGCGGGTACCGCACTTGCGCATCCGAAAAAGACGTTAAAAGCGATCGCCAACAAAAATAATGCGGTCTGCGTCCCTGCCGCGCACTAGTTTTTGAGTAAATAATCACCATGGATAATTTGAATCGTTATGGCTCAGAGGTTGGGCAAATAAAATAGAGCAAATAAATTATATTGCTTGTTAAAGATAGGACGCAAAATTACGATCAATTTTTCTACTCTTTTAATGATTTAGATAAAATGAATCCAAAAATAAAAGCCCTGTGATATAAGGTATTTTCGGTGCTTTATTTTAGTCAAAAAGTATAGAGAACTGCCTGAGGTAATGTAGAATACATTATTATAATACGTACGACTGGCAACCCTACTCAGAGACAAAGCAGTAGAAACATTTTAAAAAATTCGACTTCAGCACAGCACGAAAAAAGATAGCACAGCAACAGACATAATTGTGGTGGCTAGCTCGGGTCGAGTTCATTTTCCTATTTTCTTTTTTTGTGCGAGTGGTGGCTGGCGGAGTGGGGGGGAGGGGGGGAGAATGGTGAGAATGTGTTCCTGGCAGATTATAGGTGCTGCCCATAATCCAGACAGAAATTGAAGGAAATATGCTGCAAAATTAAATTGTATCTAGTAAATGTCAGTGGCGAAAACAAGATGGTAATAGTCAGATCACGTTGGGGACGGGGAAACTGGAACTTCCCTGGTAACGGTATGTTGGAAACGCACCTTGTCGAAGTAGAACCATAAAACCCAACCAATCAGCGAAAGAACGGAAGTGCATGTATGTAAACTAACTTGCACCACAGTAATACCTGTTACGCTAAAGACCACAGTTTCTAATTACGTGAACCGAAGGCAATGGTGGTTTCAGCTGAACACTCAAAGCTAGGCATTTTTAAGTTCCTAAATATGGCTGGTTACGCTACACGGAATTTTCCGTGATATTTACTGGCTAGAGTTTGGTTATTAAATCAAATACACTAGAAGTATCGCATTGCCATTAATTTGGTAAGGCAACCTGTACTTCAGAATTAGCACTGCAGTAAGGTAGTCGATATGTGGTACTTTAAGGATTAACGTTCTTAATCATGAAAACCACAGGTTGCACGTTTCAGTTTTTCATAATGTTCAGCGTAACTGTTATGATGCTCTATACTTACGGCAGACAGGCAGGACTTTAGAAATAAAGTAGAAAGAACACAAAGAGCATGGAAACAGGGCACCAACCATTCAAAATTTGCGGAACACCTTCGGCAAGAAAACCAACCGACCACGATAGACGAGGGCGTGAAAATAGCCACATCAGTAACAAGAAACATCTCCTAAACCTCCAAGAGAACATCCAAATTCGAAAGGCAGCATAGAGAAGAAATACATCGTAAATGAGCAGACAAACATAAGCAACCAGACGCTGCTTAAACTAATAAAAAAAATTCAAACAACCCCTATTCCCCCTAGACACCGTATAATGACAAACTAGGCGATATCCCCATCCTAGGTCAACCACCACTGTCTCGTAGTAAAGTAATAATTTACGCACACGCACACCAATAGCAGATGCTCCCACCACTACAAAAAAAGACGAACGTATCAAGCAATAGCAAAACACACAAAATGGCGAAACGACTGATTCTTCATAACACAAAAACGTGAATATCTTTAGTGTAAAGTTCTAAAACTGACACAAATACGTGGAAGAACATGAAGAAAGACGTAAACAACGAAAAACAGTAAGTAACAATAAGAATTAATACCTTTTGTAGTAAGTAGTAAGTAAACATGCGAACTGGGCAACTTTCGCGCTCGTCGGTGACTGGCTACCGTTTTATGATCGTAGCTACAGAGGTGCGTCCCATCTCTGGTTATTCGAAAAATTTTACTCGAGTCCAAGCCATCTATCGTGCTCTGGCCTTATCAAGTTATTTTTCCACATACCGCACGTCATGAAACTAGAATTTTAAACTGAACAGCTGTCAGTTCTATTATTTAAATAGTAAAACATTGCAGCAGTAACTTTTTTTTTTTCGTGCATATGACTGCGGGTTCCAGCAATCTCTTCCCATTGTGAAGTGCATCGTTGGTACTGTATGTGATGTCTGTGTATGTGGTGGTTTGGCGTGCATTTGTCTTACATGGCTTTACTGCGACCGGAAAGTCGGAAAACATAATTCTAGTGTTCTTTTACACAATAATTCTAGAGAACAGTAACTGTTGTGTGTTTACTTACAGGTGATGTGCCTCCTTCGTTGTGCAGAAATTCACACACGTGATAAACATCACTGTTTACGTGAAATCAAGGTAGGGTACAAAGATATTACGACAATGTTGCTTCCCAGAGAGTTCGGATGCAGTCAGTGGTTTTCCGTTTCTCGCGAATTACAGTATTTACATGAAGCTGTCATAACTATAACTCCACTGACTGCATAAATTATCAGTTACACTTAATTTTCTGTTTAATACAATTTTGTTGCACATATTGAGTACAATTTGTGAAGAAAGAGACTTATTCATATATTTCTCTACAATGGAGGCACAGCAACAGTAAGCAAGTACAAAAAATTACAATTCTCTAACGTTGGCGTGTATAAAAATTGCAAGAATTATATTTTCCAACTTTACGATTGCAGTAAAATTATAAAAAGTTTGCAGGGCACTCGGATTGGTTGCACTTGATAATGAGAGAAATTACTGAAACTCGTCGTGTTATGCACGAGAGAAAACCGTAATTGGTGTTGTGTTTTACTAGTCAAATCAATCACTGACAGATTCAAAAACAAATTTTTAGGCGACAATCAAGAATCATCCGATTTGCCACGTCTATATTTCTGAAACTAATATACATATATAATGAATTTTGTATTTTGATGAAGGGAAACTTTTTTCTCATACCTTTCCAACTGTGTTCAATATGCCCCCCTTAAGATGCACGGCATATGTCAATGCGGTGTTCAAATTGTTCCCTCGCTGCAGCGAGCATGTCTCGAGTTACAGCTTCCGCAGCTGCGATGTCTCAGTTCATTTATTGTTGTTGCTGACGAAGGCACATAAACAGTGTCTTCTATAAACCCCCCACAAGAAATAATCACATGCAGAGAGGTCCGGTGACCTTGGAGGCCAGTAATGTCGTTGCTTGTCACCTTCACGAAGAGCTTGCGGTAGCTGAATTTTATATGGCTTCATGTGCAACCGTCGACGCAACATAAGCCATGAGGACATCGGGGGCATGAGCTGTCGAGCTGCACGGTGAACGGATTCCTGCGGACTCCTTGTAAAACTGTCGGATGCGTTCGACGTCTGTGTCATACATTTGCGGACGACCCGGCGATTTGTCTTTACACAAACGACCTGCTTCTCGGAATTGTTCTTGCCGTCGTCTAATGCTCTGTGCTGTAGTAGGATCCAGACCATACCTAGTACGAATGTCATGCTGGACAGTTATTACCTATCTACACTGCGCAAAACGCTTTTTGTTGACCCGGCACTATTTTTACTAGAACTGAAGTGGGCGCACAGTGCTGCTACCTAGCGGGAACCGTATAAAACCCGAGTTTGCTCTTTCCAACAACACGTTGTTCGCGCACATATCTCAATTAATATAATGGTTATGATTTTTTTAAATCGACAGATTTTTTTATATACACTCTCTATTTCAGGAAATAACAACTGTGCTATATTGAATTGGTAAATTTATTCCTACCTGTTTCAGTTGTAAACAATCGTTCAGGGGAAAACAGTAAGACTTTTACATGTTGTGTAACATGTCACAGGTGGATGCCGCACAAGAGTTTAACCTAAAACAAATATGAAACGCTCACAGCAGGTTAGTGTGGCTCGCTCAACAAGGACGGATGTACACTGGCAGACGACCGACCGACCAACCTCTTTAGTGAGCCGTTGACCTGCTGTGAGCATTCCATATTTGTTTTAACTTGACCTCTTAGTATGGCAGCCACCTGTGGCATGTTGTACAACATGTAAAAGTCGTATTGTTTTCTCCTGGACGAATGTTTAGAACCGAAACCGTTAAGAATAAATGTAGTGAATGCAATATAGCAAAGTTGCTTTGAATTTCTTGAAATATCGACAGTTACAGACTTTCTAACATGGAATAAGGTGACAGCATTGCCAACTTTATCGTTAATATAAATAAATATAGCGTTATTCAAAGCTAAGCTTTAAACTATAACCTAATCAAATGGCTGGAAAACGTGCGTCTTTGGCCTTTTATGGTTATATTTTACATACACTAAAATAAATGCTGCTCTTCACCTGAACAGTAAACGCAGTTACGAAAAGTTATTAACTTTATCAGTTGATTCGTTTACTTTGTAGCCGTGTGGCGCGCTGTTAAGGTAGGGTTATAAAAGCTGGCTCTCTCCTTCCGCTCGCGGTTAAAATTAAAAGGGTCATGTTGTAAGCACTGGTGGGTAGCCCAATATAAAATTACTTTGTAGTTAACGCCATCTTTGCATACTCAGCCTTCTGGCTTCACTCTGACTGCACACATACAATAGTAGTCACGGGGCGGAAGTGAAATTAAAGTGGGTGTGAGTTGCTTTACGTTTTCGGCAAGCTTTTGAGCACGTTAGTTGCTCTATTGTGCGGCTGTGGTTCGGGATCCTCTTCAAAGAGATTTCCTTGTGGAGATCATTTGCTGCAGTAATAATGCATGTTACGGCTATATTGTTCACAGTTCTCTCTGGAGCTACCTTTGAGAAACAGCAAGGTACCGACGTAATCGCTAAGCATCCAAATTCTACCTGTAGTACTGTTGGCTATAGTATGGTCTAGAAAATAGTAAATAACTGTTAGCAGGGAAACACAGCAAAAGGGATCCATCATGACCAGTATGCAGCTTCCGTAGAGAAACTCAGCACTTACCTGCAAACAATTTTCGCAATCGATCCAAGATAGCCGCGCGGGATTAGCTGAGCGGTCTAAGGCGCTGCAGTCATAGACTGTGCGGCTGGTCCCGGCGGAGGTTCGAGTCCTCCCTCGGGCGTGTGTGTGTGTGTGTGTGTGTGTGTGTGTGTGTGTGTGTGTGTGTGTGTGTGTGTGTGTCCTTAGGATAATTTAGGTTAAGTAGTGTGTAAGCTTAGGGATTGATGACCCTAGCAGCTAAGTCCCATAAGATCTCTCACACATTTTTGACCAAGAGCAAGATCATTGAGACAGTTGATCTGTTAGTATTTCAAATGACAGGTGTTTTCCAGCATAACAATGAAATATATAGGTGAGCATGTACTGTTCAGGAATAACTGTGGATGAAAATGTTCAATTTATTATTTATTTTTAAGGTCACGATGAGGTAAGCGGTAGTAAATATTCATACCAATGAAGCAGGAGAAAAACGTTTACATGGAAGTTCTAGCGGTTATAGGTACACCGCTGCAACTTAAAGGGTTAAAGCAGTCTACCATCGCTTTACTAACTTGAATATCATATAGTGAATAATGAATGTGGACAGAACTGTAACTTCGGCATTTTTCACCGGCAAAGATGCAATTGACAGTGGACTGGTAAATGTCTCTCGACCTCGCCGAGCAGTAGGACGTTAGTATAATGGTTCAGATTTCCTCCCCCATAATGCAATATTATTCACAAGGTGTCGTAATCTCAACATGAATCCTGAACTCTACAGTCTCGGGCGAGTGAGGGAATTCAGTTTTGTGTATAAATGAAATGTGTTTTCTAATGTAGCCCGTATAGAGCAGCAGGACAGTGCATTGCAGATCTACAAACATTCAGCATAGAAGTGGAGGCAGTCATACAGCCTGCAGTCATATTCCACCTTGCTGCGGATTACAATCTCGTACAGCTGTAAGAGCATCGCAGAATTTCCTCCGGGGTCAAGGCAAGCTAAATCATTAAGATCTCAATCATCTTGAGAAGCCGGCCGTGGTGGCCGAGCGGTTCTAGGCGCTTCAGTCCGGAACCGCGCGACTGCTACGGTCGCAGGTTCGAATCCTGCCTCGGGTATGGATGTGTGTGATGTCCTTAGGTTGGTTAGGTTTAAGTAGTTCTAAGTTCTAGGGGACTGATGACCTCAGATGTTAAGTCCCATAGTGCTCAGAGCCATTTGAACCATCTTGAGAATTGTGCATCAGTCTGTACTATGAAAGTCGTGATTCAAGCTACAAACCCAAAACAGTTTAATATGTGGAGACATTGACATGCTATGGTGGTTCGTATTTTGCAACGAGATTATATCGGAGTCTATTTTGAGCATGTCCAGTGCACTTCTCCTAGATACTACTAATATTCCTACCATCCTCTGACGCTCTCACTACCTCACTGTACCTTTCTGTAAACAGCTAATAACTCTGCTCCCGAACTTTCTAACATAGATAACGAAATATTCTGCATGCTGCAGGAAACCGACAGGATAACAACTTACAAAAGTCGGCAAAGGGTCTTATAGGATTTCCTTTTGCTATATCCCTGTAAAGTGTTTTGGTAACAGTTCATCAACAGTGTATTCTCATACAGCCTTATGGGACAGGCAGTGATAGCATCAGTTACCCATTTTGACTGGTTTGCCAGTGCGTCATAATCACTTTCGAAGGATAGGAAATTCAATGTCTCCGTAGACATCTCAGACATCCAAGAAAAGTGTGAATGAGCAGAAATTCAGACAGGTACATTTACACACCTGTTAAAAACGTGTAAAGAAAATCAGACGTACTAAAATATTTACAGGTGTCGAATTATCTATTTAGTTTCATAAATCATTCAGATCTGTACGTCATCGTATTACACACTACAGGTTATAGGCATGGGGCAAAAGGAGCTCACAGAAACTGGTTAGGCTTTGGAAAGATAGCCTTCATTGTTCAATTACAAATAGGTTTTGATTTATGTCTAAAAGCACCAACAGAAGATTAATTTCCTCTTTGCTAGGAAGAACACAGTGATGCAGCTTGTAATGGTATCTAATTACGAGTACCTTCGGTAGGCAGTCAAATAGCCCATTCTCAAATGTTGGTCGTCTTGTGAAGTAGAGATAGGATCATTCTGGGACTGGAAATGCCGCAGTTAATTGCAAATTCATGGGACGCAAGTTGAAGGTACTAAATCCAAAAATGACACTGCATGTCCTCTAGTTGTGTGGACTATGCTGTCCTCTGTAGGTTCTTCCAAACATGAAAGTTTTTTTTTCCAGAACACCTGTGACTAAATACTCGTCCTAATTCACCTACAAAACCTCAGGCAGGCTTTCTCAGTTGCTTCTCATAGCACCTTCCAGACCATTCTGCGACGATCTCGGACGAAGATTTCTGACTTCGCTAAAGAATGAAGAATTGTAACCCCTCCCCCTCTCTCTCCTTCCCTCTCTGCTTCCCAGTAAACCATGCGAACATTATAAAGCGAAAGCAGCTAACACGGGTAGCATAGTAAATATGGCCTGCATATGGCTTTTAGTTGTGAGAAATATCTCCTTAGGCTCAACGATAAAATATATGCTGTAGTCGGAGAAAGAGTATATGTGATCAGAGAGTCATACTAATCACAGAGATCATTCTTTCTCGGAGATAAGAGTGTGTACTTGGTAAGGTTCGAAAATAAATATTTCTTAAAGGTAATAACGCCTACGTAGTACTAGGAGCAGGCTGAAAGCAGAAGTGAATAGCAGCGAAATTCAAATTTGAATATATATATATATATATATATATATATATATATATATATATATATAATCCTGCACGCCAGTGGCGGCGGTTTATTTATTGCTGTAAGGAAATTGATTGTATCTAGTGAGGTCATTACTGATTCTGAATGCGAAATAAGGATGTTTGTAAGCAGCAAAGGTGGGCCAAACAAGGTAATCGAATGCTTTTATAGATCCGTCCCAGGAGGTGTAGTCGGAGAAAGCTTCAAAGAAAAGGAGATTCTCGCAGACACTATTTTCAACGTGCTGTTTCAGAGGGTAATAGATTTGCCAGGCATAGAGCGGGAAAGTTAAGTCATGTAAACTGTTTCTAGTGGCAGGAATGAGACTGGAATTGTCGTGAACAAGTTTCCTGAAAAGTTCCATCAGAAGTTGAACAAACTATCATAAACACTAATCGGTGACCGAAAGTCCGGTGCAGCATAAGTGACTGCAGGTGATAAGAGTAATGTCAGGGTTTGGAGGACAATATTTCTTCTTAAAAGTGCGCCAGCAACATACCTGTACCGCATATTATCTGAGCAGTCAGCATAAAGTATCTGTAGACGAAAAATTTGCAGTGGAAGGGAATAAAATGCAGTAGTAGTGTACAATACGCTGAAGACATGAATGCGCAGCTGAAAGTATGGGGTGGGGGGGGGGGGGGAGACGGGGAAGCTCCTTTGTGGTTCAATAGCCGTGTGTTTCAATGTCTGTGAAGAGAACTTCATTACAGAGCGTTGTAGACAAACAAAATCTAAATAAAGCTACAGTGAGCGTAAGGAGAGAAGTGGGAGAACCGTTCAACAAATTCGAAAGCGAAATTTTGCCATACGATCTGATGTTAAGTAGTAAGATATGTTAGTCGCACGTATTCAGTAAATAGGTCAAAATAACCTAGTCCTTAACTGATATTGCTCGCACCGAAACTGAGCATAATATAGGTCGCAGGCGCAGCTTATTCCTGTTGTTTTCCGAGAGATGCCAATAATGACAGGTCTATGTCGCAGCAGTTTCGGAATAATGGAACATGTTTTATACTCGCGTATTTTGATCTTGCTGGAGAACGAAAATGTATGGCAATCAACGTGGATTCCGCGAACGAAGATCTTGTGAAACTCGAGTAACTCTGTCCGTCTGAGATGCAGAGGAACCTAGAAATTCGTTCCCAGATTGATGTTCTATTCGTGGACTTCACATTGTAACCACCTCCAAAATCATGAATAACCGTCTTTTGGTGCGCTGATCGCTGCGAGGCGTGCAGGAAGAGTCAATCAGATTCTGGAAGACATCGACCGCGCTTTAATACCGCTGACGTAGGAATTTTACGCGCCTTCATTTTCATAAACAAACATGTGTGGATTGCAAGCTGGATACAGCTGACTGTTACCACTGGAGAACACTGTAGTCGAAAAAGGTTACGCGGTCTCTCTCTCTCTCTCTCTCTCTCTCTCTCTCTCTGCGTGACTGGTTTTTCCCGTGCGCGTCAACGTCAGCTGCCTTGTGTGAGGACTTCTCAAGACGGACCGGGCCGCCCTTGAGCACCGCCACTCCCAGGATTTAGTACCAACCCACTTTTTTGAGGCCGGAAGCAGACCAGAGTGCGGACGATTGGAAGCCATAAGACTTAAGAGAGCAGCCCCCTCAGTTTCTGTGCCAACTTCTCTTCAGACCTCCGGTTGCAGTGCGAAGATTCCAACGCGTACACACTGGCCACCTTCAAACAGAGTAGTGTTCGCCTAATTTCATTACCTGGAGCCTAAGGTAGCAACGTGCGTTGTGTGTAGACATTACCATTTACAAACTCATGAAATAGTTACAATTGAAAGAAAACAGCCCTCGGTCACTATTTTTAACGAATTAACCGGGTTTCAACACTGCTGGGAGCGTCTTCCTCAGAATTTAAATCAAAAAATGGTCTATAACATGGTCACAGAATTATGACTAAAAACATATGATAGAGTATAAGTACAGTCCTTTTGCAACCTGTAACCGCGTAAGTTACGAGCAGCCGTTAGTGGCTCGCTATCAGAATTCATCTTAAATATCTTTGTCACTAATGCCCTTTTGGCATATTTATTATTTTATAAATGACATATAAGTACTGCCAGTCTTTCACGATGATTCTGTACTTTATATTCTGTATCATATGATTTTAGTCATAATTCTGTGACCATGTTATAGGCCATTCTTCGATTTAAATTCTGAGGAAGACATTCCTAGCAGTGTTGAAACCCGGTTAATTCGTTAAAAATAGTGACCGAGGGCTGTTTTCTTTCAATTGCAACTATTCACGGTCTCTGAACGTGCAGCCATGTACAAAATTTCATGAAATAGTAAAAGCATTAGGTAATAATATATCGCCAGTTCATACTTTCCGTGCTTGTTCCAAGGCGTTTTATGGTGTAAATCATGATACTCGCGTAGGAAAACTTAAGTTTTATGAAACTGATGACTTCACACATCGCTGGTTTGAATCACACTTAAATGCGAAAAGTTGTGCTGAATAACTAAAATTGTCAGAAATGTAGAAAATTTTAGTGACTGGGGAAAAATCACAAAGGGAATCCCTAAGGGTTCAATTTTGTGTCCACTCATATTCCTTATAACAGGGTGAGTCACGTAAGACGTAACATACCTTCATTTCGTGAACGATTTCACATAACGAAACGCGGTTTTTAGCAAATGTTTGAGCGTCGACGGGCGCGTATTTTTTTGTTTGGTTAATGTTCATAGTCCTGGTATGAACGGAGATATTGAAGCAAGTATGTTTTCTAAATGGAACATTGTACTTTTATAACTGCATTAGATAGTTCTGGAGAAGACAATTACAGTGATACAGCGTTTGTTAATATTGACACTGAAACCTGTCGTAAAAAATTCGATAAATGTCCTAGAAACGGCATTTGCGGTGCAAACACTGTCAAGCAGGCGCCTCGGACCATGCTGCGTAGTTGGATACCGTAAGGTGGGCCTGCACTGCGGGTATTTCCCCTTGAACCAACTTACGACCTAGATGCAGGTTCACCTACGAATGTTCTATATGGTAATACGACGTAGGCTAGAATCTAGCGTATCACAAAGGGCTTAGGAAAACGGTTTCACATCTGTGTATTTTCCCAGATTTACGTGAGCTGAAATAGCGAAATAAAGAGGTCTTGTACGCTGCAAAAAGCAACTGCTGTACTAAATATGTAAACGTTAGAAGGAAGATTTGATCCATCTTTACCTGTACGTGGCTGTGTGCTTCTTAGAGGTATAATGCATGTTGCGAGACAACTCTACCTACACTGCGCCATTTGACAACAAATTTTGTCCTGCTCAGAGTCCAGGAAAGTTATCATTTAGTATTTGTGTCGCAACACGGTACGGGTGAGCTGGACAACCGTCGTGTTGCAGCCACATACACTGTCGAATTCTAGAAGAACCGGCAGGAAGTGTGCTTACGAATGTCTATTCAGAATGCCTGAGATGAAGTAGGGTCCCACAATGTAATTACCTATGATGCCGCCCCCATACGTTTACCCCCCACGACCGTTGATTTTGCACCTAACGAAGCCAGTGTGGAGTTTCGGCTGCTCCGTAGTGCGTGTTATGCAAATTTACATTGGTTTAGTTAGTAAACCTTGCGTCATCGGTGAAGAGCACACATTGGGAAAAGGTAGGGTCATTTCTGTTCCTGAAGGGCAAACCGACAAAATTCTGTATGACGTTCGGAATCACGCTCGTGGAGTGCCGGATGTAGTAACCGATGATAGGGTGGAAATTCTGCGAATGCGAATGACATTGGTCTGTCTGATCCCGCATTCCTTGGCAATATGTCTCGCACTGCTGTACGGGTTCATTAGCGTCGTTGCCAGAATAACTTCGTGTTCTGTCAGTCTTCTTTCTTGTCCTCTTCTTGACGTTCAGGCAGCCTGTCCGTATTAGCGTCTTAATACGAGAGCTATTCAGAAAGTAGGCAACGTTTTGGCATTAAAAAAAAAGTAACTACAAGAAATACATTTTATTATACGGGGTGAGTCGCGTAAGACGCAACACCCCCATTATTCCTGGGGCGATTGCACGTATCGGCATGCGGTTTTCGGCGAATCATAGCGGACTATGGGGCACATACGTTGGTACATGCACAATAATCACAACGTTTATATTGACAGATAATGAGGCAAGTACATGAAATGAAGGCTTTCACGACCGGATGGTACTGTTGTTAATTCTTCCGGGTTATATGGCCGTGGTCCATGGAATTCGTCTATTCCTAACGTTTCGTCCAATACTACGTTGGACATCCTCAGAGGTATGGCTGGTTCTGCTGACTCAGGACTCAGCAGGACCAGCCATACCTCTGAGGATGTCCAACGTGGTATTGGACGAATCGTTAGAAATAGAATTCCATGGACCACGGCCATACAACCCGGAAGAATTATCAACAGGCAAGTACATGTTTTTTAAATGGGACGCTATATTTTTTACCATCATTCGATCGCTCTGGAAAAGACGCATATAGTGATGTAACGCATGTTGCTATTGTGATTCAAACATCGCTTAAAAGACTCTGGGAAATATTGTACGATTGAAGGTCGAGGCGGTCGGAAGCGGCTGCAGACCGCAAACACGCCTCGCGCGACCCCGGGCCGAGTTGCCGTGCTCTATGCAGCACGCGCGGGCTACGCTACGTAGGTAAATCCTCATCCGCCCTCTTTTAAGCAAAGTTTGAGTCACAATAGCAACATGCGTTACATCACTGTGTGCGCCTTTCCCAGAGCGTTGGAATGATGGTAAAATAAGTATAGCGTCCCATTTAAAAAACATGTACTTGCCTCATCTCGGTCAATATAAACGTTGTGATTGTTGTGCATGTACCAACGTATGTGCCCCATAGTCCGCTATGATTCGCCGAAAACCGCATGCCGATACGTGCAATTGTTACGTCTTACGCGACTCACCCTGTATACATCTGAAAAAGCGGCTGACGTACTTTTCCACATAGTCACCAAACACATTGAGGCACGTATCATAACGGTGGACAAGCTTTGCAAGACCTTCGTCGTAAATTCTGCCGCCTGAGACTTCAGCCAGTGAGTCACGCCCGCATGGAGTTCCGCGTCGTCAACAAAGCGTTGCGTTGCAAGACAGTACATCTTGGGAAACAAGTGGAAGTCGCTTGGTGCAAGATCGCGGCTGTAGGGCGAATGAGGGCAAATTTCCCATTTGAATGAATTAATGAGTTCTTCAGTGCCGTTTGCCGTGTGAGGTCGGGCATTGTCGTGCAAAAACCAAATTTTGGACGTCATATTTCCTCGGCGTTTATTTTGAACTGCTCTTCTAAGGCGGTGCAAAGTTTGACAGCACCGGGCAGAATATATGGTCGTTCCACGTTCGAGAAAATCAATAATTAGCACACCTTACCTATCCCAAAACACTGTCGCCATCAACTTCCTTTCTGACAAGCTTTGCAAACATTTTCTTGGTTTTTGGGGGACCTTGTGTGCCCCCACTTCATGGAATGTAATTTTGTCTCGCAATTGAGGTGTTTCACCCAAGTCTCGTCACCGGTCACGATCCAATCTAGTAATGATCCACCATGTTTGTGGTAGGCATCCAGAAACGTCAATGTTGCCCCCATTCGCTGTTCTTTATGGTGCTCTGTAAGCATTTTGGGCACCCATTGCGCACAAAATTTGTGGTAGCCTGGCTTTTGAGTGACAATTTGAAACAACAAACTCCCTGAAAATTGTGGAAAAGAAATCGAAAGTTCCGTTATGGTGAAGCTTCGGTTTTCACAAATCGTTCCATCAACTTTAGCGACAAGATAGTCAGTCACAATGCGTCCACTCTTCATCGTGAACGTTGTTTCGGCCACTTTTAAACCGAATGCACCATTTCCGGACGGAACATTCACTCATTACGTTGTTTCCGTGCACTTCACGATAAATTTATGTAGGTTTTTTGTTTTTTGACAACAAAAACAGTATCACAGACCTCACCTCACAATTGGCGAGAATTTCGATAGCAGCGCACTTTCAAATTCGAATATCGACAAAACCAGACGCGCAGAGACGTTCCCGCTGTCACTGAACTGCCGAGCTCGCCCATACCAAAATATACGCAATCGGCGCGCGCCTAGCGGCGTCAGACGGAAACGTTCCCTACTTTCTGAATAGCCCTCGTAATTCGTGCGACTGCCTATCGCGCCGGACATTGGAGATCCGGGTAGGTAGCTCTATACCGCTGTACTCTCCTTACGGCATTTCTTTTACATTCGCCGTATAAAAGTACACTACTGGCCATTAAAATTGCTACACTACGAAGATGACGTGCTACAGACGCGAAATTTGACAGGAAGATGATGCTGTGATATGCAAATGATTAGCTTTTCAGAGCATTCACACAAGGTTGGCGCCGGTGGAGACACCTACAACGTGCTGACATGAGGAAAGTTCTCAACCGATATCTCATACACAAACAGCACTTGACCGGCGTTGCCCCTGGTGAAACATTGTTATGATGCCTCATGTAAGGAGGAGAAATGCGTACCATCACGTTTCCGACTTTGATAAAGGTCGGATTGTAGCCTATCGCGATTACGGTTTATCGCATAGCGACATTGCTGCTCGCGTCGGTCGAGATCCAATGACTGTTGGCAGAATATGGAATCGGTGGGTTCGGGAGGGTAATACGGAACGCCGGGCTGGATCCCAACGGCCTCGTATCACCAGCAGTGGAGATGACAGGCATCTCGAGATGACACGGATCGTGCAGCCATGTCTCGATCCCTGAGTCAACAGATAGGGAAGTTTACAAGACGACAACCATCTGCACGAACAGTTCGACGTTTGCAGCAGCGTGGACTCTCAGCTCGGAGACCATGGCTGCGGTTACCCTTGACGCTGCATCACAGACATGAGCCCATGCGATGGTGTACTCAACGACGAACCTGGGTGCACGAATGGCAAAATGTCATTTTTTCGGATGAATCTAGTTTCTGCTTACAGCATCATGATAGTCGCATCCGTGTTTGGCGACATTGCGGTGAACGCACATTTGAAGCGTGTATTCGTCATCGCCATCCTGGCGTATCACCCGGCGTGATGGTATGGGATGCCATTGGTTACACGCCTGTCACCTCTTGTTCGCATTGACGGCACTTTGAACAGTGGACGTTACATTTCAGATGTGTTACGACCCCTGGCTCTACCCTTCATTGGATCCCTGCGAAACTCTACATTTCAGCAGGATAATGCACGACCGCATGTTGCATGTCCTGTACGGGCCTTTCTGGATACAGAAAATGTTCGACTGCTGCCCTGGCCAGCACATTCTCCAGATCTCTAACCAATTGAAAACGTCTGGTTAATGGTGGTCGAGCAACTGGCTCGTCACTAGAAGCCAGTCACTACTCTTGATGAACTATGGTGTCGTGTCGAAGCTGCATGGGCAGCTGTACCGGTACATGCCATCCAAGCTCTGTTGGGCTCAACACCCAGGCGTATCAAGGCCGTTATCACGGCCATAGGTGGTTGTTCTGGTTACTGATTTCTCAGGATCTATGCACCCAAACTGCGTGAAAATGTAATCACATGTCAGTTCTAGTATAATAATTGTCCAACGAATACCCGTTTATCATTTGCATATCTTCATGGTGTAGAAATTTTAATGGCCAGCAGCGTACTATATCCAACATTCCTCATTCATGTACATGACTGCACGCAAGGAACGTTGAAGCGGAAATGAGTGGCCTGCGGTGCAGACAAGTAAACAGGCAAATCTGTTGACATTCTGACACAGCGTAGCACGACAGCTCTGATTGGCGGTGTTTGCTGCGGAAAAGAAGAGAATAGAAGCGTCTGAGATGTGGTACTACAGAGGGATCTTTAAATTTAGGTGCAGTCATAAGGAATGAGGTTCTTCGCAGAATTGGCTAAGAAAGAAACATATTGTAGAAGGGACAGGATGTTGGTTGGTTGGTTTAGGGGAGGGGAGCAGGCAGTGTGCTCATCGGTTCCATCAGATTAGGGAAGCATGGGGAAGGAAGTCGGTCGTGCCCTTTCAAAGGAACCTTCCCGGCATTTGCCTGAAGCGATTTAGGAACACCACAGAAAACCGCCGGACGTGGGTTTGGAACGACGTCCTCCCGAATGCGAGTCCAGTGTGCTAGACACTGCACCACCTCGCTCGATGGTAGGGTGTTAGGTCACGTGTTACGGCAACGGGTAAGAGCTGTAGGCAAAGATAGATCGGTATACATGCAGCAAATAAGAATCGCGGGGTGCAAGATGAAGAGGTCGGCACTAGAGGTTTTCGCAGGGGGCTGCGTCGAACGTCAGAAGACTGATTAATAATAGATCAAAGAGGTGCTCAGCCTTAACTCATTTCTCGTTGTACGCCGAATATAGAACGAGTTATCAAATATGTAACAGGTTGCGAGACCTTTTAAATAATACAACGCAGTTGTGTTGTCGTGCCCAGGCAGTATCTGGATTCGAATTTCGGCCATTACCGTTTATTAAATAATTTTTAATAGATATGGCTTCCAGGTATTAGCACGGCTATTTAATTCAAGGCGGCTTCTTTCTTGCGGGCGTATACAGTTTTGCGCATGGTGGTGAGACAAGTAACTCGAAGCGTGCCGTCCCAGTAGTCCATTGACTTAAACCGGGGAGAAAGTGTTGTTACACCCTGGGGAAGTTAACGAAACATAGTGCTCCTTCAGTGTCGTAAATAAGTGTTCTTTTTTTTGTGTTGCCCCGCTTGGGTGCGATATTTAGAGGCAGCAACGTGTAACTTGACAATGAACGTGATGGCTAAAATATAATTGCCGTTAACTGAATTGAATGTAATTTTGTTAATTTCTATTTATTTATTGATTGCAAAGCAAGGCCCGAGAGAATTTAGATTGTTGCCGTGGAGCGGCCAAGATAAAACTTACTGAACTAATGGAAGCGGTATAATTTAAATAATTAACTTTAACGTAAATTATCTGTTGCAATTTAAAAAGGTTCTTACAACGAAATCTCTCCTATTTACAGTTACTGTTAACACATTGAAAAATAAATTATTTCGGCGCGTAATGGCCGACCAGAGGCTGCATCGGAAGATGAGCTTCCCGCAGCGCAAATTACTGAAAAAATGCTTATTAAAAGTAATTAGCCGCTGCCACCATTTGAGGTGACAACTATTGCAAATATTCATTTTGTGATAACAATTAGTTTATTTTAGCAGCATACCGAATAACTTTCAATATGTGTAGCCGCTCAATGGCTGCCTTGCGTAACGCGAGAACCATAAAATATGTCCTTCCTCCTCGGCCGTACAATCGCGTCTCTTTTCGATCCTTTTTCATAGACATCTTTTAAATAAAGAAGCTACTCTTAAATTATCGCTGGATATCAGGTGTTTCAAGAACATTAACTGTATCTCTAACGTTGTTGTGGTCTTCAGTCCTGAGACTGGTTTGATGCAGCTCTCCATGCTACTATATCCTGTGCAAGCTTCATCTCCCAGTACCTACTGCAGACTACATCCTTCTGAATCTGCTTACTGTATTCGTCTCTTGGTCTCCCTCTACGATTTTTACCCTCCACGCTGCCCTCCGGTACTAAATTGGTGATCCCTTGATGCCTCAGAACATGTCCTACCAACCGATCCCTTCTTCTAGTCAAGTTGTGCCACAAACTCTTCTCCCCAATTCTATTCAATACCTCCTCATTACTTATGTGATCTACCCATCTAATTTTCAGCATATGTCAGTATCTTTTATACTAATTATATTCATAAAATACGTTAACCACGGTTTACAATCGATAAAAATGTCAATGTTTATGTGACGTGCCGTCACATCAGACAGCAGCGTCGCTTTCTGAGCGCATATTACATGATACACCATATTAAAATTTGCGAGAGGTCACGGTTTCTCATTATTGTAAATATCGCGGGACTGTGTTACTACTCTACTGAATTACAGACTCAGCTTTTACCTTCATGTCGTGACACTTGTTTGCACAGAAATGTGTATCTGATTTTACGTTTACCGATCATTTTACAGTGCGGGACGCACTTATTTTTTAAGCTGTTGGGCTGGAAGTGTCATTACCATTAGAACGGCTGACCAACTCCAACGAAAACATGCCAGATGTAGTTGGGTTGGAGTCTGGCTTGAAAGAAGTGACGAAGGCAAGAACACACTTGTATATTCCCTATTTATGAGAAGCGAGGCAATTTTACTTAGTCTGAAGTAAGAATTAAACCATTTTTTATACGTCATGTAATCGGAAGCTCTCGCAGATTATTCCCAGTGCTTCCCTCCTGACAGGCCGAAATAGTGCAAAAGATGCAATCTAATCAAACATGAACTTTCGTCAGTTAAGACAATACAAATACAAATTGGAAATGACGCATGTAATGTTACATTCATATTTACTCAGAACTAAAAGATAGCCGACGCCGGGTCCAATACGCTTGGATTTAGACGCTCAATTCTTCTTTGTTCCATTCCATTTCTAAAATTACAAGCAGTCGGTCCAAAGAATTATTTCGCAACAGTATATAAAAATATGCAAAATTATTGCATTTCTTTAATTACTGCACCTGTGAAAATTCACTCACTGAAAAATGCGCAAGAGCTTTAATTTCGTTAGCCTAGTGTCAAATCGTGGCTATAGGTGTTATTAGTAACAATAAATAATGAGTAATAATGAGAGCACACTCGGACTAGCCCGAACTGCGCATGCGCGCGTTGTTGTAGTATGTAGTGCACATGCTCGGATTCATAGTTCACGACTGCTGTGTATTTCTGCGCGCCGATAATGCCTCGGCTGAATATCTTAGTTCCACCTATTCTTGTGGCAGAAGACAGCAGCGCTAGACCTGTGTTTCGTTCGTGGCCGATCGTCGTGTAATAGCCGCTTTAAGATAACTTAATGAAGCGGGACACCGTCAGAATGGAGCCAGAGGCTCTGCAGCCAAACATGCCGTAGCCAGCAACCTCACATAACGCCGCGCTTTTCTCTCTCCTTGACCACGTTAACGCTCGCCGACCCCTCTTGAGATACCAAGTTAGAAGTGAATCAGTATTAGATCGAATTAGTGTTCATTTTCGCAATATGAGCGTTACGTGGCAGGCCCTGACGTTCTTTTAGAATGTTTCTGATAGTATCCTTTTAAAGGTGCCGGATCATAATGTTTCGTTCCTATAATCAACACATCCAGGTGTTCTCTGGGCCTTGTCTAGTTCGTATAGCACCCTGGCAAGAAAAGTGACAAATTCAAAAATGCAGTACTTAAGAAAAACTGACTTAAGGAATTCTGTAAAACTTATAATGAAATAGTATAAGCTTCCTTTAAATTTCAAGTAAGTATTTTTGCCAGTAAATTACGTTGTGTTTTCTTGTTGTGGTGGTCTTCAGTCCAAAGATAGGTCTGATGCAGCTTCCACGCTACTCGATCATGCGCAAGCGTCATCTTCGAATAACAGCAACCTACATCCTTCTGAATGTGCTTCCTGTATTCCTAACCCCATACAGCCCTCCAGTACTAAATTAGTGATGTCTAAGAATGCATCGTATCAACAGCTCTCTTCTTTTAGTGAAGCTGCTCCACAAATTTCTTGTCCTCCCAGTTCTGCTCAGTACCTTCTCATTAGTTACGTGATCTACACATCTAATCTTCAGCGTTTTTCTGTAACGCCACATCCTAAAAGCTTCTATTCTCTTTCTGTCTAAGTTGTTTATCGTCCATGTTTCACTTTCATACATGGCTACATTCCATAGAAACAGTTTCAGAAAAGGCTTCCGAACACTCAGATCTGTATTCATTGTTAACAAACCTGTCTTTCAGAAACGTTTCTCTTGCCATGGCAGTCTACATTTTATGTCCTCTCTACTTCAGCCTTCATCTGTTGTTTTACTACTCAAACAACAAAACTCATCTATTACTTCAAGTGCCTCATTTCTTATCCAGTTCCCTCAGCTTCACATGATTTAATTCGACTACATTCCATTATCCTTGTCATGATATTGTTTGTACAATGAAGGGCCAAAGAAACTGGTATACACATGCGCATTCCAGTACAGAGATATGTAAACAGGCAGAATACGGCGCTGCGGTCGGCAACGCCTATATAAGACAAGGTCTGGCGCAGCTGTTACATCGGTTACTACTGCTGCAATGGCAGGTTATGAAGATTTAAACGAGTTTGAACGTGGTGTTGCAGTCCCCACATGAGCAATAGAACACTGGATCTCCGCGGTAGCGACGAAATGGGGAATTTTTCGTACCACCATTTCACAAGTGTACCGTGAATATCAGGAATCCATAAAACTTCAAATCTCCGACATCGCTGCGGTCGGAAAATGACCCTGCAAGAACGGGACCAACGGCAACTGAAGAGAATCGTTCAACGTGACAGAAGTGCAACCCTTCCGCAAATATCTGCAGATTTTAGTGTTGGGCCATCAGCAAGTGTCAGCGTGCGAACCATTCAACGGAACATCATCGATATGGGCTTTCGCAGCCGAAGGCCCACTAGTGTACCCTTGACGACTACACGACACAGAGCTTTACGCCTCGCCTGGGCCCATCACCGGCATTGGACTGTTTGTGACTGGAAACATGTTGCTTAGTCGGACGGGTCTCGTTTCAAGTTGTATCGAGCAGATGGACGTGTACGGGTATGGAGACAACCTCGTGAATCCATAGACCCTGCTTGTCGTTAGGGGACTGTTCAAGCGGGTGGAGGCTCTATAATGGTATGGGGCGTGTGCAGTTTGAGTGATATGGGACGCTTGATACGTCTAGATACGACTCTGACAGGTTACACATACGTAAGCATCCTGTCTGAACATCTGCATCCAATCATGTCCATTGAGCATTCCAGCAGGAAAATGACACCCCACACGTCCAGCATTGGTACACAGTGGCTCCAGGACCACTCTTCTGAATTCAAACACTTCCGCTGACTACCAAAAGGCCCAGACATATACGTTATTGAGCATATCTTGGATGTCTTTAAACGTGCTGTTCAGAGGAGATCTCCACCCCTCGTACTCTTCGGATTTATAATTCCCTCCAGCACTACTTCAGACAGTAGTCGAGTCCATGCCACTTCTGCCTGCTCGCGGGGGTTCCACACGATATTGGGCAGGTGTACCAGTTTGTTTGCCTCTTCAGTGTACTACATCCTCCTCTCAAGATACTACCCATTCTGTTCAACTGTTCTTCCAGGTTCTTTGCTGTGTCTCAGAACTACAGTGTCATCAGCAAACCTCACGGTTTTTTGTTTGATCTCCCTGAAGTTTAATCCTTCTCCAAATTTTTCTTTTATTTCATTTACTGTTCAATATACAAAATTAAAAACATAGGGGATACGCTAAAACCCTGTTTCACTTCCTTCTAAATCACTGCTTCACTTCAGTGCCGTCTGGTTTCTACACAACTTTTAAATAGCCTTTTCCTCCCTCTATTTTACCCCTGATACCTTCAGAATTTCAGAGAGATTATACGTCAACATTGTCAAAGCCTTTCTCGAAGTCTACAAATGGCATAAGCGTAGGTTTGCCTTTCATTAACCTAGCTTCTAGGATAGTCGTAGGGTTAGGAGTGCTTAGTGTTCCTACACTGCTCCGAAATCCAAACCGATCTTCCCCCAAGTTGGCTCCTGCCAGCTTTTTCGTTCTTCTGTAACGAATTCCTGTTGGTATTTTGCAACCATGACCTATTAAACTGGTAGATAGGTAATGTTCACACTTGCAGCAGCTGCTTTCTTTGGAATTGTATTCTATAGAATAGTAATATGGACGTGTAGTTCTGTCCGCGTCGATTGTAAGGTGTTATAAGGGAACTATTAACTACTGTTGAGAGTTCTCATTCCTCTTACTTTCCTGAACTTTTTTCCTTGTTATGACACTTGATGTAATACTTTCCACTCTTTGATCCCAAGTAATATATATGTTTCACTTACCTCGAACCTCCTTTAGGCAAAATTAATACTTCAGTTAGAATAAAAAATAAAATACAAAAGGCAAAATTATAATCTATGAATTTTATTAAAAATCCAGTAAGAAACTTCAATTAGATAAAATTTAAGGCTCACGGTTCACGCAAACATAGAATCATAACAAGGTTAACATTGTGTAGAAATATGTCGTTAAAAGGGGTTCAATATGAAATTTCGTAATATTTATAACAAGTGCAGTCGTCGGAAGTGTCGAAGCAAATCTTGATGTAAGATACACACACTCTATGCACACAGAAATTGTAGCAATCAGTGATATTAAAAGTTAAATTCAACTTACCTTAGATATACAAAGTGTCACTACCCAGAATGTGCCGCTCTTCTTGAATGACACGTTCATACCTGTCAAAAGCAACGTTGAAGCGACTCTCTCCTTGCCGTGGTGAATCATGAAATAGCCCACAAAAAAGCTGACACAACTTCCCTGAAGTGAACAAATTGCGAGACGGATGTAACATCTGAAGTACTTTACTATGCATTTTTCAGTGACGTAAACAAAAAATTGCTGTTTGTCACGTTTCTTGCTGGGATACGATATGGTTACCAGCCGATGATGAAAGAACTGTCGAAGGACTTCTTATCCTCCCTGTGAGAGTGGGTTGTATTCCCATGTTCAACGCTTTGACTGTAAAGGATAGGGAGAGGGACACCTGCATGCTGGGACCAGGGGACACCCTACTACGTCCACCCACATACCGACCTGATTTTCTCTCTTGACTGCTTTAATATTGTTGATCGTGCTTGTGTTGATAACGTTTTTAGCCTTTACCTTTTCCCCTTCCCACTCGACTAAAAAGAATTATTAATTCCGTCACTTCGTTACTGTCTGCATCTCTTAAGTGGGGTCAGACATGGGGAGCAGGATTAGACGTGGGGAGCAGTCTCTCGGCACAGATACGCCGCGTGATGGTGCTCGTCTGATCTGCAGTCCGGCCCGGTCCATGTAAACTGTGATCAAAAGTATCCGAACACATGGCTAAAAATGACTTAAAAGTTCGTTCCGCTCTCCATTGGTAATGCTGGAATTCAATATGGTGTTGGTCCACCCTTAACCCTGATGACAGCTTCCACTCTCGCAGGCATTCGCTCAATCAGCTGCTGGAAGGTCTCTCGCGGATTGGCAGCCCATTCTTCACAGAGCGCTACACTGAGGAGAGGTATCGATGTCGGTCGGCGAGTACTGGCACGAAGTCGGCGTTCCAAAACATCCCAAAGGTGTTCTATAGAATTCAGGTCAGGATTCTGTGCAGGACATTCCGCCACAGGCCGTGCATTATGAACAGGTGCTCGATCGTGTAGAAAGACGCAATCGCCATCCCCGAATTGCTCTTCAACAGTGGGAAATAAGAAGGTGCTTAGAACATCAATGTAGGCCTGTGCTGTGATAGTGCCACGCAAAACAACAAGGGGTGCAAGCCCCCTCCATGAAAAACACGACCACACTGCAACACCACTGCCTCCGAATTTTACTGTTGGCACTACACACGCTGGCAAATGACATTCACCGGGCATTCGCCATAACCACACCCTGCCATCGGATAACCACATTGTGTACCGTGATTCTTCACTCCACACAACGTTTTCCCACTCTTCAATCGTTCTATGTTTACGCTCCTTACACAAAGCGAGGCGTCGTTTGGCATTTACCGGCATGGTGTGTGGCTTATGAGCAGCCGCTTGACCGTGAAATCCCAAGTTTTCTCACCTTCGCCCAACAGCCAGTGGATCCTGATGCAGATTGGAATTCCTGTTTGATAGCCTGGCTACATCGCTGCCTATTACGCTTAACGACCCTCTTCAAATGTCGGCCGTCTCTGTCAGTCAACAGACGAGGTCGGCCTGTACGCTTTTGTTCTGTACGTGTCCCTTCACGTCTCCACTATCACAACGGAAACAGTGGACCTAGGGATGTTCAGGAGTGTGGAAATCTCGCGTACGACGTATGACACAAGTGACAGCCAGTCACCTGGCCACGTTAGAGTTTCGCAGAGCGCCCCATTCTGCTCTCACGATGTCTAATGACTACTGAGGTCGCTGATATGATATGGAGTACCTGGCAGCAGGTGGCAGCACAGTGCACCCAATATGAAAAACGTATGTTTTTGGGGGTGTCCGGTTACTTTTGATCACATAGTGTACCTCTTCAGTCCCTTACTACTTCGGAGACCCACCACTTACATCTAGGAACCCGGCCTTTTGTTCTATTATTTAATATGTTACCGACGTATATGTAACTGATGCGTCCTCGAGAGAAATACTAAAAAGGTCTAAGCTTCAGGATTTTTTCATGTTTTGACAGACAGTATAACTATCCTCTCAAGAAGAAAGCGCGTTTGTTGAGTGAGCAAGAAATTTTGTGAACTCAAGAGGAATAAATTGACCAGTAACTGTACTAAGTAATTTCTTCATCTTGAGCTTTCAAAATTTCTTGCTCACTCAACAAACGTGACGTAATTGTAGTAGAATTACAGGAAACTGCTAAACCCAATGAATACAAGCACGAAATTACGGCAATGCAATCATATTGACTCAGCCGTTCACGACGGCAGCTGTTCCATTCGGTAATGTTTCTATCGAAATAATTCTAGAAATTAAGAGGGCAGCTCTAGTAAAGGAGCAGGTTGCGAGACGTCCGTACATTGTTTTCATAAGAAATGAGTCCAGTTTTCGAGCGGTAGGTGGCTCATGCCTCGAGAAAATCGCGGCTCGACCTGTATTCGAGCAAGGTCTTTTTAACAAAGTTTCGGCCCGAGCTATGCTTGGGATTTGGTCTTCAAAGCGTCAATAGTCCCCCACGCTACACAACCATCCCACCCGCCAAGCAACTTGTTCATATAGTGTACGTGATAATCTGAAAATTATCTTCCATCAGTCTTCCGGTCTTTCGGTTTTTTCCCTCTCACGGGAAGCACGTGGACGACGAGCTCGTAATGTCACAGTGCGGAATTCCACGTTCCACTGCACTTAGCAGTTTGAAATAATCTGGCGTGTGACAGTTTTTGCCTCGCGGTCTCTGTGTCTATGTATTGGCTCTGGTTTTTATTTTGCCGGTAACCGTCTTTTGGAATGATGGTAATCAGTTTCAAAAAATCTCTTCTATTCGAATGAGATTATAAACCAATCTCTACCTTCAAATCTATGTGATGGAATACGTTATTTCAGTGTTGTCCGACGTTTCGGTCGCTATTGCGTTTGGTCGCCCTCAGGGCTTTGTGCTGAGCTGAACGCTGAATGAGAGACTTCAGATCTTATAGTAGCGGTGGAAGCTATTAACGTAATTTTTTAGGACACTTCAGGATAGGAGGGGGGTCAGCTTTCTTTAGTGCTCTTTATACGAGGGTTGGAACTTTAATAATGGCAACTATTTATTTACAACTCGTACAAAATACACTACTCGCCATTAAAATTGCTCAACCACGAAGATGACGTGCTACAGGCGCGAAATTTAACAGACAGGAAGCTGCTGTGATATGCAAATGATTAGCTTTTCAGAGCATTCACACAAGGTTGGCGCCGGCGGTGACACCTACAACGTGCTCACACGAGGGAAGTTTCCAACCGATTTCTCATACACAAACACCAGTTGACCGGCGTGCCTGGTGAAACGTTGTTATGATGCCTCGTGTAAGGAGGAGAAATACGTACCATCACGTTCCCGGCTTTGATAAAGGTCGGATTATAGCCTATCGCGATTGCGGTTTATCGTATCGCCACATTGCTGCTCGCGTCGGTCGAGATCCAATGACTGTTAGCAGAATATGGAATCGGTGGGTTCAGGAGGGTAATACGGAACGCCGTGCTGGATCCAAACGGCCTGGTATCACCAGCAGTCGAGATGACAGGCATGACTGTAACGGATCGTGCAGCCATGTATCCATCCATGAGTCAACAGATAGGGACGTTTACAAAACAACCATCTGCACGAACAGTTCGACGTCGCTTGCAGCAGCGTGGACTATCAGCTCGGAAACCATGGCTGCGGTTACCCTTGACGCTGCATCACAGACATGAGCCCATGCGATGGTGTACTCAACGACGAACCTGGGTGCACGAATGCAAAATGTTATTTTTTCGGATGAATCCAGGTTCTGTTTACATCATCATGATGGTCGCATCCGTGTTCGGCGATATTGCGGTGAACGCACATTCGAAGCGTGTATTAGTCATCGCCATACTGGCGTATCACCCGGCGTGATGGTATTGGGTGCCATTGGTTATACGTCTCGGTCACCTCTTGTTCGCATTGACGGCACTTTCAGCAGTGGACGTTACATTTTAGATGTGTTACGACCCGTGGCTGTACCCTTCATTCGATCTCTGCGAATCCCTACATTTCAGCAGGATAATGCACGACCGCATGTTGCATGAGCTGTACTGGCCTTTCCGGATACAGAAAATGTTCAGTTGCCACCCTGGCCAGCACATTCTCCAGATCTCTCACCAACTGAAAACGTCTGGTCAATGGTGGCAGAGCAACTGGCTCGTCACAATACGTCGGTCACTACACTTCATGAACTGTGGAACCGTGTTGAAGCTGCATGGGCAGCTGTGCCTGTACACGCTATCCAAGCTCTGTTTGACTCAATGCCCAGGCGTATCAAGGCCGTTGTTATGGTCAGATGTGGTTGTTCTGGGTACTGATTCCTCAGGATGTATGCGTCCAAATTGTGTGAAAATGTAATCACATGTCAGTTCTAGTATATTTGTCTAATGAATACCCGTTTATCATTTGCATTTCTTCTTGGTGTAGCATATTTAATGGCCAGTAGTGTAGATACGTGTTTCAAAGTTTTACCGACCTTCAAAGTAGTCACCAGCATTGTGTTTAACCCATTGTCAGTGATCTGGACGTCGTAGGATACTCTTAGCAGTGCCAGTTGTGTTGAAAGTTCGAGTGGCGCGGTCTATTGCCCGACAAATTTGTAGCAGTTGTGAAGCGAATGCCATGAAGTGTTTCCTTCAGTTTAGAAATCGAGTTGAACTTACGAGAGCTTAAGTGAGGGGAGTGCAGTTGGTGGTATAGCACTTAGCTGCCCCATCAGTGAATCAAATCAGTAACAGCTTGCACTGTATCTGCTTGTGCATTGTCATGCAAAATGGTTAGGTCCTGCAGAAAGTGTCATCACTGCAGGACCTGACCATCATTTTGCAGGACAATGCTCAAGCACGTACAGTGAAAGTGTTACTGATTTGTTAGACTGTTGGGGCTTCTAAGTGCTATACCACCTACTGCACTCCCCTGACTTAATACCTCTCAACTCCGTTTATAAACGGAGGGAAACACTTTACGGCATTTGCTTAAGAACTGCTACAATTTCGTCGGGCAATAGACCGCGCCGCCCGAACTGTCAACACAGCTGGCACTGTTAAGAATATCCTACGAATTCCACATCGCTGGCAACGTGTTATACACAATGCTGGTGACTACTTCGAAGGGCAGTGAAACTGAAGCACGTATCTATTTTGCACGAGTTGTAAATAAATAGTTGCCACTATTTACGTTCCATTCCTCGTATTATCCCTTGTCATTGGTGGATAAAAACGTGCTTTATTGGTGTTCACATTATTTCTGAGTCGCCTGTTTCCACCAATGCCAAGGAATAATGAAAAGACCAATAAAGAACTCCTACCACGACTCCTCCTATAAAGTATCCTAACAAATTACGTAAACAGCTTCGCCTGCTACTGATAAGACCTGAAGTTTTTCTCATTCAGCAGTCAGTACAGCACAAAGCCCTGAGGAAGACAACTTGCAATAGTGGCCGAAATATCGGACAAATTTATGTATTGGCAATGCAGTCAACAGCCCAGAATTTATTGACAGTGACAACGGCCGTGGAAGCCTACACTTAGTTATTTCACTGCGTTGATATCTAGTGCAGCATCGAGAATATGGATTATTGTACATGAGCAAACTGACTTTAGTGGCTGTAGCTTAATTATATTCCATTTAAAACCGAAAGGGGGGTGAAAATTCAATTGAGTTAACGAATAACTACTAATAGTCTCTCAGATCATTGTACAGCATTATGTAGTGTGTTTCTACCAGCAATTCGCTGCTCAAGCCATCAAGTCTCAAATCTTCTTAGCGATTTTCTCCGCTCTTCTACTATCGCTAACAGTTAAGCACCTGTTATGACGCGCGTCTGTTTTCGTAAAGAAACTGTTGGTTTGCGAGCCAAATAAAGCCGACAACCGCCGCTGGAGAGCGCTGAGATCGCAAATCTCCCGTGAGGTTGGATGACCCTTCAACGTCTAGTCAACGTTAGCTGCCTCGTCCCGTGGAAGGACGGGTTTACTGTCCCTAAGCGTGGAATTATGTATCTGAAATAATCACGGTTGCCTGTAGGTGATGCATTCTGCTGCTTTATCTATTGAGCCCGTTTTACACGAGACACTCTGATCAAAATAGAGTATTAGAAGTGCGTGCGTATTTAGTGTCTGCCTTGTATATCAGGTCAACCACGTCGCGAGTGTATGACGTCAAATGATCTATAATCGATTGTGTCGACGGTGGTCATTTCAGAGTACGCTGCGCATGCGCAGAAACAAAGGACTATGGCGGCGTCTATAAGATCGGACGTTAAATGTGTTCTGGCCGAGCTCACTCCTGTTACGAATTGTGTGCTTTCGTGGCTTCTTAATCTTGGTGTTGTTTGCTTTGTATTCGTGACACACAGGAAAGATTGCACGTTGCCCTAGTATTTTCTGTACTACTGTTTTCGTGCAAGAGACGAAATATCTTAAGCAGAAAGGTGTGTACGTTTGACAGAGAAAAAGTCTACACTATGCATAAATAAGAACGTAAATAGATGCACGTGTTTTAATGAAAATTATTTCAGCATTGGAAAATTCAGAATTTTTGAAGAGGAAAAGTATTTGATGTTGTTCAGCGTACAGCAAGCAAGCAAACAATATAAATACTATAAAGCTGCTGTTTACTGTGTGTTCGAAAATTTTTGTGTGTTTGTAAGGGTATATTTTCTAGAGCAAATAAATGTGCGCCTTTCGAAGTGTTTTAACGAGCTTGCCTAGTCTCTCAGTTCTTAAGAATATAGAGAATTTACCACAAGACATTAGACAAGGCCATCCGCTAAGGTTTAGCTTTGCTCACTGCGTGATGTAGAGGCGCTTCCGCACAGAGGCGGAACGATAGGGAAGCATGGAGGGGATGAGGTATGCGCAAGCGCGGCGGCAGAGACAGGCAAAGTTCGCGTTGCCGAACCCGGTTGCTGCGGGCAACAATGAGGTTCGTTTGCCTATGGTACATCGTATTATACGTTCGATCTAGGAGGATAGTAATACATTTTAAAACAGATTTCGATCGGGCGTGTGTATGGGACGTGTTGACGAGGTTGCGTCTGCTGCTCCACAACAAACCGGCTCATGTCGGAAGGCAAGAACAGCTGACAGCTTTTTGAACACGTCAGGTACAATTTTTGTCAAGAAGACGATTTTTTAACGACAAAGTCATCGTAACTGATTAAAATATTTCTCATTTTAGTGTGATTCGAAATGTATTTTAAGTAAATACAAAATAGGCAACAAAATTAACTTCAGACACAAACTGAAGTCATTATATGCTTGACAATTCCTCCTACTCTATACTCTATAATCTTTCTAAAATTGTGTGTGTGTGTGTGTGTGTGTGTGTGTGTGTGTGTGTGAGTGAATGGCTAAGGTTAAAGTGTCCAGCGTACAATCAATTGCTGCTAGGACTGGCCTAAAAATAGCATTTAACAAAACTGAATTCATCACAAACATCAGACACGCCCCCCCTCATATTGAAATACAACAAGAGAAAATCAAGCAGTCGAAGAAATTTAAATATCTTGGAAAAATAATTACACCTGATGGTACAGAAAATGCAGCTGTAGAAAGTAGGTGTTCTAAACTAGGTGCTTTTCATCTGTGCAAAGACTTATACAAAAGCAAAAGCCTGTCTTTAAACCTAAAACTTTGTCAATATAACATCGTAATTAGACCGTCTGCTTTGAATGCATCAGAATGTTTAAAAATGAAGAAAAGACTACTACGAAAACTTGAAATAAAAGGCCGGAAAATTTTGAGGAAAATCCTTGGCCCTATCAAAGATAACGGACATTTCCGTCAAAGACACAACTGTGAATTACACGAACATACAGAAGACATTGTTACCAGCATGAGGAAGCGGAGAACGATGTTTTTTGGTCATCTGGAAAGAGTGAACCCGCAAAGACTTACTCATCGCTTACATTCATAAATTTCAAAAACATAATCGTATTCAAAATGGGCAAGCCAAGTTAAAAAGGATTTACAGGAAGCTGAATTTCATTTGATGATATTCAGAATCGAGAAGTATTCAGAGAAAAAGTCAAAGTTACTAAAAACATTATTTCGCTTACTACGCCAGTTCCACGTCCTGCCTGCAAATGGTCAGCCAAAATTAAAATCTACTGACAAAAGAGGAAAACACGATCAAGGAAGAGATAGAAATCTTCGTGGTCCATAGTAGGCCGAAACGATAGCAAAAAATGGCTGGTATGTTGTATTCTTTGCTGCCAAAGAGCATTGTAAGAGTAAACGAACTCTTTAGAAGGTAAAATCAGATACTGCATCAATTAGCCATGCAACAAGCGAACTACTACCCATCGTCGAATAACTCGGCGGACTGCTGTCCGATAACGTCGAAAAACTCAAATATCTCGACAGGTAATTCTCCCTGGTACTTCCACATTTTACAATTCGGGCCTCGAAAATGACATGGGGTTCCTGTCGAAATATCGGAGCTTTAGACGAATTAATCCGGCCCCGTTCTGGCGAGTTATTAGAGCATAGTACACGCTGGGAAAGTTTAGATTTCACAACTAAATAGCTAGCTGCTTCTCCTTTGACAGTCTTGCCCACGCTGGAGGGGTGATGCTGGATATTGCTTCGTGCGTAAGCGATTCACTGTCTGCTGTCCTGAATGTTTCGTTCTTTTCCGCCACATAGCGCCTTTACGGGAGTTTAGGCAAAGCTGTGTGAGCACATTTACGTGCTAGTCGGTCAAGTGCGCCCGTTCTGTCGCGTGACTTGCAAAAATTAACGACCTGCTCGCGTTCGCAACGAGTCTGGTCTATACCGCGCGGAATATTTTCATTTTTAAGCCAGAGCACAATATCCGCTTTCCTGGTGTTTGTGCTTGGTGTTTCATCTGAACACATGAACGGTGGCCGACATTCTTCATTACACTGGCTGACCTTGCAACAAGGTATGGAAAGAAATCTTCAGCGAACTGTTTATTGAAAGTGAGAGCCTTTATTTCTGACTGATAGTCACTGCCGTTCTTTCTTACACCTAATGACAAAATTTGCTCTCAAGAACAAAACCAAAAGAGCCAGCATGCAGATTAATTATCCGAGAACCTTTTTCTACGGGAATCGCCAGTGCCATCATTTTCTAGCAGCTTCTCCTGGAATAATTCTGATTCACCCATATTTCATCAAGGTAATACTGTTGCTCTACCTTCTTCCCTTATTTCGTTCATCTTTCTCGGGACTGTCGTGCTACAGCTATGTCATTTTTTCCGATCAAAATCATACTTCCATCATTACTTCAAACACGTTTGAAAGTAGTATCTTGTAAAATTCTTTGCATTGACGAAGCGTTGCCTTCGAAACCAGTTACCTCACGCATATGTGTAACAAGTCTGTGACGTCAGATATGCACCGTTTATATGCATTTCAACCGTGGAGCATCGTAGAACATTCTTTTCAAAACAATACATTTGTGTTAAGTTTTTTGGGATATGTGCTTTTCGGGCGACACGAAACCAGTCTTTCCTAACGTTTCTACAGCTCTGACACTTCCATTCACAATTAGCTATACAGTTTTCTTGCCGACACCCCATGCTTCTGCAGTCCGTTCACGTGTCTTCAAAATGTCAAGAAGAGTAGTCCAGCTTCCACATTCACATTAAAAAAAATGAGAAATAATCACCCTGGCTTGCTTGCGGTCACCGGACATTTATTTGGAAATCGCACTGACTTGTTTACAGGTACACTGACACAAAAAACATAGTTGATGACCCAATTCGATTGCTCTTTGAATGAAACTGCATTGTCGCGAACTATGGCAACAGGGCAGGCTGCAGGAGAGAGATTGTCGCTCTGTAGCCGTAATTTGCGGCTAGCCGCTCGGAAAGAGAATGAATCTCATTGGATGCCAGTGGATAATAAAGGGGATGCACAGAACGGCTGAAAACTATAGTCTTCGCATGTGACGCGGACTATAGTTCAGCCTATTATCATTGAGTTTTCTTACATTTTATTTTTTCTCGTAAAAAGGGTTGTCCCTCATAACATTACTTCCACTATTTAGGTGCCAAACCTTACAACAGACAGAAATCACACCACACCCAATTTTGACCGTGATGTGTAAACGAAAATGACCACTAAAAGACGACTCATTAAAGGAATAAAACCCCAAGGACGCTGAACTAGACTAACTCGAGTGAAATACTGAATTGAAATAGTCTATGGTGGGTCCAGAACTTCAGCAAACATTGAAACTGGTGCCAACTGTCAGGCTAAAATACATTCTAAGCCAAAAGAAAAGTCGCCTCACGAAGGGATTATCCGAATGGGACAGAAATCGGTAGATGTGGTGAACGTGAACAAACAAATGATTACAATTTCAGAAAAACGGATGAGTTAATCAGGAGAGCTTCACAAATTGAACAAGTAGATAACACGTTGCTCCACCTTTGGCCCTTAAACAACAGGTATTCGGCTTGACATTGATTTGTAGTTGTTAGGTGACTTCCTATGGAATATCATACCAAATTCTGTCCAACTGGCGCGTTAGATCGTCAAAATCTCGGGCTGGCCCATAGCGCACGAAATTTTCTCAATTGGAGAGAGATCCGGCGATATTACTGGCTAGGATAGTGTTTGGCAAGTACGAAGACACGCAGCAGAAACTCTCGCTGTGTGTGGGCGGGCATTATCTTGCTAAAATATAAGCCCAGGACGGCTTGCCACGAAGGTCAACAAAACGGGGCGTAGAATATCAGTAGACTTAACGCTGTGCTGTAGGGTGCCGTGGTTGAGAACCAAAGGGGGTCCTGCTATGAAATAAAAAAGTCCCCTAGACCATTATTTCTGGTTGTTAGGCCGCATTGCAGGGGATAGCCAGATTGGTATTCCACTGCTGTCCGCGGCGTCTGGACGCGTCTTCGTTGGCCATCGGGGCTCAGTTCGAAGTGGTACTCATCACCGAAGGCAGTTTCATTTCACTAAGTTCGCAGCTCGTGGTCTTGCGGTAGCGTTCACGCTTCCCCGCACGGGGTCCCGAGTTAGATTCCCGGCGAGGTCAGATATTTTCTCTACCTCGTGATGACTTGGTGTTGTGTGTCTCTCATTGATTCGCAAGTCGCCGAAGTGGCGTCAACTAAAGACTTGCAACACGGCGGACGAACGTCCCCGCATGGGGCCTCCCGGCCAACATTGTCATACGATCATTTCATTTTTTTTTTTCACTTCACTAAATGAGATTCTAGGCCGAAGAAGTATTTGGAGACGTACCGGACAGCGTTGAGACACCAAAGAGACTGTCATTCACCATACGGCCCGATAGCCGGGAGTGATGGTCTGGAGTGCCACTTCATTTCGCAGGGGACCCGTTCGGTTGTCATCCTCGACACCCTACAGCACAGCAGTAGGTCGACGATATTCTACGCCCAGTTTTGTTGCCTCTCGTGAGAAGCTATTCCGGGCTTACATTTCAGCAAGATAATGCCCGACCGCACACAGCGAAAGTTTCTGTTGCTTGTGTTAGTTCTCGCAAAATCCTACGTTGGCCAGCAAGGTCGGCAGATCTGTCCCTAAACGAGAACATTTGGGAGGTTTAAGCGCAGGACCCTCCAACCACCTCAGGATTTTGACGACCTAACGCGTCATTTGGACGTAATTTGGCACGAAATCACTGAGAACATCATCCAACAACTGTCAATCAATGCGGAGCGAATAACTGCTCGTATAGAGGCCAGAGGTAGAACGTTATTGACTTGATCAATCTGTAAAGGTCTTTCTCTCGAGTAAACTGTACTCATTTGTCTGTACATGTGCATCACATCTACCGATTTCCCTCCCATTCGGATAAGTTCTTCGTGATGCGTCTACCTTCTCATGTTTACCAAACGAGTGATCTATCTGTTGCTTCATGTAAGTTCACAATTCAGAACAAGTGTCGTGGTTACTTTCTTTGAACTTGTAATGGAGTGTACAGTGGTTTGCGGGTAGTATATGTGTGGTGTTGTGTGTCCGGCAGGCAGCATGGTGGCGGCGGCGGTGGGCGGCGCCCGGCAGGGTGGTCGCGTGTGACGGTCGGCGGGCGGCCATGGTGGTGTGGTGGGCGGCGCGCAGGCGCCAGTGCCTGCTGCTGCTCGCCGGGCTGCTGCTCGTGCCCTGCTCGCTGCTCGTCCTCGTCTCCGGACCAGGTCAGTACAGCACAGCACACGTCACTACAACCGAGCCGGCTTAACGTCCCTGACAGTTTCAGTGGACTGGGCGCGGCGGGTTCGCGCGCCTTTCTCAACCAATCACGTAACGCGATTATATAAACGTCTCTGGCAACGCCTCATTGTTGTCGCAGCTCTGTAGGAGGCTACTTTCTCGCCTGCAGCAACTTAAAGCTGCGAGGAAGCATGTACCTGACAGGCATAAGAATACAGAGGTAATCCGTGTTCATATTTTTAAACAAATGAAAAAGGAATAAAATCAAATGATGCGATGCTCTATTATAAACAGCTCGATTTTGGAACCGACAATCATGATCTTTGCAGTAAGAAACAAATTGCAGAACTGAGTTTAGAACTTCATTGTAAACCCTGAAGATAGTATTGTGTAAGTAAAAGCCTTGAACCCAGAGGACACTACACATCTATGAAATACCGTCGCCGATTGCGAGGACGGTTGGTGGGAGCACTGAACGCCACTATTTTCAACCTAGAACATCATGTCAGAAACGGGTTTGAAACTGATATTTTCTAACTTAGTACGTAGGGATATTTCAAAAAACTGTGTTTAACAAATCTAAGAGCGTGCACCAAAACTCGAAATTAAAATGCATCGCAAACATCCTACGTACTGCAGCAGAAAACGCCGACTTAAAGTTTCCAAAAGGTATAATATAACTGCATGTATATTTCACGAGGTACAGCTCCCACTAACGTGGAAAATGTTTCGAAAAAACAAGCGTGTAAAGTTTCAACTTGTGTTGTTTAATATTGAAGTAGAACAAACCTTTATTGGGCACCGAACAGTTGGCCTTTTTATCCGTTATGCTTACGAATCGAGGCGTTTTTTGCACGATTGGGATTACTTTCTGAACCTTTTATATCCGTATAAGTGCATCTGCCATTTTCAAACACTCATGTTTTACATCGTAAAAAACGAAATGATACGATAGGCAGACACGAGGCAAACACATGCTTGCAGACTGTTTTCCATAAACGAATGATATAACGAAGACAAACCTTGTTGAAAATAGAATTTTAGTTGATACTTATGCCCCGGTGATACTTTCAAAGACTATCCGTCGATAACTACTACAGGATTACATCAGTTGCATTGGAGCGCTTTGATCCACCAGAGCCCAACGTAGTAAATCGCAGTTTTAACACATTTTAAGATTTATGGTATACTCCATATGAATGAATCTTAAAAATACGAAACATTAGTCAATAAAGTTTTAAGGAATTCTAACTCTGTCTACATCCTTAACGAATACAAGCAAACATATAACTAGCAGAAAAAAGTTTAAAACATAGCAAGAAGCAACAGGCAAAGGAGGACGTCGTAATTGAAGCATTTTATAGTTTAAAAGTGGTACGTCCCAATGCGTGTATAGATTAGGATTCCAGGTCGTCTTCTTTAATTCCATCAAGAGAGCTGTAGATGTGCGCCAATCAGGTGACGCAATACGTAAACAGCAGAAGCCATTGAACTGGGGTGGATCTGACAGCGCCAGATATTACGCGCATGGTACTATTCAGTTACGCCTCGAAATACTTCTTATGGTTGCTGTTCATCCAGACAGGTGCTCAATATTCAACGCTTGAGAACATACCAAACCCAAGGCAGAAGAACGCAGGGTGGTTGCTGAGGATTCAAAGGTAGTTCCATATAACTTACGGAGGATGCTGTTAAGAGTCACAAACTTCTGCGCTAGCTTCAGGTGATGTTGCTTAAGGGACAGTGTTCGGTGCAAGATGACGTATAGATATTTTGGATTCCAATTATGATGAACAAATCTGCATCCGAAACTTAAATTCAGTTTTACATTCACCAGATAATTATTCAAATGGAAGCTGTTTTGTGCGCACTAGATTGCGGTCTCCAGATTTTGTGATAAATCTACCGCATCAGGTCTGCAGTCGCACATCAACTAAACAATGGAAACAGTGTTTCTCAGAGCTTTGCGAGAAACTATGGACGTAATATCCTACTCCTACAAATGAAGTTCGAAAGTATTACATAGTAATAAACAAAGCGTTGTACAGCTGTATGCCATAGACGAGCTACGTCCTCTGCACTGGGCTTTGCTCATATAAGTTCTCTTCAGGAACAAGGCATCGAGGATCTTCCTGCACGTGTTACTACCTGGGGTGCCGATCCAAAGGCGGGGGACGTCATGATATGCCATTCCTGGACGTATGCTTTCCATGGTCCATACTTTTGTATACTGCAGTTCCTTTGTCATTAAATTAAAACACTGCACTATTCACCGATACATTGACACACTTGCAACTGTAAACCGTATCACAATGTATGCCGGATGCTACTTACGGTACCATTATCTGAATCCTGCTCCCGCCATCCTTTTCCCTGTTCGATTCGCGAATGGCGCGTGATGATTGGTAATCCTCTGTATTAGTTCTTATATCTCGAATTTTCTAGTTGTGGTCATTTCGCGAGACGTTTGTGGGAAGAAGTAATTTGTTGTCCGACTCTTCCAGTAAAATACTCCCTCGAAATTTCGTTAATGAACCCCTCAGTAAAGCACACCGCTTCTCTTGCAGCGTCTGCCAGTGGGGTTCGTTGAGCATCTTCGTAACGCTCTCGCGCCAACTAAGCGATCCCATGGCGAAACGCGCCGCTCTTCGTTGGCTCTTCTCTCAATCAATTCTGCCTGACAGTGGTCGCAGATTGATGAGCAATACTCATTCGATCGAACAAGCGCCTCGAAAGTCAGTTCGTTCGTAAATGAGTTGCATTTCCTTAAGGTTCTTGCTATGAATCTATCTTTCATCTTTCCTTCTACTTGTTTTATCTGGTGATTCCACTTAAGGTCGCTCCAGATAATTGCTCGTAGATCTTTTATGGCAGATACTGTTTCCAGCAGTTTGACTTCAATGATGCAGTTTTACAATAGTGCATTTATTCTCCCATGTATAAGCAATATGTTATATTTATTTACCTTCAGGGTCAACTGCCTGTCTCAGTGTTATTAATCAATTCGCTGTAGGTCTTTCTGCAGTCTCTTAAAGTCCTTTGACGTTGCTACCTTCTTGTCAAATAAACAAATGATTATTACTGCAATACAAGATACATTTTATGGTAATTAAACAAATTATAATGTTATTATCAAAATATGAAATTTAAACTTCGACGGCCAAAAATTTCACAATTAATAGAATATTCCGGGCTATTATGCCGTGGTCGAATGTACACACATCAAAAAAAGTTCTGCATCACGTCGGTTCCGTGAGTTCCGAACCTGTACAGAAAAATGGAATAGAGATCAACATAAAAATCTTTTCCGCCATTTTTAGTGCTCACGAAACCACACATTGCATGTTGTACCACCATACAGCGAGACCTTCAGAGGTGGTGGTCCAGATTTCTGTACACACCGGTACCTGTAATACCCAGTTGTACGTCCTCTTGCATTGATGCATGCCTCTCTTCGTCGTGGCATTCTATCAAGAAGTTCATCAAGGCACTGTTGGTCCAGATTGTCCCACTCTTCAACGGTGATTCGGCGTAGATCCTTCAGAGTGGTTGGTGGGTCACGTCGTGTATAAACAGCTCGTTTCAATCTATCCCAGGCATGTTCGATAGGGTTCATGTCTGGAGAACATGCTGGTCACTCTAGTTCAGCGATGTGGTTATCCTGAATGTAGTTATTGACAAGATGTGCACGATGGGGGGCGCACATTGTCGTCCATGAAGACGAATTCCACGCCAGAATGCTGCCGATATGGTTGCACTATCGGTCGGAGGATGGCAGGCGTACGTCGGCGTACATAATGCCACCCCAAAGCAGGGAACCTCCACGTTGCTGCACTCGCTGGACAGTGTGTCTAAGGCGTTCAGCCTAACCGGGTTGCCTCCATCACGTCTCCGACCTTCGTGTGGTTGAAGGCATATGCGACACTCATCGGTGAAGAGTACGTGATTCCAACCCTGAGCGGTCTATTCGGCATGTTGTTGGGCCCATCTGTCCCGCGCTGCATGGTGTTGTGGTTGCAAAGATGGACCTCGCCATGGACGTCGGGAGTGAAGTTGTGCACCATGCAGCCTATTGCGCACAGTTTGAGTCGTAACACGACATCCTGTGGCTGCACGAAAAGCATTAATCAACATGGTGGCGTTACTGTCAGTGTTCTTCCGAGCCGTAACCTGTAGGTAGCGGTCGTCCACTGCAGTAGTAGCTCTTGGGCGGCCTGAGCCAGGCATGTCATCGACAGTTACTGTCTCTCTGTTATCTCCTCAATGTCCGAACAACATTGCTTTGGTTCACTCAAAGACACCTGGACACTTCCCTTGTTGAGAGCCCTTCCTGGCACAAAGTAAACAATGCGGACGCGATCGAACGGCGGTATTGACAGTCTAGCCATGGTTGAACTACAGACAACGAGAGCCGTGTACCTCCTTCCTGGTGGAGTGACTGGAACTGGTCGGCTGTCAGATCCCGTCCGTCCAATAGGCGGTGTTCATGCATGTTTGTCAACATCTTTGGGCGGGTTTAGTGACACCTCTGACCAGTCAAAGGGACTGTGTCTGTGATACAATATCCACAGTCAGTCTATCTTGAGGAGTTCTGGGAACCGGGTGATAAAACTTTTTTGATGTGCGTGTTTCAGATTAAAACCTAACTTTTCGTCCCCATATGCTGAAGATATTTTCAAGGGGGTCGTAGTGCCTTTGAGTGTCTGATTCTCACCCAGGCTCGCTACTGGGTGTAGCAAAATTGCGTTTATGCGTGCTCACGCACAGTGTCGTGACGTCTCATGCTGTGAATACCCGAGCGCAGTTGGCTGCTGTCGGTTGCCGTCCTCCGCTGTTGCTATCACCCTATGGTGGAAAACTAGTATACATTTTCCTCTGCACCGGGATTCATGTATCGTCAAATTTCAGGTGTTTAACAATCTCTGCCGCCACCTTTGTAATGCCTTTTAAATGGTGTCCGTTTGTGGCCACAAGCACTAGAGTCCTACCGAAATGACTGTAGTGGTATCCTGGCTGCGAAGCAAGCAAGAATTCAGCATATTTTGTCAGTAAATTAAACGGAATAGTGGCCCAGCGGAAGACACAGTAGTTTTCATGTAGTATCGCTATTTACTATGGTTCCTCTGCATGAGGCATTGTAACAGCTAAATCGGGTTTCCCTCCATATATTGCCGAGCTGTATACATATTCCCTCTTGGCCATGTATTTCACATGGCACGATGAATTCTATGAACACATGGATGGTGTGACTATGGGGAGGCTCTTAAGCCTAGTTACAGCGAACTTCTGTATGGGAAAAATTCGGGGAACTGGCATTGAAAACTGCCAACGGGAAATCGAATATTTGGTTCGGCTGCAAGAGTGATAAGTTTGTTTTGTGAAGCCATGGTAGAGAGGAACTAGGTGGTTTTCACAAGCACTTCAACGGGTTTACTCCTAAAACTGTTTACCATGGAGGAGGAGGAGGAGGCGTCAGCAGAAGATTGAATTTTCCTGGTGTATAGTTTTCAAGGACGACGATGATAGCTCGGGCTACACAGTTTACCGAAAACGTAGTCACACAGAACGTTAGCTACACCGGGACTGGAATCATCACCTACAACAAAAGCGAGGCATCATAAAAACGGTGGTGGATAGAGGAAGGAACACCTGCGAACCAGAGCTGCTTGACGCGAAATTAAAGCCCGTCGCCAATGAATTGCTCAAGACTAGTTATTCGTCCGCAGAGGTAAAAAGTGTTAATGCCGCCGCACAAAAATAGCGATGCACAAGCCCCTGTGAAATCCAAAATTCTCCTGCCTTTCATTAAGGACATTACTGACCGCATCGAAAAACCTTGAGAGAAAAAGAACATACCAGTGATCTACAAACCCACCCGAAACATGCAGGATCGCCTAAAATTGGCCAAGGATGGTCGCAAACTGCTGGAAAAAGCAGGAATTTATAGGATTCGTTGAAGTTGTGGGGAAGTGGACGTGGGTTCTCCAAAAAGAACGGTTACAAGGAGAAGCTTGACTGATCAGCTGTTGCAGGACAACCTTTGCAATCAAGGGACAGTTCATTTTGATAGGACTCAAGTATTAGCAGACACAAGTAGATAACATAAAAGGCTGTACAGAGAGGCCATGGAGATTGTTAAACATCCCAGGAATTTCAAAAGGACGGACGACGGCGTGAAACTGAATGATACCTGGATCCTTTTGCTGAAGAAAATGTGCACTACGTCGTCCACCGTGGGGTGGTAGCAACAGCGTACGACGGCAACCGACAACGACCGATAGCGCTCGGGTATTCAAAGCATGTGACATCACGCCATTGCGCGGGACACGCGTGAAAGGAATTTTGCTGCAGTCAGTAGTGAGTCAGGGTGTGAATCAGACCCTCAAAAGGAGCTACTATACCCCTTGAAATAGTCCTCCACAGGAGAGGGGGAGGAAGAAACTGTGGGTTTAATGTGAAAACCATTCGACCCTCGGAGTAATATCCCGGAGTATTTTAAATTGTATTGCTAAAATGGAACACGTATGTGGTACGTTACAAGTGGGCAATTGGAAGAGACGGGACGGCAAGTAATATTTTGAAGGATGGGGAGAGGCGAAAGGGGGGGGGGGGGGGTAGACTCCATAATGAACTGTGACCTTCCCACAGAACAGCGCCGGTGCGGTCTCAGTTGCACCACATTGGCGAAGCGTTGGAACCGCAAGAAAACAACACACAAAGCCTGGTTCGCACCGGAGCAAGGCGAATTAGTATTCGCAGTTTGCTAATGATCACTACCATTGGCTTGCACTGAAGTGACAAGTCATGGGATACCTTCTAATATCGTGTCAGATCACCACCTGCACGTCGTAGTGCAGCAGCTAGACGTGACATGAGCTCAGAAAGTTGTTGGAAGTCCCGTACAGAAATATTCAGCCTTGCTGCCTCTATAGCTGCCCGTAACTGCGAAAGTGTTGCCGGTGACGGATTTTGTACGAGAACTGACTTCTCGATTATGTCCCATCAATGTTCGATAAGATTCCTGTCGGGCGACCTGTGTGGCCAGAGAATTCGCATGAACTGCCCAGAATGTTCTTCAAACCAGTCGCAAACAATTTTGGCCCGGTGACATGGCGCGTAGTCACCCACAGTAATTCCATCGTTGTTTGGCAAATAGTAGCCGAACATTACTACTGTATTTACAGTCAATGATCGGTTCAGTTGCAGCAGAGGATCCAGTCCATTCCATGTAAACACAGCCCACACCATTGTGGAGCCAACAAAAGCTTGTAAAGTGCTTTCTTGACAACTTCGGCGCATGGTTTCATGTGGTCTGCGCCACACTCGAACCCTACCATCAGCTCGTACCAACTGAAATAGAAACTTATCTGACCAGGTCACGGTTCTCCGTCGTCTAGGGTCCAACCGATATAGTCATGAACCCAGGAGAGGCGTTGCAGGCGATGTTGTACTGTTGGGAAAGGCAGCCACGTCGGCCGTCGGCTGCTGTAGCCCATTAACGCCAAATTTTGGTAGCTCTGACAACTCTACGCAAACGCCGCTGCAATCGGTAGTTAAGTGAAGGCCGTCGGCCTCTTCGTTGTCAGTGGTGAGATAATGCCTGAAATTTGTCATTCTCGGCACGCTCTTGACTCAGAATCTCGGAGTAATGAATTCCCGAAAATACGGAAGCGTCCGATCCCGCCCGTCTGCTTTGACCCATGACGTCACAAATATGGCGGAAATGACCATAAACCACGATTCCAATATGGCGCATTAAAGTCGTTATGTACACATTGTGAGGACGAAAATACATCGAAAAACAAACACACACACTTTCCACAAGAAGCCTAATGACACTAACGGGACAAGCGCGGGAAATGGGGTGTTTTGGGTGGGGGGGAGGCAAACTAAATATAAACAAATTTAGACGCCTTGCGTAGCTACAACGTGGAAGTGAAGACAGCCATGCATGAATACCCACCCACCTCCCCAAGGGCCGTAACCCCCTGCAACCCATAGAAGATAAAGATGCTTCAGTAGCTGATTAGTGTTTTTGTCTTTTAAAAAAAACTCTCACGGGATAGAACGAACAGATTAGAAAGATAAATATAATAAACTAAAACAGAAATTGGAGGAAACAGATAATTAAAATAAGTAATAAGTGTTTTTAAATTTAAAAAAAAATCTCACGAGATAAAACGAACAGATCAGAAAAGTAAATAAAATAAGATAAAACAGAACTGGAGACAGCCACACTCAAACCAAACTCCGCGCCGTCATGACGTCACACACAACACCCTTACGTCACGGGTCAAAGCCGACGCGTGGGATCGGACGCTTCTGTCGACCCTGAATTCCCTAACGATTTCAGAAGTGAGATGTCCTATGCGTCTAGCTCCAACTACCATTCCGCGATCAAAATCTGTCAGTTTCCGTTGTGCGGCCACAGTCATTCGGAAACGTTTCCACGTGAATCACCTGAGTGTAAATAGCAACTCCACCAGTGCACTATTATTTTTTTACCTTGTATATGCGATACTACAGCCATTTGCATACGTGCTTATCGCTATGACTTTTGTCACCTCCGTGTATCACTGTGAACATGCGTTTACACAGGAGAGTACGGAAGAGAATTACAGGTAACGAGCGTAACGTATGGACGTTGCGTTATTGTTTTGTTTCGCTAGTAACCAGCACAGGTGTACAACACAATTTAATTACGAACACGATGGAAAGCTTTCATGTTCAGAAGATTACTGATGCTGAACTCACTATTTTTGGGAAAGTAAGCAAAGTGGCGTAGGAAGTGAAGAATGAGTGAATTGCATGGGGGTTAGTGCAATTTTCACTGAATTGCGGCGCAAACTTTCCCTAGCATTTCTCGAAAAATTTTGCACATACGCCAGTTGACGCTTTTCGCTGGCTTCAAATTACAGTTAAGGAGGAAATTTAAAAACAAACATTATCGACGACCAACATAACCTGAGGAAAGGTTAGCATTTACACTGTCGTTATTAGCCACTGGAGACATTTACGTCAGTGACCGCTTCGCATTTCAGTAGCTGCTTTCTCAGATATTTTCTCATGTTTGCAGTGAACTACGCGAAACGCCCAAAGGATTTGATTAAAATACCGATAAGGAATATCTGAACAATATATGATCTATGAAATGTAAAATACAGGAAAAGGCCTTTCATATAGGCTGCGAGATAAAATCTGCTATGTAGTTTGTTACAGGACAGTTCGCGTAATGCCGGGTAAACCATTTTTATCATAAAAAATCTAAAATTATAATCAGTCTTATGTCAACCACGTAATTACGGCTACCATGAACCGAGCACCATCACGACTTTCGCATATTTTTAATTTTGATCAGTGTAATAGATAATAGATATCTATTACTTCATATTTCTTTTACTTCGATATTTGTGCTGTTGACAAAGGCCTTGTCGCAGTGGTAAAACCAGATTCCGTCAGATCACCAAAGTTAAGCGCTGTCGGGCTGGGCTAGCACTTGGATGGGTGACCATCCGGTCTGCCGAGCGCTGTTGGCAAACGGAGTGCACTCAGCCCTTGAAGCAAACTGAGGAGCTACTTGATGGAGAAGTAGCAGTTCCGGCCTCGTAAACTTACGACCGGGAGAGCTGTGTGCTGACCACATGGCGCTCCATATCCGCATCCAATGACGCCTGATAGGTGATGACAGGGCGGCCGGTCGGTACCGTTCATGGCCTGTTCGGACGGAGTCTATGCTGTTACCACTTGGACCCTAGAGGCATGTACGATATCTGAGTATACTATCAGCAACATTACATTATCTTCCAACCACTCCACCCCTCATGCAACTAGTCTAAACAATAGAAGTGGACAAGATAGACGAAAACTTTCTGTACTTCTAGCGCTGAAGCGGAAAGACTCGAACTTCGTTTGATAGTGCGCTAGAAGACCGTCAGCCAGCGGGACACAAGGGAACGATGATGAATGCAAAGCGAACACGACCGAATGCAATACACCAGAGGGAATTATGGTTCATTGATGTGGGTTCGCTTGTTTACGCTCCGGTGTAAACCAATGTTTAAGCGGCGAAAACGGGTTTGTGGGGATCGAATTCAGCCTGTGTCCTCGCTAAGTTGCTGCATAAAGTCACGCAGGGCGCTCGCGACCGTTACGTGCATCACGTGAATCCTGAGCGCCTTCTTATCACAGAGTTTTTGACGCTAATTACCCGATTCCACCGTTCAAAATTTAAAGCCCTACCGACAAGTGGACATTTCTTAAGTGTGACAAGGACGTGCTAATTAGTGACAAGGGTCACTAATTTTCCTTTTTTCTTCTTCGAACACTTTTAACTAACCTTACTTTATGTGCTTGGACGTGCTTTTCTCACTCGCCGTCTGTATTTCTGTGATGAATCGTCACAAAACTTACAGTGCTCTTCCGCCTTCATTTTTAGTTCTGAAATCTCTTCCTCCTTTTAGGACTGTCAATTTACGACTTCATCGTCGTTAACGCTAACACTCGAACATTATCCTCATTTATCTCTAACACATTTACGTTATTGTCAGTTTAGTTTAAGCATATTTTCCGAAAGCTTACTCGCTTTTGTCCTTCAAATGGCTCTGAGCACTATGCGACGTAACTTCTGAGGTCATCAGTCGCCTAAAACTTAGAACTAATTAAACCAAACTAACCTAAGGACATCACACACATCCATGCCCGAGGCAAGATTCGAACCTGCGACCGTAGCGGTCGCGCGGTTCCAGACTGAAGCGCCTAGTACCGCTCTGCCACTGCGGCCGGCCACTAAAGTACATCTTTTCTTGCATACGCCTAGTGATTCGTGTGGTTTCTGATACGTTTTTGCGTTATCCCAAGCCTCCTTGATCGCAAATTAATTCCAGTCAATCCAATATACTGATTCCCGCCCCCTTTCCTTATGAAAGGAAGCAACTGATTTTTCTTTTGCAACAATCGGAATGATCACGGATTGGAGAAATTAGTAAATTCTTTAAATTGAAACGAATGCTTGTAAAAAAAAAATTACTTTATATCACAAAGATTATTATTAGGACATTTTTAAAACATTTACATCGGAGTTCACATAACATTACTAGATTGCGTGAGGCTGCTTTTTACCTTATACAATAATACTCAGGCTCCGGCATCGCTGCACCGCGACCGGCCCAGCCAACACGATGCACCAGACCAGAGCAGAGCAGACTCCACACAAGCGCAGACTAGCCACTAGCAACAACTTACTGCTACAGCTACACAGTTCGTACTGAGTCAACACTGCTCTCTGGTCAGCGATTCTCTTATAACTTGCATATCGCAGGCAGCGCATGAGCAATACATCGAAATTACATCTGCTCGGACCTCTTACATAACCCTCCACTGGGGGGCAAAAATTTGGCAGCGATGGTGAGTCAACTGGACTTGCCATGAGCAACAAATTTTTCTTAACTAACTAAGTTTACAGTCACAGAGTATATACATATAAGTGCAGAACATGAAATGAAAGAGAGTGCACATGCACTGAGTACAGAACATATCAAGAAATTACAAAATGTATACGCAATGAGTACAAATCATATTAATAAACGACACAAAGTGCATACGCACTGTAGTATTTTTTTACCATTTTACAAGAACTAGGATAGGAACGGGAAGGATTACATCATGGTTGTAGCACAGTAGGTTGCACGTAGCTGCACTGAAAGTCCATATCTTTCTACAGAAGCACAACACCAAGTGAGACAATCTGAAGTTCTCTTCCCTGAAGTATTAATCAGTGTAGCCAAGACACTGAAATGTCGCATTAATATTCAATGTTACCATTTTGGTAGTACATTAGGTACACCAAACAGTGGGACCATAATAATATCTCCATTGTTCAAGGTGGTGGACAGCATGATGTGTCAACACCACACTCTTTCACCAACGTAGAATTAGTGCAAAAACCAAATATGGTGCTCCATGATCATAAGAATGGACAGGACAAACGGATCTTGCAGTAATTTCTGGTAATTAGGTCAGAAGGTGAAGGATATGAAGTCTTACGCTAGTAATCATTGAGAATTACACTAGTCTATCAACCGATCTGAGTAATTGGTGGCACTCATTGCCTAGTTACTAAACATGTCTGTACTATGTATGAAGTATTACAGAATAATATTCATAAGTCATCTGATTACAGTGAGCATTGGCACTCATTGGCCAGTTACAAACCATTTTTATGCATTATTCAAAAGTGATCATTCAAAGCAAGAGTTAATTAATGGCATACCAGTTACATAATTCATCTAGTTATGCTAATCATTGGCATTCATTGGCCAGTTACTAAACGTGTAGCAAGTATTGAATATTACAAAACACTTTGTATCACTCATCTGGTTGCGGTAATTATTGGCACTCATTGGCCAGTTACAAAGTATTCTTATATTTTTATAAAAACATTATTCAGTATTATTCAGAAGTCATCATTCAAAATGTGAGTTAATTATTGGCATAACATTTATAGATTATAACAAATATTATTTACAGAAATTATTGGCATAGCATTTATACATTGTTACAAAACATCATTCAGTATTACTCAGAACTTATCATTCAAGTGACATAGGACATATTTAAAATGTAACACACTGTAAGTATTACTCAAGGTCTGTGATTTCAGTATTACTCAGAAGTCTCTTAAACTGGCAGCGTTATTTGGGACTGGTAATACATTTTTTTTTTTTTGTGCTAGCAATGCATTGCGTTGGGATTGATAATTAATTGCTGGGGCGTGAAAATATTTGCTTTTGACTTATTGCTGCAAATGATAAGTAACGTCATTCGTCATGAGTCAGCTGTAGCAAGGTTATGAAACAAGTGTAGTACATGTGATCACATTCATGAATGACACACACAAATGGGTAAAAGAAAATGCAAGTACTAGAACAGGTTTAATGACTAACCGCTTATAAGCACAATAATTTCATGAACAGCTTCTCCTGGAAAAATACAAAATGGATTATTAAGCTGAAAGAAGAAACGCATATTATGCTGAAAAGTAGTGAACTTCGAATTAACACGTAATGAAACGTGTAATCAATATGTATGTACTCTAGCTGTCCTTTCCAAAATATTCACTCATTATACCATGCGACATAAGATGTACTGTCAAAACGAACTGCAACAAATACTTAAATAACTACATAGTATTTCTTAGCTAACAGTAAATATATCAACTTCATCACTACTCTCATCTGCAAAGAAAAACCTCATTATTCATATCACCACAACTTCACTACTATCATCACCTGCAAAGAAAAACTTCATTATTCATTAGCATATTCTTCATATAACTATTCATCACCACTCATTATCATCTGCAAAAAAAGACACTTTATTATTCATATTACCATTTACTTCATACAACTATTCATAGTATAGTGTTTCTTATTTCTAGCATATTTCATCACTAAAACTAAGATGTGTGGTTCTGTCTGACAGCCTGCATCAATCGCCTCGTATTCTGAAAGAAAAAATTAGTTAAGACTGCTGTCATACGATGTGTGTAGTATATTCTTGTTAGTGTTTGTTAATTCTGATCCATTTACTCTTCGTGACGAGGTATTGCATCTTCTTTCGTTCATTCCGAAGGTGAAATTCCCATTTCATAGTAATCCACTGTGGTTTGTTTAATTTATTTCTTTTACACGGTATTGCTTTCTGAAAATGATGAATAAGGATTAATATCTTGCATTTAAATCATATACCCATTAAATAAAAACTGGTTTCTAGTGATATAATTAAGCATACAGCATAGCATGACAGAAAACGTATTATGTCAAACATACAGTGTTCAGGTGCAAAAATGTACACACAGTATCATAATGTAGTAGCAAAAAAAATGTAAAATTGTCACGATGTTGAGATATCATAAGGCAAAATGTCAGTCAACTGGTGTTTGTTATATCTTAAAGATTTCGTAGTGCATACAAACAAAACAGGAAAACAATCATACATACACGAAAAATGGAAAATGTGCACGGTCTCATATATAACGACAAGAAAAGCGACCTGCTAACCTTACCTTGCCAGGCACTTGCCAAGAAAAAATATGATAATCATTAGTAAGTAGTCATATAAATATAATTGCATAAGTGGTCATATAAAATTCAGGAAATGGCATTACAGTGTGATAAATCATAACGTATGTTCATTCAATAAAGGGTTTAATATTGGAGACATGGTGATTGCCTTTACTTTTTCTGGTTCTCAAAGTTTCGACGTGTACTACATAGGGGTGAGGAATGTTGCGGATTCGATATGGACCTGCGTATAGAAGCTGAAATTTACTACATCCACTCTTTCCTCTGTTGGATAAATAATGTGTGCGTACTAATATCTTCTGTCCAATGTGAAAGTCATGGCGTGTACAAACCTGTTTTTGCTGTCTTCTCCGGCGCTCTGCGGCACGTTTGATGTTGTTGAGTAAAATGTTAATTATTTCATGGTGTCGCAGTCGACGAGATGTAGGAATAGATACTAATTCTTTAATTTTGTTAGGTGGTTCAACATTTTTCAATATAACAGTCGGAGATAGCGTAGTAGATTCATTTGGTATGGAGTTAATTACATCCTGGAATGACAGTATGTGTGTATACCAATCAATGTTTTTTATGGCAGTATATTCTACATAGTTTACCAATTTCTTTCATTAGTCATTCACAAGGGTTCGAAGAAGCGTGATACCTGGATATATAGATCGGAGAAATGTTTCTTGTTCGTAACATACGTGTCCATATAGCAGATCGAAACTGTGGTCCACTGTCAGAAATTACTTTCAATACATGCCCTACATGAAATAGAAAATGTTTTACAAATGCTTTCGAAACAGATTTAGCAGTAGCTTTGCGTAACGGAGTGAAGGTTACAAATTTTGAAGTGAGAGATTTTTGCTACATCTTTGTCGCTGTTGAACTATTAGTTCTGGGAATCGGACCAAAAATGTCTACAGTGGCCATGTGTCTCAATTTAACAGGTACAATGGGATGTAATGGAGGAATATGTGATGCCGTATCTGACTTAGCTTTCTGGCAGAATTTACATGACGCTAAAACTCGTCGAATACGTTTCTCCATATTGGCAAAATAAGTTCTGTCTCAGTATAAGAAAACATTTTCTGGCTCCATAATGTGCGTAACTTAAATGAGCATACCAAATTAATTTGTTAACAAGCTCGTCAGGAATACATAATAACCAATTGTTGTTGTCAGGGTGAGAGCGGCGGAGCAGAATATTATTGCGTACAGTGTAATGGTTTCTGATGGTAACATTATTCCTATCTTGCCAAAGGTGTTTCATTTCTTTCCATACGTTGTCTTTACTCTGCTCTTGTGCTATGTCTCGTAATGAAGACGAAATGAAATTTTCAAATGCAACTTGTTGAATATACATGACGCTGAAATTTGCTTTGCAGAAGTTGCTTGCAATGTCTTGCTGATTGTTGCTGAGAGAACGGGATAGTGCGTCTGCTACAATATTTTGTGTACTGGGAATGTGAAGAATTGTAAAATTAAATTCCTGGAAATAAAGTTTCCATCTGCTTAATCTGTCGTGTGTAAATTTTGTGGAAAGTAAAAACTGTATAGCTCTATGATCTGTGTAAACGGTTGTATGTCTTCCATAAAGAAAATGCCGAAATCTCGTAAATGCCCATACAACACATAATGTTTAGAGGTCTGTGACAGAATAATTGCGTTCAGCAGGTGACAGAATGCGACTCGCAAAGGCGATGTTTTTAATTACTGTACAACCATCTTCTTCAATTTCCTGAAAAATGTGTACGCCTAAAGCGGTGTTAGAACTGTCGGTGGCAATGGAAAAATTTCTAGTAAGATCTGGATGTGATAAAAGTGGTGCATTCATCAAAGCTTATTTTAGATTGACAAATTCAGAATGTGCTTGGCTATCCCAGGACCAAATAGTGTTTTTACCCGTCAATTGACATAATCTAGGGGTGTCCAAAGCAGAGTAATGAATAAATTTCGAAAAAAGTTAAACCCAAAAAGCTGCGTAGTTGTTTCTTCGTCGTAGGAACAGTAATGTCGCGTGCCGTAGTGCCGTAGACACTGGCGAGCAGATTGATGCCGTATTCCTGGACTTCAGGAAGGCATTTGATACGGTTCCGCACTTACGTTTAGTGAAAAAAATACGAGCTTACGGAATATCGGACCAGGTTTGTGATTGGATTCAGGATTTCCTAGAAGAAAGAACACAACATGTCATTCTTAACGGTTCAAAATCTGCAGATGTAGAGGTAATTTCGGGAGTACCGCAGGGAAGCGTGATACGACCTTTATTGTTTACAATATACATAAATGACTTAGTTGACAATATCGGTAGCTCCGTGAGGTTATTTGCAGATGACACGGTTGTCTACAAGAAAGTAGCAACATCAGAAGACTCGTACGTACTCCAGGAGGACCTGCAGAGGATTAATGCATGGTGCGACAGCTGGCAGCTTTCCCTAAACGTATATAAATGTAATATAATGCGCATACATAGGGGCAGAAATCCATTCCAGTACGATTATGCCATAGGTGGTAAATCATTGGAAGCAGTAACGACCGTAAAATACTTAGGAGTTACTATCCGGAGCGATCTGAAGTGGAATGATCACATAAAACAAATAGTGGGAAAAGCAGGCGCCAGGTTGAGATTCATAGGAAGAATTCTAAGAAAATGTGACTCATCGACGAAAGAAGTAGCTTACAAAACGCTTGTTCGTCCGATTCTTGAGTATTGCTCATCAGTATGGGACCCTTACCAGGTTGGATTAATAGAAGAGATAGACATGATCCAGCGAAAAGCAGCGCGATTCGTCATGGGGACATTTAGTCAGCGCGAGAGCGTTACGGAGATGCTGAACAAGCTCCAGTGGCGGACACTTCAAGAAAGGCGTTACGCAATACGGAGAGGTTTATTATCGAAATTACGAGAGAGCACATTCCGGGAAGAGATGGGCAACATATTACTACCGCCCACATATATCTCGCGTAATGATCACAACGAAAAGATCCGAGAAATTAGAGCAAATACGGAGACTTACAAGCAGTCGTTCTTTCCACGCACAATTCGTGAATGGAACAGGGAAGGGGGGATCAGATAGTGGTACAATAAGTACCCTCCGCCACACACCGTAAGGTGGCTCGCGGAGTATAGATGTAGATGTAAAGCTTGGAAGTTTTTCCGGGTCAGGCGCAATGCCTTCTGCTGAAATTACATGTCTAAGTAAATCGCACTTCGGCAAAACTTCCATAAAATTTCTGAGATTAACTGAGAGTCCTTGTGCACGAAAAGTTCGTAACAGTTGTTCAAGAATCAGATTGTGTTCAGACCAGTTAGCTTCTGCAATAAGAATGTCCTCTACATACGTTGTGATCCTGTCTTTAATGCAAAAGTGTGTATCGGATGTCGTCAAAACTAATAACATTTTCGTGAACAAGATTCTGTGTGTCAAAAGTATCGCTTCCGTTGCTGGAAGATGCAACCTGTACTGTATCTAGTCAAATTCCATCTGACGTGCTAATTATTTGCGGGAGGATGCTGTGGCATTTCGACTATTTGTAGTGTTCTGTTGTTTCGTCCTGACGCATTAGGTTCGGGATGATACCGACTGTCTGGTTCATTCATGATAATCTGTTGTTGCGGTTGATTCTGCTGCTGGTAAGACCGACTGTTATTAAACGTACGCTGAAAATTGTGCTTATTACATTTACGTCTGTCATAATAATCGTTGCAATACGGCGCGTTGCGGTACGAGTTAAAATGATGTGTTTTCTGTACGTAGTTATTTCCTTGTTGCTGTGCGTTGCTATTTGGTGTGCCGACGCTATACGTGTAGGCGGCGAAACATTAAAGCTTGGTTGACCTTGCAGACTACATTGTTAGGTATGCTAACCGGCTGGTTTTGTTGCTGTTGTAGGGAAAAGCCTCTATTGTTACCAAAATGTAGTTGCTGATAATTTTGACGATTGCTCAAAATGTTGTACATACTGATGATTACAGTTTTGTCTGTTATTAAAATTACGCCGGTAGTTGTCATTTCGGGAGTGTCTAAAGAAAACTGTCACTTTCGGTAAAACTTGTCATATCAGGTTTTCATTATTCATTCCTAATTCTAGATAGATCGATAGTTGAAGAGCTGTTTTGATAGATACAAAGGATAGTAAAAGAGAAGGCAGCAGTGCAGAAAACTAAAGATGAAATAGCACTACTAGGGCTCGGCGCCCTGTGCACGCTACAGCACATATTCATCGGAGTGTAATGAATCCCCTGAGGTCTCTTACGCGCTGCAAATAAATTTTAGTTTCTGCATTACAGGCCAAGCGGATGAAAATACAAAAGCAAATTGTCGTATCCAGTCCAAAGGGTGAATCTGTGTTCCTGTCATTTTTAAATACCTTAAATTTCCTCACGGATAGAAAATGGTTGTAATAAAAATTATCGTCTCTGTATGTCTGAACAGGTTCAGGATTGTATGATAATCTGTTTGTCTGTGACTGTTCGGAATCTAACTCACGTACTCTCTGTAAATTACCTAAATTGTACTGGCTGTGTGAGTCAGACAAATGTTCGCAAAGTGACATATGCTGTGATGTGTTAAAGGCTGAAACATTTTTCATCTGTCACTTCTTGCTGTAAGGATGACAATTTTCTACGTAATGTATTATTGGACGAACCTATCTCACTGATCGTCTGCTGTAAATTTTGGAATTCAGGTGTCTGATTAAACGAAATTGGTGAAGTATCGTCTGATTTGGTGTCATTATTACTTTCGATAACATCAATACGACTGGCCAATTCATCATATTTTTCGGTCAGTACTTTTACCTGATCATCGTTTTTATTATCACAAGCGTTAATTTGTTTTATATTTCACGTGTGATTTTGTTCAATTATTTAACGTCTGCTTTGATGGTATCGGGATCCTGTATCAGTTCTGATTGTTAAAGCCTGTCGGTCACTGTCTGAAAGTTGTGTGTGTGTGTGTGTGTGTGTGTGTGTGTGTGTGTGTGTGTGTGTGTGTGTGTGTGTGTGTGTCTGTTTTGGTTTTAAGATCAGAGATTTCATCATGTAATTCGGTGTTCAACTGTTTGATAGTATTTCTCCTGATACTGTAGCAATATTGTTGTCTACCTATGTTTTTGCTTTCGTAAACAATTTACGCTTATCTTCCTGTCTCCGTGCAGTAACTGTTTCCATGACTTGTTGCTTTACTTTATTCTGTTCCTGTATAAATTTACGGTAACGCGTTTCACTGTTTTGTAGGTGGTGATTAAAACGTTCGTCAATTTGGCTGTTCTGTTGGTCAAATTTCGTATCTACTTTTGCATCCAGTGTACGTGAAAGCTCTGCTGACATTAATTTAAACTCGTCGCGTAACTGTGTTGCGTTTTCAGAGCATCTGAAGTGGAATGATCACATAAAACAAATAGTGGGAAAAGCAGGCGCCAGGTTGAGATTCATAGGAAGAATTCTAAGAAAATGTGACTCATCGACGAAGGAAGTGGCTTACAAAACGCTTGTTCGTCCGATTCTTGAGTATTGCTCATCAGTATGGGACCCTTACCAGGTTGGATTAATAGAAGAGATAGACATGATCCAGCGAAAAGCAGCGCGATTCGTCATGGGGACATTTAGTCAGCGCGAGAGCGTTACGGAGATGCTGAACAAGCTCCAGTGGCGGACACTTCAAGAAAGGCGTTACGCAATACGGAGAGGTTTATTATCGAAATTACGAGAGAGCACATTCCGGGAAGAGATGGGCAACATATTACTACCGCCCACATATATCTCGCGTAATGATCACAACGAAAAGATCCGAGAAATTAGAGCAAATACGGAGACTTACAAGCAGTCGTTCTTCCCACGCACAATTCGTGAATGGAACAGGGAAGGGGGGATCAGATAGTGGTACAATAAGTACCCTCCACCACACACCGTAAGGTGGCTCGCGGAGTATAGATGTAGATGTAGATTGTTTAGCGACTGCACTAATTTAATCTATAAGTAATTTCGTTGTAGCTGCTTGCGTATTCCTTAATTCTTCAGCAACAGATCTAATTTCTTCACTACTGCTCCTAGCACAAGCCTTAATTTCCTCACGTAATTGTTCTTTAGTATCATGACATTGCACGGCAACAGCTGAAATCTGTTCACCAAGTTGTTTGTTCGATTCATTAAGGTTGTCGTATTTTTCATTCAATTGTTTAAGATTTTCATTAAGTTGTTTGAAGTTATCTTGCTTACCATTCGACTGTTTGGAATTATTGTCTAGTTTTTCATTAAGTTGTTTGTAATTGTTGTCTTGTTTTTCATTCGACTGTCTGAGTTTTTCATCAAGTTGTAGCAATACTGCCATAACTTGATCCATGCCAAAAGTAGCGACTCTATTTTCTATGCTCTGTAGTGGTGTATGTGCCTTTGTCACGTTTTGTGTAATCGGCCATTTTCTGATTCTTGAAAAGGTTCGCCAATTAGATGTGCACTGTTAGTCACTACCTCGGAACCAAATAAATCTGACGTACTTTGAGTACATTGTTCACCCTCGTGGGAAAAATTTATCTGCTCACTACGTAAATTTTGCAAATCGAGTGTGTCAAGCTGGGCAGCGTTCATTGTAACGGAACGTGCCGCGTCATCAATTGTTGCATTTACTGTGGACATAATTGAATTTGTTTGTTCATCATTAGGATCAAAATCATTACTAGTGGTCGGTACGCACTGATTATCTGTAAGTAGACGATTATCACTATTACACTGTGTGTCGCAATTATCTGTCAAATTATTTGAGTCGGCTATTTCACTCATTGCACATCGCGATGTACTGTTAAGTTTTTCGCGGCATTTTTCACAAATCAAAAATAAGCACAAAAATGAAACGACAAAACAAAAAAATGGAACGAACACAATTACAACAAAGAGCAATAAATTGCCGATGATCTGTGAAAGAGTGACAAATTAGTAAATGCGTTGCGCCAGATGCAAACTACATTTAAGTAAATAAGAGCAGATATATGACTACTTCTCAGAGATTCACAAAGAAGTACGATCCTGGCCGGTTGTCGCAAAGTGTAATCTCTCCACAAAATTTAATAAATAATCATACTATTGATTCTAATTTTAATTTTTGTGTAACTTCAGAACAAAATTGGTTCCCATTTATAACCCCCCTACAGAAATTCATTCACATTTAACCTCCACACAAAATTTGTTTCCCATTTAATGTAAGCTCGAAACAGAAAAATTCCTAAACCTCGTAATAAAAAATACAGTAACCTGGTAAATTTTGGACGACAGCAGTGCTGCGTCATGGCCCTGTAAGATCATTCTGAATAAAAAAGCAAAATTCTTACCTCAATAAAGTCGCCAATTATCTGCTCTTACAATAACTTTTTCTGGCACAGCTCTGTGCAATGCTGGCCGATAGATTTGTCATTTATGAAAGGAAGCAACTGATTTTTCTTTTGCAACAATCGGAATGATCACGGATTGGAGAAATTAGTAAATTCTTTAAATTGAAACGAATGCTTGTAAAAAAAATTACTTTATATCACAAAGATTATTATTAGGACATTTTTAAAACATTTACATCGGAGTTCACATAACATTACTAGATATGCGCGAGGCTGCTTTTTACCTTATACAATAATACGCAGGCTCCGGCATCGCTGCACCGCGACCGGCCCAGCCAACACGATGCACCAGACCAGAGCAGAGCAGACTACACACAAGCGCAGACTAGCCACTAGCAACAACTTACTACTACAGCTACACAGTTCGTACTGAGTCAACACTGCTCTCTGGTCAGCGATTATCTTACAGCTTGCATATCGCAGGCAGCGCATGAGCAATAGGGCTATTACAAATGATGGAAGCGATTTCATAAATTCACTGTAGCTCCATTCATTGACATATGGTAACGACACACTACAGATACGTAGAAAAACTCATAAAGTTTTGTTCGGCTGAAGCCGCACTTCAGGTTTCTGCCGCCAGAGCGCTCGAGAGCGCAGTGAGACAAAATGGCGACAGGAGCCGAGAAAGCGTATGTCGTGCTTGAAATGCACTCACATCAGTCAGTCATAACAGTGCGACGACACTTCAGGTCGAAGTTCAACAAAGATCCACCAACTGCTAACTCCATTCGGCGATGGTATGCGCAGTTTAAAGCTTCTGGATGCCTCTGAAAGGGGAAATCAATGGGTCGGCCTGCAGTGAGCGAAGAAACGGTTGAACTCGTGCGGGCAAGTTTCACGCGTAGCCCGCGGAAGTCGACGAATAAAGCAAGCAGGGAGCTAAACGTACCACAGCCGACGGTTTGGAAAATCTTAGGGAAAAGGCTAAAGTAGAAGCCTTACCGTTTACAATTGCTACAAGCCCTGGCACCGGATGACAGTCAAACGCTTTGAATTTTCGGCGCGGTTGCAACAGCTCATGGAAGAGGATGCGTTCAGTGCGAAACTTGTTTTCAGTGATGAAGCAACATTTTTTCTTAATGGTGAAGTGAACAGACACAATGTGCGAATCTGGGCGGTAGAGAATCCTCACGCATTCGTGCAGCAAATTCACAATTCACCAAAAGTTAACGTGTTTTGTGCAATCTCACGGTTTAAAGTTTACGGCCCCTTTTTCTTCTGCGAAGAAAACGTTACAGGACACGTGTATCTGGACATGCTGGAAAATTGGCTCATGCCACAACTGGAGACCGACAGCGCCGACTTCATCTTTCAACAGGATGGTGCTCCACCGCACTTCCATCATGATGTGCCGCATTTCTTAAACAGGAGATTGGAAAACCGATGGATCGGTCGTGGTGGAGATGACGATCAGCAATTCATGTCATGGCCTCCACGCTCTCCTGACTTAACCCCATGCGATTTCTTTCTGTGGGGTTATGTGAAAGATTCAGTGTTTAAACCTCCTCTACCAAGAAACGTGCCAGAACTGCGAGCTCGCATCAACGATGCTTTCGAACTCATTGATGGGGACATGCTGCGTGGAGTGTGGGAGGAGCTTGGTTATCGGCTTGATGTCTGCCGAATCACTAAAGGGGCACATATAGAACATTAGTGAATGCCTAAAAAAACTTTTTGAGTTTTTGTATGTGTGTGCAAAGCATTGTGAAAATATCTCAAATAATAGTTATTGTAGAGCTGTGAAATCGCTTCAATCATTTGTAATAACCCTGTACATCGAAATTACTTCTGCTCGGACCTCTTACAAGGATAACCCTTGTAGTAATTGGAGCAAGAAGCATACGCCATTCCATTCCGAAAATCGCTAGGGAATTCAGTATTCCGAGCCACGGTGTCAAGAGTATGCCGAGAATACAAAGTTCAGGCAGTGGATGACGGCCTTCACTTAACGACCGAAGGCAGCGGCGTTTGCGTAGAATTGTCAGCGCTGACAGACAAGAAACACTGCGTGAAGTAACCGCAGAAATCAATGGGGACGTGCGATAAACGTATTCGTTAGCACAGTGAGACGAGATTTGGAGTTAATGGGCTATGGCAGCAGAAGACCGACGCGAGTGTCTTTGCTAAGAGAACGATATCGCTTGCAGCGCCTCTCCTGGGCTAGTGACAATATCGGTCGGTCCCCGAGGCGACTGGAAAACTGTGACTTGGTCAGATGAGTGCAGATTTGAGTTCGTAAGAGCTGATAGTAGGGGTAGTGTGTGGCGCAGACACCACGAAGTCACAGTCCCAATTGTCAACAAGGCACTGTGCAAGCTGGTGGTGGCTCAGTAATGGTGTGAGCTGCGAATACATTGAACCGATCACTGACTGGAAATATTTGTTCTGCTACCTGACCATTTGCAGCTACTCATGGACATCTTGTTCCCAAACAACGAAGGAATTTTTATGGATGGCTATGCGCCATGCACTGGACCACAATACTCCGCAACTGGTTTTAAGAACGTTTTGGCGGACCGAGTGGTCCTTCTCCGCCTCTATCGCGCCTTAGTGCGCTCGAAATTGGACTATGGAAGCATAGTTTACTCCTCTGCTCGGCCGTCTATTCTTCGTCGTCTCGACTCTATCCACCACCGTGGATTACGTTTAGTGTCTGGAGCTTTTTACACCAGCCCTGTGGAAAGCCTTTATGCTGAGACTGCTGAACCTCCGCTGTCCAATCGGCGAGCAGTCCTGAGTCGTTATGCTAGCCATCTGTCTTCCATGCCGGCTAATCCAGCCCATGACATGTTTTTCGACGCCTCCTTTGATGTAGGGTATGCAGGCCACCCCTCCTCCCTACTACCACCGGGAGTCCGCTTCCGTCAACTGCTCCATTCTCTTTCCTTCCGCTTTCCTAAAACCTTCTTGACAACTTGGGGTACAGCACCCCCTTGGCTCCGTCCCCGGATCTGCCTGCTCCGTGACCTTCGTCGATTTCCCGAGGGTGGTACCCCTTCACGTGTCTATCGCCGGGCATTTGCTGCACTATGTGCACAAATGACGGAAGCCACATTTATTTACACCGACGGCTCGAAAACATCGTTAGCTGTAGGGAGTGCCTATATTGTTGGCGACACCCCAAATCACTTTCGGCTTCCCGACCAGTGTTCGGTTTATACTGCGGAGCTTTACGCTGTTACCCAGGCTGTCCAATACATCCGCCGCCATCAGCGGATACAGTACGTAATCTGCTCAGATTCTCTCAGCTCTCTCCTCAGTCTCCAAGCTCTTTACCCTGTGCACCCTCTGGTCCACCGGATTCAGGACTGCCTGCGCTTGCTCCACCTGGGGGCGTCTCGGTGGCGTTCCTCTGGCTCCCGGGCGTTGGTATCTGTGGAAATGAGGCAGCCAATATTGCAGCCAAGGCTGCAGTCTCTCTTCCTCGGCCAGCTATCCAATCGATTCCCTTCGCCGATCTACGGAGCGTTTTATGTCGTCGTGTTGTTCATTTATGGCACGCACATTGGTCGACACTTCCCCATAATAAATTGCGGGACGTGAAAGCTCTTCATTGTGCTTGGACCTCTTCCTCTCGAACGCGTCGTCGGGAAGAGGTAATTTTAACTAGATTCCGGATAGGGCATTGTCTTTTTAGCCATCGACATCTTTTAAGCGGCGATCATCCCCCACTCTGTCCCCACTGCTCTCAGCTGTGGACGGTAAGACACCTTTTAATTCAGTGCCCCTATTTTAACCCGTTACGCTCCCGTCTACAGCTATCGCCTGATATATCGTCGATTTTAGCAGATGACACGCGCTCAGCCGATCGCGTTCTCGAGTTTATTAGTGCCAGTGAAATGACGTCAGTCATTTGAAGCTTTTTTTTTGGGGGGACAACCAACCCCTTTCTGTAGTGGATTTTTAAGCCTTCCTTCTGCTTTTAGTTTCTCCAATTTTATGACTTTCGTTCCCATTGCTGCTGGTTTCCATTTTCGGTTTTTTACTGTTTCCTAAGTCACGGACTGGGCGTTAATGACCATAGCAGTTTTGCGCCCTAAAACCAAAACAAAAAAAGAACGTTTTGGACAGTTGGCGTGAATGATTTGGCAACTCATCGGTCATTTATGGGACATAATGGAGAGGTCAGCTCGTGCACATAATCCTGCACCGGCAACACCTTCGCAATTATGGAAGTTGAGTTGGTGCACCACGCCGGGCATAAGGAGGTATCCCATGACTTTCGTCACCGCAGTGTATTCGTAACAGTTCGTTGTGTCACTATGGTGCCAGCCACTGCTCAGACTGCTGCTGCAGGTCCGTTACGATGCGCCAGAGCCATACGCCGAACACGAGGTCCTCTCTCTCGGTAGTGGCCCGTGGCCGATCAGTGCCCGGTCTTCTTGCGACCGTACATTCTCGTGGCCACCGCTGCCAGTAATAATGTCCAGGGGCTACATTCCTGTCAAGTCTTACTGCAGTACCGCAGAAGGAACGTCCAACATCTCTTATATGTAACATGACCTCGTTCAAATCCAGTGAGGTGTTGACAAGGTCGTCCTTGTCGCCTTAAAGGCATTTTTGGCCGACATCAACTCGCCACGTCCAGTTTGAAAGGTAACCAACGCTCACTACCGTTACAGTGTATACTTAAAGCAAATCTGATTTGCGCTCTCGTCGTCGCGCGAGTAACGCAATTGTTGCGCGACTGGCGCGAAAGCTGAATATACATCATTCTCAGGTGTAAAAACACTCCTACCAACTTCAGTTTCCCACGCAACTTCTTCGTGGTGTTGAGATTTTTTCCGTGAGTTTATTACACTAGACTGTTTCTGTAACGTTTTATGGAATGGACACACAATATTCCGGTTTAAATATATTTTGTTTGGAACGAGAAATAAATGGGGCGCAGCATGAAACAAGTGATTACCTGTTTGCACTGACTCCATCTGTGGTGAGCTCCCCACGCTATTCCGTCCTGTGCGAGCCCCACCTCCGTACTACTACTGCAGCCTATATCCATTGCAACCTGTTTACTGTATTAATGCCAAATCTGCTTCTACTTTAACCCCTCCCCCATACCCATTTAATCACACTGGTGTGTGTGTGTGTGTGTGTGTGTGTGTGTGTGTGTGTGTGTGTGTGTCCAGAAAAACTTTTTAACACCAAAATTATCAATTTCAACAAATTTCTCTGTTCGAGAAACGCTTTTCTTGCCATTGACAGTTTACGTTTGTAATGGCACATTCCGAAGCAGAGACATACAATACCTTAAAGGCTTAAATTGAGAGGGATGTAGAATATAATCTCTGTAATGTTCATATTGGATTCTCTTTTGTTTCATACTCCAAGAAGGAGTTAAGACACTTTCGATTGTTACCTTGTAGAGGATGGACGTAATTTTTGGTGTGTGCGGAAAGGCAGCCATCTTGTTAGTATTTATGGTTTGTGCGACGATCAGAGCAAGTCTTATTGTCTTGTGAATAAAAAATAGTTAGAAGTATCTAAGTTATACGAGAATTATTTAATGCGACGTAGCACTATTCCTTGGCTTCCACCGTCTTCGGGAAGTGAACCGATGTCGACCCAGGAAGATACACACGGTCAACAAAGAGAACATCGATGGCCACTAATGAATTAATATTGTGGAAGATGGACTAATTCTACGTCTAAGGTGAGAACTCTGATTAAATCAATAATGACGTAGAATTCAAAAATGTAATTAATCGGAATTGTAAATTATATTATAGGAAAATTTCACGCAGCGCTGTATTTGTCCGCATTCAAGCCGGTCAATGCAGTCCGTAAAAGAGCCTTTAAAAATTTCTTAAGTTACAGTTACATATCCATGATTTTTCCTCCTTTCAAAAAATCAATAAATTTTTTTTTTTTATTTAGGCCGGTCGGTGTGGCTGTGCGGTTCTAAGCGCGTCAGTTTGGAACCGCGTGACCGCTACTGTCGCAGGTTCGAATCCTGCCTCGGGCATGGATGTGTGTGATGTCCTTAGGTTAGTTAGGTTTAAGTAGTTCTAAGTTCTAGGGAACTGATGACCTCTGTAGTTAAGTCCCATAGTGCTCAGAGCCATTTGAACCATTTTTTATTTATTTCGCCACACGTTTCATACCCTCTCCACTTCGGCCATGATCAGTTACTAAAAAATGTTTCAAATGGCTCTGAGCACTATGGGACTTAACATCTGACCCTAGAACTTAGAACTACTTAAACCTAACTAACCTAAGGACATCGCACACATCCATGCCCGAGGCTGGATTCGATCCTGCGACCGTAGCGGTCGCGCGGCTCCAGACTGAAGCGCCCATAGCCGCTCGGTCACTCTGGCCGGCATGATCAGTTATTTTCCTGACCAAATAGCAAAATTCGTATACTACTTTGGTGTGTCGTTTACTAAACAAAATCCTTCAGTATTGTCTGATAAATTTAGACTACATTCTATTACCCTTGTCTTGCTATTGTTGATTCTCACCTTATCATCCTTTCAACACGGTCTTTTTCGTTTGGACTGCTCTTCAGAGTCCTTTGCTGTGTCTGACATAATTAAAATGTCAACGTGTCCAGAATGAATAAAATCGTTGGTGTGATACCTTTTTCTACTCCCTTACAGATTCTTAAAACTGATGTCTGGATCCAGTTGAGTTTATAAATAGACTTTCGTTCCCTGTATTTTATCCCTGCTACCTCCAGAATTTTAAAGAGTGCATTCCAGTCAGCATTTGAATCAAGACCACATCACGGCAATTGAATTTCTATGCTTTTTATGTTACTGTACGTGAAGTTCAGAAATCAAATATCAGTCCATGACTGCAGTTAGACACACATGGTACTGTTTTTTATTTAAACAAAGTTTATTAACGATCTTCTATAATAAGATCGGCAGTTAAGAATGTATATTCCAGTACACACTGTATTTTTGAGTGCGTTACGTAATTAGAAGTGAGACGTGTATTTTTCATAATGACTATTAGGTGTGTGTCATTTGGCATATATTCGAAGAATTTTATATCTAAATGACGTAAGGATTCGAAGTGAACTGAAAAATTGACAAAATGCGAGGAGGACACTGAGAGTTCCTGCAAACTTTATGTATATTAGTTCATCCATCCTGGGACTCGAGAATTTCAGATTTTTGCCGGTTTTTGATACAGTTACTAGTCTATGTAATTCAAAGACCGTATCAAAATCTCCACAGTAATTTCTCAGACTAGCTCGGACATACAAAAAAAGCGAGCAGGGTCTTCAGTCTATATGTACACATAGATTTACTGAATATTTTTATTTACTTAAACGTGAAAACATACATTTTATATTCGTCTATTATGCTTTTGAATCATCATGAAGGCAGTGTTTGCTCTAAAGATAAAGATTTGTTGTGTGATACAATTAAAATTTAACAATTTTTCAGATATTTTTACTTGTACTGCGAAACCTTGCTTTCCGCCAAACTCATGATTCCAGGCAACGGGAAATACTCTACAAGTTTGATGAGTGAGTTTTTGAGTATCAAAATGTGACATAAATAGGCGTATCATTTGATTTCATTGATTTAGAAGCCTAAAATTTTTACACCGCCAAGTGACCATACTTTTTAACTTGATACGTCAACCCATTCCTAAGACAAAGGGTGGTTCTTGACAGACGGACAATACAGCTATCATAAGAGTTCTGTTCTTATCGACTGAGGCACGGAAACTAAAAAAAAAAGAAAAATTACGGAGTCGAGGTTTGATCATGCGGTTACCCATTCAAGCGCTACTGGTTTTTTCCATCTTTATGTATTTTGCGCTTTACGGAAACGCTCGTGGAGCACGTCTATTTGTTTGACAATCCGAATCCTCTGGAAATCTTTTTAGAAGCCATCAAGTTGGTACCTCGTAGATTGGAACCGGTGGAGTATCTTCAAATAATGTACGGCAGCATATCTGTTAAAAAATAGATACTTGTGGCTATTAATAATTCCATCAGAAAACTGGGAATTAATAAGTGATTCTCGAAAAAACCACGTCGCGCGTTGACGGATCAAGGTTGTTGCTTATTAACTTCTCTCAGCCAGCGTGGATTTTGAACTGACAAGTACTACATATTTCGAATATTGGTTTACCCACGGTTGGTAAACCATGTGTTTAAAAAAAATCTCGCATAGAAACGCCGTATCACTTATCAGTTTTAATACAAAACAATTGGGAACTGTAACGTATTGTGAAAGGCTGCCATGAAGCTGTTGAAGGAGAATAATGTGGCAGTTGGACTGCAGTATTCGCAGGACATCCCTGTAGCTCGTCTCTCTCGCACATTGACTGCCTTATAGTGAGATGTGCTTTGTGTGTTACTGCTGCTGGAATTTTAGTTGAATTTCTCCTATCAGTTTCTGTCCTTCGTTGCAGTTTCTTACTTTTATACATGTTTACAAATCCAGATGTTGAGGTCTTGGGAAGACCAGGATACCGTTAGACACTCAGTCGTACCTCTGTTCCTCTGTTAAAACAGTTTGGCGACATGCACCATAAACGAAAACCATACCTACTTTCCCGACTGTCGTACACAGTGTCATTGACAGAATAACTTGAGTTATCTGATCGCTATGACGGCCTACAGGCGCGCAGGTAAAAACACGAATCGTACTTCAGTTAAATTATTCGCTCAAGTTGGATGCAAAAGAACAGTGGTTTACGGCACTGTTATCCTACTATTCGATCAAGGTTCACACATATTATCTTCGGCTCTGCCAATGACAGGGGAAAAAATCTGTAATGGGACACCCTCCTCTAACACTACCCTTTTTTATAGAAATAGCAGATACCATGCATACTATTCTTGTGTAGGTGAACATTCTCGGCTGTTTCACTGCAAGAATTTCATTTGATCTTCTCTACGATGCATTATATTTCAGACTAAAATAGATAAAAAGAAATTAAGTTCTTACAATCGATACAGCTAAAATTACTTTTCTTTTAGAAATATCTGGCATACTTAAAATTCATATTATTAATTGCACAATCTAACGCCAATTATTAAATTTATTTCTGGATTTATTTATAAAATAATGTTATATCTTGGTAGTGACTCTTCTTTTGTCAAAGTACGTAAACTCTTTTGCTTTGTAAAGTCTTTTGAATATTGTGAGTACTGCAGAACGTAGGGAGTAGTGGGCATGCCTCTGATGAAGACAGACGTATTTATATGACCGACACTAACAATGTAATTCGCAACATTAAGTGGAAATTGTAAAAACAGTTTGATATTTAATAATCTGACAAAGAATAAAATTCAATAAATATATAGGCAGATCTTCATGAACCCACAACGTTAAATAAAAATTTCAGCGGCAAGAATTTACCCCTAGACGGAGCCAACGACGAGAGAAAATGAAGATAAGCAAAAAGTTTTTCTTTTGTATACCTTAGCCTCTCCAATCTTTTAAAAATAATAGAATAAGAGAACTTTAATGATGTGTGGGAGGTTGTGATTACACATCTGCACCTCTGTTAACAAAAATGCGTTGTAATTCAGCATCTATAAACGTCCAAAACGACTAATGTCAAAAGATTCGCCACACTGCCCGCTATAACTTAGAGAAAGCTGTAGCTCTATATGTTCTCCTTCGGCGTGTACATAGTAGGAAAAAACATGCAACGCCATGAAGTACCAGGTCATTCTGTCGATGTGTGAAGTGATACCCTGTGCAAACTTCATCATCTCCCAGTACCTACTGCAACCTACATTCCTCTGAATGTGCTTAGTGTATTCATCTCTTGACCTCTCTCTACGATTTTTGCCTTCCACGCTTTCCTCCAGTACTAAATTGGTGATCCCCCTGATGCCCCAGAACGTGTACTACCAACCGATCCCTTCTTCTAGTCAAGTTGTGCCACAAACTTCTCTTCCCAATTCTATCCATCTAATCTTCAGCATTCTTCTGTAGCACCACATTTCGAAAGCTTCTATTGTCTTCTTGTCCAAACTATTTATCGTCCATGTTTCACTTCCGTACATGGCTACACTCCATACAAATACTTTCCGAAGAGACTTCCTGACACTTAAATCTATACTCGATGTTAACAAAATTTCTCTTCAGAAACGCTTTCCTTGCCATTGCCAGTCTACATTTTATATCCTCTCTACTTCGATCAGCAGCAGTTACTTTGCTCTCCAAACAGCAAAACTCGTCTACTTCTTTCTCATTTACTAATTCCCTCAGCATCGCCTGATTTAATTCGACTACATTCCATTATCCTCGTTTTGATTTTGTCGATGCTCGTCTTATATCCTCCTTTGAAGACACAATCCATTCCGTTCAACTGCTCTTTCAGGTCCTTTGCTCTCTCAGACAGAATTAGAATGTCATCGGCAAACCTCAAAATTTTTATTTCCTTTCCATGGATTTTAATTCCTACTCCAGATCATTCTTTTATTTCCTTTACTGCTTGCTCAACATTGAATAACATTGGGGACAGGCTATAACCCTGTCTCACTCCCTTCTCAATCACTCCTTCCCTTTCATGCCCCTCGATTCTTAAAACTGCCATCTGGTTTCTGTACAAATTGTTAAGTAGCCTTTCGGTCCCTGTATTTCACCCCTGCCACCTTCAGAATTTGAAAGAGAGTATTCCAGTTAACATCGTCAAAAACTTTCTCTAAGTCTACAAATGCTAGAAACATAGGTTTGCCTTTCCTTAACTTATCTTCTAAGATAAGTCGTAGAGTCAGTATTGCCTCACATGTTCCAACGTTTCCTCAGAGTCCAAACTGAACTTACCCGAGGTCGGCTACTACCAGTTTTTCCACTCGTCTGTAAAGAATTCGTGTTATTGTTTTGCAACCGTGACTTATTAATCTGATAGTTTGGTAATTTTCACAGTGTCAACACCTGCTTTCTTTGGTATTGGAATTATTACATTCTTTTTGAAGTTCGAGGGTATTTCGCCTGTCTGATACATCTTGTTCACCAGATGGTAGAGTTTTGTCACGGCTGGCTCTCCCAACGCTGTCTGTCAGTAGTTCTAATGGAATGTTGTCTACTCCAGGGGCCTTGTTTCGACTTATGGTCTTTCAGTGATCTGCCAAATTCTTCACACAGTATATCTCCCATTTCACGTCATCCTCTTCCATTTCCATAATATTGCCCTAAAGTACATCGCCCTTCTATAGGCCCTCTATATACCCCTTCCACGTTTCTGCTTTCCTTGCTTTGCTTAGAACTGGGTTTCCATCTGAGCTCTTGATATTCATGCAAGTGGTTCTCTCTTCTCCAAAGGTCTCTGTAGGCAGTATCTATCTTAGTCCTAGTGATACATGCCTCCACGCCCTTACACTTGTCCTCTAACCATCCCTGCGTACCCATTCTGCACTTCCTGTCGACTTCATTTTTGATACGTTTCTATTCCTTTACACCTGTTTCATTTAATACAGTTTTATATTTTCTCATTTCATCAATTAAATTCAATATTTCTTGTGTTACCTAAGTTTTCTAGCATCCCTTGTCTTTTTACGTACTTGATCCTCTGCTACCTTCATTATTTAATATGTCGAAGCTATCCGTTCTCCTTCTACTGTATTTCTTTCCCCTGTTGTCAGTCGTTCTCTAATGCTCTCTCTGAAACACTCTACAACCTCTGGGTCTTTCAGTTTATCCAGGTCTCATCTTAAAATCCTACCTTTTTTTTCAGTTTCTTCAGTTTTAACCTACATAATATGCATAAATATTTATGCACTTAATAATTAACAATGAGGGTTGAAAATTTTGACAATATAAAACGATCAGCTTTCTCCCATTGTAGAACTGTTTATTGAATTTTTGGTAGTAAAATTAGAAAAATGAAAACATAAATTTTGTTCACACGGAAACTAAAACATAATAATGTTGTTTCACTGTAAAGTGGTTTTTGACTCATTTACGTTAAGAATTGTAGTTATTAATTTCATGGTTAAAGATCGATGTTGCTAAATCGATCGCTATGAAAAATAGCGTTTTGGTGGTCAAATATGTGCAAAATTATCTTTAGATGTGGAATATATAATTCAAATATAAAAGCTGAGAGACCGAAATTTATACACAATCGAATATTTCATTTGAATTACGAAGTTCTGAGGAGGCAAAATTCTTTACTTCATCAACTTTGTTGTGATATTTCTGGGGTTTTTTTTTTTTTTTTTTTTTTTTTTTTTTTTTTTTAATCTCAATGTTCCAGAGAATTTAAAAGCTGTGAAAAATATATGGCAACCTCTGGGCAAATTTCTTTATTGTATATGTAAATTGTTATTAACTTTTTGTCGGCTCTGTGTTTGGGATGGCTTGTCATAGCGTCCTCACACTGTACAGTTGCAGTGTTGTAGTATCTTTACTTCTTTCGTCCTTTTACGTGCTCTGGTGTTTAACATTTAGTGTGTTTCATCTCTAGTATCATCTTTAACTGTATCTACTTTTCCAAATAACAGATTCAAATATGCTAGACAAGTGCGTTTTTCAAGTTGAGGAACGGCTGCAGGTTGACAATGCTTACAATACGTGGAGGAGACGGGGGAGGGAGGGGGAGGGAGCATCCACACGAGCCAGGAGGCAAGCTTCTCGTGACACCTGGTGCTGTTGTTGGTGTTCAGCCTGTTCGTACGGCCTTCCCGTACGGCTGGCGAGTCGCACCACTGGCGGCGCTGTTTGCGCAGCTACCGTGCCATGTGCCTTTGTCTCCTGTGTTAGCTCGGTACGGGAACAGAGCCCCCAGTACACAAGCCGAACGCTTCTCTCGTCGCCGGAGGGCGTGTCACCAAACTGCCTTCCGAAACATCAGCCTTTCACACGGAGAGCGTGCCCATTGTAGGCAGAGTGAGAATATGCTGGGCGACGCATCTAGCGCTCACTGTACTTCGAGTTACCTTCCGTCGTGTCCCCTTTTTTTTCCACTTGCACGTATGATCGCAAGTCTTCATTTAATGATGACAAACATGGAGATAGAGATATTAGTTTTTCGTTAAACGGAACTTTCAATATCTTGACAAGTTTACCCTTTTGAGAAATGTAGTGATACAGGGTGGGGCAAATAAAAGTTGCCCGGAGAACAGAGTTCCAGCGTACAAAGAAAGGAAATACAATAATAACCTGACTACAGATGATCTTAAGTGACCAAAATTCATCTCTTGGCACGTTTGGACGCTGGTCAGTAAGTTGCTGCGGCGGATCGAAGCTAGATTGCTGCAGTCTCATCCGAAATGTTCTGCTGCAGTTCTTAAAGACTGAGGGTTGTTGATTACACCATGCACTTGAGGGCTCCCCACACAAAGTAGGCGCACACTGACAGATCAGGTGACCTGGGTGGCCAGCTAAGGCCGCGACCAGACTGACCTCTGCTAACAACTGTCAGGCGTGAAGATTGTGTAAATATACTCCAAGGTTGGACTGGTTGTATGGGCAGTTGCTCCATCCTGTTGGAAGTAGCTGTAGGTCTTCTCCTCCTCCATTAATGCTGCCACAAATGGTTTCAAAATGTTGGCAATGTAACGAGCCGATATCAGCGTCTGGCGAAAGATGGGACAAGTAATGCAGTATACAGACACCGTACACCAATTCTCTGCTGCCCGAAAGCTACGATTCTGTAAGTTGACATAACCACCCAGGTGAAACCAGGAAACCGGGATTCATCAGACATAAGGAACAGATTCATGTCCAAGACCTACATTGTTACCTCAGTGAACAGCCACTCATAAAAATGGATGCTATGGGAAACATGTGCTGGTTCTAATGAATGAGCAACAGACACATGGTAGGGATGCATGTGCAGGTCACGGTGGAGTATTCGTCCGCATGATCGACGTGATACGCCAGGTTCTTGCAATAGGCATCGGGTTGATTTGGTGGGGTTCTGAAGAATTTTCTGGTGTGAGGGCACAGATCCTGTCGGGCGCCATTTTCGGACTAAGCGTCGCATGGCACACTTCGCTGGCACTTGGACACCATTAAACTTCTCAGCAAACAACTGACCACATCATTCCCAGGACGTTGAAAGTGACTTTTGGGCCCTGGTCAGTAAATTACTGAAGGCAAATCGAAGCAGGACTGCTGGAACTTTCCACAACGAACACCCACTGCTCCACTGTGAATACCATAGTCTCGTTCGCACTGCTCCACTCACACTGACACATCCCGCACTACGCTCTGAACCACTGTGGATCACGTGGCGGGCGTACACTTAGTGTGTGCGTCGCGGGGTGTGCTTATATGCATATATTCACATCCATTCGTCTGGGCCACTTTTATTTGCCGCACCCTATACAACTATCACATGGGTCTGAGAAAGAATTAGGGACAAATAAAAATTTAAAATGTGAAGTGGGGAAATTTTTGTTACTAATTTGCAGTATTCATAATATTTTTATGTCCAGCGGTTTTCCAGTTTAATGGACCGCATTAACGCTTTTTTCATGTAACTGCTGCTTCAGTTTATGGCTTAGCAGCAAATGGGTAATGCAGTTCTCAGTTTTACGAGAAAAAGCGTCTCTGAGGAGCTTAATTAACTAATAAAACAAGTATCCACGAATGGGTGTTTCCTACGTTGATGAAAATGTCGCATTTCCTGCTACTCGTCAAATAATTTAACGTGTTTATAGTTATGTATTCAGATGGCGCACTTTATGAGCGAGCCTAGGTTGTATTAAAAAAGCAATGTTTTCCTCGTTTACATAAACAGATGAAAATTACTCAGTAATAGGTATCAGAAATTTAGTAATTCGTACACATACTGCGCGAAAATTACCATTAAATTAATTATTACCATTAAATTTACTCGTCACGATTTGCTACTTACATTAGTGAATTTCCTAACCATGCTCACTTTGCCGACAGTTACTCTTCCCCTTGCCGACGATGGATTGCTCCATCATTAGTATTACCTGATGATCGTTTGGGAGTAGTTCATTAACTGCAGTGGTTTGAAATGTCACTATGTCTGTGAATCTCTTAGTCAAAAGGCATCATTGAATGATAGCAACAAAATCGTGCCGCGAAAATCGAATAAAGCTTCAGCTTTAATGACTGCTTCAGTCTTGAATGACAGTCCTTATACTAGCTCTACGGGCACGCGGCCGCAAAATTCCCTACACTGTTTGGCTTTATTTCGAATGTCGTACTTCCTCTACGCGATTGTTGGCGACCGCCCACATCTGAAGGCCCCGCATAACTACTGCAGTACTAGCACGTGCCGGGTTGCCAGGTTTTGCCGTTCTTTTGTAGCCAATTGTTCAACAAAAATAGCCAAACTATCGCCATTTTTAATCAGTTACCTTAGGTGTAGTAATCGTAGGCCAAACTGTCACTTTACATCGACAATCCCGAAAAACTTTCAGTGAGCTGGCTGGTTTTACACACACACACACACACACACACACACACACACACACACACACTCTCTCTCTCTCTCTCTCTCTCTCTCTCTCTCTCTCTCTCTCTCTCTCTCTCTCTCTCTCTCTCTCTCCCCCCCCCCCCCCCCCCCCCAGAGTAGACATACCGAAGAATCTTGAATCTTCTACTTTCCTCCTCCTTGAAAGGAACATTTCTAGATTCCGGCTGGAAATTGAAACCCAGGCACACTGAGTGAGCTATGAGGCAAAAAAAAAAGTCATACTGTAAATGAAATAGTGAGAATCTGGAAGATGCAGTAACACCGCAACATGAAATGGGTTTGCATCAGTGTACCAGATTTATCGAAGGGGTAGCCTTACGCATAGGTCGATTACCATTCAGTCACTTCCGTCTTCTTCAAGACTGCTGTTTACAGCTGTTGCGTAAGTTGCAGTTATTGAATCTTCCAAAAAATTTTGACAAAAAAGATAACATTCTGAACGAGGTCAATATCTTTATCATCTAGATATGCTATATCGTTACCGACAGAATCATTTATTTCTTGCAAACCATTTTGCACAAAAACGGGTTTGAATACTATTCTAGTTAGTAATATGATCAACATTTTAACATCATAGGAATGTACAGTTTAGACATTTGTGTGCTAAAACGTAGACTGAATTTATATTAAAAAAAAAGTTCCAAAACTGATAAATGTACAGACACACCATCTTGCACCATCTCAATATAGTGTCCTTGGCATAAATTTTCCTGGCCTCCCACTTTCCGTACTTCATAGTGTAGTAGTATTGCGTTTACGCTGTACCCACATAGCAACCTGGTAGTCCTTAGCTGAACAAAATTGTGAAATGTTTTCTAGTTACGATAGAGAATTTTAAATAACCTTTGGTATTGTTTCCACAAAAGAGTGAAATGCTGTCACTTGCAAATTTCGGTTGTGGTATTGTTTCCACAAAAGAGTGAAATGCTGTCACTTGCAAATTTCGGTTGCAATTGAAATCTAGGTTTGCAGGAAGCACTTCACAGGCCTTTGATACAGCACTGTCAACTGAGTGACAAATCACTGAATTAAGTGCATTTTATCATTGTTTTTGGAGCAGAGCAGAGACTGAATTCCGTACCCCACATGAATTGCTACCACCGTCCGTTTCCATCCCTACCATTTTATTTGCAACCAATGACAACTTTTGCAAATACAACTTCAGTGCTTCGTACAGAATCATTGCGGTTGATTTCTCAACCTCTAACTAACTCAAGAATTTCTACGGTTACTGTCCCTTTTACCCTGCTGTAATACCTCACACAAACGCATCTTGCCCCCCACCACATCGGTACTCGAGTCTACAGGGTGTTACAAAAAGGTACGGCCAAACTTTCAGGAAACATTCCTCGCACACAAATAAAGAAAAGATGTTAGGTGGACATGTGTCCGGAAGCGCTTAATTTCCATGTTAGAGCTCATTTTAGTTTCGTCAGTATGTACTGTAGTTCCTCGATTCACCGCCATGATTTCATACGTGATACTCTACCTGTGCTGCTAGAACATGTGCCTTTACAAGTACGACACAACATGTGGTTCATGCGCGATGGAGCTCCTGCACATTTCAGTCGAAGTGTTCGTACGCTTCTCAACAACAGATTCGGTGACCGATGGATTGGTAGAGGCGGACCAATTCCATGGCCTCCACGCTCTCCTGACCTCAACCATCTTGACTTTTATTTATGGGAGCATTTGAAAGCTCTTGTCTACGCAACCCCGGTACCAAATGTAGAGACTTTCGCGCTCGTATTGTGGACGGCTGTGATACAATACGCCATTCTCCAGGGCTGCATCAGCGCATTCCATGCGATGGAGGGTGGATGCATGTGTCCTCGCTAACGGAGGACATTTTGAACATTTCCTGTAACAAAGTGTTTGAAGTCACGCTGGTACGTTCTGTTGCTGTGTGTTTCCATTCCATGATTAACGTAATTTGAAGAGAAGTAATAAAATGAGCTCTAACATGGAAAGTAAGCGTTTCCGGACACACATCCACATAGCATATTTTCTTTCTTTGTGTGTGAGGAATGTTTCCTGAAAGTTTGGCCGTACCTTTTTGTAACACCCTGCATAATTGAGTAGGTTCTGTTACCAATGTCGTGCAATATATTCTGCAACATTCACAACTAATATGCGAATGTTTTTCACGTGTAATGCGGAACGCCATACGTGCGTGCCGTAATGGCTCCTGGATACCTGATAAATTTCGAAACGCGTCATATGAGAAAGTCATTCCTTGCCTATGTTTGACCGTTAACAGTCGGCCCGAATGGAGAACTACTGATTATTATTGTAATAATGCATGACTTTTTTGATTCCAGTAATCTAAATATGACATGCTTGAAACTCTGCAATTCCCAGGACCAATATCTTGTCAATATCAATGTCGATAGCAGGCAAAAATGGAGATTATCAATTCCCAGAATAGATAAGGTGTCTGTACACGTGAAACTTCGCTGCTGCAGCTTCTGCAGATCAGTCTTCTGGGCACGTAGATATTTTGTACAAATTCTGAAAAGATTTCTTCAAAGTGATTGACATCTCTCGAACACAGTGAGAGAGCCAGTGCCACTGAGGTATATACTTTAGTCGAAATTGTCTATTAGTATAATCGTTTATATTTAACTATAATTAGTAAGCATGCACTGTAGTGGTAGAATTGATAAAATATATAGGTGCTACATACAATATGTGATCAAAAGTATCCGGACACCCCCAAAAACCCCCCCAGGGGGTCCACAACTCTTCTGTGGATATGTGCGTAGCGAGCACAAGACCCCGAGCTAATGTGGCCCTCCTTCCGTTCCGGGCTGCATACCTTCCTTTTCCGCATCCTGCCCTATCCCCCATCTTCGCCCCCCCCTCCCCTCCCCTCACCTCTGGCTCTTTCCTTCCCCTTCACCCCCTCTGGGAGTATGGTTTGTGCCTACGTCCGGAGACGGACGCTCGTAAATGTAACGCATTCTTCGCCTTCTCTGCTTGTATATCTTTATCCTCCCTTTGTCCTTCTCTTTTCCTTACCTCTTCCCTTTACCCTTTTCTCCGCTGCAGCGTTTGAGAGCTCTCTTCTTTCCTTTCCCTTTCTTTGTTTTTCCCTTTCCCTTTCTCTTTCTTCCTCCCTGTGCGTGTCTGAAGGCCGACCCACGCATTTTCGTGCGTAGCCGGTGACGGGGTAACGCGTAATTCCCCACCCCGGGTAGACAGGTAGGACACGTACATACCCCCTGGTAACGGCCATGACCAGGGAGGGGTGATTACCCGAGCTGATACCTTCCGAAAGTGCCGATTGGTCCCTCCGTCCGTTTGCCGGGAGGTGTGACGTGAGGTGTGAACAACCACCTAAGGCGGGAGTGCTCTGAGAGGGCCCTCACAAGGGAGGAGCGCGCCATCGGAGACGCCGGTAATCATGGAGGATTCTTCTGCAATGGTTTCCTCATCTTCCACTATGTCTGCTCACAAGCGTAAGTTCACTGAGTCTTAGCCACAGACAGTTCTTCCATCTTTGCCACAGTTCCTTGTTGTTTCTCGGTCTGACGAAGGTCACGACTTCTCCACGGTCAACCCTTTCGTTATTCAGAAAGGTGTCGACGCAATTGCAGGTCCTGTGAAGTCTTGTTCCAGATTACGGAATGGCACCTTGTTGTTAGAAACACAGTGCCCTCCAGGCACAAAAATTGTTGTGTACTTCACTGCTCCACACCTTCCCTGTCCGGGTTGAAGCGCACCACACTTTAAATTCCTCACGTGGACTCGTTTATACACGCTCCCTCGACGGATTGTCTGACGAGGAAATTCAACACCACCTGTCTGACCAGGGCGTAACAGCTGTTCATAGAGTTATGAAAAGGGTTGACATGAACATCGTTCCAACCCGTACTGTCTTCTTGACATTTGACAGAGTTCAACTCCCATCGAAAATAAAAGTGGGCTATGAAATAATTTCCGTTCGCACCTACGTCCCAAACCCTACACATTGCTATCGGTGCCAGCGGTTCAGTCACACCAGCGAGTCCTGTTCCAACCTGGCCAAATGTGTTACGTGTGGCAAGGATGCCCATGAGGGTGCTTGTCCACCTCCATCCCCTCGTTGCATCAACTGTATGGGTGACCACGCTGCTTCCTCCCGAGATTGCCCCATTTTTAAAGACGAAAAGCTCATCCAGGAAATCAGAGTGAAGGAAAAGGTGTCGACCTTTGCTGCTCGAGAATTATTCGCAAGTCAAAAGCCCACTGTGCCTCAAACAGGAAAATACAGCACTGTCCTTGGCCAACAGAGGAGGCGGCCACACAGACTTGAGATCTCGCCTTTAGTGACACGGTCGTCAGATCGGCCAGCGCAAAGATCGCCCGTTCAACCTCCCCACTTTCACCTGCTCACTCTATGGCTCACCCTTCATCGGGTTCTGCCAAGTCTCGATCCCAAAAATCGGACACCCGGACTTCCAAAAAAGAGTATACTCGTGAAGATTTTTTACGTACCCCAACTTCACAACCATCGGTTCCTCCTTCATCTAAACATCATGTTTCCAAGAAAGCTAATAAGAAATCCAGTGCCTCTCCTTCTCCGCCATGGCGTGTCTCATCTACAACACCACCTGGCGGTAACCGCCCTCGGCCGTCTTCTGTGTCACCGAGGCGCACTGCTGGCGGCCGATCAACGGGCCGATCGCTTGTGGCAGGAGCTGGTCCTGAACAATCTATGGATCAGGATCTTTTGCCTTCGGCTGAGTGCCGTTCCACGCTGTCGGTCGCAAGCTCTGAGCAGTCATTGACGGCAATCTTGGTCACATTCTTCCATTTTCAGTCCACCCTATATCCATTATCCATTGGAATTTCCACGGCATTCGGGCCAATCGGGATGAATTGATGATCCTCCTACGATCCTACTCGCCGGTCATCTTCTGTCTTCAGGAAACAAAGCTGCATCCCCACGACCGCTTTGTCTTCCCCCATTTTCAGTCAGTCCGATTTGATCTCCCCTCTGTTGAAGGTACTCCAGCCCATGGAGGACTCATGATTCTTCTCCATGATACTCTGCATTATCACCCAATCCCCTTAAACACTTCCTTCCAAGCAGTCGCTGTCAGTCTTTCCCTTTCTGGATACACGTTCTCTCTTTGTACTGTATACATTCCATCGTCCACATCAATGGCACGAGCTGATCTCCTTCATCTTCTTGGTCAGCTTCTACCCCCCTATTTGCTGGTTGGGGACTTCAGTGCCCACCACCCGCTTTGGGGATCTCCACATCCATGTCCGTGTGGCTCACTATTGCTAGACGTCTTCCACCAAGCGGATCTTGTTTGACTCAACACTGGGGACACTACATTTTTGTCTGCCTCCACGACAAATTTCTCTCATTTGGACCTTGCGGTCGGTACTGCTCCGCTAGCTCGGCGCTTCGAATGGTTCGCCCTTGCTGATACACACTCGAGTGACCACTTTCCATGTGTCCTTCGATTGCAGCCACAACTGCCATATATGCGCCCGAGACGCTGGGAGTTTGCCCAAGCCGATTGGACACTTTTTTCGTCTCTAGCGACATTCGATGACCGTCACTTTCCTAGCGTCGACGATGAGGTCACTCATATTACCGATGTTATTCTTACAGCTGCGGAACGTTCAATACCACGCACCTCCGAATTGCCCCGGCGCCCCCCAGTTCCTTGGTGGAACGAGGCATGCCGTGACGCAATACGTGAACGGCGACGAGCTCTTCGTGTTTTCCGCCACCATCCTACTTTGGCCAATTGTATCCGCTATAAGCAGTCCCGTGCGCGATGCCGTCGCGTCGTCCGCGATAGCAAGAAGGCAAGCTGGAAATTCTTTATTAGCTCATTTAACACCTTCACTCCCTCCTCGGAAGTTTGGAGTCGGATTCGACGGTTATCTGGCGCGCCTAGTTTCTCCCCAATCTCTGGGCTCACTGTCATGCATGACACATTAGTGGATCCCTTCGCAATTTCTAACTCGTTGGGTCAGCACTTTGCTGAGATTTCGAGCTCTTCAAATTACCCGCCAGCGTTTCTCCCGAAGAAACGTGCAGCGGAAGTGCAACCTCTTGCTTTCTCCTCTCAAAATCGCGAAAGCTATAATACTGTTTTCTCCATGCGGGAACTCCAACATGCACTCTCTTCTTCTCGCTCCTCCGCCCCAGGACCAGATGGTATCCACATCCAAATGTTACTGCATTTATCACCCCATAGTCTGCGTTACCTCCTTCACCTTTAGAATCGAATTTGGGCCGACAGTACTTTTCCCAGACGATGGCGGGAAGCTATCGTCGTTCCTGTTCCGAAACCTGGAAAGGACAAACATCTCCCCTCTAGCTATCGCCCCATTTCTCTCACGAGTAGTGTATGTAAAGGTTTTGGTGCGTATGGTGAATTGCCGTTGAGCTTGGTGGCTGGAATCCCGCAGTCTTTTAACACCTGCCCAATGCGGATTCCGAAAGCAACGTTCTGCAGTTGACCATCTTGTTGCTCTCTCCACTTGTATCATTAACAATTTTCTCCGGAAACGCCAAACAGTAGCAATATTTTTTGATCTGGAGTGAGCATACGATACCTGTTGGAGGACAGGCATCCTCCGCACACCTCTTGGGGCTTTCGAGGTCGGCTGCCCCTTTTTCTTCGCGAATTTATGGCAGAGCGCACATTTAGGGTGCGGGTGAACACCACTCTCTCCCGTACTTTCTCTCATTGCCATTGCCATCAGTCCAATTATGGACTGTCTCCTTCCCGATGTCTCAGGCTCCCTCTTTGTGGACGATTTTGCGATCTACTACAGCTCTCAACGGACCAGCCTTCTTGAACGACGTCTTCAAGGCTGTCTCGATCGTCTCCACTCTTGGAGCATCGAAACAGGCTTCCGCTTTTCTCCCAGTAAGACCGTTTGTGTTAATTTTTGGCGTCGTACGGTGTTTCTTCCACCCTCCTTACATCTAGGACCTGTGAACCTTCCGTTTTCGGACGTCCCTAAATTCTTGGGTCTTACGTTTGACAGAAAACTGTGCTGGTCCTCCCACGTTTCCTATCTTTCGGCTCGCTGTCTGCGATCCCTCAACACCCTCGGTGTCCTGAATGGTATCTCCTGGGGAGCGGACCGAGTGGTCCTTCTCCGCCTCTATCGCGCCTTAGTGCGCTCGAAGTTGGACTATGGAAGCATAGTTTATTCCTCTGCTCGGCCGTCTATTCTTCGGCGTCTAGACTCTATCCACCACCGTGGATTACGTTTAGTGTCGGGAGCTTTTTACACCAGCCCTGTGGAAAGCCTTTATGCTGAGACTGCTGAACCTCCGCTGTCCAATCGGTGAGCAGTCCTGAGTCGTTATGCTAGCCATCTGTCTTCCATGCCTGCTAATCCAGCCCATGACCTTTTTTTCGACGCCTCCTTTGATGTAGGGTATGCAGGCCGCCCCTCCTCCCTACTACCACCAGGAGTCAACTGCTCCATTCTCTTTCCTTCCGCTTTCCTAAAACCTTCTTGACAACTTGGGGTACAGCACCACCTTGGCTCCGTCCCCGGATCTGCCTGCTCCATGACCTTTGTCATTTTCTCAAGGATGGTACCCCTTCAATTGTTTATCGTCGGGCATTTGCTGCTCCATGTGCACAAATGAAGGAAGCCACATTTATTTACACTGATCGCTCGATAACATCGTTAGGTGCAGGGAGTGCCTGTATTGTTGGCGACACCCCAAATAGATTTCGGCTTCCCGACCAGTGCGGAGCTTTACGCTGTTCTCCAGGATGTCCAATACATCCGCCGCCGTCAGCGAATACGGTATGTTTTCTGTTCAGATTCTCTAAGCTCTCTCCTCAGTCTCCAAGCTCTCTACCCTGTCCACCCACTGGTCCACCGGATTCAGGACTGCCTGCGCTTGCTCCACCTGGGGGGCGTCTCGGTGGCGTTCCTCTGGCTCCCAGGACACGTTGGTATCTGTGGAAATGAGGCGGCCGATATAGCGGCCAAGGCTGCACTCTCTCTTCTTCGGCAAGCTATTCGATCGATTCCCTTCGCCGATCTACGGAGTGTTTTATGTCGTCGTGTTGTTCTTTTATGGCACGCACATTGGTCGACATTTCGCCATAGTAAATTTCGGGACATAAAAACTCTTCCCTGTGCTTGGACCTCTTCCTCCCGAATGCGTCGTCGGGAGGAGGTAATTTTAACTAGACTCCTGATAGGGCACTGTCTTTTTAGCCATCGACGTCTTTTAAGCGGCGGTCCTCCCCCACTCTGTCCCCATTGCTCTCAGCTGTGGACGGTAAAACACCTTTTAATTGAGTGCCGCTATTTTACTCCGTTACGCGCCCGTCTACAGCTGTCGCCTGATATATCGTCCATCTTAGCAAATGACACGCGCTCGGCCGATCGCGTTCTCGAGTTTATTAGTGCCAGTGAGATGACGTCAGTCATTTGAAGCTCTTTTTGGGGACAACCAACCCCTTTCTGTAAACTTTCCTTCTGCTTTTAGTTTCTCCAATTTTTTGAGTTTCGTTCCCATTGCTGCTGGTTTCCATTTTCGTTTTTTACCGTTTCCTAAGCTACAGACCGGGCGCTAATGACCATAGCAGTTTTGCGCCCCAAAACCAAAACAAAACAAAACCCCAAAAACATACGTTTTTCTTATTAGCTGTATTGTGCTGCCACCTGCTGCCAGGTACTCCTATCAGCGACCCCAGTAGTCGTTAGACGTCGTGAGAGAGCAGAATGGGCCCTGCTCGGAACTCAAGGACTTCGAACGTGGTCAGGTGATTGGGTGTCACATGTCTGTATGTGAGAGTTCCGCACTTCTAAACACCCCTAGGTCCACTGTTTCCAATGTGATAGTGAAGTGGAAACGTGAAGGGACACACAGAGCACAAAATCGTAGAGGTTGACCTAGTCTGTTCACTGACACAGAGACCACCAAAGTTGAAGAGGGTTGTAATGTGTAATAGGCAGACATCTATCCGGACCATTACACAGGAATTCCAAACTGCATCAGGATCCACTGCAAGTACTATGACAGTTAGGTGGGACGTGAGAAAACTTGGGATTTCATTGTCGAGCGGCTGCTCATAAGCCACACATCACGCCAGTAAATGCCAAACGACGCCTCGCTTGGTGTAAGTAGCGTAAACATAGGCCGACTGAAGAGTGGAGAAACGTTGTGTTGAGTGACGAATCACGGTACACAATGTGGCGACTCGATGGCAGGCTGTGGGTATGGCGAATACGCGGTAAACGTCATCTTGTATAGTGCCAACAGTAAAATTCGGAGGCGGTGGTGTTGGTGATGTGTTCGTGTTTTCGTGGAGGGGCTGAACGTCTTGTTGCTTTGCGTGTCACTATCACAGCACGGGCCTACATAGTTGTTTCAAGCACCTTCTTGCTTAAAGAGCAGTTCGTGGGACGGCGATTGCATGTTTAAACACGCTCGAGCACCTGTTCATAATGCACGGCCTATGGCGGAATGATTACACGACAATAACATCCCTGTAATGGACTATCCTGCACAGTGTCCTGGCCTGAGTCGTACAGAACACCTTTGGGATGTTTTGGAACGCCGACTTCGTGCAAGGCCTCACCAAGCGACATGGATACCTCTCCTCAGTGTAGCACTCCGTGAAGAATGAGCTGCCATACCCCAGGGAGCCTTCCAGCACCTGACTGAACATATGCCTAAGGGAGTGGAAGCTGTCATCAAGGCTAAGGATGGGCCAACACAATATTGAATTCGAGCATTACCGATGGGGGGTGCCACGATCTGGCAAGTCATTTCCAGCCAGGTGTCCGGATACTTTGGGTCACGTAATTGTACTTTGCGCCATGTCACCTGCTCTACATTCTCGGCGATATATTCTAAAGCTCATTGTTGCATCGGTTTGAAAGTGCACTAATCATAACCCAGACTCCATAATTCCTTCTCTACGTGAGCACGTACAACTGTTAACTGTTGCGTCGGCTCCAAAACAATAGTTTGTGACAGCTAGAACTGCTGTTGCCTGTTACTGCATTATGAAAGAATGAGAAACGAGCGCATATAAGAAGGGAGTACCATTGTTTTTGTAGGTGTGTCGGGTTTTGTTGCGTCATGAAATAATGCAAAATCAACCAGGAGAACGACAGAGAAATTACCATGTTTAGCCGACATTGTTAACAATGATACCCAAGAGAGAACGTTTCACATTCGTTTTATTTGCGTTATAAGATGAAAATAGCCATTAAGTCGCCAACTAATTCTTTTTACTTGCCAAATTTAATTGCCATTCACGAGAAAGACACACCGGCTACTGTTATGAAAAAAAGGCAACAATGCGAAAATCTCCGTACCTGGCAACCCTCTCGTGCGCGATTGAAAGCACTGTTGAACCCGGAGATGCTTAACTGCGCATTATCGCATTTCACACGTTGTACAAGGCAGGTCAGAGCACCTCGCTTATTTAGATATTCAGTTTAAAAAAGTAATGCGGATAAATATTTAATTCTTTAAACGGCATAAGGTAAAACATTTAAATTTTTTGTTTACAGTTTTAAAAATATCAGACCCATTATTTTCAGTACACTGCATTATTCGAACAGTGCAGTTATCATTAAACGCTTTACAGCATATCGACGAGTGTGTTTGCGACAGCTTGGCAGATGTTGTTCTTCAGGTGAACCAGGGTCTTAGAATGATCTTTATGAACACATGATATTATAAACTACCATAAATAGTTGCTGGGGCTAAAGCAGGCGACAGTGATGGCCTGTGCAGATCGCCCGATGGAGACCAGGCGTCATGGTAAGTGTTGCCGCTAAACAGCCATTGACATACCGTGAATGTGCAGTGCCACCGTCCTAGTGGAACCACACACATTCCACACCAATCCCATTAACTATGGGTAGAAAACCCTCCTGAATCATGTGATCATGACGGTCAGCAATCAACGAAATTACCCGTTCGTTTTCTTAGAAAAACCGTGGCCCAATAAATTACTCCAACGCGTGATACTCGACATCAGTTATGAGGGTAACTCCAAAAGAAATGCATACTATTTTTCTAAAAATACAGTTTTCATTCTGCATGTGTGAAATTTTTGCAGTATGTAGATACATCCTTCCCACTGGTTTTCAAAATTAGCTCAACCTGTTCCCGTGAGTGGCGCCATCCGAGCATGTCTTAAAGATGGCTGCTACACTTGACGTTCGTCAGAAGCAACATGCTGTCATAGGATTCCTGTGCTGTGGAAATTACAGTGGGAAACATCCACAAGAGGTTGAAAAAGGTGTATGGAGATGCAGCTGTCGATCGGTGGGCAAGCAGGTTACGTGATGAAAGCGGGCACAGCAATATTGAGGAATGTTCTCGCAGTGGCAGGCCTCGTGCTGCACACACTCCAGACAACACTGAAACACGCGCCTTACAGTCCTGACCTGGCTCCATGTGACTACCATCTCTTTGGGAAACTGAAATAAACTCTTCGTGGAACAAGGTTCGAAGATGATGACTCCCTGGTACATGCTGCCAAACGGTGGCTCCAACAGGTTGGTCGAGAATTTTACCGTGCGGGTATACAGGCGCTGGTTTCAAGATGGCGTAAGGCAGTTGAGAGGGATGGAAATTACGTGGAGAAATGAAAATATTGTTCCTAAAGGATGTATCTACACACTGTGTAACTTTCAAACCTGTAGAATAAAAGATGGATTTAAAAAAATAGTGTATATTTCTTTTAGAATGACCCTCGTACGTTATGAATGCAGAGAACACTGAGGTTGAGGAGGAGGAGATGGGTGTTCAGCGTCCCGTCGACATCTAGGTCATTAGTGAGGGAGCACATGCTCGGAGTAGGGAAGAATGGGAAAGGAAATTGGCAGTGCCTTTTCAAAAGAACCATCGCAGCACTCGCCTAAACGATTTAGGGAAATCACGGAAACCTAAATCAGGATGAAACTTCCTGGCAGATTAAAACTGTGTGCCCGACCGAGACTCGAACTCGGGACCTTTGCCTTTCGCGGGCAAGTGCTCTACCAACTGAGCTACCGAAGCACGACCCACGCCCGGTACTCACAGCTTTACTTCTGCCAGTACCTCGTCTCCTACCTTCCAAACTTTACAGAAGCTCTCCTGCAGACCTTGCAGAACTAGCACTCCTGAAAGAAAGGATATTGCGGAGACATGGCTTAGCCACAGCCTGGGGGATGTTTCCAGAATGAGATTTTCACTCTGCAGCGGAGTGTGCGCTGGAGAGCTTCTGTAAAGTTTGGAAGGTAGGAGACGAGGTACTGGCAGAAGTAAAGCTGTGAGTACCGGGCGTGGGTCGTGCTTCGGTAGCTCAGTTGGTAGAGCACTTGCCCGCGAAAGGCAAAGGTCCCGAGTTCGAGTCTCGGTCGGGCACACAGTTTTAATCTGCCAGGAAGTTTCACATCAGCGCACACTCCGCTGCAGAGTGAAAATCTCATTCTAAATCAGGATGTCCGCACGCGGGTTTGAAGCGTCGTGCTCCCGAATGAGAGTCCAGTGTGCAATCACTGCACCACCTCGCTGAGTATTGAAGTTGTCTGGGGGTGTCAGGGCAAGAATAGTGCTTGTTCTGCTTACTTACAGTCCGAAAGATGGAAGTGAATATCCTCACTGAAGAAAACAAGTATATCGAGGCATGCCAAGAAACACCTCACATGCACGTTCTCCAGGGCAAAATTGCCCGGGTTAAGTTTCTCCACCGCAGCCAAATTGTAGGGATGAAATTTCAGCGTTTCCTGAAGGATTCGCCTCGCAGAACAAGCGTACAAGCCAACAGCAGCTGCATGTTTGCGGCCAGACTGCTGAGGGGATCGCAAAACAGAAAGCCTTATGCCAAAGTTGTGAGGTGACCTTGCTGTTCGCTGAAGCCCAGATCTTCACATCACCAATTTCCCTGAAATTGTTTAGTCACGAAACAAGACAGCCGACCGCCAGGAACATGACCACGGAGCGCAGTATTGAAATGGGTGCGCAATGCATGTAGCGGGCGATGATTGAGCGACCGTTAGAAAAATGTACCTCAACAGCGAACGCTCGTTCCGCCTTCGTCTACTCCATGACGCTAAGTAAACCGAGCAGAGCTTCAACTTTACGCCCCATCTCGATTGTTCAAATCACCCACACTCCTCGGAGCAGCCGTAACTTCGAGGCGCCCAATTCAAATAAGGCCGTTGCTCCGCACTACCCTTCATTTGCTCTAGCATCAACCGACGTGCAGCAAGGGTGACTTCTCAGGCATTGATGGGTATGTAATTGAGTATGAGATCAATATCAGCCCGCTACTTTTTATTCCATTAAAACATTAAAACATTAAAGGATACATCATTCCGAGAAGAAAAGACAGTGAGTGCAGTGTGAGGGAGAAATTCGGCGGAAGAGCGAAGGGCGGCTGAAATTGTGAGGGGAGAACCAGAAATATGGATGAGAGCAAGAAATAGGATGGGAAAAACCGATATTGGTAGTTCGGAATAACCGGTATCTTTTGGTGTTTGTTTGGTCTCGGTTGCAATAGATGTTGATTTTTTACTAACATCCGAGTAAAAAAACTGAAAATTAGTCATAACAGCAGTATTAAGTTTTTGATTTTAAATAACTTTTTTAAAAACGAGTAATTTTGAGTCTTAAAATATCCACTAATCTGAAAATTTGCGGTATTACAGAAAATGTGACAAGCAACCAGCGCTATTTCCGCAACAATGTCGACAGAAACGAGCAACAAACATATGACCTACGAACTGGTACAGTATGGTACAGTATTGGTGAGACAGTAATGTACTCGTTAACATGTGGTGCGCCCCATTGTAGATTGAACGTGTGTACATGCAGCGTGCAAGACTTGCCCCCATCTGCTCTATATGGTGGTTTCCCGCTGCCGTTGTTAACGTTGTGTCGCGGAATGGCACCATATCTGGTGTGGAGTAGTTCATAAAGTACGATATCCGTGAAGTAGAATGCTCCGTTTGCATTAAAAGATTAAAAATGTGTAGGAGCCACAACAAACTTCCGACATCACGTAAGGAGAAAATTTAATACATGACAGTTCATTCCTAGTTTATAACAAAAATAGAAAGCGGACATGCTCCCTGTGTTCACGTAATATGCCTGTATCTGCCTGTATCCCTTGAAAACGGAGACAAATTAACACGTAATATAGATCCTCTGGGAGAATATTGTTTTTTAGTTCTGAACCGTTTACAACTTTACGAGGAAAGCAGCGAACGTGGACGGAATAAGTTTTGTTTTATTTGCCTATTTAATGCTTTGATTTTGTGTATCTCCAAACCGTCAAAGTTTTTCAACTTTTGTTATATTTTTTCGTGTATTATAGGAAATAAAAGGAACAAAAAACTGAAAATCTGTTATTTAAGAAACTGGTTATTTTCAGCGGTTTTAACACTAGGGTTAAACTAGCGTTGAAAAACGCCGATATAACCGAATATTCGTTGTTCCAGTGACAACCCCCGTCCCTAGCTAGAAATGGAGAGACGATGGCGTTTTTATACGTATGAAGGGAAAACGCTGTTTTATTCACAAGCATAAAGGGACTTGCCGTATACAGGGTGGTCCATTGATCGTGACCTGGCCAAATATCTCACGAAATAAGCGCCAAACGAAAAAACTACAAAGTACGAAACTTGTCTAGCTTGAAGGGGTGAAACCAGATTGGTGCTACGGTTGGCCCGCTAGATGGCGCTGCCATAGGTCAAACGGATATCAACTGCGTTTTTTAAAATAGGAATCCCCATTTATTTATATTACATGTTCGTGTAGTACGTAAAGAAATATGTTTTAGTTGGACCACTTTTTTCGCTTTGTGTAGATGGCGCTGTAATAGTCACACACACATGGCTCACAAACTTAGACGAACAGTTGGTAACAGGTAGGTTTCTTAAATTACAGAACGTAGATACGTTAAAACATTTTATTTCGGTTGTTCCAATGTGATAACAGTATCTTTGTGAATTTATCATTTCTGAGAACGCATGCTGTTACAGCGTGATTATCTGTAAATACCACATTCAAGCAATAAATGCTCAACATGATGTCCGTCAAACTGAATGCATTTGGCAATACGTGTAACGACATTCCTCTCAACAGCGAGTAGTTAGACTTCCGTAATGTTCGCACATGCATTGACAATGCGCTGACGCATGTTGTCAGGCGTTGTCGGTGGATCACGATAGCAAATATCCTTCAACTTTCCCCACAGAAAGAAATTCGGGGACGTCAGGTCCGGTGAACGTAAGGGCCATGGTATGGTGTTTCAACGACCAATCCACCTGTCATGAAATATGCTATTCAATACCGCTTCAACCGCACACGAGCTACGTGCCGGACATCCATCATGTTGGAAGTACATCGCCATTCTGTCATGCAGTGAAACATCTTGTAGTAACATCGGTAGAACATTACGTAAGAAATCAGAATACATTCCACCATTTAGATTGCCATCGATAAAATGGGGGGCAATTATCCTTCAAAAATGGTTCAAATGGCTCTGAGCACTATGCGACTCAACTTCTGAGGACATCAGTCGCCTAGAACTTAGAACTCATTAAACCTAACTAAGGACATGTCACATCCATGCCCGAGGCAGGATTCGAACCTGCGACCGTAGCGGTCGCTCGGCTCCAGACTGTAGCGCCTAGAACCGCACGGCCACTCGGCCGGCCGATTATCCTTCTTCCCATAATGCCGCACCATACATTAAACCGCCAAGGTCGCTGATGTTCCACTTGTCGCAGCCATCGTGGATTTTCCGATGCCCAACAGTGCATATTATGCCGGTTTACGTTACCGCTGTTGGTGAACGACGCTTCGTCGGTAAATAGAACGCGTGCAAAAAATTTGTCATCGTCCCGTAATTTCTCTTGTGCCCAGTGGCAGAACTGTACATGACGTTCAAAGTCGTCGCCATGCAATTTCTGGTGCATAGAAATATAGTACGGTTGCAATCAATGTTGATGTAGCATTCTCAACACCGACGTTTTTGAGATTCCCGATTCTCGCGCAATTTGTCTGCTACTGATGTGTGGATTAACGGCGACAGCAGCTAAAACAGCTACTTGGGCATCATAAATTGTTGCAGGTCGTGGTTGACGTTTCACATGTAGCTGAACACTTCTTGTTTCCTTAAATAATGTAACTATCCGGCGAACGGTCCGGACACTTGGATGATGTCATGCAGGATACCGAGCAGCATACATAGCGCACGCCCGTTGAGCATTTTGATCACAATAGCCATACATCAACACGATACCGATCTTTTCCGCAATTAGTAAACGGTCCATTTTAACACGGGTAATGTATCGCGAAGCAAATACCGTCCGCACTGGCGGAATGTCACGTGATGGCACGTACTTATGTTTGTGACTATTACAGCGCCATCTATCACAAAGCGAGGAAAGTGGTCCAAGTAAAACATTCGTATTTCTTCACGTACTACACGAACATGTAATAAAAATGGCAGTTCGTATTTAAAAAAATGCAGTTGATAACCGTTTGACTATGGCAGCCCCATCTAGCGGGTCAACCATAGCGCTATCTGGTTTGCCCCTTCAAGCTAGACGAGTTTCGTTCTTGGTAGTTTCTTTTCGTTTGATGCTTATTTCGTGAGATATTTGGCTCGGTCACTATCAATGAACCACTTTGTGTAGCTGTAGCTGTAGATGTCGACCTGATACGTCAGCAGTATACGAGTACGTGCCGTACGACTGTGTGTACAGAAGAGATTGTATAGAAACTGCAGCTGATCAGGCTCCTATCAGCCATGCAAAGTGGCGAGCGGACACTTGACCACGTAGTATGACGACAGTACGCTTTGTCCCCCATCTCATCCGCTTGTCCATACGTGAGCCCACCTTCGTTTAGAGTTCCTCGTCACCGGAGCTCCGCGACGGAAGTCGACTTTCCCCGTAAAGGGCTCGGCGGCGTCGTGGCGCGGTGGAACGCATGCCAATACGTCGGCTTCCATTGTCCGGGAACCGCGAGCACCTCCGACTGCGGCGTCCTGAGTGGCCAAACGTTTTCGTGAGAGTCCCGCTCAGCCTGTGTCATAGTGATGGCCATCGTGGTCTGGTAGACTGCATTGTTCAGCAGCGTGTAAGAGCTTGTGATACTGTCGGGTACAATACCTTGAAACGTCCCCTTAGAAAAATTAATGAATGACTGTGCTTATAAACCTCTTACATTATTTATCAAACAGCTGAGCAGAACTGAACGTACTCAGACATTTCGCTCTTCACCTGTTCTGATCAACACTAAACTGACACACACTATTTTTAGCGCAACGCAATCTGACTTTCAAAAATCCCTACAAAAGAATGGCCCTGACTGACATTAACCTATACCTTTCACGAATTACTTACCTCACAAAAATCTTCGTGCAATACAGCGAGCGCCAATACTGTCAGCTAAATAAAAGATTCTAACTACTGAAGGCACTAACTACTGATGGGCATAGTTAGCAAACGAAAGATTTTGATAGAGAACAATCAATGTATTTACCTTAATAGTGTTGAAAAGTCATATATAATCAGTTCATGACATCCAGTCTCTCAAATTTACTGTCTGATGGACACACGTCCAGATCATCCGCTTTCAAAAATCCGCCGTCTCTCCCCCCACATCCACCACTGCTGGCGGCTCACCTCCAACTGCGCAACGCTATGCGCTGTTCACATCCAACTGCCCAACACTACAATAGCAAACAATGCAAACCAGCCACAGACTGCACACAGCACAGCCAGTGATTTTCATACAGAACGCTACGTGGCGTTACGAATAACAAAAACCTGAACAGCCTACTTACAACCTAATTTCTGATCCCTTATTTTGTACTGTAAATACTGAAAGGAACACGGTAATTAAAATATACTAAGCTGCTGAAATGCTGGTAAATTAAGAGTACAATTTACCGCGTTAGCTGTTTCATTGTACTGGAACAGAATGGTACAGCCGCTTTCGTACCTTGCAGCAACATGCAGAGGTGTAATTCTGCGTAAAACATTTTATAAAAATCTTTACATGAGCCCTAAGGCTGACTACAGAATATGAAACTTCCCGGCAGATTAAAACTGTGTGCCGGACCGAGACTCGAACTCGGGACCTTGGTCTTTCGCGGGCAAGTGCTCTACCAACTGAGCTACCCAAGCACGACTCACGCCCCGTCCTCACAGCTGTACTTCCGCCACTACCTCGTCTCCTACTTTCCAAACTTCACAGAAGCTTTCCTGCGAACCTTGCAGAACTAGCACTCCTGGAAGAAAGGATATTGCGGAGACATGGCTTAGCCACAGCACTGGCGGAAGTAAAGCTGTGAGGACGGGGTGTTAGCCGTGCTTAGGTTGCTCAGTTGGTAGAGCACTTGCACTCGAAACGCAAAGGTCCCAAGTTCGAGTCTCGGTCCGGGACACAGTGTTGATCTTCCAGGAAGTTCCATATCAGCGCACACTCCACTGCAGAGTGAAAATCTCATTCAAGTACAGGATACTGAATACTGAAAAATTAATATCATGGCACGCTAATTACCAAGACATGACCCGCCATCATAAAATCACTTAAAAGTTGTAATCTCTCGTGTTATCTAAATGGCTTAATGAGTATTCCAAGGTCCAGAGAGGAGCACTAACTGACGCAACCACGAACGGCAGTCAAAATTAATAAACCCAATTGTCACTTACAATAAATTAATGTTCGGAGAGCTCCGGACGTCGTTAAACTAAGTGTTGGAAAAGTAATGGTCAGAAAGGTCCAACAGGGGCTACAAGTAAACCTAAAATGGAGGAATAATTAAAACAATGTCGACCGCACATATGATAACGCGAAATCATGTAGACTGCTGCACATACAAACTTTTTAGAGATGACAGCGGTGAATACATCTGTGACTGATGCTTCCATTTTGACAATGCACATACCGGGTGTTTCAGAAATAAGTACAGAATATTTGTGGGGTGAGAGATTGGATATAAGCTGTCATTTTAAGTATACGAACTTGGGGTTGCTGACGCCTATTTACGGCGCTAGACGACCTCAAAAAGTCGTCGGCCTTCCTGGTGGTGCGATAACCGGCGGTGCGTATCCGTAAGTTTGGATGTCCAGTGTGATGTGTTTCATTGGTACCCGCGCCCCGACGAAGAAACTCTGTAGTAGTTCCATTTGTTCTCATTCGGCGATGTGTACCTAGAGTGAGCTGTCTTTTGTGTGTCCCGCTTCCACCTCGACGTTAAAAATGGTTCAAATTGATCTGAGCACTATGGGACTTGACTTCTGAGGTCCTGGGCTTTGTTGTTGTTGTTGTGGTCTTCAGTCCTGAGACTGGTTTGATGCAGCTCTCCATGCTACTCTATCCTGTGCAAGCTTCTTCATCTCCCAGTACCTACTGCAGCCTACATCCTTCTGAATCTGCTTAGTGTATTCATCTCTAGGTCTCCCTCTACGATTTTTACCCTCCACGCTGCCCTCCAATGCTAAATTTGTGATCCCTTGATGCCTCAAAACATGTCCTACCAACCGATCCCTTCTTCTAGTCAAGTTGTGCCACAAACTTCTCTTCTCCCCAATCCTATTCAATACCTCCTCATTAGTTACGTGATCTACCCACCTTATCTTCAGCATTCTTCTGTAGCACCACATTTCGAAAGCTTCTATTCTCTTCATGTCCAAACTGGTTATCGTCCATGTTTCACTTCCATACATGGCTACACTCCATACAAATACTTTCAGAAACGACTTCCTGACAAATCTATACTCGATGTTAACAAATTTCTCTTCTTCTGTAACGCTTTCCTTGCCATTGCCAGTCTACATTTTATATCCTCTCTACTTCGACCATCATCAGTTATTTTACTCCCTAAATAGCAAAACTCCTTTACTACTTTAAGTGTCTCATTTCCTAATCTAATCCCCTCAGCATCACCCGATTTAATTTGACTACATTCCATTATCCTCGTTTTGCTTTTGTTGATGTTCATCTTATATCCTCCTTTCAAGACACTGTCCACTCCGTTCAACTGCTCTTGGAAGTCCTTTGCTGTCTCTGACAGAATTACAATGTCATCGGCGAACCTCAAAGTTTTTACTTCTTCTCCATGAATTTTAATACCTACTCCGAATTTTTCTTTTGTTTCCTTTACTGCTTGCTCAATATACAGATTGAATAACATCGGGCAGAGGCTACAACCCTGTCTCACTCCCTTCCCAACCACTGCTTCCCTTTCATGCCCCTCGACTGTTATATCTGCCATCTGGTTTCTGTACAAATTGTAAATAGCCTTTCGCTCCCTGTGTTTGACCCCTGCCACCTTCAGAATTTGAAAGAGAGTATTCCAGTTAACGTTGTCAAAAGCTTTTTCTAAGTCTACAAATGCTAGAAACGTAGGTTTGCCTTTTCTTAATCTTTCTTCTAAGATAAGTCGTAAGGTTAGTATTGCCTCACGTGTTCCAACATTTCTACGGAATCCAAACTGATCCTCCCCGAGGGTTCCAGTAAATTAATTCCTACTTACAAACGGCGGGAGTTTCTACTTCTTGTCCTCGCCAAACCCTACCTTGGCCAGTAAGGTCACCAAATGTCTCCTCAGTTGAGAACGTTGGGAGCATTATGGACAGAGCCCTCAGAGCAGCTCGGGATTTTGACGATCTAACGCGCCAGTTGGACAAAATTTGGCACGATATCCCCCAGGAGGGCACCGAAGAGCTCTATCAATCAATGCCGAGCCGAATAACTGCTTGCATAAGGGACAGAGGTGGACGAACGCTTTACTAACATGATCAGATGGTGATGCTCTTTATACTGAATAAACCACTCAATTTTTTTCTGAAATTGTAATCATTTGTTTGTGTTTAAATGTACGTTACTTCTACCGATTTCCTTCCCATTCGGGTAATTTCTACTGTTTTTTAGGGTATTTACAAAATAACTACTCTGTGAAATGATCAGTTTATTCCAGTATCGAGTAGTTTCGAAATGCTATCGGGCATCACTGACACAAACGGAACAAAGGATGTGCCAAATATTTAACGTGTGAACACTGATGTCTGTCAACTTCGTACGTCTGGAACACAGGAAATTCGTATCAGTCACTTTTAATTTTATCAGATGGGAGCCCCATTTGCGTTAAAATTGTTTATATTTCGTGGACAGGTTTCGGCCGCTGGGACATTTTTAGGTACTCAATCACAACAAGAGTCGCCTTGTGGTACGCTTGCTAGCATTCCAGCTCTCCTTAGCTGGAAAAATTCTTTCTTAATAATGAGAGATTACCAGGAAATTGGTGCTTTAATTGCATAATACCAGTTACCAGGAAAAAATTCATGCATACAGATTGTATTCCTTCCCTCACAACCGGCACAGTTTAGATTTGAAATCCTAGCAAAGTTCCACTAATTACAGCTTCAGCCTATATGAAAAACCAGCCGGCTTAGCTGTAGTTTGCTAGCCTTATGACGATCCTCATTATCGGCCTTCCAAGCGCCTTTCTTTACTTTCCCCTAATTGCAAACAATAAGGGTACGACGATGTTAAAAAGAAATGTTGCTGAGCTACACGGTTAAGCTAAACGTAGGGGATTCACCCTTATTAGTCTTTCCGACAGACGTTTTAATAAAATGACACCGCCACACAGTAGTTGGAATCGCTGGGAAAAATTATCTGGCCGTTGTAGCGTGCCCTGCGGCAGCCAGTAAACAATGAGCCTGACAAAGAAACATCACCAAGTCGACCTCATATATTACGGAGAAGGAAAACCAAGCTAGCAAGGTATTAGCGTTAGGGAACACGGTGTTCTATGCTAAATACAGTAAGTAATGAATACGTGATACGTTCAGTATTATTTGAATACACTGTAGCGCCAAAGAAACTGGTATAGACATGCGTATTCAAATACAGAGATATGTAAACAGACAGAACACGGCGCTGCGCTCGGCAACCCCTATACAAGCCAAGTGTCTGGCGCAGTTAGAAAGATTACTGCTGCTGCAAAGGCAGGTTATCTAGATTTGAGTCTGAACGTGGTGTTACAGACGACGTACTGGCGATGAGACACAACATCTCCGGGGCAGGGGTGAAGTGGTGATTTTTATGTACCATTTCACGAGTGTACCGTGAATACCAGGAATTCAGTAAAACATCAAATCTCAGACATTGCTTGGCCGGAAAAAGATCCTGCAAGAACGGGACCAACGACGACTGACGAGAATCGTTCAACGTGACAGAAGTGCAACTTCAGTGCTGGGCCGTCAAGTAGCGTGCAAACCATTCAGCGAAACATCATCGACATCGGCTTTCGGAGCCCTTGATGACTGCACGACACATTAAAGCTTTAAGCCTCGCATGCGCCCGTCAACACACTTTGGACTGTTGATGACTGGAAACATGTTGCCTGCTCGGACGAGTCTCGTTTCAAATTGTATCGAGTGTTTGGGCATGTAGGGGTGTGGAGGCAACCTCATGAATCCATGGAGACTTCATGTCAACAGGGGACTGTTCAAGCAGGTGGAGGCTCTGTAATGGTGTGGGGCGTGTGCGGCTGTGCGTTCCGACGGACCGGCAATTTCAACAGGAAAATGCGTCACCCAACACGTCCAGAAAGAATTGCTGAAGACTGGCTCCAGAGACACTGTTTTGAGTTTAAACACTTCCGCTGGCCACCAAACTCCCCAACATGAACATTATTGACCATATCTGGGATGCCTTGCAACGTGCTGTTCAGAAAAGATCTCCACTTCCTCGTACTCCTACGGATTTATGGCAAGCCCTGCAGAATTCATGGTTTCATTTACCTCCAGACATTAGTAGAGTCCGTCCCACGTAATGTTGCGGCACTCCTGTATGCTCGCAGGGGCCGATATTAGGCAGTTGTTTCAGTGGGTCGTCAGTGTAATATTCTCGTGCTGGCATTCTGCTGCAATATACACGCTTCAATATAAAATATCACAGCGTGAGGGGTAACAAATGTGTAGCGGAACCTCAGCTCTCCCAACATCTGCAGGTACTCCACGAGTCAATTTCTCTGTCGACCCCGTTCTATTTGACTCCTTGTATTTCCGTCTAATGTTCTTTCAGTTACTTCCGCATCACTCATCAGTGTCATGTGTACCGCTATCTTCACCTGGATGATTTCACTATATTTATCCATTGTCTACAGCTCATAGCTGTACCACCTCTTCAGATTTCACAGGTTGCGCCAACGATTCTTAAAAACCTTTTGCTGTTAAAGGCATCTACCATTACATTATCTTGATATTACTGACAATGTTTCTGACGCTTATGTAAGTAGTGGTGTGACAAGTGTTTCATAACACTTTGTCCATAAGAATTAAGAGCCCTGTGGGAAAATAGTTTTTTAGTGCAAAATAGACAGTATCGCTTGCTATTAATACAGGGTGTTTCAAAAATGACCGGTATATTTGAATAAAAACTAAACGAGCAGCGATAGAAATACACCGTTTGTTGCAATATGCTTGGGACAACAGTACATTTTCAGGCAGACAAACTTTCGAAATTACAGTAGTTACAATTTTCAACAACAGATGGCGCTGCGGTCTGGGAAACTCTATAGTACGATATTTTCCACATATCCACCATGCGTAGCACTAATATGGCGTAGTCTCTGAATGAAATTACCCGAAACCTTTGACAACGTGTCTGGCGGAATGGCTTCACATGCAGATGAGATGTACTGCTTCAGCTGTTCAATTGTTTCTGGATTCTGGCGGTACACCTGGTCTTTCAAGTGTCCCCACAGAAAGAAGTCACAGGGGTTCATGTCTGGTGAATAGGGAGGCCAATCCACGCCACCTCCTGTATGTTTCAGATAGCCCAAAGCAATCGCACGATCATCGAAATATTCATTCAGGAAATTAAAGACGTCGGCCGTGCGATGTGGCCGGGCACCATCTTGCATAAACCACGAGGTGTTCGTAGTGTCGTCTAAGGCAGTTTGTACCGCCACAAATTCACGAAGAATGTCCAGATAGCGTGATGCAGTAATCGTTTCGGATCTGAAAAAATGGGCCAATGATTCCTTTGAAAGAAATGGCGGCCCAGACCAGTACTTTTTGAGGATGCAGGGACGATGGGACTGCAACATGGGGCTTTTCGGTTCCCCATATGCGCCAGTTCTGTTTATTGACGAAGCTGTCCAGGTAAAATTAAGCTTCGTCAGTAAACCAAATGCTGCCCACATGCATATCGCCGTCATCAATCCTGTGCACTATATCGTTAGGGAATGTCTCTCGTGCAGCAATGGTAGCGGCGCTGAGGGGTTGCCGCGTTTGAATTTTGTATGGATAGAGGTGTAAACTCTGGCGCATGAGACGATACGTGGACGTTGGCGTCATTTGGACCGCAGCTGCAACAAGGCAAACGGAAACCCGAGGCCGCTGTTGGATCTACTGCTGCACTAGCTGCGCGTTGCCCTCTGTGGTTGCTGTACGCGGTCGCCCTACCTTTCCAGCATGTTCATCTGTCACGTTCCCAGTCCGTTGAAATTTTTCAAACAGATCCTTTATTGTATCGCTTTTCGGTCCTTTGGTTACATTAAACCTCCGTTGAAAACTTCGTCGTGTTGCAACAACACTGTGTTCTAGGCGGTGGAATTCCAACACCAGAAAAATCCTCTGTTCTAAGGAATAAACCATGTCGTCTACAGCACACTTGCACGTTGTGAACAGCACACGCTTACAGTAGAAAGACGACGTACAGAATGGCGCACCCACAGACTGCGTTGTCTTCTATATCTTTCACATCACATGCAGCGCCATCTGTTGTTGAAAATTGTAACTACTGTAATTTCGAAAGTTTGTCTGCCTGAAAATGTACTGTTGTCCCAAGCATATTGCAACAAACGGTGTATTTCTATCGCTGCTCGTTTAGTTTTTATTGCCGTTTCAAATATACCGGTCATTTTTGAAACACCCTGTATGTTTAATAAGTGTCACTTGAGGGAGGTGTCCGTCGATCGTAAATATATAAACGTCTCAGCTCTCTCAAAAGGAGAGTTGCCCAGTGTTACTAAAGGCGGCAGGCTCTTCTTGCGTGCTTTGCCAACAGCCATGTATTATGAATCCTGTTAGTTGACATTCAGTACCATATTCCTACTGGCCTGCTCAACTGTAATGAATGTATCTTCCATTGCCTTCCTAGTTCTTGTGACTGTCTTTGTCTGCGGCGTAAGTTAGTGCCTGCATTGATTTATAAAAGATCTTTCCCCGCACAGCAGGTTTGCGTCCCTCATTACCACCTAGGTAAGACTAGACAGACACGCCATTGCGTTTGCTTGCCAGTGGATATAGTGGATCGGCCACCGTTCCTCCTCTTGCTGTACTGCTCTGTACTTCATTCTGGTTTCCACAAGCCTTAATAATTTAAGCCGAATTTTTATTGTGTTTGCACATTGTCGATGAGAATTTGAGTACGTTAGTGTCTGTCTGTGTGTGTGTCTGTGTGTGTGTGTGTCTGTGTGTGTGTCTGTGTGTGTGTCTGTGTGTGTCTACACGTTATCGATCGTGCGCTTACTCTCATATATATCATGTGGACGTTCAATAAGTGCCATGCTAGACAGTTAGTAGTGGCGCCTACGATAAGATATTTGAATGGGAAAATTCCGTGTCTCTGTTGATTATCATGCGCTTACTGTAAGGTAGTGGCCTTTCTTGAGGATGGCAAATAAAGACAATAAAGACACTGAAGGACTGATGTAAATTTAGCCGTGATAGACATTCATAAAATAATCAACAAAATAGTAAAGGTTTCCTGAAATAACAGCACCCAGTCGCCTTTTGTCATGGTTGAATCTTCATTTACCATGACGGGTTTCGAATCGCCTAGAGGCTCATCAGATGGTACACACTTTCAATGAAAGCTTGGAGCACTGTTGGGGTACTAAGATTGGCCACACCCGATTACCAACTATCAGTGCAGAAAGAACGTAATATTCTGAATATATTGTAAGTGCCATCTGAGTTAGTGCGCAAGAGTGTGTACTCACAGGTTGCTACTAGTAACATCAATGCAAGCAAGAAACAAAGTGCATCGATGTGTATATATCGAGTGGGATTTCTTATTGGCGGTTTTGATGTCGATCTGAAATGAGTCATTCATAGTCGTGTTACTTTCTGGTCTTCAGTCCAGATTTTGATGCAGTCCATCATATGCTAGTTTTATTACCCCTGCACAACTAATGAAAGCTACAATAAGTTGGAGGTGCGGTACAATAAGTTGCGGTACAGTAAGTTGGAGGTGCGGTACAGTAAGTTGGAGGTGCGGTACAGTAAGTTGGAGGTGCGGTGTCAGCACTTCATAATGACGCTGCCTAATGCGCAAAATGATTTTATTTAAATTCACACTGGCTGCGGAATGCTACGAACTTAATTTGCAAATGGATAACTTACAGTCAAATTATACAGGGCATGTGTAATATTCGGCAGCTTCCACTTTTAATAGGCTTCCCACAGACTTTTTAAGTGAAGCCTATTCATTGGAACACGTCTGATAGACATTCTGTAGTTGGCGATCTGTGATTCTGATAGTCCTTGTGGGTAAGACAAGCTACCTTCTCTCATAACTTTTCAATATGAAAGACTGATTATTCCTGAATACCCAATCAGATTATTTTAATCGGTGAAAAGCACGGTACAGTTCCAGATTTCGGTGCGCACGACATAATAAATCTTGAGTACCTCGTGCATTGCAGTATGTGAACAACAGTACAGCGGTGACTGTTGAAGAATTCGTTGCCACTACCACTTACCTTCACACCTTCAGACTGAATACGTAAAAAGTTTCTTCAGTATCAAATATTTTTCATAAGAACACAGACGCCTCCAGGCGCTACAGTCTGGAACCGCGCGACCGCTAAGGTCGCAGGTTCGAATCCTGCCTCGGGCATGGATGTGTGTGATGTCCTTAGGTTGGTTAGGTTTAAGTAGTTCTAAGTTCTAGGGGACTGATGACCTCAGAAGTTAAGTCCCATAGTGCTCAGAGCCATGTGGCAGACCGCTTCAGCTGACCGAAGTTTGAATTGTATTAGTGCTGCAGGTTCTATTAATCATGCGATTCGTCGAGGGTTTGAAGGCTTCAGCGTTTTATTCTTGCACTAGCTTAGCGCCCTCAGACTGTTCGGTCTGCACAGATTGTTTTTCTTTAATCGAATTTTTATGTTCGCAAATTGCAATATCTTTTAAATTTCTCTAGCTAATTAAGGCCATAGAACCATGATCTTCCCCAAATGTACTTCTGATCAAAGAGCGATTCTGGTAGCTACAGTTGAAGGTCTTAGTAAATGCCACCTTTTGATATTCACATCGACTTTGGTCCTCTAACACACATTTCTTAAGAAGTCAAATACCAATTTCACAGATTTAGGTTTAAAAATATTTTAATATAACTAATTACTCTCATAAAAATTTTCATCCCCTGTTTCACGCCATTAGGAGTTGAATACCCAAGAAGCACAAACAAGTATTTTTTGTTTCTAACCGAGAAGCCAAATACAAATTTTCGTAGACTTAGTTTTAAAAACGCTTTCGCAATGAAATCCCAATTTTCGTAGATAAAGCTGTAAAAATACTTTGTTAGTATTTCAATGATTTATTTTTAAAATACTTCCACCATCCACCACTTTGTTCCCACACTGGTCGAATTTCCAAAAACGCTAGAGTATGTATTATTTCCGACCGAGAAACAAAATACTAATTTTCGTAGCTCTAAATTCAAAATAGCCTTAATAGCGATATATTTTTAAAAACCTCTCATCCCCTACTTGATCCCCTTAGGGGTGGAATTTCGAACAGCCTGTTTCTAAACGATGCCTGTAGTACAAAACACCCTCTCTCCAAATTACAAGTTCCTATCCGTAGCATTTTGGGCTCGGCGATGATGAGACAGGACATTGCCTTTTATATATAGAGATTATCAGCCCACAAACTGCAATTCAGATCGTTTTTAGGTGGGTTTATGATATGTTAAGACACACTAAGCAATAATCTGTGCGCCGTGACGTAGTAATCATCATTTAAACACACATTTTGACTTATGTTCCGTCGACAGTAACGTCTCTAGAGCTAATTACGGAACTTCTCATTTTTATATAATGTATGGAAGCAATCCTTAAAAACAAATATTCAGAGGTGAATACCAACAATCGTAACTTTCACAGGTCAGGTACATTGAGGTGAGGTGTCTAAAGACATAGGATACGTCCTAATACCGTGTCGGACTTCCTTTTGCGCGACGTAGTGCAGCAACTCGGCATACCAAGGACTCAAAAAGTCGTTGGAAGTCCCCTGCGGAAGTACTGACCCATGCCATAGCAGTCAGTAACAGCGAAAGTGCTGGCAGTGCAAGATTTTGTGCAAGAACTGACCTCTCGATTATGTCCCATGAATATTCGATGATATTCATGTCGAGCAGTCTGGGTGTCCAAATCATTCGCTCGCATTGTCCAGAATGTTCAGACCAATCGCGAACACTTGTGACCCGGTGACATGACGCACTGCCATGCATAAAAATTCTATCATTGTTTGGGAATATGAATTCCATGAACGGCTGCAAATGATCTCGAAGTAGCCGAACATAACAATTTCCAGTCAATGATCGATTCAGCTGAACTAGAGGACCCAATCATGTAAAAACAGCTCAGACCGTTGTGGAGCCACCATCAGCTTGCACAGTGCTTTATCAACTTGGGTCCATGGCTTCGTGGGTTACGTGCCGCACATGAAACGTATCACCAGCTGTTACTAACTGAAATCGGGACTCACCTTATCAGGTCACGGTTTTCCGGTCCTCTAGGGTCCGACCTGCATGGTCATGAGCTCAGGAGAGATGCTGCAGGAGATGTCGTGCTTTTAGTAGAGGCACTTGTGTCGGTCGTCTGCTGCCATAGCCCATTAACGCCAAATTTAGCCGCACTCTCCTAACGTATATGTTCGTCGTACGTCCCATACTGGCTTCTGCGGTTATTTCACGTAGTATTGCTTGTTAGCACTCACAACCGTACGAAAACGTCGCTTCTCTCGGGCGTTAAGTGAAGGCCGTCGGCCACTGCGTTGTCCATAATAATTAATGCCTGAAATTTGGTATTCTCAGCACTTTCTTCATACTGTGGATCTCGTAATATTGAATTGCCTAACGATTTCCGAAATACAATGCCCCCATGCGTCCAACTCCAACTAGCATTCTAGGTCTTCATCCTCGTCGTGCGGCCGCAATCGCCTAGGAAACCTTGTCGCAGCAATCACCTGTGTACAAATGCTCCGCCAATGCACTGCACGAGATTATCGCCACCTGTATGTATACGAGGGTGAGTCAAATGAAAACCTTAAATATTTTTTTAAAAATATTTATTGTGCAGAAGTGGTACAAAGCTGTATCACTTTTCAACATAATCTCCCCCACGCTCAACGCAAGTCCTCTAGCGTTTACAAAGTGCATAAATTCCTTCAGAAAAGTTTTTTTTCGGTAGTCCGCGCAACCACTCACGCACCGCGTGGCGTACCTCTTCATCAGAACGGAATTTTTCCTCCCATTGCGTCTTCGAGTGGTCCAAACACATGCAAATCACTTGGGGCAAAGTCTGGTGAGTATGGTGGATGAGGAAGGCAGGTCTGTGATTGTTGCAACTGTTGTACGGGCAGTGTGGGGCCTTGCATTGTCATCCTGCAAGAAAGGACATCTGCTGACAGCAATCCACGTCGCTTTGATTTGATTGCATGCCGCAGATGATTTTTTAGGAGATCTGTGTGTGATGCACTGGGGACAGTGGTCCATCTGGGCATGTAATGCTCCAAAATGACGCGTTTTTCGTCCCAAAAGTGTCAGCACAACCTTTCCTCCTAATGGTTCCGTCCGAAACTTCTTTGGTTTTGGTGATGAGGAATGGCGGCGCCATTCCTTGCTCGCTCTCTTCGTTTCCGGTTGGTGGAAGTGAACACAGTTTTCGTCTCAAGTAACGATTCTTGCAAGGAAGCAATCACCTTCTCGTTCAAAGCGCCGAAGTAGTTTTTCACAAGCATCAACACGTCGTTCTCTCATTTCAGGGTCAGCTGCCGTGGCACCCATCTTGCAGACATTTTGTGAAACTGGAGCACATCATGCTCAATGTGATGCGCTGATCCATGACTAATCTGTAAACATGCTGCAATGTCATTCAGTGTTACTTGGCGGTTTTCCTTCACTATGGCTTCAACTGCTGCAATGTTCTGTGGAGTCACAACTCCTCGTGCCTGAAATGGCCGAGGAGCATCTTCCACTGAAGTCACACCATTTGCAAACTTCCTACTCCATTCGTCGGCTTGCTGCTGTGACAAACATGCATCACCGTACTGAACCTTCATTCGTCGATGAATTTCAATAGGTTTCACACCTTCATTACGCAAAAACCGAATAACAGAACCCTGTTCTTCCCTGGTGCAAGTCGCAAGTGGGGCGACCATCTTTATACTGATACTGCGACGGCATGTGTGCTTCTGCACTATGCTGCCACCTACAGGCCATTAGCACGCTTAGCTACTTACAGGATAACGGTGTGAAATTTCGATTTATTACAAATTTAAAATTTTCATTTGACTCACCCTCGTACATATCGCTACGCTATGACTTTTATGACCACAGTGTTAAACAGTAGTCGTTTACTTCAGTGTCGCAATTTTTTAGTTTTAGACTACTAAAAGCAACTGGAAAATCTCAAATTCAACATAAATCACAACGCCACGTTTATATGCTCTTCATAGCATTAAACGCGTTCATTATTCAGAACCGTATACGAACTACTATCAGGTCACTGAGCTTCAATTTACTCAAAACGATGTAAAAGGAAGCGTAGCTAGGCCACAACGTGTTAAAAGATACATTTTTACAATTTTCGTTTTGTGTATTAAACTGTTTAGTCATCGCAGTGGCTGGCTGGTCGTTCCGGACTGTTTCGTGGTAGAAGACCGACGACTCTGAATCATCCGGCAACGATGTCTGCCGTTGGACACGAAGATTCGCCCTTCCTACTCCGCCAATCCCACACGAAGAACATGAAACATACGAATACATGCACATCCGTTTGCAGTGTCGCATATGAACATTAACAGACCAGAATAAACATTAATTTTTTCCAATACTTCTTTGCTTAACTTACCATGTATCTTACGGCGGAAAAGATCAGATGTGAACTGTCTGTCATTTTTGTCAGTACAGAAAGCTTTTAAAGAAATTCGTAATTGCGTTCCCAGGTGCGAGCGTGGTTTATTGCTTCGTTTTCTGCCAGTAAGTGAGTGCTGGAGTAGTGAAAATGCACGTGCTATGTAGGGGAAGGTCGCGTAGCTGAGCGTAGATCATTCAGCTAGCCGGAGATTGTGTTTAATGGACGTGCGGAATAGGCGACCTCTAATGGGCATGGTGTTAAAGTCCGTGTGCGCGCGCGCCCTGTTTACCTTTGAACTGTAAGACTGTTTTGTTTGTGGAGGTTATCGAAGGGAGTTGATTGTGGAACCGTTAGGAGGAGGTACAGTGCGTGTTGGCGTCCTTTTTCCAATCTAGCGGTCGGATCAGAGCGCTGTTTTAAAGTAGCTTAATTCCTATAGGTCAGTCACTGGTGGTATAGGAATAATGGCAGGTTTAACCTTGTGTCGCGGGTGATCTCTAATTAGGCCGATTATTTTATAGTGTAGTCAAAGCATTGAAATTCAGGTCCACAGTTTAGCATTTACGAGTGAATCTGCGATGCAAGAAGTCACGTAATTAGTCTCGCGCGCATCGCGATGCCACGAAAGCTGAAGAAAGGACGGAAGGAATATTCCAGTCATGTATTTCAGAAAGTCGGAGGATTTCATTCATTGAACGATTTGGTGATCAGTCGTAACCTGTCGACGAAACTTCACCAGTATAACCGACGGTACGGTTGTAAGTAGGCTGTTTAGGTTCTTATATTGGTAACGCCGCCGCCACATAGCGCTCTCTGTATAAAAATCACTGGCTGTGCTGTGTGCAGTCCGTGTCTAGTTTGCATTGTTGTCTGCCATTGTAGTGTTGGGCAGCGGCAGCTGGATGTGAACAACGCGTAGCGTTGCGCAGTTGGAGGTGAGCCGCCAGTAGTGGTGGATGTGGGGAGAGAGATGGCGGAGTTTTGTAATTTGTCATGAACTGCTATATATATTATGACTATTAAGGTAAATACGTTGTTTGTTCTCTATTAATATCTTTCATTTGCTAACCATCCCTATCAGTAGTTAGTGCCTTCCATAGTTTGAATCTTTTATTTAGCTGGCAGTAGTGGCGCTAGCTTTATTGCAGTAGCTCGAGTAACCAAGATTTTTGTGAGGTAAGTGATTTGTGAAACGTATAGGTTAATGTTAGTCAGGGCCATTCTTTTGTAGGGATTTTTGAAAGTCAGATTGCGTTGCGCTAAAAATATTGTGTGTCAGTTTAAGCACAGTCATGTATAATTGTTCTAAGGGGACGTTTCATATGTCGACCCATAGCCTAGGATACCTCACTGGAATCTTCTGATTTTTTTCTTGTAGTTTGTGTAATTAGTGTAGCTATTGTTTATTGCTAGCGCGTAATTGTAGAGAGAATTTCCTTTGTAGTTGTAGTTTTTCATTGTTGTACACAGTTGTGGCATGCATTTAGATTTGCACCAAGTATTTTGCAGCTGCGCTTGCAATTAACTAGATATTATTTTCAGTGCTATGTTAATGTGTTCTCTTATTTTTGCTCTTCAAATTGTGCTTTTCTGTGTTATCGTGTGAAATATTGTGACAATAATGGCGTGTGAAAAACGTAACACTAGACTCCAAAGTAAACTGAGAAATAATAGTGACGACGAGCGTAGCTTGCCAGCACCACTGTGTAATGAATTAACAGACGTTCAAAGTAGTAATTTGGTAACTGTGCATAGGGAAATGGAGCGGGCTGCAAACAATGCCGTAGACAGTGAAACAGGTAGTGAACAGGGAAGCATTATTGATCGATCGCTCGGCAACAGCTCCCCTCAGGAATCCGAAATGACAGGACACAATTTTGCAACCTCACCGTTTTCTCAAATGAGTCAAGACACATTTTCTGCTTGTCAAAATGTGAATGTTGCCGGTGAAAATGCACTGCCAAAAAGCATAGAGAAACAGATTCCAGACACTAATACATTATTATTGCAATTAATGCAACAAATGGAACAAAATCAGAGACAAATGGGACAAAATCTTCAAAAGTTAGACACAGTGGAACAAAATCAGAGACAAACACAGCAACAGCTTCAAAAGTTAGACTCATTGGAACAAACTCTTGAACAAACACGTGAAGATTTAACTACTGAGTTACATAACATTGAATCGAAATGTCAAAAGTCTGTAATGACGTAAAAACACAAATTTGTGAGCATTTTCAACCTATTTTTTCGCGGCATGAAAATGCATTACAGAATCACGAAGCAGCCATAAAAGAACTGCAAACTATTGTTCATGAAAATCATGAGACCTTGCAAGCTAAATTTGACTCAGTTGCATCTACCGATTCGGTTACACAACTTGCAAAAACTCAGGAAAACTTAAAGGACACAGTAGATACGATTTCAACACAGATGGACACTCTGAAGCTTGGTTCAGAAAAACACACTAAGGAAATAAGTACACTATCAGAGAAAGTAGCCAAACTTATCTACGAAGGTAGATGATAATCTGAATGACACAAAACCGGTAGTCTTTAATGACACAGAAGAGAGCGAACAAATTAGGAAACTGAAACAAAATCTGAATCAAATTAATACGCAACACCAAAGAGAAATCCGGGAAGTACAAGATCAGCTGACTCAGGTAATACAAGAATTGCGTATTTCAGAGGCCACTCGCGCTACAATACGGGAAGAGGGACATAGAAGTACGGAACAGCCACAAAATAATAACTCAGGGCACTTCGGAAATTATGAAAGAAATTGGCAAGGTACACCGAATTTTGAGATGGAACCGCCGAAACTACGTACCAATGACAGACATGCGACTAGCCGACATGATGATTTTGACTATAAGCTGTTTATTACTACACGTAAATTCAAAACATTTAAGAATCCTGGCAGGGTCGCCATATGAAACGTTCCCTTTGAACAATTATACATGACTGTGCTTAAACTGACATACAATATTTTTAGCGCAACGCAATCTGACTTTCAAAAATCCCTACAAAAGAATGGCCCTGACTAACATTAACCTATAGGTTTCACAAATCACTTACCTCACAAAAATCTTGGTTACTCGAGCTACTGCAATAAAGCTAGCGCCACTACTGCCAGCTAAATAAAAGATTCAAACTATGGAAGGCACTAACTACTGATAGGGATGGTTAACAAATGAAAGATATTAATAGAGAACAAACAATGTATTTACCTTAATAGTCATAATATATATAGCAGTTCATGACAAATAACAAAACTCCATCTCTCTCCCCACATCCACCACTACTGGCGGCTCACCTCCAACTGCGCAACGCTACGCGTTGTTCACATCCAGCTGCCGCTGCCCAACACTACAATGGCAGACAACAATGCAAACTAGACACAGACTGCACACAGCACAGCCAGTGATTTTTATACAGAGAGCGCTATGTGGCGGCGGCGTTACCAATATAAGAACCTAAACAGCCTACTTACACGGTTTCTGTCCAGTATTACGGCGTCCAGGTCATACATGAAATATCAAAGGGAGGAGTAAATATTTCTGCATGGCTTCGCACCAAGTACTCGTATAATTTGGAAGCGGTGCCGTGTGTTGTCGATTGATCACTGTAGAGGAGATTGGCTCAGTTCTTGTGCTGTCTTACTTACTGAAAGAAGTTAGTTTTATGTTGTACATCTTCCCTACGTTAAACTGTAGGTCTCTTTCCCCGTCGGGATAACTGGGTTAGGTTAAGGACACGCAATTCATCGAAATGGTGTCCAATTCAGACTTGCACAGGGGCTCTGTGCCAGACGAATAAAAAAGAACTCGTGGCGTTTATCATGTTCGCCGGTGCTGCTGTGCTTCACCGTACTTGACACCAGATGCAATGCCGTCTTCTCTTTAGCTGGTTAAATGTACAATGTGTTAACAATGGAGTGAAGTCCTATTTCATAATGAGCTAGAGCTGCTAGTCATTCCCAACTAGACTTCTTGCTATACAGCGTAATTTTTTCCGAAGTGAGAATGCTACACTGAAGGAGAGTGGGGTTTCTACTGTCTTCAGCTACGTAACTTATTTTCAACAGCGACTTTGGTATAAACGCTGTATTTTCTTTCATAAGTTCAGTTTTGAGTTATAATTTGCGACCGTATCACATCTTTTATTATGGACCTTCACCAAAAATCAGTCTCTTTCGTGTGTTTACTAGTAATGATACTATTCGAGAAGTCAGCTTGTGTATTCTATGGCGCCCGTCCATAGCAGCTTCAACTGGCGGCAACATGGAATAGTGCACTCCATCAGCTGACGTGCCGTGGCCTTTCCCATGAAAATGTTACGGGACGCCACGAACATTCCTGTTCCATCGACATTACTGATGCCCAATTGTGTGGGAACCATATGAAACTCGAGGCAGTAGTGTAGGAGTGCGTACATTTCAAGAAAAGTCTCACTGCTACTTCCACACACACTATCTGGTCACCCCTACGCAAAGCGGAATTGACTACTAAATGTCACAAGAGGGGGACCCGCCTGTGCAAAAGGAAGCAGGAAGTATTGCGCTCTTAGATTTGTCGTACTTCTGAGGTCATCAGTCCCCTAGAACTTAGAACTGCTTAAACCTAACTAACCTAAGGACATCACACACATCCATGCCCGAGGCAGGATTCGAAACTGCGACCATAGTGGTCGCGCGGTTCCAGACAGTAGCGCCTAGAACCGCTCGGACACCCCGGCCGGCACCATTAAGGAATAAATGTAGTAACAACTGGTTCTTCTCATCTCTCTCCACAGTAATGGGAACGGCAATGAGGTGGCGTCTGATTTGGGCTTGTGCCTGAGGGGTCAATGCAGGGATCACGTGTGTGTGTGTGTGTGTGTGTGTGTGTGTGTGTGTGTGTGTGTGTGTGTGTGTACGTTATCGATCGTGCGCTTACTCTCATATATGATATGGACGTTCAATAAGTGCCATGCTAGACAGCTAATAGTGGCGCCTACGATAAGATATCTGACTGGCAAAATTCCGTGTGTCTGTCAATTATCATGCGGTTACTCCAAGGTAGTGGCGTTTCTTGAGGATTTTCAGTATTAGTTTTATCGATGTGTATTAATAGTAATTACGGAACCCGACGAACAAACAGCTTTCTATCTGCGTCCCCATAGCGCTGCATGTTTGGCGGGCCAGGACACCGCTGCTGCAGTACTTGTTACTCTTAGTTTTACTGTCACTGTTTATGTGCATCCCACCGCTCTATCGAAAGGCCACGTAAAATTCTGCTTTAACCCATTAGCTTACAATGTCGTGTGAAACACGTAGCGTGCCGACCTGGACAAACACCAACTAGACGTATCAGAGACGTGGTACGTTTACCGCGCCGAACAAGCGTATGTCGTGTGAGAGACGTCGTCGGTCAGCTGCGCCAAAAGTAAACAGAACGTCTCTGGCACGTTGCGGAGCTGGTCGACTACACGCGGCATACACGAAGTGTTCTCCCCGCATTCGGACCTCCCGACATTACAAAAATACTTTCACTATGTTCCCGAAGTGTAGCAAACGTGTTCACGAGGAAAGGGAGACATATGGTGGCACAGCCAGCAATGATTTCGCAGGATATTTTGACAGCGGCAGTGACAGTGGTAGCGACGTTTTACCTCCTGTACGAAAACGGTGTAAGCAGCTGGTGATTGAAGATGGTACTGACGAAGAAGAGCAAACCTACCAGCAACAGAGTTGTGGATGTGGCAAAAGGAAGACAATGAACCAACACTCTGGACGTATACGGAAATTCCCGGAAGAAAGGAAGCAGCTTTATAGCACGTGAGTACAAGCATAAGGGAATTAGATGTTTTCTATGTAATATTTAATAGTTCATTTTGGGAAAACATCGTAACTGAGATATGCACAAGAAGTACTCAACAATGAACAGAAGAGACGAAAAATAGACCAAAAGTTGTCTCGTATCGGCTGTAATGAAATAAAAATATACATTGCGCTATGTATAATCATGGCTAAAGTAAGGAAATCGTAGATTCAGATGTATTGGTCTAAGAGGGCCGTTACAGAAACGCCAATATTTAGGAAGACGATGCCATTCAGGAGATTTCTGCACGTAGGTAGATTTCTGCATCTAGCGAATAACAGTTTTGCTAACGACACAGATAAGCTGTACAAACTAAGGCCAGTCATAGATATGTTCAATCAAAAAAATTAAGGAAGAGAATATTGCCATTGATGAATCCTTAATGAAATTTAAGGGGCGCTTATCCTACAAACAATTTAACCCATCAAAAAGAGCGAGGTTTGGTAATTAAAATTTATAAATTGTGAGAGTCAAGTTCAGGACACTGCTATGATTTTAAGATATACACGGGTTGTGAAAGACGTGATGCTAGTGGTAGTGCCTCTGAAAATGTAGTTCTAGAACTATCACAGTCGGTAGTACACAAAGGGCATACTCTATATTTAGATAACTGGTTTTCTTCACCGAAACTTTTCAAAACTCTCCTCATCAATAAGACTAATATGAGCTTGTGTAGTTTGCAGAAAGCATAAACGACGCAGCGAAACAACGTGGGAATGCAAGAAGTGCAGGGTTGCATTACATGTGCCAGATTGTTTTGAATATCATCATACAATTGAAGACTACTAAATTCGTGTACATGTCATTGTGAAGACGCTGCGTTTAAAAATGTTTGCCAGCGTACTAACGTAACAGGTCCCAGAATGTTTTGAACAAAATATTATATAGTCTTAAATCATTGCGTTGTTGTGAATATTATTATTAAGATGTTTCATCAATGTATGTTTGCTTATAAAGGGAAATAAAACGTTTGTGAATATATCGTTGCGTTTGTGACAATGTTTAGTTTCCAATGGGCAACTAATCGTCATTATTTATGATACCTGTAGGAATGCCACGTTACTGGTATCTCTCATACGTACTTAACAAATCCCGAGGGCGACTGCACGACTTCGAACGCCAACAGGCGTAGTGCACCGCAGCCATAGCGTGTGTAAGCGCCGGGAATCGTTAGGCGCATCCGTACCTTACTTACGGCTCACGCTAACTGAACTTAAATCGTAAGGCAAAGGTTTAAACGTAACTGTAGCGGCAAACAAACCGACGCTTTCTGGAGACACTGCGTCGCACGAGAGACGTGACGAGCACTTTTTTTTTGGATTGACTCCAGCTACATACTGCGAAAACGAAATTGCACATGGCTGCTGAAACACCAGAGGAATTGCACCTGGCGGTTCTTACTAGGCACACTATATATGTAAAACTTTTAATATGACAAATGATTTTAAAAATTTCTATTGGGTGGTGACACCAGATTAGTAATGGAGGGTATTGAGTGCAACATAGGCATTGTATCAAATAGTGCAGGTAAAGACATACGTCCACTGCTTACAGACCATAAATTGATGATAAATCACAAGAAGAAACAGTTTTTACAGTTTTGGTAAACATTTTTGGAATGCAGTGATCAATAAATTGTTATATTTAGATTAAAGTTCAGTCTTGATCACGTTATGTCTGTTTTAATGAGTAACCGGTTTCGGTTTTTTCTATAAAACCATCATCAGACCTGTGAATAAATTTTAAGAAATACTAGATACCAATTTTTAAATGAATGAAAAAGTCTAATGATGTCAAAATTTTTAACAAAATAAAATTAGTTATACCCATTGGTCCCTTGGGTTGGTAGGTGGAGCTCTCCTTGCTGCTGTGCAGTCAACTGATGGTTATGAGTTCTGAGCACGAGCTTAAATATGCAGAGGCTCCGCCTACTTCTTGTCACACTACTTCATAACTGCCAATCAGCGTTCATAATATGACGCCATCGTCAAAATATAAAAGTAGGAAATACACTAATAACATAAAATTGATTCATTTAAATATCTGATTAACAGATAATAGTTGTGTCTACAACTTATTTCTATTTTGGATAAAAACAGTGAATTACGATGTGTGATAGCTGTGCCCTCTATGGACAACCTTAATATTATTACAGTGCCAGTTACATCAAAGATGTAAAATCCTTCGCGTTGTGGTATATATCGATTCTACCAAGTCGCCTACATCACAATTGCATCTTTGTTGGATGCTGCAGAATCGTCTTGTTTTAACTGTAGTTTTTATGGCAATGTTCTTTATAGCATTAGGTTAGCAGCCAATAGTACGTTCCACATTATGTATATCTGAATAACTGATGAGACTGCTGATGCAGCATATTTTACATACATTACTTTTGCCATGGGTATAACTAATCTTATATTTTTAAAACAAAAGAGTAGATGCTTTTTTTTTTTATAAAATTTCGTCAAAAAGGTCATAATATTTTTCGCGAAAATCTAATTGTTCATTGAGCAGCATTGATGATTTGGTTTTCAAATGAGCATATATCTCGATTTCTTCTAGGATATTCATAAGTAAGCCTTTATTTGCATAATGAAGAACTTGTAAATTCTGTTGTACAGTCCCCTCAGCATGATTATTGAATGTTATATGATGACCAAAAACAGACTTTGTTCGTGAGGTACCTGACGTATGTTCTTTGTACCTTACTGCTACTTACAGTTAAAACAAGACGATTCTGCAGCATCCAACAAAGATGCAATTGTGATGTAGGCGACTTGGTAGAATCGATATATACCACAACGCCAAGGATTTTACATCTTTGATGTAACTGGCACTGTAATAATATTAAGGTTGTCCATAGAGGGCACAGCTATCACACATCGTAATTCACTGTTTTTATCCAAAATAGAAATAAGTTGTAGACACAACTATTATCTGTTAATCAGATATTTAAATGAATCAATTTTATGTTATTAGTGTATTTCCTACTTTTATATTTTGACGATGGCGTCATATTATGAACGCTGATTGGCAGTTATGAAGTAGTGTGACAAGAAGTAGGCGGAGCCTCTGCATATTTAAGCTCGTGCTCAGAACTCATAACCATCAGTTGACTGCACAGCAGCAAGGAGAGCTCCACCTACCAACCCAAGGGACCAATGGGTATAACTAATTTTATTTTGTTAAAAATTTTGACATCATTAGACTTTTTCATTCATTTAAAAATTGGTATCTAGTATTTCTTAAAATTTATTCACAGGTCTGATGATGGTTTTATAGAAAAAACCGAAACCGGTTACTCATTAAAACAGACATAACGTGATCAAGACTGAACTTTAATCTAAATATAATAAAAGTTTTTACAGTTCCTAACACACAACTCAATGGAAACAGATATTTTTGTTTCACGAATTGGTATATTACAAGTGAGCCTGAACAATTCAAATTCCTGGCTGTTCAAATAGTAAACTGTCATGGAAGGCTCATGTTAAGGATCTTGTTCAGAAACCAAATGCTGCTACATTTACCATTAGTACACTATATGCAGTGATCGACTGTCAACATGAAAGCTAGTCTACTTTGCTTATTTTCATTCGCTTATGGCATACAGCATTGTATTCTGGGGCACCTCTTCATAAAGGATATTCTTGGCTCAGAAACGGCTAGTTCGAGCAATACGTGATACAAGTTCGCGAAGATCTTCTTGACGCCTGTCAGGGGTAGGGGAATTCTGACGTTTATTTTCTTTTAAAGTCCTCTGGTAACAATGAGCTTTTTCCTCAAGAACTAGCACCTTACCTTACCTTCCCTTCCCTTCCCTTCCCTTCCCTTCACTTCATATTAGGCACAAATCCAATTTGGATCGCAACTCTCTGGCTTTTGTGCAGAGAGACGTGCAGTTTTGTGCTGCATACATTAGCAATAAGCAGCAGCAACTATACATATATCTTAACAGTAATCCATCTACTTAAGCCCAAACTAAGGATTTCCTATTCTGTCTGGGAGTACGTGCAAGGAAAAAAGGTAGGTTCGCACATTATACTGTTGGTTATGCTAATATATGCTCTCAGCTTGGTCGTCTGCGTAGAATTCCAGTAGATTTTAATTATTACGAGGGTAATCCTAAAAGTAAGGCCTCCTAAATTTTTATAAATACATAGACCTGTTTATTTCTACAATGATTTACATCAGTTTACAGCTTGAACATTTATCTATTTTTCGACATAATCACTATTTCTGTCGATGCATTTGTGTAGACGCTGTGGCAGTTTCAGTATTCCCATGTCATACCAGCTCGCCTCAATGCTGTTCAGAAAGCTGTGAACCTCTTCTTTCACCTCGTCGCCAGAGCTGAATCGCGCCCCCCTGCGGGTCCGGGGATTAGAATAGGCCCGAGGTATTCCTGCCTGTCGTAAGAGGCGACTAAAAGGAGTCCCACCCCCTCAAGGGGGTCGTTAGCGCCTGCGTCCGGAGACGGACGGTTCCACGACCTCTATTTGCGGTCATTTTGCTTTTTCCCTTCTCGTTTCTTCCTTCCTTTGGTTGGTTCCTTTCTTTGCCCTTTTCCACCTCACTGTCTTCCTTACTGTTTCCTTGCCTTCTTCTCCTTGCCTTCTTCTCCTTGCCTTCTTCTCCTTGCCTTCTTCTCCTTGCCTTCTTCTCCTTGCCTTCTTCTCCTTGCCTTCTTCTCCTTGCCTTCTTCTCCTTGCCTTCTTCTCCTTGCCTTCTTCTCCTTGCCTTCTTCTCCTTGCCTTCTTCTCCTTGCCTTCTTCTCCTTGCCTTCTTCTCCTTGCCTTCTCTGGTCTCCGCCTCGGCGTTTGAGACAGTCTGTCCTCTCTCTCCTTCTCTCTCCTTCTCTCTCCTCTTCTTCCTTCCTCCCTGTGCGTGCCTGAAGGCCGACCCACGCGTTCGCGCGCGTAGCCGGTGACGGGATAACGCGTAATTCCCCGCCCTGGGTGGACATGTAAGGCACGCGCGTACCCCCTGGTAAAGGCCAGGCCCGGGGAGGGGTGATTGCCTGAGCTGATACCTTCTGACCATGCCGATTGGTCCCTCCGTCTGGTTCTCGGGAGGTGTGACCTGAAGTGTAAACATTCACCTAAGGCGGGAGTACCCTCTGAGAGGGTCCCCACAAGGAAGGAGCGCGCCATCGGAGACGCTGGCAATCATGGGGGATTCCTCCGCAATGGATTTCACTCCATCTGTCTCGACTTCTGCCCAAAAACGGAAACGTGACCAGCCATCAGTGACAAAAGTACTACCGCCTGCCCCACAGTTCCTCGTCGCTTCTCGATCTGAGGACGGAAAGGATTTTTCCTCTGTCAACCCTTTCGTTATCCAGAAGGGTGTAGATGCCATAGCCGGATCTGTCAAATCTTGTACCAGGTTGCGTAACGGTACCTTATTACTAGAAACTGAGAGCGCCTTTCAGGCACAAAAACTGCTTCGGGCCACACTCCTGTACACGTTCCCTGTGCGGGTGGAGGCTCACCGAACTTTGAATTCGTCTCGTGGTGTGGTCTATACTAGCTCCCTCGACGGACTGACTGACGAGGAGATTCAATCTTTCCTCGCTGAGCAGGGCGTGACGGCTGTCCATAGGGTCATGAAAAAGGTCAACAATGACCTTGTACCGACCCGGACACTTTTCTTGACCTTCGATAGTGTTAAGCTGCCATCGCGCATCAAGGCGGGCTATGAGGTTATTTCTGTTCGCCCCTATGTCCCAACACCTACGCGCTGTTACCAGTGTCAGCGTTTCAATCACACTCGACAGTCTTGTTCCAATGCGGCTAAATGTGTCACTTGCGGCAGGGCTGCCCATGAGGGTGACTGTCCACCTCCGTCTCCTCGTTGTGTGAACTGCCAGGGTGACCATGCCGCATCCTCCCGCGACTGTCCTGTCTATAAGGAAGAACGCTGTATCCAAGAAATTCGGGTCAAAGAGAAAGTGTCCACCGCGGCTGCTCGCAAGCTATTTGCTAGTAGGAAGCCCACGCTGCTCCCAGCGGGGAAATACAGTACTGTCCTCGCCTCTCCTCGGACTACCAGGGAGGTGGCAACCCAGACATGCGATCTGACCTTCAGCACCACGGTCGTCCGTTCGGCCAGTGCTAAGATCGCGCGGTCGACGTCTCCTCTTCCTCCCGTCACCCCTCAGACACAAGCACCTTCATCAGCTTCTGCCAAGACGAAGACCCAGAAGTCAGATGCACGGGCCTTTAAGAAGGAACCGTCCCGTGCAGACTTCCTACGTACCTCGACCTCCCAGCCTTCGACCGGTACTTCCACCAAACGTACTTCCAAGAAGGTTCCTAGGAAGCACAGTTCTCCTTCTCCGCCACGGCGCATTTCTTCTCCTGCGCCACCCAGCGGTTGCCGCCCCAGGCCGTCATCAGTTTCGCCTGGCCGCACCGCTGGTAGCCGAACATCTGGCCGTTCACCGGCGGAGGAAGCTCCCCCTCCCGGCCATCTTACCAAGATGGCCGATGAACCTATAGACCCAATGGACGAAGACTGTCCGCCTACTGATAGCGGCGGCAGTGCTCGCTCGAAGCCAGGCCCTCAGCGGCCTTCGAGGTGACCCCTTCTTTCATCTTCCTTTTCTTCTTACGATGGCACTTATTCACTAGAATATTCGCAGCATTCGCTCCAACCGAGAGGACTTGAAGTTGCTGCTCCGCTTGCACCGTCCGCTCGTCGTAGCCCTCCAGGAAACGAAGCTACGCCCATGCGATCAAATTGCCTTGGCACACTACACCTCTGTGCGTTTTGACCTACATGTGATGGTTGTTATACAACATATTACGCTGTGTGCACCAATCCATTTTCTTGCCTTATGCCACTTGTCCGTGTTTTATGCTGTTTGCAAGGGATGCTTTTCACCCTACCCTGCTATGCCGGCGGTTATTGGTATATTTATTAACACTATATTGCAATATAACATTATGGTTATGTAGACATGACGTGACCGTCCAGACAGTGGTTTTATCTGTTCAGTATTGGCACAATGTCATTAATTTTACGCTCATGATAGCCATCACGTTGCATCCTATGCAGACCAACGACCGTAACGGTAATACAGCTCCTACTTTATAAAATTTGTGTAACATTCCACTACTGATATCGCATATCAGACGTAGTAACATTTTTGAAGTTTTTTGACGAGATGTCTTCTAATTAAAATTTTAATGGTAACAGTAACTCATGTGCATATCACTCATATCATGTACTGATAGACCTTCGTTGGGTCTCCCTGGCAACCTTAGAGCGACCAGTACACTTTCTCCACAGGTAGCCTCTTCGGCCCTAGTAAGACGAGTAGATAGCCATGGTTACTAGAGTGGCGTCCTTGCTATCATCTTTGGCTCTAATAAGACGAGTAGGTAGCCATGGTTACTGGAGTGGCGTCTTTGCCATCATCTTTGCTTTGGTCGATAACAGTACATGATAGAGGGCTACACTGTTTAGGTCGTAGTAATTACCTTTTTACGCTATATTTTATAAGCTATAAGATTTTAATGTGTTTTATAAGTCCTATAGATGCTAATAATGACTTACAGTAACAATCACGTTACTTTCTTAAGCGGCAGAAATGCAACTTAAGTGATTGGCTATCCATGACGTTATGCCGTAGACGGTGGGCGGGGCTTCATGTGTTTAATTAGCGGCTGGTGTTCTTCACGTTGCAGTACACCACCAGCCACAAGAAAGAGGGTTGCCACGCGCCACCGCCTCCGGCAGAATTCATGGTATATCAGCGTTATTTACTGTTTTATGAATATATGATTTCGTCCTTTATATGTTTATATTAATTCCTGTTTATTGTAGGTTTGAAGATGATCTTATAAAAAGATCGAAACCGATCACCACATTAAAGTTTTGCGATCAAGACTGCTCCCAGTTTATTTATAAGTGAAAGGGACCGTAGAGAAGAGTGTTAAGACCTTTGCCGTTCACATCGTGTGTCAGTGACCTGGCGGACAATATTAATACGTAAGGAGTTAAGTGATTTACACATTCCGTCCCACGCTAAGACCATTACGCAACAGTGCTTTGTCAGAAGAGAGTACATGTTTTGGATGTTCTGAAGACACGGATCTGCTGCGCTACAGATAACAGGTGTATTTCAGTATGCGGCTGAAATGACGCAGAAACTGGAAAGGTACTTGAAAGTTCAGATGTTTGATCGAGGCTGCACAAACATGGCTGGTGGTAATTACGAAGTCCAAATTTTGAGCCTTGCGGTTTACTTCTTTACGGTAAGCTGAAAGAATATCTGCGGGAAGCGATTTTACAAAGATTGAGGAAATTTGCACAATAACAAACGATTGGATATCTGTCGTCGAGAGCCTGAATGAATGATTGGTTTAGATTATATCCAGTTTTCGTTCCGTAGACCCAAAAAATGAGATGATTCTCGCGGGTGTGGAACAACTCAGTTTGGTATAATAGGAGATGTCTCAGCAGCTGAGCCCGTGAATGAAACATGTAGCACCTGGGGTGTCCCGTGCAACACACCAGATTCTGAGTCGCCTCTGCACCTGGAGGTAGTAGCCTGAAGGCACGACCGGATGTTGCAGGTCCTGTACAGGTCTTTCCGGATACAGAAAATGCCCTCGCTAGCACATTCTCCAGATCTTTCACCAATTGAAAACGTCTGGTCAATGGTGGCCGAGCAACTGGCTCGTCACAATACGCCAGTCACTATTCTTGATGAACTGTGGTATCGCGTTGAAGCTGCTTGGGCAGCTGTACCTGTACACGTTATCCAAGCTCTGTTTGATTCAATGTCCAGGCGTATCAAGGCCGTTGTTACGGCCAGAGATGGTTGTTCTAGGTACTGATTTCTCAGGATCTATGCACTCAAATTGCTTGAAAATGTAATCATATGTGAGTTCTAGTATAATATATTTGTCCAATGAATACCCGTTTATCATCAGCATTTCTTCTTGGTGTAGCAGTTCTAATGGCCAGTAGTGTATAACTTGTGTTTTTGTAGGTCGAATTTGATTATTTCAAAGAGTCCTACAGCAAAAATAACTTCATTTTGCCGACTATATTCCAACACAGCTGAAAAAACTGCAACATTGCTTTTGTAAAAGCAATCAATCCAAAATAAAACTTCCTTATAAAATCTCTCTACCTTCTCTCGAGCTCTAAAAAAACTTCAAAATGCTTCTGCAGATCGGTCTTCAATTTTGTAAGGAAAAAATTTCTCTCTTTTCAGTTCTTCTAAAAGACGAGTCAATACGTGTTCTCGCGATAACCGGCGCACCTCGGTGTGCAAGAAAATTGAGTGTGTAGCTCCCATCTCATACATTTTTGAAAAGCCGGGACCTCCGTGTAGGTGGCTATTAAATTTACTACTTTTAGAGCTATGTTAAATGTTTCGTGTAAATCAGGAGCTATTTCTTTTTCGCTACTAACTTTTCTCTGTGTGGATTACAATGTTGTCAAATCATTTTGAGGTTAATTCCGCCAATACGACGAGCAATAAGACAGCTTTTTTTTTGACGGGTCAATGAATCTGCACCATCTCTGCACAAACTTTTACACCAGTACCACGAGAAAATAAATATCCTTTCCCGTTGTATGTTCTGGTCATTGTTTACATCCCACAATTTCATCAGCAACTGCTCATTTTTTAACGTCAAAATACCGAACATATGTAAGTAGCTCGGCAAAAAAATATATCACACGCACACACACACACACACACACACACACACACACACACACACACACACACACACACACACACACAGGTTTCCAGTTTTAATATTTTCTGCTTTTGCTCAACACTTGTCTCAAAATTCGTCGGAATTATTCTGATTATTTGAGCGGCGTTTTTGTTTAAAATTTTCTTTGCTGTACTCAAAGGCTAAATTTCTCGCAACTAGCGACGCAAACTCATACGATATCTCCAGTGCCATCTTCGTTGATTTTATAAAATTGTGTTTTACGTTTGAACTTTTATCTACATTTTCTGCTTTACAGAGATGGCTTCGCATGGATATTTCCAATTTGTGCGAGTTCTCGGCCACGGAAGAGGGTCCCTTACACTTGATTTAGAAATAACCATGGAGAAACAGAACACTTGTGTATTCAAAGACACCTGGTATTACACAGGCTATATATGTGGTAATTTTGAAAAAATGTTTTACTTACCTCCTAAGACGTTTTCGCGTATTGAATATCACTGTCCTAGGGGCTCGTCGTATTTCAATCTAAGGCACGACGGCCGTGAATCGATCTGACTGCGCCCCCCTGCAGTCGTTATTCCATCGATTACATGTTGTGGTTGGTGTCACACTTCACATTTAAACGCTTCTGCTGGCACCTCATACATTCCCTGGCTTTCGTCCCTGGCTACCGTATTGGGAAGATGTTAAAGTATCCCCGATGTTGCCCGTCTCCTGGTTGACACCACAAATATCGGGCGCAGAAAGTTGTTCCATGTAATTCAAAATAGTGCTGGTGACTCCTGTTTATAAGAATGTATAATATCCCTGCATTGTGTGCAGTACAAACGAAGCCGAGATTATAAGCTGTAACATTACGATGTTCCTACAACAGGAGTAGCTTCACTAAAGGAATATGTAAGAGTTTAGGAAAACTGCGTGTATGAAACAATGTTCAGCTCTTTCGCATTTGATTCCTAGCAAGCGGTAGATGAACGTAAACAGGCAGACGGTATTGCTGGGCTTCCAAGAGGCATTCGACACTACCACATTTTCCACTGCTAGCCAAATTACAACAGTCCTGATTGTCTCCATAAAAATGTAATAAGGTCGAAGAATTTTTTGGTAATAAAACCGACTTTGCATACTAGTCTGTAAATCTTCAACAGCAAAGGAATTAGCAGCCTGTGAAAGTGAAGGGAGAGGCCTAAAAATGTTATCTGTGTGCTATTATCTCCAGGAAAAGTATGGACTGTGGATGATCGAACGCCACTTAAGCTGTATTGCTACTTGAAGTGATTTCTTTCTTTAAATGTAATTAGATGTCAGATAATGGTGATAAACGAGAGAAATAACCCGATAACACCAAACTGAAAGTTAGTGGCAAATTTATGGAAACTGACGCACTGTTGCCATTCTGATCATGCATTATCGCTAGTTCAAAAGGCAAATAGAAGACTGATACATTTAGCAAGATTATGGAAAAGCGCAGTGCATCTCTTGAGGGTTAGTGTGGCTACTGGTTCTTAGTACTGCTCCGAAAGGTCCGCTGTGGCTACTAATTCTTAATACTGCTACAATAGATGCGGCTTCTGCGGCCACAGAGTGGCGTGGCGCGGACGTCGGGCGGAGACATAGTGCTGTTTCGCGCCACTTCTACACTACAGGCCATTAAAATTGCTACACCAAGAAGAAATGCAGATGATAAACGGATATTCATTGGACAAATATATTATACTAGAACTGACATGTGATTACATTTTCACGCAATTTGGGTGCACAGATCCTGAGAAATCAGTACCCAGAACAACCACCTCTGGCCGTAATAACGGCCTTGATACGCCTGGGCATTGAGTCAAACAGAGCTTGGATGGCGTGTTCAGGTACAGCTGACCATGCGGCTTCAACAAGATACCACAGTTCATCAAGAGTAGTGACTGGCGTATTGTGACGAGCCAGTTGCTCGGCCACCATTGACCAGATGTTTTCAATTGGTGAGAGATCTGGAGAATGTGCTAGCCAGGACATTTTCTGTATCCAGAAAGACCTGTACAGGACCTGCAACATCCGGTCGTGCATTATCCTGTTGAAATGTAGGGTTTCGCAGGGATCGAATGAAGGGTAGAGCCACGGGTCGTAACAAAAGTGAAATGTAACGTCCACTGTTCAAAGTGCCATCAATACGAACAAGAGGTGACCGAGACGTGTAACCAATGGCACCCCATATCTCGCCGGGTGATACGCCAGTATGGTGATGACGAATACACGCTTCCAATTTGCGTTCACCGCGATGTCGCCAAACACGGATTCGACAATCGTGATGCTGTAAACAGAACCTGGATTCATCCGAAAAAATGACGTTTTGCCATTCGTGCACCGAGGTTCGTCGTTGAGTATACCATCGCAGGCGCTCCTGTCTACGAGGCAGCGTGAAGGCTAACCGCAGCCATGGTCTCCGAGCTGATAGTCCATGCTGCTGCAAACGTCGCCGAACTGCTCGTGCAGATGGTTGTTGTCTTGCAAACGTCCCCATCTGTTGACTCAGGGATCGAGACGTGGCTGCACGATCCGTTACAGCCATGCGGATAAGATGCCTGTCATCTCGACTGCTAGAGATACGAAACCAGCCGTAAGGCTCCAGCACGGCGTTCCGTATTACCTTCCTGAACACACCGATTCCATATTCTGCTAACAGTCATTGGATCTCCACCAACGCGAGCAGGAATGTCGCTATACGATAAACCGCAATCGCGATAGTCTATAATCCGACCTTTATCAAAGTCGGAAACGTGATGGTACGCATTTCTCCCCCTTGCACGAGGCATCACAACAACGTTTCACCAGGCAACGCCGGTCAACGGCTGGTTGTGTATGAGAAATCGGTTGGAAACTTTCCTCATGTCAGCACGTTGTAGGTGTCGCCATCGGCGCCAACCTTGTGTGAATGCTCTGAAAAGCTAATCATTTGCATGTCACAGCATATTCTTCCTGTCGGTTAAATTTCGCGTCTGTGGCACTTTATCTTCGTGGTGTAGCAAATTTAATGGCCAGTAGTGTAGTTCGTAAATACTTTTCAGAAACTGAGAAAGACAGTAATACACCAGAATGGATACAAATTCGTTTTACACCCTCGGCGTATATTCCTTTGATGGTCCCTAAAATTAAAAGAAAGTTATTTAGAAATGCCTATTGATAGTTACTGAAAATAAAAATCGAAAAGTGTCGCTTTGCGGTACATGGTCTTGCGCACGCATAGAGTAAAATGAACTTCGTGACTCTGCCATTCTGTATATACATCTACATTCATTCTCTGCAAGTCACTGTACGGTGCATAACAGAGGATACCTTTTACCACTACTAGTAATTTATTTTCCTGTTCCACTCGCAAATGTAGCAAGGGAAAAACGACCATCTACAAGCCCCACGTACGAACCTTGACTTCCCTCACCTCATCTTCGTGATCAACCTACGGATGACAAAGCTTTCAGCACGCCTCTGAATTGCTTCGACGTCCTCCTTTAATCTCTTCAACACTTTCTTCCGTTCGCTTCTACTTACTTGCGCAATCAGGGTTTCTGGCAATTGCCAGTAACCAAAACGAAACAAACCTTTTCGAATTCTGGTTCGCCATTGACCATTGACACTCACACTACGGAAGATTCGGCCACGAATATAGGAGCTGGTGTCTATAAAAAAAGTTCAGCCATCTCGTTAACCGATCAAAAACATACACAAATTCGTCTCTCTCTCTCTCTCTCTCTCTCTCTCTCTCTCTCTCTCTCTCTCTCTCTCTCTCTCTCTCTGTGTGTGTGTGTGTGTGTGTGTGTGTGTGTGTGTGTGTGTGTGTGTGTGTGTTACGTTGTTCCTCTGATTTTTACATTTATAGCATGATCCTCCTTTTTCTAGTATGTAATAAGTTATAAATTTTATCTGTTTCAGACATGATTATGTATCATTTGAATTAAAGATAACTCTAGGCATAGGCATAGGAATAGGACTACGGGGTATAGGTTGGAACGGGAAATTGTCGTTGGGGGTCCACGGAGAAAAAAGGTTGAATACCTCTGCTCTAAGAGAATGTTTAACGGGATGGACAACGAAAGTACGCGAAAAGTTTGGAAATAATAAACAAAAAGTCTAATTTGAATGCAAATAGTCCGTGGAGCATCACGAACGGTTCGCCACGTCCTCGAAGAGTGCACAGGTACCAGAACCTGCGACGTCAAGTGGACCTAGGAACCACCTGTCACAGATCCTAGCGGATGATCTAACAGCTACAAACCGTGTACTTATTCCCACAAAGAGTTGGATGTTACGGCATTTAAAGTCAAGGACGGTTACATGTCAGATTAGGGAGTCGCCGATGTAGCCGCGAGACGCCACTCAATCCGTTCTTCGTGCCAGAACCCAACATAAACATCATCAAATATCTATCAATTTTTGTCACTGCGCGTAACATACTAACTACATAAACTCCACTGCCGTTTTAACCTTTTCACACAATCATCTTAGTTTTGACTTTTAATTTTAGTGGATTAATGAATCATCACGTACCTAGTACGAAACATGATAGTAACAAAACTATCAAAGCCTCGCACCTTTATCCTCGAATACCACGAGAGGATTGAGAGACAGTTGATCCGTAGTCAAGTTCTTATATCTTTACAATTACCATCATCCGAACGCGAGAAATATGTGAATAAGACTGATGGGACTCCGTATCATATGGTATTTATTATTTATTCGACTGAGAAACAAGTACAACTCATGGTTATTACCATTAAAGCCAAATTAAAGGAAGATAAATCACCTTACAGTACCGTTGGCCAAAATCTGGCAATTCAGTTGCGCTGGAAGTCGCAAGCAAGTGACTGTGCAATAGACAAGGCACAGTTGTCAGTGCAGTAGGTGCTGCATGTTCTGTGGTTTTCCGCTGTCGCAGTTGGAGGTATCCACAGGGAAGTGCCATTTAAGGAGGTTACTCCTGGATCTTGCAACACCAAAACAAAGCCGATGGAGTGACCGCCACGCGATCGATTTACGTTCTTGCCCACATGGGTTTCCGAAGGGAGAGGCCAAGCAGATTTATTCTCAAGTCGATAATCCCACAATTGTTTCCTTGCTGCAGCTTCTGCTGTTTGCGAGAATGATCTGGAGACGACTTCCTCTGCACCTCAACATTACGGCTGCTGGAACGAGTCCCTGTAATAGATGGGTTTTCTGATGAGCTTGATTCGTTATCTCCGCATTGGCAGCTGCTTAACGATGAATATCAGGTGCGCTGGTAAAATTTTAAGTGGCGTAATTTCCAAGGAACGTGTAATAAGCCTACAAATTTCATTTAGGCCCTTGCCAAATATGTTTGCGTAGGGGCGCACATAATTAAGCAGCAGTGTAACATGCTGCTACTGCAGTCGTTCCCCGCGCTTGCGATCTTGCGAATGATATTATTCGTGCCTTCCACTTTCATTCTCATATTCTTGCAGTGATGCGTGTAAGATTCTGGGCGTGGCTGCAGATACATACCAACACGATACGTAGTGGAACAACACTTTATTTCGGCTGTGCCTCATGGGAGCGCTTTACGGGCGCTACTGTGTCTAGTGGATGTCGGAGGATCAATAAAGTTATTCAGTGGCATTCCTGTTTGTCTATAGGAAGGCTGCAACGCCCGAAGAACGCACCGAAATGGACAAAGACATTCAGAGAACCGGCGACTGGTACATGAAATGGTGAACGTAAATGAATGTAGCATATTGCGCAGGAATAGGCGAAGAGATCCGTTACTACTAGAATATACATTATCCTTTTTTTTTCCCTAGCGTTTATCCCACTAGCACGTGCGCATCTAGTATCTAGCAACGCCCCTTGCAGTCACTCAGACGAGTTTAAAGAAACTATTCAGTAAAAAATTGAATTTTTTCATTACTTACAGCATTATATTTCAGTTTCATGACAGTCCGCATTTAGTTCATAGCGATAGCTATTATGATCGTTTACGTTTAAGTAACGCTGCATGAAATTTGAAAAGCTTGCAATGAACAATAGGTGACACTTTGATTTTGTGTATGCTCCATATTAGGTCGTATATTGCTGCGTACGAAATTTATCTAACATGCTGAATATTTATTTAAAGTTTAGAGGAGATCTGTATATACTGTACCTCCAGTTTCGAGAAAAACTGATTTTGGATAGCGGCTTCATTTAAGGTCACGGGCGCAAATGATACAGCAAGAATGAAATACGCGTAACTTTCGTTGTATTTCCTAAACCAGTGTTCGTCAAACTTTTTCGTTAAAGAGCCGGGACTGTCATTGTGAAGCGACACCTCGAGCCACATATATACCGATCTTACTGTTAATTGGTAAGCTACGTAAGTCGTCGTCGTCGTCCCCCGCCCCCCCCCCCCCCAATGAACCATGGACCTTGTCGTTGGTGGGGAGGCTTGCGTGCCTCAGCGATACAGATAGCCGAACCGTAGGTGCAACCACAATGGAGGGGTATCTGTTGAGAGGCCAGACAAACGCGTGGTTCCTGAAGAGGGGCAGCAGCTTTTTCAGTAGTTGCAGGGGCAACAGTCTGAATGATTGACTGATCTGGCCTTGTAACACTAACCAAAACGGCCTTGCTGTGCTGGTACTGCGAACGGCTGAAAGCTAGGGGAAACTACAGCCGTAATTTTTCCCGAGGGCATGCAGCTTTACTGTAGGATTAAATGATGGCGTCCTCTTGGGTAAAATATTCCGCAGGTAAAATATTCCCCCATTCGGATCTCCGGGCGGCGACTATTCAAGAGGACATCGTTATCAGGAGAAAGAAAACTGGCGTTCTACGGATCGGAGCGTGGAATGCCAGATTCCTTAGTCGGGCAGGTAGGTTAGAAAATTGAAAAAGGGAAATGGATAGGTTAAAGTCAGATGGAATTAGCTAAGTTCGGTGGCAGGAGGAACAAGACTTTCGGTCTGGTGAATACAGGGTTATAAATACAAAATCAAATAGGGGTAATGCAGGAGTAGGTTTAATAATGAATAGGAAAATAGGAATGCGGGTAAGCTACTACAAACAGCATAGTGAACGCATTATTGTGGCCACGAAAGACACGAAGCCCACACCTACTACAGTAGTACAAGTTTATATGCCAACTAGCTCTGCAGATAATAAAGAAATTGATGAAATGTATGATGAGATAAAAGAAATTATTCAGATAGTGAAGGGAGACTGGAATTCGATAGTGGAAAAGGAAGAGAAATAAACATAGTAGGTGAATATGGATTGGGGGTAAGAAATGAGAGGAAGCCGCCTGACAGTGCATAACTTAATCATAGCTAACACTTGGTTCAAGAATCATGAAAGAATGTTGTATACATGGAATAGGCCTGAATATACTGACAGGTTTCAGAATATATAATGGTAAGACAGATATTTAGGAACCATGTTTTAAATTGAAAGACATTTCCAGGGGCAGATGTGGACTCTGACCACAATCTATTGGTTATGAACTTTAGATTAAAACTGAAGAAACTGCAAAAACGTGGGAATTTAAGGAGATGGGACCTGGATAAACTGAAAGAACCAGAGGTTGTACATAGTTTCAGGGAGAGCGTAAGGGAACAATTGACAGGAATGGGAGGAAAGACATACAGTAGAAGAAGAATGGGTAGCTTTGAGGGACGAAGTAGTGAAGGCAGCAAAGGATCAAGTAGGTAAAAAGATGAGGGCTAGTAGAAATCCTTGGGTAACAGAAGAAATATTGAATATGATTGATGAAAGGAGAAAATATAAAAATGCAGTAAATGAAGCAGGCAAAAAGGAATACAAACGTCTCAAAAATGAGATCGACAGGAAGTGCAAAATGGCTAAGCAGGGATGGCTAGAGGACAAATGTAAGGATGTAGAGGCTTATCTCACTAGGGGTAAGATAGATACTGCCTACAGGAAAATTAGAGAGACCTTTGGAGATAAGAGAACGACTTGTATGAATATCAAGAGCTCAGATGGAAACCTAGTTCTAAGCAGACAAGGGAAAGCAGAAAGGTGGAAGGAGTATATAGAGGGTCTATACAAGGGCGAGGTACTTGAGGGCAATATTATGGAAATGGAAGAGCATGTAGATGAAGATGAAATGGGAGATACGATACTGCGTGAAGAGTTTGACAGAGCACTGAAATACCTGAGTCGAAACAAGGCCCCGGGAGTAGACAACATTCCATTAGAACTACTGACAGCCTTGGGAGAGCCAGTCCTGACAAAACTCTACCACCTGGTAAGAAAGATGTATGAGACAGGCGAAATTCCATCAGACTTCAAGAAGAACATAGTAATTCCAATCCCAATGAAAGCGGGTGTTGACAGATGCGAAAATTACCGAACTGAAAGTTTAATAGTCACAGCTTCAAAATACTAACGCGAATTCTTTACAGAACAATGGAAAAATTGGTAGAAGCCGACCTCGGAGAAGATCAATTTGGATTCCGTAAAAATATTGGAACACATGAGGCAATACTGACCCTACGACTTATCTTAGAAGCTAGATTAAAAAAAAGGCAAACCTACGTTTCTAGCATTTGTAGATTTAGAGAAAGCTTTTGACAATGTTGACTGGAATACTCTTTCAAATTCTGAAGGTGGCTGGGGTAAAATACAAGGAGCCAAAGGCTATTTACAATTTGTACAGAAACCAGATGGCAGTTATAAGAGTCGAGGGACATGAAATTGAAGCAGTGGTTGGGAAGGGAGGGAGACAGGGTTGTAGCCTCTCCCCGATGTTATTCAATCTGTATATTGAGCAAGCAGTAAAGGAAACAAAAGAAACCTTCGGACTAGGAATTAAAATCCATGGAGAAGAAGTAAAAACTTTGAGGTTCGCCGATGACATTGTAATTCTGTCAGACAGCAAAGGACTTGGAAGAGCAGTTAAACGGAATGGACAGTGTCTTGAAAGGAGGATATAAGATGAACATCAACAAAAGCAAAACGAGGATAATGGAATGTAGTCAAAATAAATCGGGTGATGCTGAGGGGATTAGATTAGGAAATGAGACACTTAAAGTAGTAAAGGAGTTTTGCTATTTGGGGAGCAAAATAACTGATGATGGTCGAAGTAGAGAGGATGTAAATGTAGACTGGCAATGGCAAGGAAAGCGTTCCTGAAGAAGAGAAATTTGTTAACATCGAGTATAGATTTGTCAGGAAGTCGTTTCTGAAATTATTTGTATGGATTGTAGCCATGTATGGAAGTGAAACGTGGACGATAAATAGCTTAGACAAGAAGACATCGTCCAACATAAGAATAAGAATTTTGTGTTGTCGTGTGCCACTTAACTGTTGTATTTATAGGAATGTAGTCACAAGAGTCGAGCGCTGACGCGCACTGTTTTGACAACCAGATTTTTAGTGATGTCTAGATTCTAAACTCTTTTCCGTAAGGAAATGTGAACATAATATTTCTATCTCTAAGTATTTTTGTTTATGTCGGAGCATGAAAACTACATGAGTTGACGTGTTTGTCTTCGGGTGTTAGTTGCAAGACTCATATTACGATAAAATACGTATAAAAACCACGGGCCGCAAGAATACTTAATTCGGGCCGCAGTTTGACGACCACTGCCCTAAACGGTTCGAGATATTGAGATTAGTTTTTCACAGCACGCAAAGAGGACAGTATATTGCCATATGGTTAACGAGCGGAAATTTATCTTCCGCTATATAACCGTAACTACAGACATTTCAATGGAAAAGATTTTAGGGGTCATTTATAGCTGGTAAATGAGCATAAGTGAAGAAATTACACTTTTATCTTCACACCGACGATGTGCTGTTTAATTAGCTATTGACCTGACCTGTCCTCGCTTCCTCAGTTGATAAACCAATGTTTCAGGATTGTATCGTTTGCAACTGCATTAGTATGTTAGTGAGGTGACATTGTGTAAACCCCGCTGCGTTTTGGCAAGAGACGTAAGTTTTAACATGGCAGTAGGCAAAATGTAGGGTATATTTATCGAATAATTGCTTTAAAATCGCGTGATACTGAGGGCTTAAGAGGGCGCGTGTGACGTTCTCGTTAATGGCACTGCTGCACGTTGAAAGGCGAACACGCGTTCTATGTGCAATATTAGGCGTGTGTACAGGGTGTTAGGAAATTCCTGTAACTTGTTGGACTGAGTACATAACATTTCTGAGTAGGAATCTATATCCGGAAACGTACTGTTTCCGTTCTGCGACACTTGCAATTCAGACATTTAACCCATCCACTCTCTTTTTAAGGATAAATGACAAGTGCACTGTATTTATTATACTTCTGGTTGAGGAACTGAGTTAGGCATGACGCAGTACAATTATTAGGTAACAGTTCGAAAGGAGACATAACTAAACATTCATTTATCACTTAATCACATGTGTTTGTACTAACACTTACACGTCCGCAGCTCGTGGTCTTGCGTTAGCGTTTTCGCTTCCCGCGCACTGGGTCCCGGGTTCGATTCCCGGCGGGGTCAGGGATTTTTCCTGCTTCGAGATGACTGGGTGTTTTGTCGTCTTCGTCATCATTCATCCCCGTTACGTTTGGAGGAAGGCAATGGCACACCACCCCCACTAGGACCTTGCCTAGTCAGCATCGTCCCCTACGCTCCTGAGTATGGGACCTCATCATCAACACTTAAACATTTTGTTTGCACTATTCCGAAACAAGAAAGAACCTCGGATACTGTACGTACAGAACAGTAACGGTGCATTACACCCGGGTCGATGTGGCGATCACCAACGTTGTTACAGACATTGTATATACGAAGTATGTTCCGGTACACACTCTCCATCCCATCTAGTGTCTCTTCAGTTTCTACTGTAGTGACCAGATCTTCCTCTGTCTCTATAGGAGTCTCGTAAACTAAACTTTGCATACGACCCTTCAAGCAGTAGTACATAGAAGACGTGCCCTCCATCCCGTCCAGCCTTTAGCATACCGGAACAAGCAGTCTGAGACTTTCCTCTTTCCCTCGGCAGACATGGACACGTTGAAACCATCGTAGAAGGGACATGGGGTCCTGTTCAGAATGTTACGTACTCGTTCCCTCTGAAAGTTCACAAGGGAAATTTCCGAACACACTGTAGTGCGCTGGACAGCGTGGCGAATCGGCAAACAGACTACAGGTTACCTTTGTATTCAGACTGTACGATCAGATGCTAGTTACATTACGCTGTAGAAAATATACCACCGGAAGCAGTAAGCACCGTAAGAGCCCTAAGAGTAAACATCGAAAGTGAACTAAAGCTACCTGCAAGATAATGACCCGCAACTAGTTCTAGCAAGAGCAGTTGGCAGCCTACATTCACGGGAAGAATCGTAAGGGAATAATTAATGCACGAAAGAGGTAGGTTCCTAAGTACTGACTCGATCGATTGAGTAGTGCTCATCAGTCTCGGACCGTCATAAAGGTGGATTAATAGAAGAGATGAAGATCCTATGAAGGGCGGTGCGTTTCGGTACGGGATCGTTCAATAAGCGCTAGATTGCAGCGGAGGTTTCCATCAAATTCCAGTGGCAGACCTCACGACCCAGGCGTTCTGCATCACGGGGAGGTTTCACTGTTGAAAGTCAGAGAGGGCACGTTCAAATAGGAGCCAATCAACATAACTTGCTCTCACATAAATGATTTTCGGATATTCCCGTTACGAACTTCTGCCGGCCGGGGTGGCCGAGCGGTTCTCGGCGCTACAGTCTGAAACCGCGCGACTGCTACGGTCGCAGGTTCGAATCTTGCCTCGGGCATGGATCTGTGTGATGTCTTTAGGTTAGTTAGGTTTAAGTAGTTCTAAGTTCTAGGGGACTCATGACCTCTGAAGTTAAGTCCCATAGTGCTCAGAGTCATTTGAACCCTACGAACTTCTAGGACTTATAGAGAGGAGTGAGTACATATTATTTCGAATAGGAACGATGCCCGGAAAAGTACAGTTGCCGTTCTGCGACCGTTTCAGTTCACATGTGTAACGCTCCACGTCTGCTGAAGGCAAACGAAAAGTCAGAGTTGCTGGTATGCAGTAGGGTAAACAGGATGACGCGTACTACGTCAGACGGTCACCTAATGTCAGTTAACGCCTGCCTAGCTGCGACACCTGTTCAATGCTTGGCCGTCTCTGATTCGGTAAACGTGGTTCGGTACTTGTTTCTGGAATACAGACATGTTCCTCGTGTATGGCGAACCTCGAGATAACGAAACTCTGCTAGTTGGCTGTATCTCGAAGTTTTCCGCAAAGTAGCACGTCATCGTACAAACTTTTTGCCCCAGTTACGCAGCAACTCCGAGAAACGGGTACCTTCATCTCGATGATGCCGGACTATAGTGCTCTACTGCAAAGCACGAACCCGAATTTGAAAATCTCTTGCTGCATCGCGGTGAAGAGAACCCGTCAACGAATACTCGAACAACTGCGTTTTTTTAAATTTATTTACACGTAAAGTTCCGTGGGACCAAATTGAGGAGCGAATCTCAAAGGTCGTGGAACGTATTAGTACATGAAATTACAACATAAAAGTAATAACAGATAACAGATAAAAATAAAGGTTTATGAACCCGAAAAAAGTCAGTCCATAAGTTTAAGTAAATGCAATCAACAATACAACAAGAATCAGCTTAATTTTTCAAGGAACTACTCGACAGTATAGTAATGACCCATGAGGAAACTCTTCAGTTTCGATTCGAAAGCGCGTGGATTACTGCTAAGATTTTTGAATTCGAGTGGTAGCTTATTGAAAATGGATGCAGCGGTATACTGCACACTATCCTGCACAAGAGTTAAGGATGTGCGATCCAAATGCAGGTTTGATTTCTGCCGAGTATTAACCGAATGAAAGCTGCTTATTCTTGGGAGTAAGCTAATATTAACAAGAAATGATAGGAATATATATCTTGAGAGGCCAATGTCAAAATACTCAGACTCGTGAACAGGTGTCGACAAGAGATTCGTGGACTTACACCACTTATTGCTTAAACCGCCCGTTTCTGAGCCAAAAATATCCTTTTAGAATGGGAAGAGTTACCCCAAAATATAATACCATACGACATAAGCGAATGAAAATAAGCAAAGTAGACTAATTTTCGTGTCCAACGATCACTCACTTCTGATACCGTTCGAATAGTAAAAATGGCAGCATTAAGTCTTTGAACAAGATCCTGAACGTGGGCTTTCCACGACAGCTTACTATTTATCTGAACACGTAGAAATTTGAACTGTTCAGTTTCACTAATCATATGCCCGTTCTGTAAAATTGAAACGTCAGGATTTATTGAGTTGTGTGTTAGAAACTGTAAAAACTAAGTCTTACTGTGATTTTGCGTGAGTTTATTTTTTACAAGCCATGAACTTAGGTCATGTACTACACAATTTGAAACCGAGGCAATGTTGCACACAACGTCCTTTATACCAAGCTAGTGTCATCAGCAAACAGAAATATTTTAGTTACCTCTAATACTATAGAGCATATTATTTATATAAATAAGGAACTGGAGTGGCTCCAATACTGATCCCTGGGGCACCCCTCCCCCCCTCGACAGTACCCTACTCAGTCCCCACGTCACAGACGTTATCAGCATTGTGAATAATGACCTTTCGCTGCCTGTTGCTAAAGTAAAAGGTGAACTAGTTGTGAGCTACTCCCCGTATTCCGTAATGGTCCAACTTCTGGACCAATATTTTGTGATTAACACAATCAAATGCCTTAGTTAAATCAAAAAATAGCCAAGCGTTCGAAACCTTTCGTTTAGCTCATTCAGTACCTCACAGAGAAAAGAGAATACAGCATTTTCAGTTGTTAAGACATCTGAAGCCGAACTGTACATTGATAGCAAATAGTGAGATATAAAAGGATCAATTATTGTAACATACACAGCCTTTTCAATAAATTTTGCAAACACTGATGGCATATAAATAGGTCTAAAATTATCTACATTATCCCTTTCTCCCTTTTTATAAAGTGGCTTTACCACTGAGTACATTAATCGCTCAGAAAACTGACCATTTCTAAAGGGAAAAATACAAATATGGCTAAATACAGGGCTAACATGTGCAGCACAATACTTTAATACTCTGCCAGACACTCCATCATAACCATGAGAGTCCTTAGTCTTCAGTGTTTTAATTGACTCAATCTCCCTCTTGTCTGTATCACAGAGGAATGTTTCAGACATCAATCTCGAAAAGGCCTTTGCCAAGAAAGTTGTAAGTTTTCCGGTTGAAACTCACCAGCAATGCTCAGAAAATGATTGTTAAATACTGTTCATATATTTGATTTATCAGTAACAGAAATATTTTTACTGCGAGCTGACTTTATATCATCGATCTTGTACTGCTGACCAGACACTTCCTTCACAACTGACCATATGGTTTTAACTGTATCCTATGAATTAATTAGCTATTATATTTGCATACCACATACTCTTTGCCTTCCTAATAACATTTTAAGCACCTTACAATACTGTTCGTAATGAGCTACTATAGCTTGATTGTGACTGCTTCTAACATTTTGTATATAATTCCCGCCTTGTTCTAAAAGATATCCTTATCTCACTAGTCAGCCACTCGGGCTGCCTATTACTGTTAGTACCCCGTTTAGAACGTTCTAATGTAAAGCAATTCTCAAAGAGCGTGAGAAATGTGTTAAGGAAAGCATTGTATTTATCATCTACGTTATCGGCACTTAAACATCCTGCCACTCTTGTTCCTTGACAAGGTTTAAAAAACTCTGTTGCTGTTGGATTAACTTTCCTACATAGTTTGTAATTAAATGTGACATTGGTTTGAGAACAAAAGCCTTTTAGTGTTAAAATTTGTGCATCATGGTCAGAAAGGGCATTCACGCTTTTACTAACAGAAAGCCCATCTAGTAATGAAGAATGAATAACAATATTGTCTATGGCTGTGCTACTGTTCCCCTGCACCCTGGTTGGAAAAAACAGTATCTGCATCAGATCATATGAATTTAGGATATCTAAGAACATCCTTTTTCTTGCACAATCATATACAAAATTAATGGATGTCAGTCACAGTAGTCTGGGACGTTCTGCGTGAGCGACAATTACATCCATACTAATTACAAAGGGTACAGGCTACGGTCCAGCCGATTTCCGCAACACATTGGCTACTTCAGTGGTCCCTGCACTGCTGCATCGGCACGACCTTGTTTCTGCGTGAAGTTCTGTTCACAGAGTAACGTAAGGTCACTATGGACTGTGTTCTGAATTCGCGAAACAGCCATGTCTGGGCAGACGAAAGCCCCTGTGCCACGCATGTTCACGGATATCAGCAACGGTTTGGCATTAAACCTGTGGGCAGGTATTCGGGACGGTGATGTCATTGGGCCATACCTCCTTTCATTCAAGCTAACTGCTCCTGAATACTTCGTGCAGAACGTATTTGGACCCGTTTGTGGTAGCTGTGCCGCTGAATGTCCATTAACATGATGGTGAACCACCTCACTTCCAACGTGCGGTACGGGGACATCTCGGAAGAGAACGTGGCGAAATATGGATAGGCAGAGAGGGCCCAACCACGTGGCCGCTGCGATCGCAGGATTTAACTCCTGTTAACTCAAAGGGGCATTCAAATGAAACCCGGTCACTAGTGTAAAGAAAACGTAACGATTTTGGGTTAGATAGAGCAGCAATCAGTCGTAGAATTAAGTTGTTCTAATATGACATTTATAGTCACAACGCAGATCAGATTTCGACCTGTGTCAGGTCATTATCAATGCAGTGCGGAATTGTAGCAGTTATTCGTGCTAAAGTCAATGTTTACACATTTCAACCATTGAAATGTGTAAATCGAAATCTGATCTGCGTTGTGACTATAAATGTCATATTAGAGCAACTTAATTCTACGACTGATTGCTGCTCTATCTAACCCAATATAACCATAGTCGTTGCGTGCACCCACCCCATGGAGGGTAACCTGACGTAACGATTTTATTAACTCAAAATTTTATACACAGTACACATACTAAAAAATAGTCGCCAAAACTGTTGGCACACCGCGTTGCGACACTAGCTGGTCGATTCCATCCTTCAAGAAGTTATTAGGCTGCTGTCGGATCCAGGCCTAGACCCAGTCACACACTTCGTTGTCTGTTGCGAACCGATGTCTGCGAATAGCTTGTTTTAGAGGTGCAAAAACATGAAAGTCTCCTGGTGAAAGGTCGGGACTGCACGGTGGATGTTCGAACGTTTCCCACCGAAACAGCTGCAATGTCGTCTTCACCACATTGGCCGTGTGTTGGCTGGCATTCTCATGCAGGACGATGACTCCATTGGACAACATGCCTCAGCGTTTCGACTTCATGGCTCGTCTAAGGTTTTGTAAGCTGCTTTTAACAACAAGAAAAACATATTAACATTTAAGAGCATCAGCCTTGAAATCAGGAAAAGATTTTTGAAATCATATGTGTGGAGTGTGGCATGCTATGGGTGTGAAACATGGACTCTCGGGACAGAGGAAGACCAGAAGCTAAATTCTTTTGAAATGTGGTGCTATAGACGCATGCTCAAAATAAAATGGATCGACAAGGTCACAAACGAAGTGGTTCTGGAAAGAGCAGGTGAGAAGAGAAGCTTCTGGAATTTCATTGTTAAAAGAAGAGTGCAATTTACAGGCCATCTATTAAGACATAGAGGACTCCTGAACACAATCGTAGAGGGATATGTCGAGGGAAAAAGACCAAGAGGAAGACCACGACTGAGGTACATGGATCAAATCGTGAAAGATGTGGGATGTAACACCTATAAAGAAATGAAGAGAGAAGCTGAAAGACGCACAGAATGGAGACAAGCTGCCATTGTAGCTGTTGCAAACCAATCCTTGGATTGACCACTACAGAAGAAGAAAGGTTTTGTAAAGTGGCTTAATAACGCTGGGCATTGTTGGTGATTCCCCGTTCCAGATACTCTACAAGCAGTGGGACCTTGTGGGCAAAGGAGGACATAATGAACCCAGCAGAACTGGTGTGCACAGCCTTTGATTTCTTCGGTGGTGGTGAAGTCTCATGCTTGCTCTCACGCTTGCTTTCCGGTTCAAAATGGTGACACTACGTTTCGTCACCTGTGACAATACGCGACAGAAAGCCGTATTCCTCCTTATCATAACGTCTGCAGATGACAGACAGCACCAATGCGCTTTTCGGCGGTCTGTTCATGGGGAACCCACTGCCCACAGATTTTTGAAAGTTAAAGTGTTGATGCATTATGATGTGGGCGGTGCCCACACCAATACCCAGTAAACGATAGATCTCGTCCACGGTGATTCTGCGGGTGTCCAAAACTAAAGCATTCACTTCCGCAAACATTTCCGGTGTGATTACTCAATGAGCCTGTCCAGGACGAGCATCGTCTTACAGTGACTCGCGCCCCTCAAGGAATCGTTTGCGCCATTCCACAACTCACCGTACACAGCCTTCATCAGTCAATACATTTCACGGCATTCAACTCCCTCCACCGCCAAAAATCGAATCACTCCTCGTTGTTCCTGCTTACTTGCCTGCATGTTCGGTAGTGGACAATAACTTGTGTGACCACCTTCTCTTCGGCGTGAAACCTCACTGGTGCTATGCAACATCAAACGGCGCGCACGCGTCAGTCTCTACCAATAGACGGCGCCACCATAACCGCAGTCACGTGTAAGTTAAAGATAGACGCACTGACGAGGTTTCATTTGAATGAACCTCATACTTCCTGGGGGTCCTATGCAAAATTTAATTTACGACACTCCGGTAAATGCAGAGGAAGATCCGCTGGGACAATTTCCAGCCGCTGCACTAGAAACAGAGGACACACCAGGTGGCATGAGAAGTGTGTACCACAACATGCTTCATTTGCAAAATGTCTATAAAAGCTCTGATGGTCGCCACATCGAGCCGCTGTTTTAATGCATCAGTACTGTTCCATACGTGCAGTATGCTGGGTTCTTTCTTGTTTTGGAATGATGTCAAGACGCGATCTGAATCAATACAAATAAATATGCTTAAGTGATAAATAGATGTTCTGTTGCTTCCTTCTGAGTTATTACCAACTGATTTTACTGGTTGTTGTTGTTGTTGTTGTTGTTCCGGTCTTCAGACCCGAGACTGGTTTGATGCACCTCTCCAGGCTACTCTATCCTGTGCAAGCTTCATCTCCCAGTAACTACTGCAACCCACGTCCATCTGAATCTGCTTAGTGTATTCATCTCTTGGTCTCCCTCTACGATGACTCAGCGCTGCACTCCAGTACCAAATTGGTGATCCCTTGATGCCTCAGAACATGTCCTACCAACCAATCCCTTCTTGTAGTCAAGTTGTGTCACAAACTCCTCTTCTCCCCAATTCTATTCAATACCTTCTCACTAGTTATGTGATCTACCCATCTAATCTTCAGCATTCTTCTGTAGCACCACATTTCAAAAGCTTCTATTCTCTTCTTGTCCAAACTATTTATCATCCATGTTTCACTTCCATACATGGCTACATTCCATACATGGCTACATTCCATACATGGCTACATTCCATACATGGCTACATTCCATACATGGCTACATTCCATACATGGCTACATTCCATACATGGCTACATTCCATACATGGCTACATTCCATACATGGCTACATTCCATACATGGCTACATTCCATACATGGCTACATTCCATACATGGCTACATTCCATACATGGCTACATTCCATACATGGCTACATTCCATACATGGCTACATTCCATACATGGCTACATTCCATACATGGCTACATTCCATACATGGCTACACTCCATACATGGCTACACTCCATACATGGCTACACTCCATACATGGCTACACTCCATACATGGCTACACTCCATACATGGCTACACTCCATACATGGCTACACTCCATACATGGCTACACTCCATACATGGCTACACTCCATACATGGCTACACTCCATACATGGCTACACTCCATACATGGCTACACTCCATACATGGCTACACTCCATACATGGCTACACTCCATACATGGCTACACTCCATACATGGCTACACTCCATACATGGCTACACTCCATACATGGCTACACTCCATACAAATACTTTCAGAAACGACTTCCTGACACTTAAATCAATACTGGAGGTTAGCAAATTTATCTTCTTCAGAAACGCTTTCCTTGCCATTGCCAGTCTACATTTTATATCCTCCCTACTTCGACCATCATCAGTTACTTTGCTTCCGAAATAGCAAAACTCCTTTACTACTTTGTCTCATTTCCTAATCTAATTCCCTCAGCATCACCAGACTTACTTCGACTACATTCCATTATCCTCGTTTTGCTTCTGTTGATGTTCTTCCTACACCCTCCTTACAAGACACTGTCTATTCCGTTCAACTGCTCTTCAAAGTCCTTTGCTGTGTCTGACAGAATTACAATATCATCGGCGAACCTCAGTTTTTATTTCTTCTCCCTGTATTTTAATACCTACTCCAAATTTTTCTTTTGTTTCCTTTACTGCTTGCTCAATATACAGATTAAATAACATCGGGGAGAGGCTACAACCCTGTCTTACTCCCTTCCCAACCACTGCTTCCCTTTCATGTCCCTCGACTCTTATAACTGCCATCTGGTTTCTGTACAAATTGTAAATAGCCTTTCGCTCCCTGTATTTTACCCCTGACACCTTTAGAATTTGAAAGAGAGTATTCCAGTCAGCAGTGTCAAAAGCTTTCTCTAAGTCTACAAATGATAGAAGAAAGATTAAGGAAACGCAAACCTTCGTTTCTAAGGCGAGTCGTAAGGTCAGTATTGCCTCACGTGTTCCAATATTTCTACGGTATCCAAACTGATCTTCCCCGAGGTCCGCTTCTACCAGTTTTTCCATTCTTCCGTAAAGAATTCGCGTTAGTATTTTGAAGCTGTGAGTATTAAACTTACAGTTCGGTAATTTTCGCATATGTCAACACTCGCTTTCTTCGGGATTGGAATTATTATATTCTTCTTGAAGTCTGATGGAATTTCGCCTGTCTCATACATCTTTCTCACCAGGTGGTAGAGTTTTGTCAGGACTGGCTCTCCCAAGGCTGTCAGTAGTTCTAATGGAATGTTGTCTACTCCCGGGGCCTTGTTTCGACTCAGGTCTTTCAGTGCTCTGTCAAACTCTTCACGCAGTATCATATTTCCCATTTCATCTTCATCTAAATCTTCTTCCATTTCGATAATATTGTCCTCAAGTACATCGCCCTTGTATAGAGCCTCTATATACTCCTTCCACCTTTCTGCTTACCCTTTTTTGCTTGGAACTGGGTTTCCATCTGAGCTCTTGGTATTCATACAAGTGGTTCTCCTTTCTCCAAAGGTCTCTCTAATCTTCCTGTAGGCAGTATCTATCTTACCCCTAGTGAGATAAGCCTCTACATCCTTACATTTGTCCTCTAGCCATCCCTGCTTAGCCATTTTGCACTTCCTGTCGATCTCATTTTTGAGACGTTTGTATTCCTTTCTGCCTGCTTCATTTATTGCATTTTTATATTTTCTCCTTTCATCAATTAAATTCAATATTTCTTGTCTTACCCAAGGATTTCTACCAGCGCTCTTCTTTTTACCTACTTGATTCTCTGCTGCCTTCACAACTTCATCCCTCAAGGCTACCCATTCTTCTTCTACTGTATTTCTTTCCTCCATTCCTGTCAATTGTTCCCTTATGCTCTCCCCGAAACTCTGTACAACTTCTGGTTTAGTCAGTTTATCAAGGTCCCATCTCCTTAAATTCCCACCTTTTTGCAGTTAGATTGTGGTCGGAGTCCTGGAAATGTCTTACAATGTAAAACCTGGTTCCTAAATCTGTCTTACCATTATATAATCTATCTGAAACCTGTCAGTATCTCCAGGCTTCTTCCATGTATATAACCTTCTTTTGAGATTTTTGAACCAGGTGTTAGCTATGATGAAGTCATGCTCTGTGCAAAATTCTGCCAGACGGCTTCCTCTTTGATTTCTTCCCCCCCCCCTCCCCCCCCCCCAATCCATAATCACGTGCTACGTTTCCTTCTGTTCCTTTCCTACTACCTAATTCGTCACCCATGACTATTAAATTTTTGTCTCCCTTCACTATCTGAATACTTTCTTTTATTTCATCATACATTTCTTCAATTTCTTCGTCATCTGAAGAGCTAGTAGGCATATAAACTTGTACCATTGTTGTAAGCGTGGGCTTTGTGTCTCTCTTGGCCACAATAATGCGTTCACTATGCTCTTTGTATTAGCTTACCCACACTCCTATTTTTTTTATTCGTTATTAAACCTACTCCTGCATTACCCCTATTTCATTTTGTATTTATAACCCTGTATTCACCTGACCAAAAGTCTTGTTCCTCCTGCCACCGAACTTCAAAATGGTTCAAATGGCTCTGAGCACCATGGGACTTAACATCTGAGGTCATCAGTCCCCTAGAATGTAGAACTACTTAAACGTAACTAACCTAAGGACATCACACACATCCATGCCCGAGGCAGGATTCGAACCTGCGACCGTAGCAGTCCCGCGGGTCCGGACTGTAGCGCCCAGAACCGCACGGCCACCGCGGCCAGCCACCGAACTTCACTAATTTCCACTATATCTAACTTTAACCTATCCGTTTCCCTTTTTAAATTTTCTAACCTACCTGCCCGACTAAGGAATCTGACATTCCACGCTCCGATCCGTAGAACGCCAGTTTTCTTTCTCTTGATAAAGAAGTCTTCCTGAGTAGTCCCCGCCCAGAGATCCGAATGGGGGAATTTCAATCATACAGTAAAGCTGTATGCCCTCCGGAAAAATTACGGCTATACTTTCCCCCTTGCTTTCAGCCGTTCGCAGTACCAAAACAGCAAGGCCGTTTTGGTTACTGTTACAGGGCCAGATCATCAATCATCCAGACTGTTGCCCCTGCAACTACTGAAAAGGCTGCTGCCCCTCTTCAGTAACCATATATTTGTCTGGCCTCTCAACTGATACCCCTCCGTTGTGGTTGCACCTACGGTACGGCTATCTGTATCGCTGAGGCACGCAAGCCTCCCCACCATCGGCAAGGTCCGTGGTTCAAGAGGGGAGGGATTTTACTGGGTCACGCCTAATTCAGTTCCTCAAGCAGAAGTGGATGAGTTAAACATCTGAACTGCAATTGTCGTAGGACGTAAGCGGTGCGTTTTTGGATATGGATTCCTCATTAAGTACTCTCTCTCTCTCTCTCTCTCTCTCTCTCTCTCTCTCTCTCTCTCTCTCTCTCTCCGTAAAAGTCCTAGAAGTCTGTAACGGGAATATCCGACATCCTTTATAGCGAAGTTACCACAAGAAAATCAGGACTGTTTCTATCAGAAACGGCCCGCACCACGACCGTGTTAATGAAATCAATCATCGCAGGAAGGGCAGCATCGGTCGTAAAATTTTAATCTGTTCATTACAGAGTGATTTCAGCTACTGTATAGCTGTCTTCATTGCAGTTATACTTATCGGATGTTGCTTATCTGTAACGTCAAGTGGTACCATGTGTGATTACATGTACAATGGGTCATAGCTTGGATATAACTTATACTGAAGATAGCTACGCAGTAACTGAAATTAATCTGCTATAAGCAGATTAAAAATTTACGACCAATGCTGCCCTTCCTGTGATTTTGGTTTCTAAATCTGTCTTACCATTATATAATCTATCTGAAACCTTTTAGAATCTCCAGGGTTCTTCCATGTATACAACCTTCTTTCATGATTCTTGAACCAGGTGTTAACTATCATTAAGTTATGCTCTGTGCAAAATTCTACAAGGCGGCTTCCTCTTTCATTTCTTCCCCCCAATCCATATTCACCTACTATGTTTCCTTCTCTCCCTTTTCCTACTGACGAATTCCAGTCACCCATAACTATTAAATTTTCGTCTCCCTTCACTATCTGAATTTCTTTTATTTCATCATATATTTCTTCAATTTCTTCGTCATCTGCAGAGCTAGTAGGCATATAAACTTGTACTATTGTAGTAGGCGTGGGCTTCGTATCTCTCTTGGCCACAATAATGCGTTCACTATGCTCTTCGTAGTAGCTTACCCACACTCCTATTTTTTAATTCATTATTAAACCTACTCCCACATTACCCCTATTTGATTTTGTATATATAACCCTGTATTCACCTGACCAAAAGTCATGTTCCTCCTGCCACCGAACTTCACTAATTCCCACTATAACTTTAACCTATCCATTTCCCTTTTTAAATTTTCTAACCTACCTGCCCGATTACGGGATCTGACATTTCACGCTCCTCTCTTGATAACGACGTCCTCTTGAGTAGTCCCCGATTCCAGAAATAATTGATTGGACGAAGTTCAATTGCACACAATCGTGTAGGGCGAATTATGATCTTGAAATTGATTGTAGATGCATGCAGGTCAATTTCGTGACAAGCTAGTGAGCGTCGCGAGTGTGTCGCGGTATCAAGACTGCTTTCGCGCCGCCGATGGTTTGCTTTAAACTCGCAAAAATACAATTTACGCGAATTCTTAACTATCTCAAAAGGGTAGAATATTTAAGCCATTGTGGAGGACGTAGGTTTGGATAGAAAGATCATTTTCATAATCCAATTTAAATCCTGTTCATCGAAGTAGCCTAGCAACCCAAAAGCTCATACGTGGTTATCAGCAGAAACAGTGTACTATTTTTCATGCACATGTCTACACTCTACATCAAGCTGTGGATGATTTGTGGGCGCGAAATAAACATTTGAAAGCTTTTGATTAAGTAAAAGGAAAAATGTAAATAGTTTATCCGTATATTTTGTTATTTCATGAATAGTTATATTTTCTTATAGTGGTATAGAGCCTTACGTATTATTAATATTGTGGCAGACTGATCGCAAGTGCTCTCGTTACAAGTAGAGATTTGGGCCTGATTAAGAGTAGCTGGTTCTTAAAGTCTCAAACATTAAGTGAAGAATAATATCACACTTAAATAACGCAGCGTCGAAACCCACTATCTTTGTACTGTATTAAGCTAGCTATTCCGGAATCAGATGATACCGTGGCCATGTAGTTGTATGTTGTTGACAACAAATAGGTTAACACCAACATAAACATTTCTCATGCTCTGATACTGACGAGGGAAAGAAGAGACGACAACGACGACATACATGTATACATATAAAAATGGTATACTTGGCGCCTTACAATAGAAGACAACGGACGTCACGATATAGCTTTATACATAACAGAAATCTCTTAGGTTGAAATGAAGCCATGCCGAAACTGTTCGGGCCCAGGAAGATTGCTCTCTACGAGCAAGAGGGGAAAATACTCTGGGTGATCGGATATAGTTAAGCAAACAGAGAGAATCTCCTGTCTTCAAATTACATTCAGAAGTGCCTGGTGTTCAGTATAATGGAGTTAACTATAATGAAGTACTGTCCGAAATAAGCTGCTGATCTTGATAAGATTTCAAAGCGGTGCAAAGAGTAGCAACTTAAATAAATGTCAGTAGTGTAAAATCGTGCACTTCACAAAACGAAAATACGTAGTAGCCTGTGGCTGTACCATCAGTGAGTCACAGTTTGAGCCGGCCAGCTCGTACATGTACCTGGAGGTAACACAAGGGGACCACAAATTTTCTTCGAACTTCATACACTTTTAGTATGCCCTTAAAAGAACCTAGTGTGCAAATAAGAAGGTGCACTACTCTGGAAATTCCGAGGAAATCGTAAGAGGAGTTTTACTCGTCTATTATGTGACTTACGTATCTGTGTGTAGTAGGTGCCGGACGTTACAGTTCATGGTGGTCAAGCGTTCGAGCTATATAAGACGAGCGTGTATTAGCGACAGCTCGATTCCAGCCTAAACTTAAGCATTAATTTTTTGCATCACTGTTTCCATTACGCGGTTTGACATTTGAAGGTCATATACTGGAAAAAAACCACACATGTTTGTATGAAATATTTGCATGGAGTTTCAATTTGTGTTTCTTATGTCTCTGACAAATACCATCCTCTTACTCTTGTGGTCTGGCACTTTGTGACCTAACTACTTTACTGATAGTGAATAGCGTCATTCGCATCATTGTTTATTGACTTTTGACTTGGGGTTTCCCAGCCTGTCCCTCGTCCTTGAAAATTAAATTACAAATAGTAAATAGTCAAAATATAAAATTCAATACAACTTCATGAAAATGCACGTGGGTTTTTAGTATATTACCTCTCAAATGTCACATAAATGTGACCAGCGGTAAAAAATATGGATTTTTAGTGTCACCGGGATTCAAACGGTTGCCTCGCCCAACGACTTTCTCGCAAAACGCGACAGATAACCACTTGATAACAATGACTTCTTGCAGCCAATGCCTTCGCACAGATACATCGGTTATATAATACACGCGCAAAACTTGATATTTTCTCGGAATTGACAGAGTAGTGTTACCCTGGCACTTGCACATTACGTTGTTTTTAATGGCCTACTAAAGGTACACGAAGGTTGAAGTAAATTCATGATACCAGCGTCGTTGCCTCCCCTTGTTAACAGGGATATGAAGTGGAATGGTCACATAGGCGCAGTTTGGGGGTAAAGCAGGTAGTAGTTTTCGATTAATTGGTAGAATAGGCGGAACTGCAATCAGTCTGCAAAGGAGAATGCTTACAGATAACTCGTGCATCACATTCCAGAATATTGGCCAAATATGTGCGACCTGTACGAAATAGGACTGCCACGGGATATTGAACGTACAAGGGGCGTTTGAAAAGTCCGTGCAAAAATAAAAATTACTTACGTGTTTCGGGTAAACCTTTTTTCTTTTTCGACATAGTCTCCTTTTAGACTTATACACTTCTTCCAACGCTGTTCTAATTTGTTGATCCCATCCGAATAATAGGAATTGTACAAGTCTGCAAAATAGCTATTAGTTGATGCAATCACCTCGTTTGAATAAAATCTTTGTCCCGCCAGCCATTTCCTCAAATTAGGGAACAAATAGAAGTCTGAGGGAGCCACGTCTGTAGAATAGGGAGGATGTGAAACGAGTTGGAATCCTATTTCCATTACTTTTGCGACCACAAGTGCTGAGGTGTGTGCTGGTGCATTGTCATAATGGAAAAGGACTTTTTTGCGGTCCAATCGCCGGCGTTTTTCCTTCATCTCGGTTTTCAAACGGTCCTATAACGATGAATATTATTAACCTGTAATAGTTTTATCCTCTTACAGATAGTCGATGAGGATTATCCCTTGCGAATCCCAAAAGACAGTCGCCATAATCTTTCCAGCCAAAGGAATGATCTTCGCCTTTTTTGGTGCAGATTCTCCCTTGGTAACCCATTGTTTAGATTGTTGTTTGGCCTCAGGAGTATAGTAATGTATCCCTGTTTCATCCACAGTGACGAAACGACGCTTAAAGTCCTGCGGATTCTACCTGGACAGCTGCAAACCATCCTTGCAACAGTTCACACGATTCCGCATTTGGTCAAGCGTGAGTAATCGCGGAACCCATCTTGCGGGTAGGTTTCTCATGTTCAGATGTTTATGCAAAATATTATGTACCCGTTCATTCAAGAGGTCCACAGCACTAGCAATCTCACACACCTTAAGTCTTCTGTCATCCCTCACCATATCATGGATTTTATCAATGATTTCTGGAGTCGTAACCTCCACAGGACGTCCAGAAAGTTCAGCATCACTTCTGCCCATACGGCCACTCCGAAAATTTTGAAACCACTTATAAACTGTTCTAATCTAAGGTACAGTGTCACCATAATATTTATCAAGCTTCTCTTTAGTCTCCTGAGGCGTTTTGCCATTCATAAAGTAATGTTTAATCACCATACGAAATTCTTTTTCGTCCATTTTTTGACAGTCACTCGACTTCCTTGATTCACACGAATACCAAACACAAAGAAATACACCAATATGGCTGAAACTTGGTGTGCATTGTTTCCAAAGATGCTACTAACTAAACACGACCTCGATACGCACCGGTGGTGCCATCTCTCAGACTTAGCACGGACTTTTCAAACGCCCCTCGTATACAGAGAAGGGCAGCACGAATGGTCACTGGTTTGTTTGACCCGTGAGTTTCACGTAGATACAGAAGAAACTGAACCGACAGAATCTAGAAGACAGATGTAAACTATACCGAGAACTTCTACTGAAAGTTTCAAGAACATGCCTTAAATGACTACTCCAGGAACATATTGCAGTCCCCTACGTATCGCTCATATAGGAATCGTGAGTACGAGATGGGATTAATTATAGCACGCACAGAAACATTTAAACCATCTCTCTTCCCGCGCTCCAAGCGTGAATAGTACGGGAAGAAACCCTAATAACTTGTACAGTAGTATGTACCTCCTGCCATGTAGTTCAGTGCTTTGCAAAGCGTAGAAGTAGAATATAAAGGACGTGAACTGCTCAAAACTCTGTCAGCGAACACTAGGAAAATAAAATGCGGTTGTGGATGGGACGGCGGGTGCTTCAAGCTTCGTGTTTTATCATGGACCAGATTTAATCTCAGCGTTAAGAACATAGCAAAAATACAGGCGTAACTCGTTTGAAACACATCTTGCAACATATGTACGAACTGACATGGGAACGATATTTATAAAGCGCTTCACATCTCTTTCTTGCTGCGAAAAAGCGGCAAGAAGTGCATCAATGGTGGTGTGCCAGTATTAACGACGGAACATGCCTTTCAGGTTGCGGTTACACTAGTTTGTTGCTCAGGCATTGTAAAATACATTTACCTTTCTAATGGCGCCTCTTTTTCTTTTTCGGAGAACTCTCGCAGAAAAGCTTTTAATTCCATTTGCAGACTCGCTGTTCGTCACTAGAAAAGCAAGCAATGAAATAAACACGCAGCGAAAGCACAAAGTGCAGGAACATAAAAAGCCAACACCAGACAGTTACAGAACTGGACGCGTTCTAAGGCTCGCGTGACGTGAATGTAACGTCCGGCCATTGTGGTACTGGATACGTGATGAGACGTGACGTCCTGTGAGAGTCATTCTTTATTCTCTCTATTAGGTAACGAACAGGAATTACCTAATAGTTTCAGATCCGATCATTAACACGTGGCAAAATGACTGTAGAGGAAATTGGATAATTTGTATTTCGTCCATCTGAGTTGCACTAATATGACAGTTTTGTTGCAGTGGTTACCGGTTTCGGGCTGATATGCCCTTTCTCAAACCACACGTCATTATACTCACCGTAACTAGTCATACAGTATGGTGGCAAAAGGCACGAATAGCTCCAGTACAGAAAGTTACAGTGGCCCCAAGTACTCTCACTGATATTAGTCGTTATGTCTACTGTTGCACATGACTGACGCAACAGACTGAACAAACAAAAGACGAAAGGTAAACACACAACGACAGTTGGCAACACCACACATTGTAAACACACACATTTTCATCACGCAATGAAAGATGCAAGTGATGGGCTGTAATAAATGTTGGTGAATAAAACGACGGAAATCGGCCAGCTAGCGTACGGTGACCGAATTAACACGTCTCCAGGGCCACAAACATGGACTAGCATAATTGAAAACCGTAATTAAAACCAAACGATTTTTTAACCTCACGGATCGTGTGCTACAAAAATTTCTTAATTTGAAAAACGTGAAAATGTAACATAGTAACATATTTGTAACCACTACATAATGCATTTATATGAAAACAAACATGTGTTACAGGCCACTGAAGATGCTTCATAAATAAGATGGACGCGCATGGAAAAAGACAAACTGCCTTTCATTTAGTCGCAAAGACGGCTTTTAAAACTGGACTGGAAAATGTCCAGCTTGTACGGCTAGGTAGAGTGAAAATAGGGATATGTTTAGACAGTGCAGTTCAAGGGAATGTGGAACTTCGTGGTTGTTGCAAAGATTCACACTGAACAGTAGGTTTGATTAAACTGGCAACGTTTTTGAAAAATATTTGTGCCGCGAGCCACGACGTTCGGAACACTAATTTATTTCACACTTTACACACATTTAACTGTCCATTACGGCTACGTAATGTCAAAGTAGTAAGGCGTACTATTTACGCAATTTAGAGAAAATCACGAGAGAAGTTTTACGTATCACTGATGTACCGGTGTGTTGAGACTGTGAGAATGAGTGCTCATGTGGTTAGCGTTCAAACTCCGTTCATCGTTTTTTTTAATTTATATTTTCAACTATAGTCTTAATGTTTCTTGCGTACTACATTTGAAAGATAATGTAATGAAAAGACAGGTGTGTTTCCATGAACTTTCACTGTATTTCCAGTGCTGTTTGGATGTCCACTAATTTTTATTTTTACAGCAAATATCATGCGACTTATTTCTGTAGGCGAATTGAAAACTTTATCAAGCGCCTTCATATTCGTTCATATTTGGCAACGAACGAGAAACTGCTTCTTGTGAAGATGCTATTAAAATACACTGAATCGTACCTCTCCAGTCTTCGGCACCGATAGTTACAAAAATGTTGCTTTACGCGTAGGTTGCATAAAAATTGTCGGAAGACAGAAGTTTCTCAAAATGAGAACAGGCTTTGTTTTTCCTTAGAAACTATGAAGATTGCTTATGCATGCGGGGAAACCGTATTCATTCGCTGTAGTAGGTGGCGTTTTATGTTTTCATGTCTGTAATAAAAGTACCATCCCGCGACTTGTAATGATAAGAGTATATCCGACGATTAATCGTACATTACCATCTTATTCTGACATATTGTAAGTTACTGAATTATTTAATACAGTTATTTACTACTTTATTTACTACTTTATTTATCGATGTTTGATTTGAGCTTTCCTAGCCTGCGCCCCCCCCCCTTTCCTCCCTCCTCCTCGAAACCTGTTACCTCCAAATCGAAAGCAGTTCTCGGTACCTTAACAGATTACAGGTATAAGGGGTTTCTGAAATCACGACAGGCATACATTTTCAGCAAAACTTTGTTTTTTATCGTTTGCTTGTCGATAGTTACAAATACAAAATTTGTCGTGATAGTAGAAATTAGGAACAACCAAATAACATTGGAAATTCAATGAAAGTTCATGCAAATACACGGTTTTAGTCATATCACCTGTCAAGTGCAATGTGCATGTAATAGGACTAGTGTTGGGAAAGAAATACAAATTAAAAATAACCATGAATGGGACTCGAACCAGCTATCCACCGATTACGGAGCTTGAACGCTACCCACATGACAATCGCCATTTCGTGTTCAGTGTCACAGTGCATCTCTGACGCGTAAAACTTATCTTCCGATTTTCTCAAAACCGCCTAAGTAGTATGCATTACTAATTGCAGATTACGTTGTCATAGCGGACTATTAAGAGTGTACAAAGTTTGTAGTAAATCTCTGCTCTGAACTTCGTGGTCGCCTCTTGTGAGGTGAGGTGAAAATGAACTCGTCACTAATCCAAACCAAGTTTAAGAACCTTACCTTGTCCCTAATTTTTGGTAAGTTCGCCAGTCACTCGCCACTAATCACTATCATTTAACTGTTGCACAACCTGTACCTTGTACGGTTGAACTTTTAAAATCATTCCCTAAAATCCTGTGCACACTAAGACTGCACAGTCGCATTACTGCCGCAATTTCTTACAGAACGCTTTGAACTGTTATTTACGTTTTGCACTTCCTATATTCGTTCTTGTGTGCGACAACTTCTGAGCTTTCCTAGTGATCTCTTAAGTGCACTTCCTGTTGCTTCAAAGTTTTTCACTCGTACCCTGATTGCATGTGCTGGAGGTACAGGATCATGCCCATCTAGCAGCAGCAGCAGCAGCAGCACAGTCGCCGTTTTTGTACTTCCCAGCCACAGTTCAGGCTCGCTCCAACTCTACCTGAAACGTATTACAAACATTCAGTGGTACCACTAACACCGTTCCATTTGGACTAACCAAAACAGCCCATCTTTCTGCCACATCTTATATATCCCCTCCAGATAACTAAATTTGTCTCCTCGTTTACTCATTACGCATTGTGTGTGCATGGTCTGTGTGTTCTTTCCTTCCACGTATTGGGTTTTCTCACACAGGTTGGTCCATTGGTCGTGACCGGGCCAAATATCTCACGAAATAAGCGTCAAACGAAAAAACTACAAAGAACGAAACTTGCTAGCTTGAAGGGGGAAACCAGGTGGCGCTATGATTGGCCTGCTAGATGGCGCTGCCATTGGGTCAAACGGGTATCAACTGCGTTTTCTTAAATAGGAATCCCCATACGTTATTACATATTCGCGTAGTACTTAAAAAAAATATGAATGTTTTAGTTGAACCACTTTTTCGCTTTGTGATTGATGGCGCTGTAATAGTCACAAACATATGGCTCAAAATTTTAGACGATCAGTTGGTAACAGGAAGGTTTTTAAATTAAAATACATAACGTAGGTGTGTTTGAACATTTTATTTCGGTTGTTCCAATGTGATACGTGTACCTTTGTGAATTTATTTCTGAGAAGGCAATCTGTTACAGCGTGATTACCTGTAAATACCACATTAACGAAATAAATGCTCAAAATGATGTCCGTCAACCTCAATGCACTTGGCAATACGTGTAACGACATTCCTCTCAAGAGCGAGTAGTTCGCCTTCCGTAATGTTCGTACATGCATTGACAATGCGCTGACGCATGTTGTCAGGCGTTGTCGGTGGATCACGATAGCAAATATCCTTCAACTTTCCCCACAGAAAGAAATCCGGGGACGTCAGATCCGGTGAACGTGCGTGCTTCGACGACCAATCCACCTGTCATGAAATATGCTATTCAATACCGCTTCAACCGCACGCGAGCTATGTGCTGGATATCCATCATGTTAGAAGTACATTGCCGTTCTGTAACGCAGTGAAACATCTTGTAGTAACATCGGTAGAACATTACGTAGGAAATCACCATACATTGCACCATTTAGATTCCCATCGATAAAATGAGGCCAATTATCCTTCCTCCCATAATACTGCACCATACAGTAACCCGCCAAGGTCGCTGATGTTCCACTTGTCGCAGCCATCGTGGATTTTCCGTTGCCCAATAGTGCATATTATGCCGGTTTACGTTACCGCTGTTGGTGAATGACGTGATACCACGTACTTACGCGTTTGACTATTACAGCACCATCTATCATAAAGCGAAAAAAGTGGTTCAACTAAATCCTTGATATTTCCTTACGTACTACACGAATATGTAATAAAAAATGGGGGCTCCTATTTTAAAAAAATGCAGTTGATACCCGTTTGACCCATGGCAGCGCCATCTAGCGGGCCAACCATAGCGCCATCTGGTTTCCCCCTTCAAGCTAGACAAGTTTCGTTCTTGTAGTTTTTTCGTTTGACGCTTATTTTGTGAGGTATTTGGCCCGGTCACGATCAATGGACCACCCTGTATATCTGTGTACCTGTTTCGGCAGAGACTTCCTGTAATTGTTGCAGTGCTTCTTGCGCTTGTTTATTGTTGAGTATTACCTGGTCATATGTAAATGCCGCGTATTTTGATTATTTTCTTTGCATGTGATCTTCCTAACTAAATCGTCATTACTTTTTCTTGTCACTGTTTAACGGTTTTGTCCTACTCCGTGTTGGGTAAAAGCGGCGAGATCACACATCTTTGTCTGAACCTTGTGCCTGTGTATTTCTCGAATGAATCTGAGATTTCTCTCATAAATTGTATATTGGATGTGGTGCATGTTGAATGAGTGCCTCCATTTTCTCTGTCTACTCCATTGTCTTGTGATGAGTCAGTGTGTCTGCTGTGGAGTTGTGCTGTTACCCAGTCCGATATTCGTGTCCTCCCAGTTTTCAAATCTGTTAAGTGCATGTTTCTTGTATGAAGCTCTTGGTATTCACCTATCTTCTTAACAGCTTATTGGTTCTAGTCTTTTGAGTAATGGTTTGGCGAGAATTTTGAGAGTGAAGGGTAGTAATGAGATAGCTGTAATGGGTCTGTCATGTAGCTCTTTTTGTACAGTGGGTGGATCAGTGAGCATGTCCACTCCTGTGGAATTTTGTCGTCCATACTTCGGCGACGATTTTATTTAAACTTTTTATGGCACGTGTTTCTAGACCGCAGCCTAGATGACCAGCGCGCAAATTAGGCATCGGAAATGAACTCTGTACACTGGCTTTCAACTCGCCGGGGGACCCTATGACGACATCTCTGGACTCTCCCTGTGCTCGGAGACTCGTTCGCGACTCTCCTCTGCTGCCCGCTTCACTGAAAACTCGTCAGTCGGGTCTGTTATCGCATGTAAGTGCAGTATACCGGCGTAGAAAGGAGAGCGAGCACACGAGTTAAAGTGTAACCGATGACTCACAGCATTGCCGCCACAACCGCTGGTTGTAAATAACAGCTGTGCATGACCGTTATTATATACCAGTACAATCAGTGTACAGATTGATCACTGCAGAGAAGAATAGCCAGTTTCATTAATGCTATTTATTCACATAAATCGGGGCGTTACCGGTTCGAAGCGACAGGGCCATAATCAGACGAGTCTTCGCGTTAAGATAAACATTTCTTGCTGTTTACGTTATTTTTCACTTTTATTCTCCCGAGTAGTGCCCTACAACCAAAACAGGAGGTGAGAAACGGTCTATTTAACTTATGATGAACCTGTCGGCTCGAAACCGGTAATGGCGCTATTTACGTGTGAATAAATAGCATTATTAAAAGTGGAAAGTTGCTGTTCGATTCTCTGCAAGAATCAATCTGTATTTTGGATACAGCCACGGTCATATATATATATATATATATATATATATATATATATATATATACAATAGATCGATGAGAGGACACGGAACGAAAAAAGGTTTAATGAACTTAAGTCCGGAAATGCATGGTTTCCGTGCTAAGAGACCATTTATTCAATCATACATTGTTTCTGAAATTGCGATCCGATCTAATACACGCATGTACCATGCAACCACAGTACATGCTATGGCGCTTACACGCATGCGTTGAGGCACATAGCAACCATGTGCTTCAACGCGTGCCGCACGGGGTAGCCTTGCGGTTCGGGGCGCCTTGTCACGGTTCGCGCGGCTCCCCCCGTCGGAGGTTTGTCCTCCCTGGGCCATGGGTGTGTTTGTTGTCGTTAGTGTAAGTTAGTTTGTTAGATTAAATAGTGTGTAAGCCTAGGGGCCGATGACCTTAGCAGTTTGGTCCCATAGGAACTTACCACGAATTTCACCTCAACGCATGCCTGTGTACGCGCCATAGGATGTTCTGTCTCTCACGTTCACATAGGCCAGGCTGCATCCGAACAGTGTCAAAGGCAGCATGAGCACCCTTCTCCACTGTCTCCACATGTGGAATGGGCTCTGCATACACGATACTTTCGACATGGCCTCATAACCAGAAATCGCGCGGGTTGAGATCCGGTGAACGAACAGGCCATGCAACTGGACCGCCTCGTCCGATCCATTGACCAAAGAAGACACGATTGAGATGTGTGCGGATGTTAACGGCGAAGTGGGCGGGAGCACCGTCATGTAGCAGCCACACAACCTTTCGAATCATCAACGGCACTTCTTGCAGTAGGGGAGGCAGTCATCCGCAAGAAACGCCGACCGTTCCGTGCTATTAGGGGACGTGGAAGGAAGACTGGTCCCAAAATAAGGTCGCCAATTACCCCGGCCCGCACATTCGCTGTCACCATACTATGGGGGCCCTGCTTACTATCCCACAAATGACTGTTATGAAAGTTGAAGATATCACTCCCACGTAAAGGTGGCCTCATCTGTGAATATGATGGATGTCACAGATCCCAGAATCGTGATTGCCATGTGAAGAAACCAGTGACAAAACTGCTCCCGGCGTGGAAAGTCTTTCTCTAGTAAGCCCTGCACACTCTGTAAGTGGTAAGGGTAGTAACAGTTGTCATGGAGAATATTCTACACGGTGTCTGACTTCACCCTCTACTGGTACTGACACGGCTGTCGCCTTCCACAGTGTTAATGACATTTTCCTCCAAGTCTGTTGTCCGAACATTTCGGGTACGTCCTCCATGATTTTCTGCTTCCTGAAACGACTCTGTCGCAGGAAGACGGCGAAACACTGTTGCAAACACTGAATGCTGTGGTTGTTGTCGGCGGACACAGGCCTCCTGAAATAACCTTGCTGTCCCCGCCCGTTGCCATTTGCCTTCCCGTAAGTAATCATCATGCCGGGAAGCTCTCGATTCGAATACAGAACCATTGTGTACAAAGCTGAATCACATCCACTACAAGGTGAGTCAGCAAGAGTAATCGGACGCAATGTTACCAATTACTATGGCAGAAGAGGGCGCTAGGGCATGATGTATGAGAAACAGTACCACTCTCTAGGAGGAAACCATGCAAACGGTGACTGCATGGTACAGCGCGTGTTAGACCGCAGTCCTGCGCGCTTTTTGTTCGCACGGATATAATTGTGACGTTCGTTGTACTCAGTTTTCGTTGGATAGAAAGCATGCTTCCTCGTGCTGGGGGTGGGACAAGTAAGAGCACAACAATTTTGTTTTTGATATAAGAACGTAGGCTTCCGCGGCCGGTGTCATAGCGATTAAAATTCTTCTGCGTATTAGGCCGCGTCATTGCTAGAAACAATAATAGACTAAAACCGATGTTTCGGCCGAATTACAACGGCCTTCCTCAGGGCACGACTGGTTTTTCGTGGGGATAGGTGCTGCTATTTATTACAGACTATCGATGTCTGACGTCACTGTTGTAAAACTTTCAATTGGCCCTCTAATATGATTGTCTAATCATGACGTAAGGGAAGATAGAAGGAAAGAGGCTATTCGTGGATGTCCATGTTGTCAACGATTGGTAGCTGTCCGCCAATCAGCGTTCGGCTTCTGGTCGGCAAGTTTTCCTCCTGGTGTGCGCGGAAGTGGACTGACAGCTGCTCTACAGCTGTTTGTGCAGGTACGTCCGTGTCCCGTGTAGCTTCTGAAGGCAAAGAAATGATGCTTCCACTGGTACGTTTACTATATGTAAAAGGCGTCAGTGAACGGCTAGGCAACGTCCTCCGCCGACGAGGTTTCAAACAGATTTTTCGAAGCAGTCACAGAATCCACAAAATGATAGGTTCCACCAAGGATGTAGTCAACAATCTTAACGCTGCAGGTGTTTACGAACTACGGTGTGAGTGCGGAGCTCCCTACATAGGAGAAACAGGGAGACCTGTCAGCTTACGAGTAGCAGAACACGAACGCTATGTGCGATCACAACATAATAAATCGGCGATAGCGGAACACCACCGTGACTGTTGACAACCTATCAGGCTCCAGGAAACCCGAGTCCTGGCGAAAGAATCGTGGAACGCAAAATACGAGAGGCGATCAAAATTATTGAGCAGCCTGACATCAACAGAGAAGATGGCTACAAACTCCCGGCGTCCTGGCTGCCGGCCATCCCAGTCCAACCAACACACACTCAAAGGAAGGCCTCGGCGCTTGTTGCTGACGTCACGTCAGCTAGGAACGGCGAACGCCATGTCTGTTGCAGGCAGAAACTCTTGGGCGTGCTTATCACTAGAAATCTCTTATTTTTGGACAAAATGTTTGGTATTGTTTTGGATTCTGCACTTTTATTTAGATGAAAGATTTTCTTACTATCGTAAAGCTACAAATGAAGACCATAGTTCTGTATTACTGAATCTTGTCGAAACAAACGTAGATCAATATGAGAAGATGCTTTGCCCCATTGCAAGCTTCGGAAATTTTACATTCAAGTAAATATAGTTACTTGATCCATTTTGTTATCGAAACTTACCCCAACCCCCTTACAGTGAACTCGTTTCTTTTATTTATTTATTTATTTATTTATTTTCGTTTGACATCGTCACTGGAAATGCGAACTAATTTACGTGTGTAAATGTCCAACTGTTGCCAGTCATTACATTAGTCGTTTTCAACGAAAGGAATTCTAAACAGGAAATAAAATAGCTTCATACATCGAAAATACTGCTGAGCTTAAACTTTTTTAAACACACACATTGGAAAAGATAAATATTCCTCTCTTGCAACTGAAAGGAGAAACTTTATAAGATAAAAAATTTTATTTGATAAAACAAGTATGTGTTTTGCCTCTTCTTCTGTCCCCCACCCCACCCCATCCCCAAACGTGTACAATCGCAAGATATTTCATTAACATTCAGCGCTCCTCACCCCATAGTCAACCAAGATACCTAAAGAAGAGCACCAATATGTTCAGTTTCTTGTAAAAAGCAATCCAGTACAAACGTAACTTCCTGACATCTACAAATAAGGTAAAGAAGCTCGAATTCTGTTGCTGCTGGACCATGAAGTTGTTTTTGTGTGTCAATCCTTAAAACAGGTGGAAATTTAAGTTCAGGTGTACACTATTCGTTAAGAAGTGTAATGAACTGCACAATTAATTGATTGCAGAAATCTCTCAGAATAAAGTGTGTTGGTCAACTACCGCCAATACTTTCACATTTTCCTGTGTCAGAGAGGGAGACACCACCATTATGAGTATGCCTGCAACAGACCTGGCCTTCGCCGTGCCTAGCTGACGTGACGTCACGAACAAGCGCCGAGGCCTTCCTTTGAGTCGGTGTTGGTCCAACAGGCCGCGAGCGGTCGAGGGGCAGAAGCTACACGGGACACGGACGTATGTGCACAAACAGCTGTAGAGCAACTGTCAGTCCACCTCGGCGCACACCAGGAGGAAAACTTGCCGACCAGAAGCCGAACGCTGATTGGCGGACAGATACCAATCGTTGACTACATATACATCCACGAATAGCCTCTTTCCTTCTATCTTCCCTTACGTCATGACTAGCCAGTCATATTAGAGGGCCAATTAAAAGTTTTAAAACAGTGTCGTCCGACATCGATAGTCTGTAATAATCAGAAGCAAAACCAGTTGTGCCCTGAGGAAAGCTGCTGCAACTCGGCTGAAACGTCGGTTTTAGTTTATTATTGTTTTTAGCAATGACGCGGCATAATATCCAGAAGAATTTTAATCGCAGTTTCGTTTTTATTGGACAGGACGTTGGCGCTCCAGGTGCATATAATCTGCGTCCGCGGGATCGCATCCAGTCCCCCACCAGCAATGGAGGGTTAAGCTTTGGCAATGCCGGCCACTAGTGCTGGCGAAACGTGAGGAAAACAAGAAAAAACCTCAGACCCACGTCGGCTGTAGAACCAGAGTCAGAAGCCAATAGAAGATCTGTCAACAAGTAGCCGTGAAAGCCTTAACAATTCCGGTCTCGGAAAGATAGGGAAGCCCTCGTCTGGTGTGTCCCAAGCGGAGGGGAAGAGTAGCGTGGCAACAGGGTTATCACCTGCTCCCCAAGGTCGCAGCAGCAGAAGGGTTAGCAGGAGGGGGATAAATGCGCGCAGGGGCAGCTCTTAACGAGCAGAGAGCGCGCCGAGACGCGACACAATAGCTGCACTCGCCTTAATGAGAGCCGGGCAGGGCCCGAGGCCTCCCCGCACCGGCGCCGCTGTCGCAAAATACCGCTCTCGTCGCGGGCCGACGCATTAACGCTGCCACGCTCTGCGCTCGTCCCGTGGACGGGGTCACCCAGGGGGGCGAGTCAGTCTTGGCAGCGCTCGTAGCAAGACATAGTGTCCTGTCCTTAAGGGTGTGTACTCTACACTGAACGCTTCGTCGAATAAAAGTGTCTACGTAATTGTCACAGTGGAAGCAAAAAAGACTATCAAGACTAGATGGCCCCCGCGGTGCCGACCGGCCGCCGTGTCACCCCTGCAACACAGCGTCATTCGCACGCGGTGATCCAATACACGGCTGCGAAAAGCTTTAGGACCACCTAATATCACATCAGTGTTGACCTTACACTTTATACTAATTTACCTCCGTATCAAATTTTTTTTAGCGAAACATTTTTTAAAAAAGTTTCCTTCAACGCAAATCGTTTAGTTATTAGTTTTTTCGTCTTCAAAGATAACGATTAATTCATATAGTTTTTAAGGGGGAATGGTATAGTTCTAAAGTGGCGTTTGGACTATCAGTTTCAGTACGAAAACGGACCATTGTTCATGCAATGTTAGGTCTACGAGAAAGACAGGCTGCGGCGCTTACGTCACGGGGGTAGGCCGAGCTCGCTCGCTCAACTCTGCAGAAAAACTGCGTTTTTACACCTGTCAACTTGCAACAGGGTGTATGTACAAACGAGAATTGGATCTTCTGCTGGAATCCATTATTATGGAATCTTAATGTTACTAGTCCTACAATGATAAAAAGTGCATAGGCCTACTATCTGTTACGGTTATACTGGGGCACAATAAATTTAAAATCATGTCAAAATGATTATCAGGTGCATAAGACACATCATCTTGTATGTAATGAGGACTGTTACGCAGAAGAAAGCAAATGCTACAAACAAACCGTTACACCATTTGTCGAGAACTGATATCAAATTTTGTTGTACTTACAGAACCATGGACCTAGTCTTCGGTGGGGAGGCTTGCGTGTCACAGCGATACAGATGGCCGTACCGTAGGTGCAACCACAACGGGGGGGTATTTGTTAAGAGGCCAGACAAACGTGTTGTTCCTGAAGAGGGGCAGCAGCCTTTTCAGTAGTTGCAGAGGCAACAGTCTGGATGATTGACTGAACTGGCCTTGTAACACTAACCAAAACGGCCTTGCTCTTGTGGTACTGTGAACGGCTGAAAGCAAGGGGAAACTACAGCCGTAATTTTTCCCGAGGGCATGCAGCTTTACTGTGTGGTTAAATGATGATGGCGTCCTCTTGGGCAAAATATTTCGGAGGTAAAATAGTCCCCCATTCGGATCTCCGGGCGGGGACTACTGAGAAGGACGTTGTTATCAGGAGAAAGAAAACTGGCGTTCTATGGGCTGGAGCATGGACTCCCAGATCCCTTAATCGGACAGATAGGTTAGAAAATTTGAAAAGGGAAATGGATAGGTAAAAGTTATAGTGGGAAATAGTGAAGTTCGGTGGCAGGAGGAACAAGACTTTTGGTCAGACGAATACAGGGTCATAAATACAAAGTCAAATAGGGGTAATGCAGGAGTAGTTTTAATAATGAACAAAAAAATAGGAATGCGGGTAAGCTACCACAAACAGCGTAGTGAACGCATTATTGTGGCCAAGAGAGACACGAAGCCCACGCCTACTACAATGGTACAAGTTTATATGCCTACGAGCACTGCAGACGATGAAGAAACTGATGAAATGTATGAGGAAATAAAAGAAATTATTCAGGTAGTGAGGGAGACGAAAATTTAATAGTCATGGGTGACTGGAATTCGACAGTACGAAAAGGAAGAGAAGAAAACGTAGTAGGTGAATATGGATTGGGGTAAGAAATGAAAGAGCAAGTCGCCTGGTGCAATTTTGCACAGAGCACAACTTAATCATAGCTAACACTTGGTTCAAGAATCATAAAACAAGGTTGTATACATGGAAGAACCCTGGAGAAACTAGAAGGTATCAGATACATTATATAATGGTAAGACAGAGATTTAGGAACCAGGTTTTAAATTGTATGACATTTCCAGGGGCAGATGTGGACTCTGACCACAATCTAGTGGTTATGAACTGTAGATTAAAACTGAAGAAACTGCAAAAAGGTGGGCATTTAAGGGGACCTTGATAAACTGACTAAACCAAAGGTTGTAGAGAGCTTCAGAGAGAGCGTAAGGGAACAATTGACAGGAATGGGGGAAAGAAATACAGTAGAAGAAAAATGGGTAGCTGTAAGAGATGAAGTAGTGAAGGCAGCAGAGGATCAAGTAGGTAAAAAGACGAGGGCTGGTAGAAATCCTTGGGTAACAGAAGAAATATTGAATTTAATTGGTGAAAGGAGAAAATATAAAAATGCAATAAATGAAGCAGGCAAGAAGGAATACAAACGTCTCAAAAATGAGATCGACAGGAAGTGCAAAATGGCTAAGCAGGGATGGCTAGAGGACAAATATAAGGATGTAGAGGCTTATCTCACTAGGGGTAAGATAGATACTGCCTACAGGAAAATTAAAGAGACGTTTGGAGAAAAGAGAACCACTTGTATAAATATCAAGAGCTCAGATGGAAACCCAGTTCTAAGCAAAGAAGGTGGAAGGAGTATATAGAGGGTCTATACAAGGGCGATGTACTTGAGGACAATATTATGGAAATGGAAGACGATGTAGATGAAGATGAAATGGGAGATATGATACTGCGTGAAGAGTTTGACAGAGCACTGAAAGACCTGAGTCGAAACAAGGCCCCGGGAGTCGACAACATTCCATTAGAACTACTGACGGCCTTGGGAGAGCCAGTCCTGACAAAACTCTACCATCTGGTGAGCAAGATGTATGAGACAGGCGAAATACCCTCGCACTTCAAGAAGATTATAATTATTCCAGTCCCAAAGAAAGCAGGTGTTGACAGATGTGAAAATTACCGAACTATCAGTTATTAAACACAGCTGCAAAATACTAACGCGAATTCTTTACAGACGAATGGAAAAACTGGTAGAAGCGGACCTCGGGGAAGATCAGTTTGGATTCCGTAGAAATGTTGGAACACGTGAGGCAATAGCTTTTGAAAATGTTGACTGGAATAATCTGTTACAAATTCTGAAGGTGGCAGGGGTCAAATACAGGGAGCGAAAGGCTATTTACAATTTGTACAGAAACCAGATGGCAGTTATAAGAGTCGAGGGGCACGAAAGGGAAGCAGTGGTTGGGAAGGGAGTGAGACAGGGTTGTAGCCTCTCCCCGAGGTTATTCATTCTGTATATTGAGCAAACAGTAAAGGAAACAAAAGAAAAATTCGGAGTAGGTATTAAAATCCATGGAGAGGAAATAAAACTTTGAGGTTCGCCGATGATATTGTAATTCTGTCAGAGACAGCAAAGGACTTGGAAGAGCAGTTGAACGGAATGGATAGCGTCTTAAAAGGAGGATATAAGATGAACATCAACAAAAGCAAAACGAGGATAGTGGAATCTAGTCGAATTAAGTCGGGTGATGCTGAGGGAATTAGATTAGGAAATGAGACACTTGAAGTAGTAAAGGAGTTTTGCTATTTGGGGAGCAAAATAACTGATGATGGTCGAAGTAGAGAGGATATAAAATGTAAACTGGCAATAGCAAGGAAAGAGTTTCTGAAGAAGAGAAATTAGTTAACATCGAGTATAGATGTCAGGAAGGCGTTTCTGAAAGTATTTGTATGGGGTGTAGCCATGTATGGAAGTGAAACATGAACGATAAATAGTTTGGACAGGAAGAGAATAGAAGCTTTCGAAATGTGGTGCTACAGAAGAATGCTGAAAATTAGATGGGTAGATCACATAACTAATGAGGAGGTATTGAATAGAATTGGGGAGAAGAGGAGTTTGTGGCACAACTTGACTAGAAGAAGGGATCGGTTGGTAGGATATGTTCTGAGGCATCAAGGGATCATAAATTTAGCATTGGAGGGCAGCGTGGAGGGTAATAATCGTAGAGGGGGACCAAGAGATGAATACACCAAGCAGATTCAGAAGGATGTAGGTTGCAGTAGGTACTGGGAGATGAAGAAGCTTGCACAGGATAGGATAGCATGGAGAGCTGCATCAAACCAGTCTCAGGACTAAAGGCAACAACAACAACAACAACAACAACAACAACAACAAGTACTACTATAACAACAACAATCACCACCTCCGTATCTAATTTTTGTTAGCGAAACATATTAAAAAAAGATTCCTTCAACGCAAATCGTTTAGAAGTTGTTAGTTTTTTTCGTGTTCAAAGATAAAGATTAATTCATCTAATTTTTAATGGGGAAATGGTATAGTTCTAAAATGGCGTTTGGAGTGTCCGTTTTAGTACGAAAACGGAACATTGTTAATGCAATGTTAGCTTTCACGTCCTCGAGGCCTACGGGAAAGACAAGCTGCGGCAAATCCAAAATCTTAACAAAACAAGTCAACATTAAATGTACAAGGCGCTATAGAAAAAAGAATAAATTTTAATACTGTACCGTACATTTTTTTGTTCAACTTCAGATAAACAAAAATAAGGGCTGAAAAAGCACATAAGACTACAGAATATATGTTCACAAATATATAACAAATTAGAATAAAAGACAAAGTTGGCGTTTCGTTATAATTTTAAAATTCCTGGAACAGGGTATTCACCGTCTCGTGTAATTCTCGAAAGTTTTGACAGCTCTGCACTGTGCGACAAAACAAAATTTAATTTCGGGAACTTTCCAGATAGAATATCTGAAGGGGTCGTTTTTGTTCTTTTTAAATCTTTTTTATGCGTATTATGCCAGACAGATCTTGTGCATGAAGTCTGTTTTGCCTATTAATCTTGATATTTCCTAGAGTGCTTAACAACTTTTCAGTTAACCCATTCCAAAAAGGCAAAGCAAAGGAACACAAGTTTCATGACATTTTCATAGTTCTTTTTGCCACTTGCAGCTTTAATTTCAACTACCTTACTCCAAAGCTTATAAACATCGATGTGGTAATTGTTCATATTTTCTAGGCATAAGCTTCTCCACGTTTTATCCAAATCCTTGAAACTGACCTGGTCTGTTAATCTGTGCTTACGCCCTATGGTAACTAAAGATTCTGGGTCACGGTCACAAACATTTTTTGGCTTCGAAGAAGCTGACTCGTAGTAAATCTCCTCTTCAAGAGGAAATCTGGTTTTTATCTGCGTTAAAACTTCAATTAAAAATGCCATAACTGACTTCCTTGACAGTCGTAATACTATCTACTAAAGGATCATTAATGCTTGGCAGTAATTCATTAGCGTCAAGTCGAAGGTAAATTTCGTCTAGTGGCAACAAGTTTTTTGAAGATATAAGTCGGTTAATTTCTCTAACATAATCCGCAAGCATGAAATTCAGTGCTAAATTTTTACAAAGCTCGTCCACTTCATCTCGTAATAAACAAAAACGTGGACCCTCCGATTGGAAAACTATATTGAATTCGTCTGAAAGGACCAAAATGTAATCAAACTACTGGAGCGACTTTTGGTATGGGTTTTCTGAAAGGGTTGTATACTTCCAGAATGAGATTTTCACTCTGCAGCGGAGTGTGCGCTGATATGAAACTTCCTGGCAGATTAAAACTGTGTGCCCGACCGAGACTCGAACTCGGGACCTTTGCCTTTCGCGGGCAAGTGCTCGTAGGAGACGAGGTACTGGCAGAAGTAAAGCTGTGAGTACCGGGCGTGAGTCGTGCTTCGGTAGCTCAGTTGGTAGAGCACTTGCCCGCGAAAGGCAAAGGTCCCGAGTTCGAGTCTCGGTCGGGCACACAGTTTTAATCTGCCAGGAAGTTTCATATCAGCGCACACTCCGCTGCAGAGTGAAAATCTCATTCTGGAAACATCCCCCAAGGCTGTGGCTAAGCCATGTCTCCGCAATATCCTTTCTTTCAGGAGTGCTAGTTCTGCAAGGTTCGCAGGAGAGCTTCTGTAAAGTTTGGAAGGTAGGAGACGAGGTACTGGCAGAAGTAAAGCTGTGAGTACCGGGCGTGAGTCGTGCTTCGGGTTGTATACTTATTTACATGTGTTGGATCTTCCAAAACAAGGGTACTCTAATGACTTCACAAGCCATCTCGCTGTTCTGAACTACTGTGGACACTGTTTTGAAGTGACAGCCAACGTATTTGGTAAAGTTTAAAAATTTTGCATGGTTTAAGATCATAGAAGTGTTGAAGCTCTTTGTAAGGCTCGACATTTTTGGGACTCCTTGAAAAAGGTTGTAAATAGTGCGACATGCATCTTTCAAGGAATGAGGATATATATAAGTATTATATGTTAAATAATTTATTTAAAAAATAAATCTTATAAAATAACCGTACTGTAATTTCCCTTTTTTCCCTTTAGTTCTCTTGAGACTAGGCATTTAATCGGAAGCGCTAAATTAACCGAGAAGCGTAGAGCATTAAATCAGAGTTCATTTTGAACAAATACGTTGGAGACTGATGAAGTGGTCATGTTAGAATAACCGCGTTTTCTCTGCAGGCTGCAGACAATGTTTAGCAACTCACAAGCATTTTGTTCGTTTTCCTCTTCAACTTCTGACATAACTGCTTACTGGAAGATGGATTCCCTGGACATCTGCTGTGTATTTTATTATATTAATAAGTCAGCTTCATAATCTCACAAAAAACTGACTGGTCATTGCGGAAAAAGTCATTTCGTCCCCATAAAATATGCAATAGCTGTGATTGTATGAATGTGACGGAAAATGTTATAAAATAAAAATTGTAGAGTGAAAAATTTTGTTTCCAGAATGTAAATTCTACCTTTTCTGTTGTTGCTTGTGATTAAAAATGCAAATGTCGAATAATTTATGAAAGGAGACATTACCCGGCGTAAATTTTGTATGAAATTGGTAGAGTCACAAATATTACACCCTGCATGAAAACGAAATGAAGGGTTTGGTTCAGCTTGCGGTTACCCATTGTAAAATATGCTGACAATTTCGGCTGCGGTCGGAATCGCACAGTTACTTTTGTCACAGTTCCAAATGAGCATACTCTATTTCATGCAGTTTGTACTACCGCTCCCTATTCCCATTTTGATGGCTTTCTCAATGTCCTTCATGAATTAAAAGTTCCAAAAACACTTGATGTAATTGAAGGAAATAAAATACTTAAGTGGTTGAATACGGCGCTCAGTAGCAACGAACTCGGCGTCTGCCACAATATTAAATACTATAGTGCCAATTTAATAATCAGCTTAAAAGTAACATTGGATTAAAAGACATAAAATATACTACCATGGTTTGCTACATTAACTACGACAGGGCGCCGATGACCTCTCCGTGTGCCCCCCTAAAACCAGAACCATCATCATTATAAAGGAAGCGTATGGGGGGGGGGGGGGGGGGGGGGACGAGCGGACTCCATGTTCACTAAATTAGGTATAATTTTATCAGGTTTTTAATTTGTAAATGTTTTTAAAAACTAAATTTTATCTATCGTGGAAATGCACTTGTTCACAGCATTCGCCTGATTCAGAGAAGAAGCAATCGTATACAACAATTACACGGCCACCAATGCTACCTCCACAGAAACTTTGCAAGAAAAAGTACTGCTGTACATCATTGGCAAAGTAACAGTGGGGGATCAAGCGGGTGTTAATTTTACTGTGCAGTCTCCTATTTATTAAATTATCTATTTAAAATCCGTTCCGTTAAATATTAATACTGCCAGTCCGTGGCTTGAGGCGAAACATCCAGACGTCGCAATTGTTATCACCATATGTTAAGTTGCTCAGGTGCATCTCGTACAGAACCGGAAAATTCATTTTTCCTCCTACACAGTTCGAGCGAAAACTGAAACACGTGGTATCAATCTCAGCATATCGCAAAGACTGGCAGCAATAGAATAAGGAACGATTACGACCGACAGCGACTGCTATCGAGTGGAACTATATTGATGAACTCACGTCATCTGTTCAGACCACCCTACCATTCTGTCACATATCTGGGAACTGCATCGTCAACTACAATACATATAGTTTTGATATGCACTTTAGCTACCACTATCTCTTTTCAATAAAGTAGATTGATAGTTTTTACATTAAGAAATTAATAATAATTGCATTAGGCTGTATGCTGTGGTACGGCGTTCAGTAAGCGTGCTTCAGAGGGAAATTTTTCCTTCCATGAGCTGTCCCCCCCCCCCCCCCCTCCCCTCTGAAACTCGCTATTCCCCTGAAAAGGGAAATTTTTCAGCAAAGTGGAAACGCTAGTGTAGAAGGCACCTCAGTCCATCACGTGACGTTGCCTAAGAGCTGCTCTCTAGCAATGCCAACATTCTCGATTGAAAGAACTCTATCGTCATTCTTGTGTTGCAATGTTGACATCCAAATTTTATCTACTTTAACACCTTCCTCCTTTATGTTAAAATTGTTAAGATGTTTATAAAGCTCAATAGCCTCCTTATACATATGCGCATGATATTGCGATGTTTTCGATATGCCACTCCTCTCAGTGAATTTTTTTTCATTATCACCCTGTTGGTGAATATGTTCCGTCACGGCTGATTTATCCGTATGTCCAAGGCGGCAATTCCTCTTGTGTTCTACCAGACGGCTGTTAACACTCCTTTTTATAGTACTAAAATGAACCAGTCCACAACTACAAGGCATTTTATACACATCCGGTGTGGCCAAAAGTGTATATCTTTTACCAACCTTAAACATTCCTTTATCTTCCTGGTGGGTCTGAAGTTAATTTCCACACCATACTTGCTCGACCATTTCCCAATGCGATATGTAGTCGTGAACGGAAGGGAAACTTTCCCTTTGGGCGGCCGTTGATTCTGACACTCTCCGCCGGCCGGAGTGGCCGTGCGGTTCTAGGCGCTGCAGTCTGGAGCCGAGCGACCGCTACGGTCGCAGGTTCGAATCCTGCCTCGGGCATGGATGTGTGTGATGTCCTTAGGTTAGTTAGGTTAAAGTAGTTCTAGGCGACTGATGACCTCAGAAGTCGCAGAGTCCTCAGAGCCATTTGAACCATTTGATTCTCTCCGTAGGGTGAATTGCTCGATCCATCTCGTTGTTAGAATAACCATTCTTCTTTTAATGTCCATCGTAGATGTTAAAGCTCATCTTTGAAAGAAATCGGTCTATAAATTTTGTGCGACATGTTTACCAACGTTATCACACCTCTTCTTTTGTCTGGGATGGTGGTTTGCATCTTCATGCAAGTAACAGTCAATATGCGTGCTTTTTGTGTATACCTCAAGGCCCAACGTTCCGCCCCATCGCCTAATGACACATCCAAGAAATTCAGTTGGCCTTTATTCTCTGCCTCCATCTTAATTTGTATTTTTAGATTGATTTTGTTGAGATGTATCAGGAAGGCATCCAATTTCTCTGCACCGTGTGTCCACACTACGAAAATATCCTCAACATAACCAGTAAATGACCTCAGAAGACGTCTCCCGCAGTCGGAGAAGAAACGTTAGGAGAAAGTTAAAATTGCCTATTTTTCTTGATTGTTTTTTTTTTTTTTTTTTTTTTTTTTTTTTTTTTTTTTTTTTTTTTTTTTTTTTCCTTATATCTTCTGACTATCCCGCCTTGAGCTTGTTGGCAACTGAAATTCAAATGTAAGAGCTACTAAAAGTGTTGTTATACTTCTGCTTTCCGTTATTCACTTGCTGTCTACTTTGTTGGAATGTTTTAAGGTGACATTTTAAGTACAAAAAGTCATAAACAATGAGGTAAAACAAATTTTGTAATTTCTTTGGAAAATCATAATAGTAAACACTTGCAATGTTCTACTTTTCTACCAAAACTCAGTTATATGCTCAGCCGCTTTTCTCCTTAAAAGGTAGGTGATTAATCATGAAGTTTGTAAACAAAAAATAAGTAAATTCCAAACAATTTGAGTTAGATTTTCAAAATGTTTCGTTAACGAGGCAGAATAAATCAAATTTGATACGAAAGTAAATTAGAAATAAGTTTTTCAGCACTGAGGCAAGTAATATTAGGTATTGGTCATAAATGTTTTCCAGGACTCTATAAATTTGTTTAAAATCTTTCCTGAAAGTACTGGTCTGGAGAAGCGCCTTGCATGGAGTGCGACGTGACCCATAAGCGTTTCAGACAATAAAAGCCTTAAAAATGTGTTGCTATAAAGGAATGCTGGGAAGAATACTGAAGATCATAGATGAATAAATCGCACAGCTAATGAAGGGGTACGGAAAAGAATTGGAGGGGTTTTAATGGGGGACAAAGGAAAAATATGCGGCATAACTTGACTACAAGAAAGTATAGGATGATAGGACACATCCTTAGGCGTCAAGGAGTAGTCAGTTTGGTATGGCGCGGAGGGGGAGGGGTGAGGATGGGAGGAATTGTACAGGAAGATCTAGGGATCAATACCGTAAGCACGTTGTAATGGATGTTGGTTGCCGTGGAAGACGCTTGCGTAGGGTAGATTAACGTGGAAAGTTGCATCTGACCAGTTTTGGGCTGAAGTAGTGCCTCAGATGGTATCATGAGACTAAGAGGGCCGTTTGAAAAGTCCGTGCAAAAATAACTACTTACGTGTTTGGGTTAACCTTTTTTATCTTTCGACATGGTCTCCTTTTAGACTTACACTTCTTCGAACGCTGTTCTAATTTGTTGATCCCTTCCGAATAATAGTAATTATCCAAGTCTGCAAAATAGCTATTAGTTGGTGCAATCACGTCATCGTTTGAATAAAATCTTTTGTCCCCCAACCATTTCTTCAAATTGGGAAACAAATAGTAGTCCGAGGGAGCCAAGTCTGGAGAATAGTGGGAATGTGAAACGAATGAATAATATGCACCTGTAATCGTTTCACCCTTTCCCAGATAGTCGATGAGGATTGTCCCTTGCGAATCCCAAAAGACAGTCGCCATAACTTTTCCTGCCGAAGGAATGGTCTTCGCCTTTTTTGGTGCAGATTTTCCCTTGGTAACGCATTGTTTAGATTGTTCTTTGGTCTCAGGAGTATAGTAATGTATCCATGTTTCATCAACGGTGACGAAACTACGCTTAAAGTCTTGCGGATTCTTCCTGAACAGCTGCAAACCAGCCTTGCAACACTTCACACGATTCCGTTTTTGGTCAAGCGTGAGCAATCGCGGAACCAATCTTGCGGATAGCTTTCTCATGTCCAAATGTTTATGCAAAATATTATGTACCCGTTCACTCCAGATGCCCACGGCACTAGCAATTCCACGCACCTTAACTCATCTGTCATCCATCACCATATCATTAATTTTATCAATATTTTCTGGAGTCATAACCTCCACAGGGCGTCCAGGAAGTTCAGAATCACTTGTGCGCATATGGCCATTCCAAAAATTTTGAAAACACTTGTAAACTGTTCTAATCGAAGGTGCAGAGTCACAGTAATGTTTATCAAGCTTCTCTTTAGTCTCCTGAGGCGTTTTGCCATTCATAAAGTAATGTTTAATCACTACACGAAATAATTTTTCGTCCATTTCTTGACAATCACTCGACTTCCTTGATTCACACGAATGACAAAAACACAGAAATTGACCAATATGGCTGAAACTACTAACCAAACATGACCTAGATACGCACCGGTGGTGCCATCTCTCGGACTTTGCACGGACTTTCCAAACGCCCCTCGTAAGATGACACAGCTGCAGTCATCCCACCAAAGAAATTCCCGGCAGTTCCGGGAGCTGAACCCGGGTTCTCCGCGTGAGAGTAAAGGCAATGACCACTCGGCTCCGAAGGTGGGATTACCATAATTATGGATAGGTTTTATTTCGTTGTTTTATTTCTCGGATATTTGTCAGCGTACAATTCTTCAAAGTTCAAAACGCGGTGCAATGCTGTCAGACATGAATTTTGTCACTGGTTGAGCGAACCGTACACGGCCGTAGCAGCAGGATTGCCAGGTTTTTTGCCCCCTAAATAAACTCGGGATTTTTTCTCGACCACACTGATCCGGATGCCCCCATAGTACCCCCATAGTACCCGCTCCTGCCGTCCTGTACATTACGCCAACATTCGTTTTCCTCCAATTCTATACAGTAACACCTCATTGGTTACATGTTCTGCCCATCTAATCCTCAGGATCATTCTGTAGCCCAACATTTAAAAAACTTCTATTATCTTTCCTGACCTGCTTATCGTCCACGTTTCAATTCCAGAAAAATACCTAAGAAAAGACTTCCAAATACTGACATTTGTTAGATTTTAAGAAATTTATTTTCTTCAGAACGCTATTCTTGCCAATGCCAGACTCCTTTCTGTATTGTCTCTGCTTCGGCCACCATCAGTTATTTTACTGCCAAAATAACAAGACTCATCTACTACTTTTATCCCTTCGTTTCCTAACCTAATTCCCTCAGCATCATCCGATATAATTAGACTAATTCCACAATCCATGTTTCGCTTTTGTTGATGTTCGTCTTATATCCTCGTTGAAAGACGTTGACGATTCTGTTTAATTGCTCTTCCAAGTCACTGGTAAACCTCAAAGTTTTTATTCCCTCTCCCTGAACTTTAATTCGAGATTGAATAACATCAAGGATAGGTTATAACCCTTCTCAACCACTGCTCCCCTGTCATGTCCATCACCTCTTATAACTGCCGGCTGGCTTCTGTACAAATTATACATAGCCTTTCATTCCCCTTATTTTACCCCTGCTACTTTCAGAATTCCAAAGACAGTATTCCAGGCGACATTATCAAAATCTTTATGTAATTCTACAAATGCTATAAACGTAGGTTTGTCTTCCGTTAACCTATCTCCTAAGAGAAATCGTTGGGTCAGTATTGCCTCACATGTTGTTCCTTCCTCCGGAATCTAAACTGATCTTTCCCGAGGTTCTATCAGTTTTTGCAATCTTCTGTAAATCATTCGTGTTAGTATTTTGCAATCATTTGCTAATATTCATACCTGTCAGCAGTTTCTTTCTTTGAACTGGAATTATTACATCCTTACTGAAGTTAGTGTATTACGCGTGTTTCGTCCATCTTGCGTACCAGGTGGAATAGTTTTGCCATGGCAGGCTCTCCCAAAGATGTCAGTAGCTCTGGCAAAGTGCAAAAATATAGTACGTGGGTAGATGTGTTAGCTGATACAAACAAAAATCAGCGTATGTTGGTCTTTGCTGGCTCGTTACCTTTTGGCTAGTCGTAGGCACCAATCAATCCTTCGTAATATTGTTAAGGATGATTACAAACGGACATTACATGTGAACTTAAAGAGGAGGAAAGAATAGCTCTGCCCATCGAAAAGAAGCAACAACCTGAGCACAGATGGAGGATGGAGCATACCCTCATAAAAACAATGTTGATGGAACAAAACTGGCATTCATCGTGAATTTCTTTGAAGAAATGAAAGGAGAAAGTTAGTGCGTATACTGAGCAGCTAAGATGACTCGGTGCTACTACTGAAGACAAAACACGTGTGGTACACTTGTGATAGTATTGTAGAAAACGGCACGATCTTACGCACCGACGACGCAATACTGATAAGCCTTTATTCTCACCGACTGGGGTAACAGCACGTTTCCAGAGCAAGCACCTTGGAACAAACAGATTTCTGAGTCGGTTTCTGTACCACCGGACTACAATATAAGCAATAGTGTGTTAATGAGTTCAGTTATTTTGAAAGAAATACATTCGCTTGCATTTTTAATTAAAACAGTAGTACAAATAGAGGAAGTTTCAGATGGACACGCGGCATTCAAAGCACTCCCAACGTGAAGCAGCCCCTCCACATTTTACACCACGTGTGAGGAAATATCTCGACCACGCTGTACGTAATCGATCGCATCGTGAATACTACGGAGTTCTTAAAACCATAGTAGAGTAGCACTAAAATGAGCAGAGCAATTTGTTCTTCCGAAAGTAAGAAAATCGGTTGTAGTGTTACACTACAGTGAGAATAATCACCTTCTGGTACTGCAGTTCTTCTTATAATATCCGTGCTGGCTACGAAAATAGGACGAGTAATTCCGCCGTACGCAACACACCTTGTCTGTTTTATTTTACCCTGACATGTTTCAGCCGTTTTGTGTTATCTTCAGTGGGTTATTTATTTTCTTACTGTAAAATTGTTGTTACGTATTAATATAAAGCGAAGCTTTTGGTACATAACATTTATAATTGTGAATGAATGATTGTTGCCGGCCGAAGTGGCCGTGCGGTTAAAGGCGCTGCAGTCTGGAACCGCAAGACCGCTACGGTCGCAGGTTCGAATCCTGCCTCGGGCATGGATGTTTGTGATGTCCTTAGGTTAGTTAGGTTTAACTAGTTCTAAGTTCTAGGGGACTAATGACCTCAGCAGTTGAGTCCCATAGTGCTCAGAGCCATTTGAACCATTTGAATGATTGTTGTAAAATATTATACGTCATTTGTTCATAGTTCACAGTTGAGATATGTATTAACTACCGAGACGCGCTGGGTGTTGTTTACAACATTATGTCTATAAGTAGAAGTTTAGACATAATGTTATAAACAACACACAGTGCATCAGGTCGTTAATACATACTCAACTGTGAACTATGAACAACTGATGTTTAATATTTTACAACAATTATTCGTTCACAATTTCAAATATTATGTACCACAAGTTTCGCTAAATGTTAATATGTATTACAGTGTGAAAATAAAAAATAACCCACCGAAGATAGCACAAAACTGCTGAAACATGTCAGGGTAAAACAAAACCAAAGAGGTGTGCTGCGTAAGGCGGAATTCCTCGTGCTATACCACTGTGGGAAATTTGTTTTTCAATGCAGATTAATTATAACTTACTAAAAATGTTTCTTCGGCTGTTCCAAAGCTGCAGTTACTGGTATGATTCCGAAGAATGTAATTACAAACATTTACAACCATTGATCAAGAGCTCACTTGAAAGTGAAGGTAGGAGTGATTTTAATTTGTCAGTTCTAGGGATGGTGCCCTTTCCTCTCTGTTTCACGTTTTATAACAGTGTGTCGGGCGACGATACGTTGAGATTGCGAGCAATCGCCGCCACTTGACTCATGATTAGCAGTTTGGCTGTGTGTGCCGTGCCTCGCTCTTGCGACGAACTTGGATAACTGTCAAGAGTTGCGTTCATCTAAAGAAGTTTCTGAACTGTAGCACTGCTTTTCGTCTACTTGCTCTGGGACATTAGCAACTAAAATCAGTACGCTACAACCCTGTTCGGCTTGCGTTCGGGTCACGTGACGTCCTTTCGTCGCTGTGTGGTGCGCTCTGTTGTGAAAGCTGAATTTACGAAGACGTAGTTAAGGACTCGATCGCAGCTAATTTTTTGTGAGAAGCAAGAATATAAATGTCACGTTTCGTTTTTAATCAGCTTTGAGACACACAATCCAAGAAAGTGCACGCTCTTATATGTAAATAACACATAACATCGAATTTTGCAAAACGTATCTAATCGCCAAACCTCAGTCAATACCTCGAACTGAAAGCATTTTTATTGTTCATCTTAGGGTCTCGTAAAACCTTGTACTACCGATACGTCAGTGACATTTAAAAACAATAAATTGTACCAAGAGTAATATGGTCGAAATAAATCTTCAATGTGTCATTGCTTTGAAACTGCTTACTGTGATAGCAAGCAAAGAAATATGATGAAATCAAATATGGCGTCTACCAAGTAGCAAGGCATGGACGTCACGTGACCGTTTTCCCGGTTGCAGCCCAATGCCAGCCAAACGCGGTTGTACCGCCCTAATTTTAGTCACTCGCGTCCGTAATTAGCTCTGTGGCAGTGATCTCTGCAAATTGGGTACCGTTCTTGGCCACACACCCTCAATTTCTTGTTTTTATCATCAAGGCAGCCAAAGGCTCAAGTCGATGCATCATGTACTAACAAGGGAACCTCCCCATCGCACCCCACTCAGATTTAGTTATAAGTTGGCACAGTGGATAGGCCTTGAAAAACTGAACACAGATCAATTGAGAAAACAGGAAGAAGTTTTGTGGAACTATGAAAAAATAAGCAAAATATAGAAATTGAGTAGTCCATGCGCATCATAGACATCATCAAGGATAGTACGAGCTCAGGAGCGCCGTCGTCCCGTGGTTAGCGTGAGCAGCTGCGGAGTGAGAGGTCCTCGTTTCTAGTCTTCCTACGAGGGAAAAGTTTAATTTTTTATTTTCAGACAGTTATTATCTGTCTGTCCGTCCGTTCGATGCGATGTAAACTGCGCCGTAGTATCGGGCAAGGTAGAATCTTTTTACCCATTCGCCAAGTGTACAAGTTAGGTGGGTCGACAACGTATTACTGTCATGTGACGCACATGGCGTCGCCAGTGTCATATAGAATGTATCAGACCTGTTTTCTTGTTGAGGAATCGGTTGACCTATGACCTTGCGATCAAATGTTTTCGGTTCCCATTGGAGAGGCATGTACTTTCGTCTACTAATCGCACGGTTTTGCGGTGCGGTCGCAAAACACAGACACTAAACTTATTACAGTGAACAGAGACGTCAATGAACAAACGGACAGATAATAACTTTGCGAAAATAAAGAAAAAAATTTTTTGCTCGAGGGAAGACTTGAACCTAGGGCCTCCCGTTCCGCAGCTGCTCGCCCTAACCACGGGACCACGGCGCTGCTACGCCCCTTCTCTCCTTGATGTTGCATATATTGTGCATGGACTACTCAGTTTCTATATTTTGCTTATTTTTTTCATAGTTCCACACAACTTCTTCCTGTTTTCTCGATTGATCTGTGTTCAGTTTTTCAAGGCCTATCCACTATGCCAACTTACGACTAAATCTGAGGGGGGTGCGATGGAGAGGTTCCCTTGTAAGTCACATTGTCCAAACCTTTCAGAATGGGTAATTCGAATGATCAAGTGTTGTAAACACTGCAGGTGTATCTTGAACAAAGCTTACGTTTACTATTAAAAAAGTCTTGATCACAATTCATTTAGTACGGTGACCGGTTTCGACCACTACTGTGTTCACCTTCAGACCCATGAGTAAGAACCACCTCCTGCTAGAGAATCGCTACTGATTCTCTAGCAGGAGGTGGTTCTTACTCACGGGTCTGAAGATGATTCTCTAGCGGGAGGTGGTTCTTACTGTAACACATTGATCACTGTCACTCTCATAATGTATTCAAAAGTAATTAAAGCTGACGTTATTTGCTCAGACATGTCACTACTGACTACAAAACTTGCGAAAGAACCTAACAGCTAATCCTTAAATGTAAACGGTTACTAAAGTGTGCAACGCTACCTACGTTTTCTAAATCCAAAAGGAACGCACTTGATAATGCCTACCAGCACTTATATTGCCGCTCAGTGTGACAGTGACACATACTTAAAAGTTGAGTTTTCAGAAAGATTGTCTGCATTTCTGGTTACTACATTCAGTCTATTATCACAAGAAAGTTACATGTATTTCGTGACAGATAACGGATTTCCGGAATAGTGCTGCAAATGCGTGTCAACTTTTTTGTAAAATGTTGTTTTTCTCAGTCCGAAGGCTGGTTTGTTGCAGCTCTCCTCGCTACTCTGTCCTCTGCCAACTTCTTAACTGAGAATAATTAACCTTACTTTGTTTACTACTTCTTCTGTTACTACTACTACTACTACTACTACTACTACGAGGGTTGGAACTTTAAACACGTGTCTATTTTGTACGAGCTGTAAATAAATAGTCGCCACTATTAAAGTTGTACTGAGCTTCAAAGTCGTCACCAGCATTGCGTATACCCGTTGCCAGCGATGTGGAAGACGTAGGATACTCTTAGCAGTGCCATTGTGTTGACTGTTCGAGCGGCGCGGTCTATTGCCCGGCAAATTTGTAGCAGTTCTGAAACGAATGCCGTCAAGTGTTTCCTTCAGTTTAGAAATCGAGTTGAACTTAAGAGGGATTAAGCCAGGGGAGTGCAGTAGGTGGTATAGCACTTAGAAGCCCCATCAGTCAAACAAAGCAGTAACAGATTCCACTGTACGTGCTTGATCACTGTTCTGCAAAATGATGGTCAGGTAATCACTTGTCTCTATGCTGTTCCTTTTTGAAACACAACCTACTACCAGCTTAGAGACAGAAGTGATGACACTTTCTGCAGGACCTGACCATTTTGCAGGACAATGCTCAAGCACGTACAGTGCAAGCTGTTACTGCTTTGTTTGACTGATGGGGCTGCTAAGTGCTATACCACGTACTGCACTTACCTGACTTAATCCCTCGTGAGTTCAACTCGATTTCTAAACTGAAGAAAACACTTCACAGCATTCGCTTCAGAACTGCTACAAATTGGTCGGACAATAGACCGTCTCGCTCCAACTGTTAACACAACTGACACTGCTAAGAGTGTCCTACGACGTCCACATCGCTGGCAACGGGTTATACACAATGCTGGTGACTGCTTTGAAGGTCGGTAAAACTTTGAAACACGTATCTATTTTGTAGCAGCTGTAAATAAACAGTTGCCACTATCAAAGTTCCAACCCTCGTACTACTGTGTTTATTTTTTCGTGTCCCTCCACAATTACTACCTTCTGCATACCTCTTGATTTCCAAACTGACGGTTCCTTCGTGCATCAGTGAGTGTCCTATCAACTGATCCCTTTTTCTAATAAAGCTACGACGTAAATGTATTTTGCCCTGGTGTTTGTTTCACTATCGCATTCGTTATTCGAGCTACCTGTCAAATCTGCAGCAGCACGTTGCAAAAGTTTCATTATCGTCTTGTCTGAACTGCTTATCATCCAATTTTCCCTTCCGTACAGGACTACACTCCAAATACGTTCATAAGACTTTCTAACAGTTAAATTTGTGAGATGTTAACGAATTACTCTTTTTCAGAAAAAGGCGTTTCATTCTGTAGCCAGTCTGGATTGTATGACCTATCTACTTTATGGCCATATTAAGTTATTTCACTGTTCAAAAAGCAAAACTCAACTACTTAAAATGTGTCAGTTCCTAATCTAATCCCCACAGCATCACCTAACTTCATTCGACTACATTCCGCTACTTTTGTTTTACGGCTGTTGATTTATAGCCTCTTTTCAAGAGAATATCCATTCCATTCCCTTGCCGTGCGGGATTAGCCGAGCGGTCAAGGCGCTGCAGTCATGGACTGTGCGGCTGGTCCCGGCGGAGGTTCGAGTCCTCCCTCGGGCATGGGTGTGTGTGTTTGTCCTTAGGATAATTTAGGTTAAGTAGTGTGTAAGCTTGGGGACTTTTGACCTTAGCAGTTAAGTCTCATAAGATTTCACACACATTTGAACATTTTCCATTCCATTCAATTGCTCTTCAGTCCTTCGTTGTCTGACAGTATTTCGTTGTAATCGGCAAACGTCAGTGCTCTTATTCCTTCTTCCTGAACTTTAATGCCTTCTCCAAATTTGCCCTTGGTTTCTTTTATTGATTGCTGGACGTACGGATTGAACAACACACGGGATAGGCCACAGTTATCTCAACCATTACCTCCCTTTCATGTCCTTTGACTCTTACAATTGCAGTCCTCTTTCAGTACAAGTTACAAATGACCTCTCACTCCCTGTGTTTTATCGCTGCTACGTTCATAATTTCAAAATTGCCGTCAACATCGGCAAAACCTTTCTCTAAATATACAAGTGCTATAAAAGCAGGTTTGGCTTCATTCGACCTACCTTCCAAGGTAAGTCGTAGCGTCAGTATTTGCCTTGCGTGCGCCTACGTTCCTCTGAAACCCAAACTGATCTACCACGAGGTCGGCTTCTGTCAGTGTTTCCGTTCTTCTGTTAGTAATTTGTGACAATATTTTGGAGCCATGATTTATTAAACCGACTGTTCAGTAAAATTCGTACCTGTGAGCACCTGCCGTCTTTGGTGTCGGAATTACCGCATTCTTGAAGTATCAGGGCATTTCTCCTGTCTCATCTTGTACACCAGATGGAATAGATTTTTTATGGTTGGCTCCCTCAAAAATATCTAACGTTAGAGGGTATGTCATCTACTCCAGGAACTTAGTTTCGACATAGATTTTTCAGTGCTGTCATTTTTCTCGCGTTAGCATGTCTTCCACCTCAACCTCATGTACTTCCTTTTGTCTATCTATAGTACTGCCTAAGATTAGTTTTCCATGTATAGCCCTTCTGTTAATTCCTCCGTTCAGAATTCCCTCCTCAACTTAGTACTGCTTGCCATCCGAACTTGTGACATTTATGCACTTGCTTCTCTTTCCCCCAAATGTTCCTTTAATATTCCTATAGTGGCGTCTTAACTTTGAGTAGCCATTCCTGCCGTACTGTTTTGCACTTACTGTCAGTTTCATGTTGTAGATGTCTGTATTCCCTTTTTGCCTGCCTTCATTCGCTGCATTTTCATGTCTCCTTTCCTTAGTTAAACTAAATATCTCGTGCGTTATCCAGGATATTATCTAGGCTGTGTCTTTGGCTTTAATTGATCCTGTGGCCGCCTTCACTTTCGTCAGTCAGAGCTACCCATTCATCATGAATTTCATTTGTTTCCCCTGTTCGTCAACCACTGTGTAATGCTCCTTCTGAAATTTTCAACTACCTCTGTTTCTTTGAGTTGGTCGAAGTCCCATCTCTTCGGTTTCGTGCCTTTTTGCAATCTCTTCGGTTTTTATCTGCAGTTCATAATCAATAAATGATGGTCAGTGTAGAAGCTGGCCGTGCCACCCGCATACGCCCATGCTTGTGACAGGGAGAACAGTTGACAAACACAGCGGTGAACTTGACCTTGCTGCAGGACAGATAAGAAACTGTATTGCGTTCGTTCACGGAAACACGACTAATCTCAAGAGTTCGTGTGTCAAAGTGTGTGTTCTCTGGTATTGAAACACGGCATTTGGCACACATTTTTCATGTGGAATCCATCAGAAACAGTGCACTGTACTTATGGAACGGTTTGATGCAGGAAGCAAAGTAAAAAAATCATACCGGTCTGAGCCCAGAAACGTTGTTTGATTTGTAGGGATCTCTCCGGTGAAGTAATCGTTCATTGCACTCATGATTTACTGTGGCTTACGAACACTTAAGAATACCCACACAGTGTATTCAAAAGGCACGCCTCCCCTCGAATGCTGCAGTTATTAAGTTCACCACCACCACAAAGAGTTTCTCAACTGATCGAATGTGTGTCGCATATTGCATACTAACATAAGAGAGCTTTCCGCAAAGTAACATTCGTTAGAAATAAATTACTGGAGTAGTTAAATTTATTAGACAATTTAAACCACCTATCTACTACTACTCTACATAACCACCATTCAGATTTAAGCATTTATCATATCTGTTAACGATCTGACAAATTCCGTCTGTATGAAATTCCATCACGTTCCGGAACCGAACGCGCACAGGTCTCGTGTTAGGATAATTCTTTAGATTGTCTCGTCCGAAATACTCGATGGGAAGTTGTGCGATGGTTTTTGGTCAGTTTACCCCCATCACAAGGAATTGTTAGTCTCTCTCTCTCTCTCTCTCTCTCTCTCTCTCTCTCTCTCTCTCTCTCTCTCTCTCTCTGAGTCCAGTCACTGACGCTTCCTCCTTCCAGCCAGATTCTGTCTCTAGGCAGCACAAATTTTGCGATGAATGCCAACAGCTTGCAGATATTTATGGCACTAAAAGACATTTTTTTCCCCTCATCAGTCTTCTGACTGGTTTGATGCGGCCCGCCACGATTTCCTCTCCTGTGCCAGCATCATCAGCATCATCATCATCATCATCATCATCTCAGCGTAGCACTTGCAACCTACGTCCTCAATTATTTGCTGGATGTATTCCAATTTCTGTCTTCCTCTACAGTTTTTGCTCTCTACAGCCCCCTCTAGTACCATGGAAGTCATTCCCTCATGTCTTAACAGATGTCCCGTCACCCTGTCCTTTCTTCTTGTCAGTGTTTTCCACATACTCCTTTCCCCTCCGATTCTGCACAGAACCTCCTCGTCCCTTATCAGTCCACCTAATTTTCAACTCTCGCCTGTAATACCACACCTCAAATACTTCGATTCTCTTCTGTTCCGATTATCCCACAGTCCAAGTTTCACTACAATACAATACAATGCTGTGCTCCAGACGTACATTCTCAGAAATTTCTTCCTCAAATTAAGGCCTACGTTTAATTCTAGAAGAACTCTTGGCCTTTTTCCAGTGCTAGTATGTTGATGTCCTCCTTGCTCCGTCCGTCATTGGTTATTTTGCTGCCTAGATAGCAGACTTCCTTAAACTCATCTACTTCGTGACCATCAATCATGATTTTAAGTTTCTCGCTGTTCTCATTTCTGCTATTTCTCATTACATTCGTCTTTCTTCGATTTACTCACAATCCATATTCTGCACTAATTAGATTTTTCGTTCCATACAGTATACCACATAATTCTTCACTTTCACTCAGAATAGCAATGGCATCAGCAAATCGTATCATTGATATCCTTTCACTTTGCATTGTAATTCCGCTCCTGAACTGTTCTTTTATTTCCATCATTGCTTCTTCGATGTACAGATAGAACAGTATGGGGGAAAGAGTACATCCCTGTCTTACACCCTTTTTAATCAGAGCACTTCGTTCTTGGTCGTCCACTCTTATTCCCTCTTGGCTCTTGTACATATTGTGTATTACCCGTCTCTCCCTATAGCTCACCCCTATTTTTTCTCAGAATTTCGAACATCTTGCACCATTTTACATTGCCGAACGCTTTTTCCAGGTCGACAAATCCCATGAAGGTGTCTCGATTTTTCTTTAGTCTTCCTTCCATTATCAGCCGCAACGTCACAATTGCCTCTCGGGTGCCTTTACCTTTTCTAAAGACAAACTGATTGTCATCTAGCTCAGCACCAATTTTCTTTTCCATTCTTCTGTAGATTACTCTTGTCAGTAACTTGGATGCATGAGCTGTTAAGCTGATTGTGCGATAATTCTCGCACTTGTCAGGTGTTGCAGTCTTCGGAATTGTGTGGATGTCATTTTTCCGAAAGTCAGATGGTATGTCGCCAGACCCATACATTCTACACACAAACGTGAATAGTCGTTTTGTTACCATTTCCTCCAACGATTTTAGAAATTCTGATAAGAATACTATCTATCCCTTCAGCCTTATTTCGCGTTAAGCCCTCCAAAGCTCTCCTAAATTCTGATTCTAATATTTGATCCCTCTCTCTTCTAAATCGACTCCTGTTTCTTCTTATCTTGCATCAGACAAATCTTCCCCCTCATAGAGCCCTCAGTGTACTCTTTCGGCCTGTTCGATCTCTCCTCTCCATTTAATAGTGCAATTCCCGTTGCGCTCTTAATGCTACCATCTTTGCTTTTTATGTCTCCGAAGGTTGTTCTGACTTTCCTGCATGCTGAGTCTACTCCAGACAATCATTTATTTTTCGATTTCACATTTTTCATGCAGCCATTTCGTCTTAGATTTCCTGCACTTCCTATTTATTCCCTTCCTCGGCGACTTGTATTTCTGAATGTCTGAATTTCCCTGAACATTTTTGTACTTTCTTCTTTCATCAATCAACTGAAGTATTTCATCTGTTACCCATGGTTTCTCCGCAGTTACCTTCTTAGTGCCTATGGTTTTTCTTTCCAACTTCTGTGATTGCGCATTTTAGAGATGTCAATTTCTCTTAAGCTGTACTGCCTATTGAGCTATTCATTATTGTTGTATCTATATCCTTAGAGAACTTAAAGCGTCTCTCGTAATCCCTTGGTACTTCTGTATCCCACTTCTTTGCGTATTGATTCTTCCTGACTAGTCTCTTGGACTTAAGCCTACTCTTCATCACTACCACATTGTGATCTAATTTCGGAATCTCTGCCTGACCATAATGTAATCTAACTGAAATCTTCCCGTATCATCCGTTCTTTTTCAAGTATAAGGCCGCCTCTTGCGATTCTTGAACAGAGTATTCGCTATTACTATCTGAAGTTTATTACAGAACACAATTAGTCTTTCCTCTAAGCCCATATTCTCCTGTAACCTTTCCTTCTACTCCTTCCCCTACAACTGCACTCTAGTCCATTACTATCAGATTTTTGTCTCCCATTATGTACGCTATTACCCTTTCAATACCCTCATATACTTTCTCTATTTCTTCATCTTCAGCCTGCGACGTCGGCAGGTGTACCTGAACTATCGTTGTCGGTGTTGGTTTTCTGTCGATTCTGATGAGAACAACACTATCAGTGAACTGCTCACTGTAACACATTCCATGCCCTACCATTCTATACATAACGAATCCTACTCCCGTTGTACCATTCTCTGCTGCTGTTGATATTACCCTACACTCATCTGACACTCTCAGTTTCACTTCCCTGAGCCCTTGAGCCTTTGCATTTCCCTTTTCAGATTTTTAGCTTCCCTACCACATTCAAGCTTCTGACATTCCACGCCCTGACTCGTAGAACGTTATCCTTTCGTTGATTATTCAATGTTTTTCTCATGGAAACTTCCCCCTTGGCAGTCTCTTCCCCGCCCCCTCCCGAGATCCGAATGGGGGACTATTCTGGAATCTTTTTCCATGGAGAGATCATCTCAATTACAGGCCACATTTCCTGTAGATACACGTTGTGTGCCTTTAATGCAGTTATTTCCATTGCCTTGTGCATCCTATTGCCGTTGATCATTGCTGATTCATCCGCCTTTAGGGGGAGTTTCCCACCCCAAGGACAAGTGTATGACCTGAACCTCTGTCGATTACTGCTCAACGACGCTACCCCTAGACCATGGGTGATACCAAGACCATACTACAGAACAAATTTCCATTTTCAGTTGCGATACCCATTTTGAACAGCTACTGTTGTCAGGGCCGGTTTAAGATCGTAGCAGCGACGGACTGCAGGCCTCTTATTCAGCAATAGGTACTCGTAGATTTAATGGTATTTTACTTTCATATAATATGTGAGTCTAAAATTTAGAATAAAATTTGTGGAGTACAACATGCTGTTTTACATGCAGAAGAGAACCAAAACTTCGCCACCATTACTTACACCTAGATTAGCAGTATCGGAAGCCCTAAAAGGTTATCAAAGTTGCGTTTATTAGTGTGATTAATAAGTCTCTGCATGATAAAGTTAAAATTCCATTTTTGGATAATTACCTACTTAAAGCATGTACATAAAACACAGTCCGTGGTCTTCGCATCGCTCGAATTACTTAGGCTCCGTTCGACTGAGGCGGTACAAAGTGTGACACATTTGCAATATAGATAGCAGACTCGACGCTTGTATGTGAGACACTCGTGTTCCCATTGGGAATGTAGAGCCAAGCAACACGAATCCATCAGTGGGAGTCTGCACTGTAATTTCGTACAAGGCGTGATAAAGGACACTATTCAGACACTGTTTTTGAACAATCGAAAATGGGCATCGATTCATTTGCAGCACATGAATTAAACCACGTTATCGCCTTTAACCATTATCGCATTGGAAATACACCTACATCAATAAATACAGAACGCTAAACATACCATGTTTAGTTTGTTCTACAATGGATTGCTTCATAGTGTGAATAAGAGTCATCAGTGGCAGATTTGTTTGTTTCGTTATGTTTCGGAATAATGTAAAGATACAGATACTGAAACCAACAATTAAGATGCAACAATGAAATTAACAAAGTTGTACATATAACGGGAAATGCATATGACAACTCATATCCTGCCTTACGTAAGAGCTTAGATTCAGGTGTCCTGCCAAGGCACTTCACCAGCTTAGTAAAATAATTACTCATTGCTTCTTTATTGCTCGTACATTTCCTCTTCCGTCCCAAGTTTGTTTGCATATTCAGATAATTTTGTAGTAAATGTGTCTTCACAAGTGGCATCCAGCAAACAGTAGGCTTTAGTTATATCAACAGGAAAATCCAATTTCACAGTCATTGCTCGATGGAACACGCCATTTGCCCAACATGTGAACAAAAATACTTGCTGTTTTGTGAACGAACCGTTAGCGCAGACAAGAAAAATGACGCATACATACGACTAACTCTGCTACTGGACCTGGGATTGTCTTCCAGTTTTAAAAAGGAAATAACACTTAACGCACTTTTAAAATGTGACTGTAACTGACTTCATAAATCACATAAGAAGGGAAGCAAGAGCCACACGGCCGTAACATCGAGTGTGGCACATGGTAGCTTGCCACAGCTAAACATCAAAATATGTTACTTGATGACCCAGAACGAGAAAGAGCTATTGCTGTCCTTTCAGTATTAAAAACCATTTCGAAATACTAGCTAAATTATGCATGGAACAATGTATGACCAAAAGGCATGTGAAATGACCAGCGACTACATTCTTCACTGCAAACTGTGGTGTTGGACTATAACATTCGAAGAACAATAATTTTTTATTACAAATAGTTTGCTTAAAAGCGAATGAGAAGGAATGCAAGTGGAGAATGGATATGATTAAAAAACCTTGGCTTTAATTTTTATACATAAAGTAAAGGCCTTTATGTACAGAATTACATATGTAGGTTGTCAGACTTTCTTCACTTAGTGGTCTATGACGTTCCATGCATGAACTTAGTTTCAGGGAGCTTTGTTTACAAATTACAGCAAACAACTGCTCCTAGTGAGAAATTGTGTAATTTGCGAACATGGGAAAAAGGACTCTTAACTGCAGGGCCCTGATTTTCTTAAATTGAAATAATTGGAGAAATATCACTATTGTTACGGATATTGACGACAGAATGACGTAAAAATGATACAAAACATATGTAACATGAATATGAACTAGAGTAATGAAAAACTTTGTATAAGGTTGGACCTTAAATAACAAAGGCTAATTAATTTAAAATTGCTATGTTTTTCTTTACGAAACTCATTCTTTTCAGACATATGAACATTTTTCTGTAACCATTTTCGAGCTGTTGCAGCTTGTAAGTCAGCATGCAGAGCTTCCTGAAAGCGAAAAGGCGCATGCTGTCGTATAACACTTTCTTGTAGTTAGAAAAACTTATATTTGCTGAAACAACTGGAGTGTGCACTTCATTTACCTTTAGTTCTAAAAGAAAAATCTAAAAACTCGACACACACTTATATCGCTATTTCACAGATCGACAGTACATTTGGTACAATATCGATACAAAATAAGCATATTTTTGTTGCAATACGCCTATCTTGTACAAGTTAACAACATTAAGCAAGTGAACGATCAGTTTATATTTCGTATGTACGAATATATTCTTGAGCAACTTAGTTGCGTTTTTCCTAGAAGCGTTTCTTAAAATTAAAAGAATCTGTTGACATAAGTGAATCTGAATTAAAAAAATGTAAAAATGAAGTACAATCTTAAAAATTACATTACCCTTCGAAAAATAAAATCAAATATGGTACTTGTATCACGAAAAATGGAAAATTAAATTTACACTTCCATAGGCAAAATGTTGCGGATTTTAGTACTTGTGAACAATTCGTATCTCATAAGAAAAGAAAGATTAATATTATACCTCAGTAAACTCCAGTCGTTACTAATAAGCCACATTACAGTGGATTGAAGCTGCCGCTCGACTGAGCGACGAGTCTGCTGCATGGTATACTCCACCATTAAAAAAAATATCCATTGCGATGATTCCATCTTGAAAATGTTGCCTTCCTAGGGTAAGAAAAAGTTACCATCTCGGTTTCCATGTCACTAGGTGTACATATCCTTATACACCTCAGATGGCTATTAGTGTACCAACAGTCTTGACGAAAGGTTACGCCTTCAGAATTCCAATAATGACCAACAGCTAATTTAAAGTGGCATATTGTGTTGTATATCGTTTAATTTGCTGAAGGGGTGATAATTTGTACTACATGGCCGCTGATTGGAACTTGTCGGTAGGGTCGGGCAGACGATACTCGCATTCGAACGGGCTCGAGATTTCCCGATACGCCGCAGCATTCGATACAGTATCAAATTTATTCGAACAATTACGAGACATTTGTCACACGCGGCGCGTATGCAGGGGTACGCAATGAACTACGAGCTGACCACAACAGTAAAACAATAACTCTCCTCAAAATTTGACTATTTCGTGAAACAGTGGACAAAATATCATTAAATCCTGCCACTGCCCAAACTCCTATTGTTCTTGAACAAATTTACAATCCGATTTCTCTTACAGTACCGATGTGTATGGATATAAAATATTTATGCTGATTTTTAAGTGAACGTAACATATAAAGACGACTATGTTGGCTTCCAAAAAATATTGCTTGGCTGGACCCAGTATAGTATATTTGTTTGAGAGACGGTTGCAAATGAGCAATTCAATCTCTGTTCACATAATAGAATAAAAGGTTTTAATCAGTTCAAAAATGGTTCAAATGGCTCTGAGCACTATGGGACTTAACTTCTAAGGTCATCAGTCCCCTAGAACTTAGAACTACTTAAACCTAACTAACCTAACGACATCACACACATCCATGCCCGAGGCAGGATTCGAACCTGCGACCGTAGCGGTCGCGCGGTTGCAGACTGTAGCGCCTAGAACCGCTCGGCCACCCCTTTTAATCAGTTTGAGAACAAGACTCCAACAATCAGATAAAACAATCAAGAGAATTAATGAAGACTTAAATGACAGACAGACAGAATACATCGTAATAAAGTGATTATAATTTATTTTTTTTCGCGAGGAAAAGTTAAGACCAGCCTGGATATAGTACCATCAGACGTCACTATATCGCGGGACGAGTGAAAGCTGGAGAATTGGACAGAATCATGATTGCAATCTTTTACTTTTTTGTAATTTACAGTTGCTTCACACGAAATGCAGCCTAGAAGACATGTCAGACCCTGTTTCACAGTCATTTCTATTTCTAGAATCCACAGTACATTAAAAAGGCTAAGACAGACAGTTGTCAATAGTACCAACAAAAGTTGCTAGACCGCAGGCCGATCAAAAGATCGGACAGAACCTGTCATTTTCCGAACTGTAATGTAAGCTGTTTAACACTGCAAGCACAGCCCTGTTTGTCAGTAGAAGTAAGTTGACGTCATTGGAACTGTTGCCAGCTTATGCGATCTAACAGTTGGTTGGCACTCATTGAGTAATTGCTGCACAAGCAGCTTCGTTTAATTTAATAGCCACTTCTGCAAATAAGCATCATCATCTGAGCATGAGCGTCTCCATAATATTCTTTTACGAAACCCAGCTGATCGGTATCTTCCCGACCGTTGTCGGTAGTGAATGAATTCTCTCAATGTTTCCATAGTCAGCAGTTACTATGTTTACACGCGCTTGCAAAACCGGATTTCGCGAACAGATTTACCAATACAGCTTCTGGTTGCTCATGTAAACACTCGAAAATCTATTCTGGAAATCCGTTTCTAGCGGTCGGTTTTCCATTTCCACAATTGATTTTCGCTCTCGTGTAAATGCACAACAGTTTGCGAAATGCTTGGGTTTTCAGGCTGCGTCATGTTTTCAAAATATTCGACTAGTATGGACGGAGTGACTTATTCTGCAGTGAAGGAGAAGCATAAATATTAGACTGAGCATGAAGCTGTCTACATCCAATATTTAAATAGAGTGATATTGCGACCGTGCTCTTTAAATCTAAACGGCAGTAGCTGTTTTCCTGTCGCCATATTTAATTGAGCTGGAAAATTCGCTTCAGAGCATAAAATTTAAACACACCAGCTAAAAACTGTTTACGAAATTCGGTTTCCGTCCTTCGGGAGATTAGACACACACAAACATAGTGAGTTGTAAGTGAACAGGCGCATGAATGTGGTTTACTTAGAATCAAGGATATTAGAATATAACCTCGTTGCTTAAATTTGAGCATTGTGAGGTGTAGAAGCACTGTGATTTGGGTGAAAAATGATCGGTATTGGTAAGTACTTCGACCTACGATATTAGTCGTAAGCATTTGTATCCTTAGTCGTAAGCATTTGTATCCTCAGAAATGCATGAAAACCGATAATGAAAGTGAGGAAATGGAAAAATATACTGAGATGAAATATCACAGGATAAGCCAAACTAAAATCTCTCTTAAAAATCCTCAGTAATTGCACTGAAGGAGAAAATTCAGATCTACACACCACTCTTGCGGGATTAAGGTGCTTTGTTAAGCAGGAATCTCATCTCCTGATGAGAATTTCCGATGTCGGAAATTGTCATCTTCAACTTTTGTAGTCTTGAAACATTCGATCTTTGGCAAAAACACTTGACAGTCAGCAACAGAAACCAAAACATTGCATTAAAACAAGAGTTAAGTTAATAGTGCTGTGGAATGTGGGGAAAAAACCGCAAATTGGCGGTCATAAGAACAACAACACCAAAAATACAACATGAGCGTAATATGTAAGAAATTGTCCACGCAACCTGCCACTGATGATGCCTTGCAGAAAATAAAGGCGAAACGCGTATGGCACTAAAATTGTTTTATTCAGGTGCTGTCAGACTGTCCATAAGTAAAAATTATCGATATACCGTAATATGTCGGAAATTGTGTTGGAGGGGGAAAAATTCTTTTGATCTGATTGTCATTGTATCCCTACTCCTTCCTAAGTTGTCTGTGCTTTGCCTATCGCGTTTAAGTAGGGTCAGGAAAATATCGTTTTATTTAATGGCTTTTTTTCCGAACTTGTTATCCTATTTGTGCTACATTCGGTCTCTCTCTCTACCACACTCGATGTCGTTTGTTACAATAATTGGTCTCTCTTTTTCCAAAGAGAGATATTTTGCAAAATTTGTGTAGTATTTGCAAAATTTTCTTAATTTTCTCCATAATTTACTTTTTTTTTCAAACTGTCTTATTTGATGGTACTTTTTGCCCAATTCGGTCTTATTTTTTAGCCATATTGGGTGTTTTTAGCACATTCGGTGTTCTTAGGCACATTCGATACTCCTTTCTGCCACAATCTCTTGCTAATTTTGGTGCTTTTTCGCTACAAGAAGTCCGTTACAAGAGAAATTAACTCTTATTTGAAGATTATACACGAACCTCAGCTTTGAGGAGATAAGAAGTCAAAATACAGTTTAATGTTAAAACAACTATCAGTTACGAATATTAATATAGTGGCGTGTGTGTATTGTGTATTGAACAGGGGACCTAGAAACGACGGAGAGGCTTCGTCCCACCGTAGCCCGCAGCGGTATATAATCCCATGACAGGACCATCAGTCCACCCACCCCACCACCACACCACACCGAACCCAGAGTTATTGTGCGGTTCGATTCTCAGTGTGTAAATGAGCAAAAGTTTTGGAATAATTGACAAAACAACATAAGTAGTGACTAACAGTGAACCCGACGTAAATGAATTAAAGAAAGTCAGAAAGTAGGACAGAAGAAGTAGAAATGGTTCAGTGAAAATTGCAAAACGGCTAGCGTCACAGATAAGAAGGCATGGATGCAAGAAACGAAAAACTAGAACAGGACTACAAGGAGGTACAGAAGGAAACACGTTTAAGATCCTATGTGAAGAGAGAGAAGGCTGTACTTGAAGCACACCGTAGAGAACACTGACAACGACCAGAAAGCAAACGATATCAAAAAATATGCACGACGTTAATAGAAACAGATCGCTGAGTCAGATGATGCAGCACAGGTTTGGAAAATTTGGACGACTTGTTCAACTGCATTGAACTGGAAAACACAGCGGAGAAAACTTGCCCTCCAGCAGCCGAACCCCTTGTGAAGGACCCAACGCACGAGGAGGTAACCAACACTTTGAAGGCGAGGGGAAAAAAAAACAACACACAATCACATAGCGGCTGGAACTGACGGAATTCTACTGGAATTGCTGAAATGTGGCGCTCCCAAATTTCATGAGATTGTTTAGTTTTATTCTTACAATTTGTCGAGATGGAAAAGGAAGGAGGTAAACGAAACTCCATGAATTACAGAGGAATTTGACTGCTAATCACACCATACAAAGTTCTATAACATTTAATATTGCAAGGATTCACTCGCTATGCCGAGGACTTGATAGGGGACTACCAAAATGCTTTCCGGAAAATAAACTTCAAATGGCTCGAAGCACTATGGGACTTAACATCTGAGGTCATCAGTCCCCTAGACTTAGAACTACTTAAACCTAAGGACATCACACACATCCATGCCCGAGGCAGGATTCGAACCTGCTACCGTAGCAGCCGCGTGGTTCCGGACTGAAGCGCCAGCCTGGCCACAGCGGCCGGCTAATACACAACTATAGACAGCACATTTTACATCAAGACTATCAGTGAGAAAGTATAGAAATACAAGAATATCCATTGCCTGTTCATTGATTTTCGGAAGGCTATGGTTGAATACACAGAGAAACGGTGTGGGAAATCATGGCAGAGAAGGGAATCCCTAAGCAGTCATCAGCCTGGTCAAAATGAGTATGGAGAAGGTGAGAAGTAAGGTGACATACTGCGGCTCGTTATCGGACTGTTACGAGAAAAAAAAATCGACAGAAGAAAGGTGATGTGCTATATTCACGTAGCTTCAGTCTTTTCAAGGAGAAACCAGAGAAGCGACAAACGGCATCACAGATAACCAGCAAAATATACTGCCGTCTGTAGATAACACTTTTATTTGGAAATAACAGGGATGAAATTGAAACGCTGTTCAAGGAACTAAATTAAACCGCCATGAAAATTGATTCAAAAGTTAATGGAGAAAAGTCGGAACACATGATCATAGATACGGAACAACGTGATGACCTTCATATAGAAAACTGTACTTTCAAGAATATTTCCAACACCAAATAACTTGGTGTAAATAAAACTGCAGTGTAAAACATGTAGATACCAAAGTAGAATACTCCTATCCAAACAATTATACCTTCCAAACCAAGCTGAAACGCTATAACACAATCAGGCCAGTATTGCTGTGGAGTGGGAACATGCAGCGTGAACAAAGAAGAGCATCAGCTCTGTCTTCGAAAATAAAGTGTACAGAAATTTTTTGGCCCAACGTTTGACCAAGCAACCCAAGGAGTGGTTTGGAAATCCAATAAACTAGGTGAACTAGCCGAACAGCCCACCGTAGTGAACATCATCAAAGTGAGACGTTTGGAATGGGAAGACCATATTGTCAGACTGGACCCTTACATAATAGCCCCTCACCATCTGGACGATTGAGATCACGTAAATGGCAAGAGGCAATGACCTCAGACTGCATGAAAGTAAACGACACGAGACAGGAAGAACTGTAGAGAGATGGAGAGAGCGACGCGGGATCGTCACGCCTCAGATATAAGTGAAGTGAGTGTATATCATTGAAAAAGTACTAAAAGAGCAATCGAGAAACAAACATGAGTAAATGATGAGCAGACCACAATTTTCCAAACGACATGCATGGGGAAATTTTTAGCCCCTACTGAGATGAAAAACTGCAAGCTCCCCTGAATGTGAGGATACTTGCCAATATGTGGTACATTACGCAAACTATCCTCCCATTGACTCGCAGTGGAATGTTCAGAGTTCGCGGCTTCCGTGGCCGGATGGGAGCTAGGTGTGATGATTAAGCTCTTGCGACACGGAGCTCCTGTCGCCGGAGTTTGCTCGACGGAGAGTTGGGACGGCTAGCTTGCCTGCCGAAGCTCACGCATTCTAAGGTTTGTGGCAAGTTGTTTAGAGACAAAAGTGTAAGTACCGACCTCCAGCAGAGATTAGTGTTATTAATTATTTTGCACTTAACGTGGCTAACAAGCAAAGCAAAAAGACGGAAGTGTGTCCAATGACATGGATAAGGAATCTCTCTCTCTCTCTCTATCTCTCTCTCTCTCTCTCTCTCTCTCTCTCTCTCTCTGTGTGTGTGTGTGTGTGTGTGTGTGTGTGTGTGTGTGTGTGTGTGTGTGTCAATGGGCACCGTTTTTTATTACTATCTGACGTCAGTATTTTAACAATGAGTATATAACATGCCGTTTCGGTGGTGTGGAAGATATATCAAATGTATGTATGTTCCACATATCCTCCTAAGCTACTGGACCAATTTCAACCAAACTTCGCCGCCCGGTGTGGCCGAGCGGTTCTAGGCGATTCATTCTGGAACCGCGCGACCGCTACGGTCGCAGGTTCGAATCCTACCTCGGGCATGGATGTGTGTGATGTCCTTATGTTAGTTAGGTTTAAGTAGTTCTAAGTTTAGGGGACTGATGACCTCAGATGTTAAGTCCCATAGCGCTCATAGCCATTTGAATCAACCAAACTTCGTACATTCAGCATGTACTGTGTGGAAAGAATGAATGTGGGTTACGAATCACCCCCCTGTCAAAGGGGGTGGGTGTGGAGGTGAAAAAGCAGTGTAACCCACGACGCGATAACACCCATACTTTCACCATCCAATATTTGAGACCGAGAGAAGTTAGAGACTTGCAACAATCTTTCCTCATAATTTCAAATCTGCACGAAACTTCTCCTGCTGACGATGTCCACATAATAAAGAATGCAAAAAGTTTATAGCTTACTAAATGTTTGCTGTACATGTTGTAAAACAACCACTGACTATTCACAACACATTGCAGACGATAGGCACACACATCACTGAATGTGCCTGCAAAATTATATTACTGTACAGCACATAGTTCAGGAAATACGTTATTAACATTGAGTTGCGTGGAAATAAAACTGCTGGGGCAAATTCGCTAGAGATACAGGTGAAAGTATGTATACAAATAAGAGTGAAATTTGTTAAATATGTGTGAAATACGAGGCCGGTCTAAAAAGTATCCGACCTTTGGCCAGAAAAAATATTTCGAATACCTGATGGGGAGTGGGCCCTTAATCACCTGCAAAGTAGGTCCCTTGTGCTTGCACACACTTCGCCCTCAGATCCTTCCACTGCCGGAAACACCTCTGGAAGTCTTCTTTTGGAATGGTGTTGATCTCTGTCGTCGTGTTCCGCATTCTCTCTTCTCTGCTCTCAAAACAGGACCCTTTCAGTGGCGTCTTCAATTTTTGAAACAACCAGAAGTCGCAAGGAGCCATGTCCGGAAATTAGGGAGTTTGGCGAACGGCTCTAATTCCATGTTTCGCCAAGAAATTTTGGATTATGTGGGATGAATGTGCGGGGACGCTGTAGTGATGCAGTTGCCAGTTTTTCGCTGTCCACATGTCTGGTCTTTTGCACTGAACTGCGTCACGGAGTCGCCGGAGAACATCTTGATAGTACCCCCTTGTCACTGTGCGTATTCGTAATGCACAATTCCACGGACATCAAAGAAGACAGGATCACCTTGATTTTGCTTAGCACCTGCCCCACTTTCTTCGGCCTTACAGACTCGGGATGCTTCAACTGCGACGACTGTCTTTTTGTTTCTGGGTCGTACCTGTACACCCATGACTCATCTCCAGTTATCACGGTGTTCAGAAAACCATGATAAGTGTTGGTGGTGTCCAGAAGGTCCTGTGCAACGTCAAAACGGTCTTTTTGTTCCGACAACAACTCGGGCACGAATTTCACAGCCACTCGGTGCATGTTCAAATCATCACGCCAAATTGCATCCTCTTGGGCAGTCACCTACACGGTCAACCGACGATCTGCCATCAACAAATTTTGCACCCTCTCAACAACAGCTGCACTCTGAGCAGTTTGGGGCCTGCCAGAACGCTGGTCACTCACCGCTGATGTGCGGCCATTTTTGAATCGGCTGAATCTGTCCCTAATTTGTGTTACACCCATCGCATCTTCTCCAGACACCTGTTTCATCTTACGAATTGTTTCGCTTTGAGAATCACCAAGTTTTTGACAACATTTGACGTTCAGTCATCTTGAGAGAATCGGTAATCCGACTGACACGTTGTGTAGCACCTCACTCATCGACTGACGCGCTAGAAGGCGGGGACAAAATTCACGCCTGCGCATGTCTATTCCTTTACTGTGTACAGTGGCTCCGCGCTATCGTCTCTATTTTACGCGGGAAAATCAAAGGTAAGATACTTTTTAGACAGATCTCGTATGTTTGACATGGGTGTATGCGGGTAAAGTCACGGGTAAAAAGCTCCTCCTAAGCTCTTTGAACGATTTCAGTCAAATTTGGTGCAAATATTAGTCTTAATCGGGAAAGAAATACTGTAGTGGTAAAAGCCACTAGGCTCCTATTGGGTTGAATGTGACAACGTGGAGAGAAGAGAGGATAGAGAGATGGACACACAGGGGGAGGAAGAGATGGAAAGGGATGGACAGAGAAAGGAAAGAGGAAGAGAGAGGCAGAGATGGAAGAGGAGGAGATGGACAGGGAGAGGGTGAGGAGGAGATGTAATAGAAGATTCGAATAAATACATACTTGGGCAACGTAGAGTACCCAGCTAGTCTGGCAGTAATTATATCGCCGACCATTCTAATTGGTACAGCATTAAGACAACCTGCAACAAACGTCAAATTGGAATGAAGCTTACTAAATGTTTGGTTACGCAGATACTAATATTTCAGTGCAACCGCAAAAAGCATATAAACGTAACGCTATCTACACTTGAAAGGTGGCTACACTGAGCCACAGCGCCAGAGATTGCGCCAAAGAGTTTTATTCCGCCGCCTCCACTGGCATTTCTTGTCGAGAAGTCGTGGTGGAGAGTGCTTGTCGAGATGTGGCAGTAGTGAGTGCGTGCTTGTGC